>NC_135237.1:253492364-254742364 GCF_051348905.1 Ranitomeya variabilis | reverse complement strand
TATATACTCAAGTATAAGCCGACCCCCCTAATTTTGCCACAAAAAAACTGGGAAAACTTAAATGACTCGAGTATAAGCCTAGGGTGGAAAATGCAGCAGCTACTGGTAAATTTCAAAAATAAAAATAGATACCAATAAAAGTCAAATTAATTGAGACATCAGTAGGTTAAGTGTTTTTGAATATCCATATTGAATCAGGAGCCCCATATAATGCTCCATATAGTTCATGATGGGCCCCATAAGATGCTCCATATTAAAATATGCCCCATATAATGCTGCACAAATGTTGATTATGACCCCATAAAATGCTCCATACAGACATGTGCCCCTTATAATGCTGCACAAATGCTGATTATGGCCCCATAAGATGCTCCATAGAGATATTTGCCCCATATAGTGCTGCACATGGCCCCATAGAGATATTTGCCCCATATAATGCTGTACATGGCCCCATAAGATGCTCCATAGAGATATTTGCCCCCATATAACGCTGCATAGAGATATTTGCCCCCATGTAAAGCAGCACATGGCCCCATAAGATGCTCCATAGAGATATTTGCCCCATATAATGCTGCACATGACCCCATAGAGATATTTGCCCCATATAATGCTGCACATGGCCCCATAAAATGCTCCATATAGATATTTGCCCCATATGCTGTTGCTGCGATTTAAAAAAAAAAAAAAATTACAAACTCACCTCTCGTCGCTCAGGCCCCCGACACTTGCTATATTCACCTGCTCCACGTTCCACTGACGGCCACCTCTGTGTTTTCCCCGTCCTGTGCACTGACGCTCAGGCAGAGGGCGGCGTGCGCACTAATTGTGCCATCGCGCCCTCTGACCTGAGCATCAGTGCAGAGGACGGGGAAAAAGCAGCGGCGGCCGACGACAGTGAAACGGGGAGCAGGTGAATATCGCGCACTGCGTTATACTCACCTGCTCCTGGCGCGGTGCAGTCCCTGGTTTTCCGGCGCCGGCAGCTTCTTCCTGTAATGAGCGGTCACATCCATGTCCAGGAACCGTGCCAGGAGCAGGTGAGTTATTACACAGCTCCGCTCCCCCTGCCCTGCCGACCCCTGGGTATGACTCGAGTATAAGCTGAGAGGGGCAATTTCAGCCTAAAAAAATGGGCTGAAATTCTCGGCTTATACTCGAGTATATACGGTATTTTATAATCATAATTACAGAACAATAAAAGGCCTAAAAGTCTCTCATGGAATCTTATACGTACTCCGGATTTCTCCCACACTCCAAAGATATAATGATAAGGAATGTAGATTGTGAGCCCAATGGAGACAGTGATGATGATATCTGTAAAGCACTATGGTATATGGTGGTGTTATACAAGTAAGTGCAATGAAAAATCTTTGCAATGGATCCATTAAAAATGGTGGATTGTGTCTGTGCGGCAGCCAGTGTTTATTTTGAGTTTACTGGGCAAGTCTCAATAGAAAAATGGAAGATACCAGTGCTTGCTACGGTTTTATTCATGTCCATGCATCTGAATTAACCTCATTAAATTCATCAGCCAATGTGCTGTCCATACACACAAACAGCAAAAGAAAAGAAAAAATGTCTGAGTGAGTTGTATTACTAGCATATGTGCAACTGCAAACATTTTATATCAGAGCTGGAATTACAATACATTTTTAGACATTGTGGTTTATCTGGAGTGCAACTAAACTCTAAGGCTACTTTCAGACATAGCGCATTTTTGAGCGCTATTTTGCGGGCGCTTTTCAAAAATGCGCAATGTCATTTTCGTCTGCTGGCAAAGTGAATGAGAAATTCACTTTGCCGTTCAGACACACCGCAAAAAAAACGCGGCGCTTTTGTCTGCAAACACGCCGGCGTAAAAAGAATTGACATGTCAATTCTTTACGCAGCGGCGTGTCTGCGTATCCCCATAGGGCCCCATCTTACCGTCCACACACAGCGCCTTTGTCCTGGGTGTCGGCGTCTTTGTACGGAGGGGTTGACACCCAGGACCGGACGTGACGTCGGACAGGAAGAGGGAAGCCCCCGCCCCCCAGTGAAGCAGCATGGAGTCCAACAGAATGAGCATAAACGTGGGGCTGCTGATCGATTTGGTGTGTGTGTGTGTGTGTGTGTGTGTGTGTGTGTGTGTGTGTGTGTGTGTGTGTGTGTGTGTGTGTGTGTGTGTGTGTGTGTGTGTGTGTCCCCATGCGACACTAGTGCCACCATTGTGCTAAGTCGCCGTATGGGACTACTACTCCCATCCGGTATTAGGATGGGAGAGTTGTCCCTGTGTCCGGCGACTTAGCACAATTGTAAAGTTACACAAAACACCTACACACATACATGACACACAGTACATACAACACATAACATAGAGTATATACTCACCAACACCACACTTGTAGGCGAAGCCCTCGATCCTCCAGGAAAAAATCCAAAAATAATAAACCAAATTCATACTCCCTGTCCGCAGAATCCATAAAACGAGTGTCCCACGCCGATCGGCTGCTCTCCGGCGATACACTGCCAGGAGCGAAGCTCCTAGCAGTGTATCGCGTACTGTTCCGGAGTTCAATGACTCCGGCGTCTCGGTTAACAGCAGTACAGCTGCGTTGAACTTTCCCACGCAGCACTGCCGTTAAGCGAGAGTGCCGGGGTCAATGACCGCCGGTAAACTCGCTCGCGCATGCGCAGTGACACACCGACAGGAACTATGGCTCCTGTCAGTGTGTTGCTGCAGCCGTGGAGAGCAGACATATCTCTGGATGTGTCTGTTCTCCATGGAAAATCTTGATACGTGGCACTTAAATATGTGGCAATTAAATACGTGACACGTGGCACTTATACGTGATACATGTCACTGAAATACGTGATACGTGGCACGTGGAACTTAAATACGTGATACGTGGCACTTTGATACGTGGCACGTGGAACTTAAATACGTAATACGTGGCACTTAAATACGTGGCACTTAAATACGTGGCACTTAGGGAACCTGTCAGGCAAATCTACCCCCCTATCCTAACACTATACCTGTCCCTCCAGTGTGTATTGTATTCTGAGTCATAAAGACAGGAAATGACCTCAATGACTTTTTTTTTCCCCCTTTTTTTTTTTTTTTCAAACAAACTTTATTTTCAGTACACAATGCTGAAAAAAACGCAGCTGCAAAAAACGCAGTGTGTGAAAGCAGCTGCGTTTTTTGCCTGCGTAAAAAAACGCAGGTAAAGCAGCAGCAAAATACGCGCGCGTAAAAATACGCAGCAAATATGCTGTGTGTGAAAGTAGCCTAAAGGTTCATTGTGTGAAAGCGGAATATGGCCAAATGACATGGGAGCCTATATTTAATGACCCCTATAGCTGCCAGGCAGCCACAGGGCACATTGGAAGGTTGGATGAAAAGGCACTAGAAATAAACATCAGTGATAAATGTGCGGGATATGACGGCCAAATCTAACAGGAAACGCCTGTCCCTAATTTATGTCACCAATATCCAAAAAGACTAAAATGAGATGCCCACTATACAGGGGCTGATGGAAGGAACACATCTCATCCATGATATACTTACTTTCAGGCAAGCGATGAAGTGACCTACAAAAAAATAACAATAAATAATATTAATTTGATAGTACAGATAATTTATGTGGAAACATGTGCAAGACTTACATATGTCTTACCAACAGCAACTGCACAATATGTAAGGGCTATGTGCCTACGATCAGGAACTTGCAAGGTATTTTCACTGCTCCCAAAACGCTGCGTTCTAATCACATAGTTAAATCTGCATGTGTTCAGTGGGTCGTGTGGACGTACAGCATCTAATGACTGGCTATGGGCGATACTAAGCAGCGAAGACTAGCATCTACACTGCAGATAATGCACATGCTGTGGCTCGTAAACCCGCACAACGGGTGAGTATATGGAGCGTTAAATAGAAGCACAGTGGGCATGGGGTTTCTAGAAACACAACGTTTTGGAAGCAGCGCAGGTGAGCAGGAGGAAAAAAACTTGTGGGGGAACTTGTAACAATTGTTAATGCAATGAATGGCTGCAGCGCCTCAGATCCTTCCATCAGTGCATTTCATAGCGCCATTCTCTGGTTCGGTGCAAGGATCTGCGGGAAAAAAAGTCCATCGCAGATTCCCACATCTGCCCCAGAACAAACCGTGCAGCACACTGCTAATCTCTACTGGTAACACCATCAGGAACCGTGGCAGACCCGGCCTGGGGAACATGGGGCAGGGATTCCATATATCACAGTCCTGCCTAGACTGTGTATTGTCAAGAGGAAGATGAGACCCAACAATGCAGACGAGCTGAAGGCTGCTATCAAGCAACCTGGGCTTCCATAACACCTCAGCAGTGCCACAGGCTGATCACCTCCATGCCACGCCGCATTGATGCAGTAATTGATGCAAAAGGAGCCCCGACCAAGTACTGAGTGCATTTACCAACCATACATTTCAGTAGGCCAACATTTCGGATGTTATAATCATTTTTTCCAGCTGGTGTTATAAAGTATTCTAATTTACTGAGATAATGACTTTTGGGTTTTCATTGGATGTAAGCAGAGCTGGAGGATGGCGGGCCAGTGGGGGGGGGGGCAGAGCTGGAGGATGGCGGGCCAGTGGGGGGGGGGGCAGAGCTGGAGGATGGCGGGCCAGTGGGGGGGGGGTCAGAGCTGGAGGATGGCGGGCCAGTGGGGGGGGGGGGCAGAGCTGGAGGATGGCGGGCCAGTGGGGGAGGGGGGTCAGGGCTGGAGAATGGGCAGCTGGAGGGGGCAGAGCTGAAAGATGGCGGGCCGGGGGGGGGTTGGGGAGTAGGCAGAGCTGGAGGATGGGCGGCAGGAGGGGGCAGAGGTGGAGAATGGCGGGCCGGGGGGACAAAGAGCTGAAGGATGGATGGATGGCTGGAGGGGGTAGGGGTGGAGAATGGCGGGGAGCAGAGCTGAAGGATGGACGGCCGGGGGGGACAGAGCTGGAGGATGGGCGGCCGGGGGGGACAGAGCTGGAGGATGGGCGGCCGGGGGGGACAGAGCTGGAGGATGGGCGGCCGGGGGGGACAGAGCTGGAGGATGGGCGGCCGGGGGGGACAGAGCTGGAGGATGGGCGGCCGGGGGGGACAGAGCTGGAGGATGGGCGGCTGGGGGGGGCAGAGCTGGAGGATGGGCGGCTGGGGGGGGGCAGAGCTGGAGGATGGGCGGCTGGGGGGGGCAGAGCTGGAGGATGGGCAGCTGGGGGGGGGCAGAGCTGGGGGGATAGGCGGCTGGGGGATGTGGCAAGAGCTGGAGGATGGGCGGCCGGGGGCAAGGCTGGAGAGTCCGGAGGATGACCGTTTCCGCACCGCAGAGACTCGGGATGGACTGGGACCTCTCTGATCGCACACCAAGGGGCTCCGCCTGGGGTCATGGTTAGGGTCTCATCCCTGCTGTTCAGGACACGGCTAGAAGTGACTGACATCACACGTGAAAATGTGCGCGAGCCACTGAGAAGCGTGGGAATAAACCATGACATGGCGGTCACTCACATGAGGTACCGGGACAGCCCGGGGCTTGTGTCCTTCACGGCAGCGGCCGCTTCTCTTAGGAACTTGCCCCTCATGCTCTTCAACCCGAAGTAGCTCCTCGTTGTGTTCTGAATCACATGACATACACCACTTCCTACCGGAGGAGGGGTCGGCGCGCATGCGCCGCTCTGATGCGTCCTACGTTCATGCAGCTGGGAACCGTCACTGTAGCTGGTTGCCACCGACGACGACGACCAACCACAGCAGGATAGTGAGGGACACTGTGACGATGGCTGGGAAACCGCTGCTGCTCGTCGGATACAGACTAATGGGAGGTGGCACAGCAGTATTCTAGCTCAGCATAAGAAAGAATTCTGCCGTTTTGTGTCCACAGCTCCCTTGTCTCCACGGTTACGGATTGTCAACAGCAGGAAAACTTGAATATTGTCCTGGAACACATAGGGCTCGAGTCATTACTGCGTTTGTGTTTGTTTTTTTAAAGGGAACCTGTCGTGATGGCTGGGGGCCTGGATACAGCGTGACTGGGGGCCTGGCTGAAGCGGGGCAGGGGTCTGGCTACAGCAGGACTGGGGGGCTGGCTACAGCGGGGCAGGGGGTCTGGCTACAGGGGGACTGGGGGCATGTATACAGCGGGGTAGGGGGTCTGGCTACAGTGGGACTGGGGGCCTGGCTACAGCGGGGCAGGGGGTCTGGCTACAGCGGGACTGGGGGCATGTATACAGCGGGGTAGGGGGTCTGGCTACAGTGGGACTGGGGGCCTGGCTACAGCGGGGCAGGGGGTCTGGCTACAGGGGGACTAGGGGCCTGGCTACACTTGGGTTGGAGGTCTGGCTACAGGGGGACTAGGGGCCTGGCTACAGCGGGACTGGGGGCCTGGCTACAGCGGGACTAGGGGCCTGGCTACAGCGGGACTAGGGGCCTGGCTACAGCGGGACTAGGGGCCTGGCTACAGCGGGGCAGGGGGTCTGGCTACAGCGGGACTAGGGGCCTGGCTACAGCGGGGCAGGGGGTCTGGCTACAGTGGGACTAGGGGCCTGGCTACAGCGGGACTGGGGGCCTGGCTACAGCGGGACTAGGGGCCTGGCTACAGCGGGACTAGGGGCCTGGCTACAGCGGGACTAGGGGCCTGGCTACAGCGGGGCAGGGGGTCTGGCTACAGCGGGACTAGGGGCCTGGCTACAGCGGGACTAGGGGCCTGGCTACAGCGGGACTAGGGGCCTGGCTACAGCGGGGCAGGGGGTCTGGCTACAGTGGGACTGGGGGCCTGGCTACAGCGGGGCAGGGGGTCTGGCTACAGTGGGACTGGGGGCCTGGCTACAGCGGGGCAGGGGGTCTGGCTACAGGGGGACTAGGGGCCTGGCTACACCTGGGTTGGAGGTCTGGCTACAGCGGGACTGGGGGCCTGGCTACAGCGGGACTGGGGGCCTGGCTACAGCGGGACTAGGGGCCTGGCTACAGCGGGGCAGGGGGTCTGGCTACAGTGGGACTGGGGGCCTGGCTACAGCGGGGCAGGGGGTCTGGCTACAGTGGGACTGGGGGCCTGGCTACAGCGGGACTAGGGGCCTGGCTACAGGGGGACTAGGGGCCTGGCTACAGCGGGACTGGGGGCCTGGCTACAGCGGGACTAGGGGCCTGGCTACAGCGGGACTAGGGGCCTGGCTACAGCGGGGCAGGGGGTCTGGCTGGGTGAGTGCAGCAAGGTATATAGTTCTGAAAGCTTCCATGTTTCAGAGAAAATACATTAAGTCCAAATTCACACGTTCAGTATTTGGTCAGTATTTTACTTCAATATCTGTGTTTCAATGGTTTTTATTGAAATTAAATATATACATTGGGGAGGGAAGATAAGAAAAAAAGAGACAGAGTTTATGGGGGGGGAGGATAAGGTAAGATACATGGAAGCGAGGGAAAGGAAAGAGGAGCGCTCAAATTGTATAACAAATTCAAAGTTTGGCACAAAAATACAAATAAAACGGATAAACAATATAATAACATTGAATAAACATTCATGATATAAACAGTAAAAATAGCAGAAAGGCTGAAGGTTTAACCTCTTAGTGAGCGAGCCAATTTTTACCTTAAATGGAATCTGTCACCCCCTGGACAATTTTGAGCTATTACTACGGGCATACGGATAATAGAATGGTGAAACCAGCCTTAGGCTGCCGTCACACTATCAGTATTTGGTCAGTATTTTACATCAGTATTTGTAAGCCAAAACCAGGAGTGGAACAAATAGAGGAAAAGTATAACAGAAACATATGCACCGCTTCTGCATTCATCACCGACTCCTAGTTTTGGCTTACAAATACTGATGTAAAATACTGACCAAATACTGCTTCTTTCACACTTTAGTTGTTTGGCATCAGTCAGCTCCGACATCGTGACAGATCCGTCAAAATTGTTTAGAAAACGGTTCTAACGGATCCGTTTTTTTGACGGATCAGTTACACTGATGCGTCAAAAAAACGGATCCGTTAGAACCGTTGCGACCGTTTTTACATTCATTGGAACCGTTTTTTGACGGATCCATTTTTAAAAACAGGATCTCAATGTGATTGGCTAATACAAAGTCCTTGGAAATGTGACTGGCTACTGGAAACTACTGGGAAACTGTATATACAGTGTATTTACACCACATCTTTGAAAGGTTGTAGAGAAAGTTGGAAAGATGGAAGGAGTACTGGCGAATATTGTGAAGATATGTGCGGATTTCACTTTTGAGGCTAATCGGTTGGCAGTCATCATTCGAGACAAGGAGGAAGAAAGACTGCGCATCCTGCGGCAGCGGCGGAAGAGAAGGCTGTGGATCCATCCTATCACAGCCCAACGCATGACCCGTGGCGTTTATTCCACACTGTATATTGAATTGAGGGAAAATCCTGAAAAATTCTTCCGCTATGTGCGCATGAAAGCGGAAAATTTTGAAATTTTGTTGGGCCATGTTGAAGAATCAATACGGAGATGAGACACCCAGTTGCGCTTCTCCATATCACCAGCGGAGCGTCTCATGGTGACTATTCGGTAAGTTATTCTTTTTTTAATGATTCTCATTCATCAGACTTAGAACTGTAATGTTGTTTTTTGAAGTTTTTATTAATTATTGTCTTTTCCTTTTATCAGATTCCTTGCAACTGGAGAATCGTTTTCATCCCTACATTTCCAGTACAGGCTTGGGATATCCACAATCTCAGGGATCATCAGAGAGACCCGCCGGGCATTGTGGGATTGATTACAAGCGGAATACATTCCAGAGCCATCACAGGAGAGGTGGCTGGAGATTGACCACAATTTGGAAGAAATATGCCAGTTCCCAAATTGCGTCGGAGCAGTCGATGGGAAGCATATAAGGATTGTCAAACCTTATGGCTCTGGATCAGAATTTTACAATTACAAAAAGTACTTCTCAATTGTATTGATGGCCATAGCCGACGCACACTGCAAATTTATCGCTGTGGATATCGGTGCGTATGGACGCGCAAATGACTCCCTGATTTTTAAAACTTCACCAATGGGGCATCGTTTGTATGGAGAGACATTTGACTTTCCACCACCTAGACCTATCCCTGGAACCACCGGTCCACCATTGCCATTTGTGTGCGTTGGAGATGACGCCTTCCAGCTTTCGCCACACTTGATAAAACCCTATGGAAGTAGTGGACTGAACCAAAGGAAGAAAATTTTTAATTATCGGTTAACCAGAGCACGAAGATTTGTGGAATGTGCCTTTGGGATATTAACTGCTATATGGAGAGTCCTGCTAACTGCAATTAAACTGCAGACTGACACTGTTGATGATGTGGTGAAGGCTTGCGTGGTACTTCACAATTTTGTATTATCCAAAGAACATGTTTCCATGGAGGAAAATGTATCAGAAACCACCTTGCGGAATTACCACAACACAAGTTTTCGCAGACCAGTAGCAGTCTCCAGAATGCGGGACAATTTTGCAGACTACTTCATGTCTCCTCAAGGATCAGTTGACTGGCAGTACGAAATTGTGTAAAAAAAAATTTTTTTTCACACTTGTAAATATACTATGTTTTTGGTTTTGTAACAAAACCTTTGGACCTTTACCTCACAGTATTGTATGTTTTGTACCGGTACCCCTTTACACATTTTCTACTATTACTTTTACCATAAGCTTAGTGGTTTTTATACAGTTTAAAAAAAAGGAAAGACAATAAAATTGTTTTTAAACCAAAAAAAGTTTTACATGTTTATTACAGGTTCTCATAAGTTTGGGTGGAGATAGCAGCGGAGGGGCTGACAGGGCGGACCACGTCGATAGTGGGGGACAGGACATCACGGGGAGGATCAGAAATGGAATGGGTGGTGAAAACATGAGGTTGGGCAGGGAGTTGAGGTACAGATGTGGACTGTGGGAGGTATGGTGAAGGTGGTGGGATTGGGAACGGTGAAGTTAAAGGGGAAGAATGGAAAGGGGAAGGTAGGTACTGGCAAATACTGAGGGGGGAAGGAAGGAATGGCGAAGGAGTAGAAGGAGGATGGACGGGAGGAGGATGGATGGGAGGATAGACGGCAGCTTGAGGGGGGAAAGGTTGAAACATGAAGGGTAGGTGGAGGGGCTTGGGACATCGCCTGCGCTAGAGCAGTGTGGCAGCCTTGCATCACATGCATCTGCAGGTCAGGAGTTAAATTTTCCATGTGCCTGAGGACCGACTGAAAAAAACAGTGTCTTGGTGACTGGTTTGCATCTGAATGCATCCTATCCAGACGACTGCTGAGTTCAAGTATGCTTTTGTTAACCATATTGTACCCAGCAGATGTTTGCTCACCCAAAAGCTTGATGGTGTTGAATATTTACCTTCTGCTCAGCAGCGTCGACCGGAGGAATGACAGGGCTCTGGCATATTTGTACCTGCTCCTGAGTCCTCTAGATCCACTCGGGGCCTGCATCTCCTTGTTAAACTCCCTCTTGAAGCGATCTCTGAGTGACCGCCACCGCACGATAACCCTGTTACCTGGAAAGATAAAGCAAAAATGGGTTACTATACAACACATTAAATCATGCTAGCATAAGTTAATGAAGTGTGAATAATTACGCACTAGATCCTGGACCCCAGTGTCGAGTTCCTCCCAGTTCTCCAGAACAGCACCGCACACTTCCTCCCATAGCCGTCGGGTGATGAACTGGTCAGCATGGCGGCGGTCCACCATGTTCCACAGCGGCTCCCGATCTTGGACCTCTTGGATGAGGGTGTCCACATCTCTCCCCTCCTCTTCCTCAGCCTGTTCGGGAGCACGCTGTGAAGCCTTTAAAAAAAAAAAAAAAATGGTAAAGATTATACCACATGAATTTTAAAATTTACTAAACACCAAACCAAAAAGGAACTTACTCTTCGGTGACCGCCGCGTTTAGCATTCCGACGACTATGGGAGGTGCTTCGAGGAACTCTAGGGCGAGCCCCGGATTGTGAAGACTAATAAAAAAAATAAATAAATAAATTATGTGCTTGGATGGAGGCATATGTATTGTGTGTGCTGTGCTGAATGTTTGTGTTGGGTGTAGTGTGTTGTATGTGAGGATCTGTCTCTGCAAAACTTACACTATGCGCTCCCGCTCCTTGCATTTCTCCACGCTGCCCGTCTCCTTCTGGAAGCCCCTCTGCTTCAGCTTCCTGTGAAAACAGAATAAATACATATAGGGTTCAAAAACATATGTTACCGTAGTTGTACTCAAAAAAATGTATGAAGAAAAAAAATAAACACCTCAGGTGGCTGACGATGTGATGGGGGGCTCCCAGAAGAAGACATTATGGTCCCTGTTTTAAACTTGGGGGGCCTGCCTGTGTCTGTCTAGGGTCCCTCTTGGTCCCTAGAATCTGCAAGTATAAAGAGAGTTCTAAGCTACTATACAAAAGGATAAACGCAGCTTTCGGGACTTTATACTTACATCTGTTTTCCAAACTTGGGGGGCCTGCCTGCGTCTGTCTTGGGTCCCTTGCTTGGTCCCTCTAAAATCTTCCAATTTAAAAACAGTTTTAATTAGAATGATTATGTATTGGTATGCCAACTTACATTTTGATTCCCCCCCTACAAAAAATTATTACCACACCAAAAAAAAAAAAAAGTGTTAACCTTCAAACTTGATATGCTTGACGCGCAAGATGCCAAACCCTCCACCTCCTGTTTCCCCCTACAAAAAAAAAACCCAAATTCCTTGAAAGCAACACCAAAACTACTTCAAACTTGATATGTGCCATGCGCATGCTGGTAAACCTAACCCCCCTCCGCCACCCAGACAAAGTATCAACCTTATAAAAAATTTCCCTCATTCAAAGTTAAAATACCAATACCCAAAAATGTCAATTATGATTACCCTACAGTTACTATTTTACAAAACCAGATAACATTTTCTATACCAAAGGTTTGCATTCCGCATTTGTATATAGAACCTTTATTGCATGTATACCCAGTTTTAAATTTATCTTGAAATCAGACCACGGACAGTTTTGTGGAATTTTTATTACTATATTTTTTTTTATTATTTTTTTTTTTTTTTAAAGTAGGAGCTACACTGCTCTTTATTTTAAATACCAGTACAGTATCAAAAATAACAAACATCACACGGCATTTATACACACACACCACACACATGTCACAGCACAGCCATTCAAAATACCAGCACAGTATGAAAAATAAAAATATGCAGGGCACACACACACACACACACGCAGAACTCATGCTGGATGGCAGTACTCACATGGCAGTCTCTGGCAGGGTCTTGCTGGCTGCTGGCAGAGTCTGTCTTGCTGGCTGCTGGTAGGGTCTGTCTTGCTGGCTGCTGGCAGGGTCTGTCTTGCTGGCTGGCACTGTGTTCTCTCTCTGCTTGATGGCACATTGAGGAATGAAGCCCACCTGTCCTGTTTATATAGTTTTGGGGTTGTCTGGGCAAAGTATCTACTTTTGGAGCATGCTCAATTAAAAAAGCGGATTGGGGCGACGGATCCGCCAAATGACGGTTTGCGATGGATCCGTCGCCCATAGGCGGCCATTCTAGGAAATGGCGGACGCGACGGATCCACCGCAAACCGCCATTTCGGCGCAGACAAAAAACGTTACAATGTCTATGTCTAGACAACGTCCACCAAATCTCGACGGATCCGTCACATGGCGGATGGAACGGACGACCATCCGCCACAATCCGTCGCTAATGCAAGTCTATGGGAAAATAGCGGATCCGCCAAAAAAAATGACGGATCCACTATTTAAAGAAAACGGCGGATTCAAACTGACGCCAAAAGACTGAAGTGTGAAAGAGACCTATGGCTTCCGGACGCATAATTCCACTGAAACTGCCCTGACTAATGTCACCAGTGACCTACTAACTGCCAAAGCCAAGCGACACTACTCTGCCCTCCTCCTGGACCTGTCCTCTGCCTTTGACACAGTGGACCATTCCCTATTATTACAGACCCCCTCATCTCAAGGCATTACAGACTTGGCCCTATCCTGGATCTCATCATACCTACATTCAGCGTCTCCCAATCACACACCACCTCCTCACCTCGCCCCCTATCTGTCGGAGTCCCGCAAGGTTCAGTCCTAGGGCCCCTGCTCTTCTCCATTTACACCTTTAGCGTGGGACTGCTCATAGAATCTCGCAGCTTTCAGTATCACCTCTATGCTGATGACACACAGGTCTACCTCTCTGAACCAGATACCATCTCCCTACTAACCAGAATCCCACAATATCTGCTGGTTCTTCTTTCTTCTCTGCTAGATTTCTAAAACGTAATAAGATAAACAGAATTCATCTTTCCCCATCTCACTCTATCCCCCCTAAAGGACCTATCCATTACAGTAAATGGCTACTCACTCTTCCCAGTCCCACAAACTCGCTGCCTTGAGGTAATTCTTGACTCTGATCTCTCATTCCAACCACATATCCAAGCCCTTTCCCCTTCCTGCCGAGTCCAGCTCAACTCTATTTCCTGGATCTGTACATTCCTCAACCAAGAATGTGCAAAAGCCCTAGTCATCTCTCGCCTTGACTACTGCAACCTCCTGTTTTGTAGCCTCCCTTCTAACACTCTCGCACCCCTCCAATCTATTCTAAACTCTGCTGCCCGACTAATCTACTCATCCCCCACTATTCCCCGGTCTCTCTCCTCAATACCTTCACTGGCTCCCCATTACCCAGAGACTCCAGTTCGAAACCCTAACCATGGCATACAAAGCCATCCACAACCTGTGTCCTCCATACATCTGTCCTCCAAAGATTACTGTACTTTTACTCTGTATACCCTTTTTCACATGTAAAGCACCATGGAATAAATGGTGCTATAATAATAATTATTTAGAATAACTAGGGCCATCCTACTATATATATGGGAGTTCTGGGGCCATCATACTATATGGGAGAACTGGGGCCAGCATACTATATGCATGTGGGGATGACTGGGGCCATCCTACTATATATGTGGGGAGAACTGTGGCCATCCTACTATATATGGGAGAACTGGGGCCATCATACTATATATGTGGGGAGACCTGGGGCTACCCTACTATATATATATATATGGGGGAACTGAGGCCATCATACTATATATATGGGGTAAACTGGGTGCATCATTTTATATGGGAGAACTGGGGCCAGCATACTATATGTGGGGATGACTGGGGCTATCCTGTATATATGGGAGAACTGGGGCCAGCATACTATATATATGGGGAGAATTGGGGCCATCAAACTATGTATGTGGGGGAACTGGAGGTCTTCCTACTATTTATATGGGGGAACTGGGGCCATCCAACTATATGGGGAGAACTGGGGCCATGATACTATATATATGGGGAAAACTGGGTGCATCATATTATATGGGAGAACTGGGGCCAGCATACTATATGTGGGGATGACTGGGGCTATCCTACTGTATATATGGGAGAACTGGGGCCATCATACTATATATGTGGGGAGAACTGAGGCCATACTACTATATATATATATATATATAGGGGAACTGAGGCCATCATACTATATATATGGGGAAAACTGGGGCCAGCATACTATATGTATGGGGAGAATTGGGGCCATCATACTATATTTGTGGGGAGAACTGAGGCCATCCTACTATATATATGGGGGAACTGAGGCCATCATACTATATATATGGGGAAAACTGGGGCCAGCATACTATATATAGGAAGAACTGGGGCCATCAAACTATATATGTGGGGGGAACTGGGGGTCTTCCTACTATTTATATGGGGAACTGGGGCCATCCTACTATATATATATGGGGAGAACTTGGGCCATGATCTATATATATAATTGACTAAGGTCCACTTCTGTCTGTTTTCCACTTCCGTCTGTCACGGAAATCCCACGTCGCTGATTGGTCACGGCCGGCTGGGCGCGACCAATCAGCAACAGGCACAGTCCGGCCACGAGTTGACTCCTCCCTACTCCTCTGCAGTCAGTGACCCCTCCATACTCCCCTCCAGTCAGCGCCTACATAGCGTTTTAGCAGTCCGTTAAACGGACTGCGTTACACCGCGGCATAACGCGGTGTAACGCAGTCCGTTAACGCTGCCATTAACCCTGTATGACCAACTTTTTACTATTGATGCTCTGCTGTGCTGTGATATTGGGCTGTGCTATATACTACGTGGCTGTGTTATATACTACGTGGCTGTTATATACTGCGTGGGCTGTGCTATATACTACGTGCCTGTGCTATATACTATTTGGCTGGGCTATATAATACGTAGCTGCTATATACTACATGGCTGCTATATACTACGTGGCTGTGCTATATACTACGTGGCTGTGCTATATACTACATGGCTGTGCTATATACTACGTGCCTGTGCTATATACTACGTAGCTGTGCTATATACTACGTGGGTTGTGTTATATGCTACGTGGGCTGTGAGACTCTTTCGCCCGGGGCCCTCAAAATCCTGGAGCTGGCCCTGGCTTCACTTTTTGGTCGCAGCCGGCCGCGAACAATCAGCGACAGGCGCAGTCCAGCCGCAAATTGGTGCGGGATTTGAACCACACTTCGCTAATTGGTCGCGGCCGGCCGAATCCTGTGTATTCATTGCATTATTCTGAAATCTTCATAAATAAACTACATACATATTCTAGAATACCCGATGCGTTAGAATCGGGACACCATCTAGTACTATATATATGGGGAGAACTGGGACCACATACAGTGGGGAAAAAAGTATTTAGTCAGCCACCAATTGTGCAAGTTCTCCCACTAAAAAGATAAGAGAGGCCTGTAATTGACATCATAAGTAGACCACAACTATGAGAGTCAAAATGAGAAAACATATCCAGGAAATCACATTGTCTGATTTGGCAAGATTTATTTTGAATATTATGGTGGAATATAAGTATTTGGTCATATAAAAACTTGAAAGATTTCTGGCTCTCACAGACCTGTAGCTTCTCTTCTTGAACCCCTTTACCCCCAAGGGTGGTTTGCACATTAATGACCGAGCCAATTTTTACAATTCAGACCACTGTCCCTTTATGAGGTTAAAACTCTGGAATGCTTCAACGGATCCTGATAATTCTGACACAGTTTTCTCATGACATATTGTACTTCATGATAGTGGTAACATTTATTTGATATTAGCTGCGTTTATTTGTGAAAAAAAACGGAAATTTGGCAAAAATTTTGAAAATTTTGCAATTTTCCATCTTTGAATTTTTATGCCCTTAAATCACAGAGATATGTGGAGCGGCCCCCAGACGCAGGGCAGCGGGGTACTCGGTACCGGGTCTCTCGGTTCTAGGAATGTCACGGTGGCCCGACCCGGTCCGTGGCCCTGCTAAGGGGCGCCCAATCAAAGGTGTAGGTGGTGGTGTAGGTTGCAGTAAATGACGAGGACACAGGGTTGCAGTCTCTTTACCTCTTTACTGAAGGCTTCGGCATCCGCAATCCAGAGCACTGCTAACTGGGCTGGCTGAGACCGGCCGGTCCGAAGGCACATCCAGAGTTCCCTTTGCAGGTGGAAATCAGTAGCCTACCTACTAGCGCCTGGGTGTTGTAGTACTTCCCTGCTGAGCACCACGGGATAGTCCTCACAACTGCCATGTATGTTTCTGTTCTTTCTCTCCATCCCCCAGATGATATGGATAGGAAGCACCCGTATGACAGGGTAGGCCTGGAGTTATTTTATAGGGACCCTAGAGACGCCCCTCTCCCACAATTGCCTCCGTTGTCTTCATTAGGTGTAAAAGGTGAGACAGCCAACCTAAAGTTAACTGCCCGGCCGTAGTTCAAATAATGCGTAGAGTCTATTACTTCCTCGGCGTTCCGGCCGCCAGCTACGCGCCTCAGAAGGATGTTGCCGATCTCGGGGCATGACTGCTTCTGGTTCTTTCGCCTTTGTGCTGTGATCTCGTTTCTCACTTCTCCACAATGTACCTTGCTTTGTGTCCTTTCTTAAGATGCCGCCGCAATGAAGTGCAGGCACGGCTCCGTAATGCTCTGTCCTTTCGCTAGGCCTCTGTCAGGATCCCACCCCTGACAGGGACCCCCCTGAATCTTCCCAAGTAACGCTCTCCTCTCACTAGATGTTACCTGGGCAAAACCCAGTCAGCTTCCCTCTAACTTCCTATCCAACCCCCAGTTTTACCAGAGTGTGAGGAGTGGCCTAATACATAGAACCCTTTGCTCCCCCTGGTGGCCAGAGTGTGAAGTGTAATGTGTGACTGTGATACCTGGTCAGGTGAACTCCTTTAGTGCAATCAGACATACCATCACTCCCCTTAGTAGCAGAGCGACGTTACTGCAACGACCAGGACTCTGGTGCGCTGCATATGTCACACAAAATACTTAATAAGTAACATTTCTCACATGTATACTTTACATCAGCACAATTTTGGAAACGCATTTTTTTTTTGTTAGGGAGTTTTAAGGGTTAAAAGTTGACCAGCTATTTCTCATTTTTACAACACCATTTTTTTAGGGACCACATCACATTTGAAGTCACTTTGAGGGGTCTATATGACAGAAAATACCCAAGTGCGACACCATTCTAAAAACTGCACATCTTAGGGTGCTCAGAACCACATTCAAGAAATTAACCCTTTAGGTGTTTCACAGGAATTTTTGGAATGTTTTAAAAAAAAAATGAACATTTCACTTTTTTTCACAAAAAATTTACTTCAGCTACAATTTGTTTTATTTTTCCAAGAGTAACAGAAGAAATTAGACCCCAAAAGTTGTTGTACAATTTGTCCTGAGTACGCTGATACCCCATATGTGGGGGTAAACCACTGTTTAGGCGCATGGCAGAGCTCGGAAGGGAAGGAGCGCCGTTTGACTTTTCAATGCAAAATTGACTGGAATTGAGATGGGACGCCATGTTGCGTTTGGAGAGACCTGATGTGCCTAAACATTGAAACCCCCCACAAGTGACACCATTTTTGAAAGTAGACCCCCTAAGGAACTTACCTAGATGTGTGGTGAGCACTTTGACCCACCAAGTGCTTCACAGAAGTTTATAATGTAGAGCCGTAAAAATAAAAAATCATATTTTTTCACAAAAATGATCTTTTTGCCCCCAATTTTTTATTTTCCTAAGGGTAACAGAAGAAATTGGACCCCAAAAGTTGTTGTGCAATTTGCCTGAGTACTCTGATACCTCATATGTGGGGGTAAACCACTGTTTGGGCGCATGGCAGAGTTCGGAAGGGAAGGAGCGCCATTTGACTTTTCAATGCAAAATTGACTGGAATTGAGATGGGACGACATGTTGCATTTGGAGAGCCCATGATGTGCTTAAACTATCACATTTCCTACTGGAACTCTAACTTTTTAAAATCTTTTAAAACTGCTTTTTTGTCTACAAAGCAGAAACAGTTGTTATATTCATAGACATGTTAATGCTATTCAAATGATGACAAAAAGCAACCAAAATGATCAAAACATTTAAAATTTATGCAGTATCAGGTATGTGCGCCACACCCAGAAATACACGTACTTACATGACTTAGCTGCTATCAAAGAGATTATTAATGGTTGTCTGAGTTATGTTCTGCCACACCGGATTCACGTGGGCTCACAGTTCATCAAGATCCACTGCTGGCAGCTCACTATGCAATGAAGAAACCAATGATGTCTTAGATTTGCTCCTCTCATCTCTTGGAATTACAGACTTGGCCCTATCTTGGACTTTGTCATACCTAATAGACTGGATGAAAAATCCTCAGGCAGTAGCTAATGGGAAACGTGCGTCAGGGCTCCATCCTACATCCCCAGGTCATGTATATCTTACTACTATGAGTTTTCCTTCCCCCCCCCCTTCCTTTCTACATGTACATTTGCATAATTGGCACAATTTCTAGCCATGAAATTGATGTATATTAACAACATTGCACTTTATTATGTTTGGGTAAACTAATAAGTCACTGAACTATCTAAGCATGATTATGTTAATGTAAACATCTTACATGAAGGCAAACTGTTATGCGCAGTAACTCCTATGGGATTAGCTCACAGTAATGAGTAATGTCTAACTAGGCTGGACTAACCCTTCTTACATAGGACTCTCTGTTCATTTCTTATAACCCCCCTATTTATATTTTTATTTATTATCTAACTTACTTTGTTAACTTGGGCAGGGCTGACATCAGGGCATTACTGCCCTGACTTGCGTATGGGGCCCGATGACCAGAGGGGGCCCGCATCGGGCCCCATCTCTTCTGGTCATCGGGCCCCAGCGGCAGGCTTCTGCTAGTGCAGTAACTGAACCTGCATCCAAGAGGCAGGTTCAGTTAAACTCTATTGCCGTGCGGGTCCGGGCCCACACAGCAATAGTTAAAAGCTGCCAGCCAATCGGAGGCTGGCAGCTAATATCAGCGTGCAAGTCGACAGCTTATGACGTCATTGTCATTCACCAGCAAGCGAGCCTGGACTGCGTTGGGGGAACTTCGCCGCAGGAGCAAGACCAGGTAAGCAGAAAGATTTTTTTATTTTTATTGAAAGCGGCAAGCCCGGGGCAGGATGGGAGACACGGGGAAGAATGGGAGACACGGGGGGGAACAATGGAGACACGGGGAAGAATGGAGACACGGGGGCAGGATGGAAGAAACAAAGGAAAGAATGGAGACACGGGGCAAGAATGGAGACAGGGGTAAGAATGGAGACACAGGGGGAAGTATGTAGACACAGAATTATGGCGACACAGGGGGAAGTATGGAGACGGGGAAGTATGGAGACACATGAGGCAGAATAGAGACGGGGCAGAATGGGAGACACAAGGGCTGAATGGAGACACGGGGCAGGATGGGAGACACGAGGGCAGGATGGGAGACACGAGGGCAGGATGGGAGACACGGGGCAGGATGGGAGACACGGGGCAGGATGGGAGACACAGGGCAGGATGGGAGATACAGGGGCAGGATGAAGACATGGTGCAGGATGGAGACAGATGGTGCAGTCAGATAAGGAGAGAGTTTTTTTAATTGAAAGTTGCAAGTTGCAATATGTTTTGACGGCAGGATGGAGACAGAGGGCAGGATGGAGACAGATGGAGCAGGATCATGGGACAGGATGGAAACAGATGGAGACAGATGAGGCAGGATCATGGGGCAGGATGGAGACAGATGGGGCAGGATGGAGACACATGATGCAGGATCATGGGCAGGATGGATATAATGGAGACAGATGGGGCAGGATCACGGGACAGATGGGGCAGGATCATGGGACAGATGGGGTAGGATCACAGGACAGATGGGGCAGGATCACGGGACAGATGGGGCAGGATCACGGGACAGATGGGGCAGGATCGGACTTCACATGGGGGCAGAATGGATACTCATGAGGGCAGGATGGGAAAATATATGGGGCCAGGATGAGAGAACATATTGCTGGAGCCAGGAATAAGACACACGGGGGCCAGGATAGGGGATATGAACCCCTTCCCGACATGCCCCGTACTAGTACGGCGCATGTCGGGTCCCCTGCTTTGATGTGGGCTCCGGTGGTGAGCCCCCATCAAAGTCGCGACATCAGCTGTTTTGTACAGCTGACATGTGCGCGCAATAGCGGCGGGTGAAATCGCGATTCACCCGCCACTATTAACCTGTTAAATGCCGCTGTCAAACGCTGGCAGCGGCATTTAACCGGCGGCCGGAAATGAGCGCATCGCCGTCCCCCGTCACATGATCGGGGGTTGGCGATGCATCAAGATGGTAACCATAGAGGTCCTTGAGACCTCTATGGTTACTGATGCTGGCCTGCTGTGAGCTCCCCCTGTGGTCGGCGCTCATAGCAAGCCTGCATTTCAGCTACATAGCAGCGATCTGATGATGTGCGTGCGCAGAGGGAGCTGGAGTGAGAGGTGCGCAAGCGCACCCGGCGAGGTTCCGGAAGTAGCAGTGAATCATAAAGAGGAGGACGCGAGCCTGCAAGAAGAGCGCGCCGGAGCTGGTAAGTATGTCGGCGAGCAGAGAAGGAGGCGGCAGGCACGGCAGCAGGAATGGAGGCCATGACAATGTCACTGGTGATCACTGTATTACCTGTACACTGACACTATATACAGAGCTATGTATAATGTCACTGGTGATCACTGTATTACCTGTACACTGACACTATATACAGAGCTCCAGTGTATAATGTCACTGGTGATCACTGTATTACCTGTACCCTGACACTATATACAGAGCTCCTGTGTATAATGTCACCGGTAATCACTGTATTACCTCTACACAGACACTGCATACTAAGTACCGATCTCCTGTGTATAATGGTGATATTAGTATTGTATTTTTTTTATTAATGATCAGTACTGCAGTATTCAGTCACTATGTGGTGGTAATATGTTGTCCGGACATGGTGTGGCGGTATTTGTTCCTTGTATGTGCTATTATTTGGTCACTATGGGGTGGTAATATGTGGTCTGGTCATGGTGCAGTGGTATTTGTCCCTTGTATATGATGTTATTCAGTCACTGTGGTGGTAATATGTGGTCTGGACATGATGTGGCGGTATTTGTTCCTTGTATGTGATATTATAGGTCTCTATGTGGTGGTAATATGATGTCTGTTCATGGTGCAGTGGTATTTGTCCCTTGTATTATGTATGATATAATGTATGTATGATGTATGTATGTATTGATATTATTGGTCATTTTAAAAATAAATAAAAGTATACCTATATTGTATTGGATATTTTAACAAATGATTAATAGGTTAGAGTAGCGAAGAGCTCGGCCAAAAGAGTCTACCTTGTCATGGTGGCAGCTTAAAAAATCTTTCGGCCAAAAGAAAAGCTGTTGGCTATATGTGTGATCTGGTGATGGGAGCTATTAATGTGTGATTGGTGAGAAGTGGAGTTTCTCCAAGAGAGAGCTGTGGGTCTATGGACAGTTTGAGGGGTGGATGCGGAGCGGGGGGGAAGTCTGGGGGGAGTCTCAGGGGGCCCTGAAAATTTTGCTAGTATGGGTCCCCGAAATTTCTATTGGCAGCCCTGACCATGGGTCAACTCTTTCTAATGGAATAAGAATGTTATACATGAATCACTTGATATGAGATAACATTTATACCCCCTGTGTATGCAGTTGTTTTTGTATTTGTATGCCCAATCTTTTTAAATCTATTTGTATACTATATGTTTAATAAAGAATGTAAAAAAAATTTTTCACAATACTTCTGGCTTTGCTTCCTTATGTTCATAAGATTATATGTAATTTTGGAAGTGCCATTAATCTAGGCCAATAATCGTTTTTGCCTAACAGACCGATCATTCAGCGTCTCCAGCTCACACACCTTCTTACCTCGCCCCCTATCTGTTGGAGTCATGCAAGGTTCAGTCCTAGGGC
This sequence comes from Ranitomeya variabilis, assembly GCF_051348905.1. Classification (NCBI taxonomy): domain Eukaryota; kingdom Metazoa; phylum Chordata; class Amphibia; order Anura; family Dendrobatidae; genus Ranitomeya; species Ranitomeya variabilis. The sequence continues at coordinate 254,720,044 of NC_135237.1, read as the reverse complement.
CCATGTTCTTCTCCATTTACACCTTTGGCCTGGGACAGCTCATAGAATCTCACGGCTTTCAGTATCACCTCTATGCTGATGACACACAGATCTACCACTCTGGACCAGATATCACTAGCCTACTAACCAGAATTTCCCAATGTCTGTCTACTATTTCCTCCTTCTCCGCTAGATTTCTAAAACTTAATATGGAAAAAACAGAATTCATCATCTTCCCCCATCTCACTCGACTCTCCCAACAGATCTATCCATTAAAGTAAATGGCTGCCCACTCTCCCCAGTCCCACAAGCTCTCGGCCTTGTGGCAATCCTTGACTCTGATCTCTCCTTCAAACCACATGTCCAAGCCCTTTCCACGTCTTGCCAACTTCAACTCAAAAATATTTCTCGGATCCGTATATTCCTTAACCAACAATCTGCAAAAACCCCAGTCCATGCACTCATCATCTCCCGCCTTGACTACTGCAACCTCCTACTTTGTGACCTCCCCTCTAACACTCTTGCACCCCTCCAATCTATTCTAAACTCTGCTGCCTGACCATGGAAGCCTTCAAAAGAAACTTGAAGACCTACAACTTGCCACAAGCCTACAACCTGAAGTAACCACCAAACCGCTGCACAACCAGCTCTGCCCTCATCTACTGTATCCTCACCCATCCCTTGTAGATTGTGAGCCCTCGCGGGCAGGGTCCTCTCTCCTACTGTACCAGTCATGACTTGTATTTTTTAAGATTATTGTACTTGTTTTTTATTATGTATACCCCGTTTCACATGTAAAGCGCCATGGAATAAATGGCACTATAATAATAATAAATTATTATAATAATAATAATTTGCTCAATGAAAGACAAGTCTAGATACGCTGCAGGCCATGATAGCTTAGGTCTGGTGTTGTGTTTGGAAAAAAAATGACCACAACCAAATCAATATGATGCCACATTGTTTGTGTCTCTGAAATTTAGACTAGAGGAGTCCTGATACCATACATTATGGCATCTCACAAAATATTCCTGGGAGTAGGACCTTGTTCATGGCTTTTCCTGTGTTCTCCAGACCAGTCTCCTGCTATCATTGCATGGAGACTGGTCTGGAAAAGCGGGACTCATTCCTAAGAAGGATGGACCTCCATTCCAGCCTCTATTGCTCTTTTCCAGCCTGCAGTCCCAATGATGCTTCCACAGTTTCCCACACAGCCCAGTATGCTATTCTCACACACAGTATATTGCAAAATAAATTAGGCAACAAATTCCAAGCCTATGGTATCAAACAGTGCCTGTACAAACCATCAGTAGGTACTTGCTAGCAGCCTGACATCCGACTACTGGTGTTCCATAGACCTCATGCAACTGCTCTCAAAGGCTTTCATAATGTAGAGCATAATTGCAATGGAGGCTGAAATAGAGGTTCATCTGCTTCAGCTCTGAGTCATGCTTTTGTCTTGAATTAAATAAAAGTTGAATAAAATCAAGCATATTTGGGATGTTATTTGTCATCAATTTAAAAGGAAGCAGCCAGTAGTGGATCTTGATGATTTATGTGCCAAAATGCATTCAGTGTGGCAGAACATTCCTCAGTCAACCATTCAAAATGTGAATGATAGCAGCCAAGTCATGTAACTGCGTGTATTTCTGCATGTGATGCTTATACTGGATACTGAATAAACTGAGATGTTTTGCAAACTGTTTCCACGTCATCCTTTGCATGTCATTAGCATATCACTAGCTCGCTTCAGTCACTGCTGTTACTCTTGTTCTCAAAATTGCCCGGGCAGGGAAGGAAGCAAAAGAGAGTATACACATAGCACAACATGGGATTGCTTCTATTTGTGAGATAAAGAATTTCCTTGTCTGTTTAAAAAAAAGTTTTACTTCAAGAAATATTTATTTATGATCCCATGCTGTAATGTTTGAATATTTTTTGCTTCCTCCCAGGAGCTGTGGTATGATCAGAAAATATTCCTGTACTGTCAGACACAGCAATTACACAGTACACAGAAGGGGCACACTTATAAGATTATCTCAGCACAGGAACATTTTATTTAAAACACATCGAATTGTGGAAATTATTATTATTCCAAGATCTAGTGATTAAGATGTACTTTGTTTGTGGGGAAAACCCCTTTAAATACTGGATTTTCATGAGATTTCCATTGCCTGAAATTGCTGGTACTATTAAGAGTGACCACTAGAGGGCAACAATGTATAGTTTAGAACTACCCAAATATTCCATTGCCTGGATCTAAGACCCACAGGAAGGAGAAGAATAAGGAGGGGAGATCAGTTATTGCAGGACTCATAGTGCTGATTCTGACAAATATATGGAGGGCTCACAGAAGATAACCATTTTGTTGTGTCAGTGGATTTACTACTTACAGTTTGAAATGATAGTGAATTTTCTGGATGGAAAATCTCTCCTAGGACTTAACCTGAGACCAAAGAATTTCATCCTATTAAACTAGGAGCTTTGGCCGTCAGTATGTGCTGACTACATAGAATCTGCACTACGCCTGGGAAGCATCACTTGGCAAGTATGCTGTACAGCTTATTCTTCTACTTTTGGGTATGCGGGGTTTGTTCTTTAGCTTTATACATAGGATTCTGACTTCAGGGATTATAATCTGAATATACAGGCAGAATGTTACCTAATCACAGAGCATTAACACTATACTAACTGTGTAGGTGCTTGGAAGTTTGCGGGATGCCATTATTGTGGGGTAATTGATACCAACACTTCTCGTGGCTTATTAAGAGGTCGTCTCATAACATCAGATTAGCAAACGAGCTTCATTTTGGTGTAAATTTCATCCACTCGTCTTGTTGATATTCTGTGAGCAGTTGTTGCCTGACTTGGCATGAAGAATATTATTACTATAGAAGTGTAAATAATCAATAGCAGCTATAAAGGGATGTATCATCCAGTTACGCTTTACACATAATGTCTTATATTCAGATTTAACAAATGCTGAAAGTTTGAAACATTTTTCATATATTGTATTAGTGTCAAAATTAGGTTCAGAGTTAAAAAGGAAGATATTATTCAAGCTACAGCACACCATAGAGATGTATTAATCCTGACCTTTATATTATTCTGCAGTTCTGGACTATCATGTTTTAAGGAGCAGTAATCCTTTTGGTATTTGGAAAACATTTATATTTTCTAACGCATCTCAAGTTTTTACATTCAAATTATGAATAGGCTGTCAATTTAAAAGACTAAAATCCAGTTGGGTAAAGCATCTTTTACAACAGGCTCAGAAGCTATTAAAATATAATAAAAGCATTACTTCACTAAGGTCCTGCTGTTCTACTATAGCCAATAACTGACCGCAGAAGAAAGTAGAAACCCACTAGGGCAATGCAGTGTCGGAAAGTGAGAGGAGGCAGGAGATTGGTGAGGTGACTGTCATTTGGTTATTATGCTGTGCTTATATGGCACTATCATATTCCGCAGCGCTTTACATAAATCATCATCACTGTCCCCAATGGGGCTCACAATCTAAATTCCCTATCAGTATGTCTTTGAAGGGTGGGAGGAAACCGGAGTGCCCGGAGGAAACCCACGCAAACACGGGGAGAACATACAAACTTCTTACAGACTTTGCTTCTATTATTTTTTTTAAACTCTTTCTGAGTCTTTGTTAAAATGTTTAACACTCGGAACAACCCCTTTAAAAATATATATACAGTATCTTGTCACAGTAATTGTAAACATCATGCATGCATCTCAGCATTTTCAAAGGGAATCTGTCAGCATGTTTTTGCTATGTAATCAGAGGACAGCATGAGTAAGGAGTTAAAACACAGATTTCAGGGTTGTGTCACTTATTAAGTTGTGTGCTGTTATTCCCATGCAATGAGTGTTTTATCACCAGAAAACAACTTGTAGCATTTTTGCTACATTTTTGCACTTTCTCATTGATTTCAATGATCAAAAAATTGACATGCTGCTTGTTTCAAAAACACAGCAGTTTTCTAGTTAGGTTAGGAAAAAAAGCTATAGTGTGCATGAGATTTGGGAAATCTCATTCCTTGTGCTGGTATTGTGAAAAGTAGCTTTTAATTTGCATAAAACTCCTGAAAAAAAATGCAGCAAAAACACAATGTGTGAACATAGCCTTAATAGCCGGGCTATTGCTTACCATAGTTTCCTATGACCAATGTAGATGACATGGTAGAAGTGGAAATAAAAGTACACCCACTTGTAGCCTCCAGTACATGTATTTTAACATTTACTACCTTATCTGGCCAAGTGGTGTGTGTGACTTGGTCAGACACATCCTGTTAAATTTATGAAGAAGGAACTCTGAAAGTCATAAAGCCATTGTGGACAATGCAAGAAGAAAATTACAAGGAAGAGGGACTACGATACACCACCCTGTATTAGCCATAAAGGAGGGCCTCACATTCTGTTCAAATTGTTAGTGGGACTCCTAGACTCATGCACTATGCACTGATGATTCTGCTGCTATATTCCGTTTTACACTGCATTGCAGAGATAATCACATTCATTTTTCTTCATTAATGCACTATGTGAAATCTCTTCTTTCTTGGTGTTTCATCACAGTATTTTCTGGGGCGTCCGCTTTCATCCCTCCAGATTCTTCCAATAACATCTTGGCAGCTAATTTAGCAGTCTCTCAGTCTCAGACCCTGCCTAACTAGGAGGGAGGAGTGAAAGCACAGCCCCACAGAGAGAACTGGAAAGAATGGCAGGCACGGTGCTGCGTAAGGAACGTGCCTCTGACTGTGGAGCCCACTATGGCTAAAATAGAGTTAAATGCGGTCAGTGCCCAATTCCCCCCTTCCACCACTCCCAGGCAATGCACTAATTGGGATGCCCAACTGACCAATGGAATTAAAGGGGAAGGGGCTGACCCTAGAAGCTTTTGTCCTGGAGGAACCTCCTGCAGCCCTGGTGGAGGCCCTGTGGCAGAAAGCAGCACAGGAAGATGAGCACTGGCTTCAAGCCTTTATTACCGGCCCCGGTGCTCACCTCCCTGTGACCTCTCCTGACCCCCTGTCCGTGCTTTCGTCCGTCTTCCTTCCCCAGGGCACTGTACGCAACCGACCCCCTTGATCTCACCCTCAGCCGTGCTGCCCCGGTGGCCTACGTGGGGTCCCTTGCGTACCCTGGCCCCATGCACCTCCTCCACACAATGGTCCCAATCGCTGGCCAAGATAAGTCCATGTCCGGTGCCTTGCTCCTCACCTGGGCCACCGTCCGGGCCCCCATCATCAGCCTGAACTCCAGGTGCTGTTCCTCTGGCGGGGTGGGGGGGTCCGCACGATGCCCCCGCCCTTCAAAGTGGTTCCAGGTCAGAGACGGAGCTGCATTCTGGGCTCCACGTCTGCATGGCTCCCGGGTGCAGGCCATGGCGCTCTGGGCCCAGGCTCCTGCTGTCTCCACCTGGCTTCCGACACACCACGGCCAGGCTCTGCACACTTCACCCAATCACTTCCGGTCCCCTCTAAGCTGATTCCGGGTCAGCCCAGGCCAGGTCTCTAACATTCCTCCTGCAGGCACAGCCACACTACCTGCATATGGAGACCGGGCTGAGATCCCCAAAGCAGCTGCACAGCGTGCCGATCGTCCAACCCGACCGATCAGAGCACCCTAGAGCTACACAAAGCATGCCCTACCCATACAAGTGTAATTGCATTAAGCACTATTCATGCACCCACAACACCCCCTATAACTTTCCAAATAGCTAATAAAGGATGTACATTAACCCCCACCCTCATACACCACCCATAATATTGAACTAGCTGTTTCCAGCCAGCTAACGCTCGGCACTCTTATTGCTATCTAATTAACGCTGCTGGTGATTAAACTAAAATAAATAATGACAAAATTCAATAGCACTTACACAGGTGGTAAATTAACTTAAAATGAAGTTAATAATAATAATCATTAAAAATCTGAATAATACTAATAGTACATTTGAGCCTCGTGTGGTAATGTGTGGGGACGCAGCCTCGTGTGGTAATGTGTGAGGACGGAGCCTCGTGTGGTAATGTGGGGGGGCGGGATTGTGTGTGGTAATTGGTGGGGGCAGGATTGTGTGGTAATGGGGTGAGGGGCGGGATTATGTGTGGTGAGGGCAGGGCTACTGTTCAGGGGACGGGATTAGCGAGTGTGATGTGGTGGGGGTGGGATTATGTGTGGTAATGTGGGGGGGCAGGATACTGTGTGGTGATGTGGTGATGTGGTGCAGATTGTGATGTGGTGGGGGGTGGGATTATGTGGTGGGGGGCGGGATTATGTGTGGTAATGTGGTGGGGGGTGGGATTATGTGTGGTGATGTGGTGGGGGCGGGATTATGTGTGGTGATGTGGTGGGGTGCGGGATTATGCGTGGTGATGTGGTGGGGGGCGGGATTATGTGTGGTGATGTGGTGGGGGGCGGGATTATGTGTGGTGATGTGGTGGGGGCGGGATTAAGTGTGTTGATGTGTTGGGGGGTATGATTATGTGTGGTGATGTGTTGGGGTCGGGATTATGTGTGGTGATGTGTTGGGGGCAGGATTATGTGTGGTGATGTGGTGGGGGGGCGGGATTGTGTGTGGTGATGTGGTGCAGATTGTGATGTGGGGGGTGGGATTATGTGGTGGGGGGCGGGATTATGTGTGGTAATGTGGTGGGGGGTGGGATTATGTGTGGTGATGTGGTGGGGGGGTGGGATTATGTGATAATGTGGTGGGGGGCGGGATTATGTGTGGTGATGTGGTGGGGGCGGGATTATGTGTGGTGATGTGTTGGGATGCGGGATTATGTGTGGTGATGTGGTGGGGGGCGGGATTATGTGTGGTGATGTGGTGGGGGGCTGGATTATGTGTGGTGATGTGGTGGGGGCGGGATTATGTGTGGTCATGTGTTAGGGGGTAAGATTATGTGTGGTGATGTGTTGGGGGGGCGGGATTATGTGTGGTGATGTGTTGGGGCGTGGGATTATGTGTGGTGATGTGTTGGGGGTGGGATTATGTGTGGTAATGGGGGGCGGGATTATGTGTGGTGATGTGGTGTGGGGGCGGGATTGTGTGGTGATGTGGTGCAGATTGTGATGTGGTGGGGGGTGGGATTATGTGGTGGGGCGGGATTATGTGTGGTAATGTGGTGGGGGTGGGATTATGTGTGGTGGGGGGTGGGATTATGTGGTGGGGGGCGGGATTATGTGTGGTGATGTGGTGGGGGCGGGATTATGTGTGGTGATGTGGTGGGGGCGGGATTATGTGTGGTAATGTGGTGGGGGTGGGATTATGGGTGGTGATGTGGTGGGGGTGGGATTATGTGTGGTGATGTGTTGGGGTAAGATTATGTGTGATGAATTGTTGGGGGACGGGATTATGTGTGGTAATGTGTTGGGGGCGGGATTATGTGAGGTGATGTGTTGGGGCGGGATTATGTGTGGTGATGTGTTGGGGGGCGGGATTATGTGTGGTCATGTGGTGGGGGGGCGGTATTATGTGTGGTGATGTGGTGGTGGGCGGGATTATGTGTGGTGATGTGGTGGTGGGCAGGATTATGTGTGGTAATGTGGTGGGGGCGGGATTATATGTGGTAATGTGGTGGGGGGCGGGATTATGTGTGGTAATGTGGTGGGGGCAGTATTATCTGTGGTAATGTGGTGGGGGCGGGATTATGTGTGGTGATGTGGTGGAGGCGGGATTATGTGTGGTGATGTGGTGAGGAGGCGGGATTATGTGTGGTGATGTGGTGGGGGGGCGGGATTATCTGTGCTAATGTGGTGGGGGCGAAATTATGTGTGGTGATGTGGTGGGTGGGATTGTGTGGTGGGGGCGGGATTGTGTGTGGTAATGTGGTGGGGGGCGGGATTGTGTGGTGATGTGGGGGTGGGATTGTGTGGTGGGGGGCGGGATTGTGTGTGGTGATGTGGAGGGGGGCGGGATTGTGTGTGGTGATGTGGGGGCGGGATTGTGTGGTGATGTGGTGGGGGTGGGATTATGTGTGTTGATGTGGGGACGGGATTGTGTGGTGATGTGGTGGGGGTGGGATTGTGTGGTGATGTGGTGGGGGGGCGGGATTGTGTGTGGTGATGTGGAGGGGGGCGGGATTGTGTGTGGTGATGTGGGGGGCGGGATTGTGTGGTGATGTGGGGGCGGGATTATGTGTGTTGATGTGGGGACGGGATTGTGTGGTGATGTGATGGGGGTGGGATTGTGTGTGGTGATGTGGTGGGTGGCGGAGCTACTGTGCAGGGGGCGGGATTAGCAAGTAATCACGATGCCTCTTATATATATAGATATGGTAACGTTATACCACCCCTCATGTTAAGCAGCACAAAGTTACCAGTTATGGCCCATAACCCACCCCTTATTGCTTATTTAAATGCCCCCAAGACACCCCGTAGCTGCAACAGAACCAGGCATAGACACCGCAGGTTCTCCCCATGCTCCTCTGATAATTCCTGCCATCATTCCCACTGTCCCTCTAACAGACATTCCTCCCATTACCACTGCAGACACAGCTCACATAGGAGCCGCCACAGATCTCAGTCCTCTGAATGGTGTTCCCCATTCATATCCAAATGGTCCAGCGCACCTCAGAGTCCCGATAGGCAGGCTCAGGCACATGAGCCTGAGTTCCTCCACCTGGAGTCACTGAGGCTCGAGCACACAACAGATGCCAACAGTCACGTGCTCCATCATTGGCTGCCAGCCAAGGAGACCCATCCCAATCTCCCGGGGCCTCTGGCCAATTCACCCACCATTCCATTGCCCAAACATGATCGCAGTGTTCCGGAGCTGGCAGAGGGGCTGACAGTCCCTCTGCCTTTGGATCGGAGACACTGCGGCATGAATCGGGGTCCCGATCACTCCCATGGTTACCCGATGTCGTCATGACGACATCCGAGTTAACAGAGATGAGAGACTTCCTGTCATGTGCAGTGCATGTCTGGAAGTCTTTAAGGTCAGTGTGCAGGGGTTGCAGTGCTGACAGCTTCTATTGCATGCAGATCTGCATGCTATAGAAGCGATCAGCCTGCACAAAATGAGTGTCCTATAGCGGGACACAGTGTAAAAGTAAGAATAAATAAAAAAAATTTTTTTTAAATAATTGTAAAAATATTTAAAAATATTTTAAAAAAATAATAAAAAATAAGAATAAAAAAATCAATAGTTAGTCCATCAATAAATAATTATTTGAATAAAAAAATCTAAACTATAAAATTACGCATATTTAGCATCTCCACGTCCGTAACGACCCGACCTATAAAACTGTCTCACTAGTTAACCCCTTTAGTGAACACCATTAAAAAAAGGCAAAAAAAAACATGCTTTATCATCATACCACTGAACAAAAAGTGGAATGACACGCAATCAAAAATATATAAATAAACGTGGTACTGCTGAAAACGTCATCTTGTCTCACAAAAAACAAGCCCCCATACCGCTCCAAAATAAAAAAAGTTAAAAGCTCTCAGTAATAAAGCAAAAATAATTATTTTTTATATAAAACAGTTTTTATTGTATAAAAGCGCCAAAACATAAAAAAAATAAATGAGGTATCGCTGTCATTGTACTGACCCGAAGAATAAAACTGCTTTATCAATTTTACCACACGCGGAACGGTATAAACGCCCCCTCAGAGAAATTCATGAATTGCTGTTTTTTGTTAATTCTGCCTCACAAAAATTGGAATAAAAAGCGATCAAAAAATGTCATGTGCCCGAAAATGGTATCAATAAAAATGTCAACTTGTCCAGCAAAGAACAAGACCTCACATGACTCTGTGGGCCAAAATATGGAAAAATTATAGCTATCAAAATGTGGTGATGCAAAAACTATTTTTTGCAATAAAAAGTCGTTTAATGTGTGACAGCTGCCAAACATAAAAACCTGCTATAAATAGTAAACCTAACCCCCCTTTATCACCCCTTTAGTTAGGGAAAAATAGTAAAATAAGAAAATGTATTTATTTCCATTTTCCCATTAGGGCTAGGGCTAAAGTTAGGGTTGGGGCTAAAGTTAGGGTTACGATCACCACCCTGTCTTAATATAGGTACATCATCAATAACGCGATATCTGAGTTGAGTGACCGAATGTCCCATTTCATGAAAATGCCTAGGAACTGGAAGGTCAACGAGCTTTGTTCTTATAGTACTTTTATGTTTTGAAATCCTCGCTTTAACTTCCATCGTGGTCTCCCCTACATAGTAGAGACCACGGGCAGCTCAGGATATAGACCACAAAACTACTTTTGCACGTATAGCGTTTCCGTATCATATATTCTTTCCCCGTATGGGGATGACAAAACACTGCCCCTTTAATCAGGTTATTACAGCACGCACATCCGAGACAGGGAAAATTACCCAGGCTCGGACGGCTCAAAGTAGTTTGTAGGTCCCTCCTTGAGCTGCCAACATCCGATGTAACCAACTCATCCTTCAGATTTTTATTCCTCCTATACGAGAACAATGGGGGCAGCTGAAATTCACTCACACTAGTGTGCCCCCTTGCTAATATTGACCAATGTCTCCGAATTATATCCGAAATCAAACCACTCGAACCATTGTATGTTGTCACAAGTGGTATCCTCTTTTTAACCTCAGTAGCCACTCTAGGAGTCAGGAGTTCAGCTCTATCTTTAGCGAGTGCTTTTATTTTGAATTTATTTACATCCTTCTCAGGGTATCCTCTCATGAGAAATTTTTGGCACATTTCATTAAGCCTCATATCTACAATAGAGTCGCTTGAGACAATCCTCCTGACTCTCAGAAGCTGGCTCCAAGGAAGAGATTCTACCATTTTTCGTGGGTGCTCACTAGAGAAATGTAGGATATTGTTTCTGTCTGTCTGTTTGACAAACAAACCAGTTTGTAGAAATCCATCATTCTTATAGACACATGTATCCAAAAATTGCATTTTGGACTGAGAGCACTCCATGGTGAACCCCAACCCAGGGTAGATGTTATTCAAAAATGAATGGAATTGTGTCAACTCACCATAGTCACTGTCCCAAATCAAGAAGATGTTGTCAATGTAGCGCCGCCAGCCCCTAACATGACCCCAGAATGGTGAAGTGTACACGTGTTCGCCCTCCAGGACAGCCATGTAGATGTTAGCATAAGTGGGGGCCACGTTGGACCCCATGGCTGTCCCGCGGCGCTGCAGGAAGTAGTCATCACCGAAGAGGAAAAAATTCCTCCCCAGGATGAACTCCAGCAGCTCCAGGGCGAATCGTGCACACTCAGGAGCCATGTTGGAGCCGGGCAGCGCCACACCGACAGCAGACAACCCCCTGACGTGCTCAATGGACGTGTACAAGGATGTAACATCAAATGACACCAGCCAAGTGGACTCCTCGACCCGTACACCCTCCAAGGACCCAATAAAATCACTCGTATCCTTTACATAGGATGGTGCAGCAACCGCAAATTTCCTCAATAGATGATCCAAAAAGATTGCTACTTTACCACAGAGAGAACCCCTGCCCGACACAATCGGACGGCCAGGGGGTCTCTGAAGGTCCTTATGGATCTTTGGCAGGGTGTACAGGACGGGAACCACCGGATACTCAACCACCAAATATTTGGCCAATTTATCATCAATTAAGCCGCTATTTAGCGCTTCCTCGATTAACAAGTCTAGTTCCAATTTGAACCTCTGGGTTGGGTTCACCAGCAGCCTCTCATAGACCTCTGTATCAGAGAGTTGTGACCTTATCTCATCCATATATTGAGCAGTATCCATCACCACCAAGGCACCGCCTTTGTCGGCCGCCTTGATGGTGATGGACTTGTTGTTCTTCAAGTTACCAATCTCTTTTTACTCAGCATGTGTCAGATTTGAATTTAATCTCCTCCTCTCACTTTTCAATCTAGCTATATCTGTTTTTACCAATTTACAAAACGTCTCCACAACCGGATCCTGTACTGGAGGCACAAAATCACTTTTATTGTGGGGACCAAACATGTCTAGAGAGAGGTGTGTATGGGGAGTCAAGGCCACAGACCCCTCTTTTCCTGAAAAGAATACAGCCAATTTCAAACGTCTGAAAAAAAGATACAGGTCATTGTCGATATTAAACCAATTCGCCCCACTAGTGGGGCAAAAAGAGAGACCTTTAGAGAGCACCTTAACCTGTGAATCTGAGAGGGTTAGTGAGGAAATATTTACCACCAGGGAAGGACTTGTACTTATTTCTTCTTCCCTTTGGATCTCTGTTACCGCTATGAACACTCCCATGCTGCTATGGCAATCACTGATGCTATGCTCTGATTGGTGCGATTGGTGTTGTTTACACCATGGACTCTGGGGATGTTTATGTGGATTTATGGGCGCAATTCAATAGTAGAGAACGATCAGAGTAGGTTGAACTATGTTAGTAGTTAGTATATACAGAGGGCTGGTTATTGGTTATTGTTTTTTACTGTGTATATGTCTGTTATATTTAATGTCGTTTTTTCTAATTGCACATGGATACCCCATTGGTTACTAGTTAATTCATGGGTTGGGTCAGATGGTATATAATGGTGGTTATATGGTCTTTTCACTATGCTTGATAAAGGTCTCAGGACCGAAACGTTGCAGATGGCAGAATAAACACGTAAGCTGTTCTGTCACAATTGCTGTGGTGCTCTCCGTTTCTTCTTTTGCATTTGGACTTTATACTGGGATGGATCCCCTGGTGTGGACGGGCACCCTGTTGTCCATAGAGACGTTATTAATTTAGGGTGCGGCCTGACTTCCAATTTTTTATTTTAAGTTCCTTGGGGGGTCTAATTTCCAAAATGGGGTCAGTAGTGGGGGGTTTCTATTGCTTAGGCATGTCAGTGGCTCTGTAAACGCAACATGACGCCCACAGACCATTCCATCAAAGTCTACATTCCAAAACGTCACTACTTCCCTTCCGAGCCCTGAAGTGTGCCCAAACAGTAGATTCTTCCCACATATGGAGTATCAGCAAACTCAGAACAAATTGGATAACAACTTTTGTGGTCCAATTTCTCCTGGTACCCTTGTGAAAATACAAAATTCGGGGCTAAAAAATCATTTTTATGGAAAAAATTATTTTTTATTTTCACAGCTCTGCGTTATAAACTTTACTGAAACTTTAGGGGGTTCAAAGTAATCACAACAAATCTAGGTATGTTCCTTGGGGGGTCTAGTTTCCAAAATGGGGTCACTAGTGGGGGGTTTCTATTGTTTATGCATGTCAGTGGCTCTGCAAACGCAACATGACGCCCGCAGACCATTCCATCAAAGTCTAAAAAGTTAAATGTTAATTTTTTTTTTAAACATTCCAAAAATTCCTGTGAAGCACCTGAAGGGTTAATAAACTTCTTCAATGTGGTTTTGAGCACCTTGAGGAGTGCAGTTTTTAGAATACTGTCACTTTAGGGTTTTTTCTATCATACAGACTCCTCAAAGTGACCTCAAATGTGATGTGGTCCCTAAAAAAAATAGTGTTGTAAAAATGAGAAATAGCTGGTCAACTTATAACCCTTATAACTCCCTACCAAAAACAAATTTAGTTCCAAAATTGCTGATGTAAAGTAGACATGTGGGAAATGTTACTTATTAAGTATTTTGTGTGACATATTTGTGTGATTTAAGGACATGAAAATTAAAAGTTGGAAAATTGTGAAATGTTCAAAATTTTTGCCAAGTTTCTGTTTTTTTCACAAATAAATGGAAGTCATATCAAAGATATTTTACCACTGTCATGAAGTACAATATGTCATGAGAAAATGTTGCCAGAATCACCAGGATCCGTTGAAGAGTTCCAGAGTAATAACCTCATAAAGGGACAGTGGTCAGAATTGTAAAAATTGACCTGGTCATTAACATGCAAACCACCCTTGGAGTAAATGGGTTAAAGGCTAGAAAACGCTTCAACCGTGTCAGGAATGTTGGCGACCCATTTCATTAAGATTATTGCATGACATTATTTCAATATCCCCATAAATATCCAAGTCGCAATACGAAGTGATCCTCATGTCTGCAGCCTTCACTTGCTATTTTTGGCGCTCCACAGATTAGTGAATTGTTGCTGTGGTCAATGACAGCATCGGAAGGCAGTTTGATCAACGAGGACTGGTGGCCCTGGTTAACTCATCAAATCCAAGTACGATCACACCGTTAAGGGCACTGGGGTCCTGGTTAACTCATCACATGGCGCAGTATGCCCACTAAAGATAGCAAAACAATATGCGGTATTAGGACACACAAGCAGATTTTTCTATAACATACAGATGGGTCCCCTCTTACCAAGTATCAAGTTCATGCAATTCTCAAACAGTGCTTATCAAAAACAGGCACTAATACAAAAGAATACGTGACACATTCTTTCCGAATCAGAACAGCCACTGAAGCTGCTAGGGCAGGAGTATCAGAAGCCGAAGTGCAGAGAATTGGTCATTGGAAATCCGCATGCTTTGCCAGATATATAAGACCCGATTTGCTGAAATTCATACATTTTGCTTCTTACAGGCGACTGTAAGCCCGCAGTTTGGGTATTAGGTCACTCATATGTCTACTCGGCAGCAAAAAGGGACGAGATTCAACCAGGAGGAATAAATCTCGGCTTCCCGAGATTAGTTTTCAACTGGAAAGGCATTAGAGGCCTCCAATAGCAACATGTGTTCCCGGAGATAGTCGACATCTCCAGGTGGGCCAAGGGGCCAGTGATATTGGTGTTACATGCTGGTGGCAATGATTTGGGCAAATGCAAAATCACCAAACTCTACATAGTGATGACAACTGACATTGAATGTTTTACCTTTTTCCTCCCGGATATGATAGTGGTGTGGTCGGAGATAGTACCATGAGCCATCTGGCACAGTGCAAGGGAGACTAAAGCCATAGAGCATTCAAGTCGGAAGATCAATGCACGGATTGAGAAATTTGTCAGGTGAAGATGTGGTATTGCGGTTCGTCACCACCAGCTGGAAGACGATAACTCCGCACTATTAAGACCGGATGGAGTTCACCTCACAGACATTGGTCTTGATATACACTCACCGGCCACTTTATTAGGTACACCTGTCCAACTTCTTGTTAACACTTAATTTCTAATCAGCCAATCACATGGCGGCAACTCAGTGCATTTAGGCATGTAGACATGGTCAAGACAATCTCCTGCAGTTCAAACCGAGCATTAGTATGGGGAAGAAAGGTGATTTGAGTGCCTTTGAACGTGGCATGGTTGTTGGTGCCAGAAGGGCTGGTCTGAGTATTTCAGAAACTGCTGATCTACTGGGATTTTCACGCACAACCATCTCTAGGGTTTACAGAGAATGGTCCGAAAAAGAAAAAAAATCCAGTGAGCGGCAGTTCTGTGGGCGGAAATGCCTTGTTGATGCCAGAGGTCAGAGGAGAATGGGCAGACTGGTTCGAGCTGATAGAAAGGCAACAGTGACTCAAATCGCCACCCGTTACAACCAAGGTAGGCCTAAGAGCATCTCTGAACGCACAGTGCGTCGAACTTTGAGACAGATGGGCTACAGCAGCAGAAGACCACACCGGGTACCACTCCTTTCAGCTAAGAACAGGAAACTGAGGCTACAATTTGTACAAGCTCATCGAAATTGGACAGTAGAAGATTGGAAAAACGTTGCTTGGTCTGATGAGTCTCGATTTCTGCTGCGACATTCGGATGGTAGGGTCAGAATTTGGCGTAAACAACATGAAAGCATGGATCCATCCTGCCTTGTATGGAGCATCTTTGGGATGTGCAGCCGACAAATCTGCGGCAACTGTGTGATGCCATCATGTCAATATGGACCAAAATCTCTGAGGAATGCTTCCAGCACCTTGTTGAATCTATGCCACGAAGAATTGAGGCAGTTCTGAAGGCAAAAGGGGGTCCAACCCGTTACTAGCATGGTGTACCTAATAAAGTGGCCGGTGAGTGTATATCTGTTCGGCTTACAGGACACAGTCGAACAGGCCATAATGTTGATGGGTGGGGGTTGGAGTCCTGTGTAGGTCATACACATGATCCTCTTAGGCGAAAATGGTAGAGAGGGGCAGAGTTTAGTAACCGCTCATTGGCTTGCTCGCCTGTCGGTCGCAGACAGGGCCTTCGGCGATGAGTTCATTATGAGACGTAAGTGACTTTCTCTGCTTACCAAATTAATAAACTGTGACCAACCTGTTCAATGCATCTAAGCCTGTCCGTGTTTTCATTACGGGACTGATGGGAGGGGGAAGGCACTGTTTGAGACACGTGGGTCTCCACAGTCTGGCTGGCATGGTACTACATAAGGAACGTGCCTCTGACTGTGGAGCCCACTATGGCTAAAATAGAGTTAAATGCGGTCAGTGCCCAATTCCCCCCTTCCACCAATCCCCAGGCAGAGCAGTAATTGGGATGACCAACTGATCAATGGAATTAAAGGAGAAGGGGCATCCAACCATACCTACAGGAGTTAAATGCAAGTTCCCGGGGTCAGTAATTTCCTCAGTTCCCCTGCTGACGACTGGAAGCTTTTGTAACACCCTCCCTCCCTTATATATTCAATGATGCTTTAAAACTGCCATAATAATTGTATGTATGCAAAAAAAAAGCGATATTAAGTCACAGTGGAAATGGTAAAGAAAATCAGAGTTTAGTAACCGCTCATTGGCCTTCTCGCCTGTCGGTCACAGACAGGGCCTTCGGCGATGACCCCGTTATGAGACGGAAGTGCCTTTCTGAGCTTACCAAATTAATAAACTGTGACCGACCTGTTCAACCCATCTAGGTGGGCCTGTCCGTGTTTCCATTATGGGACTGGTGGGAGGGGGAAGGCACTGTTTGAGACACGCGGGTCACCTCAGTCATGCTCCAATAGACTGCAAGCAAAGATTTCACATAGTGCACTGTGAACACATGTGAACATCTGTAATGATGTAGCATTGAATGGAAAAGAGTGGCACAGTCGGGAAGCAAAGAGATTTTTAAAAGGTATTTAATAACTCAATTTTTTTGAGCAAGTGAAAGGTCTTTTTAAAGCACACCCTCTTTTCTAACAAAACAAAAAATCATTAGACACAACATTGATACCGGTGTGTATGATAGTGGTCTGTAGTCAGATGCTGTTGCTGTGGCTGCTGCGGCATGTCATTGCTGCTGTTCAGTAAAAACAGGCCTGCCAGGCACCATAGGACCCTCAACACTGGAGCAGCACAGAATTTAAATGTAGAATTTGCAGAAAATAAAATGCATTATGTAAAGACAGAACAACCCCTTTAAATATAATAAAAATATTTTTTATATGAAAAGTCAGAAAGATGTTATTTTTAATCTAAACACTCAGGTGATAAGAATCATGATAAGTTGTCTAAGTAACTGCTATAACCTCAACCTCAACACCATGAAAAATGTAAAGAAAACAAGAATGCAATGATTTGGAAATCTTTTTACAGTCATATTTAATTCCCAGTAAAATATAGAACACATATCAGAAGTTAAAAGTTAGACATTTATTTGAAAAAAAACAAAAACAAACAAACAAACAAAAATCATTTAGATTTTGAGGGCAGCAAAAAAGTTGGGGCCGTGACAATCCAGCTTATTAGTGCATATTTCAAAAACCTGCATTTACAATAGTTTGGGGTTTGTAGTAGTGCCTTGGCATATACAGCTTACACATTTTGGAAGGCATTATTAATAGAGATGAGTAAACTTTTAGGTTTGGATTCGCCTAATGGATTTCCGTTTGCCGAACAGTTCACCAAATGGTTCGCCGAACGTACCTGCACCGTATAAGATTCAGTGGGAGGCAGGGCCGTATTTGCCACTAGGCACGTGAGGGCACGTGCCTAGGGCGGGGACAATGCAGGGGGCGGCACCTGAGCAAGGTTTTTTTTTTTTTTAAATAAAAGCTGGGTCATCTCCCGACCGACCCCGCCCCGCCCCCCCCCTCGCCCCGGCCGCCCGCCCGCCTCCCACCCACCCTCCTTGAAGACGATACTCATCCTGCTCCAGCGATGCCTGGTCTCGGCTTCTGCAGCGCTCCTGAATGAGCGGTCACGTTGTACCGCTCATTAAGGTCATGAATATGCGCATATTCATGACCTTAATAAGCGGTATCACATGACCGCTCATGCAGGAAGAAGGTGCTGCGCCGGGAGTCGGGACAGAGCGAGAGGGATGTCGGCGTGGCTGCGCGGTGAGGAACAGGTAAGTATGAGGGACGGAGGGACGGGGGGACAGGGGATGAAGGAGGATGGTAAGCCGTGCCATTCAAGATGGGAGCGGGGGGGTGGGGTGGAGAGATGAGCCATGCATACAAGGGGGGGAAAATATGAGCCATGCATACAGGGGGGAATATGAGCCATGCATACAGGAGGGGGGAATATGAGCCATGCATACAGGAGGGGGAAATATGAGCCATGCATACAGGGGGGGGAATATGAGCCATGCATACAGGGGGGGTGAAATATGAGCCATGCATACAGGGGGGGAATATGAGCCATGCATACAGGAGGGGGAATATGAGCCATGCATACAGGAGGGGGAATATAAGCCATGCATACAGGAGGGGAAATATGAGCCATGCATACAGGAGGGGGAATATGAGCCATGCATACAGGGGGGGGAATATGAGCCATGCATACAGGGGGGAATATGAGCCATGCATACAGGGGGGGAATATGAGCCATGCATACAGGGGGGGAATATGAGCCATGCATACAGGGGGGGGGAATATGAGCCATGCATACAGGGGGGAAATATGAGCCATGCATACAGGGGGGGAAATATGAGCCATGCATACAGGGGGATGAAATATGAGCCATGCATACAGGAGGGGGAATATGAGCCATGCATACAGGGGGGGAATATGAGCCATGCATACAGGAGGGGGGTCATTATACAGTATTATTTTTTAACCCCTTTCTGACATCTGACGTACTATCCTGTCGAGGTGGGGTGGGCCCGTATGACCACCGACGGGATAGTACGTCATACGCGATCGGCCGCGCTCACGGGTGGAGCGCGGCCGACCGCGGCCGGGTGTAAGCTGCATATCGCAGCTGACATCCGGCACTATGTGCCAGGAGCGGTCACGGACCGCCCCCGGCACATTAACCCCCGGCACACCGCGATCAAACATGATCGCGGTGTACCGGCAGTATAGGGAAGCATCGCGCAGGGAGGGGGCTCCCTGCGGGCTTCCCTGAGACCCCCGCAGCAACGCGATGTGATCGCGTTGCTCCGAGGGTCTCCTACCTCCCTCCTCGCCGCAGGTCCCGGATCCAAGATGGCCGCGGCATCCGGGTCCTGCAGGGAGGGAGGTGGCTTACCGAGTGCCTGCTCAGAGCAGGCGCTGGTAAGCCTGCTGCACTCTAAGTGAGATCGGTGATCTGACAGAGTGCTGTGCACACTGTCAGATCACCGATCTGTGATGTCCCCCCCTGGGACAAAGTAAAAAAGTTTAAAAAAAAATTTTCCACATGTGTAAAAAAATAAATAAAAAATAAATTCCTAAATAAAGAAAAAAAAAATATTATTCCCATAAATACATTTCTTTATCTAAATAAAAAAAACAAAACAATAAAAGTACACATATTTAGTATCGCCGCGTCCGTAACGACCCAACCTATAAAACTGTCCCACTAGTTAAGCCCTCAGTAAACACCGTAAGAAAAAAAAAAAAACGAGGCAAAAAACAACGCTTTATTACCATACTGCCGAACAAAAAGTGGAATAACACGCGATCAAAAAGACAGATATAAATAACCATGGTACCGCTGAAAACGTCATCTTGTCCCGCAAAAAACGAGCCACTATACAGCATCATCAGCAAAAAAATAAAAAAGTTATAGTCCTGAGAATAAAGCGATACCAAAATAATTATTTTTTCTGTAAAATAGCTTTTATCGTATAAAAGCGCCAAAACATAAAAAATGATATAAATGAGATATCGCTGTAATCGTACTGACCCGAAGAATAAAACTGCTTTATCAATTTTACCAAACGCGGAACGGTATAAACGCCTCCCCCAAAAGAAATTCATGAATAGCTGGTTTTTGATCATTCTGCCTCACAAAAATCGGAATAAAAAGTGATCAAAAAATGTCATGTGCCCGACAATGTTACCAATAAAAACTTCAACTCGTGCTGCAAAAAACAAGACCTCACATGACTCTGTGGACTCAAATATGGAAAAATTATAGCTCTCAAAATGTGGTAACGCAAACAATATTTTTTGCAATAAAAAGCGTCTTTCAGTGTGTGACGGCTGCCAATCATAAAAATCCGCTAAATAACCCGCTATAAAAGTAAATCAAACCCCCCTTCATCACCCCCTTAGTTAGGGAAAAATTAAAAAATTAAAAAAAATTATTTCCATTTTCCCATTAGGGTTAGGGTTAGGGCTAGGGTTAGGGCTAGGGTTAGGGCTAGGGTTAGGGCTAGGGTTATTGCTAGGGTTAGGGCTAGGGTTAGGGCTAGGGTTATTGCTAGGGTTAGGGCTAGTTTTAGGGCTAGGGTTAGGGCTAGGGTTAGGGCTAGGGTTAGGGCTAGGGTTATTGCTAGGGTTAGGGCTAGGGTTATTGCTAGGGTTAGGGCTAGGGCTAGGGTTAGGGCTAGGGTTATTGCTAGGGTTATTGCTAGGGTTAGGGTTAGGGCTAGGGTTAGGGCTAGGGTTGGGGCTAGGGTTAAGGCTACAGATAGGATTGGGGCTAAAGTTAGGGTTAGGGTTTGGATTACATTTACGGTTGGGAATAGGGTTTGGATTAGGGTTAGGGGTGTGTCAGGGTTAGGGGTGTGGTTAGGGTTACCATTGGGATTAGGGTAAGGGGTGTGTTTGGATTAGGGTTTCAGTTATAATTGGGGGGTTTCCACTGTTTAGGCACATCAGGGGCTCTCCAAACGGGACATGGCATCCGATCTCAATTCCAGACAATTCTGCGTTGAAAAAGTAAAACAGTGCTCCTTCCCTTCAGAGCTCTCCCGTGTGCCCAAACAGGGGTTTACCCCAACATATGGGGTATCGGCGTACTCAGGACAAATTGGACATCTTTTGGGGTCCAATTTCTCCTGTTACCCTTGGGAAAATACAAAACTGGGGGCTAAAAAATAAGTTTTGTGGGAAAAAAAAGGATTTTTTATTTTCACGGCTCTGCGTTGTAAACTGTAGTGAAACACTTGGGGGTTCAAAGTTTTCACAACACATCTAGATAAGTTCCTTTGGGGGTCTAATTTCTAATATAGGGTCACTTGTGGGGGGTTTCTACTGTTTAGGTACATCAGGGGCTCTGCAAATGCAACGTGACGCCTGCAGACCAATCCATTTAAGTCTGCATTCCAAACGGCGCTCCTTCCCTTCTGAGCTCTGCCATGCGCCCAAACAGTGGTTTACCCCCACATATGGGGTATCAGCATACACAGGACAAATTGGACAACAACTTTTGGGGTCCAACTTATCCTGTTACCCTTGTGAAAATACAAAACTGGGGCTAAAAAATCATTTTTGTGAAAAAAAAAATAATTTTTATTTTCACAGCTCTGCGTTATAAACTGTAGTGAAACACTTGGGGGTTCAAAGTTCTCACAACACATCTAGATAAGTTCCTCGGGAGGTCTAGTTTCCAATTTGGGGTCACTTGTGGGGGTTTTATACTGTTTGGGTACATCAGGGGCTCTGCAAATGCAACGTGACGCCTGCAGACCAATCCATTTAAGTCTGCATTCCAAATGGCGCTCCATCCCTTCCGAGCTCTGTCATGCGCCCAAACAGTGGTTCCCCCCCACATATGGGGTATCAGCGTACTCAGGACAAATTGGACAATAACTTTTGGGGTCCAATTTATTATGTTACCCTTGTAAAAATACAAAGCTGGGGGCTAAAATATCATTTTTGTGAAAAAAATAATTTTTATTTTCACGGCTCTGCGTTATAAACTGTAGTGAAACACTTGGGGGTTCAAAGCTCTCAAAACACATCGAGATAGGTTCCTTAGGGGGTCTACTTTCCAAAATGGTGTCACTTGTGGGGCTTTTTAATGTTTAGGCACATCAGGGGCTCTCCAAACGCAACATGGCGTCCCATCTTAATTCCAGTAAATATTGCATTGAAAAGTAAAATAGCGCTCCTTCCCTTCCGAGCTCTGCTATGCGCCCAAACAGTGGTTTACCCCCACATATGGGGTACCGTCGTACTCAGGACAAATTGCACAACAACTTTTATGGTCTAATTTCTTTTCTTACCCTTGGGAAAATAAAAAAAATGGGGGCGAAAAGATCATTTTTGTGAAAAAATATGATTTTTTATTTTTACGGCTCTGCATTATAAACTTCTGTGAAGCACTTGTTGGGTCAAAGTGCTCACCACACATCTAGATAAGTTCCTTAGGGGGTCTACTTTCCAAAATCATGTCACTTGTGTGGGGTTTCAATGTTTAGGCACATCAGGGGCTCTCCAAATGCAACATGGCGTCCCATGTCAATTCCAGTCAATTTTGCATTGAAAAGTCAAATGGCGCTCCTTTCCTTCCGAGCTCTGCCATGCGCCCAAACAGTGGTTTATCCCCACATATGGGGTATCAGCGTACTCAGGACAAATTGTACAACAACTTTTGGGGTCCATTTTCTCCTGTTACCCTTGGTAAAATAAAACAAATTGGAGCTGAAATAAATTTTGTGTGAAAAAAAGTTAAATGTTCATTTTTATTTAAACATTCCAAAAATTCCTGTGAAACACCTGAAGGGTTAATAAATTTATTGAATGTGGTTTTGAGCACCTTGAGGGGTGCAGTTTTTAGAATGGTGTCACACTTGGGTATTTTCTGTCATATAGACCCCTCAAAATGACTTCAAATGAGATGTGGTCCCTAAAAAAAATGGTGCTGTAAAAATGAGAAATTTCTGGTCAACTTTTAACCCTTATAACTCCCTAACAAAAAAAAAATTTGGTTCCAAAATTGTGCTGATGTAAAGTAGACATGTGGGAAATGTTACTTATTAAGTATTTTGCGTGACATATGTCTGTGATTTAAGGGCATAAAAATTCAAATTTGGAAAAATGCGAAATTTTCATATTTTCGCCAAATATCCGTTTTTTTCACAAATAATCGCAAGTTATATCGAAGAAATTTTACCACTATCATGAAGTACAATATGTCACGAGAAAACAATGTCAGAATCGCCAAGATCCGTTGAAGCGTTCCAGAGTTATAACCTCATAAAGGGACAGTGGTCAGAATTGTAAAAATTGGCCTGGTCATTAACGTGCAAACCACCCTTGGGGGTGAAGGGGTTAAAAAACTGACCGTCACATCCATACATAGACTAAGTGTGAACAGGTGCTAAACCTAGAGTAGCCAACTCCTATACATTCAAGCAAATAAGGTAGCACACTGTAGCTGTTACGGCTGCGACCACAAACGTGGCCGAGCCGACACCTCCACGTCGCCAGACCATGACGACGTGGGCGAGCGTCCCAAAAAGGAACGCAATGTGGACCCACTGGACCACATAGAGTAACCTGGACCTACCCAGACTAGGGAACGGCAGCGAGCAGGGTCTGTGGCAGCTGAGCATGTGAACAAGATGTAGATATGCAGAACTAGACTACACCGCACAACTTCAGGTATGAAGAAACAAAGTTTACTTAAATGATAGCACAGTACATAACAAAACATAATGATGTCAGGATCCCGATTCCACATGTCAAGGAAGGGTACACGACTCAGACGTCAGACGATGGCAGGAGTGATCACGGGTTGATGCAGTCCAGGGTCATCTGGCACGGGCATACTAGGACAGCCTATTTCTCAGGCCTCAGGCGTAGCGCAGGCTCAGCAGGAGAACATCAGACACCGATCCCTGAAGGACGTCTTCACTGGGTGAACCTCAGGACATCAGGATCACAGGCGGGACATCAGGATCACAGGCAGGACATCAGGATCACAGGCAGGACATCAGGATCACAGGCAGGACATCAGGAACACAGGCAGGACATCAGGAACACAGGCAGGACATCAGGAACACAGGCAGGACATCAGGAACACAGGCAGGACATCAGGAACACAGGTTTAGATAGACGTCTGACGATGGCAGGAGTCATCACGGGTTGATGCAGTCCAGGTTCTTCTGGCACGGGCATACTAGGACGGCCTCTCTTTCGGGCCTCAGGCGTAGCACAGGCTCAGCAGGAGAACATCAGACACCGATCCCAGAAGGACGTCATCTCAGTGTGGACCTCAGGACACAGGCAGGACATCTGGACACAGGCAGGACATCTGGACACAGGCAGGACATCTGGGACACTGGCGTGGCAGCCCAGGTCATCGGCTGGGACACTGGCGTGGCAGCCCAGGGAATCAGGACATCGGACAAGGAAAGGACATCGGGAATACCGGAAAGACATCTGGGACACTGGCGTGGCAGCCCAGGTCATCGGCTGGGACACTGGCGTGGCAGCCCAGGAATCAGGACATCGGACACCGGAAGGACATCTGGGACACTGGCGTGGCAGCCCAGGTCATCGGCTGGGACACTGGCATGGCAGCCCAGGAAACAGGACATCGGACACCGGAAGGACATCAGACACAGGCTGGACATCAGGAATACCGGAAAGACATCTGGGACACTGGCATAGCAGCCCAGGTCATCGGCTGGGACACGAATGGCACAGGACCAGGTAGCGGAGGTCATCAGGTTCGTAACTATAGCCGTCAGGCTCCGGGCATCAGACCTAGGAAGGAACTCAAGCATGATGGTGCTAGCTCCGCTGGACTGGAACTGGGCCAGACAGGGTTAGCACCGCATGGAAGGCTGAGCACAGAATAGTAAGAGCTCAGCAAGAACACCGAACTCCATCTTTAAATGAAGAGCCCGGAAAGTTCAGTCACTGGGTGCGGAGTGTCAGACACAATAGGACTTCAGAAACATAACACAGGCAGGTTCAGACAGGATCAGGTACTGGATATGCAGCCTCCAGGATAGGCGGATCTGGGTACACTGCCCCCAGAACAGGCGGGTAAACAAGACACAAACAGATCTGGATATACAGCCTCCAGGATAGGTGGATCTGGGTACTCTGCCCCCAGAATAGGCGTGAGACAGGTATCAGATCTCCCAGAACATACTGCAGACAGAAAGGGAGCTGGATACCTTACAAGGCAAGACACAGAAACACAATACAATGCTCTGCCAACGCCCAGCAGCAAAGAGGAAGTTTATATAGGAGCTGCTCCTCAGCAATAGGCTGAGGAAGCAACACGGGTGCACACTCAAACCCAGATAAAAGCAGGGTAGTTGTGGCCGCGCGCACCCTAAGCACAAACAGAAACCATTACAGCACTGATAGCACAGGAACTGTGGCTTAGGGCACCTGGCAGCGGCTGCTAGCCTGGACACACGTGAGAAGCCATGCACCAGCTGCAGAGGACCTCCCAAGCCAAGGCTAGCTTCCAAGCGGCAGCCAGGGACCGCACATGCGAGTGGCCATGCAGCAGAGCAAAGTCATCACAGCACATGTACAGCTACGCAGCGGTGGCAGGGAACTGAGCAGCATCCATACAGGTAACAGACAACAGTATCCCTGCACATTAGGGGGAGAGGAGCAAGGGTTAAAGCAGAGACATGCAAAAGTAACACCGAAGAAACGAGGTATAAACTCAGCGGCGTTACAGTAGCGCTGAAACATGCAAACATGAAACATGAAAATTTAACTGCATTACTGCACTAGAAATATGAAAAATGAGAGCGTTTAGCGCATAAAAAAGGCCAATTTTATGTGTACCTGGTAGCCACTTTATGGCATCTCTCTTATACCAGGTCCTACGATTTCCTTCCTCACTGAGAATAAACGTCTCCATCTGAATGGGTGCCTATGAAAACCTCTTGTGAGACTACCATTCTCTCTCTCTGTGGAGGAGTAATGGACCTGCTGTAATTAAAACACCAGTGACTAGGAGGCGGAGTGCTCGGTCAGAAAGCTAAACAATACATTTGAAAAAACTGACCGTCACATCCATACATAGACTAAGGGTACCGTCACACAGTGCCATTTTCATCGCTACGACGGCACGATTCGAGACGTTCTAGCGATATCGTTACGATATCGTTGTGTCTGACACGCTACTGCGATCCGGATCCCCGCTGAGAATCGTACGTCGTAGCAGATCGTTTGAAACTTTCTTTCGTCGTCTAGTGTCCCGCTGTGGCGGCATGATTGCATCGTGTGACACAGGTTGTATACGATGTGCGCACAGTAACCAACGGCTTCTACATCGCAAATACGTCATGAAATTATCGCTCCAGCGCCGTGTATTGCAACGTGTGACCGCAGTCTACGATGCTGGAGCGATAATCATACGACGCTGCAACGTCACGAATCGTGCCGTCGTAGCGATGAAAATGGCACTGTGTGACGGTACCCTAAGTGTGAACAGGTGCTAAACCTAGAGTCGCCAACTCCTATACATTAAAGCAAATAAGGTAGCACACTGTAGCGCTGAAACATGCAAACATGAAACATGAAAATTTAACTGCATTACTGCACTAGAAATATGAAAAATGAGAGCGTTTAGCGCATAAAAAAGGCCAATTTTATGTGTACCTGGTAGCCACTTTACGGCATCTCTCATACCAGGGCCTACAATTTCCATCCTCACTGAGAATAAACGTCTCCATCTGAATGGGTGCCTATGAAAACCTCTTATGAGACTACCATTCTCTCTCTCTGTGGAGGAGTAATGGACCTGCTGTAATTAAAACACCAGTGACTAGGAGGCGGAGTGCTCGGTCAGAAAGCTAAACAATAAATTTGAAAAAACTGTCCGTCACATCCATACATAGACTAAGTGTGAACAGGTGCTAAACCTAGAGTCGCCAACTCCTATACATTCAAGCCAATAAGGTAGCACACTGTAGCGCTGAAACATGCAAACATGAAACATGAAAATTTAACTGCATTACTGCACTAGAAATATGAAAAATGAGAGCGTTTAGCGCATAAAAAAGGCCAATTTTATGTGTACCTGGTAGCCACTTTACGGCATCTCTCTTATACCAGGTCCTACGATTTCCTTCCTCACTGAGAATAAACGTCTCCATCTGAATGGGTGCCTATGAAAACCTCTTGTGAGACTACCATTCTCTCTCTGTGGAGGGGTAATGGACCTGCTGTAATTAAAACACCAGTGACTAGGAGGCGGAGTGCTCAGTCAGAAAGCTAAACAATACATTTGAAAAACCTGAAATTTTCTGCAAGAAATCTGCATGCGTTTTTTGCGCGTTTTTGCCACGTTTTTGGTGTGTTTTTAATGCATTTTTGATGTGTTTTTTTCCAGACATTTCCCAATGCATTTTATAGTGGGAAATCCGCAAAAAAACGCTAAATTAATGAACATGCTGCGTTTTTTACCGCGATGCATTTTTTTCGCGGAAAAAAACGCATCATGTGCACAAAACATGCGGAATTCATTCTAAATGATGGGATGCATATTGTATGCTGTTTTTTTGCGGTTTTATTGCGTTTTTATCGGGAAAAACGTGGAAAAAAACGCAAAAAATCAGCAACGTGTGCACACAGCCTAAGGGGTTTCAAAAAGCTTCCTAAACAGCCAAAATTAGGGGCAGACACCAGTAAAAGTGGCATCAATTGACCCACTGTAGAAATTTGCAAATGGCACAGCAGCAGGCAGCCATGGGCCATCCATGAGGCATTGGGGTCTGGGTCAGCATTTACAGCTTGGAATTGAAGTTTTAATGAGGGCCTGGTGGTTAAGGGAGCAGTGCAAGCTTTTTACATGGGAACCCTGATACCTCATGCACCACATCCAAATTTATTGTTTTTTTCCAGCCACACTCAGATGGGGCAAACATCAGTTTCATACAGTACTGTTGGCTGAAAAATGTAAGAACAGTAACACAAGTAGTTGACTGATCAATTGACCCACAGTAGAAGCTGTTATAATGGCACACATGCAGCCATACAAGCGCCATGCATGTGGTATCAGGCTCTGGCCTAGCATTTACAGTTTGGAATTAAAGTTTTAATGAGGACCTGTTGGCTTAGGGAGCAATGTAAGCCTTCTTAGCTGGGAGACCTCACACCTCATACAACACCTCCAATTATTTTTTTCTTTTCAGCCAAACTCAGTTGGCACAAACATCGCTTTTATAAACAAACTATTGATAGAAAAATGTAAGAATAGTAACTGAAAGTAAGCGCAGGCCTGCCTGTCTGGGAGCCCTACTTACACAGGCAAGCCCCCAGATGGAGACCCATCATCAGCAGCAGTAGCAAAAGCAGGCACAGAAGACACTACAAAGAAGGCATAGATTGCAATAACGCAAGATCATTACAGAAGACTAAAAATCAACACTAGTCTGCCCAATCTGCGACTGGGGTTCAAAAGTCATCGAAGATCTATGACTTGTTCATTTTGATGAAAGTTAGGCATTCTACACTTTTAAGTGATGCAAATAATAGAATTGCGGCATACATAATATACACATGGAACAAAAGATTATAATCGATCAAATACTGATAATCACACTAGTATACCATGTGCACATGTTAGGACCAAAAATAGGGACAACTGTATAACAGAAATCCTAATACTCTACAGAAGAACCACAGTCAATAAGTCCCCTAAAAAATATACTTTATTAAATGTATATTAAAATTCCATAGCAAAAAGGGAAAAGGTACATCCAGAAAAAATGGAAACCTGAACCCCGAACCCCAAAGCGGGGTTCCCCGCTGCTGCCACACATCAGGTAAATACATTGGTGGTATGGATGTTGGGTGATATATGGCCAGTATTGTATAATTAGTTTCATGTGTGCATTTGCATTATATATTTTGCATACGACTCTACCTGGCCCTTTGGAGTTGTTGATATATACTAATGTCTACACATCCCCATCTATTATGTGTGACATACACTAACAATTCATGATGTGTTGATGCAGTGAGGGGCACCCTGTAACCCTATGTGTACTATTGGTACTGTTTTTCAGTTGTTTCACCAGCCCCATTTTTTCTGGATGTACCTTTTCCCTTTTTGCTATGGAATTTTAATATATATTTAATAAAGTATATTTTTTAGGGGACTTATTGACTGTGGTACTTTTAAGTGATGGCTGGATTACCTTTTCCATCAGGACACCACCAGCAGCATTGAAAACACGATTTGTTAGAATGCTGGCTGCCGAGTATAACAAAACCTTCAAGGCGTGACAGGCGAGCTCAGGCCACATTTCCACTTTTGAAGAACAAAATGTAAAAGGGACGGGTCCAAACTTCCCTGATGGCACTGATATTAACCTCCAGATACTCGTACACCATCCTCTCCAGTCATTCACAATGTGTCAGACTTACATTTTGTTCTGCTGGTGCATGGGCTGGTCTAAAAAATGTGTTAAACGACTCACAGAAATTGCTTATGCCATTTACACGGCTGCTGCTGCTAATGTTTTGGCGATGATGCCTTGATGTTCCTGGAGTTGGACATGTACAACTGGGATGTACACTGTGTGCCTCACTGCTGTCTTGGTGATAACCTCTCTTAAGATTGTCTACAAGCGTATTTTGATACTCCAGCATGTATGCATCCCTTTCCAGGGGGAAATATCTGGCTAAACTTACTCTTGTACTGTGGATCTAACAGTGTGGCAAACCAGTAAGCACTATTTCTAAATCTAAGAATACGGCATCATGTTGAAGAAGGATGAAGGCAAGAGGCGCTCATGTGTCGGGCGCTCCCATTAGGTCCACGTCCATGCCGTGTTAGTGGTGGGTTAACACTCAAGGTTGCTTCCTCCATCCCCTCCTGCCAACAACAGACAACAGAGAGCATATCATTATGCCCTTCATCTCCTGACTGTTTTGCATCCATCACCTCGTCCTCCTTAATTTGTTCCTCAACTCCTGCATCTTCACTACTAGTTTTTCTGGTACCATGAGCCCCCGTTGATGGCTGTAAGCCACCTTCCCATGGCACCCATCTGTGCGATGACAGTCTGAAAATTTGAGACATTATTATCCCTTCCTCATCTTCCTCTGCTTCCAACTCTTCCTCTGGGACCATCACCTCCTCACGCAGACTATTCAAAGTGTTCTCCAGCATGTAGATGACTGGAATAGTGATGCTGATGACTGTATCGTCAGCGCTAGTTATCTTAGTAGCCATTTCAAAACTGTGCAGAAGGGTGCAGAGGTCCTTCACATGTGCCCACTAAGTAAGCGTGATTTGCACCACATCCATACTGCATTGGTCCAGGCTATGCAAAAGGACATGCTGCTACAAGGTTCATCGCTGTTGCCACAGCCGCTGCAACATTTGCGGAGTGGAATTCCACTGTGTTGGAACATCACTAATAAACCGTTAATAGGGAAGGCAGACAAACCATTGCAGTGATGCAAGTCGATGACGTCCGGGGTGCGGTCATCAGAAGTTAGCACACAGCAACTGTGTTTTCTGCAGCAGCACATCCAGGCCAGGAGAGTGGTGGAGAAATTGCTGTACCACCAGGATGAGGATGTGAGCCATGCAAGGCACGTGTGTGAGGTTGCCATGGCATAGGGCAGCCACCAGGTTTGCATCGTTATTGCACATGGCCTTCCCTGGCAGGCAGAGATGTTATGGTGGATTGAGAAAAATGTGTTGTACTAGGTAATAGAAAAGCAGCAGTCATGATTTCTATAACAGCTGACCGGCTCTCACTCACCTCGACTGTGGTGGGTAAATTTCTGTGGTCAGAGACCTATGTGAGAAGACCTGGAATAGTGACGGAGGAGGAAGATGCAGCAGATAAGGTTGATGGGACAGCTGGTGGTTGGCAAGGCACGCTAGTCCACATTTTGTTGCAGTGAAATTCCTACGCTAAGGCATGTTGATCGCTCATGTGACGATTCATGCATGTCGTCAAATTATTGCTTCTACTGATTTGTTTTTGCAAATTTGTTTTTGAAATAAGATCATCCTTTGCAGTCTCAAAAAATGCCCAAGCTAGGCAACCATTGCCACCCCTGTGAACTGCACACTCGTGACCGGTGCCGGCCACAGCCAGAGTTGTGCTGAGGTTGCAGTACATGTTGAGGTTGCACTACGTGTCATTGTCGTATGCTGAAACGTAACCTCTTCATCTTCCTCCTACTCCACCTCCCTCTGCTGAGCTACTCAGCTGCATGCCTCTGGGTTTACACCAAGTGGGATCTACAACCTAATCGTCATCCTCTCTGTTCTCACACTCCTCACCCTGAGAGTCACCCTCTTTCTCCCTGTCGTGACACCACAGTACAGTCCGCATGTGCCTTTGGTATCTGAGCCTCATCAGGATCTACTCCACCCTTGGTGGTTAATGTCTGGTGACGAGGGTCTGGATTGTGCTCACACGCTACTTTGTCCAGCCCTAGATCCAACATAAAAAAATTTAGGGCATTGGTGCAGATGCTTTCCTCCTCTGGATTCTTTGATTCTTTGGAGCAGATCTCTGATGCCCGTGGAATATAGTGTGTGTACAGCTCTTCAGAATGGCCCACCTGAGGTTCCCCACAGTCAGTTGGGCATTTGGAAAGTTTTATCACGGGGGAACAAGATTGATTGGGGTGTGACATCTGAGGATTGTATTGTGTGTGATGTTAAGGTGGAGGAAGAGGAGGAGCGGCCACTTGATGCAGCATTTGCCATCCACTGGAGCACATACTGTTTATGGCCCTCATCTACAAGGTGTACCGCTGTCCAGCTGCCAAAGAAAGGGAATCGAGTAGGCCGGCCAGTAACACATGTTGTCAGTGGTCTTTGGATAGGACAAGATGGTGTTTGTTCAGTTGAACTTTCATTCACATTAACACCTAACCCACATACACGTCAAACACCAAGCCTATTCCCCCTTTTATCATGACCTCGCATTTTCCCCACTCATGTTGTAAGTAGCCTTCCCCTGTTGTACCCTGCTATTTCACAACCTTAGGCCCACAGCTGTCAGTCACCTGTCACTAAATGAACAATCACTATTTTCTTAGATTGTGTGCCTGAACAACTTTTATGCCTAATGATTTTTAAGTGGAAATCTGGCATTCTGGTTTGCCACTGAAACAGTTTCCCCCCCCCCCATGTCCCCTGCTCATCATACAGCACCACTATTCTAGCCAAAGCCAAAAGCATTAGTGAACTGTGACTGATTTTTGCTGACTTTGAGTAAAAATGCTTGTGAAAGCGAACACGAATCTGAATGTGCTACGTTCATGCCGAATTTGAGATTGGCAAACGTTTTCCAAACAATTTCGCTCATCTCTCTGGTATACTCAGAAGAAATTGCACAATACATTTTGGGGTCCATTTCCTCCTGTCACCCTTGCTAAAATGAAAAATTTGTGTTTAAAGCAACATTTTTGTGGGAAAATTTAATTTTTTAGGTTCACAACTCAACATTACTTTAACCCCTTTCTGCGAGCTGATGGAATAGTACGTCAACTGGCAGTATCCCCCGCTTCGAGGTGGGCTCCGGTGGGCTCCGGGGCGGTTTTCAACAGCTGACATGTGCCCGCAATAGGCACGAGCGGAATCGAGATTCGCCCGCACCCATTAGCTAGTTAAATGCTGCTGTCAAACTCTGACAGCGGCATTTAACAATCGCTGCCGGCTGTGCGTCCGGAAGTACGCACACCGCTGACCCATGTCACATGATCGGGGGTCATCAGTGCATTGCCATCTCAAGCAGAGATCTTCTCGAGACCTCTATGGTTGTTGATGGCTGATTGCTATGAGCGCCACCCTGTGGTCGCCGCTCATAGCAAGCCTGTAATTCTGCATACAGGTGATCTGTGCATCACCTCTATGTAGCAGAGGCGATCGAGTAGTGGATGCTTCTAGCGTCGCATAGAGGCTATTGAAGCATGCCAAAATAAAAAAGTGGTTAAAAATATAAAAAACATAAAAAAATATAAAATTCTATTCACCCCTATCAAAATAAAATAATAAAAAATCAAACCTACACATATTTGGTATCACTGCATTCAGAATCGCCCAATCTATCAATAAAAAAATGGATTAACCTGATCGCTAAACGGCATAGCGAGAAAAAAAATAAAAATGCCAAAATTACGTTTTTTTGGTCGCCGCGACATTGCATTAAAATGCAATAACGGGCGATCAAAAGAAGGTATCTGCACAAAAGTGATATAATTAAAAATGTCAGCTCGGCACGCAAAAACTAAGCCCTCACCTGACTACAGATCACGAAAAATGGAGACGCTACCAGTATCGGAAAATTGCACAATTTTTTTTTTAGCAAATTTTGGAATTTTTCTCACCATTTAGATAAAAAATAACCGAGACATGTTTGTTGTCTATGAACTCATAATGACCTGAAGAATCATAATGGCATGTTAGTTTTAGCATTTAGTGAACTTAGCAAAAAAGTCAAACAAAAAACAAGTTTGGAATTGCACTTTTTTTGCAATTTCATTGTACTTGGAATTTTCTTCCCATTTTCTGTTACACGACATAGTAAAACCAATGGTATTGTTCAAAAGTACAACTCATCCCGCAAAAATAAGCCCTCACATGGCCATATTGACAGAAAAATAAAAAAGTTATGGCTCTGGAAAGAAGGGGAGAGAAAAACTAAAACGAAAAAATGAAAAAAGCTCCGGGGGTTTAAGGGTTTAATTAAGCACCTGAAGGGTTAATAAACTTCTTGAATGTGGTTTTGAGCACTTTGAAGAGATCAGTTTTTAAAATGGTGTCAATTTTGGGCAATTTCCTTCACATAGGCTCCTCAAAGTTACTTTAAATGTGTTGTGGTACCTAAAACAAAATTATTTTGTAAATAAATTGTAGTAAAAAATAATACTGATGCAAACCAGATATGTGGTAAATGTTATCACCAAGGGTGAGCTGGTCGTACTTACACATTATTATTTTTGTTATCTGCATGCTGGATATATTCCCATACATGTACTTGTCATCTAGTATTACTTTTATTACTATTATTGTTACTGATGGGATCTTTAAAGTGGGCCCCTGAGTACAGCTGAAACCAGAAGCTTACATACACTATATAAAAAGACACATATGCATGTTTTTCTCAATATCTGTCATGAAATCAGAATATACCTTTCCCCTTTTAGGTCAATTAGGATTACCATAATTATTAATATTTGCCAAATGCTAGAATAATGAGAAAGAATGTTTTAAGGCATTTTTATTACTTACTGCAACGTCAAAAGTTTACACACACTAACATTACTATGCCTTTAAACAATTCTGAATTGCCCATATGATGACATGTGTTTTTGGTAACATCTGGGTTAATTAGAGACACACCTGTGGTTGTATTTTAATGCACACCTGAAACACACTGCTTCTTTGTGTAGCATCATGGGAAGGTCTCCAGAAATCAGCCAAGATATCGGGAAGAAAATTGTGAACTTGCACAAGTCTGGCTCATCCTTTGGTACAATTTCAAGATACCTGAAGGTGCCTTGTTCATCTGTACAAACAATTATACGCAAGTACAAACAAGAGGGGAATGTCCAGCCGACTTACCACTCAGAAAGGAGACTGCTTCTGTGGCCCAGAGATGAACATGCTTAGGTTCGACATGTGCATATCAACCTAAGGACAAAAGCAAAACACTTGCGAGGATGATGGCAGAAGCTGGTAAAATTGTGTAAACATCCACAGTGAAATGAGTACTGTATCAACATGGGCTGAAAGGCCATTCTGCCAGGAAGAAGCCATTGCTTCAAAAGAAACATAAAAAAGCCAAATTAAAGTTTGAAGATACACAAAGGCACAAAGAACTTCATTTTTGGAGACGTGTCCTGTGGTCTGATGAAACTAAAATTGAACTTTTTGGGCATAATGACCATTGTTATGTTTGGAGGAAGCCTAAGAACAGTATCCCAACTGTGAAACACGGGGGAGGCAGCATCATGTTGTGGGGTTGTTTTGCTGCCGGATGGACTGGTGCACTTCACAAAATAGATGGCATCATGAGAAAGAAGATTATGTGGCAATACTGAAGCAACATCTCAAGACATCAGCCAGGAAGTTAAAGCTTGGGTGGAAATGGGTTTCCCAGACGGACAATGACGCAAAACATACTGCCAAGATCGTAACAAACTGGCTTAAGGATAAAAACATCAATGTTTTGGAGTGGCCATCACAAAGCCCTGATCTTAATCCTATTGAAAATGTATGGGTAAAGCTGAAAAGATAGGTGCGAGCAAGGCAAACTACAAACCTTGATCAGTTACATCAGTTTTCTCAGGAGGAATGGGCCAAATTCCGACCAACTATTGCGGGAAGCTTGTGGAAGGATATCCCAAATGTTTGACCCAAGTCATTTAGTTTAATGGCTATGGTACCAAATACTAATGAATTGTATGTAATCTTTTGACTTTGCAGTAATAATAAAAATGCCTTTGAATATTCTCTCTCATTATTGTGGCATTTGGCAAACATTAATAATTATGGTAATCCTAGTTGATCTAAAATGGGAAAGGTTTAATCTGATTTCATGTCAGATATTGAGAAAAACATGCATATGTATATCTTTTTATATAGAGTATATAAATTTGAGTGTCTGTATGTTATTGTGTGTATGAGTGTGTGTGATATTCTGTGTATGAGTGTGTGTCATTCTGTGTATGAGTGTGTGTGTTATGTGTATGAATGTGTGTTATTCTGTGTATGAGTGTGTGTGTTATTCTCTGTATGAGTGTGTGTTATTGTGTGTATGAGTGTGTGTGTTATTCTGTGTATGAGTGTTTGTGTGTCATTCTGTATATGAGTG
This sequence comes from Ranitomeya variabilis, assembly GCF_051348905.1. Lineage (NCBI taxonomy): Eukaryota > Metazoa > Chordata > Amphibia > Anura > Dendrobatidae > Ranitomeya > Ranitomeya variabilis. The sequence continues at coordinate 254,684,330 of NC_135237.1, read as the reverse complement.
TATGCTATACTGTGTATGAGTCTGTGTCATTCTGTGTATGAGCAGGGTCGGCATTTGCGGCCGACAGACCAGGCAGCTGCCTAGTGCCCCCGCTACTTCAGAGGCCCCCAGCCAGTCCCCTACTGCCAGTGCCGATTCTCCCCTACCAGCGCTGACTCCCCCCTCGCTGAGCATTCAACTATACCGGCATCTGTGTGCATCAGGGCGTGCAGGGTCAGCCATCGTTGAGCGGGGGCGCCACAACGATTCTCCTTAGGGCGTCAACCTCCGCAGCCAGGTAGAGGCCTATACATAGCTTCTCGCTAGAGTCTTCTAGTAATCCCCTATAGGTTAAGGGTATTTGTTTTTTTGTGTTTGAGCACTTTTTGTGTCTTTTTTTGTTTCACTTTTGAGTTTGCCTTGGTTTTTAACAATAAAGTTTTTTAGTTAGGGCATTTCTGCATGATTATTATTTGATTCCCCCGTGCTACAATATATTCATTCTTTGGAGTGTATTATACTATATGGAAGACTATGAGGTGTGTATTATATTATATGGAGGACTGAGGAGTATATTATACTTTATGGAGGACTGAGCAGTATACTTTAATATATGGAGGACTATGAGGAGTGTATTATACTATATGGAGGACTGAGGAGTGTATTATATTATGTGGAGCACTGAGCAATGTATTCTAATATATGGAGGACTATGAGGAGTGTATTTTACAATATGTAGGACTGAGGAGTGTATTATACTATATCGAGGCCTGAGTGTATTGTAATATATGGAGGACTATGAGGAGTGTATTATACTATATGAATCACTATGAGGTGTGTATTATACTATATGGAGGACTCTGAAGTGTATTATACTATATGGAGGACTGAGCAGTGTATTTTTATTTATTCAGGACTATGAGGAGTGTATTATAGTATATGGAGGACTGAGTAGTGTATTTTAATATATGGAGGACTATAGGGATTGTATTATACTATATGAAGGACTATGAAGAGTGTATTATACTATATGGAGGACTATGGGTAGTGTATAATACTATGTGGAGGACTGAGGAGTGCATTTTAATATATGGAGGATTTTAGGGAGTGTATTATACTATGTGGATGACTATGGGGAGTGGATTATACTATATGAAGGACTATGGGGAGTGTATTATACTATATGGAGGACTATGGAGAACATTATATTATATGGAGGACTATGGGGTGTGCATTTTAAAATATGGGGGACTGTGGTGCACATTATACTATGTGGAGGACTATGGGGTGTATTATACTAACCAAGCAAAATGCTGCATATTCGTCGAGTGATTGGATTGTTTATGCGGGAACAAAAATCATTGTTCTCAGCAGCACATCGCTGGTGTAAACTGTAGGTGTGCTGCTGATAACATGATACTGTATGGAGACAGATTGATCTAATAGTGATTGTTCTGTTCCCATCATTCTTTCTTAGTTGGTGTAAAGAGGCCAGGAAGCAAGTGTCGAACAACTGCAATATTGTCTATCACACTCGTTTAGTGGCCTGAACTCAGCGCATGTAAATACAACAGAAATGCTTCTGTGTGATGTGCAATATGTTAGCATTTAGGGCTCCATTTTAAACTTTTGCCTAGGGCCCCACGTTGCCTAAAACCGGCCCTGTGTATGAGTGTGTGTCATTCTGTGTATGAGTGTGTGTGTTATTCTGTGCATGAGTGTATGTCATTCTGTGTATGTGTGTGTGTGATTCTGTATATGAGTGTGTGTAGGTGACTCTGTGTATAAATGTGTGTGTTGTTCAGTGTATGAATGTGTGTGTTATTCTGTGTATGAGTGTGTGGTATTCTATGTATGACTGTGTGTGTTATTCTGTATATGAATGTGTGTTATTCTGCGTATGAGTGTGTCTTTCTGTGTATGAGTGTGTGTCATTCTGTGTAAGAGTGAGTGTCATTCTGTGTACGAGCGTGTGTGTTTTTCTGTGTATGAGTGTGTGTCGTTCTGTGTATGAGTGTCTGTATGTTACTGTGTGTATGAGCATTTGTGTCATTCTGTGTATGAGTGTGTATCATTCTGTGTAGGAGTCTGTGTGATATTCTGTGTATGAGTGTGTGTTATTCTGTGTATGAGTGCATTTCATTCTGTGTATGTAAGTGTGTCATTCTGTGTATGAGTGTGTGTATATGATTCGGTGTATGTGTGTGGGTGTTTTTCTGTGTATGAGTGTGTGTCATTCTGTGCATGAGTGTCTGTATGTTATTCTACGTAAGAGCATGTGTATGAGATACAGCGAAATTCAGAGATTTGCCTGGAGCTCCACACCCCCATTGGAGGATGGGGATTTGGCACTTTAGACACCAGTCGTGTTATTCTGTGTATGAATGTGTGTAAAATTCTGTGTATGAGTGTGTGTGTTATTTTCTGTAGGAATGTGTGTTATTCTGTGTATGAGTGTGTGTCATTCTGTGTATGAGTGTGTGTGTGTTATTCTGTGTATGAGTGTGTCATTCTGTGTATAACTGTGTGTGTTATTCTGTGTATGAATGTGTGTGCTATACTGTATGTGAGCCTGTGTGTTATTCTGTGTATGAATGTGTGTGTTAGTCTGTGTATGAGAGTGTGTGTCATCCTGTGTATAAGTGTGTTATTTTGTGTATGAGATACAAAATTCCGTGGTTAGCCTGCATTTACAGCCAGTGTTGATCATCGTAGGCATCATATTATTTTGTGTATGAATGTGTGTGTTATTCTGTGAATGAATGTGTGTCATTCTGTGTATGAGGGTGTGTGTCATTCTGTGTATGAATGTGTGTGTTATTCTGTGTATGAATGTGTGTGTTATTCTGTATATGAGTGTGTTTGTCATTCTGTGTATGAATATGTGTGTTATTCTTTGCATTATTATTAATTATTTATTTATATAGCACCTTTAATTCAATGGTGCTGTACATGAGAAAGGCGTTACATACAAAGTTATAGATATCGTTTACAGTAAACAAATTTACAATGACAGACTGGTACAGAGGGGAGAGGACCCTGTCCTTGTGGACTTACATTCTACGGGACATTAGTTAGAACCTACATAGAAAAACTTTGCACAAATAGGGATTATATTCAAAATAGTAACCTTTATTAAGAATGTAAAATCACAAACAGAAAAAAAGAAATGTTATGAAGGTGACGCTACACCTTAGCCACAGGAAAGAGGAAATGCTATATAAACTTTAGTAGATACAATCATCATAGAAAAAGCAGTTATGCTGATGTAACACGAGACTATACAGAGCTCGGCTGGTAGGGAATATCCAGCTCAGCACAAACACGCTAAATGCAGGGAAATCAGTAACATAAATAAAGCATAATTACCTCCGACCTGCGGCGCCACCCCTACGCGCGTTTCGGCTTGTGTGCCTTCTTCTGGGGGAGAGCAGAGAGGTGACATCTGGGCCAGAGAGGTAGATCTGAGTGTCGTCCACATACAGGTGGTACTTAAAGCCATGGGACTTTATGAGTTGTCCGAGGCCAAGGGTTTAGATGGAAAAAAGTAGGGGCCCCAGGACAGAGCCTTGAGGGACTCCAACAGAGAGCTTTCGGGATAAGGAGGTAGTGTGTGTGTTAAACGCTAAATGTGCAGTCAGACAGGTATAAGGAAATCTAGGAAAGGTAAAGGTCTTTGATGCCAAGGGAAGAAAGAATCTGTAGCAGTAGGCAGTGGTTGACTGTGTTGAAGGCAGTGGACAGGTCGAGAAGGAGGAGGATGGAGATCTGTCTGTTAGCTTTGGCTGTAAGTCATTAATTTTGGTCAGGGCATTTTTGGTTTAGTGGCGAGGGCGGAAGCCAGAATGGAGGTTGTCAAGAAGAGAGTTAGATGAGAGGTGGGAGGAAAGTTGAGCATGGACATGCTGCTCAAGGAGTTTTGAAGCAAACGGGAGCAGTGATAGGGGGCGATAGCTGGGCTTAGAGGTTATGATGGTGGTATGTTTGAAGAGAGAGGGGAAGGTACCCGAAGATAGCGATAGGTTGAAGAGATGGGTTAGGGCTGGAATGAGTGTGTTAGTGAGGTTGGGGAGCAGGTGGGAAAGGTTGAGGTCAAGTGCACAGGTGGTGAGGTGTGATTTGGAAAGGAGGTGAGTAAGCTCTCCTTCAGTGATGTTGGAGAGGGAGGTTATTAGGGAAGGGCAGAGGTCTGGTATATGAAGTGGTTGGGGTGGTGGAACAGTAAAGGTTTGCCTTGTTTGGTCGATCTTACTTTTGAAGAAGGTGGCAAAGTCCTCAGAAGAGATGAGGGGAGTTGGAGGTGGCATTGGTGGGCGGAGTGTTATGATCTGGTGACCTTGGAGCCGCATGAGAGACTTTTTTAGGAGTAGGTGGTACCTGTACTGACCGCAAACCCTAATCTAACACCGCAACTAGAAGTAGCCGTGGGATGTACCTAACACGTCCTAGACATCTCGACACAGCCGGAGGACTAAATACCCCTATAGATTGAAATGGGAATTCTGTCTTGCCTCAGAGCAGAACCCCAAAGGATAGGCAGCCCCCCACAAATATTGACTGTGAGTATAAGAGGAAAGACACACGCAGGCAGAAAAACAGGATTTAGCAAAAGAGGCACTTCTAGCTAAATAGAAAAGGATAGGACAGAATTCAAAACGGTCAGTATTAAAATCCTAAAAACATCCACAGCAGATAATACAAATATTCCACATCTAACTAAAGACATAGAAAGTATATCTGCATCTCCTGAGAATCCAGCATGACTGAAAAATCCAAACAAAGTCTAAGCTGGACAAAAACACAATAAATTGCACTGAATTGCAAAGCACACTGCATGTGTGGACAGAGACAAAAAACCAGACACTTATCTTAGCTGAATTTGCAGCAGGGCATGAGGAGCCAGAGAGAGATGCAATCCCTCCAAGTACAATGGACAACTGGCACAGACTCATGGATCCTACACACCTAAATACCTAATAGAGCTGCAATCAGCAAAAACACCTGCCCGGATTACAACCCCAAGACAACTGCACTACCACCAACAACCACCGGAGGGAGCCCAAGAGCAGAATTCACAACAGTACCCCCCCCCCCTTGAAGAGGGGTCACCGAACCCTCACCAGAGCCCCCAGGCCGATCAGGACGAGCCAGATGAAAGGCATGGACCAAATCAGCAGCATGGACATCAGAGGCAAAAACCCAAGAATTGTCCTCCTGGCCATAACCCTTCCATTTGACAAGGTACTGAAGCCTCCGCCTCAAAAAGCGAGAATCCAAAATCTTCTCAACCACATACTCCAACTCCCCATCAACCAACACAGGAGCAGGAGGATCAACAGAGGGAACAACGGGCACCACATATTTTCGCAATAAAGATCTATGGAAAACATTATGGATGGCAAAAAAGGCCGGAAGGGCCAAACGAAAAGACACCGGATTGATAATCTCAGAAATCCTATAAGGACCAATAAACCGAGGCTTAAACTTAGGGGAAGAAACCTTCATAGGAACATGACGGGAAGACAACCAGACCAAATCCCCAACCCGAAGCCGGGAACCAACACACCGACGATGGTTAGCAAAATGCTGAGCCTCCTCCTGGGACAACACCAAATTGTCCACCACATGAGCCCAAATCTGCTGCAACCTGTCAACCACAGAATCCACACCAGGACAATCAGAAGGCTCAACCTGCCCCGAAGAAAAACGAATATGAAAACCAAAATTACAAAAGAAGGACGAAACCAAGGTAGCCGAACTAGCCCGATTATTAAGGGCAAACTCGGCCAGTGGCAAGAAAGCCACCCAATCATCCAGATCAGCAGACACAAAGCATCTCAAATAAGTTTCCAAAGTCTGATTAGTTCGCTCGGTCTGGCCATTTGTCTGAGGATGAAATGCGGAAGAAACAGACAAATCAATGCCCAGCCTAGCACAAAAGGCCCGCCAAAACCTAGAAACAAACTGGGAACCTCTGTCAGACACAATATTCTCCGGAATACCATGCAAACGAACCACATGCTGAAAAAACAATGGAACCAAATCAGAAGAGGAAGGCAATTTAGGCAAAGGCACCAAATGAACCATCTTAGAAAACTGGTCACAAACCACCCAGATAACCGACATCCTCTGGGAAACCGGAAGATCAGAAATAAAATCCATAGAAATATGCATCCAGGGCCTCTCACGGACCGGCAAAGGCAAAAGCAACCCACTAGCACGGGAACAACAAGGCTTGGCCCGCGCACAAGTCCCACAGGACTGCACAAAAGAACGCACATCACGCGACAAAGAAGGCCACCAAAAGGTCCTACCAACCAAATCTCTGGTACCAAAAATACCAGGATGGCCAGCCAACACAGAACAATGAACCTCAGAAATCACTCTACTAGTCCATCTATCAGGAACAAACAGTTTCCCCACTGGACAGCGGTCAAGTTTGTCAGCCTGAAATTCCTGCAGAACCCATCACAAATCAGGGGAAATGGCAGAAAGGACCACCCCCCCTTCAGAATGCCGAGCGGCTCAAGTACCTCAGGAGAATCAGGCAAAAAACTCCTAGAGAGGGCATCAGCCTTAATATTCTTAGAACCCGGAAGATACGAAACCACAAAATCAAAACAGGAGAAAAACGGACCATCGAGCCTGTCTAGGATTCAGCCATTTGGCAGATTCGAGGTAAATCAGATTTTTATGATCGGTCAAGACCACAATACGGTGCTTGGCTCCCTCAAGCCAATGTCGCCATTCCTCAAACGCCCACTTCATAGCCAACAACTCCCGATTGCCGACATCATAATTGCGTTCAGCAGGCGAAAACTTACGGGAAAAGAAGGCACATGGTTTCATCAAGGAACCATCAGAATTCCTCTGAGACAAAATGGCCCCTGCCCCAATCTCAGAAGTGTCAACCTCAACCTGAAACGGAAGAGAAACATCTGGCTGACGCAACACCGGGGCAGAAGTAAATCGGCGTTTAAGCTCCTGAAAGGCAGAGACAGCCACAGAGGACCAATTCGTTACATCAGCGCCTTTCTTCGTCAAATCGGTCAGGGGTATAACCACACTGGAGAAGTTAGCAATGAAACGGCGATAAAAATTAGCAAAGCCCAAAAATTTCTGAAGGCTCTTCACGGATGTGGGCTGAATCCAATCATGAATGGCCTGAACCTTAACCGGATCCATCTCTATAGATGAGGGAGAAAAAATGAAGCCCAAAAAAGAAACCTTCTGTACTCCAAAGAGACATTTAGACCCCTTCACAAACAAAGCATTGTCACGAAGGATCTGAAATACCATCCTGACCTGTTTCACATGAGACTCCCAATCATCGGAAAAAATTAAGATGTCATCCAAATATACAATCATGAATTTATCAAGATAATTCCGGAAGATATCATGCATGAAGGACTGAAAAACAGATGGAGCATTAGAGAGCCCGAATGGCATCACAAGGTATTCAAAATGGCCTTCGGGCGTATTAAACACAGTTTTCCATTCGTCACCCTGCTTAATACGAACAAGATTATATGCCCCCCGAAGGTCAATTTTAGTAAACCAATTAGCCCCCTTAATCCTGGCAAACAAATCGGAAAGCAAAGGTAAAGGGTATTGAAACTTGACCGTGATCTTATTCAAGAGGCGATAATCAATACAGGGTCTCAAGGAGCCATCCTTCTTAGCAACAAAAAAAAATCCCGCTCCCAACGGTGAAGAAGATGGCCGAATATGCCCTTTCTCCAAAGACTCCTTAACATAACTCCGCATGGCGGTATGTTCCGGCACAGACAGGTTGAAAAGTCGGCCCTTAGGAAACTTACAGCCTGGAATCAAGTCAATAGCACAATCACAGTCCCTATGCGGTGGAAGGGAACTGGACTTGGGCTCATCGAATACATCCTGAAAATCAGACAAAAACTCTGGAACTTCAGAAGAGGAGGACGATGAGATTGACATCACAGGAACGTCATTATGAACCCCCTGACAACCCCAACTAGTCACAGACATAGACTTCCAATCCAACACAGGATTATGTATCTGTAACCATGGAAACCCCAGCACAATAGCATCATACAAATTATGCAACACCAGAAAACGACAATCTTCCTGATAGGCTGGCGTCATGCACATGGTCACCTGTGTCCAAAACTGGGGTTTATTTTTAGTCAAAGGTGTAGCATCAATGCCCCTTAAAGGAATAGGGTTCTGCAAAGACTGCAAGGGGAAACCACAACGCCTTGCAAATTCAAAGTCCATTAAGTTCAAAGCGGCGCCTGAATCCACAAATGCCATGACAGAAAATGACGACAATTAGCAGATCAAGGTCACAGATAACAGAAATTTAGGTTGTACAGTTCCGATGGTAACTGAACTAGCGATTCTCTTTGTACGCTTTGGGCAGACTGAAATGACATGAGAAGCATCGCCACAATAAAAACACAACCTATTCTGACGTCTGAATCATTGTTGTTCCGTTCTAGACAGAATCCTATCACACTGCATAGACTCAGGCATCTGCTCTGAGGACAACGCCACAGCGCGCACAGTTCTGCGCTCCCGCAAGCGCCGATCGATCTGAATGGCCAGAGACATAGAATCACTCAGACCAACAGGCGTGGGAAACCCCACCATAACATCTTTAACAGATTCAGAAAGACCCTTTCTGAAAATTGCCGCCAAAGCATCCTCATTCCATTTAGTCAGCACAGACCATTTTCTAAATTTCTGACAATACAATTCTGCCACTTCTTGACCCTGAGACAGGGCCAACAAGGTCTTCTCCGCTTGATCCACAGAATTTGGTTCATCATATAATAATCCTAGAGCCTGAAAAAAGGCATCTACATTAAGCAAGGCCGGATTCCCAGATTCCAGGGAAAATGCCCAATCCTGAGGGTCGCCACGCAGCAGGGAGATGACAATTTTAATCTGCTGAATGGGATCACCAGAGGAACGAGGCTTCAGAGCAAAAAACAGTTTACAGTTGTTTTTAAAACTCAAAAATTTGGACCTGTCCCCAAAAAACAAATCAGGAGTAGGAATCCTAGGCTCTAAAAGTGGAGTCTGAGCAATATAATCAGAAATACCCTGTGCCCTAGCAGCAAGCTGGTCTACACGAGAAACTAATCCCTGAACATCCATGCTAGCACAAGACTCCTCAGTCACCCAGAGGAAAAGAGGGAAGAAAAGATAAAACAGGCTACAGAAAAAAAAATGGCTCTTTCTTCCCTTCTTCTGAGATGCATTTAACTCATTGTTGGCCAGTTGTACTGTTATGATCTGGTGACCTTGGAGCCGCATGAGAGACTTTCTCAGGAGTAGGTGGTACCTGTACTGACCGCAAACCCTAATCTAACACCGCAACTAGAAGTAGCCGTGGGATGTACCTAACACGTCCTAGACATCTCGACACAGCCGGAGGACTAAATACCCCTATAGATGGAAATGGGAATTCTATCTTGCCTCAGAGCAGAACCCCAAAGGATAGGCAGCCCCCCACAAATATTGACTGTGAGTATAAGAGGAAAGACACACGCAGGCAGAAAAACAGGATTTAGCAAAAGAGGCACTTCTGGCTAAATAGAAAAGGATAGGACAGAATTCAAAGCGGTCAGTATTAAAATCCTAAAAACATCCACAGCAGATAATACAAATATTCCACATCTAACTAAAGACATAGAAAGTATATCTGCATCTCCTGAGAATCCAGCGTGACTGAAAAATCCAAACAAAGTCTAAGCTGGACAAAAACACAATAAATTGCACTGAATTGCAAAGCACACTGCATGTGTGCACAGAGACAAAAAAACAGACACTTATCTTAGCTGAATTTGCAGCAGGGCATGAGGAGCCAGAGAGAGATGCAATCCCTCCAAGTACAATGGACAACTGGCACAGACTCATGGATCCTACACACCTAAATACCTAATAGAGCTGCAATCAGCAGAAACACCTGCCCGGAGTACAACCCCAAGACAACTGCACTACCACCAACAACCACCGGAGGGAGCCCAAGAGCAGAATTCACAACAGCGGAGAAAAGAGTTAAATGTGCTGAACAGTTGTTTTGGGTTGTAGGATAATGAAGATACAAGGTTTGTGAAATAGATCTGTTTAGTAGAGGTGAGGGCTAATTTGAAGGCAAGTGTAGCTTGTTTGAAGGCAGTGAAGTCGTCTGGCAGGCGTGTTTGCTTCCAATGCCGCTCCGCGACCCTGGATGCTTGTTGAAGTTTTTTGGTGAGATTGTTGTGCCAGGGTTGCCTATTGATTAGTCGCACTTTGTCATGCATGAGAGAGTGACTGAGTCTATAGGGGATGTGAGGGTGGCGTTATAGAAAGCGGTGGTGCTGTCCGTGTCGTAGAGTGAAGATATGGAGGACAGAGGTAGAAGAGAGTCAGAGAGTCTTTAAATGTCTAGGTGTGCAATGTTTCTGCAAAGATGTGCTAGTGGCTGGACATGGGGGCGGGTAAGGAGGACAAGTATGAGAAGGTGAGTAGATGGTAGTCAGATGGGGGAAAGGAGAGGTTGTGAGGTTAGATAGGGAAAAAAGGTGGGTAAAGATGAGGTCTAGCGTATGTCCATCTGTGTGGTTGGCTGTGGAGGACCACTGAGTAAGTCAAAAGGATGAAGTAAGGGACAGGAGTTAAGAGGCTGCTGGCTGGCGGGTGTCAGTAGGGATATTAAAGTCACCTTTGATGATGGTGGCGATGTCAGCAGAGAGAAAGTGAAGATGCCAGGTGGAGAATTGGTCAATATAGGCAGTGACTGAGCCCGGTGGTCGGTATATGACAGCCATTTGGAAATTAGAGGGAGAGTAGATACGGACAGAGTGAACCTCGAAAGAAGGGAGGATAAGTTAGGGTGGGGGTTGGATAGGGTTGAATGAACAGTTTTTAGAAAGACGGAAACCCATTCCTCCGCCATGTCTGTTGCCAGAGCGAGGAGTGTGGGTAAATTGGAGGCCACCGTAACTCAGTGCAGCAGGGGAGGCCATGTCAGGGGGCGTTAGCCAGGTCTCAGTGAGGGCCAAGAAGGAAAGGTCATGGGAAGTAAAGAGAACATGGGAGATGAATCTACCCTCAAAACCATGCCTACACACCTTAAGCGATACCATCAGTGCAACCCTAATGGCTTAATGATAAAAGATATTGACTTTATTTCACTGGGAGGAAGGCTGGAGAAAGCTTTGGCACAATTGGAAAGTTATTGGATTTATTGGCTAGGCACCCTCGCTCCACAGCAGTGTTCCCCAACTCCGGTCCTCAAGAGCCACCAACGGGTCACGTTGTCAGGATTTCCTTAGTATTGCACAGGTGATAATTGCATCACGTGGATAGGCAAGAATTCCATCACCTGTGCAATACCAAGGCAATCCTGAAAACATGACCTGTTGGTGGGTCTTGAGGTCCGGAGTTGGGGAACACTGCTCCACAGGGACTAAATGAAAGTTTGGTTTTGGGGCATTCCTGTGATTTAGTACTAACTTTCCTTCTCTCTTACTCTTAAAATATTTTACGGGTGAAGTTATTTTATTTTTATTCTTGATTATTTAGACTTTTCCTCTATTTTCGTTCAGATTCATATCATTTTTCGCCAATCGGATGTCATTCCTTTTGTCATCTTGCTTTGACATCAGCATTAATTGAAATGTTTGCCATTAGTAAGATCATTGTCTTAATGTGTGTTATACAGTAGGGATTTCATCGGCCACATGATTTGCAGCAAGGTCTTTGTATCTTTATTATTGGATTTACGAGTGTATTTCCATATTTAGATTCTAGGCCTTATATCCAATTTGTGAATAGAGCCATATGTTAATCTATTGCTTTGTAATAGTGATTTTTGATTAAATGCTAAAGAAAGAATCTTATTATTAATAACTAGCTGAAGAGCCCAGCGTTGCCCGGGCATAGTAACTAACTGTGGTTAGTTATAGCAAATTGTAATGATTGTATTGCACATAAAAACATTTCACATCATATATTCAACACTACAGATTTGCAACACAAATTAACTAAATGATTACCCCAGTATTGATAGTATTTTATTTTCAACTCATTCAACCATATTTTTGGTTTTTCCTTCCGGTGCAAAGATGAACAGATTTTTGGCAGTTGCAACACTTGAACAGGCCACGTAAAGTTGAACAAGAGAAAAGCATGGAGATTGCAAATCGATCCCTACTACTTTCAAGTACTGTCCCTGAGCCTTGTTAATGGACATTGCGAATGCCAGTTGAACTGGATACTGGAGGTTTTTAAAATCAAAAGGCAAATCAGAGGAATGAGTGGAATTCTTGGAATGAAAATGTCCTCTCCTTTGGCACATCCTGTCAAAATGGTTGCTTCAGTTACATGTGTAAACATATTCTTAATCAAGAGTGTTGATCCATTACACAGCTTTGGTGGATCTAAATTTCTCAACAGCAGAATAGGTGCTCCAGGTTTTAGAAAGAGTTTATGCGGAGGATGTCCTTGTGGTTCCAAGGAGTTGAGGAACTCTATTGGATAGAATAATGCTTGATAAGGGTCTGTTACTGTATCCACTGACTTGGATAGGTCATGCACATACCTGGAAGGAGACTTAAAATTTGAAGATTGATCATGTTGACGTTGTGCCGAGATCATAGTGATGTCAGCACTCCCTCATGCCAGCGTTCCACGTCACCTCCAGTTACATGACCCACCAGTGCCCTATGTTAGGAACACTCCCTGTATCTCAGTGCTACACCACGCTTAGACACGGAAGTGTCAACTTCTACCTCTGTGCCACCAACGGATGTGAGTATCTCTACCTGCATAGCTTAGTATAACGTCTCCATGTATTTACCGCCACTCATTTATACATGTTTTAATCCACACAGAGCAACAGCTCCACACCAGAACCTACTGTGTGGAACCTTCTTTTGCCAGCACCTGTGAAAAGATCCCTGTATGTATCTCTCCTTGGGGTAATTACCTTATTATTTTTTTACCACACTGATTTCCATTCAGGCTGCTCCTTTATGCTATTTAATCTTATTCCAGGTCTGTCATTTCCCCTGGCAATGTTACCTGGTTTCTTACATGTATTAACAGGGGCAGTATGTCAGAATTGTTTTCCTTAAGCATCATTATCCCTATCACGCTGCAATTTGCCTTATTTTTCCTTATTTTAACGTTATCATTTTGCATGACCGTGTCTAACACATTTTCTATTATCCCCTAACAGGATACACCATATCATATTGTATAAAATGCTACACCACAGGGATAATAACTATCTTTGACCTAAAATGCTTCATTAAATGGGGTAGGCTAGCTCATAACTACTGTAATCATTTCATGATACCATTCCAATGTCCTTTTCTTTTGACCTTTTCTCTCTCTGAAATACCTCTATATCAATGTGATTTATATCCTTACGCATTTGTGTACTGTCATTCCAAAAACTCTATATATTTGTATATATTGTATATATGTAAATATCCAATGTACATTTTTCTCACTGTATATATTTCTATTTCTTCTAGCGACTATGTGATCAAGGCTATTAACTGGCCGAAACATCATTTTGCCTGTCGCTTCAGCAATCACTATTAATAAATTCTCACTTGAAGCATAGTTTTCAACTTGTACGTGTGCAGTGATTTTTTCTAACTAAATTTCTCAACAGCAGAAAAGGTGCTCCAGGTTTTAGAAACAGTTTATGCGGAGGAAGTCCTTATGGTTCCAAGGAGTTGAGGAACTCTATTGGATAGAATAATGCTTGATCAGGGTCTGTTACTTTATCGACTGACTTGTAGGTCATGCACATACCTGGATGGAGACTTAAAATTTGAAGATCGATCATGTTGACAAATATTGTGGTCTTCAAAAAAGAAAAATTTTGTTTCAACAAAACAGTGCTGGCACATGCACAATAGCATCTATTGGCAAGCAATGCTCTCAATCTGCAGATGCGCAGCCCACTGTGTTTCGAGGACCAGTGTGGGAACGCGCACAAGAAAAATAAATTGTTACTTGTTGAACATAGAAACACTGAAAATAAAAAGACGCGCACTCTTGCTACGGTGGTGCTGAATGAACATGGAGTTGTTCCACAAAATGTAATCCCAAGGATAAACATTTGCACTCAGAGTTCCTTTAAGTTGCAAACAATTTAGAATTTTATTTTCAAAATACCAAAGTTTCGACCCACTGGGTCTTTATCAAACCTTACTCAAAATAGAAGGCAAGGAGAGGAAATATTTCATGAGAGGTGCTGGAGTCCCATTAGGGGCTACTTGTATGCTGCATCTGGAGACAGTGGTGGTGTCATAGAACATAGAAACGTTCTCGTACTGGTACACGGGACACAACTGGCTCCATTTTGTTGAAGTAAAAGTTTTTTTTAACACAATATTAACCCCTTAATGACTGCCGATACGACTTTTAATGGCAACAGTTACGGGGCCTTTTTCCTCCTGCACCTGATGCTCCTTCTTTTTACACAGTCTCCTCCTGCACCTCACGCTCCTCCTTTATGCACATTATTTTTCTGCAGCACAGCTTTTCTCCTTTATAATCACCTCCTCCTGCAGCACCTCACACTCCTCTTCCATATACAATCGGAAACACTTGATCCCGAGAGAAATTACACTAATTGCAATAAAGCGTATCGTATACACAGCCTACTTCTTCTGCAGCACCACACTTTTCTCTTTTAGACCTCGTTCACACGTTATTTAGTCAATATTTTTACCTCAGTATTTGTAAGCTAAAACTTGGAGTAAAACAATCAGAGGAAAAGTATATTCTGTACACGTCACCAGTTCTGTATTTTTCTTTCACTCATGGTTTTGGCTTATAAATACTGAGGTAAAATACTGACCAAATACTGAATGTGTGAATGTGGCCTTATACACAGCCTCTACCTGCAGCACCTCACTCTTCTCTATACACAGCCTCATACTGCATCAGCACCTCACTTCTCATTTTCCCATCACACCTCTCATTTTCCCCTTACGCCTCTCATTTTCCCCCTCACATCTGCCCTTTTCCAACTCACATCTCTCATTTCCCCTCACTCCTCTCATTTTCCCCCCTCAATCCTGTCATTTTGACCTCACACCTGTCATTTTCCGATCACTCAACTATTTTCCCCCCACTCCTCTCATTTTTCACTCACACTGTCAGGACTCTGAACATTTTGATTACCTTTTGTGCATTACTGCCCTTTTCCAAGATGGCGTCTTTGGTCTCATGTGCACTGTGTCTTCCTTCTATATAACTCCACCCCAGCCTTTAGTCTGTGCTAGAGTATTCTGCCTTGCATCCAGCTTCTTATACTGGCGACTCCCTGGCTTTGCACCTGCACCTGCTCCTGTGAACCTATGTGGAGATCCTGCTACTCAGCTCTGAGTTTCTGCTGCATACATCGGTTTCCAGTAATCCTCCTCCATCTGGCTGCTTGTGTTTGTTTCCATCTGCATTTGCTGGACATGTAAGCTGTTGCTGCTCTGCTTAAACCTGAGATTATCACCCAGGCCTACCTGGTTGAGCTAAGACATTGCTTGAACTGCCTTATAAGTATATCTATCTGTGTTTGGACTAAACAAGAACTTATTCGTGTCAAGTTTCCTCAAGTACAACTGTGCTTCATAGACTTTCTGCTTGATTGCATTTTTCCTCTAAAGTTCCTATAGACTGTTAAGCTGCATTTTATATTTACACCAAGTGTTGTGGACTTGAGCTTTGCTCTGCACCTGTTTGAATCACCGTGTGATAATATAGACTTTACCACTTATAAAACTGTGTCCTGTAGTTGTCTTGTTCCATGCAAAGAGTCTCCTGAGTTATCCCCTATAATTATTACACACACTTAGTGTTGAGCATTTCGATACTGCAATATTGGGTATCTGCCGATATTCGCGGTATCGGAATTCCGATACTGAGTTCCGATACTTTTAGTATATCGAATACCGGAATCAGAAGTTCCCACAATGCAATGACCCAGTTTGATTTGATTCAGCCAATGAGGAATCCTAAGAAGTGTGGGCACATCCTGTTATGCATGTTAGGCATGTAACTAATGGCATGGCTGTGATTGGCTGCTGAAATGATGTCATGATGCACTATAAAAGCTGCCGCCGCCATTTTGGGTTCACTCTGCTGTGAATTCAGTTAGGGACAGGATGCTGCTGTTCTGACTGAGGGACAGTTTGAGATAGCGATTTGCTTCATTGTGCTTTACCCAGGCTACTTTAGCAACCGCTGTGTGAGAAGCTTTTTTTTGCCTTTTGCACTGTTCACGGCTGTCTGCAAGGTCTCTGTGTGTTGAGTGCAGCTCACGCTGTAGTCTGTTCTGCAGCCACATCTTGTTGTAGTCTGCTCAGCGTGCGTCACTGCCTCATTCTGTTACATTGTCCTTTTTTGCATTAGTGCTGCTGCACTTTTTTTTGCTGATTTCTCCTATTAGTGTGGTTCCATCCGTATCTAGCTAGATTGCGTGCAAACACTATATAGGAGTAGATAGAGGAGCTTTTCTACAGCCTTACAGCGCTGTTCACGGGTGTCTGCGAGGTCTCTGTGTGTGAGTGCAGCTCACGCTGTAGTCTGTTCTGCAGCCACATCTGGTTGTAGTCCGCTCAGCGTGCGTCACTGCCTCATACTGTTACATTGTCCTTTTTTGCATTAGTGCTGCTGCACATTTTTCCAGATTTCACCTATTAGTGTGGTTTCAGCCGTATCCACCTAGATTGCGTGCAAACACTATATAGGAGTAGAAAGAGGAGTTTTCTGCAGCCTTGTGCCCTGCAGCCCCAGCCAGTTTAGTATTAGCCTATTTTTTGGAGCCTGATCTATTGCATTGTAGGTTACCTTCCTGCATTGTAATAGCTACAAAATGTTTGTGATACTATGGGTTTGACATCTTTGGGCACATCCAGTGTCTTTTTGTTAAAAAAAAACCTAAATAAAGTTCACCAAATACTCCACTTTACAGTTGTGTAGGCCACATTAGCTCATATTAAAGTCTAGTCCACACTTTATAAAATTAGTGTTTCTTATACCTGTTAGCAGCTGTTCAGGAATAAGCACACTATGCTGTTAGTACTTTTCTGCCTATCTTTATCAGTCTACCAAGATGAAGAAGGCAGGGAGTAAGGCACATGGGCGTGGGCGTGGAGTTTCTGCAGGGAGAGGACATGGGGATTCTGTGCCTGCTGTGGGCACCAGTGACTCAGCATCCCCCAGTTTTACCTGGGAACAGTCCTTTATGTGCAGCTTTGTAGGAGCTCGCCGTACCCCACTGCTGCGGGACGTACAAATTGAAGCCGTTGTCGGATGGATGCCAACTAATGCATCGACTTCAATTAGTGCCACATCCTCTCAGGTCCAGAGCACTGAAGAGCACCCATCTGTCTTTTCAC
Organism: Ranitomeya variabilis; assembly: GCF_051348905.1. Classification (NCBI taxonomy): domain Eukaryota; kingdom Metazoa; phylum Chordata; class Amphibia; order Anura; family Dendrobatidae; genus Ranitomeya; species Ranitomeya variabilis. The sequence goes on along the minus strand of NC_135237.1, from coordinate 254,666,961 downwards.
CACCTGCCAAATTGCCCAGGCAGTCAGAGAGCCCTAGACAGGAGCCATCTCTACTTCTGTTCTCTGAATCACTTGGCTTGGAAAGAGGGGGCCAGCCAAGCAGCATTCGAGATATTGAAGAAGAGGTAGTATGCAGTGATGCACAACTGCTTTGTCTCTCTGAATCTGAAGAGGCGGGTGGGCCAGTGCCTACGGTCAGCACACCTCAGTATGCATCTGATGATGAGACTCAGGTGCCACTTTCTGGTGCATACTGTGCTGCCGATACTACCCAGAAGAAGCAGTTCTTTGAAGAGAGTAGTGTAGATGATGATGTCCTTGACCCATCATGGGTCACAGGAAGGTGGTGGGAGCAGCTCTGAGGAAGAGATTTCCCGAATGGCCCAAAAAGGAGGGAGAGGGAGGGGGCAGACTGGGTTGCCTGTAGCCTCCACTTCGGCACCCATTAGGAGCATGCCTCTTTCAAAACCCAAAACGGGCGCTCCCAAGACTTGCAGTGCCTGGTCCTTTTTTGACACAGTTGCAGATGACTCTTTGCTTTGTCAAATGCAAGTTGCGTAATCAGAAAGTCAAAAGAGGGAAAAGTGTCAGCAACCTCAATACCACAAATATGTGGAAACATGTGCAGACAAAGCATGTGGTGAAGTTACAAAGACACACTAAAGACCTAGGCCAACCTACAGCGCCACCTACCACCTCTTCAGCTCATGTTGTAGCCTCTTCCTCCAGCTCACACACAGCTGGTTTGGCTTCCTCACAGGATCGCCATGGAAGAACCTCTGGCACTGTTGGACAGAGACACAGTGTAATTCCATGCACAGCACCACGTTCCCTGTCATCCTCACACTCCCAGGCCAGTCTACAGCCATCGGTAGCACAGGCATGGGAGAAAAGGGGAACATACTCGGCAAACCACCCCCGAGCACAGGCTCTGAATGCTGGCATTGCAAAACTACTGTCCCTTGAAATGCTCTCATTCAGGCTGGTGGAGACTGACACCTTCCGTAACTTTATGGCATCGGCAGTCCCACAATACAACGTGCCCAGCCGCTTTTATTTTAGCAGGCAAGCCGTCCCTGCCCTGCAAAAGCATGTGGAGGGAAAATTTAAACATGGGCTACTAAACGCTGTCAGTAGCAAGGTTCACCTGACCACCGATGCGTGGACCAGTAACCATGGACAGGGACGATTCCTTTCCCTCATTGCCCATTGGGTAAATGTTGTGGAGCCGGGTACAGATCTTGAGAGTGGTGCTGTACGTGTTCTGCCAACTCCAAGGATTGCAGGAATCCAGTCTGCACACATTGACTCCTCCTCATACTCCAGTTCCTGTGAATCAGCACTGCAGGAGCCGTCACAGTCTACCTCCACATGGACCCGTGAACGCTTACCTGTTACGACCGATATGAGCACAGCCATGGCCATACAGGCCGTATTGAAATTAATTTCTTTGGGGAATCGAAGCCACACAGCGCAGGAGCTCTGGAATGCCATCAAGCAGGAGAGCGATGTGTGGTTTGTGCCAGCGAATCTCCAGCCAGGCATGGTAGTGTGTGACAATGGCCGAAATCTGGTGGCAGCTCTGGGCCTAGGCAACCTCACATCCCATGTCTGGCACATGTGCTCAACTTGGTCATGCAGAGTTTTTTGAGGGACTATCCGGATCTTGATGCACTGCTGCACAAGGTCCGCCTAGAGTGCGCTCACTTGCGGTGTTCCAGCATGGCAAGATCATGCATTGCAGCTCTGCAGCGCTGATTCCGCCTTCTGGAACATCGCATCATATGTGACCTACCCACCAGATGGAATTCAACCTTACATATGTTGGAGTGGTTGTGTGAGCAGCAGGCAGCAGTAATGGAGCCTTCCTTCTTAAGAATGAGCGCGTGAAGGACCTTTCAATGACGTCACGGCTTGTGATTGGTCGCGGCGGCCCACGTGACCGCTCAGCGACCAATCAAAAGCCGTGACGTAATTCTCATTTCTCAATTCCTAGAATGAGGAATTTAGGACCTGAAAATTACGTCACGGCTTTGTGATTGGTCACTGAGTGGTCATGTGGGCGGCCGCGACCAATCACAAGCCGTGACATCATCGAAAGGTCTTTCAAGCGCCATTCTTAGGAACGGAAGATGCCGGTTACCAGCGGCGATGTCCAGGCTGCGTCGGAGAGGTGAGTATATCAATATTTTTTATTTTAATTCTTTATTTTACACTTAAATGTGGATTCCGATACTGATTTCCGATATCGCAAACATATCGGAACTCGGTATCGGAATTCCGATACCAGATTCAGAAGATCGCCGACCTCATGGCCGACCCCACACAGGGGTCGGGTCGGGTTTCATGAAACCCGACTTTGCCAAAAGTCGGCGACTTCTGAAAATGGCTGACCCGTTTCGCTCAACCCTAACACAGTTGATTATTGGGTGTACACCCTCCTAAATCCTCGCTACCAGGACAACTTACAAAGCCTCATAACACCGTTGAACCGGGAGCATAATATGTGGGAGTACCAAGACACACTGGTGCATTCCATCATGTTCTCCATTCCAACCGAGAGCAGTGCTGCTAGTGCTTTACAAAGCAGCTCAGTGCGTCGAGGCAGTGGAGGAAGCTCTGCACAAAGAGGGAGCAGAAGCAGCGCCTCAGCACAAGGCAAGACCAGTATTGCCCAAATGTGGCAAAGTTTTGTGTCCCTGCCACAAATGTCTACACCATCACAGACGGCTCCAGTCAGCAGGAGGCAACGTTTCCGTCAGATGGTGACAGACTACATGTCTTGCCCTCTCAGTGTACTCCCAGACGGCTTTTCCCCTTTAAGTTTTGGGTCTCTAAGTTAAATACATGGCCAGAGCTTAGCCAATATGCATTGGAGGTGCTGGCTTGCCCTGCTGCAAGTGTATTATCAGAACGTGTCTTTAGTGCTGCAGGTGGTGTACTAACAGATCGTCGCATGCGACTATCCTCCTATAACGTTGACCGGCTTACTTTTCTGAAAATGAACAAGGCCTGGATCTCGCAGGAATTTGCCAGTCCTCTTCCAGATTAAATACTGTATTTTCCGGCGTATAAGACGACTTTTTAACCCCTCAAAATCTTCTTAAAAGTTGGGGGTCATCTTATACGCCGGGTACAGACAAATGTGCATATGGTGGGTGGGGGGAGTGGTCCCGATGACGAAGGGAGGGGGCAACTCACAGGAAAGTGTGAGTGGAGTAGCAGCCCCCTTTTACCTCATTGCGGCAGCGTGGGGGTCTCTGTGCTGGGAGCGGCAGCTCCTCTTCGTGCCGTGGGGGCTCTGTGCTGTGGGGCGGTGCATCTTCTTGCAGCGTCGGGGCTCCTCCGGCATCTCCTCAAGGCCCGGAGGCACCGCATCACAGCAATGGAGGTGCCGGTGCCTCCGGGCTTTGAGGAGATGCCGGAGGAGCCCCAACGCTGCAAGAAGATGCACTGCCCCACAGCACCCACGGCACGAAGAGGAGCTGCTGCTCCCAGCACAGAAACCCTATGCTGCCACAATGAGGAGCCACCACAGAAACACTATGCTGCCGCAATGAGGAGCCGCCGCTCCCCAGCACAGAGACCCCCACGCTGCCACAATGAGGTAATAGGGGGCTACTCCACTCACACTTTCCTGTGAGATGCCCCCTCCCTTCGTCATCGGGACCACTCCCCACCCCAAAAGGCACATTAGTCACCGGCCCTGTAAGACGACATACGGCATATAAGAAGACCCCCGACTTTTAAGAAGATTTCATATTTTAACTGGAAAAGTTGCGGGGTCGTCTTATACGCCCAGTCGTCTTATATGCCGGAAAATACGGTAATTGGTTGGCAACAGTATCCAGGTCTCCTGTTGTGTTCATGTTTCTACCACCTGAACTGTGGGCTCCAACACCGCCAGTTGCTGCTCAGAAGTGCTGTCAACACATGCTCCAGTGATATTGGGGTTCAGTAACGTCAGCTGATCCCCTGCTGTGTATCCGGCAATTTCTCCTGCTCCGTCCACACTCACACTACTACAGATATTAAAATTGCTCTAATTAGGCCTCTGCCTACACTCTGTTTCTCCTGTAATCCCTGGGCTCCAACACTGCCAGTTGCTGCTCAGAAATGCTGTCTGCACAGTCAACACTTGCTGCCATGTTATTGGGGTTCAGTAACATTACCTGATCCCCTGCTGTGTATCTGGCAATTTCTCCTGCTCCATCCACACTCACACTACTACAGATATTAAACTTGCTCCAATTAGGCCTCTGCCTACACTCTGTTTCTCCTGTAATCCCTGGGCTCCAACACTGCCAGTTGCTGCTCAGAAGTGCCGTCTGCACAGTCAACACCTGCTCCAGTGTTATTGGGGTTCAGTAACGTCAGCTTATCACCAGCTTTGTGTCCGGCAATTTCTCCTGCTCTGTCAACATTCACACTACTATAGATTTTGAACTTGCTCCAATTACGCCTCTGCCTCCACTCTGTTTCTAGTATTTACCCTGGGCTCCAAAACCGCCAGTTACTGCTCAGAAGTGCCGTCTACACAGTCAACACTTGCTGCCGTGTTATTGGGGTTCAGTAACATCAGCTGATCCCCTGCTGTGTATCCAGCAATTTCTCCTGCTCTGTCCACACTCACACTACTACAGATATTAAACTTGCTCCAATTAGGCCTCTGCCTACACTCTGTTTCTCCTGTAAACCCTGGGCTCCAACACTGCCAGTTGCTGTTTAGAAGTGCCGTCTGCACAGTCAACACCTGCTCCAGTGTTATTGGGGTTCAGTAACGTCAGCTTATCCCCAGCTTTGTGTCCGGCAATTTCTCCTGCTCTGTCAACATTCACACTACTACAGATTTTGAAGTTGCTCCAATTACGCCTCTGCCTCCTCTCTTTTTCTAATATTTACCCTGGGCTCCAACACTGCCAGTTGCTGCTCAGAAGTGCCGTCTGCACAGACAACACCTGCTCCAGTGTTATTGGGGTTCAGTAACGTCAGCTGATCCCCTGCTGTGTATCCGGCAATTTCTTGTGCTCTGTCAACATTCACACTACTACATATTTTGAACTTGCTCCAATTACGCCTCTGCCTACACTCTGTTTCTCCTGTAATCCCTGGGCTCCAACACAGCCAGTTGCGGCTCAGAAGTGGCATCTGCACAGTCAACACTTGCTGCCGTGTTATTGGGGTTCAGTAACGTCAGCTGATCCCCTGCTGTGTATCCGGCAATTTCTCCTGCTCCGTCCACACTCACACTACTACAGATATTAAACTTGCTCTAATTAGGCCTCTGCCTACACTCTGTTTCTCCTGTAATCCCTGGGCTCCAACACTGCCAGTTGCTGCTCAGAAGTGCTGTCTGCACAGTCAACACTTGCTGCCGTGTTACTGGGGTTCAGTAACATCAGCTGATCCCCTTCTGTGTATCCGGCAATTTCTCCTGCTCTGTCCACACTCACACTACTACAGATATTAAACTTGCTCCAATTTGGCCTCTGCCTACACTCTGTTTCTCCTGTAATCCCTGGGCTCCAACACCTCCAGTTGCTGCTCAGAAGTGCCATCTGTACACTCAACACCTGCTCCAGTGTTATTGGGGTTCAGTAACGTCAGCTTATCCCCAGCTTTGTGTCCGGCAATTTCTCCTGCTCTGTCAACATTCACACTACTACAGATTTTGAACTTGCTCCAATTACGCCTCTGCCTCCACTCTGTTTCTAGTATTTACCCTGGGCTCCAACACTGCCAGTTGCTGCTCAGAAGTGCCGTCTGCACAGTCAACACCTGCTCCAGTGTTATTGGGGTTCAGTAACTTCAGCTGATCCCCTGCTGTGTATCCGGCAATTTCTTGTGCTCTGTCCACACTCACACTACTACAGATATTAAACTTGCTCCAATTAGGCCTCTGCCTACACTCTGTTTCTCCTGTAATCCCTGGGCTCCAACACAGCTAGTTGCTGCTCAGTCGTGGCATCTGCACAGTCAACACTTGCTGCCATTTTATTGGGGTTCAGTAACATCAGCTGATCCCCTGCTGTGTATCCAACAATTTCTCCTGCTCTGTCCACACTCACACTACTACAGATATTAAACTTGCTCCAATTAGGCCTCTGCCTACACCAGTGATGGAGAACCTATGACACGCGTGTCAGTGCTGACTCGCGTAGTCATTTTCAGTGACACGCGGCCGCCTGCCGCGGCCCCATAGAAATTGCATCCTTAAATTGCATGGCAAGCCGTTCCGATTTTTTATCGGATCGGATGCCATGCAGGAGGCCTGTAGGCCGAAACAACAGAGCTCCGGCGCAGAGCGTCTAGGCCTGGGACTTCCGGTAGACCCGGCGCAGCTCCCGGAAGTCCCAGGCCTAGTATGTTCCCCCCGAACACCAGGGAGTCTGCTGGAGTGTACACGGCATGGATCCACCCTAGAAGCAGAAAGTGAACGCCAGTGAGCAGGAGGTCGGCGGCGGCACAGGCAGGCTGGCTGCACAGCGGAGGGGGCAGCCTGCTGCAGAGCACAGCTGGCGGAGAGCACGGAGCGGAGCCGCGGAGAGCTGCTCATCGCGCTTCACTCTCCATCACCGCAGCCAGCAATGCATAGCCTCCCAGCGGCTGGAGGAAGCAGGCGGACTCTGGCCACGGCTCACGCTCCCAGCCCCCTCCCGGGGGGGAAACACACACACACACACTTGAGCCATTACTGACAGAGCTACGTGTGCTCCGAGGAAGTGATCCCAGGCCAGTTCAGAGGAAAGGAAGTGAACAATAATCCTCAGAGGAGCTAATCACACGCTATGTATGGAGGGCGCCTGCCATTGTCGCACACTGTCCCTGGTGCCACCACTAGAATAACTGGGGGTATTGTAGAGTACACCAAGGGCCGGAGGGAGAAAAGCAAAGGACTTTCACTAATTTCCTGGACAGTCACAGGACACTTCTAATTATAAGCCAGTGATTAGCATCTGCCCTGCACCCCAGCATTAGTGTACAGGTGGGACCCAACATCTGCCCTGCACCCCAGCATCAGTGTACAGGGGGGACCCAGCATCTGCCCTGCACCCCAGCATCAGTGTACAGGGGGGACCCATCATCTGCCCTGCACCCCAGCATTAGTGTACAGGTGGGACCCAACTTCTGCCCTGCACCCCAGCATTAGTGTACAGGTGGGACCCAACATCTGCCCTGCACCCCAGCATCAGTGTACAGGGGGGACCCATCATCTGCCCTGCACCCCAGCATTAGTGTACAGGGGAGACCCATCATCTTAGTTCACGGCACCCCACACAAGTTAAATAATAGCAAGACCAACAAAAGAAACCAACTGACAGATGAACAAAGAAGTCACTAAGCAAGTAAGTTAATTATAATTATACATATTTGTTATTTAAACTATACATGTCGCAAAATTATGTTTTTTTTTATCAAGGTGACACACCACCCAAGTTATGTTCGGTTTTTTGGCGAATTTTGACACACCAAGCTCAAAAGGTTGCCCATCTCTGGCCTACACTCTGTTTCTCCTGTAATCCCTGGGCTCCAACACAGCCAGTTGCTGCTCAGAAGTGCCGTCTGCACAGTCAATGCTTTCTCCTGTGTTGCTGGGGTTCAGTAATGTCAGCTGATCCCTGCTGTGTATCCGGCAATTTCTCCTGCTCCGTCCACACTCACACTACTACAGATATTAAACTTGCTCCAATTAGGCCTCTGCCTACACTCTGTTTCTCCTGTAATCCCTGGACTCCAACACCTCCAGTTGCTGCTCAGAAGTTAAGTCTGCACAGTCAACATTTTTGCCGTGTTATTGGGGTTCAGTAACGTCAGCTGATCCCCTTCTGTGTATCCAGCAATTTCTCCTGCTCCGTCCACACTCACACTACTAAAGATACTAAACTTGCTCCAATTATGCCTCTGCCTACACTCTGTTTCTCCTGTAATCCCTGGGCTCCAACACTGCCAGTTGCTGCTCAGAAGTGCCTTGTGCACAGTCAACACTTTCTGCCATGTTATTGGGGTTCAGTAATGTCAGTTGATCCCCTGCTGTGTAACCGGCAATTTCGCCTGCTCTGTCCACATTCACACTACTACAGATTTTGAACTTGCTCCAATTACGCCTCTGCCTCCACTCTGTTCTAGTATTTACCCTGGGCTCCAACACCGCCAGTTGCTGCTCAGAAGTGCCGTCTGCACAGTCAACACTTGCTGCCGTGTTATTGGGGTTCAGTAACGTCAGATAATCCCCTGCTGTGTATCCGGCAATTTCTCCTGCTCCGTCCACACTCACACTACTGTTATATTTGGCTGGTGGTTAGGAGCACTAGAAATGACCAGATGAGCAAACTAGCAATACAGGACAAGCTCTGGGAAGTGGGAGCTCTGCTGACCGCAACCCCTGATCCTATCACAACAACTAGAAATAGCCGTGGAGCGTTACTGACTCGGCCTAGACGCCTCTTCACAGCCTAAGAGCTAGCTACCCCTAAAGATAGAAAATACAGCCTACCTTGCCTCAGAGAAATTCTCCAAAGAAATAGGCAGCCCCCACATATATTGACTGTGAGTTAAGATGGAAGTCACAAACACAGGAATGAAATAGGTTTCAGCATAGAAGGCCAGACTAACTAAACAGACAGAGGATAGAAAAGGTATCTTTGCGGTCAGCATAAAAAACTAACAAAAAACCACGCAGAGTGTGCAAAAGAAACCACCGCACCGACTCACGGCGCGGTGGTGCCACTCTGCATCCCAGAGCTTCCAGCTAACAAGATTAAATCATCATAGCAAGCTGGACAAAAACACAGTGGTAACAAATAAGCTAGCAGGGACTTAGCTTTTGCTGAGATAGACAGGTCATCTGAAAGATCCAAGAGAACTGAACCAGTACTAGGACATTGACAGCTGGCATCAGGTAAAGATCTGAGTGGAGTTAAATAGAGCAGCCAGCCAAGGCCTGAACGAGATCAGCTGGAGAAGGAATCTCAGAACCAGCAGCTCCACTCACAGCCACCAGAGGGAGTCCATGAACAGAACTCACCAAAGTACCATTCATAACCACAGGAGGGAGCTCGAGAACAGAATTCACAACAGTACCCCCCCTTGAGGAGGGGTCACCGAACCCTCACCAGAGCCTCCAGGCCGCTCTGGAAGAGCCAAATGAAAGGCACGAACAAGATCGGCAGCATGAACATCAGAGGCAACTACCCAGGAATTATCCTCCTGACTATAACCTTTCCACTTGACTAGGTACTGAAGTTTCCGTCTCGAAATACGAGAATCCAAAATCTTCTCCACCACATACTCCAACACCCCCTCAACCAACACTGGGGCAGGAGGATCAACGGAGGGAACCATAGGAGCCACATATCTCCGCAACAACGACCTATGGAACACATTATGGATAGCGAAAGAAGCTGGAAGGGCCAAACGAAACGACACAGGATTGATAATTTCAGAAATCTTATAAGGACCAATGAAACGAGGCTTGAACTTAGGAGAAGAAACCTTCATAGGAACATAACGAGAAGACAACCAAACCAAATCCCCAACACGAAGTCGGGGACCAACACAGCGACGGCGGTTAGCAAAACGTTGCGCCTTCTCCTGAGACAACGTCAAATTGTTCACCACGTGAGTCCAAATTTGTTGCAACCTGTCCACCACAGAATCCACACCAGGACAGTCAGAAGGCTCAACCTGCCCTGAAGAAAAACGAGGATGAAAACCAGAATTACAAAAAAAAGGCGAAACCAAAGTAGCAGAACTAGCCCGATTATTAAGGGCGAACTCGGCCAATGGTAAGAAGGTCACCCAATCATCCTGATCAGCAGAAACAAAGCATCTCAGATAGGTTTCCAAGGTCTGATTGGTTCGTTCGGTTTGGCCATTTGTCTGAGGATGGAACGCTGAAGAAAAAGACAAATCAATGCCCATCTTAGCACAAAAGGACCGCCAAAACCTAGAAACAAACTAGGAACCTCTGTCCGACACAGTGTTCTCCGGAATGCCATGCAAACGAACCACATGCTGAAAAAATAATGGAACCAAATCAGAGGAGGAAGGCAATTTAGGCAAGGGTACCAAATGGACCATCTTAGAAAACCGTTCACAAACCACCCAGATGACAGACATCCTTTGAGAGACAGGAAGATCAGAAATAAAATCCATGGAAATATGTGTCCAGGGCCTCTTCGGGACAGGCAAAGGCAAAAGCAACCCACTGGCACGAGAACAGCAAGGTTTGGCCCGAGCACAAGTCCTACAGGACTGCACAAAAGAACGCACATCCCGCGACAAGGAAGGCCACCAAAAGGACCTGGCAACCAAATCTCTGGTACCAAAATTCCCAGGATGACCAGTGTTGTGAATTCTATTTTTGGGCTCTCTCTAGTGGTCACAAGCGGTACTGTGTAGTGTTGTCTTTCTGCAGGTTGGCTGCATCAGCTGGTTCGTTATCCTTGGTTGGTTTCCTATTTAGCTCACCTGGAGACTCAGTTCCTTGCCTGCTATCAATGTATTCAGTGCTCTTCAGATTCCTTGTGTCTACCTTGCTCCCAGTCTCTCCAAGACAAGCTAAGTTTTTGTTTGATCATTTCTTGATTATCAGTGTTCATTATGTTTTTAGTCCAGCTCGCTAAAATGTGATTTCCTTGCTTGCTGGTTGCTCTAGGGGACTGAGTTTCTCCCCCCACACCGTTAGTTGGTGTGGGGGTTCTTGAAATCTCAGAGTGGATATTTTGTAAGGGTTTTTTTACTGACCGCATAGATTCCCTTTTCTATTTTCTGCTATCTAGTATTAGTGGGCCTCATTTGCTGAATCTGCTTTCACCCCTGTGTATGTGCCTTCCTCTTACCTCACCGTTATTATCTGTTGGGGGCTTCTATATCTTTGGGGATATTTCTCTGGAGGCAAGAGAGGTCTTTTCTTTCTCTCTAGGGGTAGTTAGTTCCTCAGGCTGGCTCGAGACGTCTAGGATTTTTAGGCACGTTCACTGGCTACTTCTAGTGTGTTTGGATAGGTTCAGATTTGCGGTCAGTCCAGTTTGCCACCTCCCTAGAGCTTGTCCTATGTTTGTTACTTAGCTGGAGTAATTTGTGATCCTCAACCACTAAGGATCATAACAGTATAGCAGGCCAAAAAGTGTTTAATGCATCGCAGAAGTGGGATAAAAAGAAGACCTGAGTACATTTTTTTTTTTTTTCCGTCCCGCTTTTCCCTTGCTGCAGTCTGTTTAGCTTCTTTCATCCCCTTGAACTCTGGGTGGTTTTGAGCTCAGCTGCAGACATGAATGTTCAGACTCTGACTTCTAGTGTGGATCATCTTACTGCACGGGTGCAAAGTATTCAGGATTTTGTTATTCATAGCCCTATGTCAGAACCAAGGATACCCATTCCCGAGTTGTTTTCTGGAGATAGATCTAGGTTTCTAAATTTTAAGAATAATTGTAAGTTATTTCTATCTCTGAGACCTCGTTCCTCTGGTGATTCCGCTCAGCAAGTTAAAATTGTTATCTCCTTGTTGCGCGGCGACCCTCAAGATTGGGCTTTCTCTCTGGCGCCAGGAGATCCTGCATTGCTTAATGTGGATGCATTTTTTCTGGCTCTTGGACTGCTTTATGAGGAGCCTAATCTTGAGAATCAGGCAGAAAAAGCGTTGCTGGCTATCTCTCAGGGTCAGGATGAAGCAGAGGTGTATTGTAAAAAATTTCGGAAATGGTCGGTGCTTACTCAATGGAATGAGTGTGCCCTGGCTGCAAATTTCAGAGAAGGTCTTTCTGAGGCCGTTAAGAATGTTATGGTGGGGTTTCCCACCCCTGCAAGTCTGAGTGATTCTATGGCTTTAGCCATTCAGGTTGATCGGCGTTTGTGGGAGCGCAAATCTGCTCATCTTTTGGCGGTATTTTCCGAACAGAGACCTGAGTCTATGCAATGTGACCGAACTCTGACCAGAATTGAGCGACAAAGTCATAGACGTCAAAATGGGTTGTGCTTTTACTGTGGTGATTCTACTCATGTTATCTCAGCATGCTCTAAACGCTTAAAAAAGAAATCTAAACCTGTCACCATTGGTACTATACAGCCTAAATTTATTTTGTCTGTTACTTTGATTTGTTCTTTGTCGTCCTACCCGGTTATGGCTTTTGTGGATTCGGGTGCTGCCCTGAATCTGATGGATTTGTCGTTTGCCAGGCGCTGTGGTTTTGTCCTGGAGCCTTTGGAATTTCCTATTCCTCTGAGGGGAATTGATGCTACGCCATTGGCTGAGAATAAGCCTCAGTATTGGACGCAAATGACCATGTGCATGACTCCCGTACATCAGGAGGTGATTCGCTTTCTTGTTCTGCATAATTTGCATGATGTTGTCGTTTTGGGTCTGCCATGGCTGCAAGCTCATAATCCAGTTTTAGATTGGAAAGCTATGTCTGTGTCAAGTTGGGGTTGTCAGGGAATTCATGGCGATACTCCGTTGGTGTCTATTGCTTCTTCCACGCCTTCTGAGGTCCCTGAGTTTTTGTCTGACTACCAGGATGTATTTGATGAGCCCAGGTCCTGTGCCCTGCCTCCTCATAGGGATTGTGGCTGTGCTATAAATTTAATTCCTGGTAGTAAATTCCCTAAGGAATGACTTTTTAATTTGTCTATACCAGAGCATGCCGCGATGCGGAGTTATATAAAGGAGTCTCTGGAGAAGGGACATATTCGCCCATCCTCTTCCCCTCTTGGTGCAGGTTTTTTTTTTGTGACCAAGAAGACCAAGATACGCCGCCGACGCCACCCCACAGCACAGAGGCCCCACACTGCAGAAGAGGAGCCGCCGCACCACAGCACAGCAGCCGCCGCTCCCAGCACAGAGACCCCACGCTGCAGCGCTATGATAAGGTAATGGGGGATACTCACTTTCCTGTGAGACGCCCCCTCGTCGTCATCAGGATCACTCCCCCCCCCGAAAGGCACATATTCACCGGCCCTATAAGACGACATACGGTGTATAAGAAGACCCCCGACTTTTAAGAAGATTTTATTTTTTAACTGGTAAAGTTGGGGGGTCGTCTTATACGCCCAGTCGTCTTATACGCCGGAAAATACGGTAGGTATTTAGCAAAGAGAGGCCCACTGACTAATAGCAGAATATAGTAAGATGACTTATACGGTCAGCAAAAAACCCTATCAAAATTTCCACGCTGGATATTCAAGAACCCCCGAACCGTCTAACGGCCCGGGGGGAGAATACCAGCCCCCTAGAGCTTCCAGCAAAAACAGGAATCACATTTAGTACAAGCTGGACAAAAAATAAGAGCAATGCAAATAACCAAAAAACAAGGAAGCAGGACTTAGCTTAATTTTGCAAGAACCAGGACCAGCAGACAGGAGCAAACAGAAAGGACTGATTACAACGATGCCAGGCACCAGACTGAGAATTCAGGAAGTTTATATAGCAACACCCCTGGACTAACGACCCAGGTGGGTGCCAAACAGAGGAAAGACAATCCCAGAGTCATATCACTAGTGACCACAAGAGAGAGCCAAAAAAGTCTAATTCACAACAGTACCCCCCCTTTAAGGAGGGGTCACCGAACCCTCACCAAGACCACCAGGGCAATCAGGATGAGCAGCGTGAAAGACACGAACTAAATCGGCCGCATGCACATCAGAGGCAACCACCCAGGAATTATCCTCCTGACCATAGCCCTTCCACTTGACCAGATACTGAAGCCTCCGCCTGGAGAGACGAGAATCCAAGATCTTCTCCACCACGTACTCCAACTCGCCCTCAACCAACACCAGAGCAGGAGGCTCAACAGAAGGAACCACAGGTACAACGTACCGCCGCAACAAAGACCTATGGAACACGTTGTGAATGGCAAACGACACCGGAAGATCCAAGCGAAAGGACACAGGATTAAGGATTTCCAATATCTTGTAAGGACCGATAAAGCGAGGCTTGAATTTAGGAGAGGAGACCTTCATAGGAACAAATCGAGAAGACAGCCATACCAAATCCCCAACACGAAGTCGGGGACCCACACCGCGGCGGTGGTTGGCAAAACGCTGAGCCTTCTCCTGTGACAACTTTAAGTTGTCCACCACATGATTCCAAATCTGCTGCAACCTATCCACCACAGAATCTACCCCAAGACAGTCAGAAGGCTCCACATGTCCCGAGGAAAAACGAGGATGGAAACCAGAGTTGCAGAAAAATGGCGAAACCAAAGTAGCGGAACTAGCCCGATTATTAAGGGCAAACTCAGCCAACGGCAAGAAGGTCACCCAATCATCCTGATCTGCAGAAACAAAACGCCTCAAATAAGCCTCCAGAGTCTGATTAGTTCGCTCCGTTTGTCCATTAGTCTGAGGATGAAAGGCAGATGAAAACGACAAATCAATGCCCATCTTAGCACAAAAGGATCGCCAGAACCTGGAAACAAACTGGGATCCTCTGTCAGACACGATATTCTCAGGAATGCCGTGTAAACGAACCACATTCTGAAAGAACAAAGGAACCAGATCGGAAGAGGAAGGCAGCTTAGGCAAAGATACCAAATGGACCATCTTGGAAAAGCGATCACATACCACCCAGATGACAGACATTCCTTGAGACACCGGAAGATCTGAAATGAAATCCATGGAAATGTGTGTCCAAGGCCTCTTCAGGACAGGCAAGGGCAAGAGCAACCCGCTGGCACGAGAACAGCAAGGCTTAGCTCGAGCACAAGTCCCACAGGACTGCACAAATGACCGCACATCCTGTGACAAGGAAGGCCACCAAAAGGACCTAGCCACCAAATCTCTGGTGCCAAAAATTCCCGGATGCCCTGCCAACACCGAGGAATGAACCTCGGAAATGACTCTGCTGGTCCACTTATCAGGAACAAACAGTCTGTCAGGTGGACAAGAGTCAGGTCTACCAGCCTGAAATCTCTGCAACACACGTCGCAAATCTGGAGAAATGGCTGACAAGATTACTCCCTCTTTAAGAATACCAACAGGTTCTGCGACTCCAGGAGAATCAGGCACAAAACTCCTTGAAAGAGCATCAGCCTTCACATTCTTTGAACCTGGTAAATACGAGACCACAAAGTCAAAATGGGAGAAAAACAATGACCAACGGGCCTGTCTAGGATTCAGGCGTTTAGCAGACTCGAGATACATCAGATTTTTGTGATCAGTCAAGACCACCACACGATGCTTAGCACCCTCGAGCCAATGACGCCACTCCTCAAATGCCCACTTCATGGCCAACAACTCCCGATTGCCAACATCATAATTCCACTCAGCAGGCGAAAACTTCCTAGAGAAAAAGGCACATGGTCTCATTACAGAGCAACCAGGACCTCTCTGTGACAAAACAGCCCCTGCCCCAATCTCAGAAGCATCCACTTCAACCTGAAAGGGAAGTGAGACATCAGGCTGGCACAAAACAGGCGCTGAAGTAAACCGGCGCTTCAACTCTTGGAAAGCTTCCATGGCTGCAGGAGCCCAGTTAGCAACATCAGAACCTTTCTTGGTCATATCCGTCAAAGGTTTAACAACGCTCGAAAAATTAGCGATAAAACGACGGTAGAAGTTAGCAAAACCCAAGAACTTCTGAAGACTCTTAATTGACGTGGGTTGAGTCCAATCATGAATAGCTCGGACCTTGACTGGGTCCATCTCCACCGCAGAAGGGGAAAAAATAAAACCCAAAAAGGGAACCTTCTGTACTCCAAAGAGACACTTTGAGCCCTTAACAAACAAAGCATTCTCACGCAAAACCTGAAACACCATCCTGACCTGCTCTACATGCGAGTCCCAATCATCAGAAAAAAACAGAATATCATCCAGATAAACAATCATAAATTTATCCAGATACTTCCGGAAAATATCATGCATAAAGGACTGAAACACTGAAGGAGCATTAGAGAGCCCAAAAGGCATCACCACGTACTCAAAATGACCTTTGGGCGTATTAAATGCAGTTTTCCATTCATCTCCTTGCTTAATGCGCACAAGGTTGTACGCACCACGAAGATCTATCTTGGTGAACCACTTGGCACCTTCAATCCGGGCAAACAAGTCCGACAACAGAGGCAAAGGATACTGAAATTTAACAGTGATTTTATTCAGAAGCCGATAGTCAATACAAGGTCTCAAAGATCCGTCCTTCTTGGGCACAAAAAAGAATCCCGCACCAAGAGGGGAAGAGGATGGACGGATATGCCCCTTCTCCAGAGATTCCTTGATATACGAACGCATTGCGGTATGCTCAGGTTCAGACAGATTAAATAGTCTTCCCTTAGGAAATTTACTACCTGGAATCAAATCTATAGCGCAGTCACAGTCCCTATGAGGAGGCAGCGCACTGGACCTGGACTCGCTGAATACATCCTGAAAATCAGACAAATACTCAGGAACTTCCGAAGGAGTAGAGGAAGCAATAGACACCGGTGGGGAATCACCATGAATTCCCTGACAGCCCCAACTTGACACAGACATTGCCTTCCAATCCAAGACTGGATTATGGGTCTGTAACCATGGCAGACCCAAAACGACCAAATCATGCATTTTATGCAGAACAAGAAAACGAATCACCTCCCGATGTTCAGGAGTCATGCACATGGTTACCTGTGTCCAAAACTGCGGTTTATTTTCCGCCAATGGCGTAGCATCAATACCTCTAAGAGGGATAGGATTTACCAATGGCTCAAGAACAAAACCACAGCGCTTGGCAAATGACAGATCCATAAGACTCAGGGCAGCACCTGAATCCACAAACGCCATAACAGGGTAGGAAGACAATGAGCAAATTAAAGTCACAGACAAAATAAATTTAGGTTGCAAATTACCAATGGCGACAGGGCTAACAACCCTTGTTAGGCGTTTAGAGCATGCTGATATAACATGTGTAGAATCACCACAGTAAAAACACAACCCATTCTGACGTCTATGATTTTTCCGTTCATTTCTAGTCTGAATTCTATCACATTGCATTAAATCAGGTGTTTGTTCAGACAACACCACCAGAGGATTAGCAGTTTTGCGCTCCCGCAAACGCCGGTCAATTTGAATAGCCAGCGCCATGGAATCATTCAGACTTGTAGGAATGGAGAAACCCACCATCACATTCTTAATGGCTTCAGAAAGGCCATTTCTGAAATTTGCGGCTAGAGCACACTCATTCCACCGAGTAAGCACGGACCATTTCCGAAATTTTTGGCAATACACTTCAGCTTCATCCTGGCCCTGAGAAATAGCCAGCAAGGCTTTTTCTGCCTGAATTTCAAGATTGGGTTCCTCGTAAAGCAATCCGAGGGCCAGAAAAAACGCATCAATATTCGCCAATGCCGGATCTCCTGGCGCTAGCGAGAAAGCCCAATCCTGAGGGTCGCCCCGCAAGAAAGAGATAACAATTTTAACTTGCTGAGCTGAGTCTCCAGACGAACGGGGTCTCAGAGATAGAAACAATTTACAATTATTCCTGAAATTCCTAAACTTAAATCGGTCTCCAGAGAACAGTTCAGGAATAGGTATTTTAGGTTCAGACATTGGACTACTGGTAACAAAATCTTGTATGCCCTGCACACGAGCAGCAAGCTGATCCACACTTGTAATCAAAGTCTGGACATTCATGTCTGCAGCAAGCTTAAGCCACTCAGAGGTAAAGGGGAGGAAGAAAGAGAGGAAAAAAAAAAAACCCTCAGAATTTCCTTTCTTATTATCCCACTTCTGCAATGCATTAAACATTCAACTTTGGCCTGGCATACTGTTATGACCCCAATGGCAGAGGGTCTCAGAAATAAATACCAAGTCTGCAAACACAAAAAAACAGCTCATAGGGCAGTGGTAACTGGGCTGACCGTATATCTAATCCTAGCACCACAAATAGCAGCAGCCGGGGAACGTGCCTACGTTGGTTCTAGACGTCTCGCGCCAGCCGGAGAACTAACTAACCCTAGAAGGGAAAAGATAGACCTTTCTTGCCTCCAGAGAAAAGACCCCAAAAGTTGGATACAAGCCCCCAACAAATAATAACAGTGAGGTAAGAAGAAAAGACAAACGTAAGAATGAACTAGGTATTTAGCAAAGAGAGGCCCACTGACTAATAGCAGAATATAGTAAGATGACTTATACGGTCAGCAAAAAACCCTATCAAAATTTCCACGCTGGATATTCAAGAACCCCCGAACCGTCTAACGGCCCGGGGGGAGAATACCAGCCCCCTAGAGCTTCCAGCAAAATCGGGAATCACATTTAGTACAAGCTGGACAAAAAATAAGAGCAATGCAAATAACCAAAAAACAAGGAAGCAGGACTTAGCTTAATTTTGCAAGAACCAGGACCAGCAGACAGGAGCAAACAGAAAGGACTGATTACAACGATGCCAGGCACCAGACTGAGAATTCAGGAAGTTTATATAGCAACACCCCTGGACTAACGACCCAGGTGGGTGCCAAACAGAGGAAAGACAATCCCAGAGTCATATCACTAGTGACCACAAGAGGGAGCCAAAAAAGTCTAATTCACAACAGTCTCCTTTTTGGGTTTTATTTTTTCTCCTTCTACTGTGGAGATGGACCCAGTCAAGGTCCAGGCTATTCATGACTGGACTCAGCCCACGTCTGTTAAGAGTCTTCAGAAGTTCTTGGGTTTTGCTAATTTTTACCGTCGTTTCATCGCTAATTTTTCTAGCGTGGTTAAACCTTTGACGGATTTGACCAAGAAGGGTTCTGATGTTACTAATTGGTCTCCTGCGGCCGTGGAGGCCTTTCGGGAGCTGAAGCACCGGTTTTCTTCAGCTCCAGTCTTATGTCAGCCAGATGTCTCTCTCCCCTTCCAGGTCGAGGTTGATGCTTCAGAGATTGGAGCAGGGGCTGTTTTGTCGCAGAGAAGCTCTGATGGCTCTGTGATGAAGCCATGTGCTTTCTTTTCAAGAAAGTTTTCGCCTGCCGAGCGGAATTATGATGTTGGTAATCGGGAGTTGTTGGCTATGAAGTGGGCATTTGAGGAGTGGCGACATTGGCTCGAAGGAGCTAAACATCGTGTGGTGGTCTTGACTGATCACAAAAATCTGATTTACCTTGAATCTGCTAAGCGCCTGAATCCTAGACAGGCTCGTTGGTCGTTGTTTTTCTCCCGTTTCAACTTCGTGGTCTCATACCTGCCTGGTTCGAAGAACGTGAAAGCTGATGCACTTTCTAGGAGTTTTGTGCCTGACTCTCCGGGAGTTTCTGAGCCGGCTGGTATTCTCAGAGATGGAGTGATTTTGTCTGCCATTTCCCCAGATTTGCGACGAGTGCTGCAGAAATTTCAGGCGGATAGACCTGACCGTTGTCCACCAGAGAGACTGTTTGTCCCGGATAGATGGACCAGCAGAGTTATTTCCGAGGTTCATTCTTCGGTGTTGGTGGGTCATCCTGGGATTTTTGGTACCAGAGATTTGGTGGCTAGGTCCTTCTGGCGGCCTTCCTTGTCGCGGGATGTGCGTTCCTTTGTGCAGTCTTGTGGGATTTGTGCTCGGGCTAAGCCTTGCTGTTCTCGTGCCAGCGGTTTGCTTTTGCCTTTGCCTGTTCCGAAAAGGCCTTGGACGCACATTTCCATGGATTTTATTTCGGATCTTCCAGTCTCTCAGAGAATGTCTGTCATCTGGGCGGTGTGTGATCGTTTTTCCAAGATGGTCCATTTGGTGCCCTTGCCTATGTTGCCTTCTTCCTCCGATTTGGTTCCTCTATTTTTTCAGAATGTGGTTCGCTTGCACGGCATTCCTGAGAATATTGTGTCTGATAGAGGATCCCAGTTTGTGTCCAGGTTTTGGCGGACTTTTTGTGCTAAGATGGGCATTGATTTGTCTTTTTCGTCGGCCTTCCATCCTCAGACTAAAGGCCAAACCGAGCGAACTAATCAGACGTTGGAAACTTATTTGAGATGTTTTGTTTCTGCTGATCAGGATGATTGGGTGACTTTTTTGCCATTGGCCGAGTTTGCCCTTAATAATCGGGCTAGTTCTGCTACTTTGGTTTCGCCTTTTTTCTGCAATTCTGGTTTCCATCCTCGTTTTTCCTCGGGTCAGGTTTAGCCTTCTGACTGTCCTGGGGTGGATTCTGTGGTGGATAGGTTGCAGCAGATTTGGAACCATGTGGTGGACAATTTGAGGTTGTCACAGGAGAAGGCTCAGCGCTTTGCCAACCGCCGCCGCGGTGTGGGTCCCCGACTTCGTGTTGGGGATTTGGTGTGGCTGTCTTCTCGGTATGTTCCTATGAAGGTCTCCTCTCCTAAATTCATGCCTCGCTTCATCGGTCCTTATAAGATCTTGGAAATCCTTAACCCGGTGTCTTTTCGTTTGGATCTCCCAGCATCGTTTGCCATTCATAATGTGTTCCATAGGTCTTTGTTGTGGAGGTATGTGGTACCTGTGGTTCCTTCTGTTGAGCCTCCTGCTTCGGTGCTGGTTGAGGGCGAATTGGAGTACGTGGTGGAGAAGATCTTGGATTCTCGTATTTCCAGATGGAGGCTTCAGTATTTAGTTAAGTGGAAGGGCTATGGTCAGGAGGATAATTCCTGGGTTGTCGCCTCTGATGTTCATGCGGCCGATTTGGTTCGTGCCTTCCACGCAGCTCATCCTGATCGCCCTGGGGGTCTTGATGAGGGTTCGGTGACCCCTCCTCAAGGGGGGGGTACTGTTGTAAATTCTATTTTTGGGCTCCCTCTAGTGGTCACAAGCGGTACTGTGTAGTGTTGTCTTTCTGCAGGTTGGCTGCATCAGCTGGTTCGTTATCCTTGGTTGGTTTCCTATTTAGCTCACCTGGAGACTCAGTTCCTTGCCTGCTATCAATGTATTCAGTGCTCTTCAGATTCCTTGTGTCTACCTTGCTCCCAGTCTCTCCAAGACAAGCTAAGTTTTTGTTTGATCATTTTTTGATTATCAGTGTTCATTATGTTTTTAGTCCAGCTCGCTAAAATGTGATTTCCTCGCTTGCTGGTTGCTCTAGGGGATTGAGTTTCTCCCCCCACACCGTTAGTTGGTGTGGGGGTTCTTGAAATCTCAGAGTGGATATTTTGTAAGGGTTTTTTTTACTGACCGCATAGATTCCCTTTTCTATTTTCTGCTATCTAGTATTAGTGGGCCTCATTTGCTGAATCTGCTTTCACCCCTGTGTATGTGCCTTCCTCTTACCTCACCGTTATTATCTGTTGGGGGCTTCTATATCTTTGGGGATATTTCTCTGGAGGCAAGAGAGGTCTTTTCTTTCTCTCTAGGGGTAGTTAGTTCCTCAGGCTGGCTCGAGACGTCTAGGATTTTTAGGCACGTTCACCGGCTACTTCTAGTGTGTTTGGATAGGTTCAGATTTGCGGTCAGTCCAGTTTGCCACCTCCCTAGAGCTTGTCCTATGTTTGTTACTTAGCTGGAGTAATTTGTGATCCTCAACCACTAAGGATCATAACAGACCAGCCAACACCGAACAATGAACCTCAGAAATAACCCTACTAGTCCATCTATCAGGGACAAACAGTTTCTCCACTGGGCAGCAGTCAGGTCTATCAGCCTGAAACTCCTGCAGCACCCGCCGCAAATCAGGGGAGATGGCAGACAGAATCACCCCCTCTTTAAGAATACCAGCCGGCTCTGGGACTCCCAGAGAATCAGGCAAAAAACTCCTAGAAGGGGCATCAGCCTTCACATTCTTAGATCCTGGAAGGTATGAGACCACAAAATCGAAACGGGAGAGAAACAGTGACCATCGAGCCTGTCTAGGGTTCAACCGCTTGGCGGACTCGAGGTAAGTCAGATTCTTGTGATCAGTCAGGACCACCACGCGATGTTTGGCTCCCTCAAGCCAATGTCGCCACTCCTCAAATGCCCACTTCATAGCCAACAACTCCCAATTGCCGACATCATAATTACGCTCGGCAGGCGAAAACTTTCTAGAAAAGAAAGCACACGGCTTCATCAAGGAGCCATCAGAACTTCTCTGAGACAAAATAGCCCCTGCCCCAATCTCAGAAGCATCAACCTCGACCTGAAAATGGAGCAAAACATCTGGCTGACGCAACACAGGGGCCGAAGTAAAACGACGTTTAAGCTCCTGAAAGGCCTCAACGGCCGCAGGGGACCAATTCACCACATCAGCGCCTTTCTTCGTCAAATCAGTCAAAGGCTTAACCACGCTAGAAAAAATAGCGATGAAGCGACGGTAAAAATTAGCAAAGCCCAGGAACTTCTGAAGACTCTTCACAGATGTAGGTTGAGTCCAATCATAAATGGCCTGAACTTTAATAGGATCCATCTCGATAGTAGAAGGGGAAAAAATGAAGCCCAAAAAGGAAACCTTCTGAACTCCAAAGAGGCATTTAGAGCCCTTCACAAACAATGCATTAGCACGGAGGACCTGGAACACCATCCTGACCTGCCTTACATGAGACTCCCAATCATCCAAAAAGACCAAAATATCATCCAAATATACGATCATGAACCTATCCAGATACTTCCGGAAGATGTCGTGCATAAAGAACTGAAACACAGATGGAGCATTAGAAAGCCCGAATGGCATCACCAGGTACTCAAAATGGCCCTCGGGTGTATTAAATGCTGTTTTCCATTCATCGCCCTGTTTAATACGCACAAGATTATACGCCCCTCGAAGGTCAATCTTGGTAAACCAACTAGCCCCCTTAATCCGAGTAAACAAATCAGACAACAGAGGCAAAGGGTACTGAAATTTGACCGTGATTTTATTGAGAAGGCGATAATCTATACAGGGTCTCAGAGAGCCATCCTTCTTGGCCACAAAAAAGAACCCTGCTCCCAACGGCGACGAAGACGGGCGAATATGCCCTTTCTTCAAGGACTCCTTTACATAACTCCGCATAGCGGCATGTTCTGGCACAGATAAATTGAACAGTCGGCCCTTAGGGAACTTACTACCAGGAATCAAATTAATAGCGCAATCACAGTCCCTATGAGGAGGTAGGGCATTGGACTTGGGCTCATCAAATACATCCTGGTAATCCGACAAAAACTCAGGGACTTAAGAAGGAGTGGAAGAAGAAATTGACATCAAAGGAACATCACCATGTATCCCTTGACAACCCCAACTAGACACAGACATTGATTTCCAATCCAGTACTGGATTATGAACCTGTAACCATGGCAAACCCAACACGACAACATCATGCAAACTTTGCAACACCAAAAAGCGAATATTTTCCTGATGTGCGGGAGCCATGTACATGGTCAGCTGAGTCCAGTACTGAGGTTTATTCTTGGCCAATGGCATAGCATCAATTCCCCTTAAGGGAATAGGACTCTGCAAAGGCTCCAAGGAAAAACCACAGCGCCTGGCAAACTCCAAGTCCATCAAGTTCAGGGCAGCGCGCGAATCCACAAATGCCATAACAGAGTAGGACGACAGTGAGCAAATCAGAGTAACAGATAAGAGAAATTTAGGCTGCAAAGTACTAATGGTGACAGACCTAGCGAACCTCTTAGTGCGCTTAGGACAATCAGAGATAGCATGAGAGGAGTCACCACAGAAAAAACACAGCCCATTCTGACGTCTGTGTTCTTGCCGTTCAGCTCTGGTCAAAGTCCTATCACATTGCATAGGTTCAGGCCTCCGCTCAGAGGACACCGCCAAATGGTGCACAACTTTGCGCTCGCGCAAACGCCGATCAATCTGAATGGCCAAAGACATTGACTCATTCAGACCAGCAGGCGTGGGGAACCCCACCATAACATCCTTAAGGGCTTCAGAAAGACCCTTTCTGAAAATTGCTGCCAGGGCACACTCATTCCATTGAGTAAGCACAGACCACTTTCTAAACTTCTGGCAATATACTTCTGCCTCATCCTGACCCTGACATAGAGTCAGCAAGATCTTTTCTGCCTGATCCACAGAATTAGGTTCGTCATACAGCAATCCAAGCGCTAGAAAAAATGCATCCACATTAAGCAATGCAGGATTTCCTGGCTCAGGGGAGAATGCCCAGTCTTGCGGGTCACCACGCAACAAAGAAATAATAATCTTTACTTGCTGAATGGGATCACCAGAGGAGCGGGTTTCAGAGCAAGAAACAGTCTGTAATTATTTTTGAAATTCAAAAATTTAGATCTATCACCAGAAAACAAATCAGGAATTGGAATTCTAGGCTCTAACATCGGATTCTGAGCTACATAATCTTGAATACTCTGTACCCTAGCAGTGAGTTGATCCACACAAGAGGACAAACCTTGAATATCCATATCTATACCTGAGTCCTGAACCACCCAGAGGTTAAGGGGAAAAGAAAGACAAAACAAGCTGCAAAGAAAAAAAAATTGACTCAGAACTTCTCTTATCCCTCTTTTGAGATGCATTAACACTTTGCGGGCCAGCTGTACTGTTATGGACCTGGTGGTTAGGAGCACACGAAGTGACCTGATGGTTAAAACAGAAAACCTGGGACAAGCTCTGAGGAGGTGGTAACTCTACTGACCGCAATCCCTAATCCTATCACACACACTAGAAATAGCCGTGGAGCGTACCTAACTCTCCCTAGACGCCTCTTCACAGCCTAAGAGCTAACTACCCCTAATGATAGAAATAGCAGCCTACCTTGCCTCAGAGAAATTCCCCAAAGTAAAGGTAGCCCCCCACAAATAATAACTGTGAGTTAAGAGGGAAGTGACAAACACAGGAATGAAACAGATTTTAGCAAAGGAGGCCGAATCTTCTCTAGATAGACAGAGGATAGGAAAGGGAACTATGCGGTCAGTATAAAAAACTACAAAAACCACTCAGAGTGTGCAAAAAGACCTCCACACCGACTCACGGTGTGGAGGTGCAGCTTTTCTGCTTTTCCTTTGTGAAGTTTGCACACAGGGAGAGCGCAGGCCTCCCGCTCATGATAGGCTTTCATCATGTTCACGTGGAAGGCTTTCCTCCTTCCAGAGGCGTGGTCTAGGGTGACCAGGTACATGATGTCATTAAGCTGCTGGTTCACAAGGTGTGGGCCCTCCCAGGCTGCCGGAAGCTTGTCCTGTGGTATAGGGACCAGTGCCCACACTTTCTGACCTACCTGGTAGGTCCTTTCACAAGCATTCTGGTCATACCAGCGCTTCTGGTCAGCAAAAACACCTAAGCAGTGGCGCCCTCTCGGCCATCAGAGGGCATACCTCTAGGCCACAACACGTAAATCTATAAAGCACTAGGCTATGGAGCAGTGACAAATGTCAACAAAACCGATTATCCATAATTGATAGTAAAATAATTCTAACCAGAGGTCCACGCTGAAAAATAGAGGTATCAGCAAGTAGTCAATACACGTTTATTAAGATGTCAAATGTACTTCAATATTATATATATACACACATAGTATGTGAACACAAAATATGGTGAATAGAAAGCAACAGTTAAAAAACAGCCAGCACGCATAGATGGCAGAAATAATGCTGGCTAAAGACACAGAAAAATCCGAGCACCCTTGCTACAACATCGTACTGGCATGTGCTATATGGTCATTTTAGAGTAAACAATTTGTGGATATCTATGGTAATGTAAAAAATCTATGAGACAATCCCAGATATATAATCAATCAAAGGTTAGTTCCTATGGATTAAACTCTGATTTTTTCACAAGACCAAAAGCACATAATGTAGCCCAGACAACTGAAATATATGTGTATACCACTCATAATAATGCCATATTACCTTGGGACATGTTGGTCATGAAATGCCGACATGCTGTGAGCAGGGAAGGCCTCGACGCACGTTTCGCCGTCGTGGCTTCATCAGGAGGCGTGGCTAATAAGAGGAAGGGCTGGGGTATAAATAGGAGGAAGAGAAAGCTCTCAGACGAATCGGTGCACTTCCCATCATGATGTAACTATTCGCAGCCAACAAGAGCAGCCGCGCGCCATGGAGCATGGGCAGGAGGACGTGCGTCATCACCACCCATCCCCATGGCAACGCGGCCAGCCCACAATGCTGCCAGGAACACCACAACGCATGCGTGGGGTGCGTTCATGCCAGAGCCGTCTTGGGGAGGAGACTGACACATTATTAGTGTGAGTGCAGGGACAACACCCTGAGGGATATGTACAGAAAGGATTACTCTGAGATTGGTAGTAGATAAATGGGAATGTCTTAAGGCGACTGTGATCTAACATCGCCAGCAAATGTGACTATTACCTAATTAATAACCCTAAACTTCTAGGGTTAGAAGGATTACCCACGATGCTTAAGGCTGTAATTACAAAAATCAATAAATCCGGCATCTAGATGCAGCATATATACCAAAAACAAAAAATAAGAATAAATATAAAGTGCAGTTATCTAAATCTAGCTACAAAATAAAAATAACATGTATATACTACATTATAGGGTCATCCCACTCGAGTAGGTATGCATGAATGTATGTAAAATACAGGGGGTCACCCAACATAGAGAATAGTGTTGACCTAATTAGAAAATGGCCAGAGGAATGCACCTCCAAACATAATTAGAAAAATGCAAACCAGACGCATGGGAAAATGATCTGTCA
The DNA here is from genome assembly GCF_051348905.1 of Ranitomeya variabilis. NCBI lineage: Eukaryota > Metazoa > Chordata > Amphibia > Anura > Dendrobatidae > Ranitomeya > Ranitomeya variabilis. Next base: position 254,640,481 of record NC_135237.1, on the reverse strand, counting down.
ACATATTATATAAATACAAATTTAGGCAGGATTATCTTATATATCATAAGGGTGGTAGACAGTCAAAGTACATCATACGTAGTACATATAGGTATATATAATTAAAAAAAAAGGGGATTCTTGCAACAGTGTCAAGAATGTTCAGGTTCCTGCAAATACTGTCATCTTTAGATGTGAAGTATCCTCCACGAATTCCCTCTGGTAGATGGAGATGAGAGATGAGAGCGAGACAGCGTCTAGATCGAAAATCAAAAGTACTTATAAGAATAAAAATACAACAAAACAACCTAATAGAAAAACATAACAAGTTAAAAAACCCCAGTCCAATTGAATAATTAAAATAAGCGCGGATTTATAGAAAAGACTTGAAACTGATGGCCTCATTAAGGCCATTCGGTGAGAGTGTATCCAAAGTGACCATCCAGCGTGTCTCTTTTTGGAGACGTTTTTGTTTTATATTCCCACCTCGAATTTTTTTCTTTACCATTGATATCCACAAATTGTTTACTCTAAAATGACCATATAGCACATGCCAGTACGATGTTGTAGCAAGGGTGCTCGGATTTTTCTGTGTCTTTAGCCAGCATTATTTCTACCATCTATGTGTGCTGGATGTTTTTTAACTGTTGCTTTCTATTCACCATATTTTGTGTTCACATACTATGTGTGTATATATATATAATATTGATGTACATTTGACATCTTAATAAACGTGTATTGACTACTTGCTGATACCTCTATTTTTCGGCGTGGACCTCTGGTTAAAATTATTTTTACTATCAATTATAGATAACCGGTTTTGTTGAAATTTATCACTGCTCCATAGCCTAGTGCTTTATAGGTTTACATACTTCTGGTCAGCCTGGACCTGGGCTATATTCTCCTGCACCAGCAGTGACAAGGCCGTCATTTTGTCCCGGAAGTGCATGACGTACTCTATGACCGACACTCCAAGGGTTGCCAAGTCTCCTTCCCATGCCTTTTTCAGCAGAACAAGGGGCCATCGTACACGCTGCCCATACAGAAGGTCGAAGGGGGCAAACCCCGTTGAAGCCTGCAGAGCCTCACGGTAGGCAAATAGTACGTGTGGGAGGTACCACTCCCAGTCTCTCCCATGGGAGTCAACCAACATCTTAAACATCTGCTTGAGGGTGCCACTGAACCGCTCACATAGACCATTAGTCTACGATGGTATGGGCTGGCCACCAGATATTGCACTTTTATCTGCTTACACAGGGACTCCATCAGCTGCGACATGAACTGGGTCCTCAGGTCGGTGAGCATTTCCTGGGGAAATCCCTCTCTGGAGAAAATCTCCAGTAAAGCGGTGGCTATCTTGTCAGCCCGAGTTGACGACCAGGTTACCGCTTCTGGGTGACATAATCCACTACCGTTAGTGTGAAGCATTTCCCGGAGTGCCTGGAAACAGCGGTCCGATGAGATCCACAGTCACCCTCTGGAAAGGCTCTTCAATGATGGGTAATGGCACCATTGGAGTGCCGCCACGCTTCCCCACTCTCTGACAGGTGTCACATGAATGGCAGTAGGCAGCCACATCGGCCACCATGTTAGATAAGTAAAAATGCTGGGCTAGACTGGCCTTGGTCTTAGCAATCCCTATGTTTGTGAAAGCACTAGTGAACCAGCAATGTCACGTTCTATGCAAAGACAACTGACAACTTCTGTTACTAGACGGGCAACTCCACTACCTTTCTTTGGCAGATGCACAGCGGTGCGCCTTGTTGATGAGGCCCAGAAACAGCATGTGCTTGAGTGGATGGAAAGCGCAGCTTCAAGTGGCCTGTCCTCCTTTTCTTCCACCTCACATCCAGTACATTACACAGAGGTGGCACCCAAATTTCCCTTGCTTTCCCAGGCTTCCCAACTCTCCAACCATACAACTGACTACGGAACAGATGGGTGAGTCTGAACTCACAGATGGGTGAGTCTGAACAGCTGTTCACACATTCTATGCCATGATCATCAGAAATGTACTCAAAAGCTTCACCGAGTCAAGAGGAGGATATGTGAACCGATGCCCCCAATTTTTTTAGATTGGATCTGGGGCAGGACTAAGTAGGGTCCAAACAGCATTCTGACCCTCATCATCAGAAGCTAACCCCTTGGTAGAGAGGTGATCCTGGTGAGTCTCAGATATCTGAGGCTCAAGTAGAGCTGTCAGGGCAGGAAGAGGAGGAGGGTGACTCCAAGGGCGAGGAAAGTTATAACAAAGAGTATGATGATGAGGTGTTAGATCCCTGTTGGTGTGAACATAGAGGCACACAGCTGAGTAGGTCATCTGAGGAGGAAGATGAGGAGGTTATGTTGCGACGTATGTCGCAGACATGTAGTGATGCAGTCACGACAAGCAATGCATCCTCAGCCACAACTGTGGCTGTGACCAGCAGCATCCGTGGGTCTGCAGCACAGAGGGGTGGCAAGTGTTGCCTAGCTTGGGCCTTTTTTGACACTGCAAAGAATGAGCCAAATTCACGTAATCTTCCAACTTTGCAAAAAAACTGTCGAGGTAAAAAGTGCAATTATTTGACTACTACATGTATGAACCTTCACATGTGCAATCAACGTGCATTTCTGTGGGAATCCCTCTGTGCAAAAATGCAGACCAGCGGACCTCAACAACCATCAGCCGCCCCATCAATTGCATCTGCTACTTCTTCCTTCTCCTCTGTTACCGTGCCATCTGTTGAGATGCAGGTCTTCAACTGCAAAACCTCGGGTTCTTTACCCGCTCCAGTAACATTGACTGAGAGCCTGTCATCAGCTGTAACGGAAGCAGACATGCCAGAGAATGAGCACGCCAAAAGTTTCTCAATCCATTGTAACATCTCCACCTGGCACCACTCTCACGGTCCAGCAGTTTGTCCGGTTCACCATACTCCGCCCTCTCTCAGCACTAAAGCCAGCCCTTGGTTCTGCAGTTGTTGTCACATAAAAATTTTTTTCCTCCTACGCATGACAAAGCTAAGAGGTTGAACTCCAACATCTCCAATCTGTTGGCCATGCTGCCTTTCCGGCTGGTAGATACTTTCGGTTTCCAAAAGCTGATGGCTGTCGCAGTCCCAATTGCCCAATCGCCATTACTTTTCTATGAAAGCTGTGCCTGCGCTACACCAGCATGTCACAGACAACATCACCCGTTCCTTGACAAAATCTCTGTCTGCCAGGGTGCAATTCACCACAGACACTTGGACGAGTAAGCATAGCCAAGAGTGTTACATCTCACTGACTGGGCACTGGGTGACTCCTGTGGCTGTGGGGGCAGGCATTGCTCCACAAGTCTTGGAATCCCCAAGGCTTGCAGGACAAACCTCTACATTTAAAACTTCCTCCACTGCTTCTGCCTCCTCCTCTATCTCTTTTAGGGCCTCCACCTGTGCCCTCAACCTCTTCATTAATGAGACACACGTTCCAACAGTGCAGAGGGAATCCCCACCACCTCCGTACCGCACAGCCAAAGCTCACCGTAATCAGGCAGTATTAAAATTGACATGCCTTGGAGGTCGCAGTTATACAGCTGAAAAGTTGTGGACAGCTCTCCAGGCTGAGTTTTATCAATGGCTTTCTCCGCTGAACCTGCATCCAGGGAAGGCCGTGTCTAATAACGGTGCAAACCAGGTGGCGGCTTCATGGTGTGGAAAGCTTGCACACATGCCTTGCATGGCTCACGTCCTCAACCTGGTGGTACAGCATTTTCTCCACCACTATCCTGGCCTAGGTGAGCTGCCCCAGAAAGCATGTAAGCTTGGTGCTCATTTCCACCACTCGCACCCCTCAGATCATCCACTTGCATCGATACAGAGGTCTTTGTCCATGCCAGTTAACAGGTTCATATGTGATGTGCCGACACAGTGGAATTCCACTCTGCACATGTTGCTGCGACTGTGGCAGCAGCAACGAGCCCTGACACAGTATGTCATGTCGTATAGCCTGGGCCAACGCAGTACGGATGTGGAGCATATCACGTTTACAGAGGGGGAACAGATTAAGGACCTCTACACCCTTCTGCACAGTTTTGAAATGGCTACTAAGACGGTTAGCGCTGACAACGCTGTAATCCGCATCACTATTCTGGTCATCTACAGCTCTGACAAAAATTAAGAAACCACTGCAAAATGTTCAGTTTGTCTGAATTTCTCTTTATAGGTATATTTTTGAGTAAAATGTAAATTGTTCTTTTAGTCTACAAACTGCTGACAACATGTCTCTGAATTTGCAAGCACTAAATTTAGTTGTTTTCTTTCTGAAAAGGAGAAATGGTCAAAATTAAAAAAAAAATCTAGTGCTTTCATACCTCAAATAATGCAAAGAAAAGAAGTTCAGAAACATTTAGAAACAACAATACTAATGTTTTAACTCAGGAAGAGTTCAGAAATCAATATTTTGTGGAATAACCATGATTTTTAATCACATCTTTCATGCGTCTTGGCATGCTTGCCACCAGTTTGTCACACTGCTTCTGGTGCAAAAATTTAAGCAGTTCTTCTTTGTTTGATGGTTTGTGACTATCGATCATCCTCTTGATTACATTCCAGAAGTTTTCAGTGGGGTTCGGGTCTGGAGAATGGGCTGCCCATGACAGGGTTTTGATGTGGTGGTTTCTGAATTTTTGCCAGAGCTGCATATGCTGTAGCAGACTTTGAATAGCCTGCGGGAGAAGATGATGGTCCCAGAAGAACAGGAGGAAGTAGAGAAGAATGCGGAAGGGATAACATTGTCTTTAAGTTCCAGACTGTCATCACATAGGCGGGTGCCAAGAGAGGGTGGATTACTGCAATCGAGAGGGGCTGGTGATGATATCAGACAAACTGTTATCGAAGGTGCAAGATCCAAGGAACAAATGGAGGAGGAAGAGGTGTTGAGCGAGCAATTGTCAGATGAAGAGGATAATCCTCCCCTCTCTGTTATTCGTTCTCTGAGAATGTGTCTTCAGTGTTACTATTTGTGTCCTGACGGATTAGTGCAGCCAGCTGTCCCCTGAAAGTGTAGACCACCCAACTTTTATCAAGATGAACAAGTCATGGATCTCCAAGGACTTTTGCACCCCAATCGCAGACTATACAGATTAGGTGTTATTGCATTTTTTGGTGTGATGCATTAATGTAAAGGAACTTCATTCTGTGATATCTTTGCTATGGCTTCTGTGCCTGCTGTGGCTGCTGCTGATCTTAACACAACTTTGTGAAAATGTGAACAATCATGGTTGGTCTATATCTGCTGTGTTAGCTGTATTGGAAGACGTGTCGGTCCCAATTATACTATTTCTATTCTCGCGACTGTTATTTCACTTCGGTGGTTTCAGGCCCTCATTTTTTTAAATGTGAAAACTCCAGGTTGGGTGTCCATCTGCTGGATTGGGCAGAGTGGAAGACCTGTTGGTATCTATTATACTACCTATACTGTAGTGAAATTGATGCCATTTTGTTATTGTCTGCCAATAATTTTTGGAAATGTGAACACTCCTGGTTGGGTGTCCATCTGCTTGATTGGGCCTAATGGAAGACCTGTTGGTCCCTATTAGACTACTTGTACTGTCGTGAAATTGATGCCACTTCTGTGGTATAAGACGCTCATTTGTTTAAATGTGAACACTCCTGGTTGGGTGTCCATCTGCTTGATTGGGTGTAGTGGAAGACCTGTCGGTCCCTATTATACTATTTCTATTGTGGTGAAATTGATGCCACTTTTGTGGTGTCTTCCAATAATTTTATGAAATGTGAACACTCCTTGTTGGGTGTCCATCTGCTGGATTGGGCATAGTGGAAGACCTGTCCGTCCCTATTATGCTATTTCTACTGTGGTGATATTGATGCTACTTTTGTGGTGTAAGGTCCTCATTTGTGTAAATGTGAACATTTCACGATCCATTTTTGGATTCATGGCAGCTCTGGTTGCACTATAATTTAAATGTAGTTTTTTTCTGTTCAGGCCAGCAGGAGTTAATGTCAGTTTTCCTTGCTGGCAGCTGCTGAGTTGCTAGGTCACCTGATGTGAGTGGTGATACTAGGGCGAGTAACGAGTAGTGGCAAGCGCGTTCGCTCATCACTAGTCACCACCCTTTTTGAAAAGTTTTCCCCCTCCCATATACTAATGTGTCACAAGCAGGAAGTTGATATCACCAACCATTCCAATTTTATTTAGGTGTATCCATATAAATGGCCCACTCTGTACATTACAACACAATATATACACGAGGCACAGGACACTATTCACATTATACAATACACATGACATGATTTGTGTCTTTGTGAGCATGTTTCGGGATGCAGTAACGGACAGGAGGCAGAACAAGGGTTAAAATTAACTTTACTATAACAGGGATATACTCCAAGCAGGGAGGAGATAGGATATAGACATGTGGTATTAACCACCTCATTAAACCGACGGAGGGAGTGAGGGTAAAGGGTATTAGCAATGTTCAACAGTAGTAAACTTATTGGTCCAGCGGCTTCAGAGTGATGAGTCTCAAATGTGCATGGTGGGAACGATGCAGGCTTGTAGGCATCTGTGGTTCAATTCCTGGTGATGATGGAGAGTCCTTGATATCTGCCCCCGGGGTCCTGAGTAGCAGGGAGAGAAGAGGTACTGTGCACTGCTGGTATTGGACAGAGCCTGGCAGAGCAAGCTGGTGAATAAGGGTAAAATTCTCGGTAAGTCACCCGGTTTCATTTAGGTGGCACGTGCGAGTTATAGGGTACTTTCTCCTGGGAATCAGCCAGTTCTTCTCGTATCTCCTGTATTTTTTTTCCTTAATTCTTCCACCCATCTTGGTTCGGTGGCTGTTATCACGGATACCTCCCCGCTCTGAACCTTCCCCACCAGGACTGTCACCCCCGCTCTTATTCTTGCATGCGCGCTTCACTGCCCACTTCAGAGAAGGTCTTGCATTGGTTTACCCGTAAGCACTCATGCAGAGCCTGCTTCAGCAGTATGTCTCGCAAGCCTGTCACCAACTGGTCCCAAAGCACTTTGTTCATAGACCCTATACCACTGCCGTCTTTCCTAGTAATGGCAGTGTAGATTTCTTGGAGCGCATTCATGTACTGGGTCACTGTCTTCCCCTCTTTTTGCACTGGACAAATTAAATACATGAGTAACTCCCCTTCGTCCTTGGGGTCCTCATGTGTCTCCTTCAGTATCAATAACGCCTTATCAAGGGTATCCCGCTCTCGGGGGAGCTGTAACATGACAGAGTCCCTCGCCTTTCCATCTAAAGCCATCATGGCAAGTTCTGCCTCTAATACAGGCATCATGGGTTGCATCTTCATCATTCCTTGAATTCACTCAGTCCAGCTCCTTAACATGGTGTTATTTACCGTAAACTTCGGTAGCTTACTTAACATGGCTCCTAGAGATATGCTCGACCTTGACCCTCTTCCTACCGCTTGGTCTGCTCCCTCCATGCTGTTGAACTGCATCCTGACAACTACGCCAAGTGTGAGCAGGTTGCGGGATGCAGTAACGAATAGGAGGCAGAACATGAGTTAAAATTAACTTAACTATAACAGGGATATACTTCAAACAGGGAGGAGAAAGGATATAGACAGGTGATGATATTAACCCCATCGATCCAGTTTTTCACCGGAACCGTCTAGAAGATCCGGCAAAAAAAACCGGATCTGTCCCATCTGTTTTGCATCCTTTTCGTCCATTTTTTAATCAGTTTTACGATGGATACAGTTTTTAAAAATGCCCATGGAAGGCTCCCAAACATGATTGGCTACTGAAAATCTATATATACAGCCCATCTTTGACAGGTTGTAGAGGAGCAAGTTGCGAAGATGTAAAGTGTGATGCAAACATTTTAAACATTTCAGTGGATTTTACTTTTGAGACAAATCATTTGAAAGCGATTGTTCTGGAGAAGGAGTGAGAGAGACAGCAGTGCATCATGCGTCTGCGGCAATGGTGTTTTTGGAATCACCCAATAACAGCAAAGAGAAAGACGCGTGGGGTTTATTCTACTTTATACATGGAGTTACGAGGAAACCCCGAGAAGTTTTTCAGATACGTGCGGATGAAAGCGGAGAACTTAGACTTGTTGGTGGAGCGGAATGGTCACCTCATCGCAAGAAGTGATACATATTGCCGCTTCTCAGTTTCATCGGTAGAGCGTCTGATGGTGATTTTTATTGTATCTTCTACAGTTAAAGCACACTTATAACTGTAGTGTTGTTGCTGGTATTTTTTTTAGTAACTATTTTTATCGTATCTCCTACTGTTAAAGCTGACTTATAACTGTAATCTTATTGCTGGTATTTTGTACTAATTTTTGTCTTGCTTTTTTTCACAGATTCCTTGCAACTAGTGTTGAGCGATACCGTCCGATACTTGAAAGTATCGGTATCGGAAAGTATCGGCCGATACCGGCAAAGTATCGGATCTAATCCGATACCGATACCCGATACCAATACAAGTCAATGGGACTCAAGTATCGGACGGTATCCCTGATGGTTCCCAGGGTCTGAAGGAGAGGAAACTCTCCTTCAGGCCCTGTGATCCATATTAATGTGTAAAATAAAGAATTAAAATAAAAAATATTGCTATACTCACCTCTCCGACGCAGCCTGGACCTCACCGAGGGAACCGGCAGCGTTCTTTGCTTAAAATGCGCGCGTTTACTTCCTTCCGTGACGTCACGGCTTGTGATTGGTCGCGTGCCGCCCATGTGACTGCGACGCGACCAATCACAGCAAGCCGTGATGTAATTTTCAGGTCCTGAATGCAGAATTAGGCATTCAGGACCTGAAATTACGTCACGGCTTGCTGTGATTGGTCGCGTCGCGGTCACATGGGCGGCACGCAACCAATCACAAGCCGTGACGTAATTTTAAAATGCGTGCGTTTCCTGCCTCCCGTGACGTCACGGCTTGTGATTGGTCGCGTCGCCCATGTGACCGCGACGCGACCAATCACAAGCCGGAACGTAATTTTAAAATCCTCAATGCCTAGAATTAGGCATTGAGGACCTGAAAATTACATCACAGCTTGCTGTGATTGGTCGCGTCGCGGCCACATGGGCGGCACGCGACCAATCACAAGCCGTGACGTCACGGAAGGAAGTAAACGCGCGCATTTTAACCAAAGAACGCTGCCGGTTCCCTCGGTGAGGTCCAGGCTGCGTCGGAGAGGTGAGTATAGCAATATTTTTTATTTTAATTCTTTATTTTACACATTAATGTTGTTTCGATACCGATACCCGATACCACAAAAGTATCGGATCTCGGTATCGGAATTCCGATACCCGCAAGTATCGGCCGATACCCGATACTTGCGGTATCGGAATGCTCAACACTACTTGCAACTGGAGAATCCCTTTCGTCACTCCATTTCCAGTTCGGACTCGGGATTTCCACCATATCCGGAATTGTGAAGCACACCTGCCGTGCATTGTGGGACTCTTTATATGGCGAATTTATGCCACATCCCACTACGGAGAGTTGGTTGGAGATTACCGAAAAATTCCAACAAATTTGTCAGTTTCCCAATTGCTTGGTTGCAGTGGACGGGAAACATTGGAATTGTGAAACCTGCTGCATCTGGATCTGAATTTTTTTAACTACAAAAATGATTTCTCCATTGTGCTCATGGCCATCGCCGACGCAGAATACAAATTTATAACGGTCGATATTGGGTCCTATGGCCGCTCCAATGATTAACAAGTTTTTAAAGTATCTGCAATGGGGCGTCATCTCTATGGAAACACATTCCAATTTCCACCACCAAGACCGCTGCCTGAAACCTCGGAAGCCATCCAACTCCCGGAACACCTGCTGAAACCATACTCCAGTAGTGGATTAATGGCAACTAAAAGAATTTTTATTTACCGCCTAACACGAGCATGAAGAATGGTGGAGTGCACTTTTGGGATTCTAACAGCAAAATGGTGAGTTCTGTTAACCGCTGTCAACCTGAAGAGTGACACTGTTGACGAGGTGGTTAAAGCTTGTGTGGTCTGGCACAATTTTGTTATATGCAAGGAACAGATTTCCATTGATGACCAATTTGAAGAAACCACCTTGCCTGATCATCAGAACATTACTTATAGAAGTTCTGTGTCAGTTTCCAGAATGAGGGACAAATTTGCTGAATACTTTATTTCACCACAAGGAAGAGTAGACTGGCTGGATGAGAGAGTGTGAAAAATTTGTCTTGGACCTTGTTACCCAAAGTTTTTGACCTTTTTTTTTTTACTCAAAGTATTGTGCCTGGTTGGGATTTACCCAAAGTATCGTACCTTATAATTTAATAAATAAAAGACAAATTTTTAAACCAAAAAACTTTTATTTACAAACTATTTAAAAAAGTTTCATAAATGTAAAAAGTGTGGGGTGGAGTTAATACTGGAGGGGCTGTCCGATTAGGACACTTCGACAGTGGGAGTGTGGAGAGAGGATTGTGGTGGTGGTGATGGATCAGGAGGAAAAACGGAAGGTGAAGGGGTGGAAAAAGAAAGAGAAGTAAAAAAGGGGGAGAAGCAAGCACTGCTTGTGGTCAGAACGCCAAACATAAAGTGCACATGCACATATTGATTTCTAACTGAGTTTCAAAAATGAGACATTTAGCAAACAATTGATCAATTCTTTGAGCCACCCCACCACTTCACGACATTCTCATAATGGGGCAGTCCTACTCTACGTTTTTTATATTTGCTGTGCCATTACAGCCTCTAAAAAGCAAGACCACATTAAATGCAAACTGTACCTGAAGCATTTCTGAATCATACCAAAGGCACCAGAGAGGGCAGCACAGATAAAGGTTGACCAGGTCTGGACATAGACATTTCAGGTACAACCTCCACACTGCCTAACCAGCACCACAGATGAAGGGTGAGGCAGGCTTGGAAACAGGTGCACAATCAAACAAAGCCTAGGGCAGGGCAGGGCTGCTGTATGTGTGTACAGCAGCCTAGGTCAATCACGAAAAAAACACATGATGCCATGGGAGTGATTCAGAAATGCTTCAGGTACAGCTTGCATTTAATGTGGTCTTGCTTTTTAGAGGCCGTAATGGCACAGCGAATATAAAAAACGTAGAGTTGGACTGCCCCATTATGAGAATGCCGTGAAGTGGCGGGGTGGCTCAAAGAATTGATCAATTGTTTGCTAAATGTCTCATTTTTGAAACTCAGTTAGAAATCAATATGTGCATGTGCACTTTATGTTTTGCGTTCTGACCACAAGCAGTGCTGGCTTCTCCCCCATTTTTAAAAAGAAAGAGAACATGTGGACATAAACGGGAGTAGTGTTGGGATTTTGGAAGGTTTGAGGAGTGGAGTGGAGAGATTGGGAGTCAGAAAATGTGGTGGGTGGAGAAGAGGGTTGTGTTGGGGGCATGATGGGTGTGGAAGAAGACTGGTGGTAGTGGGCAGGGAGTAGAGGTTGGGCAGGGAGTGGAGGTGCAGGTGATGTGGTTGGGAACTGGTACAGGGCAGAATGCTGGTACGGGGAAGATTGCTGGTACAAGGCAGATTGCTGGTATGGTGCAGAATGATGGTATTGTATAGGAGGGGGAGGAGGGACAGTGGCTGGAGCGGGGGCAGGTGGTGGAGGAACTACCGGAGTGGGTGAAGGGGCTTGGGAGTTAACATGTGTTAGGACTGTGACGGGGTGTACGGCAGAGCAGGAAGGGACAACAGGCCGAGGGACGATCCAACGAGATTTATTAAAGCAGGGAGCATACAACATTAAATATCCATAATGTCCTTCAAGTTCACGAGAAGTCCACAATAAATCCAAGTAAAGAAACAGATCTGGAGGTGCTTTCCAGTAATCCCGCACCCGATAAACGAAACAATAGTCCTTCCACGAGTCCCACAGAACAGATACGGGGGCACCTCCCGATAATCCTTGTGCCAGCTAACAAAGCAATAGTCCTTCCACGAGTCCAACAGATCCCAAAACAATCTCACGAATGACGAGATATGTCCTCAGCTCAAGTCTCGCCCCGTTCTGTCATGATCTCTGCAGGCAGAGATCATAGCAAGCCTATAGAGGGACAAGCTCTCGGAAGATGGAACTATACTGACCATGAACTAAGCCTGCCGCGCAACTAGAAATAGCCAGGTAGCATTTCCTATTTATCGCTAGATGCCCAGCTCTGGCCTAAGACCTAAATAGCTAGCAGAGGGAAATATAAGACCTGGCTCACCTCTAGAGAAATATTCCAAAGAAGACAGTAGCCCCCCACATATAATGACGGTGAGTTCAGATGAAACAACAAACGCAGCAGGAAAATAGTCTTAGCAAATTTGAGGTCCGCTTACTAGATAGCAGAAGACAGATAGTATACTTTCATGGTCAGCAGAAAAACACTAACAAAACACCATCCAGAGATTACCTTAAACTCTGGCATTAACTCATAACGCCAGAGTAGCAATCCCTGATCAACGAGAGCTTTCCAGACACAGTAACAAAACTTCAGCTGTGAACTGGAACAAATAGGCAAAACAAAACATGGACAAAAGTCCAACTTATCTAGTAGTTGTCTAGAAGCAGGAACAAGCACTGAGAGGCATCAGATAACATTGTTGACCGGCAAGAAACCACCAGAGAAATGAGCTTAAATAGCGACACCCACTACTGATGGAACCAGGTGAAACAGGAAAGAGGATGACAAGTCCAATTCCACAAGCGGCCACCGGGGGAGCCCAGAATCCAAATTCACAACAGTACCCCCCCCTCAAGGAGGGGGCACCGAACCCTCACCAGATCCACCAGGGTGACCAGGATGAGCCCTATGGAAGGCACGAACAAGATCAGAAGCATGAACATCAGATGCATTGACCCAAGAATTATCCTCCTGGCCGTAACCCTTCCAGTTGACCAGATACTGGAGTTTCCGTCTGGAAACACGAGAGTCCAAAATTTTCTCCACAACGTACTCCAACTCACCCTCAACCAACACCGGAGCAGGAGGCTCAACTGAAGGTACAACAGGTACCTCATACCTGCGCAATAACGACCGATGAAAAACGTTATGAATGGAAAAGGACGCAGGGAGGTCCAAACGGAAAGAAACAGGATTAAGAATCTCCAATATTCTATAAGGGCCGATGAACCGAGGTTTAAACTTAGGAGAAGAGACCCTCATAGGGACAAAACGAGAAGACAACCACACTAAATCTCCAACACAAAGCCGAGAACCAACACGACGATGACGGTTGGCAAAACGCTGAGTCTTCTCCTGGGACAACTTCAAATTGTCCATAACCTGCCCCCAGATGTGATGCAATCTCTCCACCACCGCATCCACTCCAGGACAATCCGAGGATTCCACCTGACCGGAGGAAAATCGAGGGTGAAACCCCGAATTACAGAAAAACGGGGACACCAAGGTGGAAGAACTGGCCCGATTATTGAGGGCGAACTCTGCCAATGGCAAAAAAGCAACCCAATCATCCTTAACGGCATCAGAGAGACCTTCTCTGAAAGTTGCCGCCAAGGCACACTCATTCCACTGAGTAAGCACAGACCATTTACGGAATTTTTGGCAGAAAACTTCAGCTTCGTCTTGCCCCTGAGATAGTGCCATCAAAGTTTTTTCTGCCTGAAGTTCCAAATGAGGTTCCTCATAAAGCAAGCCCAAGGCCAGAAAAAACGCATCCACATCGCGTAACGCAGGATCCCCTGCTGGCAATGAGAAGGCCCAATCTTGAGGGTCACCCCTGAGCAAGGAAATCACAATCCTAACGTGCTGAGCAGGGTCTCCAGCTGAACGAGACTTCAGGGACAAATAAAGCTTACAATTATTTCGGAAATTCTGGAAGCTAGCTCTATTCCCTGTGAAGAACTCCGGCAAAGGAATTCTCGGTTCAGATACCGGAGCATGTACCACAAAATCTTGTAAATTTTGTACTTTCGTGATGAGATTATTCAAACCCGCAGTTACACTCTGGAGATCCATTATTGTCAAGTGCACACAGAGCATACAGAGATTAGGAGGAGAGAGAGAAAAAAGACTGCAGCAAGGCAGACTGGAGGAAAAAAAAAAAAAAAAAAAAAAAAATTCCAGCAGACTTCTTATAACTCTCCTTTCTCAACCTGGGTCTTTAACACTTTATTGGCCGGTCAAACTGTCATGATCTCTGCAGGCAGAGATCATAGCAAGCCTATAGAGGGACAAGCTCTCGGAAGATGGAACTATACTGACCATGAACTAAGCCTGCCGCGCAACTAGAAATAGCCAGGTAGCATTTCCTATTTATCGCTAGATGCCCAGCTCTGGCCTAAGACCTAAATAGCTAGCAGAGGGAAATATAAGACCTGGCTCACCTCTAGAGAAATATTCCAAAGAAGACAGTAGCCCCCCACATATAATGACGGTGAGTTCAGATGAAACAACAAACGCAGCAGGAAAATAGTCTTAGCAAATTTGAGGTCCGCTTACTAGATAGCAGAAGACAGATAGTATACTTTCATGGTCAGCAGAAAAACACTAACAAAACACCATCCAGAGATTACCTTAAACTCTGGCATTAACTCATAACGCCAGAGTAGCAATCCCTGATCAACGAGAGCTTTCCAGACACAGTAACAAAACTTCAGCTGTGAACTGGAACAAATAGGCAAAACAAAACATGGACAAAAGTCCAACTTATCTAGTAGTTGTCTAGAAGCAGGAACAAGCACTGAGAGGCATCAGATAACATTGTTGACCGGCAAGAAACCACCAGAGAAATGAGCTTAAATAGCGACACCCACTACTGATGGAACCAGGTGAAACAGGAAAGAGGATGACAAGTCCAATTCCACAAGCGGCCACCGGGGGAGCCCAGAATCCAAATTCACAACACCGTTCGCTTCCGCAGTCACAGATGGACGTGGGGTCTTGCCTCAGCTAAGAATCCCCACTCCTTCTCCTTTTAGGATCAACTCACATCTGATCTCAAAAATAAGAATGGATTGTCTGAGCTCCTGGGATCCGCCCATGAAGGGGGGTAGGGGTCACACCTTCTGTTCAATGGTTGGGTCCACCAGAAGATTCTATGCTGGTCGGCTCCGCTTAGTCTAGGTAGTATGTACATTTGACTAGCCACCTGCTGTGAGGAAGAATGGCTATTCCTTCACTAGTTGACAAAGCTTAATTACATTAAAGCTTAGGGCTGCAAGTATTGGGGGAAGGAGACATTGTTACAGGTGACTCCCAGCACAAGAAAATACATAAATTACAGCTAATAGAAACCAGAGAACAGTTACATACATCAAATGGCATATTATTCAAATACAGGACAGGGCAAAAGTACATATCATGACAATCCCTTCCCATCCCAATTTGTGTACGTACTAGGGACCTCTGCAGGTCGCTGGTTAAGTACACACAGGCATGGCTGACCAGACTCAGGGCTCCTCTTGCCTGGACAGTCCATCTGCATTTTGGTGTTGGCTGCTGTTATGACCCCAATGGCGAGGGTCTCAGAGGAACGTGGAAGTCTGCAGAATACAAAAATCCAGCTCATAGGGCAGTGGTAACTGGGTTGACCATATATCTACTCCTAACGCCAACACTAGAAGTAGCCGGGGATCATTCCTACGTTGATTCTAGATGACACGCGCCAGCCGGAGAATCTAGCTACCCCTAGTAGAGGAAAACAAAGACCTTTCTTGCCTCCAGAGAAGGGGACCCCAAAGCTGGATAGAAGCCCCCCACAAATAATGACGGTGAGGTAAGAGGAAATGACAAACACAGAAATGAATCAGGTTTAGCACAGAGAGGCCCGCTTACTGATAGCAGAATAAAGAAAGGTAACTTATATGGTCAACAAAAACCCTATCAAAATCCACACTGGAAATTCAAGAACCCCCGAACCGTCTAACGGTCCGGGGGGAGAACACCAGCCCCCTAGAGCTTCCAGCAAAGGTCAGGATATTGATTAGGAACAAGCTGGACAAAAATACAAAGCCAAAACAAAATAGCAAAAAGCAAAAGGCAGACTTATCTGATATAACTGGAACCAGGATCAGTAGACAAGAGCACAGCAGACTAGCTCTGATAACTACGTTGCCAGGCATTGAACTGAAGGTCCAGGGAGCTTATATAGCAACACCCCTAACTAACGACCCAGGTGCGGATAAAAGGAATGACAGAAAAACCAGAGTCAAAAAACTAGTAACCACTAGAGGGAGCAAAAAGCAAATTCACAACAGTACCCCCCCCTTAGTGAGGGGTCACTGAACCCTCACCACGACCACCAGGGCGATCAGGATGAGCGGCATGAAAGGCACGAACTAAATCGGCCGCATGAACATCAGAGGCGACCACCCAGGAATTATCCTCCTGACCATAGCCCTTCCACTTGACCAGGTACTGAAGCCTCCGCCTGGAGAGGCGAGAATCCAAGATCTTCTCCACCACGTACTCCAACTCGCCCTCAACCAACACCGGAGCAGGAGGCTCAGCAGAAGGAACTACAGGCACAATGTACCGCCGCAACAAGGACCTATGAAATACATTGTGAATAGCAAACGACACAGGAAGATCCAGACGAAAAGATACAGGATTAAGGATTTCCAATATCTTGTAAGGCCCAATAAAACGAGGTTTAAATTTGGGAGAGGAGACCTTCATAGGAACAAAGCGGGAAGAAAGCCATACCAAATCCCCAACGCGTAGTCGGGGACCCACACCGCGGCGGCGGTTGGCAAAGCGCTGAGCCTTCTCCTGTGACAACTTCAAGTTGTCCACCACATGATTCCAGATCTGCTGCAACCTATCCACCACAGAATCCACCCCAGGACAGTCAGAAGGCTCCACATGACCCGAAGAAAAGCGAGGATGGAAACCAGAGTTGCAGAAAAAAGGCGAAACCAAGGTGGCGGAACTAGCCCGATTATTAAGGGCAAACTCAGCCAACGGCAAGAATGTCACCCAATCGTCCTGATCAGCAGAGACAAAACACCTCAAATAAGCCTCCAAAGTCTGATTGGTTCGCTCCGTCTGTCCATTAGTCTGAGGATGGAAAGCAGACGAAACGACAAATCAATGCCCATCCTACTACAAAAGGATCGCCAGAACCTGGAAACGAACTGGGATCCTCTGTCTGACACAATATTCTCAGGGATGCCGTGCAAACGAACCACGTTCTGGAAAAACACAGGAACCAGATCGGAAGAGGAAGGCAGCTTAGGCAAAGGAACCAAATGGACCATCTTGGAGAAGCGATCACATATCACCCAGATAACGGACATGCCCTGAGATAGCGGAAGATCAGAAATGAAATCCATGGAGATATGTGTCCAAGGTCTCTTCGGGACAGGCAAGGGCAAGAGCAACCCGCTGGCACGAGAACAGCAAGGCTTAGCTCGAGCACAAGTCCCACAGGACTGCACAAATGACCGCACATCCCTAGACAAGGAAGGCCACCAAAAGGACCTGGCCACCAGATCTCTGGTGCCAAAAATTCCCGGGTGACCTGCCAACACCGAGGAATGAACCTCGGAAATGACTCTGCTGGTCCACTTATCCGGGACAAACAGTCTGTCAGGTGGACAAGACTCAGGCCTATCAGCCTGAAATCTCTGCAACACACGTCGCAGATCCGGAGAAATAGCTGACAAGATAACTCCATCTTTAAGAATACCAACAGGATCAGCGACTCCAGGAGCATCAGGCACAAAGCTCCTAGAAAGAGCATCGGCCTTCACATTCTTTGAACCTGGTAAATACGAGACAACAAAATCAAAGCGGGAGAAAAACAATGACCAGCGGGCCTGTCTCGGATTAAGGCGTTTAGCAGACTCGAGATACATCAGATTTTTGTGATCAGTCAAGACCACCACACGATGCTTAGCACCCTCGAGCCAATGACGCCACTCCTCAAATGCCCATTTCATGGCCAACAACTCCCGATTGCCCACATCATAATTTCGCTCGGCAGGCGAAAACTTCCTAGAGAAAAAGGCACAAGGTTTCATAACAGAGCAACCAGGGCCTCTCTGCGACAAAACGGCCCCTGCCCCAATCTCCGAAGCATCCACCTCAACCTGAAAGGGAAGTGAGACGTCAGGCTGGCACAAAACAGGCGCCGAAGTAAACCGGCGTTTCAACTCCTGGAAAGCCTCCACGGCAGCAGGAGCCCAGTTAGCTACATCGGAGCCCTTCTTGGTCATATCCGTCAAAGGTTTCACAATGCTAGAAAAATTAGCAATAAAACGACGGTAGAAGTTAGCGAAGCCCAAGAACTTCTGAAGACTCTTAACTGACGAGGGCTGAGTCCAATCAAGAATAGCTCGGACCTTGACTGGGTCCATCTCCACAGCAGAAGGGGAAAAAATGAACCCCAAAAAGGGAACCTTCTGTACACCAAAGAGACACTTTGAGCCCTTGACAAACAAAGAATTTTCACGCAAAATTTTAAAGACCAACCTGACCTGCTCCACATGCGAATCCCAATTATCAGAAAAAACCAAAATATCATCCAGATAAACAATCAAAAATTTATCCAGATACTTCCGGAAAATGTCATGCATAAAGGACTGAAAAACTGAAGGCGCATTGGAGAGCCCAAAAGGCATCACCAAGTACTCAAAATGACCTTCGGGCGTATTGAATGCGGTTTTCCATTCATCACCTTGCTTAATGCGCACAAGGTTGTACGCACCACGAAGGTCTATCTTGGTGAACCACTTGGCACCCTTAATCCGGGCAAACAAGTCAGACAACAGCGGTAAAGGATACTGAAATTTGACAGTGATCTTATTTAAAAGCCGATAATCAATACAAGGTCTCAAAGATCCGTCCTTTTTTGCCACAAAAAAGAATCCCGCACCAAGAGGGGAAGAAGACGGACGAATATGTCCTTTCTCCAGAGACTCCTTGATATATGAACGCATAGCGGTATGTTCAGGTACCGACAGATTAAACAGTCTTCCCTTAGGAAACTTACTGCCTGGGATCAAATCTATAGCACAGTCACAGTCCCTATGAGGAGGCAGTGCACTGGACTCAGACTCACTGAAGACATCCTGATAATCAGACAAATACTCCGGAACTTCCGAAGGCGTAGAAGAAGCAATAGACACAGGCAGGGAATCCCCATGAATACCACGACAGCCCCAACTTGAGACTGACATAGCCTTCCAGTCCAGGACTGGATTATGGGTCTGTAACCATGGCAGCCCTAAAACAACCAAATCATGCATTTTATGTAAAACCAGGAAACGTATCACCTCGCGGTGTTCAGGAGTCATGCACATGGTAACCTGTGTCCAATACTGCGGTTTATTTGCTGCCAATGGTGTAGCATCAATACCCCTAAGAGGAATAGGATTTTCTAATGGTTCAAGAGTAAAACCACAGCGCTTAGCAAATGAGAGATCCATGAGACTCAGGGCAGCACCTGAATCTACAAACGCCATGACAGGATAAGATGACAGTGAGCAAATCAAAGTTACAGACAGAATAAATTTAGGTTGCAAATTACCAACGGTGACAGGACTAACAACCTTAGCTATACGTTTAGAGCATGCTGAGATAACATGTGTAGAATCACCACAGTAGTAGCACAAGCCATTCCGGCGTCTATGAATTTTCCGCTCATTTCTAGTCAGGATTCTATCACATTGCATTAAATCAGGTGTCTGTTCAGACAACACCATGAGGGAATTTGCGGTTTTTCTATCACATTGCACCGAATTAGGTGTCTGTTCAGACAACACCATGAGGGAATTTGCGGTTTTGCGCTCCCGCAACCGCCGGTCAATTTGAATAGCCAGTGCCATAGTATCATTCAGACCTGTGGGAATGGGAAAACCCACCATAACATTCTTAATGGCTTCAGAAAGGCCATTTCTAAAATTAGCGGCCAGTGCACACTCGTTCCAATGTGTCAGCACGGACCATTTCCGAAATTTTTGGCAATACACTTCAGCCTCGTCCTGCCCCTGAGACATAGCCAGCAAGGCCTTTTCTGCCTGAATCTCAAGATTGGGTTCCTCATAAAGTAAACCGAGCGCCAGAAAAAACGCATCAAGATCAGCCAATGCCGGATCTCCTGGCGCCAGCGAAAAAGCCCAATCCTGAGGGTCGCCCCTTAAGAACGAAATAACAATTTTTACTTGCTGAGCAGAATCTCCAGATGAACAGGGTCTCAGGGACAAAAACAATTTACAATTATTCACGAAATTCCTAAACTTAAACCTGTCTCCGGAAAACAGTTCAGGAATCGGTATTTTAGGTTCTGACCTAGGATTTCTGATAACATAGTCTTGTATGCCCTGCACACGAGTAGCCAGCTGGTCCACACTTGTAATCAAGGTCTGGACATTCATGTCTGCAGCAAGCATAGCCACTCTGAGGTAAAGGGGAAGAAGAAAAAAAAAAAAAAAACTCAGAATCTTCTTTCTTATAATCCCTCTTCTGCAATGCATTAAACATTTAATACGGGCCTGGAAAACTGTTATGACCCCAATGGCGAGGGTCTCAGAGGAACGTGGAAGTCTGCAGAATACAAAAATCCAGCTCATAGGGCAGTGGTAACTGGGTTGACCATATATCTACTCCTAACGCCAACACTAGAAGTAGCCGGGGATCATTCCTACGTTGATTCTAGATGACACGCGCCAGCCGGAGAATCTAGCTACCCCTAGTAGAGGAAAACAAAGACCTTTCTTGCCTCCAGAGAAGGGGACCCCAAAGCTGGATAGAAGCCCCCCACAAATAATGACGGTGAGGTAAGAGGAAATGACAAACACAGAAATGAATCAGGTTTAGCACAGAGAGGCCCGCTTACTGATAGCAGAATAAAGAAAGGTAACTTATATGGTCAACAAAAACCCTATCAAAATCCACACTGGAAATTCAAGAACCCCCGAACCGTCTAACGGTCCGGGGGGAGAACACCAGCCCCCTAGAGCTTCCAGCAAAGGTCAGGATATTGATTAGGAACAAGCTGGACAAAAATACAAAGCCAAAACAAAATAGCAAAAAGCAAAAGGCAGACTTATCTGATATAACTGGAACCAGGATCAGTAGACAAGAGCACAGCAGACTAGCTCTGATAACTACGTTGCCAGGCATTGAACTGAAGGTCCAGGGAGCTTATATAGCAACACCCCTAACTAACGACCCAGGTGCGGATAAAAGGAATGACAGAAAAACCAGAGTCAAAAAACTAGTAACCACTAGAGGGAGCAAAAAGCAAATTCACAACAGGCTGCCTCTTCTATACTGTATGGTAAAGTTATAGGGCTGCAGAGCCAGGCTCCATCGTAGTAAGCGTCCATTGTCCCCAGAGACTCTGTTCAGCCAGATGAGGGGATTGTGATCAGTAACCACAGTGAATTCTCGTCCATACAGATATGGTCTTAGTTTCCTGAGGGCCCACACTACAGCCAGACATTCTTTTTCAACAGTTGCATAGGCCACTTCTCGGTCCAGCAATTTCCGGCTGAGGTAGGCAATGGGGTGCTCATCCCCAGCTGCATTCACCTGGCTGAGTACAGCTCCCAGTCCGTAAGCAGAGGCATCAGTCTGCACAATGAATCTCCTCTTGTAGTCTGGAGCAGCCAGAACAGGGTCGCAGACCAGAGCGTCCTTCAGCCAGTTAAAAGCCTCATTAAACGGCTTAAAGTCTTTGCGGGACATTCTGGGGAGTTCCCTCATGGTGGGTGCTGGGGTTACAGTCTGTCTGGAGCTTCTAGCTGCTTCCAAAGCGATCTGCCTCTCCAGCAATGCCATCTCCTGAGCTCTGTCCTCGGCTCTGTGAATGGCCTCCCTCTCCCTCTCCTCGGCTCTGTGAATGGCCTCCCTCTCCCTCTCCTCGGCTCTGTGAATGGCCTCCCTCTCCCTCTCCTGAGCTCTGTGAATGGCCTCTCTCTTATCGTCTATGGTGGCCTCTTCTCCCAGCAATGCCAACTCCTCCTCGTACCACACAACCCACTGAATTTTTTGTGTATTTACCTCCGGCTGCCGTCTTTCCTCCATTTGCTGTGGGGATCCTTCCTCAGCGTAATCTTGCAGGCGAACTCCTTCCAAAGCCTCAATTAGCTGCTCCTTGGGGAGCCCATTGTAGCTGACTCCCAGTTCACGGGCCTTTGTTTGTAAGTTCACCACAGTCCAGTTCTTGTACTCTGCGGTGCTGGTTCCCGATGTTGGGCCGTTGTCCTCCATTCCTTCTGCTCTGATCCCACTGCTGCCACCAGTTTGTGATGGGGTGTACGGTAGAGCAGGAAGGGACAACAGGCCGAGGGACGATCCAACGAGATTTATTAAAGCAGGGAGCATACAACATCAAATATTCATAATGTCCTTCAAGTTCACGAGAAGTCCACAATAAGTCCAAGTAAAGAAACAGATCTGGAGGTGCTTTCCAGTAATCCCGCACCCGATAAACAAAACAATAGTCCTTCCACGAGTCCCGCAGAACAGATACGGGGGCACCTCCCGATAATCCTTGTGCCAGCTAACAAAGCAATAGTCCTTCCACGAGTCCAACAGAGCCCAAAACAATCTCACGAATGACGAGATATGTCCTCAGCTCAAGTCTCGCCCCGTTCGCTTCCGCAGTCACAGATGGACGTGGGGTCTTGCCTCAGCTAAAAATCCCCACTCCTTCTCCTTTTAGGATCAACTCACATCTGATCTCAAAAATAAGAATGGATTGTCTGAGCTCCTGGGATCCGCCCATGAAGGGGGGTAGGGGTCACACCTTCTGTTCAATGGTTGGGTCCACCAGAAGATTCTATGCTGGTCGGCTCCGCTTAGTCTAGGTAGTATGTACATTTGACTAGCCACCTGCTGTGAGGAAGAATGGCTATTCCTTCACTAGTTGACAAAGCTTAATTACATTAAAGCTTAGGGCTGCAAGTATTGGGGGAAGGAGACATTGTTACAGGTGACTCCCAGCACAAGAAAATACATAAATTACAGCTAATAGAAACCAGAGAACAGTTACATACATCAAATGACATATTATTCAAATACAGGACAGGGCAAAAGTACATATCATGACAAGGACAAACTGGCAGGCTTGCATTACATGCATCTGCTGGTCAGGAGATAGCTTGTCTATGTGTTCAAGTACTGCCTGGAAAAAGGAGTGGTTTTGCGATTTCCTTGCATCTAAATGGATCCTATCCAGACGTGTATGCAACTCAAGAATACAGTTGTTGAGCAAATTAAATCCTGCAGTCATTTGCTCAGACAACAGCTTGAGACAGTTCTGGAAGGCTGCATTCAGATGCAAGAACTCAGGCGCATAGCTCTTTTCCTGACTCCTTTGGCACTGCTGCCCAGAACCCACATGTATTCTAGAGGTGACCGCAGTGTCAGATGGGTTGGGTAAAGGAAAAGCTATATCCTCAACAGCAGCTTCATGTAACAAAGTCAGCCATGATGCTCCAGTACTGGTGGATGGGACTGAGGGATCAGATGTGAGGGAAGGCTGGGAAGGTGCAGAGGGGTCGGGTCTGTCGAAGTGTCCCTCGGTGGCGGTCTCCTGAGGGATCGCTCCAGAAGGCTCCCGAGTGCTGCAGACAGTGCTGTGGAACAAAGAAAAAAAAAAGGATTTAATATATTAATATTGCTTGGCCCTGGCTGAAACCCCCAAAAAGTGTTAGACATGTAAACATTTTTTATTAAATGGGGTGAGTAATATTTACTGTCTGCTAACCATAGTCAACGGGAGGAATGACAGGGCTTGAGCATATTTATATTTGCTCCTGCATCCTCCCAATCCACTCGGGGCCTGCATCTCCTTGTTTAATTCCTTTTTGAAGCGATCCCCGATTGACTGCCACAGCTTGGCAACTCTTTCACCTGTAAAGTGATAGCACAAATTCGTTAGTATACCATACATTTCATCCAGCAACATAACTGAACTGTGAATACTTACGCACTTAATTCTGGGCCCGACCATCGAGGTCCTCCCAGTGGTCCACTACTTCGTGGCACATTTGCTCCCAGAACCGACGGGTCACACCAAGATCTGCGTGGCGGTGGTCCCCCATGTTCCACAGCGGCTCCCGCTCTCGGATTAGATCGATGAGAAGGTCGATATCTAGCCCAGCCTCCTCACTGTCCGAGTCAGGAGCACGCTGTGAAGCCTGTTAAAAAAGACAAAAAACAAAGACATTAGACTCAAAACAACAATATAAAGTGGTAAACAAAAAAATAAAGGTACTTACTCGATGGCGACCGCCCTTACGCAAACGCCGACGACCCTGGGAGGCGCTTTGAGGACCTCTAGATTGAGCTGGTGAATCAGAAGAATTAAAGAAAAAAAATTATTTGCTTGGATGTAGGTTGTGTTGTGTGTACGGTGGTGTCTGTAATGATCTGTTTTTGTGTTGTGTGTACTGTGATGTCTGTAATGATGTGGTTCTACGATGCATGTAAGAAACTTATCAATTGCGAGCCCACTCCGGGTATTTCTCCACCCCATCCGTCTTCTTCTGGAAGCACCTCTTCTGCTGCAGCTTCCTGTTACACAAAAGATATATTAATAATAATATATATACTGTATATATATATATATATATAACGTGAACATCACAAATTTTTTTTTACCTCACAGCGCTGACGACGTGGGGGGGGGGGTTTCCCAGAAGAAGACATGGCTTGCTACGGCTGGCTGTTGGCTGGTTGTGGCTGTGGCTGTAGCTGGCTGTGACTGTAGCTGGCTGGCGACAGGTTCAGCTCTGGCTGGTGGCAGGTTCAGCTCTGGCTGGCAGCAGGTTCAGCTCTGGCTGACGGCAGGTTCAACTCTGGCTTGTGGCAGGTTCAGCTCTGGATGGCGGCAGGTTCAGCTCTGGTTGGCGGCAGGTTCAGCTCTGGCTGTGGCTGTAGCTGGCTGGCGGCAGGTTCAACTCTGGCTGCGGCAGGTTCAGCTCTGGCTGACGGCAGGTTCAACTCTGGCTTGTGGCAGGTTCAGCTCTGGATGGCGGCAGGTTCAACTCTGGCTTGTGGCAGGTTCAGCTCTGGATGGCGGCAGGTTCAGCTCTGGCTGGCGGCAGGTTCAGCTCTGGCTGACGGCAGGTTCAACTCTGGCTTGTGGCAGGTTTAGCTCTGGATGGCGGCAGGTTCAGCTCTGGCTGGCGGCAGGTTCAGCTCTGGCTGTGGCTGTAGCTGGCTGGCGGCACGTTCAACTCTGGCTGCGGCAGGTTCAGCTCTGGCTGACGGCAGGTTCAACTCTGGCTTGTGGCAGGTTCAGCTCTGGATGGCGGCAGGTTCAGCTCTGGCTGGCGGAAGGTTCAGCTCTGGCTGTGGCTGTAGCTGGCTGGCGGCAGGTTCAACTCTGGCTGCAGCAGGTTCAGCTCTGGCTGATGGCAGGTTCAACTCTGGCTGGCGGCAGGTTCAACTCTGGCTGGCGGCAGGTTCAGCTCTGGCTCTGGTGGCAGGTTCAGCTCTGAAGGCAGGTCTGCGTCTTGCTGGCTGGTAAATGGGTGAATGGTAAATGGCAGGCTTTATATCTGTTTCCTAATTGGGGGCTGGCCAATTGTATTGGAGCATGCTCAGTTGAAAAAAACAGAATCCGGCGCTGGATCCATCATTTGCTGTCCTGTTTTTTGCCGTAACTTTGTACATTTTTTCCAGACGCCGGACAAATACTTTTTGCCTGTGAAAGACTGAAGAAACCTGAGGAAATCTGGCGCAATCCGGCGCTAATACAAGTCTATTAGAAAAAAACGGATCTGGCGGCAGCTTTCGCCGGATCCGTTTTTTTTTCGCAAATCACCAGATTGAGCCTGATGGCAAAAACTTAATGTGTGAAAGGGGCCTAAGGGTAAAGTTCTCAGTATGTCACCTGGTTTCTTTTAGGCAGCATGTGTGCGTTATAGTAGGGGCCAGCGGGCGGAGAACGGTTCTCCTGTCACAGTCCTTGTATGGAGCAGCTGGAACTATGCAGCATGGTCCGGCGCTGTCACAGTGCTCAGAGGACAGAGCACCCAAATTCCCCTGTTGCGTGCTGTGTCTTTCTGCCAAGTCTGTCTGCTGTTTCACGCATTCTGCCCTTTTTATCCCCACTCTTCCCCCTGTTGTCCAGTGCAATGATCGGTCCGGGTCTCTAAGCTTTCCCCCAGACAACAAAGGTGACAGTCCCAACAGTTCTGGCCCCAGTGTGAAAAAGTTACCCCTGATCCGGGCCCTCTTCTTACATCTTCATGAGTAGGAATGCGACAGTCCAGTCCACACCCCTGACATAGGCATTTACCTTTTCTTCATATGCTTGTTTTTCCAGACTCATTTATACAGTCTATCAAATGCACTGTTCAGCATGTCTTTGCTATTGTATCATCATTCTCTTTGTTAACATTGTTGACTGAGGCCATGATGCCGCCAAGGTAACTAAACTATTACCCTGTCTTCTGCTCTGACTCACCAATAGTGACATGTAAAGCATTCTGACTTGTCAGATTAATACCTCTTTCTTCACCAGACTGACTTCTAATCCAAATAGTTTGCCAGTTTATACAATACAATATGTTATACACTTTAGATTCAGTGGTTTACAAGAGGCAGTTAAGAGGTTACCAACTTTATTAAACTGTAGACAGGTTGAGTACAGACATTTCTTTTAACTATTCCACAAATACTACAAACCACTACCCTCAAAACCAAACCAGCTATAGAGGCATCACCAGGGTGCTTCAGCATCACCTGGTAGTGTGATCCGGAATTAGTGTGACTGAATTAAAAAAATATGACTAATACTATAGATCACTAGCTGCAAAACCAGTCCAGCTAAACTATCATAACTTGGCTAAAAAAAATGTAACAAATTATTTTTAAATAAACAATTTTTTATTATTATTTTTGGAAAATACCATTAGATGACTAGTTGCAAAATCAATCCAGCTACAGTGGTATATGAAGGGTATTGCAATTAGGTAACCATTTTAATAATACTATAATTAATAACCAACATTTTTCCTAATACTACAAAAATATCACAAGCCGCAAAACCAAAACCAATCCAGCCACAGTGGCAACACATTAGTATTGCAATTAGGAAAAAATAGTAAGTAGTTTATAAAAACAAACAAACAAAATTTCAGACCACAAGCAACAAAACCAAATGCTGCAGTGGCATCACCTGGGTGTTTCAAAAAGGAAACCATTTTAGTGTAGTATTAGTTGATAGTGTTCTCAGATGAATATCTTTGAAATGACAGTTGTTTTTTTGTTATCAATCGTCACTTAATATATACATAAATTGCTGACCTGGTGACACCTCATTGACTCTCCTTCTTGATAAAGTGCATATAGCTGATTTTTTTTATATATACATTTTTTTTTGCATGATAAAAGACCTTTAACTAATTCTGGACCACACAGGCTTTAAACGTCTGGACAGATCGCATTATACTCTGCAGTAACGTTCTGAAATGTCACTGCAAAGTATAGCACCTGCACGCTGTGGAAGCAGGGAGCCATCAGCTAGACACAGAGCTACCTAAAAAAAGGCAGAGATGATTATTGTTACCTTTTTGATTTCTGTATATACAGAGCTAAACTAGCGCTGTGTATACAGTATAAGAAGTGCTGACAGCGTTTCCTCCTCCAGATCCAGAGATCATGACATAACTGGGCTATAGTAGAGAGGGGCAGGAGCTGCTGGGTCCTAATAGACCAAGTCATCTTTGCTATGCAGACAGGATGCTGAATTTGTGCTTTAGTACCAGCCCCAGTTACAGGAGAAATCAGATGAAAAAGTGGGGGGCACAATGTGTGAAATAAATGAAAAATAAATTAATTAATTAAAAGAAACCCTGCCAATCAAAATAGATAATACTGACAATACCTCCGTTACAAAAAGCAAGAAAAATCTCAAGTGTCTGATTTATAAAAAATGTTACAGAAAGGGGAACAAATCTTAAAATGTATTTTAGTGGTCTTTTGTGATCATAAAAAAAATGTTCAAGGTGAAAAACAGACACAATATTGTGCGATAAAAAAGAGAGTATGAAAATATCATAAAAATTAGGCTCTGCGTATAATGAAAAAAAAAAGCAGAAAATATTTGAATATCCGAATGAGTAATCACTTTACAGCTTTTTAAACTGCACATCTGAAAAATAAGCAGAAAATGTGCCTTGTCAGAAATGGGGGAAATGGCCTGCTATTGAACCAGTTAATGACTTATGGTCATAATATATTTAAATGTCAGAGCAAGCTGTGAGAGCTTTAGTTACTACAACATTTAAACCCTCTTAATTTTCATTATTTTACATAAAAGTCCAATTTTTATCTCTAGATGTATTTATATGCCTTCTCCTTCCTCAGATGATTAACTTCACATTTCTTTTTATGACATTTTTTTCTAAATCATAAAATAGCTTTCATTTTTCCTCTTTATATGACTTAGAATATTCCATTTTATGTTATTATAGATTACTAATTCAGTATTTACATCCTAGAACTAAGATGTATTTTTACATTATTAACCCCTTGAAGAAGGACCCCATTTTCCACTTCCCCTTCTTGCAAGAGACATAACGTCTTATTTTTCCATTGATATAACTACAGTGCCTGGCGAAAGTATTCGGCTCCCTAGAACTTTTCAACCTTTTCCCACATATCATGCTTCAAACATAAAGATACCAAATGTAAATTTTTGGTGAAGAATCAACAACAGGTGGAACACAATTGTGAAGTTGAACAAAATTTATTGGTTATTTTAAATTTTTGTGGAAATTCAAAAACTGAAAAGTGAGGCGTGCAATATTATTTGGCCCTTTTAACTTAATACTTTGTTGTACCACCTTTTGCTGCGATTACAGCTGCAAGTCGAGAGACTGAAATTCTTGCCCATTCTTCTTTGGCAAACAGCTTGAGCTCAGTGAGGTTTCATGAAGATCGTTTGTGAAAAGAAGTTTCAGCTCTTTCCACAAATTCTCGATTGGATTGAGGCCTGGACTTTGACTTGGCCATTCTAACACCTGGATACGTTTATTTGTGAACCATTCCATTGTAGATTTTGCTTTATGTTTGAGATCATTGTCTTGTTGGAAGACAAATCTCCGTCCCAGTCTCAGGTCTTTTGCAGATTCCAACAGGTTTTCTTCAAGAATGGTCCTGTATTTGGCTCCATCCTTCTTCCCATCAATTTTAACCATCTTCCCTGTCCCTGCTGAAGAAAAGCAGGCCCAAACTATGATGCTGCCACCACCATGTTTGACAGTGGGGATGGTGTGTTCAGGGTGATGAGCTGTGTTGCCTTTACGCCAAACATATCGTTTGGAATTGTTGCCAAAAAGTTCGATTTTGGTTTCATCTGACCAGAGCACCTTCTTCTACATGTTTGATGTGTCTCCCAGGTCGATGATGCAAGCTTAAAATGACAATTTTTATGAATATCTTTAAGAAATGGCTTTCTTCTTGCCACTCATCCATAAAGGCCAGATTTGTGCTGTGTGCTACTGATTATTGTCCTATGGACAGACTGTCCCACCTCAGCTGTAGATCTCTGCAGTTCATCCAGAGTGATCATGGCCCCTTGGCTGCATCTCTGATCAGTCTTCTCCTTGTTTGAGATGAAAGTTTAATGGGACAGCCAGGTCTTGGTAGATTTGCTGTGGTATGATACTCCTTCCATTTCAATATGATCACTTGCACAGTGCTCCTTGGGATGTTTAAAGTTTTGGAAATCATTTTGTATCCAAATCTGGCTTTAAACTTCTCCACAACAGTATTACGGACCTGCCTGTTGTGTTCCTTGGTCTTCATGATGCTCTCTGTGCTTCAACCAGAACTCTGAGACTATCACAGAGCAGGTTCATTTATACGGAGACTTGATTATACACAGGTGGATTATATTTATCATCATTAGGTATTTGGCATTTAGGACAACATTAGATCATTCAGATCCACAGATCTGCAATGAACTTCTCGAGTGAGTTTGCTGCACTGAAAGTAAAGGGGCCGAATAATATTGCACGCACCACTTTTCAGTTTTTGAATTTCCACAAAAAATTAAAATAACTAATACATTTCGGTCAACTTCACAATTGTGTTCCACTTGTTGATTCTTCACCAAAAATTTACATTTGGTATCTTTATTTGAAGCATGATATGTGGGAAAAGGTTGAACAGTTCCAGGGGGCTGAATACTTTTGCAAGGCACTGTACCTCTCTTCAGTGGTGTGTCTGGATACTTGTTATCCATTTTGTATGTTTTGTAGATCATTAAAGCACCCATATTTCTGATTGCATTGGGGCTTGCTCTCTTTTTAAGATCCCCTTACTAACATGATATATTCATGGACATTTCTTTGGTTAAAAAAAGTACACAAGTTTGGTGTCGCCGTAATATAATTCAGTCTATAAAAGTGTCATGCTAGTTAAGCCCTTCAGTGAACGCTGTAAAAAAACCACAAAAAAAAGTAGCAAAATATGCTTTATCATCATACCTCTTGGAAAAAGTGGAATAAAACGCAATCAAAAAGATTAATGTAAATAAAAATAGTATCAATGAAAATGCCATCTTGTCTCTAAAAAACAATCCACCATTCAGCTCCATCAGCAGAAAAATAAAAAAGTTATAGCTCTCAGAATAATGCAATGCAAAAATAATAATTTTTCCCATAAAAATTTTATTGTGTAAAAGCGCCAAAACATAAAAAAAATTAATGTAATATCACTGTAATTGTACTGACCTGAAGAATAAAGCATCCTTATCAATTTTACCACACACAAAACCAATTCCTGAATTGCTGGCTTTTGGTCATTCTTCCTTCACAAAAACTGTAATAGAAAGCGATCAAAAATGTCTTGTACCTGAAAATGTCAGCTTGTTCCACAAAAAACAAGCCCTCACATGTCTCTGTGGGACGAAATATGGAAACATTATATCTCTCAAAACATGGTGATGCAAAAACTTCTTGCAAAAAAAAAGCAAAAAAAAAATTCTTTTAGTGTGTGACAGCAGCCAAACATAAAATGCCATTATAAACCACTGCAATCACACCGACCGAAAAAATAAAGTCGACTAATCACTTATACCGCATGAGCAATGATGTAAAAAATAAATAAAACCAATTCTTCACCTGTTGTGGATTTTTTCATTCTGCCTCCCAAAGATCAAAGGCTCGGAGCACATTTATGCTGTGCTCTACACTACATCGGGGTTTCCGTGTAAATCTCTGAAATTCAAGATTCAGAAAGAACTGCCTGTGGAAGATTCCCTATAATGAGGCAGATGGAGGCACTGTGAATGCCATAGGACCTGTTATCCGGCCGGTGTCTGTCATTTTAGGTGTGTATAAATGCGATCCACCATAGTTTTGTGCACCTCCGAGCGGGAGGTCAAACAATCTGAGGTCAGGTCCAGGTAATGGCACAGTACAACAAGGGGTAGTCAGAGACAAATTCCAATACACGAGCCGAGGTCAGGAAAGCCTTAAAGACAAACCAGTTTACAGGGAACAGGCAAGTCATGCTGGGTCAGGCACAGAGCACAGAGAGATCAGTCTTACACAGGCAGCAACAAGTGTACTATTGATACTGGGTGAAGGAGCTAGCATGCTTAAATAGAAGACTAATCAAGGGATGTGAACACAGATGATGGCAGTACAGACCCAGCACAACCAAAACAGACTGACAGCCCCTACACAAGGAAATAAATCAGATAGGAATAGAGTGGAGGTTATGACAGGGGTGCATTAAACTATAGATTCTCCCTATGGTGGGTGCATTATAATATATAGAGCCTGCCTATGGGTAGTGTGTTATACTATGTAGAGTCTGCCTATGGGGAGTGCATTATACTGTACAGAGTCTGTTTATGGGGAAAGCATTATACGATATAGAGTCTGCTTATGGGGAGTGCATTATACAATATAGATTGCCTATGAGGAGTGAATTATACTATATGGAGCAACAACTAATCTAGCATATATATATATACATATATATATACAGTATCTTTTTATCTATACAGTATATATATACTGTATATAATATATATATATATATATATAATATATATATATATATATATATATATATATATATATATATATAGTAGCGTAGCACCTACTACGTGTCTTGGGGGACACTCGCTTGGTACGGGATTAACGCATACAGGCGCGGT
Source organism: Ranitomeya variabilis (assembly GCF_051348905.1). NCBI lineage: Eukaryota > Metazoa > Chordata > Amphibia > Anura > Dendrobatidae > Ranitomeya > Ranitomeya variabilis. The sequence continues at coordinate 254,608,434 of NC_135237.1, read as the reverse complement.
TTTCTTGCAAAACACAGTCTCTTAGGTTTATTTCACATCCACATAAACAGCATCCTCTGGAACTTGATAACAGCATGAACACCGTCTGTACATATTCAGCTTCATGACAGTACCTCACTGATCCCGATCAGCATAACACACGGACCTCGTCCATTGCCCGTTGGCGACCTTCACGGGTTCCTGGACACCCATTTTATCAAAAATGGAAGGATTTGACTTATAAAGATATATATTTTTTTGTGTTGTTTTATTTTTATTTTAGGTACTCATATTTATACTTTAAACAAGCGGACCATTACGGACTATTTAAGGTGCAAGGGCATATCCTGACACCTCGGATGGCACCTTACTCAGGGCCACATAAGGTCGCAACGTCCCAAAGTTGTCCCTCCGGATCAAAATGTTACAATAGCGTCACCTATCTGATAGCCACACCATTGTCCAGGTCCACTGTGAGATTTACCTTTAAGGAATTCACATAAGATAATTTCTCTTAAATAATTGTTTTTTTATTTCATCAAAATTCCATCCACTTGTGAACACATCTAGATAGCCTGGTAGCATATAGAGTATAGATAAAGAATTTTTACATAAAATTGAAAAAAAAATTTGAGAAAAATATTATGAAAAAAATATTATGAAAAAAATATATGAAAAAAAAATATATACGTAAACAATATGTGAATTTTTTATTATTATATATATATGTGAAATGATGTCTTCATCCTCCACAATACCACACCCCTCCAAGGTAAGTTTCTTCATACAGACATACTGTACATCTGAAAGGCAAACAAAAACTTTCTTAAAAAACAACAACAATAGGGTGTATAATGACAACCTGAGTAAGGTGCCGTCCGAGGTGTCAGGATATGCCCTTGCCACAACAAATATGGCGTCTATTTGCGCTACTGCTCATGCGCAGCTAGAAAATTGCCACACAAGGCTTATCATTGGTTAGGGAAGTGTCCCATGACTGTGATGCGCTTTTGACATGCGCATTGGGCCGCAGTGAACACCGTCCATCGTACATGTCCTCCATGATTCCGCATGTCTCTTGGGGGTAAGTGGAAATATAAGTGATGTAAAGAAATTATTAATATAGCAATCGCAGAGAGCAAGTAATTTATAGGATCTGAAGGGCAATGAGAAGTTATATTTTAACACACATAAGCACTCGGCACTTTATGCATTAGCACCTTATGTTGTTATAACCAAGCATCATATAAAGCACTATGTTGTAAATGTACTTTATTTACTGTAAACTGTAATTGGGATTAATTACTGCTTGTTGAGACACATATAAATAAGCACAAAGTAGAGATACCCACTGCTTGAGGAAGGCTCAGATGGAGCTGAAACGTCGCCCAGTGAAGTGGGTTGATTAAACCTTCCACATTTTCACAGATGAAATGGAGTGCTGCCTCTTTTTTTGAGCTTTCATAATCCTCGTGCAATCGTTGGACTAGTTGCCGGAGGCCTTGCACCCGAAGATAAGTAGAAGTTGTGCTGTTCCCTTTTTGTTTGCTGTATAAATGTCTGGAAATTTTTGCACACCTGAAAAAACATTAATATTTTTTTGTGTACTCAACATCCTTAAGCCATTTTTTGGTAACATGAATGGAAATTCTATGGAACCTGGGATCTTCAATTATACAATTGAGGATGAGGAACGCATACTCAGTGGTGTCATGGGTGATGCTACGTTTCTTAAAACACCGTCTATTGTTGAAATGAAGAAAAAATATGAAAATGATACTAGACGTTTAATTACTTTACAACTACATTTAACAACGTTGGGGCAATATTATAAGGAGCATAAAATCCCCAGAGGTCTAAGATCGCATATTAGACCTAATCTCTTTTTGGATAATCCCACATTCTACACGAGGTTTACTATGGTATCTAATAAATATGCCATGGATGTGATGCTATTGAACATTGAGTTTTTGCAAATAGAAATCAAGAAATTGCAACAAAGTATGGGAGAGTGTGAAACTAAAATACAGGAGACACTAAAAATTGAGGATTGGACTTTGTTCAAAGATAAAGTGGATAAGGACATGTGCAAGTTCCGGGGAGATTTGGAGGAAGTAAAAAGAAAAAAATGGAATAGGGATGCTGGAGATTATGAGACTGGTCATGTGTATGCTTGGCAGTTTGATAATACAAAGATGTCTCAGAAAAAAAGAGGTCAATCTGATAATAGAAAAATGGATGGGGAATTCAATGACTCGGTGTTTAATAATTTACTTATTTCCTGTAGACGCTCTAGGTGGAATGGAGGACGCAAAAGGGGAGGAGGCAAACACCACTATCGGAGGCAAAAAGAAGCCAGAAAGAAACAAGGCACAACCACAAGCACAGAGACAATTGAATCTCAGGAAGCGGGAACAGAACTCGTAGTGAATATTTCCAGTAAGGTATTAACTGATATGCAAATATCTGTACTGAGTAAAGGTCTGTCGTTTAGCCCGTGAGCACACATGGATTGGTTCAATTTACAATTGGACCTGGCACTTTTTTTAGAGCAATCAGACTTAAAGAGTGGTTTCATAACAAGGATGCAATTAGAGGAACCAGGACTAGTGAGTTTGCATTGGGTTTATTGGATTTGAGAAAGAAAAGTAGCTTTGTTCCACCAGTAAACTCAGCTGTGATAGATGCGTTTTAAAAAGTGGTCACAATGGAGGTTGAAATGCTGAGAAGTAATGGAGTTGGTGCTTATAAACACCCAAATATTTTGAAGGAGGAATTTTTGGCTTTGCAGGAACTTGTCCATGATGGCAACATCATCATAAAACCCGCTGATAAAGGGGGTGCTGTCGTCGTCATGGACAGGTCGATGTACATGTCTGAAGTTGGGAGACAGCTGATGGATATAAGTGTATATTGTCAAATGGATGGAGATCCAAAGTTTTGCATTAGAAGAGAGATTAAGATTTGCTTAAAAGAGGCATTGAATGCAAACATTATAGATCAACAATTATATGAGTATTTATGGGTAGAAGCACCTGCAACTCCAGTATTGTATATAATCCCCAAAATACATAACACATTGAATAATCCCCCAGGACGCCCTATAATTTCGGGTGTGGGCTCAATATTCAATAGAATGGGTATATTTTTGGACAAAATTCTCAACCCCATTGTGAAACAAGGAAAATCCCATATTAGAGATACGACAGATTTTTTGAGGAAGTTGGAGGCGGTTGAACTAGATGGCGAGGTAATACTGGCGTCTTTTGACGTAGTCTCTCTTTACACGTCAATTGACCATGAGAGAGGTTTAAGCGCAATTAAGAAAAAATTGGATTCAGCTGGGTACACAGTGGAGGGGAATGCGTTTGTCTTAAAGCTACTGTAAATCATTCTAAAAAGAAATTATTTTCTATTTGGTGAAACATTTTACACACAAAAGCGTGGTACAGCAATGGGGGCCAATATGGCCCCTTCATATGCGAATCTAGTTATGGAGGTCCTGGAGGAGGACTTCGACTATGTATCCCACCACTTCCGATATGTGAAGGTGTGGTGGAGGTACATAGAGGATGTCTTCCTCCTTTGGACAGGATCAAAAGAAATGTTGGAAGATTTCCATGAATTCCTTAATACCATAGATCAGACAATAAAGTTCACATTGGTATCCTCAAAGGTAGATATATAATTCCTTGATGTGTTAGTTCAACAAAAGGAGAATGAACTTGTTTCGACACTTTTTGTCAAAAAAACTGATAGGAATAATTTACTAACATATGACAGCCAACATCCACGTAAGATGGTGGAATCGATACCACTGAGTCAGTTGTTGAGTGCGGCGAATCATTAAAAGAGAGGAGGATGTAGATGAGGCACTGGAATTGCTGGTAAAGAAATTTATGAGCAGAGGGTATCCTAAGAGACTCCTGAAATCCGTTAAAGAGGATGTGGCAAAGAGGGATAGGAGAACATTGATTACCAGAGGAATAGGGAATAAAAAACGGATTAATCGGGTTCCCTTTGTCACAACATATGTAGAGGAGAGTAAGGAGGTGAGAGATATCATTTCAAAATATTGGGGAATGCTGGGTAGGTGTCTCCCTGGAATAAATGAATTTGTAATGCCACCACTATACTCTTACAAAAGAAGCAGGAATATAGGGGATTATTTAGTAAAATCGGACATCGGGTCTTTGAAAAAGAATCCCCAACTAACAATAACGGGCCAAAAGAAAAGAGGATGTTTTCCCTGTCTTAATTGTGTGAATTGTACCCACATGATAAAGGGCTCTACGTTTGAGCACCCAGAAACTGGTAAAATCTATAATATAAAGGACTATCTGACATGTGACACTGATCATGTAATATATCTTTTGGTCTGTCCATGTAATCTTTGGTATATAGGGGAGACGACATGTGCATTCAAGGTTAGGATGAACCAACATCGTTATACGATTAGAAAGAAAAAAATGGACCTTCCAATCCCCAAACATTTTGTGGAACTTAATCACACAGAAAAGGAGCTTAAGTGTAGGATAATAGATGTGGTCCCAAACTTGAGGAGAGGAGGGGATAGAGAACAAATGTTAAAAAAGAAGGAACTTAAGTGGATCTATGAGCTCAAAACTCTAAAACCAAAGGGATTCAATGTGGATTTTAAACTTCATACGGTGTTATAGAAGGGTATGTAAGGACCTTCTTCTATATTTATAATTTTGGTTGATGACTAATTATTTAGGCATTATACACCCTATTGTTGTTGTTGTTTTTTAAGAAAGTTTTTGTTTGCCTTTCAGATGTATGTCTGTATGAAGAAACTTACCTTGGAGGGGTGTGGTATCGTGTAGGATGAAGACATCATTTCACATATATATATAATAATAAAAAATTCACATATTGTTTACGTATATATAGATTTTTTTCATATATTTTTTTCATAATGTTTTTCTCAAAATTTATTTTCAATTTTATGTAAAAATTCTTTATCTATACTCTATATGCTACCTGGCTATCTAGATGTGTTCACAAGTGGATGGATTTTTGATGAAATAAAAAAACAATTATTTAAAAGAAATTATCTTATGTGAATTCCTTAAAGGTAAATCTCACAGTGGACCTGGACAATGGTGTGGCTATCAGATAGGTGTCGCTATTGTAACATTTTGATCCGGAGGGACCACTTCGGGACATTGCGACCTTATGTGGCCCTCGGAGACAACCTGAGTAAGGTGCCATCCGAGGTGTCAGGATATGCCCTTGCACCTTAAATAGTCCGTAATTATCCGCTTGTTTAAAGTATGAAATATGAGTACCTAAAATAAAAATAAAACAACACAAAAAAATATATATCTTTATAAGTCAAATCCTTCCATTTTTGATAAATTGGTATAGATTTTATATATATATATATATATATATATATATATATATATATAGCCGGAATAGTAAGGGAGTGTATATGAGTTTCATTCTGGCCTGAAATCGTATGTGAGCAGATAGTAATGCCACAACAAATATGGTGTCTATTTGCGCTACTGCACATGCAGCTAGAAAATTGCCACACAAGGCTTATCATTGGTTAGGGAAGTGTCCCATGACTGTGATGCGCTTTTGACATGCGCATTGGGCCGCAGTGAACGCCATCCATCGTACATGTCCTCCATGATTCCACATGTCTCTTGGGGGTAAGTGGAAATATAAGTGATGTAAAGAAATTATTAATATAGCGTTCGCAGAGAGCAAGTAATTTATAAGATCTGAAGGGCAATGAGAAGTTATATTTTAACACACATAAGCACTCGGCACTTTATGCATTAGCACCTTATGTTGTTATAACCAAGCATCATATAAAGCACTATGTTGTAAATGTACTTTATTTACTGTAAACTCTAATTGGGATTAATTACTGCTTGTTGAGACACAACACCAGATGGAGCTGAAACATCGCCCAGTGAAGTGGGTTGATTAAACTTTCCACATTTTCACAGATGAAATGGAGTGGTGCCTCTTTTTTTGAGCTTTCATAAAAGTACTTACAGATATACATAAGCAATATTACCGTAGGGAACAACTAACATAGCACCAAGGCACAAATATAAAGGTAATATGTTGTCCAAAATTACAATGAGTAATAACAAGATGATCCAAGGTTATTAAAAACAATATATTAAATATCAATATCTAAAGTGCCCAAATAGAACCAATAGCAACATCTAATGGATATAAGGCAGGTGGCAACAGGACATTGTAGATGTACAATTCAAAAGCATCATTAGATTAACCTTCCACATATTGCATAATAGAGCACAGTGGCTCATAAATGTACTAATGTAACAATACTATATCAGGATCCTATGAAAAAGGTTGCATTACATTGGATTAGTACATTAGACTAGAATTACCACACAGTTTATGAGCCCCTGTGCTCTATTATGCAATATGTGGAAGGTTAATCTAATGATCCTTTGGTATTGTACATCTACAATTTCCTGTTGCCACCTGCCTTATATCTATTAGATGTTGCTATTGGTTCTATTTGGGCACTTTAGATATTGATATTGAATATATTGTTTTTAATAACCTTGGATTATCTTGTTATTACTCATTGTAATTTTGGACAACATATTACCTTTATATTTGTGCCTTGGTGCTTTGTTAGGTGTCCCCTACAGTAATTTTGCTTTTTTATATCTGTATGTACTTTCAATAACTCTTAATAAATATTGCTTTTATGATTATTTGGGATCTCTTCTTCTTCCTATATATATATATGTATATATATATATATATATATATATATATATATATATATATATATATATATATATATATATACAGTATATATATATATATGAGATTAGTTGTTTCAATATTGTGAAGTGCCCTATGGTTAGTGGGACACATGTTGATTCTATACTATAAGGAGGCCTATGGCCTATGAAGAGTACATTATACTATATAGAGGCCTATGGGGAGTGCATTATACTATATTGAGGACTATCTGGTGCATTATACATTTTCAAGGCTTTCTAGGGGGCCATCATATAGTGTGGAGATTACAGTGAGGGGGCATCATACAGTGTTGGAGCCATCAAACAGTGCAGGGGCTACTAAGGGGTTCGCATACTAAGTGGGTGGTACTATACAGTGAGGGGGCATTAAACTGTGTATAAGAGAGCATCATACTGTATATAGGGGAGCTGTATGGGGGGAGACTCGAGACATTATTAAATGTAAAGTGAGTACTTATTGTTATAGTGGAACTGAGGTTACTGTGACTGTTAAAGGGGCACACAAAGGGAATTATTACTTTCTAGGGGGCAAAATGTGGGCACTGTTTTCTAGGGCACTTGCACATGGTATTACTTCATTCTAGAGGGTTGCTTTAGAATTTTGAGGGCATAGAGAACCACACAGTAGTTTCAGTAATAGGGACACATATGGCAGCCACTCAGCATTTGGGTATCAGCAGGATAAGGAGGTTGTGCAAGTTTGGAATAGACCCATTGAGGACAGTGCTGAAATATGAGAAGTGAAATGTGTCTTTGTTGTATACTCTGCAACCGAGTCCTGGCTGGAAGAAGTTGTCATGTCGTTCTGGGCCAGATGGAAAAGACGTGAAAAGTAAACGATTCCATCAGAAAGAATGTCAGCTGTAAGTCATCATCTATAACTGTGGTGGCAATATCAATATTGGTCTTTGTATAGAGATTATTTTCAGCAACAGCGCGGTCATCTGCTGAGGTTCTCGTACATCCACTATTAGGCCAGGGTCAGACTAGTGTGGCACCCCAGGAGTCTGTTTGCCACAATGGCATTGCCTTCTCTACGGGGGTGATGTCATGCCTTGAAGCAAGGAGGGGATCCCCTAATCAGGTAATACTGACATGCAACACAGTTCTGACTCCAGACCAGAAGGGGGAGCTCTAAACCCGTTTTCAGGGGAGCTTCCCTATAAAATTCGGACCTGGGGCGGGGATAGAGAGTCTGGTAGTAAGTGTGTGCAGGGACAGTGAGAGGAGAAGAGGCAAAGGAGAGGAGTCTTGGGTCAGGAGCTGTGACTGGGCTCACCCCAGAGGAAAGCGCCAAGAGACCGGACACTGGAGGTGTGGCGATTGCATACCCAGCCACTCAACCTGGAGGGCAGGAGATTGCATGTCTCCTGGCGCACCTGACACCTGGAGGTACCACAGCGAGTCAGGAGCCTGGGGCTGCCAGTGAGAATGCAGTGTCCATGACAGGCTCAGGCTGTCAGCCATACAGGTTGTGAGTAGAGACACTAAGAGGACTTGTGCAGAGCTTCAGGCAGCAAGGGTCAGAATAGACAGCACAGAAGGAAGGCCTCCAAATCCACCTGGCTAGGTGGATCCCAAGCTGTTTCCAGGCTGCCCGGACCCCATCATCACCTGGACTATACTTGCATTTCATCAGTAAAATGTAAAGGAAACTGCTATCCCTGTGTCCTTCAATTGTTCCCTGCACCCTCAGTCCTGCACCCCACCGTCAATCATCCCTCTTACAACTGTACCAGTAGCCCTGGGGACTAAGCTCTACCTGTGGGGAGCTATACCAACTCTGCTGCAACAGCCCCAGTGTACCCCTTTAAGCAGCGTCGGCCAACCTGGCCGAAAACCACAGGTGGCGTCTCGAATTTTCCTTTATAGACTTTATTCTCCACTACACTTCATCCCCTTTAATTGGACGCGGACCGGGTCGTGACCTTCCCCTTTAAAGGGAACCTGTTACCCCTAAAATTGAAGATAAGCTAAGTGTTGTGAATTTGGTTTCTGGGCTCCCCCGGTGGTCACTGGTGGTACTGAACTTGTGTGCTTCATCGCCTCTGTTCACCTGTTTCCATCAGGATTTGGGAGTTGTCTATTTAGCCTTGCTCCTCAGTCATTTCTATGCCGGCCAACAATGTTACCAGAAGCCTTTCTGTTGCATGTTCCTGCTCCTAGACTACTATCAGCTAAGTTGGACTTGTAGTCCTAAGTTTGTTTTGCATTTTTGTTCCAGTTCTCTGTGATTGTTTATTTCTGAGGCTGGAAGCTCTTGTGAGCTGGAATTGCCACTCTGGTGTCATGAGTTGATATTAGAGTCTTAAAGTAATTCCAGGATGGTGTTTTGAAAGGGTTTTCAGCTGACTGTGAAGTTTCCTTTTCTGTCTTCCTACTATCTAGTAAGCGGACCTCAATTTGCTAAACCTATCTTCATACTTCGTATGTCAATTTCCTCTGAAATCACCGACAATATATGTGGGGGCTACTGTCTGCCTTTTGGGGAAAATTTCTCTAGAGGTAAGCCAGGTCTGTGTTTTTCTCTGCTAGGGTCAGTCAGTTCTCCGGCTGGCGCTGGGCGTCTAGGGATAAAACGTAGGCACGCTACCCGGCCACTGTTATTTGTGCGGTAGGTTTAGCTCACAGTCAGCTCTAGTTCCCATCTTCCAAGAGCTAGTCCTTTTTGTATGCTTTGCTATGTTCTCTTGCCATTGAGAACCATGACAGTTTGGCCGGCCAAGAGTTAAAATTATTGGCAGAAGAAAGGAGAGAAAAGAAGTCTGCAGAGAATTTTTTTTTTTTTTTTCTGAGTTTGCTCATTAGTTGATTTACTAGTATCTCTGCTTACTGCAGCCTTCGTCTCTCTCTCCTTCTAATCCTTGAATGGTTCTGACTTCACCTGATGAAAATGGATCCTCAGAGTTTAGCTACAGGTCTGAACAATCTCGCTATGAAAGTTCAAAGTTTACAGGATTTTGTAATTCATGCTCCTATATCTGAACCTAGAGTACCTTTGCCTGAATTTTTCTCCGGGGATAGATCTCGCTTCCAGAATTTCAAACATAATTGTAAATTATTTTTGTCTCTGAGATCTCGCTCCGCTGGAGATCCTGCACAGCAGGTCAGGATTGTAATATCCTTGCTCCGGGGCGACCCTCAGGATTGGGCATTTGCTTTGGCACCAGGGGATCCTGCGTTGCTCAATGTGGATGCGTTTTTCCTGGCTTTGGGGTTGCTTTATGAGGAACCTCATTTAGAGATTCAGGCTGAAAAAGCCTTGATGGCCCTGTCTCAAGGGCAAGATGAGGCTGAAATATACTGCCAAAAATTTCGTAAGTGGTCTGTGCTTACTCAGTGGAATGAGTGCGCCCTGGCGGCGAATTTCAGAGAGGGTCTCTCTGATGCCATTAAAGATGTTATGGTGGGGTTCCCTGTGCGTGCAGGTCTGAATGAGTCCATGACAATGGCTATTCAGATTGATCGGCGTTTGCGGGAGCGCAAACCTGTGCACCATTTGGCGGTGTCTACTGAGAAGGCGCCAGAGATTATGCAATGTGATAGAATTCTGTCCAGAAGCGAACGACAGAATTTTAGGCGAAAAAATGGGTTATGCTTCTAATGTGGCGATTCAACTCATGTTATATCAGCATGCTCTAAACGTACTAAGAAGGTTGATAAGTCTGTTTCAATTGGTACTTTACAGTCCAAGTTTATTCTATCTGTGACCCTGATTTGCTCTTTATCGTCTATTACCGCGGACGCCTATGTCGACTCTGGCGCCGCTTTGAGTCTTATGGATTGGTCCTTTGCCAAACGCTGTGGGTTTAATTTAGAGCCTCTGGAAGTTCCTATACCTCTGAAGGGTATTGACTCCACGCCATTGGCTAGTAATAAACCACAATACTGGACACAAGTAACTATGCGTATTAATCCGGATCACCAGGAGATTATTCGCTTCCTTGTGTTGTTTAATCTACATGATGTGTTGGTGCTTGGATTGCCATGGCTGCAATCTCATAACCCAGTCCTCGACTGGAAAGCAATGTCTGTGTTAAGCTGGGGATGTCAGGGAACTCATGGGGACGTACCTTTGGTTTCCATTTCGTCATCTATTCCCTCTGAGATTCCGGAATTTTTATCTGATTATCGTGACGTTTTTGAGGAGCCTAAACTTGGTTCACTACCTCCGCACAGAGATTGTGATTGTACTATAGATCTGATTCCGGGCAGTAAGTTTCCAAAGGGTCGTTTATTTAATCTATCTGTGCCTGAACACGCTGCTATGCGGGAATATATTAAGGAGTCCTTGGAAAAGGGACATATTCGTCCTTCGTCATCTCCCTTAGGAGCCGGTTTTTTCTTTGTATCTAAGAAAGATGGCTCTTTGAGGCCGTGTATTGATTATCGGCTTTTGAATAAAATCACGGTTAAATATCAGTATCCTTTGCCACTGCTTACTGATTTGTTTGCTCGAATAAAGGGGGCCAAGTGGTTCTCTAAGATTGATCTTCGTGGGGCGTATAATTTAGTGCGAATTAAGCAGGGGGATGAGTGGAAAACCGCATTTAATACGCCTGAGGGCCATTTTGAGTATTTAGTAATGCCTTTTGGTCTTTCAAATGCCCCTTCAGTCTTTCAGTCTTTTATGCATGACATTTTCCGTGAATATTTGGATAAATTTATGATTGTGTATCTGGATGATATTTTGATTTTTTCGGACGACTGGGACTCTCATGTCCAACAGGTCAGGAGGGTTTTTCAGGTTTTGCGCTCTAATTCCTTGTGTGTAAAGGGTTCTAAGTGCGTTTTTGGGGTTCAAAAGATTTCGTTTTTGGGGTACATTTTTTCCCCCTCTTCCATTGAGATGGACCCTGTCAAGGTTCAGGCTATTTGTGATTGGACGCAACCCTCTTCTCTTAAGAGCCTTCAGAAGTTTTTGGGCTTTGCTAACTTTTATCGTCGATTTATAACTGGTTTTTCTGATGTTGCTAAACCGTTGACTGATTTGACTAAGAAGGGTGCTGATGTTGCTGATTGGTCCCCTGCTGCTGTGGAGGCCTTTCGGGAGCTTAAGCGCCGCTTTTCTTCCGCCCCTGTATTGCGTCAGCCTGATGTTACTCTTCCTTTTCAGGTTGAGGTCGACGCTTCAGAAATCGGAGCTGGGGCGGTTTTGTCGCAGAAAAGTTCCGACTGCTCCGTGATGAGACCTTGCGCGTTCTTTTCTCGTAAATTTTCGCCCGCTGAGCGAAATTATGATATTGGTAATCGGGAGCTCTTGGCTATGAAGTGAGCTTTTGAGGAGTGGCGTCATTGGCTTCAGGGGGCTAGACATCAGGTGGTGGTATTGACTGACCACAAGAATTTGATTTATCTTGAGTCTGCCAGGTGCCTGAATCCTAGACAGGCGCGCTGGTCGTTATTTTTCTCTCGGTTTAATTTTGTGGTTTCTTACCTACCGGGTTCTAAAAATGTGAAGGCGGATGCCCTTTCTAGGAGTTTTGAGCCTGATTCCCCTGGTAATTCTGAACCTACAGGTATCCTTAAGGATGGAGTGATATTATCTGCTGTTTCCCCAGACTTGCGACGGGTCTTGCAGGAGTTTCAGGCGGATAGACCTGATCGTTGCCCGCCTGGTAGAATGTTTGTTCCTGATGATTGGACCAGTAGAGTCATATCGGAGGTCCATTCTTCTGCGTTAGCTGGTCATCCTGGAATCTTTGGTACCAGGGATTTGGTGGCTAGGTCCTTCTGGTGGCCTTCCCTGTCGCGAGATGTGCGAGGTTTTGTGCAGTCTTGTGATGTTTGTGCTCGGGCCAAGCCTTGTTGTTCTCGGGCTAGTGGATTGTTGTTATCTTTGCCTATTCCGAAGAGGCCTTGGACTCACATCTCCATGGATTTTATTTCTGATCTCCCTGTTTCTCAGAAGATGTCTGTCATCTGGGTGGTGTGTGACCGTTTCTCTAAGATGGTCCATTTGGTCCCCTTGCCTAAATTGCCTTCCTCATCCGAGCTGGTTCCTCTGTTTTTTCAAAATGTGGTTCGCTTGCATGGTATTCCGGAGAATATCGTGTCTGACAGGGGAACCCAATTCGTGTCTAGATTTTGGCGAGCGTTCTGTGCTAGGATGGGCATTGATTTGTCTTTTTCGTCTGCTTTCCATCCTCAGACTAATGGCCAGACCGAGCGAACTAATCAGACCTTGGAGACTTATTTGAGGTGTTTTGTGTCTGCGGATCAGGATGATTGGGTTGCCTTTTTGCCCTTGGCGGAGTTTGCCCTCAATAATCGGGCTAGTTCTGCCACGTTGGTTTCTCCTTTCTTCTGTAATTCAGGGTTTCATCCTCGTTTCTCTTCCGGTCAGGTGGAGTCTTCGGATTGTCCTGGAGTGGATGCTGTGGTGGAGAGGTTGCATCAGATTTGGGGGCATGTGGTGGACAATTTGAAGTTGTCCCAGGAGAAGACTCAGCATTTTGCCAACCGCCGTCGTTGTGTTGGTCCTCGTCTTTGTGTTGGGGACTTGGTGTGGTTGTCTTCTCGTTTTGTCCCTATGAAGGTTTCTTCTCCTAAGTTTAAGCCTCGGTTCATCGGCCCATACAAGATATTGGAGATTCTTAACCCTGTGTCCTTTCGTTTGGACCTCCCTGCATCTTTTTCTATTCATAATGTCTTCCATCGGTCATTGTTGCGCAGGTATGAGGTACCGGTTGTGCCTTCCGTTGAGCCTCCTGCTCCGGTGTTGGTTGAGGGTGAGTTGGAGTACGTTGTCGAGAAGATCTTGGACTCCCGTGTTTCCAGACGGAGACTTCAGTATCTGGTCAAGTGGAAGGGCTACGGTCAGGAGGATAATTCTTGGGTGACAGCCTCTGATGTTCATGCCTTCGATTTGGTCCGTGCCTTTCATAGGGCTCATCCTGATCGCCCTGGTGGTTCTGGTGAGGGTTCGGTGCCCCCTCCTTGAGGGGGGGGGTACTGTTGTGAATTTGGTTTCTGGGCTCCCCCGGTGGTCACTGGTGGTACTGAACTTGTGTGCTTCATCGCCTCTGTTCACCTGTTTCCATCAGGATTTGGGAGTTGTCTATTTAGCCTTGCTCCTCAGTCATTTCTATGCCGGCCAACAATGTTACCAGAAGCCTTTCTGTTGCATGTTCCTGCTCCTAGACTACTATCAGCTAAGTTGGACTTGTAGTCCTAAGTTTGTTTTGCATTTTTGTTCCAGTTCTCTGTGATTGTTTATTTCTGAGGCTGGAAGCTCTTGTGAGCTGGAATTGCCACTCTGGTGTCATGAGTTGATATTAGAGTCTTAAAGTAATTCCAGGATGGTGTTTTGAAAGGGTTTTCAGCTGACTGTGAAGTTTCCTTTTCTGTCTTCCTACTATCTAGTAAGCGGACCTCAATTTGCTAAACCTATCTTCATACTTCGTATGTCAATTTCCTCTGAAATCACCGACAATATATGTGGGGGCTACTGTCTGCCTTTTGGGGAAAATTTCTCTAGAGGTAAGCCAGGTCTGTGTTTTTCTCTGCTAGGGTCAGTCAGTTCTCCGGCTGGCGCTGGGCGTCTAGGGATAAAACGTAGGCACGCTACCCGGCCACTGTTATTTGTGCGGTAGGTTTAGCTCACAGTCAGCTCTAGTTCCCATCTTCCAAGAGCTAGTCCTTTTTGTATGCTTTGCTATGTTCTCTTGCCATTGAGAACCATGACAGCTAAGCCCACCGGCATCAGGGGCTTATCTACAGCATTCTGTAATGCTGGATTTCTTGCTGCATACCTCGAAGGTGGTGGCAGTTTACGTCGACGGGCATTGTTGTTTTCAACTTCCGCAGGTGTCAAATTCCTTCTTCGTTGACGCTGGTTATATATATCAGCTTCCCGTCTTTCTGTCACTCAGTTGATATAAACCTTGTGATTTCTCTCTCTCTGTCCTTATCAATCTGCCCAGGTGTTCGTTGTTGATAACCAATCCTACGATTTTGTCAATATTGTTGTTGTCGATCAGCTACTGCATCGTTGTCTGGATTTTCCTGCGGCCTGTGAGATGGACCTGGCGACTCTTCTTGGCTCATTTTGTTTGGGAGAATGCGGATGCAAATAAATGTACGTTTACCTTGGCTGAAGTGGTTGAATTACATAGAAAGGAAGTGCTGCGTGTGGTAATGTGGGGGGGTGGAGCCTTGTGTGGTAATGTGGGGGGCGGAGCCTCATGTGGTAATGTGTGGGGAAGGAGCTTCGTGTGGTAATGTGGGGGAACGGAGCCTCATGTGGTAATGTGTGGGGACAGAGCCTCGTGTGGTAATGTGTGGGGACGCAGCCTTGTGTGGTAATGTGTAAGAGAACGGAGCCTCATGTGGTAATTTGTGGGGACGAAGCCTCGTGTGGTAATGTGGAGGGACGGAGCCTCGTGCGTTAATGTGTGAGGACGGAGCCTCGTGTGGTAATGTGGGGGGGTGGAGCCTCATGTGGTAATGTGTGGGGATGGAGCCTCATGTGGTAATGTGTGGAGACAGAGCCTCGTGTGGTAATGTGTGGTGACGCAGCCTCGTGTGGTAATGTGGGGGAACGGAGCCTCATGTGGTAATGTGTGGGGACAGAGCCTCATGTGGTAATGTGTGGGGACGTAACCTCATGTGGTAATGTGTAAAGACGGAGCCTCATATGGTAATGTGTGGGGACGAAGCCTCGTGTGGGGATGAAGCCTCGTGTGGTAATGTGGAGGGACGTAGCCTAGTGTGTTAATGTGTGAGGACGGAGCCTCGTATTGTAATGTGTGGGGACAGAGCCTCATGTGGTAATGTGTGGGGACACAGCCTCGTGTAGTAATGTGTGAGGACGGAGCCTCATGTGGTAATGTGTGGGGACAGAGCCTCATGTGGTAATGTGGCGGGACGGAGCATCGTGTGGTAATGTGTGGGTATGGAGCCTCGTGTGGTAATGTGTGGGGATTGTGCATCGTGTGGTAATGTGTGGGGACGGAGCCTCGTGTGGTAATGTGGGGGAATGTGATTATGTGTGGTAATGTGGTGGGGGCGGGATTATGTGTGGTAATGTGGTGGGGGGTGGAATTATCTGTGGTAATGTAGTGGGGGCGGGATTATGTGTGGTGATGTGGTGGGGGGGCGGGATTATGTGTGGTGATGTGGTGGAGGGGCAGTGGTAATGTGTGGGGACGCAGCCTCGTGTGTTAATGTGTGAGGATGGAGCCTCATATAGTAATGTGTGAGGACGGAGCCTCGTGTGGTAATGTGTGGCGATGGAGCCTCGTGTGGTAGTGTGGGGGGACGGAGCCTCGTGTGGTAGTGTGTGGGGATGGAGCCTCGTGTGGTAATGTGTCGGGACGGAGACTCCTGTGGTAATGTGTGGGGACGGAGACTCGTGTGGAAATGTGTGGGGACAGAGCTTCGTGTGGTAATGTGGGGGACGGAGCATCGTGTGGTAATGTGGGGGGGCAGGATTATGTGTGGTAATGTGGTGGCGGGGCGGGATTATGTGTGGTAATGTGGTGGGGGGGCGGGATTATGTGTAGTAATGTGGTGGGGGGCAGGATTATGTGTAATAATGTGGTGGGTGGGCGGGATTATGTGTGGTGATGTGGTGGGAGCGGAGCTACTGTGCAGGAGGTGGGATTAGCGAGTAATCATGATGCCTCTTATATATATGTGATTTAATAAAATATACATATTTTATTGTTTTTTTTGCATCCTGCACTTTCTCTTTTTGGTGTATCAAATTTGTGCAGTGGGATGACAGCCATAGGATCTGAAAAGCTCTGTCTCATGCAGCAAATCTATCAAATCACAAAATGTTTGGCACTCAGTTAGGCCGGCCTCACACTCAGCGTATGTAAATACGGTCCGTTTATTACGGCCATAATACGCAGAAATGTTCCCAAAATAGTGATCTGTATGTCCTCCGTAGGCAGGGTGTGACAGCGTATTTTGCGCATGGCATCCTCCGTATGTAATCCGTATGGCATCCGTACTGCGATATTTTCTCGCAGGCTTGCAAAACCGACATCGAATGGATTTATGGCCTCAAATGTTCGTTAAAATATATATACAGTATGTATATATATATATATATGTCATTGAGACACACACACACACATATATATATATATTCTGTATTTATATTTAATTCAGCGCGATATATGTGAAAAGCCGGTAATTCAATTGCCGGCTTTTCATTTCTCCTTCCCAAACCCGACATGATATGAGACTTGGTTTACATTGTGTATGTGCAAAATTTGGGCACTGTAGCTTGTAAAATAAAGGGTTAAATCGCGGAAATCGCTCCAGCGCAATTTTCTCCGCCAGAGTGGTAAAGCCAGTGACTGAGGGCAGATATTAATAGCCTATAGAGGGTCCATGGTTATTGGCCCCCCTGGCTACAAACATCTGCCCCCAGCCACCCCAGAAAAGGCACATAACAAACATTGATTTGTTATTTTTACTTTTTCACAGAATGAGGGTCTTCAGCTGGATTAAGAGAATAATAAAATATTACAACAACCTGTGTCTTTATTTCATTAAAGTACTTTGTAATAATGTGTGTGTGTTTTATTAACCATTTCGTACTATTGGATTAATAATGGATAGGTGTCATAATTGACGCCTCTCCATTATTAATCTGGCTTAATGTCACCTTACAATTGCAAGGTGACATTAAGCCTTCATTACCCCATATCCCACCGCTACACGGGAGTGGGAAGAGAGTGGCCAAGTGCCAGAATAGGCGCATCTTACAGATGTGCCTTTTCTGGGGTGGCTGGGGGCAGATTTTTTTAGCCGGGGGGGCCAATAACCATGGACCCTCTCTAGGCTATTAATATCTGCCCTCAGTCACTGGCTTTACCACTCTGGCGGAGAAAATTGCGCAGGAGCCCACGCCAATTTTTTCTGCCATTTAACCCTTTATTTTAGCAGCTACAGCGCCAAAATTTTGCACATACACACTACTAACATTAGTAGAGTGGAATATGCAAAAAAAAAAAGGGATATGAGATGGTTTACTGTATGTAAACCATGTCTCATATCCTGTCGGGTTTGGGAAGGAGAAATGAAAAGCCGGCAATTGAATTACCGGCTTTTCTCTCTAACACCGGTGCGTATTTCTCACAGGTCACACTGCTGGTCTGTGTGTAATCCGTATTTTTCTCGCCCCCATAGACTTTCATTGGCGATTTTTTTGCGCAATACGGTGACAAACGCAGCATGCTGCGATTTTGTACGGCCGTACAAGACCGTATAATACGGATCAGTAAATTACAGCTGATAGGAGCTGGGACATAGGGAATCATTGGGCCGTGTGTTATGCGTATTTTACGGACATAGTTTATGCGCTCATATATCCGTAAAACTCGCTAGTGTGAGGCCGGCCTTACAGGTAGGCTGTCTGCTATAGAAGGTTGCTGGTACAAAAATTTTGAAGTCAGCTTTTGTCAAAACCAAATACCAGGAAGTATTAAAAACAAAGCAGCTTAATTGAAAGTATGACATGCAAACGACAGACAAACACTGCAGCATCAAAAATGCAATGAAAATGCTTCTAAAAAGTGCACTCTAAAAACTCAATGAAAAAACACAAGTAACCCAACTTATTTAACCCCTTATTGTCCAATGATGGGCAGAGTCCATCATTGGACACCTCCCCTTGTTTAGAGCAAGCTCCAGTGTTGAACTCACACCTTTTCCAGCATATGACAGCTGAGCTGATCAGCTGTTATGTGCCCCTGACAGCCGCAGGTGGAATAGCGATCTACCATTGGCTGTTAACATGTTAAATGAGTCTGTAAAACTCTGACAGCGGCATTTAACATACACGCGCATGAAGCGCGTCGTAAGCTCCTATCTGCGCCCGTGTCACATGACTGCAGGTCGCTGATAGGTTGGCATGACAACCCGATGTCAGTAGGAGACCCCTGTGGTTATCATAGCCAGTTAGCTATGGGCAACGCCCAGCAGTCGACGCTCATAGCAAGTGAGTATATCTGCTACATTGAGCAGGGCTGCAGCCCTGCTCTATGAAGCACAAGCGATCGGATAATCGCAACTTCTAGTCTCCTATGGGGACTATTGAAGCAAGTAAAAAGCAAAAAAAATGTTTTAAAATAATGAAACAAATATAAAAGTTCAAATCACGCTCCTTTCACCCCATTCAAAATAAAACAATAAAAAAATCAAATATACGTATTTTTGGTATTGCTGCTTTCAGAATCGCCCAATCTATCAATATATAAAAAGAATTAATCCAAACGGCAAACGGCGAAACGAGAAAAAAATCGAAAAGTCAGAATTCCTTTTTTTTGGTTCCTGTAACATTGCAATAAAATGCAATAATGGGCGAACAAAAGATTGTGTACACACCAAAATGGTATCAATAAAAATGTCAGATCGGTGTGCAAAAAATAAGCCCTCACTGGTCCCAGATCCTGAAAAATGGAGACGCTACGGTCCTCAGAAAATTGCAACTTTTTTTTACAAACTTTGGAATTTTTTTTCAGCACTTAAATAAAAAAGAACCTAGACATATTTGATGTCAATGAACTCGGAATGACCTGAAAAATCATAATGGCAGTATTAACAATTAGTGAACATGGTAAAAAAAATCCCCAAAACAATTGTGGAATTGCATTTTTTTGCTATTTCACTGCATTTGGAATTTTTTTCCTCATTTTCCAGTACATCATATGGTAAAATCAATGGTGCCATTCCAAATTACAACTCATCTTGCAAAAAACAAGCCCTCACATGGCCATATTGACGGAAAAATTAAAAAGTTATGGCCATGGGAAGAAGCAGAGCAAAAAACGAAAACGCAAAAACGAAACCACCCCTGGTCCTTAAGGGGTAATAGGCTTACCAAAACCTCATGGTGGGAACATAGCCTTATACTTCTTTCCTTTTTATGTTCCACTATGGGATTTGACAGGCAGTACAATAATGTAGATATCTACTTGAAAAAGAATGTGTAAGTATAATGGATCAATCTAGCGTACGTGCAAAATAAAAAGTTCATTTTTGAGTTAAAAGTGTTGTGATCATGATAATAATTAAAACAGATGAAACTTGAAATGCATAACAATAAAAAAACGAGCTTTTGATAACCATGCATTAAAACACTTCAGTTTGCAATCTGCTCTCATTAAAATTATTTCTGGATTATAAAGCAAATGTTAATGTTTCTATTTTTGAATGCTTGAGCGGATATAATGAATTCCAAAGGGAGAGTTAATTATTCTTGTAAATTGTATTTTTAATGAATATTGTCCAAAAGTGCTGGCATTTAAGAGAACATAAGCGTAGAATGGTGCTTTTAATTTCCTTGATCAAAAACAGGTTTCTCTTACCACTTTACTTTCAGCTTTTTATTTTCCTAAAGGGCTGTCAGTTTGTCAATGCAGTTAAACTAAATGAAAATTACAAGTAAAATCCTATGTGCTGCACATGGTTATGACGTTGCTTTTTTACTCTGTAGCAAGATATAAATTTATAGGAGTAAAGTGGATTTAACACAAAAAAAACCCTCATTATCATCTTGCAGCATTTAATAGGTTAAAGGAAAAAAGACGAATTTGCTTTGATTTATATAAGTAATTTAAAGTCTCTTTCTTATGCTATAAAGCGCCAAATACTCGATTCATTATTTACATTTTTAAGTGATTTTTTTTTTGTCTTTTGTTATCTATTGTTGTTTTTTGCACCAAATTCTTCAAAATAGTTCACATGGGTTGATTTATTTTGTGCAAAATAAGAAAAAATAACTTTTTTGAAAATGTTGCCCAATCTTTTGGAGTGTTGCATGTTTGTTTGCAATTGCGCAAAAATAAAATTAGTTAGATTTTGTACTCCATTAGGCCAGTCTCACACGTCCAGATAATTCCGGTACCAGAAAAATCGGTACCGGAGTTATCCGTGTCCGTGTGTCCGTGTGCTCACGTGGCACATTAGTGTGGCACACGTGCGGCAGCCGTTTGCCGCCCGTGTGCCGACTGAGGACCACACGGACCGTGCAGGAGACAGCGCTAGAGTTAAGCGCTGTCCCCCCTGCATGTGGTGCTTAAGCCGGCATTCATTCCTTCTCCCCAGCAGCGTTCGCTGGAGAGAAGGAATGACAAATCAAGGTTTTTGGTTTTTTTTTGTGTTAAAAATAAAGTTTGTGGTCACTTCCCGCCTCCCACCCACTGTGTGCCTGTCCGCTTGCATTAAAATACTCACCCAGCTCCCGCAATGCTTCCTCTCAGCGCCGGCAGCTTGTCCTGTTTGAGCGGTCACGTGGTGCAGCTCATTATAGGGATGAATATGCAGCTCCACCCCCATTGGCGCTGTCTCCTGCATGGTCCGTGTGGCCCTCAGTCGGCACACGGACGGCACACGGACAGCATCCGTGTGCGGTACGTGTTTACATGGACCCATTGACTTTAATGGGTCCGTGTGATCCGTGCGCTCCCACGAACACTGACATGTCTCTGTGTTTTGCAAACGGATACACGGTCCATGAAAACGCGCTGACATGTGCAGAGACACACTTATTTTAATGTGTCTACGTGAGTCAGTGTCTCCAGTATGTGAGAAAACTGTCATTACACGTACCGGAGCTAATTTTTTAAGAAAATTAATGTGTACCCTCCAGGGAGAAATGTTTGTCATCCTATACACTTAACATATGGGCATTACAAGTATAGGAGACCCGCTCCTTTATAATGGGAACATTTTGTTATGAGGCCCTCCTCCACATCTCTTTCAAGGGGCATTGGAGTGCCTCCTAATTTTTGCAGGCCTTGCATTCACTGCATAAGCAAAAAAAATGGGAGATCCACTTCCTGATAATGGGAGCATTGTTTTCAGGAGGCACACCTCTACTTCTCTTCCAAGGCTTATTGGGGTGCGTGTGAATTTGATGCAGGGCAGGCCTTGCATTCAATGCCTAAGCAAACAGTATGGCAGTACTAAAAGAATAATGTGAACTAGATTTTCCTGTGGCCATACAGTACATGGGCTCCAAGGCTTATTGGGGTGCGTGTAACTTTGAGGCAGGGCAGGCCTTGCATTCAATGCCAAAGTAAACAGTATGGCAGTAGCAAATGAATAATGTGAATTAGGATTTCCTGTGGCCATCCAGTACGTGGGTTCAAAGGCTTTTTGGGGTGCCTGTAACTTTGGGGCAGGGCAGGCCTTGCATTCAATGCATAGGCAAGCAGTATGGCAGTAACAAATGAATAATGTGAACTAGGTTTTCCTGTGGCCATCTAGTATGTGGGCTCAAAGGCTTATTGGAGTGCATGCAACTTTGGGGCAGGGCAGGCCTTGCATTCAAAGCATAGGCAAACATGATGGGAGACCCACTTTCTTATAATGGGAACATTTTTTCAGGAGGCCCTCCTGTACGTCTCGCATTGTGGTGCACGCTAATTTTTGGCAGCCCAGCAACTCACTGCATAGGCAATAACAGTATAGGAGACCCACTGTTCAATAATGACCCTTTAAGAATATTAATGCTGCCTGATGCCACTATAAAAATAGGCTTTGTGACTTTAAGAGTTTGAGTCCCTCCTTCATAAATGAAACAAGATGTGTCTGATGATGTGTCACACACTACATGTACAGCTAAGGTTTTTAAATGTTACAATGACATTTCCCAGTTGTTATGGTCAGGACATGGTTAATGTCCTGTCAGGGTTAATTTTGCTAGCCTCTTTTCCAAAATGGGAGGGGTATTTATACTTGCTCCTAACCTGGTTTCTCTGTCCGCTATAGATTCTGGTTCTGTCTGTATGCGTGACTCCTGGAGTGTGTGCCTGGCTTGCATAGCGTTATCTTGCTTTCCGTGCTTTACTCTGTTTGTGTTCCTGGCTTAATGAACTCTGGCTCTGCTTCTGACGATCCCCTGTCTCTCCGTTTTGGTACCTCGTAATCTCCTGGCTATGACCTCTGCTTGTTTGATTATTCTTTAGTGCTTGTCCCTTCTCTGTTTTCCTGGAGTCTGGCTCCGTCCCCTTTCCTCCTCCCACTCTGTCACATGGTCTAAGGTCCTGTTCATTACCTGTACACTCTGTTTCATGTCAAAAGTCCCGTGGGTTCAGGTTAGTAACTTGGCGTCTTGCTCAGCTGCTGTGTGCAGCTTCCCCTGCAGCATTGATACCCGGGCGCCTTGACACCAGTGAAGGCATTTGTATTGTTTGAGAGCAATGTGAAAGTTGAAAAATGCATAAAAAACGCTACGTGTGAACATATCCCAAGTGGTGAAAGCACATTTTTTTGGGGGGTCTTCATTTGCTTGACCCAAGCAACGAGCACCAAAGCAATTTAGTGCTCACCCATCACTAATCAGGATGGAAGACACCAGTTGTTAGTGACAGGTTGAAGAGGTGGGTTATGCTTGTGATGAAGACTGTGGTAAAGTTTGGAATGAGGTGGGACGTTATTGTGTCACGTTCACAGGTGGTGAGGCAAAGTATCCAGATGAGAGGAGAGGGAGGGGGAACTGGTGGATGCAGTAAAGAATTGAAAGTTCCGAATAGATGTTTAGGGTTGTGAGACAGGTATGATATGAGGGATGAGAAGTCGGTTTGTTTTGCTGCAGTCAGAATTTGTGCTGCATTTTTACACTTCTGTTACTGGATGGGCAACTCCGCTTCCTTTCTTTGGCATCCGTACAATGGTATACTTTGTAGATAAGGTCCAGAAAGAACATGCACAGTAGATGGTAAGCGCTGCATCAAGTCGCCTCTGCTCCTCTTCCTCCACCGTAACATCACAAACAGTACAGTCCTCAGTGGTGGCACATTAATTAATATTTTTTCCCCATATAACAACTCTCCAAGCACCCAACTGACTGTGGGGCACCACAGATGGGCCATTCTGCAGAGCTGTTCACACATTCTATTCCATGGACATCAGATGTCTGCTTTAAACATTCACAGAGTGAAGTGGAGGAAATAATTTGCACCGATGGCCAAATTGTTTCTGACTTAGATCTATGGCCGTATGAAGTTTTGTCAGAGCATAAACCAAACTCTTCAACAGACGTTAACCACGTTGGGTGAAGGTGATCCATTTGTGACAAGACTCAGATATTTGAGGCTCCCACAGACTGTACTGTGCTGTCAAGGCAGGAAGAGGAGGATGACTCTCAGGGTGAGGAGTGGTAGAACAGAGAGGATGATGATGAGGTAGTAGATCACACTTGATGTAAACCCAGAGGCATGCAGCTGATTAGCTCAGCAGAGGAAGAGGAGGATAAAGATGAGGAGGTTACTTACACACAGAGATATGCAATCACAACAACCAATGCATCCTGAGGCCCAACTTTGGCAGTGGACAGCAGCGTTTGCGTTTCTGCAGTTGCTTATCTTGGGTCTTTTTTTTCAGATTGGCAAAAATCTTAAAAATCATGTTTTCTGTCAACTTTTTTAAAAACAACCTAGTAGAGTAAAAAAAATGAAATCATGTCAGTATTACATGCATGACCTGCCACATGTGTGATCAACATGCGTTAATCTGGGAATGTCATTGTGCTAAAACGCAGACTAGCGGGTCTTGCCCACCACCATCCACTACATCAACCACATCTTCTGATTTTTCCTCCTCCCTCACATTGGCAAGTTTTGTCACACAGGTCTCTGGCCGAAGAACCTCCACTTGTTTACCCCCTTCTGTTGGGGTGATTGATAGCCTGTCAGCTGATACGGAATTGGACATGCCTGTTGTTTTTGACTGCTCTTACCTACCAAGCACACCTGATGTTTCTCAATCCACCCTAACATCCTGCCTGCACTTCTTTCACAGTCCAGAAGCTTGTCGTGTTCACCCTACTTCACCTTGTGTCAGCACAGTAGCAAACCCTCGTTTCTGTAGTTATGATCACATAAAAGATTCTTCACTCCTACACATGGCACAGTTAACAGATTGAATTTCACCGTCTTCAATCTACTACTAATAATAAATGTATTTATATATCACAAACACATTTTGCATAGCTTTACGAGTCAGCAGTTCATAAAAAAACTGTCAAAAGTTACCAAGTTTAAGATACTCAAACAATTCAAGCAAAAATAATTACTACCCTGCTTTTCAGACCTTACAATCTACAATGAGGTGGGGATGACAACAATTACATGTGCTTATTTATAACTAGAAATAGGCCTGATGGGTATTGCATTGGGAGTGCAGTGAAATTAACATCTGTGTATACATAGACATCACTGCTATTCCCCACGCAGCCACAGTAACAGCTGCGTCGTTACTGCGCATTCGCAGATAGAGAGGGTAGAGTGCGCAGTTGTGGCTGTTACTGTGCATGCGCGGGAGTAGCGGAGACATGTATATCACTTACGCAGGCGCAGTTTGTGGCCTTGCGGCCACGAACTGCACCTGCGCAAGTGACACTGCCACGGTGCCTTATGGGATTCGGGAACAGCAGCCAGAAGTCTCAACTGGCGATTATATTATAGGATGATGGTACAACCATCTTGAGTAAACGGGGGTTAGCTAAAGGCTGCATGAGCCTTTTGGGTACGGTTGAGTTTGATGGTGAATTATATTCAGAGAAGTAGAAAATAAGCTGTTTATATATAAAAAAAGACTTTGATTAGGGAACACGATAGGCCGCCCTAAACCCATGTGTTTTTAGGGAGCACTTAAAAATGTCTAAGTCCAGATCCTACCATCTTTATGTGTCTCAGTGTTTGAAAGTTGTGAGAGGCCACAAGAATTGGGTAGAGATAGAAGCTCGGATGCAGTTGGGGAGGTGGAGCTGTTGAAGTCTCCCAAGATAAGGTTTTTCAATTCTGAGGACATGAAGTGTGGATGCAACGCATAAAAGTGGTCAAGGAAGTGGGTGAGCCTGGGGGCCGGTATATGACTGCTACTCAGAGGGAGAGGGAATGGAACACCCTGCCTGATGGTGTGTTCCTCAAAAGAAGAATGGCGTCCAATCGGCCTGCATTTATTTGTTGGGTTACAAACAGGATTGTTGTTGGCAGCAAGGACTGTAGAGTTATCGTGGAGTTATCAGTGAATGTATGTCGCGATATATGCATATTCCATGTGTTGTAATCTGGACTGGGATAAGCTGTACCCTCACTATTACTTTTCAGAGAACTAATTATTGTGAACAGATTGAGGCCTCCTCAGATGGTTCGTGGACCAATCGTGTCATTGTCTGGATGATAGGGGCCATCTGAGAGCTATTTGCTACTAAGATCACAGCGCTTGCTTCTGTATGACTCATGGCCTGTGATCTCTGTGATTATTACAAGGCCACTCCAATCTGTTGACCACAGAAATGCAGCCTTTCTGCCTTAGGCCAGCGTCACACTTGGTGTATGAAAATACGGTCCGTTTTTTACTGGCGTAATACGCAGAAATGTTCCCAAAACAGTGATCCATATGTCATCCGTAGGCATGGTGTGGCTGCGTATTTTACTCATGTAAACCTCCGTATGTAATCCGTATGGCATCCATAATGTGTTTTTTTCATGCAACCTTACAAAATGGACATTTAACGGTTTTGAGGTCTGAAATTAATTTAAATCATCAGCATAAACCCTATTTAAGGCCTCTACAACAGGTGGCACCCTCCCATATGTCCATTTTGTTGCTGTGCTTGTGTAGGTGTTTTGGTGGTACTTGGGCAACATGTGTGACCTCCTGCAATTCACACCAACTCAGCGGGTGTTATTTAATTGGGTCTTGTCACGCCGCTTTGGCCAGCCATACCCCGTGATATTTGATCCGCGAAGGAGGAGAAGAAGAATGTGGGTGAATCCACTTTTTCGGCAACGCCTCACTAAAGGGCATTTTCACAGGCTCTGTTCAGCTCTGCGGACAGATCCAGACAAATTCTTCCAGTACTGTCGCATGACAATACACACCTTTGCTATCTTGTTGGAGACAGTACGTCCAGGAATAACGTATCAGGATACCAGGATGCGGAAATGCATATCCGCAGAGGAGCGTCTTCTCCTTACCTTATGGTATGTATTCACCATCCTCACATACTGTATGTTGATGATGTTTTTTGTCCTATTTTGATTTTCCCAGCATCAGATTTAAATTATATTAATCAATTTTTAATAAATCTAATACAAATATGTAGTAAATGTTAAATGTTAGTAGCCAGTGTAAATTTTATAAGGTACACTGGTATCCTGCCTTTTTATATCCTCATATTACTTTGCTTTACTATGGTTTTGACCTAGCATCGTAACATTGCTAATGGTTTTTTTTTTGGTGTGTGCTTTCAGATTCCTGTCAACTGGATTGTCTTATGCCGAAATACATCTGGAATTTCTGATAGGGCGGTCCACTATTTCTGGCATTGTGCGTAATACATGTGTTCAAATATGGGACAAACTACATGAACTTGTGATGCCGGAGCCCAAATGGGAGGATTGATTGAAAATAGCCCGTGGATTTACTGACTCTTGTGAATTTCCTCACTGTATTGGAGCCCTGGATGGGAAACATATCAGGGTGCGTAAGCCGCCGAACTTGGGCTCCCAATTCTACAATTATAAGCAGTTTTTCGCTGTAGTTCTGTTAGTTGTAGTTGACAGTAACTACAGGTTTATAATTGTAGATATTGGGGCCTATAAGCGAACTGGAGACTCTATAGTCTTCAATTCGTCCATTATGGGTCGGCGGCTACGTGAAAACCTGTTGGACCTCCCACCAACATGACAACTCCCAGGCTCTAATGCTGAAGCAGTCCCATATGTACTTGTGGCAGATGAGGCCTTCCAATTGACCAGGCATGTCATGAGGCCTTATCCCCGGCGCAACCTGGACCACCGGCGGCTGGTGTTTAATGTCAGACTTTCACGAGCACGGCGACTGGTGGAGTGCGCCTTTGGCATTATGTCTTCCAAATGGCGAATCCTCCAGTCTGCCATTCAGCTGAGTGAGGCAAATGTAAATGAAGTCATAAAAGCTTGTGTTGTTTTACACAACTTCACAAGAATTCATGAGTTGAAAGCATGTTGGCCCAGGTGGATAGGCCTACAACACAAGTCCTTCCTCAGCGGCGTTCCCTTTCTGGCATAAAAGTTAGGGATTTTTTTACAAATCACTTTATTTCTCCTCAGGGTGCTACTCCCTGGCAAGATAATGCTGTTTCTATATTGTAGTTTATTCCTTTATATCTATATATTTTTTCTTTAAAAATGCATAAATTACTTAAATTACTTAACTATGTATGTTTCAATGACTTATTTAAAGGGAACCTGTCTCCCCAAAAATCGAGGGTGAGCTAAGCCCACCGGCATCAGGGGCTTATAAACAGCATTCTGTAATGCTGTAGATAAGCCCCCGATGTCACCTGAAAGAGAAGAAAAAGAGGTTATATTATACTCACCTGGGTGGGCGGTCCGATCCAGTGGGCATAGCGGTCCGGTCCGGGGCCTCCCATCTTCATAGGATGACATCCTCGTCTGGTCTTCACGCTGCGAGAAAGGTCAGAGAGGCCCGGCGCCTGCGCACTGCAGTACTTTGCTCTGCTCTCAACAGGGCAGACAAAGTACGCCTGCGCCGAAGCCGCAGCGTGAAGACCACAAGAGGACGTCATCTGATGAAGATGGGAGGCACGGACCGCCCCTGGGTGAGTATAATCTAACCTCTTTTTCTTATCTTTTAGGATACATCAGGGGCTTATCTACAGCATTCCTGAATGCTGTACATAAGCTCCTGATGCCGGTGGGCTTAGCTCACCCTCGATTTTGGGAGTGACAGGTTCCCTTTAACAGATGTTTAGGAACCTAGTAATTGAGTATGATGTTGTAATGATTGGTCCAACAAACTGAAATTGACTTTTGACTATGTATTTTTATTATAGCAAAAGCCTTTTTTTGTTGTTTAAACATATTAATATCATATGTTTTTTTTGGGGAAAATAAACTTGACATAACCCATTTTTTTACAAAAATAGAACAAAGTGCTATCACAGCAGAGTAAAACCACAACATGGTTAGCAACCAAAAATATTAACACCAGAAAACATTTTAAATTACAGATTCCTGTAAGTTGGTGGAGGTGATGGCGGCAGCTCAGGGTCCTGGTCAGGTGGCCTTTGTTGGGCCAAGTGTCCATCACCCTGTGTGTATGATGTCTGTCCCTGATCAAAATGCTGCCCTTGCTCATATTGCCCAGTTGGGTATTGGCCATAATGGTTTTGAGTATGGCCCTCATGAGGTTGGAAAAAAGGCCTTGCCTCATACCCCTCCCCAATATGGCCATGTCGTCGTTGATGGTATGATGGCATATGGTAATGTGCTGGCCTTGGTGAGTTTTGGGTGGGAACGGGTAGAGGTGTAGGCACACAGGGAGGGGGTGCTTCAAATACTTGTTGAGCATGCACCTGTTGAGATGTTGGAAGGCGCAGGACGTTACATGCTGACAGCTGCCACCTCTCAATGAACTCAAACAAATCATACGGTTCATTTGGGGGGGTACATGCATCAATAAGTACTTGAAAACACCCTCTCACACGTAGCCTCACCTCACGGGGTATGGGATGGAGGTACTGGGACAGGCTCCTCGCATAGGCCTCCTCACCATCATCCTGAGCAGCTCTAGCCAAATAATTAAGGACCCCAGTGTTCACATTTCTGTGACTTTCCTGCAGCTCTCTCTTTCTGTGGCCACGGCGGGAACTGACAGCAAGCTGTGGGAATGTCTCCAGTGGAAGAGTAGGGCTGCTACTGTTTCCAGGATCATCCTGGCTTACTGGAACTGGTGTTGCTGTGGGTGGTGGTGCAGCTTCTTGGCTAGTTGTTGCCAGATCTTGTGGTGCAACTGAAGAAGTTCCAGGAGGGATGGCCCTGGATGTATCCGTAGATGGGACAGCCACCTCTTCTCCTATCAGATCTATCATGACCTCAGAGTCTGAGGCGGTCTCCCTCTCAGTGAGGTTGGACTCTGTTCTGTTAGTAAAGTATGAGAATAAGTTACTAAAATTTTAAATTTCACCTTTAAAAACATATGTGTAATGTGTTTTGAGGTTTTTATTTACGGTCTCAGATCCATACTGGGATCCAAAAAGGAGAGTCTGTCATAGTATATGTATTTGCACTTTTTTGAAGGTGCTGCTGACCGACTCCAGGTCCGCTGCTGCCTTTCTCTCCTATACTGGTCACATATGCTGCGCCATCATCTCATAACATCTTCCACTGCAATGAAAGAGAAGAGAATAAAATAATGTATAAGGCCATTGTGTACAGTGGTACCACAAGGTGTCAGTGATTTAACAGATTTTAATGTGGCCTAGTAACCTGCATTTCTTAAAAAAGGTCATCAATATAAATATTGTAAACACAAACGGCACAATACGATATAAGGGAAAATACATAGAATGTAAGGCCACAAGGACAGGGTCCTCTCCCCTCTGTTGCAGTCTGTCATTGTAAATTTGTTTACTGTAAGCAACATCTATAACTCTGTACATAACCCCTTTCTCATGTCCAGCACAATGTAATTAATGGTGCTATATAAATAAATTTTATTAATATTAATGAAAATAACTGTAGGTCCAAATTCATTTAGGTACTGCAGTTTGCAAGATTAATTGAGAAACATGAGTGTACTTACTAATTTGCCTTTGGACCTCACGTGGCCACTGCTCATATTCTGGGAAAAGGATCCCACATATGCTCCTCCAAGCAGCATCTGTCATGTCGGATGCTGTTCAGACCAGGTCGTTCGACAGACAGCGGTAATTCCGCTTTTGACCACTATGTGCTCATTGGCGTCGGCTAGATTTTATCTAGCTGGTCCGGGGTTGATTTACCTTATGCTTGGATTGGAAGCTGGGCCATGCCCATGTTCTCATGTTCTCCTGAACATTGGGCATCGCCGATTATAGCTTCTGTCTTGTGCGTTGTTATCTCGGTCTGGAGTGGTGAGCTAGTAGTTGGAGTATCGTTGCTGGTGGTGTATTTCCCTTTGTCTTATTTACTCCTTCCTATATTTGTATTTATTTTGCCCTGCGCATTTATAGTGTATTCCTGAGTGGCTGTGGCGTGGTGTATATTTTCCGTTATCCTTGTCTGTTCTAACTGTGGGTATTGGTGTATGATCTTTTCACTGGGTGGTGGGCGGTGGTTTCAGCCTAGGGTTGAAACAGGAGACAGGGTGAGGGTCGAGGCCTAGACATGCACACCATCAGTGTAAACTCTAGGTAGAGGGTCAGTCAGGATTTCTCTAGTCTGAGGGAAATTGCAGGGGCCCGGGTTATTAGCTCTTGCCCACCTAGTCTCCCCGTGACAGCGTCTTTCCTTGCCCGGTTTGCATAGTTTGCATCTCGTTGGTCCCAAATTTCGGGGCTTTCTTGGACCAGGATGAGAAGCATGTCTACATTTATAATTGAAGCCATGCTGCAGGAGAATCCATGGAGGCGTGAGGCAGACTTCCGGGTTGTCTGTCTGGCTTTTGACTTTTGAATGAAAAATTAGCTCCAATCGTCAGCGGACACCATATCGCGTTTGGAGAGCCCCTGTGTGCCTAAACATTGGAGCTCCCCCACATTTGACCCCATTTTGAAAACTAGACCCCCCAAGGAGATTATCTAGATGCATAGTGAGCACTTTGAACCCCTAGGTGCTTCACAAATTGATCCGTAAAAATGAAAATGTACTTTCTTTTTTTCACCAAAAATTTCTTTTAGCCTCAATTTGTTCATTTCCACATGAGCAACAGGATAAAATGGATTCTAAAATTAATTGGG
This sequence comes from Ranitomeya variabilis, assembly GCF_051348905.1. Classification (NCBI taxonomy): domain Eukaryota; kingdom Metazoa; phylum Chordata; class Amphibia; order Anura; family Dendrobatidae; genus Ranitomeya; species Ranitomeya variabilis. The sequence goes on along the minus strand of NC_135237.1, from coordinate 254,576,967 downwards.
CAATTTCTCCTGAGTACACCAATACCTCACATGTGGGTTTAAACCACTGTTTGGGCACACAGCAGGGCTCGGAAGGGAAGGAGCGCCATTTGACTTTTTGAATGATAAATTAGATCCAATCGTTAGCGGACACCATGTCGCGTTTGGAGAGCCCCTGTGTGCCTAAACATTGGAGCTCCCCCACATGTGACCCCATTTTGGAAACTAGACCTCCCGTGGAACAAATCTAGATGTGTGGTGACCACTTTAAAGCCCCCAAGTGCTTCACAGAAGTTTATAACGCAGAGCCGTGAAAATAAAAAATCATTTTTCTTTCCTCAAAAATTATTTTTTAGTCCGCTATTTCTTATTTTCACAATGGTAACTGGAGAAATTGGACCCCAAAAGTTGTTGTCCAGTTTGTCCCGAGTATGCTGGTATCCCATATGTGGGGGGGAACCACTGTTTGGGTACACGTCGGGGCTCGGAAGGGAGGGAGCACCATTTGACTTTTTGAACGCAAGATTAGCTGGAATCAATGGTGGCGCCATGTTGCGTTTGGAGACCCCTGATGTGCCTAAACAGTGGAAACCCCTCAATTCTAACTCCAACACTAACCCCAACACACCCCTAACCCTAATCCCAACTCTAGCCATAACCCTAGCTATAACCCTAATCACAACCCTATCCCCAACACACCCCTAACCACACCCCTAACCACAACCCTAACCACAACCCTAACCCCAACACACCCCTAACCACAACCCTAACCCCAACACACCCCTAACCCTAACCATAACCCTAACCACAAGCCTAATCTTAACCCTATTTCCAACCCTAGTCCTAAATCCAACCCTAATTCTAATTCCAACCCTAACCCTAAGGCTATGTGCCCACGTTGCGGATTCGTGAGATTTTTCCGCAGCATTTTTGAAAAATCCGCAGGTAAAAGGCACTGCGTTTTATCTGTGGATTTCCAGTGTTTTTTGTGCGGATTTCACCTGCGGATTCCTATTGAGGAACAGGTGTAAAATGCTGCGGAATCCGCACAAAGAATTGACATGCTGCGGAAAATACTGTGCGGAAACGCTGCGTTGTATTTTCCGCACCATTGGCACAGCGAATTTGGTTTTCCTGTCACGGGGAGACTAGGTGGGCAAGAGCTAATAACCCGGGCCCCTGCAATTTCCCTTAGACTAGGGAAATCCTGACTGACCCTCTACCTAGAGTTTACACTAATGGTGTGCATGTCTAGGCCTTGACCCTCGCCCTATCTCCTGTTTCAACCCTAGGCTGAAACCAACGCCCACCACCCAGTGAAAAGATCAAACACCAATACCCACAGTTAGAACAGACAAGGATAACGGAAAATTTACACCACGCCGCAGCCACTCAGGAATACACTATAAATGCGCAGGGCAAAATAAATACAAATATAGGAAGGAGTAAATAAGACAAAGGGAAATACACCACCAACAACGAAACTCCAACTACTAGCTCACCACTCCAGACCGAGATAACAACGCACAAGACAGAAGCTATAATCGGCGACGCCCAATGTTCAGGAGAACTATTTAAAGGCAATGGGCATGGCCCAGCTTCCAATCCAAGCATCAGGTAAATTAATCCCGGACCAGCTAGATAAAATCTAGCCGACGCCAATGAGCACATAGTGGTCAAAAGCGGAATTACCGCTGTCTGTCGAACGACCTGGTCTGAACAGCGTCCGACATGACATTTCCATAGGTTTACATGGTACTGTAAACCGCATGGAATTCAGCTGCAAATCCGCAGCGGCCAATCCGCTGCGGATCCGCAGCCAAATCCGCATCGTGTGCACATAGCCTAATTCTAAGGGTATGTGCACATGCTGCGGAAAACGCTGCGGATCCGCAGCTTTTACGCAGCTGCGGGTCCGCAGCAGTTTCCTATGAGTTTACAGTTCAACGTAAACCTATGGGAAACAAAAAACGCTGTGCACATGCTGCAGAAAAAACTGCACGGAAATGCAGCGGTTTACATTCCACAGCATGTCACTTCTTTCTGCGGATTCCGCAGCGGTTTTACAGCTGCTCCTATAGAAAACTACAGTTGTAAAACCGCAGTGAAATCCACAGAAAAACCGTGGTAAATCTGCGATAAATCCGCAGCGGTTTTGCACTGCGGATTTATCAAATCCGCTGCGGAAAAATCTGCAGAGGACCAGAATACGTGTGCACATAGCCTTTCCCTAACCCTAATTCTAACCCTAGCCCTAACCCTAACCCTAGTTCTAACCCTAGTTCTAACCCTAACCCTAGTGGAAAAATAAAAGTAAATATATTTTCTTCATTTTATTATTGTCCCTACCTATGGGGGTGATAAAGGGGGGGTTCATTTACTATTTTTTTTATTTTGATCACTGTGATAGGTTTTATCACAGTGATCAAAATGTACATGGAACGAATCTGCTGGCCGGCAGATTCGGCGGGCGCACTGAGCATGCGCCCACTATTTTGGAAGATGGCGGTGCCCATGGAACAGACGGACGGACACCAGGAGGCTCGGTAAGTATGGGGGGGGGTGATCGGAGCACAGGGGGGGTGATCGGAGCACGGGGGGAGCGGACAGGAGGACGAGGGAGCGGACAGGCGGACGGAGGGGAGCAGAGCACAGGACGGAGGACTGGGGAGGAGATCGGTGGTGGTGGGGGGGGCAGATGAGGGTTTCCAGCCATGGCCGATGATATTGCCGCATCGGCCATGGCTGGATTGTAATATTTCACCACTTTTCATAGATGAAATATTACAAATTGCTCTGATTGGCTGTTGCACTTTCAACAGCCAATCAGAGCGATCGTAGCCACATGGGGACAAAGCCACCCCCCCGGGCTAAAGTACCACTCCCCCTGTCCCTGCAGATCAGGTGAAATTGGAGTTAACCCTTTCACCTGATCTGCAGGGACGCAATCCCTCCATGACGCCACATAGGCATCACAGGTCGGATTGGCACCGACTTTCATGACGCCTAAGTGGCGTCACAGGTCGGGAAGGGGTTAAATTTCAATTGTGAGTTCCAATGGTAACAGTTGCAGTAATGTTTGTGAATGTCTGTGAAGCGAATATTGAATTATTGACGCTATATAAGTGATAAAAAAATTGAAATTGATACTCAGCCACAGTCACGTGGCACAAATATCAGTTTCGTTGATTATTATTGTCAGAAAAATGTAAGAATAGTAACATGTGTAGTCAGGGCCATATTTAGAGTTTCTGCTGCCCTAGGCACTTTTAGCGCTGCCTCCCCCTTTGGTGAGTATGACACTATCGGCAGTGACTTTAGCAAGAATCGCTGATGTGAAAGTCGCCTTTTGCAGCAGATCCGACAGTTTTTCGGCATGTGCGGCGTAAAGGATCACTTACGGCAACACTGCGGTTGGCCTCATTCATTCCCTATGGTATTTGCGGCACTTGCCATGATCTGTCAAATGTGGTACCATACCTCCCAACTTTTGAAGAAGAGAAGGATTCACAAAGTGTGCGGCGCGCGTAGCGCGCCGTGGCAAATTTTAGGCCACGTCTCTGACCACACCCATTTCACAACTAGTCACACCCATATCCACGTCCCAACCACAGCCATTTAGCACTGCTGATCACAATTTTTTATATACAATAATTATAAACGATAAAATATGGCCACAGTGCCCCATACTGTATAATGGCCACACATGATGCTCAATACTGTATAATGATCCCACATGATGCTCAATACTGTATAATGGTCACACATGATGCTCCATACTGTACAACGGCCACACATGATGCTCAATACTGTATAATGGCCACACACAGTTCTCCATGATACTGTATAATGACCCCCCCTCCTGTATGCATGGCTCATATTCCCCCCCTGTATGCATGGCTCACACTCCCCCCCCTGTATGCAAGGCTCACACTCCCCCCCCCCTGTATGCATGGCTCATATTCACCCCCTCACCCGTGTGCATGGCTCATATTCACCCCCCCGTATACATGGCTCATATACACCCCCCTGTATGCATGGCTCATATACACCCCCCCTGTATGCATGGCTCATATTCACCCCCCCTGTATGCATGGCTCATATTCACCCCCCCGTATGCATGGCTCATAAGCACCCCCCCGTATGCATGGCTCATATGCACCCCCCCGTATGCATGGCTCATATGCACCCCCCCCCTGTATGCATGGGTCATCTCTCCACCCCTCCCCCTGTATGCATGGCTCATATTCCACCCCCCTTGTATGCATGGCTGATGGCTCATCAGCCATGCATACAGGGGGGGTGGAATATGAGCCATGCATATGGCTCATATATTCCCCTGTAGGACCAGGTATATACCGTGCCCTGGCATACACAGGGGTGGCAGAGCAGGATTTTGATGGCGTGCCGCGTGCGGGGAGTTTGCCAGTAACCCGCTCAGCTCTGCTAGATCTGCCGCTGCGCAGCACTCACCTTCAGGTGCCCGTTCAGGTCGTGCGGGTCCCGGTTCGTGCGGGTCCCAGTCCGGCATCAACATCGGGGCAGAGGAGCGGCTGAACTCGTCCACGAAGATGCGAGCGTCGGCTTTCTCCTTCTCTAGCCCCATGCCTCCTCCGAGCTGCAGCGCGAGAGGACACTTCCTGGATGGTGCAGCTGCTCTCCGCGACCCCCCCCTCCTACCCGCCCGGTGTGAGTTGTGAGTATTGTCTTCAAGGAGGGCGGGTGGGACTCGGAGGAGGGGGCGGGAGGCGAGGGGGCGGGGGCGGTCAATCGCTTGTGACCTGGGACTTTAAAAAAAAAAAAAAAAAACCCTTGCTCAGGTGCCGCCCCTCGCAATGTCGCCGCCCTAGGCACGTGCCCTCGAGTGGCTAGTGGCAAATACGGCCCTGTGTGTAGTTGACTCAATGGGTGGGGAGAACTGTCGGTCTCCATGACCTACTGCTACAGGCAACACACATGAAGGACACTCAACCAGGAGTCTACACATTTCCAAAAATGTATTGGCAGACACCAACAAAGTGACATCAATTTCACCACAGTAGAAATAGTGTAATAGGGACCGACAAATCTTCCACTTCAGCCAACCCAGCAGATGGACACCCAACTAGGAATGTTCACATTTCCAAAACTTCATTGCAGACACCAACAAAGTGTCATCAATTTCACCACAGTATTAATAGTATAATGGGGACCGACAGGTTTTCCACTACACCAAACGCAGCAGATAGACACCAAACTCAGCAGATAGACAGTTGGACACCCAACCAGGACTGCTCACGTTTCAAACAATTAGTGGCATCCACTACCAAAGTGGCATCAATTTCATAAGAGTAAAAATAGTATAATGGGGAGCGACATCTCTTCATCTACAGCCAACCCACTGGATGTACACCCAACCACGAGTGCACACATTTCCAAAACTTAGTCAACAACAAAGTGGTATAAATTTCAAGAGAGTAGAAATAGTATAATAGGGACAATGCATCTTCCACTACAGCTAACCCAGCAAATGGACACCCAACCAAGAGTGTACACAATTCACAAAATAAGTTCAAGATACCAATAAAGTGTCATCAATTTCACCTATTACCCCATTTAAACCTAGAACACTGAGCGTAATCCCCCTTTCTCCACGACCTTGCTTTTTCCCAGTTATGTTGCTCAGATAGTGTGCTATGAGCACAGTGTTAGCAACTACAAATTAGATTTTTTACTCTGCACCACCTCTGCACAGCTGAATTCAGTGAGAAATTGGATGCCAAAGAAGCACATAACATAGAAGATAGGCTCAAAACAATTTCAAACTCGGATTTCAAATTTAAATTTAATCTGCAACAGCTCTGCACACAGAAGATTTTCAACGGCACTAAATAAAAAGGTTGGGTAAAGCAGGCTGTATCACTTTTATCAATAGAAAAAAATTGAATTTTTTTTTATGCGCTTTAGGTCTGCAGACAGGTTCATATCCCTGCCACAACATGACAATGTGTGACAAGGCGGGCTGTATCATATTCAGCAACAGAAAAAAATCTTTTTTTGTAATGTGCCTTAGGTCTGAAGACCATTTCATATCACCACAGCAATAAATGACAAGACAAGATGGGATGCAGCAGGCTTTTTCACATTTAGCTAGTGAAAAAATAATATTTAATATGATATACTTGTGCATAGAGCACAATAGAAACAGTGCACAACACACTTGTAGGACATGTGCCCTGCCGGCTTTGTCTGAGAACCATCAGAAATGCCCCCCCTAAAAAAAAATATGGAAGGTAATTTTTGCAGCCACACTAGACACTATCAAGCTACACTATTTGACTGATATGCAGCCACGCAGTGTCTTCTGATTTATTCTCACTGCGGGGTGGGGATTTACAGGCAGGGCGGCCGCACAGGCGCAGTCAGCTAGACTGCATATGAGCACAGAGGACGGGCAGCGCTCACTGCGCCTGCCCAAGGCAGGAGAAAAGAGCACAGGCTCCGGCTCATTTCAAAACAGCGCTGAGGAGGCATCGCCCGGCGCCAAGAGTATTTGAGTGACGGTTGTGTGGCGTCTGCAGCAGGGCGGGGAAAGGCCTGCCTCCTTGACTGAAGAAAGGTATTTGGGACAAATTACAAAACGGATTATTTCTGCAGTTACAGCACCAATAACTAAAAAAGCCACCTTGTCAGAATGCAGCATTACTGCTGCACAAGGTGACTCCTTTAGTTTCAAACGCCTGGGGGGGTGACAAGTTCCCTTTAATCTGGTGGAGTCTGGGATAGAGTCTGAGGCTGGAACATCTCACATCTTACCCACACCAAGAATAACGGGCCAAACTTCCATCAGGGTATCAGTCTCCTCATATTCCAGTTCCTCCCTCCCCTACTCCTCCTCATTCTCAGCGGAACTAGCCTTCCCATCACACCCCAGCTCAGAAATCTGCAACACTGCCTTGTGCAGCGGCAGCATGGTCTGCTGAAACTCATCTGTATAGGTGATAAAGCTCACAACGAACGCAGATTTGCCATTTTCAGTGCATGCATGCCAGAGGGCCGTAGTGGAAGACTTGCTCAAAAGATCATCCAAAGACAATGCTGGTGACAGAGGTTCCATCTCTTTTCACCAATGAGGATTACAGGGTAGGGCCAGAAACACCAGGTGCAACTTGGGGAAATCCAACAACTGGGCCATTTTCATGAGACTGTCACATCAGCAAGGGCTATCTGTGGGTATTACTATGACGAGGAAGGAGAAGTTGACCAAGACTAGAAGAAGAAGGACTACTTAAGTGACATGACCAGCATCTTTCCTGATTCTTCAGTGCCCTTTAACTATTGGTTGAAATTCAAGGGAAAAGAAAGCGGTCACTGGGGAGCGCTGTGAGGGTCACAGTTAAAATTAAAATTAAAAGCAAAGAGTCCACCGCAGCTCCAGCCGTTAGCCTTCTAGGAGGAAACAAAATGCAGTAAAAAATAGTAATAACGGTCCTAGGAGCGCTGGAAATGAGACCAAAACAAGGATTTTAGTGTTGAACCACAACGCGTTTCAACGGTTAAACCGTCTTCATCAGGTGGAAGTTTATTAATGGAGAACAGGAAGGGGTATTTAAACAAATAGCAACCAATAAAATTCAAAGTCAGCAGGTCACATGATAAGAACAAGTCACATGATAAAATAGTAAGGTCACATGGTAAAAACACAATAGGAACAAAATTATGTATATATAAAAACAGATTAAATAAAGCCCCTAGACCTGATTAAAATATAAAACATGATAAAAAGCAGAAATAAGACAACATATAATAAAATGACACTATAAAAACGACTTAAAAACAGAGAGATCACTTATTAACCCTTTCAATGGTAAGATTTAACCCTTCAGGCGCCAGAGTCCCCAACTTAAAAATCCAGAAACTTTCCCTATTAATCAAGCTCCCAATCGTTAGTTTAAGAGATTCTAAAATTTTTTGGTGCTTGGTTAAAAAATGCTTTGATAGGCTATGCAACATAAAACCTTTCCTAATATTATGGCGATGCTTGTTCAGTCTTGCATGCATGGTCTGTATAGTCCGTCCAACGTATTGGAGCCCACATCCGCATTCTATTAAATATACTACAAATGAAGATTGACAGTTAACATGGTAGTTGATTCTGTAATTAATATTAGTAGTATTGGATGTGAATTCTTTAACGCCATTTCTGATGGAGTTACAACATAGACATTTTGCAGATCTGCAAGCAAAACAGCCGGGATTTTTTGTTAGCTGGGTCGTGGATATGGCACTGGTGCTAATAACTGTATTGCTGGGTGCAACTAGGTTGCGGAGTGTGCGATTCCGCCTATAAATTATTCTGGGGTGGGTAGGGATGTGACCTGAGAATATAGGGTCACCTTCCAATATGAACCAATATTTTTTCAAAAGTCTTTGGATAGTAGCATGAGATTGATTAAAAGTTGTAACCAAACTCCACTTGGCAAATTCAGAGGTCATGGATTTAGCATCCCTACTAGTTTTACTTTTAATTTTCTGTATGCATTCATATTGGGACAATATTCTTGTTTTAGAAAGGGCGTCTTGAACCAGTTTTTTAGGGTAGCCTTTTTGTAAAAAACGTTGCTCTAAGACTTTGGCTTCTTCAAAAAAATCCTTGTCTCTTGTGCAATTTTTTCTTATGCGCCAATACTGCCCATACAGGATGTTACGGATCCATTTGGGAAGGTGTCCACTATTAAAATTCAAGTAACTATTCACATCCACCTTTTTAAAGTGTGTAGTGGTGGAGAAACAGCCCTCAGTGTCAACATGTACCATTAGATCTAAAAATTGAATTGAGGAGCGTGAGAAATTAGCTGTAAAGGTAAGACCCCAAGAATTAGAGTTGAGACTGTGAACAAATTCAAGGGCTTCCAATTCAGTGCCTGTCCAAATTAAAAAGAGATCATCTATGAAGCGACGATAAAAAACAAGCTTACCAGCAGTCAGACGGGACTGCGCAATGAAGACGGACTCAAAAGCCCCCATAAACAGATTTGCGTAACTAGGGGCGAGTCTCGTCCCCATCGCGCAGCCCTTTATCTGGCAATAAAAGAAATGCTCAAAAGTGAAAATATTATTATGCAGAACAAATTTAATAGCATCTAACAAAAAAGTTCTTTACAGTTCAGGCATTTGATCATCCAAAGACAAGAAATGGTCAACCGCCTCTACACCCCAATCATGGGGTATATTGGAGTAGAGGGCTTGAACATCCATTGTTATGAGGACACAATTAGGGACACAGGGGAAAGCCTGGAGAGTATCAATTAGGTCAGATGAATCTTTAAGGTATGACCCAAGACTAATAACATATTTCTGCAAAAATAAATCTACGAAGTGAGATAAGTTGCTGGTGATTGAGTTAATACCGGAAATAATGGGGCGACCTGGGGGGTTAGAGGGATTCTTATGTATCTTGGGCAAAAAATAAAAAAATGGAATTCTGTAATGAGAGATATTAAGAAATCTGAATTCTTTCTTATTAAAAAGACCTAAGGAATAAGCTCCTTTTATAAAATTATTGTACTCAGAAAAAATTATTGCGGAGATATCTTGGTCCAATTTAACATAGAATTCACAATCATTTAGAATTCTAAAACCCTCCTGAGTATACCAATTTCTGTTCATGACCACCACTCCTCCCCCTTTGTCAGCATTCTTGATAATAATATTCACATTTTCCCTTAGGGATTTCACGGCTGCTTTCTCACCTATAGTAAGGTTTCCATTTTTCTTTTTAGATAAATGTAAAGACCGAATTTCCTTAAAGATGAGCTGCTGGAATGTTTCAATGTGCGATCCCCTGTGATGGAGGGGATAAAAATGGCTTGAGGTGGCTTTGGGGTCAACATGTAGAAAAGAGTCAGCCTCATTAGTTATCACATTAGATTCTGAGTTCATTGGCTTATTCTTACCCTCAATCAAGAAGTGTCTCTGTACCGTAAGTTTCCTAATAAAATCATTCAAATCCAAATAAAGTCTAAAAGCATTAAGGGGCGAGTCTGGACAGAAGGATAGACCGCGTTCAAGCAGTGACCTTTCATCGTTATTGAGACTATAGTCTGATAAATTAAAGATGCTTCTTAGTTCAGTAGTGGATTTAGGGGGAGCCCGAAGGTTTTTTTTGGATTTTCCCTTGCCCCTACATCCTCGTGCTCTCGTTTTCTTTTTATTTTTGACTGGTTGCCTGGTGCCAACTGAAAAAAATGAGTGATTTCAGTATTATGCAGAATTTTGTTAGAGGTAGGAGAAACTGAAAGGGTACTAACAAGGGAAGAATCAACCAAATTATTTATTGGCAGACTAATTGGCTCAATAGTGTCGACTACTGGTAAAATCAGCGGTGTATCAAGAGAGGTTGGTTCAATAATATCAACTACAGGTAGATTGGGGAGAGTATTGAGAGTAACAGGGAGGGAAGCAAAAGATGTGGATGGAGAAGTGGGTTGGGAGAGTCCACCGTCATGAATGGTGAGCTGTGATAGACCTGGGTAATGGTCCACCTCAGCCAAATTATTATCAGTACAATTCAAGAAGGCCCCATTACTCCTATCCAACAACAGATTTTTGTCTAATTCAGGGCTCAATTGGATCACTGTGAGATCAGAACATAGCGGAGAGTGCTCTTTTCCGCTATGAGCCAGGGAATCGGAAACATTTGTATCATTGCTCTTACTCCTATTATTATCATTGGTGCTACCCTTCAAACTGTCTTTATGTTGTTCATAGTATAATTTCTGTTGTTTGTTACTCAAACTCAATAAGGAATTATGTGTGTTAGACTTAGGTAAGGGATTCGCTCTTGAAGTGGCAGAAGATTGAATGGGCGTGTTGGTTTCCATGGGAACCACTTCAGTGCTAGAAAAATTGCCTTTTCTGTCCCTTAAAAACTTGGTGGCTTTTTTCTTAATAAGATCCTCCTCAAATTTGTTTAGTTTGGAGAAGAGCTTATTATTCAATTCACCAAATTCACCAGAAGCAGCATATATAGCCAATTTGTGTTTCAGTATGGCCAGCTCAGAAAGGGCAGAATCTGCTAATGACTCTCTTTTAATGATCAGCAATTTCATCATTTCAAGGGAGCATTTTTGTCGCACAGCATCCCATAATCTAGAGAATTCAATATCATTCAAAAAAGAGGATTGCTGAGCAATGACCAAACCCCTTGGGCACTAAACTCTCTGCAATATAACGCTTCAGGAATAACACATCAATGTGATGGGTGATCTCTATCCTGCTTTGATTCTCATATTCTGAGAATAATTTTATCAAATCCTTCCTATTAGCTTCATCCAGTTTCAGGAGGGAGGAGGGTTGAGCTGCAGCTAAAGGGTTACTTGAAGTTCCCAGGGCTTCTATAATGCTAGTAATCCTATGGGATTCAGTTTTGAGCTTCAAATATTCCATAATAAGAAAAAGATGAAACAATGCAAATACAGAAAGTAAAAGTTGTGTGATGAAATAACGAATATAATATATATTGATGGACGCACAATTCAGAAGCTATATGCTAGTTGCAGAGCACATGTAAGAAAAGGGGATTAGCAGTGATTATGAACCAATAAGGGGTTAAAAACTATTAAAAATGGTTTAAGTAAAGAACAACTAGTTGATTAAATGTGCAGCAGTTAGTTAGTTAGTAAAAGTTCATTCAATCCAAGCAATACGTGGTAGTTGGAGAAGCTTCATCCAGGCAGCAATGTGTTTGCTCAGGAAGATGCAGCCACAGAGAGCATGTAAGGGAAAAAAAAAAAAAAAAAGAGGACACAGATGAGAAGTATCAATGGACAAAGATTCGGGGGGGGGGGGGGGGGGGGGTTGGAATACTACTCACTTGTTATAGTTATGCTACATGCATAACAATGTTGTTGGCATGAAGAGTGGCAGCGTCCAGGAGAACAGACGCTGGTAAAGGTTCAGCTGACAGGATGAATATCCACGCCCAAGCTGGCTTCCCTGGAGAGCTCTCAGAGCAGTCAGCACTGCATGTCCAGCAAGAGAGACAGGCAACCTCAGAGAGAGTCTGACATCACACAATGGGAGGTACCAGTAGTCACGTGATGAGAAGGTCCTGTTGCAGAAGGTCCTTTAGGGAGATTTAAGGGCACCTCACTGCAGCTCCAGCCGCCGTCCTCAACTGAGGAATATAACAATGAAATTCAAGGGAAAAGAAAGCGGTCACTGGGGAGCGCTGTGAGGGTCACAGTTAAAATTAAAATTAAAAGCAAAGAGTCCACCGCAGCTCCAGCCGTTAGCCTTCTAGGAGGAAACAAAATGCAGTAAAAAATAGTAATAACGGTCCTAGGAGCGCTGGAAATGAGACCAAAACAAGGATTTTAGTGTTGAACCACAACGCGTTTCAACGGTTAAACCGTCTTCATCAGGTGGAAGTTTATTAATGGAGAACAGGAAGGGGTATTTAAACAAATAGCAACCAATAAAATTCAAAGTCAGCAGGTCACATGATAAGAACAAGTCACATGATAAAATAGTAAGGTCACATGGTAAAAACACAATAGGAACAAAATTATGTATATATAAAAACAGATTAAATAAAGCCCCTAGACCTGATTAAAATATAAAACATGATAAAAAGCAGAAATAAGACAACATATAATAAAATGACACTATAAAAACGACTTAAAAACAGAGAGATCACTTACTAACCCTTTCAATGGTAAGATTTAACCCTTCAGGCGCCAGAGTCCCCAACTTAAAAATCCAGAAACTTTCCCTATTAATCAAGCTCCCATACCGATCAGATACATTGTCTGGTATAAAATCTATAATCGTTAGTTTAAGAGATTCTAAATTTTTTTGGTGCTTGGTTAAAAAATGCTTTGATAGGCTATGCAACATAAAACCTTTCCTAATATTATGGCGATGCTTGTTCAGTCTTGCATGCATGGTCTGTATAGTCCGTCCAACGTATTGGAGCCCACATCCGCATTCTATTAAATATACTACAAATGAAGATTGACAGTCAACATGGTAGTTGATTCTGTAATTAATATTAGTAGTATTGGATGTGAATTCTTTAACACCATTTCTGATGGAGTTACAACATAGACATTTTGCAGATCTGCAAGCAAAACAGCCAGGATTTTTTGTTAGCTGGGTCGTGGATATGGCACTGGTGCTAATAACTGTATTGCTGGGTGCAACTAGGTTGCGGAGTGTGCGATTCCGCCTATAAATTATTCTGGGGTGGGTAGGGATGTGACCTGAGAATATAGGGTCACCTTCCAATATGAACCAATATTTTTTCAAAAGTCTTTGGATAGTAGCATGAGATTGATTAAAAGTTGTAACCAAACTCCACTTGGCAAATTCAGAGGTCATGGATTTAGCATCCCTACTAGTTTTACTTTTAATTTTCTGTATGCATTCATATTGGGACAATATTCTTGTTTTAGAAAGGGCGTCTTGAACCAGTTTTTTAGGGTAGCCTGTGTCCCTAATTGTGTCCTCATAACAATGGATGTTCAAGATTTAGAATCTCTTAAACTAACGATTATAGATTTTATACCAGACAATGTATCTGATCGGTATGGGAGCTTGATTAATAGGGAAAGTTTCTGGATTTTTAAGTTGGGGACTCTGGCGCCTGAAGGGTTAAATCTTACCATTGAAAGAGTTAATAAGTGATCTCTCTGTTTTTAAGTCGTTTTTATAGTGTCATTTTATTATATGTTGTCTTATTTCTGCTTTTTATCATGTTTTATATTTTAATCAGGTCTAGGGGCTTTATTTAATCTGTTTTTATATATACATAATTTTGTTCCTATTGTGTTTTTACCATGTGACCTTACTATTTTATCATGTGACTTGTTCTTATCATGTGACCTGCTGACTTTGAATTTTATTGGTTGCTATTTGTTTAAATACCCCTTCCTGTTCTCCATTAATAAACTTCCACCTAATGAAGACGGTTTAACCGTTGAAACGCGTTGTGCTTCAACACTAAAATCCTTGTTTTGGTCTCATTTCCAGCGCTCCTAGGACCGTTATTACTATTTTTTACTGCTTTAACTATTGGTTGTCCAAGCTGCACAATTAGCCCGACCGCTCCTTGTATGCCTTGACGGTGCTGCCATGCCCTGCGGCGAGTGTGTTGTCTGAGCGGGTGCAAACATAACGGATAGGCGCACACGCCTGTCAGTGAAAATTCAGACTGGTTGACTATTCTAAAATTGAAAAAGGGCTGGACTTCCTATGACTTTGTAAGCCCTACAAGCACCGTTATGTAAATGCAGGCCAAATGTTTTTTTTTTGGAAGTTGTCTTAACGTCCATCCCTTATCATCCAAAACCATTTTGTTCAGGAAATCAACTCCTCCAACTCATCCTCCTCCTCTTCCTGCTTCTGCAACAAGTACTTGGGGTTAGAATAGTTAATAATTTAAGAAGGAATAGAGGTACAGAAAGATACATAAACTGTATAAATGTATACTAATGCCTCGCCAACAAAATGGAGGAATTAGAATTAATTTTGTTGGAGCATAATTATGACATGGTGGGGATATCTGAGACATGGCTGGACGAGAGCCATGACTGGGCTCTTAACTTACAGGGCTATAGTCTGTTCAGAAATGAGCGTACAGATAAGAGAGGGGGAGGTGTGTGTCTGTATGTAAAATCATCCTTAAAACCAATCGTGCATGATAATATAGGAGAATCTAATGAAAATGTAGAGTCCCTGTGGGTGATAATAAGGGGAGGGGGGAAAATAATAAATTACTGATTGGGGTTTGTTATAAGTCCCCAAAAATAATGGAAGCAACAGAGAATATCCTTGTGAAGCAAATAGATGAAGCTGCGACTCAAGGAGAAGTCATTATTATGGGGGACTTCAACTACCCTGAAATACATTGGGGAACAGAAACCTGCAGTTCCAGCAAAGGTAATAGGTTTTTGACAACTATGAGAGACAATTACCATTCACAACTGGTTCAGGACCCAACAAGAAGGGGAGCACTGCTAGACCTAATATTAACCAACAGGCCAGACCGTATATCAAATATAAGGGTTCGGGGTCACTTGGGTAATAGTAATCACAAAATAATAAGTTTTCATGTATCCTTTAATAAGATATGTAGTAGAGGGGTTAGGCTAGTTTCACACATCAGTTTTTTCGCACCATGCCGAATCCGGCATCGCGCCGCAGTGCCGGATCCGGCATAATTTGTGAAAACCGGATGGGTCGGATCCGTATTTATGCCAGATCTGATGTCCGGATCCGGCAGAAAACCGGATACGTTCCATCCGGTTGGCATCCGTTTCGTCCGTTTTTCCATCCGGTTTTTGACGGATCCGGTTTTTAAGAATGACTCTGGGAGGCTCCAAAATGTGATTGGCCCCCTCAAAACTATATATACAGTCTTCCTACAGCCCATCAGTCACAGGTTGGAGAGGAGCAAGTGTTTGGAGGGAAAGATGGATATCGTTAATGCGAAGATTCTGCAGAACAACATGGATTTCATTGTGGAGGCGAATAGCTTGAAAGCAATTGTTCTGGAGAAGGAGCAAGAGAGACAACGCATCAGGCGTCTGCGCTGACGCCGTTTGTGGATCCACCCCATCACCGCACAGAGAATGACACGTTTGGTGTTTTCTACACTGCACATGGAGCTACGAGGAGACCCAGAGAAATTTTTCTCATATGTGCGGATGAAAGCAGAGAACTTTGATCTACTGGTGGACCGAATTGAACATCTCATCCGAAGGAGTGATACGTATTGCCGATTCTCTATTTCACCGGCCGAGAGTCTGATGGTCACTCTACGGTAAGCCATTTTTATTGTATGTACTCCTGTAGTACACTTTAATAGACTGTATTTTGATTTTGTAGTAATTTCTGCCTTGCTTTTGTTCACAGATTCCTTGCTACTGGAGAATTACTTTCGTCACTACATTTCCAGTTCACACTGGGAATTTCCACCATCTCCGGAATTGTAAAGCACACTTGCCGTGCACTGTGGGACTCTTTGCACGATGAATTTATACCACATCCCAAAATGGAGATTTGGTTGGAAGTAGCCGAGAAATTCCAGCAAGTGTGTCAGTTTCCCAATTGCTTGGGCGCGGTGGACGGGAAACATATCCGTATCGTTAAACCGGCTGGTTCAGGATCAGAATATTTTAACTATAAAAAGTACTTTTCCATTATGCTGATGGCCATCGCCGATGCAGAGTACAAATTTGTAGCGGTGGATATTGGGGCATATGGCCGCTCAAATGATTTCCAGGTTTTCAAGCAATCTGCAATGGGGCATCATTTCTATGGAAACACCTTTCAATTCCCCCCCAAGACCACTGCCCCAAACCTCTGGGCCACCAATGCCTTTTGTTTGTGTTGGGGATGAAACCTTCCAGCCGTCAGAACATCTGCTGAAACCCTACTCCAGCCGTGGTTTAACCCAAACTAAAAGAATTTTTAACAACCGCCTCACACGTGCACGGAGAATGGTGGAGTGCGCTTTTGGGATTTTGACCACCAAATGGAGAGTTCTACTGACATCTATAAACTTGAAGACAGACACTGTTGACGAGGTGGTGAAAGCTTGTGTTGTCCTGCACAACTATGTGATATCCAAGGAACAGATTTCCATTGAGGACCACTCTGAAGAAACCACCTTGGCTGATTATAACTACATTACGTATAGAAGTTCTGTGACAGTTTCCCAAATTAGGGACCAATTCACAGAATACTTTATGTCACCGGAAGGAAGAATAGACTGTCAGGATGAGAGAGTTTGAGCAATTTGTCTTTGACCTGGTAACCGTATCTTACCATATTGTACCCAAGTTGTGTACCTGTTTGGGTTCTACTCAAAGTATATTACCTTCTTTTACCCAAGTTGTGTACCTGTTTGGGTTCTACCCAAAGTATTTTACCTTCTTTTACCCAAGTTGTGTACCTGTTTGGGTTTTACCTAAAGTATATTACCTTCTTTTACCCAAGTTGTGTACCTGTTTGGGTTGTACCCAAAGTATATTACCTTCTTTTACCCAAGTTATGTACCTGTTTGGGTTCTACCCAAAGTATTTTACCTCTAACCAATAAACCTTGTTTAACCCAAGTGTTAACTATACCTTATAAAGAAAATACAAATTTGCTTTAAAAACACAGTTTTATTACAATTTTTTTTAACAAAACAAAAAATAAACTTCTCTTTGGCAACACAAAAATAAACTTTATTTGGCTGCGCCAAAAACTTAGAGGTTTGAATAAGTCGGGGTGGAGATAGTGCTGGAGGGGCTGTCAGATAGGGACACTTCGACAGTGGGAGTGTAGATAGAGGAATGTGGTGTGGTGGTTGGGAAGGATCAATAGGTAGGGGTGAAGGGGTGGAGAAAGCAAGTGAATGAGTGGTTAGGAATTTGGTATGATGGAGGGGTGTAGCTGATGGTTTGGGAGGATTGGGATGCAGAAGCGGTGATGGGTGGAGAAGAGGGTTGGGACATGACGGGTGAAGGAGGCTGGTGGTATTGGGCTGGGAGAGGAGGCGCGGAAGATGTTGTTGGGAACTGGTATGGGGAGGGATGTTCATACTGGTCAGGATGGTGGGAAGGGGCACGAGCGGGACGCTGGTAGTTGTCTGGATGGTGGGACGGGGCATGGGCAGGATGCTGGTAGTGGACTGGATGGTGGGACGGGGCACGGCACAATGTGGGTAATGGTGAGGTTGGTGGGACAGGGCATCTGCAGGTTGCTGGTACGGGTCAGGAGGATGGTAGTGGCTGTAGTGAGGGACAGTGGCTGAAGGGGGCAGGTGCAGGAGGGGTGGCAAGTGCTGTGGATTTGGAGGCAATGAGCGCTAGAGTAGACTGGCAGGCTTCGATTACTTGCATCTGATGATCAGTAGATAGCTTCTCCATTTTGCTCGAGTACCGACAGGAAAAAAGTGTGGTTCGGTGACTGACTTGCCTCTGAACACATAGTTAGCAGAAGTGTATGCAACTCGAGTATGCTTTTATTTATTAAATTGAAACCTGCAGCCATTTGCTCAGACAAAACTTTGAGACAGTTCTGGAAGGATGCGTTCAGGTGCAAGAACACGGGCACATAGCTATGTACCTGACCCCTCTGCCGCTGACGCCCTGAATCCACAGGTGCACTAGAGGTGGCAGCAGCAGAGGGGTGGGGTACAGGAAAAGTGATATCCTCACCAGCAGATTCATGCAATGGAAGCGGCCAGGATGCTCCAGTGCTGGTGAATGGGACTGAGGGATCAGATGGGTGGGAAGGCTGGGAAGGTGCAGAGTGGGAAGGTGCAGAGGGGCCGGGACTGTTGAAGTGTCCCTTGGTGGTGGACTCCTGAGGGATCGCCCCAGAAGGGTTCAACTCAGCTGCAGGCTCCCGACAGTGCTGTGGAACAAAGAGAAAAAATATATAATTAATATACTGATATTGCAAGGCCCTTGCTGAAACAGCAAAACATATTGGTTATTACATTGGTGGGTAATATTTACCTTCGGGTCACCATCGTTGACCTGAGGAACGACAGGGCTTGGCCATATATGTATCTGCTCCTGTGTCCTCCAGAACCACTCGGGGCCCGCATCTCTTTGTTGAACTCCTTCTTAAAGTGATCCCTGATAGACCACCACCCCTTCCCAATCCTCTCACCTGTAAAAAAAGGAGAAACACAAATTGGTTAAGATACAATACTTAGAATGCATCAACATACCTGAACTGTGTATACTTACGTTCTTGATTCTGGGCCCGAACATCGAGGTCCTCCCAGTTCTCTACTAGCTGTTGGCATACTTGCTCCCAGAGTTGACGGGTCACTGTTATGATCCTTAATGGCTGAGGATCACGAATAGACCAGCAAGTGAATAAACTAAGGACAAGCTCTAGGGAGATGGTAACTGGACTGATCGCAAATCTGAACCTATCAAACACAACTAGAGGTAGCCGGTGAACGTGCCTAAATTATTCCTAGACGTCTCGAGCCAGCCTGAGGAACTAGCTACCCCTAAAGAGAAAGAAAGACCTTGCTTGCCTCCAGAGAAATAATCCCCAAAGATATAGAAGCCCCCAACAAATATTAACAGTGAAGTAAGAAGAAGGCACTTACGTAGGGATGAAATCAGATTCAGCAAAAGAGGCCCACTAGTACTAGAAAGCAGAAAATAGAGCAGGGGTCTATGCGATCAATAAAAAACCCTTACAAAATATCCATCCTGAGATTTCAAGAACCCACGCACCAACTAATGGTGTGTGGGGAGAAACTCAGTCCACCAGAGCATCCAGCAAGCGAGGGAATCACATTTTAGCAAGCTGGACAAGAAAACATGATAAACACTGCTGATCAAAAAATGAGTAAACAAAACTTAGCTTGTCCTGGATGGACTGGGAGCAAGGTAGTCAGAAGGAATCTGAGTAGCACTGATTACATCGACAGCCGGCAACAAGTGAAAGCAAAACAGAGCTATATAGGAACCTCCCAGAGGATAATGAACCAGCTGATAGCCAGAGACCAGCAGGATAACAAACAAAGCCACCAGGGGGAGCCCAAAGCAAAAGTCACACCATACCACCAGTGACCACAAGAGGGAGCCCGAAAACAGAGTTCACAACAGTACTCCCCCCTTAAGGAGGGGTCACCGAACCCTCATGAAAACCCCCAGGGCCATCAGGATGAGCCACATGGAAGGCACGAACCAAATCGGCCGCATGAACATCAGAGGCGACAACCCAAGAATTATCCTCCTGACCATAGCCCTTCCACTTGACCAAATACTGGAGCCTCCATCTAGAAACACGAGAATCCAAGATCTTCTCCACC
The DNA here is from genome assembly GCF_051348905.1 of Ranitomeya variabilis. Classification (NCBI taxonomy): domain Eukaryota; kingdom Metazoa; phylum Chordata; class Amphibia; order Anura; family Dendrobatidae; genus Ranitomeya; species Ranitomeya variabilis. The sequence continues at coordinate 254,557,172 of NC_135237.1, read as the reverse complement.
ACGTATTCCAATTCTCCCTCAACCAGCACCGGGGCAGGAGGCTCAACCGGAGGAACCACAGGAGGTCCAGACGGAATGACACAGGGCCAATGACTTCCAGAATCTTATAAGGACCGATAAACCGAGGCTTGAACTTAGGAGAGGAGACCTTCATAGGAACGAAGCGAGAAGACAACCACACCAAGTCCCCAACGCGAAGTCGGGGACCCACACAGCGACGGCGGTTGGCAAAGAGCTGAGCCTTCTCTTGTGACAACTTCAAATTGTCCACCACATGATTCCAAATCTGATGTAACCTATCCACCACAACATCCACTCCAGGACAGTCAGAAGGCTCCACCTGACCCGAGGAAAAACGAGGATGAAACCCCGAATTGCAAAAAAAAGGAGAAACCAAAGTAGCAGAACTAGCCCGATTATTAAGGGCAAACTCGGCCAACGGCAAAAAAGTAACCCAGTCGTCCTGGTCAGCAGAAACAAAACATCTTAAATAAGTCTCCAAGGTCTGATTAGTTCGCTTGGTTTGGCCATTCGTCTGAGGATGGAAGGCCGACGAAAAAGACAATTCAATGCCCAACTTAGCACAAAAGGTCCGCCAAAATATAGACACAAACTGGGATCCTCTGTCAAAAACAATGTTCTCAGGAATCCCGTGCAAACGAACCACATTTTGAAAAAACAGTGGAACCAACTCGGAGGAGGAAGGCAACTTAGGCAAGGGCACCAAATGGACCATCTTAGAAAAACGATCACACACCACCCAGATGACAGACATTCTCTGAGAGACAGGGAGATCTGAAATAAAATCCATGGAAATGTGCGTCCAAGGCCTCTTCGGGACAGGCAAAGGCAACAGCAAACCACTGGCACGAGAACAGCAAAGCTTCGCCCGAGCACAAATTCCACAAGACTGCACAAAGGAACGCACATCCCGCGACAAGGAAGGCCACCAAAAAGACCTGGCCACCAAGTCTCTGGTACCAAATATTCCAGGATGGCCCGCCAACTCCGAAGAATGAACCTCGGAGATGACTCTGTTGGTCCATCTATCCGGGACAAACAGTCTCTCCGGTGGACAGCGGTCAGGTCTATCCGCCTGAAACTCTTGCAGCACACGTCGCAAATCTGGGGAGATGGCAGACAAAATCACCCCTTCTCTAAGGATACTAGCCGGCTCAGAATCTCCAGGAGAGCCAGGCACAAAACTCCTAGAAAGAGCATCAGCCTTCACATTCTTCGAACCCGGCAGGTACGAGACCATGAAATCAAAACGAGAGAAAAACAACAACCAACGAGCCTGTCTGGGATTCAGCCGCTTGGCCGACTCGAGATAAATTAAATTCTTGTGATCAGTCAAGACCACCACACGATGTTTATCTCCCTCGAGCCAATGTCGCCACTCCTCAAATGCCCACTTCATAGCCAACAGCTCCCGATTACCGACATCATAATTCTGCTCGGCAGGCGAAAACTTTCTTGAAAAGAAAGCACATGGCTTCATCACAGAGCCATCGGGGCTTCTCTGCGACAAAACAGCCCCCGCTCCAATCTCGGAAGCATCAACCTCCACCTGGAAGGGAAGTGAGACATCTGGCTGACACAAACCGACGCTTCAGCTCCCGAAAGGCCTCCACAGCCGCAGAAGACCAATTAGTCACATCAGAACCTTTCTTGGTCAAATCCGTCAAAGGCTTAACAACGCCAGAAAAATTAGTTATGAAGCGACGGTAAAAATTAGCAAAACCCAAGAACTTCTGAAGACTCTTAACAGATGTAGGCTGCGTCCAGTCATGAATAGCCTGAACCTTGACTGGGTCCATCTCAATAGTAGAAGGAGAAAAAATGAAACCCAAAAAAGAAATCTTCTGGACTCCAAAAAGACATTTTGAGCCCTTCACAAATAAAGCATTGTCACGCAGGACCTGAAAGACCATCCTGACCTGCTTAACATGAGACTCCCAATCATCCGAAAAAAACAGAATATCATCCAGATACACAATCATAAACTTATCCAGATATTCACGGAAGATGTCATGCATAAAGGACTGAAAGACTGAAGGAGCATTAGAAAGTCCAAAAGGCATCACCAAGTACTCAAAATGGCCTTCAGGCGTATTAAATGCAGTTTTCCATTCATCACCCTGTTTTATACGCACAAGGTTATACGCACCACGAAGATCTATCTTGGTGAACCAACTAGACCCCCTAATGCGAGCAAACAAATCAGTTAACAATGGCAAAGGATACTGAAATTTGACCGTGATTTTATTCAAAAGGCGATAATCAATACAGGGTCTCAGGGAACCATCCTTTTTAGCCACAAAAAAGAATCCTGCACCAAGAGGGGATGAGGACGGGTGAATATGTCCCTTCTCTAAAGACTCCTTTATATAACTCCGCATGGCAGCATGCTCCGGCACAGATAAATTGAAAAGTCGTCCCTTAGGAAACTTACTACCAGGAATCAAATTTATAGCACAATCACAGTCCCTATGAGGAGGTAGAGAATTGAGTTTGGGTTCCTCAAATACATCCTGGTAGTCAGACAAAAACGTAGGGACATCAGAAGGAGTGGACGAAGCAATTGACACCACAGGAGCATCACCATGAATTCCCTGACAACCCCAACTTGACACCGACATAGCTTTCCAATCCAGAACTGGATTATGAGTCTGCAACCATGGCAGACCCAACACAACAACATCATGCAAATTATGCAGTACAAGAAAACGAATCACCTCCTGATGAACAGGAGTCATGCACATGGTCACCTGTGTCCAGTACTGAGGTCTATTCGTAGCCAATGGTGTAGAATCAATTCCCCTTAGTGGAATAGGGAATTTTAAAGGCTCCAAATCAAAACCACAGCGCCTGGCAAATGACCAATCCATCAGACTCAGGGCGGCACCTGAATCTACAAAAGCATTAACCGGGTAAGATGACAGGGAACAAATCAGGGTAACAGACAAAATGAACTTAGGCTGCAAAGTGCCAATGGTGACAGATTTATCAACCTTTTTTTTGCGCTTAGAGCATGCTGAGATAACATGAGCTGAGTCACCACAGTAAAAGCACAACCCATTCTGCCGTCTATAATTTTGCCGTTCACTTCTGGTCAGAATTCTGTCACATTGCATTGATTCAGGTGTCTGTTCAGAAGACACCGCCAAATGGTGCACAGGTTTGCGCTCCCACAAACGCCGATCAGTCTGAATGGCCAGAGTCATTGACTAATTCAGACCTGCAGGCGTAGGGAACCCCACCATGACATTCTTAATGGCTTCAGAAAGACCTTCTCTGAAATTTGCAGCCAGGGCACACTCATTCCACTGAGTAAGCACCGACCATTTCCGAAATTTCTGGCAGTACACCTCTGCTTCATCTTGCCCCTGCGAGAGGGCCAATAACGTTTTTTCAGCCTGGTTCTCAAGATTAGGTTCCTCATAGAGCAATCCAAGGGCTAGAAAAAACGCATCTACACTAAGCAATGCAGGATCCCCTGGCGCCAATGCGAAGGCCCAATCTTGAGGGTCACCGCGCAAAAAGGAAATGATAATCTTAACTTGCTGAACGGCATCACCAGAGGAACGAGGTTTCAAAGAAAGAAACAACTTACAATTGTTCCTAAAATTCAGGAACCTAGATCTATCTCCAGAAAACAACTCCGGAATAGGTATTCTAGGCTCTGACATAGGACTGTGAACAACAAAATCCTGAATACTTTGAACCCTAGCAGCAAGATGATCCAGACTGGAAGCCAAGCTCTGGACATCCATGTCAGCAGCTGAACTCAGAGCCCCACCAAGATTAAGAGGAGGAGAGATGCTAGCCACAGCAGTTAGACACACGGCAAAAAAAAAAAAAAAAATTTCTCAAGGCTTCTTTTCTCCTGCTTCTGCCATGCAATTAACACTTTATGGGCCAGCTGTACTGTTATGATCCTTAATGGCTGAGGATCACGAATAGACCAGCAAGTGAATAAACTAAGGACAAGCTCTAGGGAGATGGTAACTGGACTGATCGCAAATCTGAACCTATCAAACACAACTAGAGGTAGCCGGTGAACGTGCCTAAATTATTCCTAGACGTCTCAAGCCAGCCTGAGGAACTAGCTACCCCTAAAGAGAAAGAAAGACCTTGCTTGCCTCCAGAGAAATAATCCCCAAAGATATAGAAGCCCCCAACAAATATTAACGGTGAAGTAAGAAGAAGGCACATACGTAGGGATGAAATCAGATTCAGCAAAAGAGGCCCACTAGTACTAGAAAGCAGAAAATAGAGCAGGGGTCTATGCGATCAATAAAAAACCCTTACAAAATATCCATCCTGAGATTTCAAGAACCCACTCACCAACTAATGGTGTGTGGGGAGAAACTCAGTCCACTTGAGCATCCAGCAAGCGAGGGAATCACATTTTAGCAAGCTGGACAAGAAAACATGATAAACACTGCTGATCAAAAAATGAGCAAACAAAACTTAGCTTGTCCTGGATGGACTGGGAGCAAGGTAGTCAGAAGGAATCTGAGTAGCACTGATTACATCGACAGCCGGCAACAAGTGAAAGCAAAACAGAGCTATATAGGAACCTCCCAGAGTATAATGAACCAGCTGATAGCCAGAGACCAGCAGGATAACAAACAAAGCCACCAGGGGGAGCCCAAAGCAAAAGTCACACCATACCACCAGTGACCACAAGAGGGAGCCCGAAAACAGAGTTCACAACAGGTCACTATGACATCAGAATGGCGGCGGTCACCCATGTTCCATAGCGGCTCCCTGTCTCGGATCAGATCGATGAGGAGGTCAATATTGAGGCCTCACCTCACCGTCCGAATCAGGACTGCATGTCTGATGAAGGACTGCGTGTCTGAAACGCGCGTCGGGGTGCACAATATTAAACCGCTGGCAGCCTGGGGTCATTCCCTCTATTGATTATTGTAAGTAATTGATATTTTTCATTGGCACACTGCACTTTGTTTGGCCGTCTGGCAATTTCTCATCTATATTGGTACACTGCACCTTTTTGGCCTTCTGGCCATTTTTCTTATATTTCATGAGTTTTTTGTGGTAACTGGTAGTGCTGCACATAGCACCTTATATAAATATATTTTTTTCACGAGGTCACCTTGAGATTTGTGAGATTTGTGAGTGAATTAATTGCAGTTTTTTATGAGATTCTTATCACTGACACATATATTTTTATTATTTTTATTTTTTATCTCTTTTAGTATATATATTGAGATCAATTGCCATATGTATTTTTATAGTATTTGGCTTGCCCTATGATCTTGCGGTTTTTTTAATGTGCACAATTTTTTGTAAATTATTAATATATGTATTTTAATTAATTTTTATTTTTGTGCTTCCAATAAATGACTGTCACTATTGCTATCTATTAATAAATTAAATAATTCAACATTCCCTGTCTTGTTCTCATTTGGTTCGGGTCCTTGTGTTGGGAACTTTGTCTTCCACCTTTTAATGGTTTTCCATTACAACTAGCACATAGTGGGTGACCCATTAATTATGGTTTATGGTATATATTCAATTTTATATTGATAATTAGAGTTTGGTGTCACTACTGTGTTTTTCTTACGAATCAGGAGCACGCTGTGAAGCCTGTTATTAAAAAGGACAAAAAAATAAAATTAGATTCAAAACAACATAAAGAAAATTCCAAAAACAGAAAAAAAAAAGCTGCTTCCACGATGACGGCCGCCACGACTCTCACGAGAGAGAGAGCTAGACATAGAGAGAGAGCTAGACAGAGAGCTAGACAGAGCGAGAGCGCAAGAAAGAGCGTGAGAGAGAGCGTGAGAGAGAGAGCGAGCGAGCGAAAAATTATTTAAAAAGCATATATATTTACCTCAGTGTGCTGCCGATGAGAGGGAGGGCTCCCAGAAGAAGCTGGAAGGCAGGCTAGGCTCTTGCTGGAAGGCAGGCTAGGCTCTTGCTGGAAGGCAGGCCCTTGCTGGAAGGCAGGCTAGGCTCTTGCTGGAAGGCAGGCAGGCTCTTGCTGGCAGGCAGGCAGGCTCTAGCTGGCAGGCAGGCAGGCTCTTGCTGGAAGGCAGGTTAGGCTCTTGCTGGAAGGCAGGCTAGGCTCTTGCTGGCAGGCAGGCAGGCTCTTGCTGGAAGGCAGGCTAGGCTCTTGCTGGCAGGCAGGCAGGCAGGCTCTAGTTGGCAGGCAGGCTCTAGCTGGCAGGCAGGCTCTTGCTGGAAGGCAGGCTAGGCTCTTGCTGGAAGGCAGGCTAGGCACTTGCTGGAAGGCAGGCTAGGCTCTAGCTGGCAGGCAGGCTCTGGCAGGCAGGCTCTTGCTGGAAGGCAGGCTAGGCTCTTGCTGGAAGGCAGGCTAGGCTCTTGCTGGCAGGCAGGCAGGCTCTAGCTGGCAGGCAGGCAGGCTCTAGCTGGCAGGCAGGCTCTTGCTGGAAGGCAGGCTAAGCTCTTTCTGGAAGGCAGGCTAGGCTGTTGCTGGAAGGCAGGCAGGCAGGCTCTAGCTGGCAGGCTCTAGCTGGCAGGCAGGCTCTTGCTGGAAGGCAGGCTAGGCTCTTGCTGGAAGGCAGGCAGGCTCTAGCTGCCAGGCTCTAGCTGGCAGGCAGGCTCTTGCTGGAAGGCAGGCAGGCTCTAGCTGGCAGGCAGGCTCTTGCTGGAAAGCAGGGTGTGGTAGGGTGTTGGCTCTCTTGCAGTATGGCTAATTTCCATGTATTTTCCATGTATTTTGGTGTGCCGAAAACGGAAAAAATATTGAAAAAATCCTGGACGTCAGGATTTGCCACAAAATGCAAAATTCTCTTCAAATTTAGTATACATTTCTCAATTTTTGGTATTTTTTTTATCTTAGGGTTTTGAAAGTCAAAATTACTATTAATTAATTCACATCAATGCATTGAAGATATACAATGCCAAAATAATATAACTGCCGAGGGTGCTCATAGATTAGTGAAAAAAATGTCCTCCGAGAAACTTTGGTTCCTCCCCATAAAGTTCTCCTACCACCTCTCCACATAAAATTGAGATTGATGAAGCAATTCGTAAAATCACTTCCAAAAGATGGAGAATGCTTCAAATACTTGGTCACCAAGTTTCCAGGCCTCTCGGAGGCAAAATTGAAGGAAGGTGTGTTCCTCGGACCAGACATTAGAAGGCTTAGAGCTGATCAAGAGTTTATCAATACCATGACGCATCCTCAAAAAAAAGGGTGGTTTGCATTTAAAGAGGTCATAGAGAAATGTTTAGGCAATAACAAAGACCCTGACTACGAAAAAAATCGTCGGACAAATGCTGAAAGCATTTCAAGCTTTAGGTTGCCTGATGAGTTTGAAAGTGCATTTCCTCCATTCCCACCTTGATAACTTTCCTGAAAATTTGGGAGCTGTGAGTGAAGAGCAGGTGATCGATTCTACCAGGACATTAAAGAGATGGAAAGAAGATATCAGGGAAGATGGAGCATTACAATGATGGCAGACTACTGTTGGATGCTTCAGACAGACATTCCAGATGCTACTCACAAGCGTAAATATACTAAGAGAAGCCTCACAGGGAAGAAGAATAGATTTTAGTGTGTGTTAGTGAGCTCATTGCAGTTAAACAATGATTTTCATGAAACATTTGTAGTGAAAAATTAATTTTATGTCTATTTTCATTTATTTTGAGGTATTGTCTTATTTAACATAGTTACTTAAATTGTCAGAAAACGCGATGTCCTATGACAAAACGGAGGTCATTTTCGGATTCAGCACACTAAAAAACATAAAGATTACGTGGAATAACCAAAACAGCTCTTGAAAAAATTTTTTTTGCAGACCTGTGTAATCAGCCGGAATGAAAAAACCTGATGTGTGAAAGTAGCCTTACAAGGACACTAAACTTCAGGAAGGCAAAATTCCAACGGATGAGAGATGATCTTGGTTCAATTAACTGGGATGATATCCTGAGACATAAAAATACACAAAGAAAATGGGATACATTTATTAGCATCCTGGATAGGACCTGTGCACAATATATACAGTATGGGAATAAACATGCTAGAAATAGGAGGAAACCAATATGGCTAAATAGAGCTGTAAGGGGCGCAATAAGTGACAAAAAGAAAGCATTTAGAGAATTAAAGCAAGTAGGTAGTGAGCAGGCATTAAATAAATACAGAAGTTTAAATAAATTCTGTAAAAAGCAAATCAAGGCAGCAAAGATTGAGACACAGAGATTGCAAGAGATAGCAAAAATAATCCCAAAATATTCTTTAACTACAACTAGTAAGAAACTAAAAAATGATAATGATGGCCCCCTTAAAAATAGTCTGGGTGAAATGGTGGATGAGGATGAGGTAAAAGCCAACATGCTAAATGACTTTTTTCATCAGTATTTACACAAGAAAATTCCATGGCAGGCAATATGATCAGTGATAACAAAAATTCCCCATTAAATGTCACCTGCTTAACCCAGCAGGAAGTATGTAGGCGTCTAAAAATCACTAAACTTGACAAATCTCTGGGCCCAGATGGGATACACCCCCGAGTACTGCAGGAATTAAGTACAGTCATTGATAGACCATTATTTTTTATCTTTAAAGACTCCATAATAGCAGGGTCTGTACCACAGGACTGGTGTATACCAAATGTGGTGCCGATATTCAAAAAGGGGACAAGAACTGAACTTGAAAATTATAGGCCAGTAAGCTTAACCTCTACTGTGGGTAAAATCCTGGAGGGTATTCTAAGAGATACTAAGCTGGAGTATCTGAAGAGGAATAACCTCATGACCCAATATCATCATGGGTTTACTAGGGACCGTTCCTGTCAGACCACCTTCTATGAAGAGGTAAGTTCCAGACTGGACAAAGGGAACGCAGTGGACGTAGTGTACATGGACTTTTCATAAGCTTTTGATATGGTGCCACACAAAAGGTTGATACATAAAATGAGAACAATGGGAATAGGGGAAAATATGTGTATGTGGCTTAAGAGCTGGCTCAGGCATAAGAAAAAAAAGAGTGGTAATTAATGGAGCACACTCGGGCTGGGTCACATTTAGCAGTGGGGTATCACAGGGGTCAGTATGGGGCCCTCTTCTTCTTAACATAGTTATTAATGACCTTGTAGGGGGCATACAGAGTAGAATTTCAATATTTGCAGATGACACTAAACTATGCATGGTAATCAATGCAGAGGAGGATAATTTTATATTGCAGGAGGATTTATGTAAACTAGAAGCTTGGGCTGATAAATGGCAAATGAGCTTTAATGGGGATAAATGTAAGGTCATGCACTTGAGCAGAGCAAATAAGATGTATAATTATGTGCTTAATTGTAAAACACTGGGCAAAACCATCAATGAAAAAGACCTGGGTGTATGGGTGGACAACAACCTCACATTTAATGGTAATTGTCAGGCAGCTGCTACAAAGGCAAATAAAATAATGGGATGCATTAAAAGAGGCAGATATGCTCATGAGGAGAACATAATTTTACCTCTATACAAGTCACTAGTTCGACCACACTTAGAATACTGTGTACAGTTCTGGTCTCCGTTGTACAACAAAGACATAGCTGAACTAGAGCGGGTGCAGAGAAGAGTGACCAAGGTTATTAGAGGACTGGGGGGTCTGCGATACCAAGATAGGTTAATTTGGAGCGCCCCCAGATGCAGGGCCGCGGGGTACTCGGTACCGGGCCTCTCTGTCTCAGTTCTGGGGTCGTCACGGTGGCTAGACCTGGTCCGTGACCCTGCTAAGGGGCGTCCAATGAAAGATGTGATGGTGGTGCGTGGTGCAAGTCGCGATGAATAACGAGGACACAGGGTTGCAGTCTCTTTACCTCTTTACTGAAGGCTTTGGGATCCGCTATCCAGAGCACTGCTAACAGGGCTGGCTGAGACCGGCCGGTCCGAAGGCACATCCAGAGTTCCCTTTGCAGGTGGAAATCAGTGTCTACCTTCTAGCGCCTGTGTGTTGTAGTACTTCCCTGCTGAGCACCACGGGATAGTCCTCACAACTGTCGTGTATATTTCTGTTCTTTCTCTCTCTCTCTCCGTCCCCCAGATGATATGGCTAGGACGCACCTGTATGATGGGGTAGGCCTGGAGCTATTTAATAGGGACCCTAGGGACGCCCCTCTCCCACAGTTTGTGTCACGGGAAGCCTAGGTGGGCAAGAGCTAATAAACCGGGCCCCTGCAATTTCCCTCAGACTAGGGAAATCCTGACTGACCCTCCACCTAGAGTTTACACTGATGGTGTGCATGTCTAGGCCTCCACCCTCTCCCTGTCTCCTGTTTCAACCCTAGGCTGAAAACACCACCCTCCACCCAGTGAAGAGATCATACACCAATACCTACAGTTAGCACAGACAAGGATAACGGAAAATATACACCACGCCGCAGTCACTCAGGAATACACTATAAATGCATAGGGCAAAATAAATACAAATATAGGAAGGAGTAAATAAGACAAAGGGAAATACACCACCAGATACGATACTCCAACTCCTAGCTCACCACTCCAGACCGAGATAACCAAGCACTAGACAGAAGCTATAATCGGCGACGCCCAATGTTCAGGAGAACTATTTGAAAGCAGTGGGCATCGCGCAGTGTTGTGATCCGCTTTTTGGGCTCCCCTGGTGGTGGCTGGTGGTACTGGAGGCTTGTGTGTGCTTTTCTCCCTCAGCTCACCTGTTTCCATCAGTTTTGGGAGTTCCCTATTTAGCCTTGCTCTCCAGTCACTTCCTTGCCGGTCATCATTGTAACCTGAGTCATTCAGTTGCATGTTCCTGCTACTAGTCTGCTGATCAGCTAAGTGGACTCTTGTCCTTTTTGTTTTGTATATTTTGTCCAGTTTACAGTTTTGTCTTTCCCTGTTACTGGAAGCTCTTGTGGACTGAAATTGCCACTCCTGTGTCATGAGTTGACACAGGAGTCTTAAAGTAATTTCAGGATGGGTTTTTGAAAGGGTTTTTCAGCTGACCGTGAAGTCCTCTTTTGTATCCTTCCTCTATCTAGTAAGTGGACCTCGCTTTGCTAAATCTACCTTCATACTGTGTATGTCTTTTCCTCTGAACTCACCATTAATATATGTGGGGGCTACTATCATCTTTGGGGAATTTCACTAGAGGTAGCCAGGTCTGTTCCTTCCTCTTCCAGGCGTAGTTAGTTCTCCGGCTGGCGCGTGGCATATAGGAAGCCGTAGGCATGCTCCCTGGCTACTGTTAGTTGTGTGGTAGATTTAGGTCACGGTCAGCTTGAGTTTCCATCACCCGAGAGCTAGTCTGTTATTTTGTGTTTCTGATGTTCCCATGCCATTGGGGAATCATGACAGTAACCTGGCACAGAGAATTCTCCCGCAAGACCTGAAAAACCCTCCTGACCTGCTGAACATGAGACTCCCAGTCCTCAGAAAAAATCAAAATATCGTCCAAATACACAATCATAAATTTATCCAGATATTCACGGAAAATATCATGCATAAAGGACTGAAAAACTGAAGGTGCATTAGAAAGGCCGAAAGGCATTACTAAATACTCAAAGTGGCCCTCAGGCGTATTAAATGCGGTTTTCCACTCATCCCCTTGCTTAATTCGCACCAAATTATATGCCCCACGGAGATCAATCTTGGAGAACCACTTAGCCCCCCTTATACGAGCAAACAAATCAGTAAGCAGCGGCAACGGATACTGATATTTGACTGTAATTTTATTCAGGAGTCGATAATCAATACAAGGCCTCAGCGAGCCATCCTTTTTAGAGACAAAGAAAAACCCAGCTCCTAAAGGTGACGAAGAAGGACGAATATGTCCCTTTTCCAGGGACTCCTTAACATACTCTCGCATGGCAGCATGCTCAGGTACAGATAGGTTAAACAAACGACCCTTTGGAAATTTGCTGCCTGGAATCAGATCTATGGCGCAATCACACTCTCTGTGGGGAGGGAGAGAACCAATTTTAGGCTCTTCAAAAATATCCCCAAAATCCGACAAAAATGCCGGAATCTCAGAGGGAATAGATGACGAGATAGAAACCAAAGGTATGTCCCCATGAGCCCCCCGACATCCCCAGCTTAACACAGACATAGTTTACCAGTCCAGTACTGGGTTATGAGATTGTAACCATGGTAATCCAAGCACTAAAACATCATGTAGATTATGCAACACGAGGAAGCGAATCATCTCCTGATGGTCTGGAGTCATACGCATAGTCACTTGCGTCCAGAACTGTGGTCTATTACAAGCCAGAGGTGTAGAATCTATACCCCTTAGAGGTATAGGAACTTCCAGAGGCTCCAAATCAAACCCACAGCGCCTGGCGAAGGACCAATCCATGAGACTCAGAGCGGCGCCAGAGTCCACATAGGCATCCACGGTAATAACTGATAATGAACAAATCAGAGTTACAGACAGAAGAAATTTAGACTGTAAAGTGCCAATAGAAACAGACTTATCAACCTTCCTAGTACGTTTAGAGCATGCTGATATAACATGCGCGGAATCACCACAGTAGAAGCACAAGCCATTTTTGCGCCTATAATTCTGCCGCTCGCTTCTTGACAGAATTCTGTCACATTGCATTTTCTCTGGCGTCCCTTCAGAAGATACCGCCAAATGGTGCACGGATTTGCGCTCCCGCAAACGCCGATCAATCTGAATCGCCATTGTCATGGACTCATTCAGACCTGTGGGCGTAGGAAACCCCACCATGACATCCTTAACGGCATCAGAAAGGCCCTCTCTGAAATTTGCCGCTAGGGCACACTCATTCCACTGAGTAAGCACAGACCATTTACGAAATTTTTGGCAGTATATCTCAGCTTCATCTTGCCCTTGAGACAGGGCTATTAAAGCTTTTTCAGCTTGAATCTCCAAATTAGGTTCCTCATACAGCAACCCTAAAGCCAGAAAAAACGCATCCACATTGAGCAACGCAGGATCCCCTGGTGTCAATGAAAATGCCCAATTTTGAGGGTCACCTCGCAGCAAAGAAATCACAATCTTAACCTGCTGAACAGGATCTCCAGAGGAGTGAGGTCTGAGAGAAAGGAATAATTTACAATTACATTTGAAATTCAGAAACCGAGATCTATCTCCGGAAAATACCTCTGGTGTAGGAATCTTAGGTTCAGAAATAGGAGTACGTATAACATAATCTTGTAAATCCTGAACCTTCGTAGCAAGATTATTAAAACCTGCAGCCAAACTCTGAGGGTCCATCCTTAAACCGGAGAGATCAGAGCCATTCAAGGATTAGAAGGAGAGAAAGGCAAGGCTGTAAATAGAGCAGAAATACAACTGAGCCAACTAAGTAGCAAACATGAGAGGGAAAAAAAAAAAAATCTACAGACTTCTTTTACTCTCCTTTCTTCTGCCAATTACTTTAACAGCGGCCGGTCATACTGTCATGATTCCCCAATGGCATGGGAACATCAGAAACACAAAATAACAGACTAGCTCTCGGGTGATGGAAACTCAAGCTGACCGTGACCTAAATCTACCACACAACTAACAGTAGCCAGGGAGCATGCCTACGGCTTCCTATATGCCACGCGCCAGCCGGAGAACTAACTACGCCTGGAAGAGGAAGGAACAGACCTGGCTACCTCTAGTGAAATTCCCCAAAGATGATAGTAGCCCCCACATATATTAATGGTGAGTTCAGAGGAAAAGACATACACAGTATGAAGGTAGATTTAGCAAAGCGAGGTCCACTTACTAGATAGAGGAAGGATACAAAAGAGGACTTCACGGTCAGCTGAAAAACCCTTTCAAAAACCCATCCTGAAATTACTTTAAGACTCCTGTGTCAACTCATGACACAGGAGTGGCAATTTCAGTCCACAAGAGCTTCCAGTAACAGGGAAAGACAAAACTGTAAACTGGACAAAATATACAAAACAAAAAGGACAAGAGTCCACTTAGCTGATCAGCAGACTAGTAGCAGGAACATGCAACTGAATGACTCAGGTTACAATGATGACCGGCAAGGAAGTGACTGGAGAGCAAGGCTAAATAGGGAACTCCCAAAACTGATGGAAACAGGTGAGCTGAGGGAGAAAAGCACACACAAGCCTCCAGTACCACCAGCCACCACCAGGGGAGCCCAAAAAGCGGATCACAACAGCCCAGCTTCCAATCCGAGCAGGTAAATTAACCCCGGACCAGCTAGATAAAATCTAGCCGATGCCAATGAGCGCATCGTGGTCAAAAGCAGAATTACCGCTGTCTGTCGAACGACCTTGTCTGAACAGTGTCCGACATGACAGTACCCCGCCTTCTACGAGTGACCCCAGGGCCCTCACGGCTTATAGGACCCGGCTTGTCCGGATGGCGGCGGTGAAAAAATCTGACCAGCCGATCCGCATGAACGTCCAAGGCTGGTACCCAGGACCTCTCCTCAGGCCCATAACCATGCCAGTGTACCAAGTACTGTAAAGTGCAGCGCACTACACGAGAGTCAACCACCTTGGAGACTTCAAATTCAAAATTACCATCCACCAAGACTGGAGGTGGCATAGATGCTGCGTCCACAGAACCCACCACCTTCTTTAAAAGAGACCTGTGGAACACGTTGTGTATCTTATACACCGTAGGAAGCTCCAATCGGTACGCTACTGGGTTAATGACGGCGGTGACCCTAAATGGACCAATAAACTGTGGACCCAATTTAAGGGATGGTATTTTGAGTCTTATGTTTTTTGTGGATAACCACACCCAGTCATCCACACTCAGGTCCAGACCTGGCACACGCCTACTGTCAGCCACATGTTTGTACCTGGCACCCACACTCAACAGGCGCTGTTTAACTCTCCTCCAGACTGATGATAATTGTGCTCCTAACTGGTCTTCCTCCGGGATTCTGGAAGAGCCCCCCCTGACTCAAAGTACAAAATTGAGGATGAAGCCCGTAAACACAAAAAAAAAAGACTCCCCAGACGACTCCTGGGGGTGATTATTGATGGCAAACTCAGCCAAAGGAAGAAACTTCGACCACTCCTCCTGATTATCCGAAACAAAGCAGCGTAAGTACTGTTCCAAATTTTGGTTCATACGCTCGGTCTGACCATTAGACTGAGGGTGAAACGCCGAAGAATGAGACAACTTGATCCCCAGCTGTGAACAAAATGCTTTCCAGAATTTTGCCACAAACTGAGACCCCCTATCAGAATATCAGTAACGATGTCAGATGGAACCCCATGAAGTCTGACCACTTCCTGCACAAATACCTGAGCCAAAGTCTTAGCGTTAGGCAACGAAGGTAAAGACACAAAGTGTGACATTTTTGAGAACCGATCAACAATCACCAAGATGACCGTGTTCCCAGCTGAGGAGGACAAGTCAGTGATAAAATCCATGGAGATTTTCGTCCATGGCTTACTAGGTACCTCGAGAGGAAGTAGTGTGCCAACAGGATGGGAGCGGGGTGTCTTAGTCCTAGCGTACGTGGTGCAAGCTGACACGTATGAGACCACATCCTGTCAGATCTTGGGCCACCAAAACCGACATGACACCAACTCCAAGGTACCCCTAACCCCTGGATGGCCAGCCAGGACAGCATCATGATGCTCCGCCAAAACCTTTAAGCGGAGATGGAGAGGTACAAACGTTTTGTTGACGGGAATCTCAGATGGTACCTCCTCCTGGGCCTCGGCAATCTCAGCCTCAACCTCGGTAGTGAGAGCCGAAACCACAACACCCTTTTGGAGGATGGGTACTGGATCTTCCCGAGGCTCTCCCCCCGAAAAACACCGGGACAAAGCATCCGCCTTAGTGTTTTTAGAACCAGGTCTGTAAGTGACAACAAAGTTGAACCGTGTGAAAAACAATGCCCAGCGAGCCTGCCTGGGAGACAGACGCTTGGCAGACTCCAAATAAAGCAAATTCTTATGGTCGGTAATAACAGTAACCTGATGAACCGACCTCTCCAAGAAGTGTCGCCATTCCTCAAAGACCAATTTGATTGCCAACAACTCTCTGTTGCCGATATCGTAGTTACGTTCGGCGGGCGACAGTTTCTTGGAAAAATAGGCGCACGGACGCAAACCGCTCAAGGATGAGCCTTGTGACAACACTGCCCCCACACCAACCTCAGACGCATCGACTTCTACAACAAAAGGTTTTGATACATCTGGCTGCACCAGAATGGGAGCCGAAACAAACTTGTTTTTAAGAGATTCAAACGCGCACACAGCAGCCTCAGGCCAAACGGAGAAATTGTTACCCTTTTTAGTCACGTCAGTTAGCAGTTTAGCAATGATGGAAAAATCCTTGATAAACTTCCAATAGTAGTTAGAAAACCCAAGGAACCGCTGAAGTGCTTTTAGGTTATCAGGCCATTCCCAATGCAACACCGCTTGCACCTTAGCGGCGTCCATCTTAAAACCAGAAGCAGACACAATAAAGCCCAAGAAAGGCAACTCCTGTACCGAAAATACACATTTCTCCAGTTTTGCATATAGCTTATTCTCTCTGAGAAGCTGTAACACCTGCCTGACATGATCTAAATGAGTATCACGGTCACAAGAATATATGAGGATGTGATCTAGGTACACAATAATGAATTTCCCCAAAACATGCGAGAACACATCATTTATGAAATGTTGGAACACTGCAGGTGCGTTTGTGAACCCTAATGGCATCACCAAATTTTCAAAATGACCCTCAGGGGTATTAAAAGCAGTCTTCCACTCATCACCTTGATGGACTCTTATGAGGTTGTACGTCCCCCTGAGGTCAAGCTTGGTAAACCACTTAGCACCTGCCACCTGGTTGAACAAATCCGGTATCAATAGCATAGGGTATGGATCATGAACCGTAATCTGGTTTAATTCCCTGAAATCCAGACACGGCCGTAGTCCACCATCTTTCTTCTTAACGAAGAAGAATCCTGCTGCCACTGGTGAGGATGAAGGCCTGATGTGCCCTTTGCTCAAACTTTCAGCAATGTAATCATTTAGCGCTTGTCTCTCCGGACTGGAGATGTTAAACATCCTTGCTTTAGGCAACTTGGCCCCTGGTTTAAACCTGATAGAACAGTCATAGGAGCGATGAGGTGGCAACTCTGAACAACCCTTCTCAGAGAACACATCCACAAAATCCAGAAGTGACTCAGGAACGCTTGGACTCACAGCAGAAACACATGTGGCCAAGTGTTGTGAATTCTGCTTTTGGGTTCCCTCCGGTGGTGGTAGGTGGTAATGCAGTTGTCCCTGAGTTGCAGTCCTGGTCAGGTGTTTCTGCTGATTGCAGTTCTGACTGGGGTATTTAGGTGTGCAGAATTCATTAGTCCTTGCCAGTTGTCAATTGTTGTTGGGAGGTGTTGGACCTCTGCCTGGTTCCTCCTGCCTTTCTGCCAAATCAGCAAAGATAAGTGTCTGTTTTTTTTCTTTGGCATACATGCTGTGTGTTTCATGATTCAGTGCTATTCTTTTGTGCTTTCTTGTCCAGCTTAGATTGTGTCAGTATTTTCTCAGTCTTGTTGGATTCTCTGGGGTTGCAGATATTCATTCCACGTCTTTAGTTAGATTGTGGAATTTTTTGTATTATCTGCTGTGGATATTTTTTGAAGGGTTTTAATACTGACCGTCTAGTATTCTGTCCTATCCTTTCCTGTTTAGCTAGAGTGGCCTCTTTTGCTGAATCATGTTTTCTGCCTGCGTGTGTCTTTTCTTCTCCTACTCACAGTCAATATTCGTGGGGGCTGCCTATCCTTTGGGGTTCTGCTCTGAGGCAAGGTAGTATTCCTATTTCCATCTATAGGGGTATTTAATCCTCCGGCTGTGTCGAGGTGTCTAGGGTTTGTTAGGCACATCCCACGGCTACTTCTAGTTGCGGTGTTAGTTCAGGATCTGCGGTCAGTACAGTTTCCACCTACTCCAGAGAAGGTTTCATGCGGCTCCAAGGTCACTGGATCATAACAGTACAACTGGCCAATAATGAGCTAAATGCATCTCAGAAGAAGGGAAGAAAGGTGTTGAGCCATTTTTTTTCTGAAGTCTGTTTTGTCTTTTCTTCCCTCTTTATCTATGGGTGGCTGAGGAGTCTTGTGCTAGCATGGATGTTCAGGAATTAGCTTCTCATGTAGACCAGCTTGCTGCTAGGGTACAGGGTTTCTGATTATATTGTTCAGACTCCTGTTTTAGAACCGAAGATTCCTACTCCTGATTTGTTTTTTGGTGACAGGTCCAAATTTTTGAGTTTTAAAAAAAATTGTAAACTGTTTTTTGCTTTGAGACCTCGATCCTCCGGTGATTCCATTCAGCAGGTTAAAATCGTCATCTCCCTGCTGCGTGGTGATCCACAGGAGTGTGCATTTTCCATGGAATCTGAGAATCCTGCTTTGCTTAATGTAGACTCCTTTTTTCAGGCTTTAGGATTATTATATGATGAACCGAATTCTGTGGATCAAGCAGAGAAGACCTTGTTGGCCCTGTCTCAGGGTCAAGAGGTGGCAGAATGGTATTGTCAGAAATTTAGAAAATGGTCTGTGTTGACTAAATGGAATGATGATGCTTTGGCGGCAATTTTCAGAAAGGGTCTTTCTGAATCCTTTAAAGATGTTATGGTGGGGTTTCCCACGCCTTCCGGTCTGAGTAATTCTATGTCCCTGGCCATTCAGATTGATCGGCGCTTGCGGGAGCGTAGAACTGTGCGCGATGTGGCGTTGTCCTCAGAGCCAATTCCTGAGCCAATGCAGTGTGATAGGATTTTGTCTAGAACGGAACAACAAGAATTCAGACGTCAGAATAGGTTGTGTTATTATTATGGCGACGCTTCTCATGTCATTTCAGTCTGCCCTAAGAGGACAAAAAGGATCGCTAGTTCATTTACCATCAGTACTGTACAACCTAAATTTCTGTTATCGGTGTCCTTGATCTGCTCATTGTCATCATTTTCTGTCATGGCGTTTGTGGATTCAGGCGCCGCTTGAACTTAATGGATTTTGAGTTTGCCAGGCGTTGTGGTTTTCCCTTGCAGCCTTTGCAGAACCCTATTCCTTTAAGGGGGATTAATGCTACACCTTTGGCTAAAAATAAGCCTCAGTTTTGGACACAGGTGACCATGCACATGGCGCCAGCCCATCAGGAAGATTGTCGATTTCTGGAGTTGAATAATTTGCATGATGTTATCGTGCTGGGTTTTCCGTGGTTGCAGGTACATAATCCTGTGTTGGATTGGAAGTCTATGTCTGTGACTAGTTGGGGTTGTCAGGGGGTTCATAATGATGTTCCTTTGATGTCAATCTCCTCTTCTTCCTCTTCTGAAATTCCAGAGTTTTTGTCTGATTTTCAGGATGTATTCGATGAGCCCAAGTCCAGTTCCCTTCCACCGCACAGGGACTGTGATTGTGCGATTGACTTGATTCCAGGCAGTAAGTTTCCTAAGGGCCGACTTTTCAACCTGTCTGTGATTGAACATACCGCCATGCAGAGTTATGTTAAGGAGTCTTTGGAGAAAGGGCATATTCGGCCATCTTCTTCACCGTTGGGAGCGGGATTTTTTTTTGTTGCTAAGAAGGATGGCTCCTTGAGACCTTGTATTGATTATCGCCTCTTGAATAAGATCACGGTCAAGTTTCAATACCCTTTACCTCTGCTTTCTGATTTGTTTGCTAGGATTAAGGGGGCTAGTTGGTTTACTAAGATTGACCTTCGGGGGGCATATAATCTTGTTCGTATTAAACAGGGTGATGAATGGAAAACTGCGTTTAATACGCCCGAAGGTCATTTTGAATACCTTGTGATGCCATTCGGGCTTACTAATGCTCCATCGGTTTTTCAATCCTTCATGCATGATATCTTCCGGACTTATATTGATAAACTCTTGATTGTATATTTGGACGATATTTAGATTTTTTCCGATGATTGGGAGTCTCTTGTGGAACAGGTCAGGATTGTATTTCAGATTCTTTGTGACAATGCTTTGTTTGTGAAGGGGTCTAAGTGCCTCTTTGGGGTGCAGAAGGTTTCTTTTTTGGGCTTCATTTTTTCTCCCTCATCTATGGAGATTGATCCGGTTAAGGTTCAGGCCATTTATGATTGGATTCAACCCACATCCGTGAAGAGCCTTCAGAAATTTTTGGGTTTTGCAAATTTTTATCGCCGTTTCATTGCTAATTTCTCCAGCATGGTTAAACCCTTGACCGATTTGACGAAGAAAGGCACTGATGTGGCGAATTGGTCCTCTGCAGCTGTCTCTGCCTTTCAGGAGCTTAAACGCCGATTTACTTCTGCTCTGGTGTTGCGCCAACTGGATGTTTCCCTTCCGTTTCAGATTGAGATTGACGCCTCTGAGATTGGGGCAGGGGTCGTTTTGTCTCAGAGGGATTCTGTGGGTTCCTTGATGAAACCGTGTGCCTTCTTCTCCCGTAAGTTTTCACCTGCTGAACGCAATTACGATGTCGGCAATCGGGAGTTGTTGGCTATGAAGTGGGCGTTTGAGGAGTGGCGACATTGGCTTGAGGGAGCTAAGCACCGTATTGTGGTCCTGACTGATCATAAGAATCTGATTTACCTCGAGTCTGCCAGACGGCTGAGTCCTAGACAGGCTCGATGGTCCTTGTTTTTTTCCCGTTTTGATTTCGTGGTTTCGTATCTTCCGGGTTCTAAGAATATTAAGGCTGATGCCAATTCTAGGAGTTTTTTGCCTGATTCTCCTGAGGTCCTTGAACCGGTCAGCATTCTGAAAGAAGGGGTGGTCCTTTCTGCCATTTTCCTTGATTTACGGCGGGTTCTTCAGGAATTTCAGGCTGACAGACCTGACCGCTGTCCTGTGGGAAAATTGTTTGTTCCTGACAGATGGACTAGTAGAGTGATTTCTGAGGTTCACTGTTCCGTGTTGGCTGGTCATCCTGGTATTTTTGGTACCAGAGATTTGGTTGGTAGGTCCTTTTAGTGGCCTTCCTTGTCACGTGATGTGCGTTCTTTTGTGCAGTCCTGTGGGACTTGTGCGCGGGCCAAGCCTTGTTGTTCCCATGCTAGTGGGTTACTTTTGCCATTGCCGGTCCCTGAGAGGCCCTGGATGCATATTTCTATGGATTTTATTTCTGATCTTCCGGTTTCCCAGAGGATGTCAGTTATCTGGGTTGTTTGTGACCGGTTTTCTAAGATGGTTCATTTGGTGCCTTTGCCTAAATTGCCTTCCTCTTCAGATTTCGTTCCGTTGTTTTTTCAGCATGTGGTTCGTTTGCATAGTATTCTGGAGAATATTGTGTCCGACAGAGGTTCCCATTTTGTTTCTAGGTTTTGGCGGGCCTTTTGTGCTAGGCTGGGCATTGATTTGTCTTTTTCTTCTGCATTTCATCCTCAGACAAATGGCCAGACCGAGCGAACTAATCAGACCTTGGAGACCTATTTGAGATGCTTTGTGTCTGCTGATCAGGATGATTGGGTGGCCTTTTTGCCATTGGCCGAGTTTGCCCTTAATAAGGGCTAGTTCAGCTACTTTGGTTTCGCCTTTCTTTTGTAATTTTGGTTTTCATCCTCGTTTTTCTTCTGGGCAGGTTGAGCCTTCTGACTGTCCTGGTGTGGATTCTGTGGTTGACAGTTTGCAGCAGATTTGGGCTCATGTGGTGGACAATTTGGTGTTGTCTCAGGAGGAGGCTCAACGTTTTGCTAACCGTCGTCGGTGTGTTGGTTCCCGGCTTCGGGTTGGGGATCTGGTTTGGTTGTCTTCCCGTCATGTTCCTATGAAGATTTCTTCCCCTAAGTTTAAGCCTCGGTTTATTGGTCCTTATAGGATTTCTGGGATTATTAATCCGGTGTCTTTTCGATTGGCGCTTCCGGCCTCTTTTGCTATCCATAATGTCTTCCATAGATCTTTATTGCGGAAATATGTGGTGCCCGTTGTTCCATCTGTTGATCCTCCGGCCCCTGTGTTGGTTGATGGGGAGTTGAAGTATGTGGTTGAGAAGATTTTGGATTCTCGTTTTTCGAGGCGGAGGCTTCAGTACCTTGTCAAATGGAAGAGTTATGGCCAGGAGGATAATTCTTGGGTTTTTGCTTCTGATGTCCATGCTGCTGATTTGGTCCGTGCCTTTCATCTGGCTCGTCCTGATCGGCCTGGGGGCGCTGGTGAGGGTTCGGTGACCCCTCCTCAAGGGGGGGTACTGTTGTGAATTCTGCTTTTGGGTTCCCTCTGGTGGTGGTAGGTGGTAATGCAGTTGTCCCTGAGTTGCAGTCCTGGTCAGGTGTTTCTGCTGATTGCAGTTCTGACTGGGGTATTTAGGTGTGCAGGATTCATTAGTCCTTGCCAGTTGTCAATTGTTGTTGGGAGGTGTTGGACCTCTGCCTCCTTCCTCCTATCTTTCTGCCAAATCAGCAAAGATAAGTGTCTGGTTTTTTTTCTGTGGCACACATGCTGTGTGCTTCATGATTCAGTGCTATTCTTTTGTGTTTTCTTGTGCAGCTTAGATTGTGTCAGTATTTTCTCAGTCTTGTTGGATTCTCTGGGGTTGCAGATATTCATTCCACGTCTTTAGTTAGATTGTGGAATTTTTTGTATTATCTGCTGTGGATATTTTTTGAAGGGTTTTAATACTGACCGTCTAGTATTCTGTCCTATCCTTTCCTGTTTAGCTAGAGTGGTCTCTTTTGCTGAATCTTGTTTTCTGCCTGCGTGTGTCTTTTCTTCTCCTACTCACAGTCAATATTTGTGGGGGCTGCCTATCCTTTGGGGTTCTGCTCTGAGGCAAGGTAGTATTCCTATTGCCATCTATAGGGGTATTTAGTCCTCCGGCTGTGTCGAGGTGTCTAGGGTTTGTTAGGCACCCCCCACGGCTACTTCTAGTTGCGGTGTTAGTTCAGGATCTGCGGTCAGTACAGTTTCCACCTACTCCAGAGAAGGTTTCATGCGGCTCCAAGGTCACCGGATGATAACAGCCAAGCAACTCTCCTGACAGAAATCACTCCACTGAATTATGTCCTGAGTTTTTCAGTCAATAACCGGGTTGTGTGTAGACAACCATGGAAAACCCAGAACTAATTGTGCCGGAAGACTCTTGAGCACCTTACATGTAACCTGCTCGAAATGAAGAACCCCAATGTGGAGTTTAATCTCAGCCACAAACTCAGTAATCTCCCCCTGTGGGAGAGGAGCAGAATTGATAGTGACCACGCGGATAGGATGAGGCAGCTTTACGATCCTAAAGCCAGCAGTGCGCGCAAACTCCTCATCAATGAGATTTGTGGCAGAACCACTATCCACAAAAACAGTGATTGGCAGCTCTCTGCCAGCGACAACAACTTTGGCAGGGAGCATGCACTGAGAAACCATCATGGAGGATATACATAAGCTCAGATTGGACTCCTCCACACCCTCTGAGCTTAGAAGTTTTTCCGCCGTTGCATTTTTCTTTGACAGCAGAGGACAGATATTAATAAAATGACCAGTTTTACCGCAGTAAAAACAGGCTCCCTGCTTCCTGAGTACAGGGGCTCGATTCTTAACATGTGATACCCCTGCGACTTGCATAGGTTCCGTGGGCTCCCCTGCAGCAACTTCACGTGAACCTAAACCTTCACCCACAGGCGGCGTCTCATGATCCCCCTGACGCAAACGGCGATCAATGCGGACAACAAGACTCATAGCGGAATCTAGTGAAGCAGGAGTCTCGTACGTCAGGAGGGCTTTTTGAACCCTATCAGAAACTCCATGAATAAAGTTACTCCGCAGCGCAGAATCATTCCACTGTGTGTTGACCGCCCAGCGGCGAAATTCAGAACAGTAATCCTCTGCAACTCGCTCCCCCTGGCAAATAGTGCGTATCTTAGATTCTGCTAGAGCCATTCTGTCAGGCTCATAGTAAATGTTTTTCAAAAGAAGAAAAAAAACTCTCCACAGAGTCAAATGCAGCAGAATCAGATGGCAAAGAAAACGCCCATGCTTGGGGATCCCCGTTTAATAATGACAACACCAGACCCACACGCTGAGCCTCATTACCGGAGGAGATCGGGCGCATACGGAAATACAGTTTGCAAGCTTCACGAAAAGAAACAAATTTACTGCGTTCCCCAGCAAATTTTTCAGGCAAAGGAAACTTAGGCTCAGCAACTTTACCTGTAACTCCGGCTTGCACGTTGGACACTGCTAGTCCCTGTTGCTGCACTGCCCCCCTTAACTCAGTGACCTGTAGGGACAGCGCCTTCAACTGGCCGGTTATGGAAATCATGGGATCCATGGAAATAATGTTGGCCGATTATAATGTCACAGGAAGCCTAGGTGGGCAAGAGCTAATAACCCGGGCCCCTGCAATTTCCCACAGACTAGGGAAATCCTGACTGACCCTCTACCTAGAGTTTACACTGATGGTGTGCATGTCTAGGCCTCCACCCTCTCCCTGTCTTCTGTTTCACCCCTAGGCTGAAAACACCACCCTCCACCCTGTGAAGAGATCATACACCAATACCCACAGTTAGCACAGACAAGGATAACGGAAAATATACACCATGCCGCAGTCACTCAGGAATACACTATAAATGCACAGGGCAAAATAAATACAAATATAGGAAGGAGTAAATAAGACAAAGGGAAATACACCACCAGATACGATACTCCAACTCCTAGCTCACCACTCCAGACAGAGATAACCAAGCACTAGACAGAAGCTATAATTGGCGATGCCCAATGTTCAGGAGAACTATTTAAAGGCAGTGGGCATGGCCCAGCTTCCAATTCGAGCACCAGGTAAATTAACCCCGGACCAGCTAGATAAAATCTAGCCGACGCCAATGAGCGCATAGTGGTCAAAAGCGGAATTACCGCTGTCTGTCGAACGACCTGGTCTGAACAGTGTCCGACATGACAGTTTGCCTCCGTTGTCTTCGTTAGGTGTAATGGTGAGACAGCCAACCTATAGTTAACTGCCCGGCCGTAGTTTAAAGTAATGCGTGGAGTCTCTTACTTTCTCGGCGTTCTGGCCACCGGCTATGCGCCTTAGAAGGATTTTGCTGTTCTTGAGGCACGACTCCTTCTGGTATTATCTCCTTTTTGCTGTGATCCCGTTTTTCACTTCTCCACAATAAACCTCGCTTCTTGTCCTTTCTTAGGAGTCTGCCGCTGTAAGGCGCAGGCACGACTCAGTAACGATCTGTCCCTTTCTAGGACTCTGCCAGGATCCCACCCCTGACAGGTCCTCTCTCCAGCTCTTCCCAGCTACTTTCTGCCTATCTTCCTATCCAACCCCCAGTTTTACCAGAGTGTGAGGAGCGGCCTACTAGATAGAACCACTCCCCCTGGTGCCCGGAGTGTGAAGTGTAATGTGTGTCTGTGATACCTGGTCAGGTGAACTCCTTTAGTGCCATCAGGCATACCATCACTCCCCTTAGCGGTGAAGCAATAGTACTGCAACGACCAGGACTCTGGGGTGCTGCACTCCCCCCCGGTTAAATCCAGTACTCCCGGAATGGGAAAAGAAAAACAACAATACATGTTAACAACAAACATACAAACTTTTTAAAATGCAATAAACAAGTAAACTTAACAGTGCTTCCCTTTATGGGAGGTGAGAACACTTGAACATTGCGAAAGTTTGGTCATGCACAGTTTATGACTCTCAGTTCAGTGGTTGTAACTTTAAAACAGCAGGGACCCCGGGTAAACAAAGGGGTCCCTTTTGAAAGTTTTGGAGCAATTCACTGTCCATTGCTCCGTTGTCCATTTTTAAACCTGTAACAAAGATATTTACACAAACACAATTAGCAACTTTTGTTAATACCTCCAAGTTTTGTAGCAAAGGGGAGTTTGATTCTTGTTGCTACGTGTAGACCTCCGTAGTGCAGGGGTTGCTATTGGCCTAGCAGGGCTCGCTATGCTTGCTACCACTGGTGTAGTGCACTGCCTTCTAGCTACGCTTCTAGTGAGTCTGGGTAGCACTGGCATGCTGGATCTCTCAGAGCTGCTGCTACCAACAGTGGGCATGGCAGATTCGCCGATAGCAGAGGGAGGCTCCACCGGTCCGACGGTGGGCATGGCATCGTCCAGCGGGGTCTGTGGTGATGGCGGGTCCTGGGGATCTGGAACCACGTTTAGTTCAGGTGGGTTCGGTTGACGAAACGTTAAGACAGGTACCACGATGGCCTGATTTATTTGAGTCCAAGACTGGGGAAAATCGCCAAGAAGAGTGTGTATCATCTTCTCCTCTTCTACAGGTGGAGAGGCTCTTGGATCTGTTTCCTTCTCCCTCAACTTATCAGGGCATACCTTAAGGTGGTCTCTGGATATTGCCTTTGAGGTTTCCCCCCCATCGTTGCTGATGAGACAGACTTTAATATTGTCGAAATCGGATGGCAGGATGGTATACGGTTCCGCTTCCCATTGGTCGTCAAGCTTGTGTAGCCTTCTCTTCCGCTTGAGTACTTGCTCACCAGGGGGCAAAGGAATCGCAGGAGCATGCTGGTTGTTGTCCCTTTCCTGTTTTTGCCTGGCCTGAGCGAGACTTCTTTCCATGCATTCCTGTACTTTGCGGTACCTTTGCCGCCTGTCTGTATCCCAATCGGCATCCGGCGAGGTATCCTCGGGGGTTAGAACCCCCATGTCCAGATCAACGGGCAACTTGCTAGACCTTCCTCGCATCAGGTACGCCGGAGTGCAGTTGGTAGAATTCACTGGAATGTGGTTGTACATGTCTACCAGGTCGGGCAATTTTGTTGGCCACAAGTTCCGTTCTCCCACAGGCAAGGTCTTCAGTAAGTCGATCACCACTTGGTTCATCTTTTCACACATCCCGTTAGTTTGGGGATGGTACGGTGTGGTTCTGATCTTCTTACACCCGTACAGATTGCAGAACTCCTGGAACACCTCTGCCTCAAACGCTGGTCCCTGATCGGTCAGTACCTTCTCCGGATACCCATGGGGCCTACAGAAGTACTGCTGGAAGGTTTTGGCGGCCATCCTGGCCGTTAGATCCTTGACAGGTACAACCACCAGGAACCTGGAGTAGTGATCCACGATGGTGAGAGCATAAATATAGCCCAACCAGCTAGGCGTCAGCTTCACGTGGTCTAGCGCGACCAGTTCTAGCGGCCGTTTGGTGATGATGGGCTGCAAAGGAGCCCGTTGGCTGTCACGGTCATTCCTGCGTAGGCTGCACGGGCCACACTCCCGACACCACTTCTCGATGGCTCTTTTCATGCCAATCCAATAGAATCTCCCTCGGAGTAGTCTCTCCAACTTCCTCCACCCGAAGTGTCCAGCCCCATCGTGGTACGCTCCCAGAACCATTGGCGCATCTTGCCTTGGAACCACTATCTGCCATACCAATTCATGAGTGCGGGGGTCGATACTTATTCGGCACAGCTTACCATCGTGAATAAACAATTTGCTTCTCCCCTTCCACAGCTGTTGGGTTTCTTGTGAATCATCCGGGCCGGGATGCAAACCTGCCTGCGTCAGAAGCTCTTTCACCTGACGGACCGCAGGGTCACGATCCTGGGTCTCTGCCCACCCGTGGTGGGGCAGGGGATTCAGCGTGGCATCCTGGTTGTTTCTGTTCCTGTTCTTCACATGATGGGAGCACTGAGTGGCTTTGGGGTGATGGAAAGTGGGCAGCTCTACTTCTTCAAGTGTCTCTGGGTCCTCCCCCGTTTCTGGCAAATTGGGCATCCGGGACAAGGCATCGGCATTCGCATTCTTGCGTCCTGCCCGGTACTTGATGGTGAAGTCGTAATTGGACAGCCGGGCCATCCACCGCTGTTCCAAGGCCCCGAGTTTTGCCGTGTCCAAGTGCGTTAGTGGATTGTTATCCATGAAGACGGTGAATTTTGCTGAAGTTTGAACCTCTCCGTCACTGCCCAAACGATGGCGAGGAATTCCAATTTGAAGGAACTGTAGTTGTCAGGGTTCCTTTCCGTGGGACGAAGTTTCCTGCTGGCATAAGCGATTACCCTCTCCTTGCCTTTCTGGACCTGGGACAACACAGCTCCCAGTCCTATGTTGCTGGCATCCGTATACAGTACAAACGGTTGATCATACTCAGGGTAGGCCAGTACCTCTTCTCCCGTCAGCGCCATCTTCAAGCAAGTGAATGATCCTTCCAGTCCTTCGTTCCAATCAAATGAGGTATTCTTCCCCCTGAGCTTCTTGGATTGGCCCACCAACAGATCTTGCAATGGCGCGGCCTTTTTGGTGAAGTCCTTGATGAACCTCCTGTAATAGCCTACCAACCCGAGGAACTGCCGGACTTCATGGAGGTTGCTGGGTTTCGGCCAGTCTTTAATCACCGTAACCTTGTCGGGGTCTGGGGCCACTCCTTCATCACTCACCACATGGCCGAGATACTGCACTTTGGGTTTCAGCAGGTGGCATTTAGATGGTTTCACCTTTAAGCCAAAGTTGGACAGGGCTTCTGTTGTGAATTTGGATTCTGGGCTCCCCCGGTGGCCGCTTGTGGAATTGGACTTGTCATCCTCTTTCCTGTTTCACCTGATTCCATCAGTAGTGGGTGTCGCTATTTAAGCTCATTTCTCTGGTGGTTTCTTGCCGGTCAACAATGTTATCTGATGCCTCTCAGTGCTTGTTCCTGCTTCTAGACTACTACTAGATAAGTTGGACTTTTGTCCATGTTTTGTTTTGCCTATTTGTTCCAGTTCACAGCTGAAGTTTTGTTACTGTGTCTGGAAAGCTCTCGTTGATCAGGGATTGCTACTCTGGCGTTATGAGTTAATGCCAGAGTTTAAGGTAATCTCTGGATGGTGTTTTGTTAGTGTTTTTCTGCTGACCATGAAAGTATACTATCTGTCTTCTGCTATCTAGTAAGCGGACCTCAAATTTGCTAAGACTATTTTCCTGCTGCGTTTGTTGTTTCATCTGAACTCACCGTCATTATATGTGGGGGGCTACTGTCTTCTTTGGAATATTTCTCTAGAGGTGAGCCAGGTCTTATATTTCCCTCTGCTAGCTATTTAGGTCTTAGGCCAGAGCTGGGCATCTAGCGATAAATAGGAAATGCTACCTGGCTATTTCTAGTTGCGCGGCAGGCTTAGTTCATGGTCAGTATAGTTCCATCTTCCGAGAGCTTGTCCCTCTATAGGCTTGCTATGATCTCTGCCTGCAGAGATCATGACAGTTTGACCGGCCAATAAAGTGTTAAAGACCCAGGTTGAGAAAGGAGAGTTATAAGAAGTCTGCTGAAATTTTTTTTTTTTTTTTCCTCCAGTCTGCCTTGCTGCAGTCTTTTCTCTCTCTCTCCTCCTAATCTCTGTATGCTCTGTGTGCACCTGACAATAATGGATCTCCAGAGTGTAACTGCGGGTTTGAATAATCTCATCACGAAAGTACAAAATTTACAAGATTTTGTGGTACATGCTCCGGTATCTGAGCCGAGAATTCCTTTGCCGGAGTTCTTCACAGGGAATAGAGCTAGCTTCCAGAATTTCCGAAATAATTGTAAGCTTTATTTGTCCCTGAAGTCTCGTTCAGCTGGAGACCCTGCTCAGCAGGTTAGGATTGTGATTTCCTTGCTCAGGGGTGACCCTCAAGATTGGGCCTTCTCATTGCCAGCAGGGGATCCTGCGTTACGCGATGTGGATGCGTTTTTTCTGGCCTTGGGCTTGCTTTATGAGGAACCTCATTTGGAACTTCAGGCAGAAAAAACTTTGATGGCACTATCTCAGGGGCAAGACGAAGCTGAAGTTTTCTGCCAAAAATTCCGTAAATGGTCTGTGCTTACTCAGTGGAATGAGTGCGCCTTGGCGGCAACTTTCAGAGAAGGTCTCTCTGATGCCGTTAAGGATGTTATGGTGGGGTTCCCTTTGCCTGCAGGTCTGAATGAGTCCATGACAATGGCTATTCAGATTGATAGGCGTCTGCGGGAGCGCAAACCGGTGCACCATCTGGCGGTGTCTATGGAAAAGACGCCAGAAAGTATGCAGTGTGATAGAATTCTGTCCAGGAGCGAGCGACAGAATTTTAGACGGAAGAATGGATTGTGTTTCTATTGTGGGGATTCTACTCATGTTATATCGGCATGCTCTAGGCGTACAAAGAAGCTTGATAAGTCTGTTTCCATTAGCACCATTCAGTCTAAGTTTATTTTGTCTGTAACCCTGATTTGCTCTTTGTCATCCATTGCCACGGACGCCTATGTTGACTCTGGCGCCGCTCTGAGTCTTATGGATTGGTCCTTTGCCAATCGTTGTGGTTTTGATTTAGAGCCTTTGGAGACTCTTATTCCTCTGAAGGGGATTGACTCCACCCCATTGGCTAATAATAAACCACAATACTGGACACAAGTAACCATGCGTATCAATCCGGATCACCAGGAGATTATTCGTTTCCTGGTGCTGTATAATTTACATGACGATTTGGTACTGGGATTGCCATGGTTGCAGTCTCACAACCCAGTCTTGGACTGGAGAGCAATGTCTGTGTTGAGCTGGGGATGTAAGGGTATTCATGGGGACGTACCTTTGGTTTCTATTTCGTCGTCCATTCCCTCTGAAGTCCCTGAGTTCCTCTCTGATTATCAAGACGTCTTTGACGAACCCAAGCTTGGGTCGTTACCTCCGCACCGTGAGTGCGATTGTGCCATAGATTTGATACCGGGTTGTAAATATCCAAAGGGTCGTTTGTTTAATTTGTCTGTGCCGGAACATGCTGCTATGCGGGAATATATAAAGGAGTCTTTGGAAAAGGGACATATTCGTCCATCTTCTTCTCCCTTGGGAGCTGGGTTTTTCTTTGTCTCAAAAAAAGACGGCTCTTTGAGACCATGTATTGATTATCGGCTTCTGAATAAGATCACTGTTAAGTATCAATACCCATTGCCATTGCTTACTGATTTGTTTGCTCGTATAGAGGGTGCTAAGTGGTTCTCTAAAATTGATCTTCGTGGGGCGTATAATTTGGTGCGGATCAGGCAGGGGGATGAGTGGAAGACCGCATTTAATACGCCCGAGGGCCACTTTGAGTATTTGGTCATGCCTTTTGGTCTTTCTAATGCCCCTTCAGTTTTCCAGTCTTTTATGCATGATATTTTCCGCGATTTTCTGGATAAATTTATGATAATATATCTGGATGATATTCTGATTTTTTCTGATGACTGGGACTCTCATGTCCAGCAGGTCAGGAGAGTTTTTCAGGTTCTGCGGTCTAATTCTTTATGTGTGAAGGGGTCTAAGTGCGTTTTTGGGGTCCAGAAAATTTCCTTTTTGGGGTATATTTTTTCTCCCTCTTCCATTGAGATGGATCCCGTCAAGGTGCAAGCTATTTGTGACTGGACTCAGCCCTCCTCTCTTAAGGGTCTTCAGAGATTTTTGGGCTTTGCCAACTTTTACCGCCGATTTATTGCTGGTTTTTCGGATGTCGTTAAACCACTGACTGATTTGACCAGACAAGGCGCTGATGTTGCTAATTGGTCCCCTCATGCTGTAGAGGCCTTTCAGGAGCTTAAGCGCCGTTTTGCCTCTGCCCCTGTGTTGCGTCAGCCTGATGTGAATCTGCCTTTTCAGGTTGAGGTTGACGCTTCGGAGATCGGAGCTGGGGCAGTGTTGTCGCAGAAAGGTTCCGACTGCTCCGTCATTAGGCCTTGTGCCTTCTTTTCTCGCAAATTTTCGCCCGCAGAGCGGAATTATGATGTTGGGAATCGGGAGCTTTTGGCCATGAAGTGGGCGTTTGAGGAGTGGCGCCATTGGCTCGAGGGGGCTAGACATCAGGTGGTGGTATTGACTGACCACAAAAATTTGATTTATCTTGAGACTGCCAGACGCCTGAATCCTAGACAGGCGCGCTGGTCTTTATTTTTTTCTCGCTTTAATTTTGTGGTGTCATACCTACCGGGTTCTAAGAATGTTAAGGCAGATGCCCTTTCTAGGAGTTTTGACCCGGACTCTCCTGGTAATTCTGAACCCACAGGTATCCTTAGGGAGGGAGTAATTTTGTCGGCCGTTTCTCCTGATCTGCGGCGGTCCTTGCAAGAGTTTCAGGCGGATAGACCGGATCGTTGTCCGCCTGATAGACTGTTTGTTCCGGATGATTGGACCAGCAGAGTCATCTCTGAGGTACATTCTTCTGCATTGGCAGGTCATCCCGGAATTTTTGGTACCAGGGATTTGGTGGCAAGATCCTTCTGGTGGCCTTCTCTGTCACGAGATGTGCGAGTCTTTGTGCAGTCATGTGACGTTTGTGCTCGGGCCAAGTCTTGTAGTTCTCGGGCTAGCGGACTGCTGTTGCCCTTGCCTATTCCTAAGAGGCCTTGGACACACATCTCGATGGATTTTATTTCAGATCTGCCTGTTTCCCAGAAGATGTCTGTCATCTGGGTGGTCTGTGACCGTTTCTCTAAAATGGTCCATTTGGTTCCTCTGCCCAAGTTGCCTTCTTCTTCTGAGTTGGTTCCTCTGTTTTTTCAGAATGTTGTCCGATTGCACGGTATTCCTGAGAATATTGTTTCTGACAGAGGTACCCAATTTGTGTCTAGATTTTGGCGGGCATTCTGTGCTAGGATGGGCATAGATTTGTCTTTTTCGTCTGCTTTTCACCCTCAGACTAATGGCCAGACCGAGCGGACTAATCAGACCCTTGAGACATATCTGAGGTGTTTTGTCTCTGCTGACCAGGATGATTGGGTTGCTTTTTTGCCATTGGCAGAGTTCGCCCTCAATAATCGGGCCAGTTCTTCCACCTTGGTGTCCCCGTTTTTCTGTAATTCGGGGTTTCACCCTCGATTTTCCTCCGGTCAGGTGGAATCCTCGGATTGTCCTGGAGTGGATGCGGTGGTAGAGAGATTGCATCACATTTGGGGGCAGGTTATGGACAATTTGAAGTTGTCCCAGGAGAAGACTCAGCGTTTTGCCAACCGTCATCGTCGTGTTGGTTCTCGGCTTTGTGTTGGAGATTTAGTGTGGTTGTCTTCTCGTTTTGTCCCTATGAGGGTCTCTTCTCCTAAGTTTAAACCTCGGTTCATCGGCCCTTATAGAATATTGGAGATTCTTAATCCTGTTTCTTTCCGTTTGGACCTCCCTGCGTCCTTTTCCATTCATAACGTTTTTCATCGGTCGTTATTGCGCAGGTATGAGGTACCTGTTGTACCTTCAGTTGAGCCTCCTGCTCCGGTGTTGGTTGAGGGTGAGTTGGAGTACGTTGTGGAGAAAATTTTGGACTCTCGTGTTTCCAGACGGAAACTCCAGTATCTGGTCAACTGGAAGGGTTACGGCCAGGAGGATAATTCTTGGGTCAATGCATCTGATGTTCATGCTTCTGATCTTGTTCGTGCCTTCCATAGGGCTCATCCTGGTCGCCCTGGTGGATCTGGTGAGGGTTCGGTGCCCCCTCCTTGAGGGGGGGGTACTGTTGTGAATTTGGATTCTGGGCTCCCCCGGTGGCCGCTTGTGGAATTGGACTTGTCATCCTCTTTCCTGTTTCACCTGATTCCATCAGTAGTGGGTGTCGCTATTTAAGCTCATTTCTCTGGTGGTTTCTTGCCGGTCAACAATGTTATCTGATGCCTCTCAGTGCTTGTTCCTGCTTCTAGACTACTACTAGATAAGTTGGACTTTTGTCCATGTTTTGTTTTGCCTATTTGTTCCAGTTCACAGCTGAAGTTTTGTTACTGTGTCTGGAAAGCTCTCGTTGATCAGGGATTGCTACTCTGGCGTTATGAGTTAATGCCAGAGTTTAAGGTAATCTCTGGATGGTGTTTTGTTAGTGTTTTTCTGCTGACCATGAAAGTATACTATCTGTCTTCTGCTATCTAGTAAGCGGACCTCAAATTTGCTAAGACTATTTTCCTGCTGCGTTTGTTGTTTCATCTGAACTCACCGTCATTATATGTGGGGGGCTACTGTCTTCTTTGGAATATTTCTCTAGAGGTGAGCCAGGTCTTATATTTCCCTCTGCTAGCTATTTAGGTCTTAGGCCAGAGCTGGGCATCTAGCGATAAATAGGAAATGCTACCTGGCTATTTCTAGTTGCGCGGCAGGCTTAGTTCATGGTCAGTATAGTTCCATCTTCCGAGAGCTTGTCCCTCTATAGGCTTGCTATGATCTCTGCCTGCAGAGATCATGACAGGCTTCAAACACCTCGGCCAGGTGCTTCAGATGGTCTTCATAGGTCTTAGAGAAGACAATGACATCGTCCAGATACAGCAGTACGGTTTCAAAGTTATTGTGCCCCAGACAGCACTCCATCATCCTCTGGAACGTTCCCGGGGCATTGCATAATCCGAAGGGCATGTAGTTGAATTCACAGAGACCCATCGGCGTCGTGAAGGCCGTCTTCTCCTTGTCTGCCTCCGCCACGGGAACCTGCCAGTACCCACTGGTGAGATCCAAGGTAGAGAAGTAGTTAGCAGATTTTAAAGCAGCCAGGGACTCCTCTATCCTGGGCAGTGGGTATGCATCTTTACACTGTGTTCCAAATTATTATGCAAATTGGATTTAAGTGTCATAAAGATTTAATTGTTTTGTTTTTCAAATAAACTTGTGGATGGTATTGTGTCTCAGGGCTCAATGGATCACTGAAATCAATTTTAAACACATGTGATAATTAGTTTTCCATTTGATTCTAATTAAAGGAAAACTACTTAAAAATGATGTTCCACATTATTAAGCAGGCCACAGGTTTCAAGCCATATGGGAAATAAAAAAGATCACTCTGCTACTGAAAAGCGTTAAATAGTGCAATGCCTTGGACAAGGTATGAAAAAATTAGATATTTCATGAAAACTTAAGAGTGATCATCATACTGTGAAGAGATTTGTGACTGAAACAGAACACAGACAAAGTTCATGCAGATAAAGGCATAATGAGGAAGGTTTCTGCCAGACAAATTAATTGGATTAAGAGAGCAGCTGCCAAAATACCATTACAAAGCAGCAAACAGTTATTTGAAGCTGCTGGTGCCTCTGGAGTCCCTCGAACCTCAAGGTGTAGGATCCTCAAAGGCGTGCTGTGGTGCATAAACCTACTATTCGGCCACCCCTAAACAGTGTTCACAAGCAGAAACTGTTGCAGTGGGCCCAGACATACATGAAGACTAATTTTCAAACAGTCTTGTTTACTGATGGTCAAGATGGATGGAGTAGTGGATGGTTGGTGGATGGCCACCATGTCCCAAGGCTGCGACATCATCAAGGAGGTGGAGGAGTTATGTTTTGTGCCAGAATCATGGGGAAACAGCTGGTAGGGCCCTTTAGGTTCCTGAAGGTGTGACAATGACCTCTGCAAAGTATATAGAGTTTCTGACTGACAACTTTCTTCCATGGTATAAAAAGCAGAAATGTACTGTACCTTCAGGAGCAAAATCATTTTCATGCATGACAATGCACCATCTCATGCTGCAAAGAATACCTCTGAGTCATTGGCTGCTATGGGCATAAAAGGAGATAAACTCATAGTGTGGCCACCATCTTCCCCTGACCTCAACCCTATAGAGAACCATTGGAGTATCATCAATCAAAAGATCTATGAGTGTGGGAGGCAGTTCACATCAAAGCAGCAGCTCTGGGAGGCTATTCTGACTTTATGTAAGAAATACAAGCAAAAACTCTCCAAAAACTCACAAGTTCAATGGATGCAAGAATTGTAAAGGATGATATCAAAGAAGGGGTCCTATGTTAACACGTAACTTGGCCTGTTAGGATGTTTTGGAGTTAAATAGCTTTTTTGTTCAGTGAATGTGACCTCCTAATGCTGCCACTTCCACAAATGAGCATTTTCCGTTCTTTAAAACATCAAATGTTTAGAAATTCTACTGTGCCTAATAATTTGGAACAGTGCATTTTGAGTTTTTATTCATTTTAGAGATTATACTGTTATCATTGGGAGGTTTCTTCAATATAATTCGATGTATTCTTTAATGGGTGATGACTTTTATTAGACTGACTGTCATTTGCACCGACCATTTAGGAAAATCAGAGAATAATGTCATTTGCATAATAATTTGGAACACAGTGTATGTGTAATGCGATTTAACTGCCTATAATCCACACACATTCTCATTGTGCCATCTTTCTTCTTAACGAGGACTAATGGAGCTGCCCAGGGGCTACAACTGTCCCTCACTACCCCAGCCTCCTTCATCTCTCGCAACATGTCCTTGGCACACTGATAATGAGCTGGGGGTACAGGACGGTATCTCTCTTTTATGGGTCGATGATGCCCTGTGGGGATATGATGTTGGATCCCTTTTACCTGCTCAAAATCTAGGGGGTGTTTGCTAAAGACCCACTCGTACTCATGAACCACCCTGTAGGCCCCCTGTTTCTGGTGAGGTGGGGTAGAATCAGTGCCCACGTGTAATTCCCGACACCAATCTTTCGGTTGCCCTGCAGAACCGTTGTTCTCCGCCGGATTGGACGGGACCAGGGGCCCAGGTGCCTGTATCACACTACTATTAACAGTAAACAGCTTGGCAAGTGTGGCATATTTGGCTAGCTGGACCTCTTCCTCCCCGCAATTGAGAACACGTACTGGCACCCTCCCCTTGCGGACGTCAACCACCCCTCTGGCTGTCAGGAGGGTAGGCCTATTATCCGAATATACGGGTTCTACCAGGGCCTGATAATCTTTACCCCTGAGGTCTATGGCTGCCTGACACCATATTAACATTTCACTCCTGGGGGGTATCGCAATGGGGTTTGAATCACTCACTGTGACACGACTAATTTCACCACCAGTCAGCTCTACCTGCTGTCTTTGCATTAGGGCCCTGATTTCTTTTTGCAGGGCACATTGTTCACTGTAGCCAGCTGTTTCTGCTACCTGTTGTAATAGAACAATAACTTCTGCAAGACAATTTTCTATAACATTAGTACCAATGGTCATCATGGGATTACACTCACGGCGGTCAATATCAACAATTACAATCCCTTGGGCCTTCAATTCCACCCGCCCCACTTTGATGGTGACCTCTTTATACCCCACTTGTGGCAATGGCTGACCATTACTGGCTATTATGGTGAAATCATCATCGGGGCCACGAGTAATATCGGTGTCCTCCCAATACCGTTTATAAAGCACGTAAGGCATAGTTGTCACCTGAGAACCGGTGTCCAGCAAAGCGTTCATGGGGATACCGTCGATCACAATAGGAAGAATTGGTCGCCCTCCAATGTATTTGGCTCTCCAATACTGCAGGCCTGATCGTCCTACTCCTGGGGGTTGGCCCTCTGCCCCAGGGGTTGCTCATTTAAATGACAGTACCTTGCAAAGTGGCCCACCTGGTGACAGCGACGGCAGATAGGTCGTCTGTCCCGATGAAAGCGATCGTCGTCCCTGCCTCTGGTCGGCGGAGTCCTCCTCTCTCTCATCCAGGGGACATCCTCTGGTCTGGAGGCCAGCTGGACCTTCTCCTTGGGGGCCTCCTGTAGGGACTGCACAGTCCGGGCTAGGGCAGCAATGCTCTTGGTCAGCTCCTGCATCTGGAGGCGGAGTCCTGCGGGGGAGTCGTCCTCTAGGATCTGGGCATCGGCCTCGGCGGCAACTGGGGCATCCGACGCCACCTCCTGGTGGTATGTGAGAGCTTGATGCCTGGGAGGCACTGCATGGCTGGGCTGTCGCTCCTGTAGCGCCTGGATGGCTTTATCCTTGAATTGCGCAAAAGTCAGGTCTGGATTCTGAATGGCCAGGAAGTGCAATTGACCCCTTTGGTGGCTGCACAGGAGCCCCTCAATGAACCGCTCCTTCAGGAGTTTATCTTCATCTTGCATGCTGCCGGTGTCACTCTGCTTGATGGCCCGCAGCGCCTCCTGGAGGTTAAGGGCATAGTCCCGTAAGCTATCCTGCGGCCTCTGTTTGCACCCATAGAAAGTCAACTTAATTTCTGTAGCGGTGCGAGTGTCAAAGGTGGCTTTAAGCTTTGCAAAGACCTACTGTGCAGTTCCCTTATCCGCGGTGGGCCAGGACTTCACTTCTCTCAGAGCCGCCCCAAAGAGTTGGCCTGTTATCATATGAACTTTCTGAGGCTCTGTCAAGGGATAGAACTCGAGCAGGCTGCAGATCCCCTCTTTAAAGTCAGTTAGTGTATGTGACTCTCCAGAGTATCGCGGGAGCCAGGCTGCTCCAGGTAGGTAGGGCATGGAGAAGGGCATGATGGCTGTTGTAGCCACGGCAGCCTCCAGCTGGCGGATAGGGGCGGCGAGCTCTGCGGCAACCTGCTGTGGTACAAGGCCCGCGGCAGCGTCTACTGCGGGGACCGAAGGTGCCTCTGGGTCTACGGCTGCAACCGCCGCCTCTGCTCCCCCCGACTCCGACATGGCCGCTCCTTCCCCCTGCTAACCTGCTGGAAGTTGGTGTCCCTCTTCCGGGATCGTCGCTTTACCGCGTCTTCTGGTTCCGCGCTCTTTTTGACCGGCTCCGCCCACGAAGCTATGGCTCCTCCCTTCGTGCGCGGCGATGGCGGATTTTGGCAGCAAATAGCAGCACACAGTCTTTGCAATAAATCACAGTTCAATCACAGTTCTAAGGCACACATGACGTGATTCGTCAGGCTTAAGTAAATCCTGTTCGTGACGCCAAATTTTGAGCACCCCCAGACGCAGGGCCGCGGGGTACTCGGTACCGGGCCTCTCTGTCTCAGTTCTGGGGTCGTCATGATGGCTAGACCCGGTCCGTGACTCTGCTAAGGGGCGTCCAATGAAAGATGTGATGGTGGTGCGTGGTGCAAGTCGCGATGAATAACGAGGACACAGGGTTGCCGTCTCTTTACCTCTTTACTGAAGGCTTTGGGATCCGCTATCCAGAGCACTGCTAACAGGGCTGGCTGAGACCGGCCGGTCCGAAGGCACATCCAGAGTTCCCTTTGCAGGTGGAAATCAGTGTCTACCTTCTAGTGCCTGTGTGTTGTAGTACTTCCATGCTGAGCACCACGGGATAGTCCTCACAACTGTCGTGTATATTTCTGTTCTTTCTCTCTCTCCGTCCCCCAGATGATATGGCTAGGACGCACCCGTATGACGGGGTAGGCCTGGAGCTATTTTATAGGGACCCTAGGGACGCCCCTCTCCCACAGTTAGCCTCCGTTGTCTTCGTTAGTTGTAATGGTGAGACAGCCAACCTATAGTTAACTGCCCGGCCGTAGTTTAAAGTAATGCGTGGAGTCTCTTACTTTCTCGGCGTTCCGGCTACCGGCTAATGCCTCAGAAGGATGTTGCTGTACTTGAGGCACGACTCCTTCTGGTATTATCTCCTTTTTGCTGTGATCCCGTTTTTCACTTCTCCACAATAAACCTCGCTTCTTGTCCTTTCTTAGGAGTCTGCCGCTGTAAGGCACAGGCATGACTCCGTAACGATCTGTCCCTTTCTAGGACTCTGCCAGGATCCCACCCCTGACAGGTCCTCTCTCCAGCTCTTCCAGGCTACTTTCTGCCTAACTTCCTATCCAACCCTCAGTTTTACCAGAGTGTGAGGAGCGACCTACTAGATAGAACCACTCCCCCTGGTGGCCGGAGTGTGAAGTGTAATGTGTGTCTGTGATACCTGGTCAGTAGTGTTGAGCATTCCGATACCGCAAGTATCGGGTATCGGCCAATACTTGCGGTATCGGAATTCCGATACCGAGTTCCGATACTTTTGTGATATCGGGAATCGGTATCGGAACCATATTCATGTGTAAAATAAATAATTAAAATAAAAAATATGGATATACTCACTTCTCCGGCGGCCCCTGGATCTTACCGCTGTAACCGGCAACCTCCGTTCCTAAGAATGAGCGCGTGAAGGGCCTTCGATGACGTCGCGGCTTCTGATTGGTCGCGTGAGCGGTCACATGAGCGCTCACGCGACCAATCAGAAGCCGTGACATCATCGAAGGCCCTTCACGCGCTCATTCTTAGGAACGGAGGCTCCCGGTTACATCAGTAAAGTCCAGGGGCCGCCGGAGAGGTGAGTATATCCATATTTTTTATTTTAATTCTTTATTTTACACATGAATATGGATCCCAGGGCCTGAAGGAGAGTTGCCTCTCCTTCAGACCCTGGGAACCATTCCGATACTTTGCGTCCCATTGAAATGCATTGGTATCGGGTATCGGTATCGGACAATACTATCCGATACCGATACCAATGCATATCGGAAGGTATCGCTCAACACTACTGGTCAGGTGAACTCCTTTAGTGCCATCAGATATACCATCACTCCCCTTAGCGGCGGAGCGACAGTACTGCAACGACCAGGACTCTGGGGCGCTGCACTTACACTTGGGGTTATTTAGTTTGGAAAAACGAAGGCTAAGGGGTGATCTTATTTTAATGTATAAATATTTGAGGGGACAGTACAAAGACCTTTCTAATTACCTTTTTACTCGTAGACCTGAGACGTGAACAAGGAGGCTTCCTCTATGTCTGGAGGAAAGAAGGTTTAAGCATAATCACAGACACGGATTCTTTACTGTAAGAGCAACAAGACTATGGAACTCTCTGCCGTATGATGCTGTAATGAGTGATTCATTACTAAAATCTAAAGGTACCTTCACACGAAGCGACGCTGCAGCGATAGCGACAACGATGCCGATCGCTGCAGCGTCGCTGTTTGGTCGCTGGAGAGCTGTCACACAGACCGCTCTCCAGCGACCAACGATGCCGAGGTCCCCGGGTAACCAGGGTAAACATCGGGTTGCTAAGCGCAGGGCCGCGCTTAGTAACCCGATGTTTACCCTGGTTACCAGCTTAAAATGTAAAAAAAACAAACAGTACATACTTACATGCGTCCCCCGGCGTCCGCTTCCTGCACTGTGTGAGCGCCGGCAGTAGCAGGGCACAGCGGTGACGTCACCGCTGTGCTGTGCTTTCACTTTCACTTTGCGGCGCTCAGTCAGTGTGGGAAGCGGACGCCGGGGGACGCATGTAAGTATGTACTGTTTGTTTTTTTTACATTTTACGCTGGTAACCAGGGTAAACATCGGGTTACTAAGCGCGGCCCTGCGCTTAGTAACCCGATGTTTACCCTGGTTACCAGTGTAAAATATCGCTGGTATCGTTGCTTTTGCTTTCAAACACAACGATACACGGCGATCGGACGACCAAATAAAGTTCTGGACTTTATTCAGCGACCAGCGACATCACAGCAGGATCCTGATTGCTGCTGCTTGTCAAACTAAACGATATCGCTAGCCAGGACGCTGCAACGTCACGGATCGCTAGCGATATCGTTACAAAGTCATTTCGTGTGAAGGTACCTTTAGAGGGGACTGGATGCCTTTCTTGAGAAGTATAATGTTACAGGTTATATACACTAGTTTCCTTGATAGGTCGTTGATCCAGGGAACTAGTCTGATTGCCGTATGTGGAGTCAGGAAGGAATTTTTTTCCCCAAAGTGGAGCTTACTGTTTGCCACATGGGATTTTCTTGCCTTCCTCTGGATCAACATGCTAGGGTATGTTAGGTTAGGCTATAGGTTGAACAAGATGGACTTAAAGTCTTCCTTCAACCTTAATAACTATGTTACTATGTTACTATGTACTTAGTGTTCATCTCTGTATACCCCATGTGAGAGACCCCTTGACTAATTTTTGGAAACCTTAGGACATTTTGCAATAGTGAAAATTGTACTCTCTATCTCTTGTAATAACTGCTAAGTGTCTTGTGATATCCCCATCACGGCGTCTTTCAGTGTGTATGATATAGACCCCTTGGCTAATTTTTGGAAAGCTTTGCACATTGTGCAATGGTGAAACTTGTACTTTCTACCTCTTGTAATAACTGCTAAGTGTCTTTTGATATCCCCATCACGGCGTCTTTCAGGTGGTCTGAGAGAGACCACCTGGGTAATTTTTGGAAACCACTGTACATTGAGCAATGGTGATACTTGTACTCTCTACTTCTTGAAATAACTGCAAAGTGTATTGTGATGTCCCCATGATGGCGTATTTCAGATTGTATGATATAGACCCCTTGAGTAATTTTTGGAAAGCTTTGTACATTGTGCAATGATGAAACTTGTACTCTCTATCTCTACCTCTTGGAATAACAGCAAAGTGTATTGTATGTCCCCACAATGGAATTTTTCATCATGTGCGGTATAGACCCCCTGGGTAATTTTTGAAATCTTTTGCACATCTTGCAATGGTGAAACTTGTACTCTCTGTGACGCTAGTCACTTTTTACAGCCAAGCCGTGAGTCAGAGACATCAAGGAGTCCAATGTCAGAAGCCAGGAGGGTATGTCATAAACAGAAGGAAGAGACAAAAGCGTAGTCAGGTAACATTCTACGGTCAGAGTTTTGGGAGGATAATGGATCAAAGCTGAAGGGGTTAAACAGGGTAGTCAGAACAAAGTCTAATGTCAGGCAACAGATCAAACATATAGAACTCAAGGCACAGAGAGCACAGCACAAACCTCACAGGATGAATGAACGTCTAGCAGTGGTCTGGTAGAAGCTGCTCAGTAAAGTAGGCATGGCATTTACCTTGGATATGAACACCTGAGACAGTCGATGCCTCCCAGTCACAGATTGGCTAGTCGAGCTGTTAATAAACACACTGACAGCTCAGCATGCCCCTGAACCAGACTGGATGGCCATGCTGCCAATCAAAGTACTAACAGCTTCAGCACAACCCTGTACTGGATTGGATAGCCGAGCTGTCAGTAACTGTATCCCAGACACCCTGAGGGGTGGAACCGTGACACTTTCTACCTCTTGTAATAACTGCTAATTGTATTGTGATATCCCCATCACGGATTCTTTCAGCTGGTCTGAGAGAGACCACCTGGGTAATTTTTCGAAACCTTGTGCATTGTGCAAAGGTCACATTTATTCTCTCATTGTCTATATATTCTATTATTATAATTTTTTTCTTGTGTTGCCCTTCTCACGGTCTCTTAAGCATCTATCTGGTAGCCTGATGTTGATTTTTGGGTATGCACTTGGACATTGTGGAACATCGATGCATTAATATGCTCCACACAATTCTTCATGTTTCAGCCTTACACAGAATAATAATATGAGTAATGAAGCATGCTCTATATATATGCTGCTAGTTAGAAAATCTTACCCACACATCCCTTTATAAAGGGAAATTCAACATAATACCTTTCTTAACATACGCCATAGCCTGCTCATATACGCCATACCCCAGTAGGTGGGGGGAACGCCTGGGTCCAAAATCTGTGTCTGATGGTGAAACCACTGGCCCTTCCCCTGTGTTATGTCATTTCCACTCTGCTGTTCAGGAAGGAGGTGCTGAGGCCTCCAGTCCACAACCTGCAGTTGCACAGACTCAACAGTCAGAAACTACATCCAAATCGTTGTCCCAGTGGAGCGTTCAGTTGTCCCTTGTCAGCATATACTATATGTCTGTTCACAAATTTTTAGTTAGATAGGGCATACATATTCGTTAGCAATTTACATTGTTTGGTGCTGACTTTTCCAGGCTCCTAAATGAGACTTCTGTCTCTTTATTAAACTGTCTCCTGAGCTTTTATCCCATGCCCCCAGACATGTTTGTTGGGTCCAGCAGAAAAATATTTGGCTTTCCCATTTACTTGCATTGAATTCGTTATTCGGTATGAATACACGGATATTAGAAATTATTTGTGTCGATTTTCCTGATTCCAAATATTTCACTATTCAATCATCACTAGTAAAAAAGTTTTGCTTTGTTAAATTCTCAGCCAAACAATATTCCTTGGTCTGGGGGTACAATACTGTGAAATCTATCATTGCAAAAAAGCATTTAAAAAATGTCCTGGGTTACATTTCTCACCGATACAGTACTCTGAGATCTGGGTTACATTACTGTGATTTATGGGAAGAAAATCTGTGAAAGATTCTGGAACAGCCATACGGATAATAAACGGTAAATTCTTTATTTGGAGTAGTTTACAACATTAAAAGGCTAGGCCTCGTACCTGACACGTTTCTGGTGTTAGGAACACCCTTAGTCAAGCTGAATTAGCCTATGACTAATGGTATGTGTCCACGTTCAGGAAACGCTGCGTTTTTGACGCAGCGTTGAGCCGCAGCGTCAAAAACGCAGCGTCCAGATGTTACAGCATAGTGGAGGGGATTTAATCAAATCCCGTCTCCACTGTGCATTAAAAAACACATGCGTTTTTCCCGCAAAAACGCACATGCGGTGCGTTTTTTCAGAACGCAGCATGTTGCTACAATGAGCAAAACACGCAGGAACACTGAAGGTGACCTGCCAGTGACCTCAGGTGCATTTTTGATCAGGATTTTACCTGCATAAAATCCTGACCAAAGCCTGAAGCAAACCTGAACGTGGACACATACCCTAAGAGTCAAGGCTGAGTTAGACTATGACTAAGGGTGTTCCTAACAACAGAAATGCACCAGGTACAGGGCCTCACCTTTTAATGTTTCAAACTACTCCAAATAAAAAATTTACCTTTTATTCCCTGTATGGCTGTGCCAGGATCTTTCCCCGTTTTTCTTCTTATCTTCCTGTGATCACCAATGGAAACTACACCCTCAAGAGGCACTCCAGATCAATTCTTATTGGCATACTTCCAATGTGGTAAGCTCTTTGTCCCTCTCCCTCCTCTCTCTCAATTTAATTATACTGTGATATATAACACTTTAAAAAAGCATTCAAAATGTATCTGGATTCAATTACTCGTCCATAGAGTATATCATGTTCTGGAGTACATTTCATTAGTATCTAACCCTCAAAAAAATGATCAAAAATGTATCCGTATAATATTGCTCACCCATAGAGTATTCCTTATTCTTGAGTACATTTTGGTAGTATCTAACCCTCCTAAAAATTGTTCAAAATGTTATAGGTATTATATTGCTCATCCATAGAGTATTACGTATTCTTGGGCACATTTCAGTGGTATCTAACCCTCCCAAAAATTGTTCAATATTTTATCGGTATTATGTTGCTCATCCACAGAATATTACATATTCTTGAGTACATTTTGGTGGTATATATAACACTACAAAAAAGCAGTGAGAAATTTGTCTCTATTCAATTACTCATCCATACAGCTGAGTACTTTCTGTTACTTTTCAGTGTCATATAAAACTCGCAAAAAACATTGAAAACATTTTTATTTATTCAATTGCTGATCCATTCAGTAGCACTTGC
The DNA here is from genome assembly GCF_051348905.1 of Ranitomeya variabilis. Classification (NCBI taxonomy): domain Eukaryota; kingdom Metazoa; phylum Chordata; class Amphibia; order Anura; family Dendrobatidae; genus Ranitomeya; species Ranitomeya variabilis. The sequence continues at coordinate 254,512,214 of NC_135237.1, read as the reverse complement.
TTTCTGTTACAGTACATTTTAGTGTTATATAAAAATAAAGAAAAACCTGGAAAAATGTTTATGGATTCAATGATTCATCCATACACTGTACCGTGGTTCTTATTACATTTGGCTGGTATAATAAACTCACCAAAACCCTTCCAAAGTTCCAAACCTTTTACTGGATTCAATTAGTCATTCATACACTGTAATGCGGTTCTTGTTACATTTCCCTGGTATGCTAATCTCTAAAAAAAGCTTCCAAAAATCTTTATGAGTTCAATGATTCCTGGATACAGTTCAACATGATTTCCATAAAACTATGGTGGGTTAAAATGTTTAAAAACCACTTGCCCTGGTACAGTTCACAAAATATTTTTGCTCAAAAAATTTACTACTGTCATATATACTCTAGAACCTGTTTTGTGTGAAATTTCTCTTGATTGAAATAAAAAACAAAATTAATCTGCTGCTTTCTTACTTTCTTAATATTTTAATGAGGCCATCTAGTACCGTATATACTCGAGTATAAGCCGAGAATTTCAGCCCATTTTTTCAGGCTGAAATTGCCCCTCTCGGCTTATACTCAAGTCATTCCCAGGGGTCGGCAGGAGAGGGGGAGCGGCAGCTGTCTAATAATACTCACCTTCTCCTGGCGTGGTCCCTGCACGTCCCTGCTTCTCAGGGCACCGGCAGCTTCTTCCTGTGTTGAGCGGTCACATGATACCATTCATTGCAGTAATGAAAATGGACCGACTCCACTCCCATAGGGGTGGAGCCACATATTCATTACTGTAATGAGAGGTACCATGTGACCGCTCAATACAGGATGAAGCTGTCAGTGCCTGGAGAACCAGGGACCTGCAGGGACCGCACCAGGAGCAGATGAGTATAACGGAGGCATATTCACCTGTCCCATGTTCCACTGTCAGCTCCGCTCCGTCTTCTGCATCCTCTGCAGTGACACTTACGTTAGAGGGCGCGATGACGCGATTAGTGTGCGTGCTGCCGTCTGCCTGAACAGTCAATGCAGAGGACGCGGAAGACACAGCGGCACTCAGCGGTGGAACGTGGGACAGGTGAATATAGTAAGTGCCGGGGGCCTGAGCGACGAGAGGTATGTCTTTTTTTTTTAATCGCAGCAACAGGATATGGGGCAAATATCTCTATGAAGCATCTTATAGGGCCATGTGCAGCATTATATGGGGGCAAATATCTCTATGGAGCATCTTATAGGGCCATGTACAGCGTTATATGGGGCAAATATTTCTATGGAGCATCTTATGGGGCCATGTGCAGCATTATATGGGGCAAATATCTCTATGGAAAATCTTATGGGGCTATGTGCAGCGTTATATGGGGCAAATATTTCTATGGAGCATCTTATCGGGCCATGTGCAGCATTATATGGGGGCAAATATCTCTATGGAGCATCTTATGGGGCCATAATCAGCATTTGTGCAATATTATACAGGACAAATGTGTCTATGGAGCATCTTATAGGCCATAATCAGCATTTGTGCAGCATTGTATGGGGCAAATGTCTCTATGGAGCATCTTATGGGGTCATAATCAACATTTGTGCAGCATTATATGGGGCATATTTTAATATGGAGCATCCTATGGGGCCCATCATAAACTGTATGGAGCATTATATGGGGCGTATTTTGTATGGAGCATTATATGGGGCCCATCAATGAACTGTATGGAGCATTATATGGAGATACTGATTCAATATGGATATTCAAAAACACTTAACCTACTGATGTCTCAATTAATTTTATTTTTATTGGTACCTATTTTTATTTTTGACATTTACCGGTAGCTGCTGCATTTTCCACCCTAGGCTTATACTCGAGTCATTAAGTTTTCCCAGTTTTTTGTGGCAAAATTAGGGGTCTCAGCTTATACTCGGGTCGGCTTATACTCGAGTATATACAGTAGTTGACTTCAAGGGTGTAAAGATTAAAGTTGTGGGTGAGCACTAAAATGCTCTGGTGCCTGTTGCTCGGGTCGAGCAAATTGGAATGTTCGGTTGCTCGACCCGAGCAACGAGCCCAATGTAAGTCTATGGGAAACTCGAGACCCCCTAGTGGTCTGCAGATGGACCAAAAAATTACATAAATTGATGGGAACAGTGCTCAATTGATATGGGAACAGCATGGGAAGACCCCTGGAAGCATTTCTGACTCCCAGGTCACTGTTGTGAACAATGTTGTCAGAGTCTAACGCCACTTTTACAGACTCACAATTAAACATACAAACACGAAACCAAAATGGATTTTCCTGGGAGATATGTTAAGGAACATCCTTTCCCGGGTAATGACTGGTATATAAGGCAAAATAAATAACCAAAACCAAAAATTTTCCTAGTCAGCCCTTACTATTCTTAGAGAGCCATCAGCTGGCTATACTTTGTTGTTCTTATTATTAAACAGTGTGTCTCCTATACTGTCGTTGCATATGCAGTAAGTGGCAGGACTGCCCAAAATTTTGATGCACACCAATAGCCCTTTGAAGAGACATACAGGATGGCCACCTGAAAGCAATGTTCCCATTATTAGTAAGTTGGTACTCCCATACTTGTTTACCCATGAAGTGAATGCAAGGCATCCACAAATGTGGACGCACCCCAATAACCCTTTGAACAGACGTAAATGAGTGCCACGTGAATGCAATGCTCCAATTATTAGGAAGTTGGTACTCCCAAACTGTTTGCCCATGAAGTGAATGCAAGGCCTTCCCCAAATCTGGATGCACCCCAATAACCCTTTGAACAGACGAACAGGATGGCCACCTGAAAGCAATGTTCCCATTATTAGGAAATTGGTGCTCCCATACTGTTTACCCATGAAGTGAATGCATAGCCTTCTCCAGATATTGATGCACCCCAATAACCCTTTGAGCAGACATACAGGATGGCACCTGAAAGCAATGTTCCCATTATTAGGAAGTTGATACTCCCATACTGTTTGCTCATTAAGTGAATGCAAGGCCTTACTCAAATGTGGACGCACCCCAATAACCCTTTGAACAGACGTAAATGAGTGCCACCTGAAAGCAACGCTCCAAGTATTAGGAAGTTGGTACTCCTATGGTGCTTGCCTACAAAGTGAATGCAAGGCCTTCCCCAAATGTGGACGCATCCCAATAACATTTTGAACATACGTAAATGAGTGCCACCTGGAAGCAACATTCCCATAATTAGGAAGTTGGTACTCCCATACTGTTTGCCCATGAAGTGAATGCAAGGCCTTCCCTAAATCTGGACGCACCCCAATAACCCTTTGAACAGACATACAGGATGGCCACCTGAAAGCAATGTTCCCATTATTAGGAAGTTAGTACTCTCATACTGTTTGCCCATCAAGTGAATGCAATGCCTGCCCTGGCCCAAATTTGAAAGCACACCAATAACCCTTTGAACAGATGTACAATATGGCCACTTGAAAGCAATGTTCCCATTATTAGGAAATTGGTGCTCTCATACTGTTTACTCATGAAGTGAATGCATGGCCTTCTCCAGATATGGACGCACCCCAATAACCCTTTGAACAGACATACAGGATGGCCACTTGAAAGCAATGTTCCCATTATTAGGAAGTTGGTACTCCCATACTGTTTGCCCATGAAGTGAATGCAAGGCCTTACCCAAATGTGAATGCACTCAAATAACCCCTTGAACAGACGTACGGGATGGCCTGAAGGAAAAAAAGCGTCTTTGTTCTAGTTCCTTTAGTAAAATCTTCAATTTTATTTCACAAATTAAAAATCACAGGACATGCTCCGAGACCGCACCAGACGTGCACACAGAAACAGCAAGACGCGTTTCGATCGCAATAGCGATCTTTATCAAAGCTGCTATATGCTCAAAATGGCAAATATTTAAATGCAAACCAGACCAATCAATACATAGTGAAAAATCACATGACATGTAAGGTCCTACAACATAGAATGTGAACAAACAGATAAGAACAATCATGAAAAAACAAGAAAAAAGTTATATGCATAAATACAATAATGACATACCAGAAATATATACAATAAAATTCAATGATAATGAAACATGATTTCATTGCGTCTGTTTAGTCAGGAAATCTAGTGCCTAGGTAATAAATCCAGTACACTTCTCTAGTTAGCAGTCGGCGTCTGACATCTCCCTGTAATGAACTATTCACCTTCTCCAATCCACAAACTTGCAAGGAAGAAATATTGCAAGCATGTCGCTGAACAAAATGTTTGGTTACTGAAGATATACTATGAGAGAAATTAACATTTGTGTCATTATAAATATCATTTAAATGTTCAGCTATGCGTGTTTTCAATTTTCTAGTAGTGCAGCCCACATAAGCTAGTTTGCAAATAGTGCAATCAATTTTATATACCACTGATTTAGTATTGCAATTAATAAAACTCCTGATATTAAACTTTTCAGTGTTGCCATGATTAAAGAAAAATTTAGTATTACTTATTTGTTTGCATGTTTTACAGTTTCTCATCCCGCATTTATAACTACCTTTTACACTTAACCATGTCTCCTGAGACGTACGAGATACGAACATACTGGGAGACAAAACAGTACCTATGGTGGGTGCCTTCCTTGCTATTACATTACATCCACTTTGCAAAATAACTGCAAGTGTGGGATCCTCATATAAAATTGGAAGACATTTTTTGAAGATGTTTCTGATCAAATAAAATTGAGAACTGTATTGCAAGCACAAAAAAGGCTTATGAGTAACTGAATTATTAATTGGAACATTAGGATTGCGGGGAACAATTAAATCTTCATGATTTTTGGTTGCTACTTTTCTCAAGGCTCTATTTAGCATCCAATTAGGATAATTTATTTTCTTAAATTTATTACAGGACTGTTTTAGTTCCATATGCAGATTTTGTTGATCATTACAGATACGTTTAATTCTGGTGAACTCACCCACAGGTATAGACCTTGATCGTGTGTTTGGGGTGGCTGATTTTAGCATGAAGAATCATATTACCACTCATTGATTTGGAGTAAGTCTGTGTGGAAATCTTACAATCATGAGTACCTCCCAATTTCAAATCCAAAAAAGAAATTTGATGTTTATCAAAAACATGAGTAAACCTAAGATTCAGATAATTCAGATTAATGTAATGGTATGGCAGATACATCGGTGCCCCATATGATGAGCATGTCGTCGATGTATCTGCCATACCAGATAATAGCAGACATGAAAGGATTAGAATCAGAAAACAAAAAATAAAACTCCCAAAAAGCAATAGTTAAATTTGCTAAAGAAGGTGAACGTTTTGCACCCATGGCCACCCCAGTACGTTGTAAATAAAAATGTTGATTAAAAGAAAAAAAATTCTGAGTCAAGAAAAAAAAGTGACCTGCAAAACATACTCAATTAAATCCTGGGAATAATTACTGTATCTTGTCAGATGAAAATGTAATGATTTCATTGCTAAATCATGTGGTATACACGTATATAGTGATATAACATCCACACTTAGCCACGTATAGGCTGCTGACCACTTTCTATTCGATAGAACATTAAGAATATCTCTAGAATCCCTGATATAACCTGGTGTTCATTGCACCAATGGCTGAAGCAATGAATCAGGATGGCGACCTGAAAGCAATGTTCCTGTTATTAGGAAGTTGGTACTCCCATACTGTTTGCCCAAGAAGTGAATGCAAGGCCTTCCCCAAATGTGGACGCACCCCAATAACACTTTGAACAGACGTACCAGATGGCCATCTGAAAGCAATGTTCCCATAATTAGGAAGTTGGTGCTCCCATACTGTTTGCCCATAAAGTGAATGCGAGGCCTTCCCCAAAAGTGAACACACCACAATAACCCTTTGAACAGACGTAACTGAGTGCCACCTGAAAGCAATGTTCCCATTATTTGGAAGTTGTTACTCCCATACTGTTTACCCATGAAGTGAATGCAACGCCTTCCCCAAATGTCGACGCACCCCAATAACCCTTTGAACAGACGTACAGGATAGCCACCTGAAAGCAATGTTCCCATTATAAGGACGTTGATACTCCCATACTGTTTGCCTATGCAGTGAATTGAAGAGTTGAGGCTGAATACCCGGCAGTGGAGAATTGCAGTGTGGAGCGTGAAGAACCTGCAGCGGAGAATTGCAGTATTGAGGCTGAAGACCTGGCAGTGGAGAATTGTAGTGTTGAGCCTGAAGAGCCTGCAGTGGAGAATTGCAGTGTTGAGCCTGAAGAGCCTGCAGTGGAGAATTGCAGTGTTGAGGCTGAAGACCCAGCAGTGGAGAATTGCAGTGTTGAGCCTGAAGAACCTGCAGTGAATTGCAGTGTTGAGGCTTAAGAACCTGCATTGGAGAATCGCAATTTTGAAGCTGAAGAACTTGCAATGGAGAACTGCATTGTTGAGGCTGAAGATTCTACAATGGAGAATTGCAATGTTAAGGCTTTGCAGACGTTGTTTGAAAGGGTCACCGAGAGGGAGAAACTCCTGCCAGAGCAGTGGACATAGGTACTCGCGCTATACTTGAGGAGGGAACCCCAGAAAGTATGCAATGATTTAGATTTGCAGGATGCTAAAGAGTATGGCAAGGTAAAAATGGAGATTCTTGCACACTTTGGAGTAACAATGACTATCAGTTAAAAAAGAAAAAAATAATAGACCATACCACGGGGATCACCAGAGACAAGGATATGACATAAAATGAACACAGCTTTAATTAATTAAACTCACAAGGCACGTACACTTAAAAGCATTTAAAAAGAAGGGTCACACATGCGCCCTGTCAACTATACACAAAAAAAGCCCAAAATAATGCTACAGCCTGAGCATGACTCCTAGGAAATATATATATATGTGCAGACATATACACAATGGTCGGACACCTATATTGACAGCATATCAGATACGCAATATCTTGTATTCGTAACCTGTTTGTGTTAAGAGCCCTGGTGGGCAAGAAATATCTCAGTTGGTAAATACATATATACTCTCATTGAAACAGTGTTCACCCCTGCAACCCAATGCAGCCTAAATATTGTCACAGAATACCCACCAATAAGCAAAATAATGGACCATACAATGGCACACAATATAAGGAGTGAGCAGTCAGATAAGTATTCACACCTTCACAGGCTGCCTGCCGACTTCAATACCACTACCCATCACAGTGGTAACGAGAGCGCAATTGTATGTTGTTAGTGCACACTGAGTATTAAACTCCAACAAGGCTTATGTAGACTGAAGGTGCCGACCTAAGTAGCCACCCATATCCAGTACCACAGGACGGCCCAGTATGATAACCTATTCCTTAAGGAGCCAAGCGCAGGAAGAGCGGATGCCCAACGCTTGTCGCCACTAACAATGGCTTCATCAGGGACCAACCTGCACTGGTGAATTGCAATAATGAAGCTGAAGAACTTGCAATGGAGAACTGCATTGTTGAGGCTGAAGATTCTACAATGGAGAATTTCAATGTTAAGGCTTTGCAAACGTTGTTTGAAAGGGTCGCCGAGAGGAAGAAACTCCTGCCAGAGCAGTGGACATAGGTACTCGCGCCATACTTGACTGGGGAACCCCAGAAAGCACACTATGATTTAGCTTTGCAGGATGCTAAAGAGTATAGCAAGCTAAAAATGGAGATTCTTGCACGCCTGGGAGTAACAATGACTATCAGGGCACAGCGGGTTCACTGTTGGGCGTATCACCGAGACAAACCACAGCGCTCCCAAATGTTTGACCTGTTGCACCCGATGCAGAAGTAGATGTAACCAGAGTCCTCTACGCCTGCGCAGATAGTAGCACGGATGGTGATGGACTGGTTTGTGCACTCCCTACAGTGGTTGGTACACACTTGGGTTTCCCAGGGTGATCCCTGGAATGCCAATGAACTGGTCGGACTGGTCAAGAGATACCATGAGATGGAATGTTCTGTGGGAAAGCAGCATACTCCATACTCTGGGTCTCAACAGGAGGTGTAGGGCCAAAAGGGGGTGGGGCGTCCAAACTTTTTGCTTATGCAATGAATGCAAGACCTGTCACAAATTTGGACACACTTCAAAAAGCCTTGGAAGAGACGTGGAGGAGGGCCTCATGAAACAATTTTACCATTATTAGCAAGTGGGTCTCCCATACTGTTTGCCTATACAGTGAATACAAGGGCTGGCAAAAATTTTGAGCCACTCCAATGCCACTTTGAAGAGACATAGAAGGGGGCCTCATGAAAAAAGTTTCCCATTATAAAGGAGCGGGTCCCTATACATGTAATGCCCATATACTAAGTGTATGGGCTGACGAACATTTACCCCTGGGGTATACATGAACATACTGTATAAACATTTCTTTTTACGGTCATCATAAACACCCTTTAAAAAATTATGTGGGTGTTGCATCACAGATCACAGTTTCCCTGGTGATCTAGTGGTGGTGGATGATGAGGATGAGAAGGAGGAGGACAACAGCAAGTAGCCAAAATCAGGAAGCTTGTACCCAGGTGTGGGTGTGAAGAGATGCATGGAAATAGACGTCACCAAAAAAGACACTGGATTTGAGTTTATGTTATGCAGCTATCATTTGGTGGTGTACAGAAGTTTTGCCCAATCCAGCCCTTGTTCATTTTTATAAGAGTCAGCCTGTCAGCATTTTCAGTTGACAGGTGGATGCGCTTATCTGTTATAATTCCACCAGGGGTACTAAAAACCTGCTCAGACAGAATGCTAGAGGCAGGGCAGGCCAGGACCTCCAAGGCGTAGAAAGCCAGTTCATGCCACGTGTCCAGCTTGGATACCAAATAATTAAAAGGCACAGAGGAATCACGGAGGACATTTGTATGATCTGCAAGGTACTCCCTCAGCATCTTCCCAAACATTGCACTCCTTGTGACAGCACCCCTTGCCTCTGTGCCGGCACGATGGGAGGGTCTGAGAAAACTGTCCCAGAACTTTGCCATTGTTCCCCTGCCTGAGCTGGATTGTACTTCTGTCTCTCTTGCTTGGACTCCTTGATTATACAACAAACTATGACGTCTGCTGCCAGCGTTCTCACATGGGAATTTTCTAAGTAATTCTGCTACAAGGACCCTCTGGTACTGCAACATGTTAGTACACCTCTCTGCCTCTGGCAGAAGAGATTGAAAGTTCTCCTTGTAGTGTGGGTCTAGAAGTGTCACCAACCAGTAATGAGTGTCACCAAAAATTTTTATAATGCGATGGTCATGTGAAACGCAGCTCAACATAAAGTCAGCCATGCGCTCCAAACTGCCAACAGGCAAGACTTCCATGTCCTCACCAACAGGACGACTGACCATGCTGTCCTCCTCATCATCATCCTCATCCTCCTCCTTCCTGTCCTCAGGCCATCCCCGCTGAACAGACAGCATGACAGCTGTGCTTGTAGTACCATCTATAGCGCATGAAAGTAGCTCCTGTTCTTCCTCCTCCTCATTGCCTACCAATCCATGTTGGGAAGACATGAGGCTGGGCTGTGTGTCATCCCCCTGTATGGTTCCTTGCTCCATGTCCTCGTGCTCTGCCTGCAATGCATCCTCTTTAATTGTGAGCAGAGAGGTTTTCAGAATGCTGAGAAGCGGGATGGTGACTAGTGACCAGCGAATATACTCGTTACTCGAGATTTCTCGAGCATGCTCGGGGGTCCTCCGAGTATTTTTTAGTGCTCGGAGATTTAGTTTCTCTTGCCGCAGCTGAATGATTTACATCTGTTAGCCACCACAAGTACATGTGGGGGTTGCCTGGTTGCTAGGGAATCCCCACATGTACTTATGCTGGCTAACAGATGTAAATCATTCAGCTGCGGCAATAAAATCTAAATCTCCGAGCCCTAAAAAATACTCGGAGGACCCCTGAGCATGCTCGAGAAATCTCGAGTAACGAGTATATTCGCTCATCACTAATGGTAACTCTAATTATGGCGTCATCGCCGCTCACCATCTTGGTGCAGTCCTCAAAGTTTTGTAGGATGGTACATATGTCTGACATCCATGTTCACTTTTGAGGTCTTATGTGTGGAGTCTGAACTGAATATCGATGGACTTGTTGATGTTGGTAGTCAACCACTGCCCTCTTCTGCTCACAAATCCTTTCCAACATATGCAGTGTAGAGTTCCAACGCGTGTGGACATCACACACCAGTCGGTGATCCGGAAGCTGATTCACTAGCAGATCCAGCAGCTCCGGGTAGCTTTTCAGAAAACGTTAAACCATGAGGTTAAGCACATGGGTTAGGCAATGTACGTGTGTGAGCTCACCTTGCCTCAGAGCAACCACCAGGTTCTGGCTATTGTCACACATGACCATTCCTGGCTATAGGTTCAGAGGTGTCATCCAAATATCTGACTGCTCTTTCAACGCAGTCCACAACTCTTCTGCCCCTATGCAGATTAGCTTCAGCACAGCCTGTTGCCACTTGGCTGAAGCAGTGCTGCAGTGCTTCCAGCTTCAGGCTGATGTGTTGATTTCAGAGATGGAGGCTGAAGAGGAGGAGGAGGTGTAGGAGCTGTACACTGGGGACAACCCTGATTGACGTAGGGCCCGCAATCCTCAGCGTGGGGAGGATGTGTTCCATCCCAAGTTCTAACTGGGTCCCAGCTTCCACTGTTAACCCAGTGTGCCATCAGTGAGATAAACCATCCCCAGCCACAAGCACTAGTCCACGTGTCCATGGCTAGGTGGACTTTCTCAGTAACAGCATTGTTGAGGGCACGGGTAATGTTGTGGGACACATGCTGGTGTAATGCCAGTAAGGCACACCGAAAAAATAGCAGCAACTGGGGGCTGAGTACCTTGGGACAGCCGCCACCATCAGGTTGCAGAAAGCTTCCGTCTCAATGAGCCTAAAAGGCAACATTTTGAACGGAAGCAGAAGAGAAATGTTAGAATTTAGTACTGTGGCCTGTGGGGCATTGGCTGGGTATTTCCTTTTGCGTTCCAATGACTGGGGTATAGACAACTGAAGGCTGTGCTGTGACAAGGACGTGGACAGGCTTGATGATGGTGCTGCTTGACTGTGGGCAACAACAGGTACAGGGCTAGAGTCATCTTCACATGCACGATGGACTGGGGATTGGCTTCTACACAAAACAGTGGAAGTGTTAGAATCTGTTTAGTTAGTTACTATCCGCCATTTTCTTGTGGAGTTCTGGCTGCTAGTCTTTTTCCTCTGGTGCTGGGTTTGTCTTGGGCTGGGTGTTTGTATCACTCTTTATTAACCAGCACCTGCCTCTCATTCCTTGCTGGACATCAGTGTTTATCTGCTTGAGCTCTAGCTTGGTGCTTTGCTTTGTTTGTGTTATTTATGCTGTACTGGTACCTCTGGTTCAGCTAGCCTTAGTTTCTGTTTTCTATTCGTTTCTGCAGCCTTCTCTGTGTTTTCTACTAGGAGATGACCCATTTTTGTACCCAGTCCTTAGTTCTTTTAGGGAACCCCTTCCCCTTATCTATAGGTCTTCGCTTGAGATTAACCTAGGACCGTCGGTGGGTCTATTCGCAAGGAATGGGTCGCCCACTCCATCGTAGGGTTTCAGCCTAGTCATAGTACAGGGTCAGTTTTCCCCTTCTACCTTAGGCTGGTTTCACACTTGCGTTTTGATCTGCAGCGTTTAAAAAAAAAAAAACGCTTGTGGTGAAAAAACGCATGTAAACGCATGCAACGCTGCATTTTTTAGACGCATGCGTTTTTGCATGAAAAAAAAAACGCGGCAAAACGCGGCGTTTTGCCGCGTTTACATGCGTTTTTCCCGCATTTGCGTTTTTGAAACGCATGCTGAGAAGTGTGTGACAGCTGCCAATCATCAAAATCAACTAGAAAACCCACTATTAATAGAATTAGCTAGGGTTAGGGTTAGGGTTAGGATCCCTAGGGTTAGGGGTAGCTTTTTATTAGAATGTCCTGGTCACCAGGTCACTGATAAGCCACCCCCCAACATCAAGGTGATAAAGGGATCCAAACCCTAACCCTAACCCTAACCCTACCCCTAACCCTAACTCTAACCATAGGGATCCAAACCCTAACCCTAACCCTACCCCTAACCCTACCCCTAACCCTAACCCTACCCCTAACCCTAACCCTAACCATAACCCTAGGGATCCTAACCCTAACCCTAACCCTAAGGGTTAGGATCCTAACCCTAACCCTAAGGGTTAGGGTTAGGATCCCTAGGGCTAGGGTTAGGGTTAGGATTCCTAGGGTTACTAGGGATCCTAACCCTAACCCTAACCATTACCCTAGGGATCCTAACCCTAACCCTAACCCTAACCCTAAGGGTTAGGATCCTAAGCCTTACCCTAAGGGTTAGGGTTAGGATCCCTAGGGTTACTTAGGATCCTAACCTTAGGGTTAGGGTTAGGATCCCTAGTAACCCAAGGGTTAGGGTTAGGGTTAGGGTTAGGATCCCTAGTAACCCAAGGGTTAGGGTTAGGGTTTTCTTGGTTTTTTTTGTGTTTTCTTGTGTTTTTCTATAGAAACGCATGCGTTTTTAACGCAAGCAAATGCATGTGCTTAAAAACGCATGCGTTTACATAGACAGCAATGGATTTTTTTGCCGTGAATAAACGCATGAGTTTTTTGCGGCAAAAAAACACCGCTAGAAATTACTACAGGTTGCATTTCTGCAAATGAACGCACGCGTCAAAAAACGCATGCATTGCCGAAAACGCGTCAAAACGCATGCGAAAAAACGCATGTGTTTTTCATGTTAAGTATAGAAAAAAAATGCATGCGTTTTTTAGCGCTAACACGCAGCATCCAAAAACGCAAGTGTGAAACCAGCCTTAGTCCTGTGTTGCAGATCCGTAATAGTTTGTCCTGCCAGAAAGAAGTCTAAAAAAAAAAAAAACCTCCCGGATTTCTGCAACATGAACAGCGTTCAAGATCTTGCTCAGTGTCTGCAAGGGTTAACATTGGAAGTTGCCAGCTTACAACAGTATGTGAGTAATTGCCCTGGATTCCACTCTGAAGAACCTAAGGTGGGTTTGCCTGAATGTTTTTCTGTTAAACGGCAGGAATTTTTTTTCGTTTAAAAATGCATGTTTACTTTATTTTCGGCTTAGACCCAGGTCTTCAGGGGCTGAATTACAGCGTGTGGGGGTTATTATGTCGTTATTGCGAGGTGAGCCCCAAATTTGAGGATTTTCATTGTGTTGAGATGACCCTTGTTTGATGTCTGTAGAAGCGTTTTTTTTTTTGCTATGGGAGTATTATATGATGATCCTGATCGGGTCACTACAGCTGAGGCAGAACTCAGGCGGCTGAAACAGGGTTCTGGCGATGCTGAGAGATATTGTACCCAGTTCAGACAATGGTCTGCAGAGGTCAGCTGGAATGATCCAGCACTCAAGAGTCAGTTTTTAGCAGGTTTGAATGACAGGGTTAAAGATTTGCTCATTGCATATTCTGCACCTGCTACACCTTAAGGCTGCTATGCAATTAGCTATCCAGGTGGATAGAAGATTAAGAAGCAGACAGAATGAGAAGGTTTAAATTTTGCTGGAGAGCCCCGTTGACTGTGGGGAGCCGATGCAACTTCGGGCAATGTCCTCTCGTTCCCAGGAAAGGCAGAGAAGATTCTCTGAAAGGCTATGTCTTTATTGTGGTAAGGCTGACCATTTTATTTATTTTATTAAGCAATGCGAAGGACGCATAGACAAGAAAAAGAGAAAAAAAGGTCAATCAGAATAACCCTCCCTTTCGCATTGCATTTTTACGGTCGGCAGGAGTTTCTTTTTCTGGTAGTTCTATCTATCTATCGTGGTCATTCGATTGATTTTAAAGTGATGGTGGACTGTGGTTCTGCACTTAATTTGATTGATCAACAATTTCTAGACAAGTATAAGATTGATTCTGTACCTTTAACATGCCCTTTTCCCGTAGTGGCGATTGATAACACTCCTCTAGAGCATGGGTGCATTTCTCAAAAGGTCACCGGGTTTCCACTCACTGTGAATATGGAACACCAGGAATCTTTAGATTTGTTTGTACTTGAAAAATTGCCTTTTCTGGTTGTCCTGGGGTTACCCTGGTTAAAAATGCACAATCCTGTACTGGATATCGTATCAAATACGATAAGATCCTGGGGTCAGGAGTGTTATGGGAAATGTTGTGATGTACACATTGCTGCTGTTGTGAAAAATGAGCTACCTGAAGCCATTCAGGAATTCTGGAAAGTATTTTCAGAAGTGGAGTCACAAGCTTTACCACCTCATAGAGATTACGATTGCGCTATTGAGTTCGTCCCAGGTGCTACTCTCCCTAAGAGTCATTTATTTAATCTGGCGATTCCCGAGAGGGAGGCCATAAATAATACCTACAGACTAGTCTTACTGCAGGTCATTTATCCCCTTTGGATAAATCCCCTTTGGCCGTGGGGTTCTTTTTTGTAAAAAAAAAAATGAGGGTCTTAGGCCGTGTCTGGATTTCAGGGAGATTAATAAGATCACAGTGCGCAATCCTAAAGGTACCGTCACACTAAGCGACGCTGCAGCGATAGCGACAGCAATGCCGATCGCTGCAGCGTCGCTGTGTGGTCGCTGGAGAGCTGTCACACAGACCGCTCTCCAGCGACCAGCGATGCCGAGGTCCCCAGGTAACCAGGGTAAACATCGGGTTGCTAAGCGCAGGGCCGCGCTTAGTAACCCGATGTTTACCCTGGTTACCAGCGTAAAAGTTAAAAAAACAAACAGTACATGCTCACCTGCGCGTCCCCCAGCCTCTGCATCCTGACGCTGACTGAGCTCCGGCCCTAACAGCACAGCGGTGACGTCACCGCTGTGCTTTCACTTTCAGTTTAGGGCCGGCGCTTTAGTGTCAGGAAGCAGAGGCTGGGGGACGCGCAGGTGAGTATGTACTGTTTGTTTTTTTAACTTTTACGCTGGTAACCAGGGTAAACATCGGGTTACTAAGCGCGGCCCTGCGCTTAGTAACCCGATGTTTACCCTGGTTACCAGTGTAAAATATCGCTGGTATCGTCGCTTTTGCTGTCAAACACGGCGATACACGGCGACCTAGCGACCAAATAATGTGCAGACCTTCTAGCAGCGACCAGCAATTTCACAGCGGGATCCAGATCGCTGCTGCGTGTCAAATACAGCGATATCGCCATCCAGGTCGCTGCAACGTCACGGATTGCTGGCGATATCGCCTAGTGTGACGGTACCTTTACCCCTTGCAGCTAATTCCGGATTTGTTTAATCAATTAGTTGGAGCCAAGTGGTTCTCTAAGATCAATCTCTGTGGGGCATATAATTTGCTGCGGGTTTAAGAAGGAGATGAATGGAAGACAGCCTTTAAAACCCCGGAAGGTCATTTTGAGTGTCTAGTTATGCCTTTCGGCCTTACAAAAGCTCTGGCGTTCTTTCAAAATTTCATTAATGACATTCTTAGGCTGTTGATCGGTAGGAGTGTGATTGTTTATTTGGATGATGTTTTGATCTATTAGCCCCATCTGGAGTCGCATTGGCAGAGAGTCCGTGAGGTTCTGCAGATTCAGAGAGAAAACACCCTCTTTGCTAAACAGGAGAAATGTGAGTTTGCTGTAGTTTTGGGGTACTTTGTTTCCAGTGATGGTTTTGAGATGGACCCGGTGAAGGTTCAGGCGGTTTTGGAGTGGCCTAGACCTGAATGCTTGAAGTCAATTCAGAGATTTTTGGGGTTTGCTATTTATTATAGAAAATTCATAAAAAAAATTTCTGTTATCGCAAAGCCCCTTACTGATCTTACTAAGAAGGGTTCCAATACTGTCCAATGGTCCCCTGAGGCTGTTAAGGCTTTTGAGCATCTCAAGGAAAGGTTTAGCTCTACCCCTGTTTTGATCCAGACAGATGAGACTAAGCCCTTTCTGGTAGAGGTGGACGCCTCATCAGCAGGAGTGGTGCTGTTCTGTCCCAGGAGGGAGAGAATGGAGTGCGTCCCTGTGCTTTCTTTTCTAAGAAATTTTCTGAGGCGGAGCTCAGCTGCAATGTTGGTAACCGAGAATTGCTGCCCATTAAGCTTGCGTTTGAGCATTGGCGACATTTTTTGGAGGGCACTAGACATCCTATACAAGTCTTTACTGATTATAAGAACCTGATCTATCTGGATGCTGCTAAACGTTTGAATGCCCGTCAAGCTAGGTGGGCATTGTTTTTTGCCCGGTTCCATTTCACTGTGACATACTGTATATCCCTGGGAAAAATGTTAAAGCTGATGCTTTGTCTCAAAGTTTCTCCCCAGCGATTAATACTGAAAAGGAAGAATCTATTCTGCAGTGAAGGATTGTGAAGGCAGCATTAGGTTCTGAGTTGGAAAATAGCATTCTTAAAGCCTAGGATGCGGCACCAACTAACACTCCGTATGGGAAATTATTTGTGCCTAAAGCCCTGAGTAGAGCTTTGTTTACGGAATATCATGAGTCTTGTTTGGCGGGTCATTCAGGTCAGAGTTTCTGGTGGCCGGCGTGGCTAAGAGAAATTGTCAAATGGGTGCGTCAGTGTACCGTGTGCGCTAGGTCTAAGGCTTCTCATGCTCCGGCTGCAGGGTTGCTTTGCCCGTTAGAGGTTTCTAGTTCTCCATGGACACATCTTGCAATGGATTTTATCACTGACCTACCGGTCTCTGGGGGTTTTTCTGTTATCTGGGTTGTTGTGGACCGGTTTAGTAAGATGTGTCATCTGGTCCCGTTCAATAAATTACCCTGCGCTAAGACACTTGCCAGGGCATTTGTGAAAGAGATTGTCAGACTCCACAGTTTGTGGCTCACTTTTGGTGTGCCTTTTGTGACAGACTTAAGGTTCATTTGTCATTTTCGTTGGGCTATCATCCGCAGTCCAATGGACAGACCGAGAGGAAGAACCAGGACGTTGAGCAGTTTTTAAGATGTTTTGTAGCGGACAATCAGGAGATGTGGTCGGAATATTTACCATTAGCTGAGTTTGCTCTCAATAATCATACGTCTTTTCCTTGGCTGGGTGTTCTCCTTTCTTTTGTTGTACTGGGAAGAATCCCTCTTTCGGTCCTTTTTCTAGGATTGGGGCGGCGGTGCCTGAGGAGGAGAGTTTTTCTGGAAATTTGGAAGTTTGGACCAGTGTGTGCCATAATCTTAAACAGGTTAATAGGAGGTCTAAGAAATATTTTGACAAGAGAAGAAGGGAGGCAAGGTTTCTTGTTAGGGACATGGTTTGGTTTTCCTCTAGGAATCTGCTTTTGAAGATCCCTTCTAAAAAGTTGGGGCCGAAGTTTGTAGGACCTTTCAAAGTGATTCACATTGTCAACTCGGCAGCGGTGAGATTAGACATTCCTTCATCCTGGAAAATTCAGTTTTTCATGTATCTCTCCTGAAGAAGGTTGACACGCCAGATAAGGTGGCTATGCCATCTGCTCCTCCAATTGATGAGGACTGCGAGTTTGAGATTTCACGCATTCTTGATTCCAGGTGGCATAGAGGGGGGTTACAGTATCTTGTGTCCTGGAAGGGTTTCGGTCCCAAGGACAATTCCTGGGTGAAAGCTGTGGACGTCTCAGCCTCAAGGTTAATTAAGGCTTTTCACAGGATATTTCCAAATAAGGCCTGGCCTAGAGGATCCAGGGGATCCTCGTTAAAGGGGAGGTACTGTTAAAATCTGCTTAGTTTGTTACTATGCGCCATTTTCTTGTGGAGTTCTGGCTGCTGGTCTTTTTCCTCTGGTGCTGGGTTTGTCTTGGGTAAGGTGTTTTTATCACTCTTTATTAACCAGCACCTGCCTCCCATTCCTTGCTGGACATCAGTGCTTATCTGCTTGAGCTCTAGCTTGGTGATTTGCTTTGTGTGTGTTATTTGTGCAGTGCTGGTACCTCTGGTTCAGCTAGCCTTAGTTTCTGTTTTCTATTGGTTTCTGCAGCCTTCTCTGTGTTTTCTACTAGGAGGTAACCCGTTTTTGTACCCAGTCCTTAGTTCTTTCTTATCTATAGGTCTTCGCTTGAGATTAACCTAGGATGGTCGGTGGGTCTATTCTCAAGGAAAGGGTCGCCCACTCCATCGTAGGGTTTCAGCCTAGTCATAGTGCAGGGTCAGTTTCCCCTTCTACCTTAGTCCTGTGTTGCAGATCCGTAACAGGAAGAAACAGTTGTGTCACCTGCAGACAGTGTTCCTGGAGCCTGGGGTTTGGCCCACAAAGTCGGGTGCTTTGCTGACATGTACCTGATCATGCTGCTGGTGGTCAGGCTGGTAGTTTTGCTACCCCTGCTGATGCGGGCATGGCAGGTGCTGCAAATGGCCCGTTTGTGGTTATCGGCAGAGTCTTTAAAAAATAACCAGACTCGGGAAGATCTAGCAATTGGAATGGCAACTTCCCTCATGTTATTACTTGGGACGGATGCATGCCTTCTGTCTATGACCACCACACTGCTTCTTTAATGCCTGTTTGAGTGATATGCCTCCTTCCCCATGTGTGCTGCTGTTCTCACTCTGCATGTCCTCCTGCTAGATTGGGTCAGTCACTATGTCATCCACCCCCTAGTCTTCCACATCCGCACCCTGCTCCTCCTCCTGACATTCTGGCAATCGTGTCTCATCATCATCCACCTATTGTGACACTTTCTTACCATCGCCTTCGTGTGACCGTGGCTGTTCAAAGCTTTAGGCATCGCTACATGCGATCTCATCTGGCCCCACTTCAAGTTGACTGGCCGAGAGTCTGGAATCTTGAAAGGGAAAACTGAACAGCTATTCGGAGTGTCCAAGTGTGGGATCAGTTGTCTCAGGGCACTCAGTATGGTGGGAGGAAGGAGAATCAGGGTGAGGAATATCCGGTCCACACTCACGGCTACTCAGACTTGACTGTGTGGAAGTCATGGTGGTGGTGGCTAAGTGACTGGAAGCATTATCCGCTATCCAACCAACAACCATTTCACACTGCTCTGGATTCAATAGTGGTCTGCTGCGGTCCCCTAGAAACTGGGACAGGAATGTCGAGCGCGAAGATGTGGGTCTTTGCTGTGGCCTACTTTCAGCTAGGCCAAGGCCTCGTCCTCTGCATGCACCATCAGCATCACGTTCACTTCCCCGTTCCTTGCCCCTTGCCTTGCCCATTTTAAATGGACTACTGAACTGTTTCAAAAGCTCAACACAAATGTATTTATTTGGAGCTAAATTATATCTGATCAGTATTCCTGCAAAACTACGATTTTTCCAACACAGAAACACTAGGCCTCAGCCTGACATAACAGACTGTATTAAATATGTTTTTGGTGAATAAAAAAAAAAAAAGTAGAACAAGGCTTGCACACAGAACTATGCTACGTATGCCTGCGAAACTATGATTTTTCAAACACAGAAACACTAGACCTTAGCCTGACATAACAGACTGTATTAAACTTTTTTTGGTTTTTGGTGAATTTTTTGAAATAAAGAAAAAAGTGTAGAATATGGTTAGCACGCAGAACTATGCTACGTATGCCTGCACAACTAGGATTTTCCCACCACAGATACACCAGGCATCAGCCTGACATAACAGACTGTTTTAAACATTTTTTTGGTTTTTGGTGAATTTAAAAAAAAGAAAAAAAAGAGTAGAACAAGGCTAGCACATAGAACTATGCTACGTATGCCTGCGAAACTACGATTTTTCCAACACAGAAACACAAGGCCTCAGCCTGACATAACAGACTGTATTAAATATTTTTCTGGTTTTTGGTGAATTTAAAAAAAAAGAAAAAAATAGTAGAACAAGGCTAGCACACAAGACCTATGCTACGTATGCCTGTGAAACTACGATTTTTCAAACACAGATACACCAAGACTCAGGCTGACATAACAGACTGTATAATTTTTTGCTTCCACATCCGCACCCTGCTCCTCCTCCTGACATTCTGGCAATCGTGTCTCATCATCATCCACCTATTGTGACACTTTCTCACCCTCGCCTTCGTGTGACCGTGGCTGTTCAAAGAAGGCTAGCACACAAGAACTATGCTACGTATGCCTGCGAAACTACGATTTTTCAAACACAGATACACCAAGACTCAGCCTGACATAACAGACTGTATAATTTTTTGCTTGTTTTTTGGTGAATTAAAAAGCAAAAATAGAACAAGGCTAGCACACAGAACTATGCTACGTATGCCTGCGAAAATATGATTTTTCAAACACAGATACACCAGGCCTCAGCCTGACATAACAGACTGTATACATTTTTTGGGTGGGTTTTGGTGAATTTTTTGAAAAAACAAAGCCACAGAAAACTGCAGCTACAGTAGGTATATAGTAAATAAGCAGCAGCAGCAGACAGTAATGGAGCTTTTGGAGGTATGCAGTGAGAGCTATGTACTCACGTACAGTGCCTGCAGGCATTGCACTGATGTGGATATGTGCACATGTGCACATAGACTCCCCTTAATAACTAGCAATGCAATCTCGGGACCTCCGAATTAGCCCTAAAAAGGAGTGTTGGTTTTCAGGAGTTGTGAACAGTTGCAGACATACACTAACTATTAAAAGGACGATTCTGACCCTATCTCAGCAGAAGCTTTCCCTAGACTCACTAAGTCCTGAGCAGAATGCGGCAAGCAGGGCGGCGCCAGGTCTCTTATAGACCTGATGACGCTGTGCGGCCAGCGAATCACTTTAATACGACAACAAAGATGGCTGCGGCATTACAGTTCATGGCTGACAATCCCTGCATTGCCATTGGTGCTCTAAAGAGCACCAGATTTGCAGGGCGAAGACCCGAGCTCCCGCCGAATAATCCCAGAAATACTCGGTGCTCGCCAAGTACACCGAGCATAGTGATACTCAGGCGAGTACAGAGTAGTGGCAAGCACGTTCGCTCATCACTAACCTTAACATATTTCCCAGCAAAATCCATTTTGGTTATGTTTTTGTATGTTTTTGGGTGCACCTGTAATAATGGTGTGAAACTCTGAGACCATTGCTTACAGCTGTGACCTAGGGGTCTGAAATGCTTCCAGGGGCTAACCCCCTGATGTTCCTGTGTCATTTGAGCAGTGTTTCCATCATTTTTAGATGTTTTTAGACCTTAAAAGGACCCCGGGGGGGATCGCAGTAAAAATACTCGGGCTTCCCATAGACTTACATTGGGCTCGTTGCTTGGGTCGAGTACCAGAGTATTCAACCCGAGCATTTTACTGCTCACTCATCACTTTTTATGACCATACAGGCACATTTAAGTTTGCACTTACTTCTTTTCCCCAGGCCGCTGCCCAGGCAGGACAGCACTTCCAGGTCAGTACAACCCGGCATCATAAAGAAGCTGGGAGAATGCGCGACTTAAGTGGCCTAGCTCACATGCACGGGGAAGGAGATCCCCAGCACGGCCGAGGACCCAGAAGAGGAGGAGGAGGGATGTGGCTAGAGATCCGGGAAGCAAGATGAGTATCGCAGTGCGCTGTAATAGTGACTAAAGCTTATAGCGATCCAGGGCGCAGATTTGTTGTCTTGAAAGCATTTCTGAAGGGTAAGCCAACCATTTTATGTAATATCTATGCACCAAACATGGGTTAGATCTGTTTTCTACAAAAGATTTTCTCCTTACTTCAGAAATTGCCTCCGGCGGCCCTGATAGTGGGTGGAGACTTTAACGTCACTTTTGCAGAGGTTTTTGATAGACACTCATTGGGGGCAGTTTGCCTCCAGAAAACTTAGTCAGGTTAGAGTTGGAATTTAGGAAATTGTTTAGGGCCAACTTATTGTTTGATTTATGGAGAAGACCCTCTGGATTGCTCTAATTATCGTCTGATAGCCCTATTATACTCAGACTTGAAAATATTTATCCGTATGTTGGCTAATAGACTTAATCAGTGGCTAGGCCAGCTTATTAGTAAGGATCAAGTAGGCTTTGTCCCTTTTTGCCAGCGAGGGGACAACACCAGAAGGGCAATAGATTTGATTGATGTGTAAACAAAAATAAAACACAAATGCTTATTTTAAGTTTAGATGCAGAAAAGGCATTTGACCGACTTAATTGGTCTTTCTTGTTTGAAAACATTTGGTATCTCGGGAGCTTTTTTTACAGCATTAAAGGCATTGTATAGATCCCCATCAGCCTCGATTAAATTGCCATTTTATGTCTCCCCCTCTTTTCTCATCTTGAATGGCACAAGGCAGGAATGTCCTCTTTCCCCCTGCTAAACGTGATGTGTATAGAGCCTCTATCGGCAATGATACATCAAAATTATAATATCTCAGGGGTGGAAGTCAAGAATAAGGTATTTAAGATTTCATTATTTGCTGATGACGTTTTACTGACCCTCACTAAAATTCATATAACACTCCCCAACCTCATAGTCATTTTGAAGAAGTATGGACAGCTGTCATGATATAAATTAAATACCTCTAAACCAGAGACCTTACCCTTGAACATGTCATGGTTTACTGGGTTCTCAGGGCAGGTAGTTGCAGGGTTAACTCGGATGGCCTCTTTCTGGGTCCTGGGAGGCTTTTTATAGCTTCACTATGAGGCCAATCTTTGTTTTTATACTCTGACTCTTGGCTGAGTGTGTCTGACCCTGGTGTGCCTCTTCTTTGTGCATGTACTATTGTCTGTTTGAATTCTTATCTGGTTCCGTCCCCATTGTGATTCTTGCCTGCCATTTCTGTACTGTCTATTGCCCATTCTGGTTTATTGATCTCTTGCTACGTCCTGACTATTCTTCTGACTGCCCCTGTGTACTGTGCCAACCTCTCTGTGTTTGACATTAGCTTGTGGGACTACGTGTTTTCCTGTCACCCCTTTTAACATCCCTGGGGTCTCCCTTCCCTATTGCACTTTTCCCCCTGGAGCCGCTGCAGCCCCACGCTGTAGGCTCATACAGCGGCCCTAGGCTCTGCCTACCCCCTAATAGAGAGTTCTTCCAGTTCATGCAGATTAAAGGGAACCTGTCACCCCCAAAATAGATAGTGAGGTAAGCCCACCAGCATCATGGGCTTATCTACAGCATTCTGTAATGCTGTAGATAAGCCCCCGATGTTACCTGAAAGAGGAGAAAAAGAGGTTATATTATACTCACCCAGGGGCGGTCCCGCTACGGTCCGGTCAAATGGGTGTCTCAGGTCCGCTCTGGCGCCTCCTATCTTCATTCCATGACGTCCTCTTCTGGTCTTCACGCTGCGGCTCTGGCGCAGGCCTACTTTGTCTGCCCTGTTGAGGGCAGAGCAAACTACTGCAGTGCGCAGGCACCAGGCCTCTCTGACCTTTCTGGCGCCTGCGCACTGCAGTACTTTGCTCTTCCCTTAACAGGGCAGACAAAGTACGCCTGCGCCGGAGCCACAGCGTGAAGACCAGAAGAGGACATCATGGAATGAAGATGGGAGGCGCTGTACCGAACCTGAGACACCCATCGGAGTGGGACCGCCCCTGGGTGAGTATAATATAATGTCTTTTTCTCATCTTTCAGGTAACATCGGTGGCTTATCTACAGCATTACAGAATGCTGTAGATAAGCCCCTGATGACAGTGAGCTTACCTCACCATCGATTTTGAGGGTGACGGGTTCCCTTTAAGCACCTGGCGTCTTCAATATATGGTTCATTGAAGGTTTCTCAACCAATGGAATTTGAGAGGCTTTGCAAGAAAGGCACATCAACTAAAGGGTTAATATCAGATATTTACAGGATCTTGAGGTCTCCGTGGACTGTTCCCCTTGAAACATTCCTATATGGTTGTGGACGTCTCCACAATGCTGGCGGAATATATGGGAAAAGGCATCCAAATCCTCTATCAGCATCCTTTATAAGGAAAACCAATATAAAATTTTGATGTTTTGGTATCACACTCCAGAGCTCCTTCATAGACTGAACCACCAGCTCCCAAATATTTGCTGGTGTTGTTGCTCAGCACGGGGTTCTCAGTTCCACATTTTCTGATCTTGCCCTGTGCTGGCTGGATTTTGGGACAAGGTGAAAACCTTAATACGAAAGTTTCTATATGTGGAGGTTGAGTTGGACCCTGCTATTGTAGCGCCCCCACCGCCGCGGGGCCGAGGGGTACCCGGTACCGGGCCTCTGAGTCTCTGCTCTGGGGTTGTCACGGCGGCTAGGCCCCGGTCCGTGACCCTGCCGTGGGGCGTACGGTGAATAATAGATATGGATGATGGTAGTGACGCTGTAGTGGTGCAGTGCAGTAAATAACGAGGACACCAGGTTGCAGTCTCTTTACCTCTTTACTGAAGATCTCTGGGTCCTCAGTCCAGAATACGATTCACCAGGCTGCGCAAGTCCGGCCGGTCCAATGGCACCTCCAGAGTTCTCTTCACAGGTGGAAATCTGTGCCTTCCTGCTTGTGCTATGTGTTGTGGTCCTTCCCTGCTGTGCTTACGGAAAGTCCCCACAACTGTTGTGTCTGTTTCTTAAGTTCCCTCACAACTCGATTAGATGATGTTCTGCTAATCCTCCGTCCCTCCCTGATGTTCTGGTTGGGATGGCACCCGTTTGACGGGTAGGCTCGGAGCTCTTCCGGGACCCTAGAGTCGCCCCTCTCCACAAGTTGCCCCCCAAGACTGCATAGGTGATTTAGGTGAGACAGCCCGCCTTATACTGACTGTCCTGCCGCTGTTTGAAGTATTGCTTGAAGCTGAATGTTATAATACTCCCTCGGCGTTCTGGCCACCGGTAGTGCGCCTCAGTAGGATGTTGCCTCGGTCTTACAGCACGACCCCTACTGGTATTCTCCTCCTGCGTGATCTCGTTTCTCACTCAGCACAATCTATCTCGCTTCTAGTCCTTCCTTGGGCACCGCCGCTATGCTGAGCAGGCACGGTCCCATTACGTTCGTTCAAGTTGCCAAGCCTCTGTCAGGATCCCACCCCTGACAGAGACCCTACTGTATCTTCCCCTGCAACACCCTCTGCCACAAGGTGTTGCCTGGTTCCAACCCAGTCAGCTTTCTAATCTAACTTCCTGCCTGACCCCCAGTTTACCCACTTTGGTGGGGAGTGGCCTAGTGAATAGAACCCTTAGCTCCCCCCGGAGGCCCGACTGTGAAATGTATTGGTGTCTGTGATACCTGATCAGATGAACTCCTTCAGTGCCATCAGACGCACCATAGCTCCCCTTAGTGGCGGAGCCACAGCACTGCAACGACCAGGACTCTGGGGCGCTGCACTATATACCTACTAAATGTTTCCCCTTGAGGGATGGGGAAGAATTCGACCAGACTGCTTTTAAATCTGTTGACGGAAGCTAGATGTTTGATTGTTCTTCATTGGAGACAGACTACTCCCTTCTCTTATCAGAAGCTTTTGGATAGAATAGCTGACATTCCCAGGATGGAGCACATGACAGCCTTATTGAATGCGAGTTTGGACAAATTTAAGACCGTCTGGGCTTCCTGGGACTATTTTAGGGCCCAAAACAACAGTTAGCAGCATGTTGGTTTTTGAACAGGTTTCTTCTTCCCTTCCCTTCCCTATGTGTATGTCTCGTCTTATTTAGTATTGTGGTTTTATATGAAATATAATATGAATATGGGGATGGAGTCACCTTATCTTGGCATCATTTAGAACTGCTGTTGGACTTTCTGTCTTTTTATGTTCTATTGCACAATATGTTTTGATGCCACTAGGGGGAAACGTCTTCCTAGAGTTCATTCTAATTGTACTCCATTCTTTCTGATCCTCTAATTTGTAAGCCAAATTGTGATTGTTTTGTCTCATTTGTGATTATATAATTGTATAAAATGTTATAAAAATGACAGTTATTAAAAAAGATGTATGACTGTCTTAACATTGTTAAATTACATAATCAAGCATTCTGCTCATCATATCTGCAGTAAAGCTATATCTGTATGTAGTAAAGTTACACATTTTAAATTATTATTCTTATTTTATTTTATTCGAATTCAAGAAATTGTTTATGTGGGCTGATTGAAAATGAGTTTAAAGTGCTATGGAGACCTACATCTTGTCAAGACACGTCTTTTGATGTATTTTTCAGTTTTCTGGGTAGAACTGTAGAAAAACAAAAATAAATAAACTCTTCAGTTCAACATAAAAATAAGACTTTAATGGTTTGATCAGCATATGTTAAGGGGATTTTAAAACTTTAGATTTTTAGAGAGCAAGCTAAGCTGTTTTCTAATGTTAAAGTTAATGTCAACCATCTATAAAACAGAATTAATATATGTAGGAACTGCCTATTATATTATTAATACA
Organism: Ranitomeya variabilis; assembly: GCF_051348905.1. Lineage (NCBI taxonomy): Eukaryota > Metazoa > Chordata > Amphibia > Anura > Dendrobatidae > Ranitomeya > Ranitomeya variabilis. Next base: position 254,486,114 of record NC_135237.1, on the reverse strand, counting down.
TACTAATATTAGTGAATTATATATTAATATTATTATATTATTTAAAGATAATTAGACATTTTATAATTATGACAATTTGTTGGTGAACCCAGCTCTGATTTATATTTATATTTTATACCATTTCCCTGTTGTAAAAATGAATTAATGAATTTTCTAGCAAATGAAAGTGTCTGGGAATTCATGAATTATAATTTGATTTACCCAGAGGTCCATAAGTAATAAAAATTAAATCTACTAATTTACATTCATGTAGCGCTAAGTAGGTGTCAAATTAATTTTAAATGTCTAAAGAATTAAAATGTATCTTCATGTAAAGTGATAAGAATTTGTGTTAATTTAATGGCATTAGCAGAAAATGTATAAAATTGCAGGATTTTTTCTTCCTGTCATTCATTTGTATAGTTCAAAACTGGTCAAAGTCTTCATAATAACACCAGTTTGGGTTTATGTTAAAGGGACAGTCAACACTTCAAGTCCCATAAGCACGCTAAAGACCACAAGTTTGTAAATAGCTCAAAAGACTCTCATGAAAGTGTAACTGCCCAGTTCAGGTGCGGTAGTTTTTTGATTGATAGAAGCAGTTGAGAGTAGATGATCGCTAATCATCAGTCATTGTCAATGGTCATAATCCAGAGATATTTTTTGTGTTCGCTTAAAACAAAAGTTGTAAATCCTTTATTGTTTTGCTAACCTGTTTTTATGTATTTTGTTAGTTTATCTTTATTTTATTACTGCTGCTAACAGTGAAACTGGTGATGTGAACTGAAACATCAATTTTTCTTGGTTAGTGCCTCTAGGGGCAGTGCAATAAATCACATGCATTCACTGTTTAGTAATCCTGTAATCCCTGAATTTTGTAGTTAGCCCTCTAGAATAAAAGCAAGGTGTACCAGAGTTACCTAGAGTATTCCATTTAACAGGGTTATCAAGCCATTTAAAATGTGCAAAAATCACTTAGAGGGAACCTGACAAGTGAAAAGTGCTACCCGAATATGCATTTATCAGACACTGGCTCCATTATTGCAGCCGTGTATTTTTTTCACTCTTAATCGCTGCTTTTTTTCAGAAGGAACATATATTGAAGAGTAGTCCCAGAACAATGAGTCTTGGATGACTAATCCAAGAGGTCAGTCCTCGGCAGCTTTCTGCCTTGCTCCCCTTGTTGACAGGTCTCACATTATGTATATAGAAGGAGAGATGTGGGGGGGGGGGCATTTATGTATATTTTATTCTAAGTACATTTTTTCAAAGTGCCTTGCAGTTAATCATGGCATTTAGACAGGGCAGGAGACAGGTAATACATTTAAAGAAACTATTTCCAGAACATTTGGATTGCAAAAAATATTCACCATATTTATTTGTATAATTTATAATCTGGCTGCTGCATTCACTCGCATCCACCATCCTTGCACTAACTATTTACACTCCATCTTTATCAGCCCCTCTGTCCTTTGCTCTCCTATGTGTATCACTCACGCTCTTTTCACATTGCTAAACTGCACAGATCCATTCAGTCCCACCATACAACACAAGAGACGCTCTCACAAATCACTTAACCATCTGCTCACTCTTTCTATCCTCCTTCTCCAAGTCGCAGGTGATATCTCTCCCAACCCTGGCCCTTCATGTTACAGTAAGTCGAACCCCTCACCTACTACACTCAGAAACCCCTCAAATCTCATTAATATTCTCTGCATGCCTTTTGTCTCTGTTAATTGTGCTCTTTGGAATTCTCACTCAGTGAGTAATAAATGTACCTTTCAGGTTATCCCCCAAGTACTCTCACTTATCTTCCCTTCTTTTGAGGTACACGCTGTTAGACTCTACATCCCATTCCCTTTTCAAATGGCAGTTGTGTATCATCCTCCAGGTTCCTCCCATCAGTTCCTGAATCACTTTGGCACCTGTCTTTCACATTTACTCTCCTGTAACATTCCCACCCTCATCATGGGAGACTTTAACATCACCATTGCTTTTCCCCTCTCCCCATCTGCCACTCACCTTTTATCTCTAACCTCCTCCTTCAGCCTTTCACAGCTCACTAACTCTCCTACGCATGAAGACGGAAACTCACCCGATCTGGTCTTCTCCTAGTTTTGCTCAGTGTATGATTTTACCAATTCCTCGCTCCCACTCTCTGACAACAATCTTCTTTCATTCTCTGTCAATAACTATCATCCCACTCAGGACACCCCCACTTTCTACACTTATAGAAATACCCAGAAACTTATGAAGATTTTTCAGTCATCATTGGCCCCAATCTCCTCCCTCTCATGTCCTGACTCTGCATTGAAACATTATAATGAATCACTGCAATGTGCCCTGGATGAAGCTGAACCTCCTATACTTAGAACAACTCAGCACAGACGACATCCCTGGCACATGCTGCAAACATGTTTCCTACAGCGGTGCTCCAGGTGTGCCTAACATAAGCGGAGAAAATCCAATCTGCAAGAAGATTTCATCCATTATAAGTTTATGCTTAAAACATACAACTCTGCACTTCACCTCTGAAAACAAACCTATTTAAACACCCTCATCACCTCACCATGAAATGATCCTAAACGTCTCTTTGACACTTTTCATTCCCTACACAAACCAAGAGTGCAAGCCCCAACCATGAATCTCCACACCGATGATCTGGCCAATTATTTCAAAGAAAAAAATGACCATAGCTAATAGAAAATTTTCTCCCAATTCCCTCATACCATACAGTATCCTCCCACCCCCACTGCATCTAGCTCACTCTCTGACTTTGGAGCAGTCAAGGAAGAAGAAGTGATCAGGCTCCTTACATCTTCTCACCCTACTACTTGCACCAGCGACCCTATTTCCTCACATCTACAGTCGATTTCCCCTGCGCTCACCACACACCTAACAAAAATATTCAACCTCTCTCTCTCTTCTGATATCTTTCCCTCCTCATTTAAACATGCCGTCACACATCCATTACTTAAAAAACCATCCCTTGACCAAAACTGTGCTGCTAACTATAGACCCGTCTCTAATCTTCCCCTCATCTCTAAACTCCTGGAATGCTTGGTCCACTCCCATCTAATTGCTATCTCTCAGATCACTCTCTTCTTGACCATCTTCAATCTGGTATAGCTCTTTACACTGTACCCAAATCGCCCTCACTAACATCTCTAATGGTCTACCAACAGATACATCTAATGGTCACTACTCCATGCTAATTCTCCTGGATCTCTCTGCAGCATTCAACACTGTGGATCATCAGCTCCTCCTCACTATGCACTGCTCCATCAGCCTCAAGGACACAGTTCTCTCCTATTTCTCCTCCTACCTCTCTGATCACACATTCACTATATCTATTGCTGGCTCCTCCTCCTCTCATCTTCCCCTTAGTGTTGGGGTTCCTCAAGGACTCAAGGATAAGTCCTAGGCCACCTCCTCTTCTCCTTGTTTACTGCCCCTATCAGACAAACAATTAGTACCTTATTTTTCAGACTATAAGATGCACTGGACAATAAGACGCACCTAGGTTTTAAAGGAGTAAATTTTGAAAAAAATGGAGGCAAAAAATGTGGACAATTTTATACTTAATATCCTCTATCCTGGTATATATGGTCCCTTCATCCCCATCCTGATACACATGGCCCCCTCATCTCTACCCTGGTATGCATGGCCCCCTCATCTCTATCCTAGTATGCATTGATCCTTCATCCCTATCCTGGTATGCATGGATCCCTCATCCCTATTCTGGCAGGAATGATCGCCCTCATCTCTATACTAGTATGCATGGCCCCATCCCTATCCTGGCATGCATGGCCCCATTCCTATCCTGGTATGTAGATCCCCATCTCTATTCTGGTATGATTTCCCCAACCCCTGTCCTGGTATGCATTGCCTCATCTTTATAATTGGCCCCACCCCCATCCTGTATGCATGGCCCCATCAGAAAACAGTTAAAAAACTGTGGCGTCCTGCTCCAGTGCCAGCAACTGCTTTATGCTGGTAAGCAGCGCATGGCAGGGACGTCATGCACTGCTCACAAGCAGAGAACAGCTGCTGGAATACTCACTTGAACTGTGAGTGCAAAGAGCAGCGGGTCTTCATTGCTCTTCAGTAGCGCACAGTGTCAACCACTGGCTTCCTGCTGCAGCCGGTGGTCACGTGTGCCGCTACTAAAGAGAAATGAATATTCATGAATCACTGCCATGCACTGCTCTCAAGCATAAAGCAGTTGTTGGCTGCTGTTTTTTAAAATATTTTCTGATGAGGCCATGCATACCAGGATGGGGGTGGGGGCCAATTATAAGGATGGGGCCATGCATAACAGGACCTGGGTTGGGGTGAAATGATACCAAGATACTATTTTCAAAGAGAAATTAATATTCATTGCCCTCCATGCCCATGGGCATGGAATGCAGTGAATATTCATTTCTCTTTAGCAGCGGAAACCGGAGTTAACTGCAGCTGCCAGCTCCAGCCTCCTGTAACCCGCTGCTCCACTGATGCCATTACCCCCCCTCCCACCACAGCCAGACTATACACCGTAACTCACCGTACATCTGGACTATAAGATGCAGGCCCCATTTTCCTCCACATTTTTGGAGGAAAAAAAGTGAGTCTTATAGTTCGAAAAATACGGTAGATTTGGTTTCCAGTACCATCTCTATGCTGATGACACCCAGTTATACACCTAAACTCCTGACATCACACTTGCATTATTACAAAACACCAGTGATTGTCTTAACGCTGTCTCCAACATCATGTCCTGCCTCTATCTGAAATTGAACCTGTCAACAACTGAACGCCTTGTGTGTCCTCACTCTACTGACCTACCTATGCCCGACATTGCCATTTCTGTGTGTGGTTCTACCATTACTCCCCAGCAACATGCCTGCTGTCTTGGGGTCATACTTGATTCAGAGCTTTCATTCGCCCCCACATATGATCATTGGATCGCTCCTGTTATCTGCACCTAAAAAACATTTCTAGAATTCGACCTTTTCCTACGACTCTGCAAAAACTCTTACTGTTGCTCTTATTCATTCTCATCTGGACTATTGCATCTCTTTACTAATCGGTCTCCCTCTTACCAAATTCTTCCCTCTCCAATCTGTCTTGAATGCTGCAGCCAGGATCCTAATCCTCATCAACCATTACACCGATGCCTCTACCTTGTGCCCATCTACTCCAGAGTTCAATATAAACTTATCATGCTCACCCACAAAGCGCTCCACAGTTCAGTACCACCCTACATCTCCTCCCTCATCTCAGTCTACCACCCTACCTATACCCTTCATTCTGCTAATGGCCTAAGGTTAACATCCTCAATAATCAGAACCTCCCACTCCCGTCTCCAAGACTTCTTGCCTGCTGTGCCAATTCTTTGGAATACACTACCCAGGATAATTTTATTAATCCCCAATACCCACAGTTTTAAGCGTGTCCTAAAAACACATTTCTTCAGACTGGCCTACCTCAACACATTTATTTAACTATTCAGGTGTTGCCCATTCAAAATTTTCTTCATAACCATAACCCTCGTATCATGTTCTCACACGCTTTTTGCATTTAATATCCCTCTCTGTCTGTACTTTTACAAATTCTGACTGGTAACCGGTTCACACAGCATTACATGAACACCCGATTTATTGCATTATGGTTGGTCAGAACAATGACAGCAATTGTTACCATCCACCTTTTGTGTCTCCCTTATTTCCTCATAGATTGTATGCTTGCGAGCAGGGCCCTCATTCCTCTTGGTATCTGTTGTTTATGTTATTATTGTTTTTCTGTAATGTCTTATATTGACTGTACAAGTCCCCTCTTAAATGGAAAATGCTGCGGAATATGTTGGCGCCATAGAAATTAAAATTATTATTATTATCTTATTAAATCTGTCAGTCTAGAGAAGTGGGGTAGCCAGACTGGTGTTTTAAGTTACAGCTTACGTTATCCGTAGATTGAGGATTTTACAATTTTTAACTGATTTTAAATGTATTCACTTATATTACTATATACAGTAGCTTTAATTGAAATTATTAACTATATTCTATTAATGTTATGCACATATTTTTGTATTGTTTTTATATATATATATATATACAGTTGTGCTCAAAAGTTTACATACACCGGCAACATTTTTACTTTCTTGGCCTTTTTTCAGAGAATATGAATGATAACACCAAAACTTTTTCTCCAGTCATGGTTCGTGGTTGGATGAAGCCATTTATTGTCAAACTACTGTGCTTTCTCTTTTTAAATCATAATTACAACTCAAAACATCCAAATGACCCTGATCTAATGTTCACATACCCCATTTCTTAAAACCATGTATTGCCCCCTCTAACATCAATGACAGCTTGAAGTCTATTGTGGTAGGTGTGGATGAGGTTCTTTATTTTCTCAGATGGTAAAGCTGCCCACTCTTCTTGGCAAAAAGCCTCCAGTTCCTGGAAATTGCTGGGCTGTCTAGCATGAACTGCGCACTTCCGATCTCCCCAGAGTGGCTCAATGATATTGAGGTCAGGAGACTGAGATGGCCACTCCAGAACCTTCACTTTATTCTGCTGTAGCCAATGACAGGTCGACTTGGACTTGTGTTTTGGATCGTTGTCATATTGGAATGTCCAATTGCGTCCCATGCACAGCTTCCGGGCTGATGATTGCAAATTTGACTCCAATATTTGCTGATAAGATCCTGCATTCATCTTTCCTTCAGCATTGACAACTTTGACCAAGTTTCCTGTGCCTTTGTAGCTCACACCCCCCCAAAACATCAGCGATGAAGCTTCGTGCTTTACAGTGGGAATGGTGTTCCTTTCTTCATACGCCTTGTTGACTTCTCTCCAAATGTAACTTTTATGGTTATGGCCAAAAAGTTCAATTTTGGTCTCATCATTCCAAATTACCTTGTTCCAGAAGTTTTGAGGCTTGTCTCTGTGCTGTTTTACATTTTATAGGTGAGATACTTTGTAGCATTTGTACAGTAATAGCTTTCTTCTGGCGACTCGACCATGCAGCCCATTTTTCTTCAAGTGTCTCCTTATTGTGCATCTTGAAACAGCCACACCGCTAGCTTTCAGAGAGTCCTGTATTTCAGCTGATGTTATTTGTGGGTTTTTCTTTGCATCCCAAACATCAGTGGCTGGATGAAAGATGCAAGACTCTGTCTGGATCCCAGAAACTCAGCTTTTATGCACACACACTGATTGCAAGCAAACAGGTCACAGGTGAGGATGTTACCTTTAGTAGCCATTCAAACCTATTTGTGTCACCTTCTGTGCATGTTATCATGTCAAAATCACCAGGGTATGTGAACTTTTGATGAGGGTCATTTGGATCTTTTGAGTTGTCATTATGATTTAAAAAGAGAAACACAGTAGTTTGATAATAAATGGCTTCGGCCAACCACGAACCATGATTAGAGAAAATGTTTTGGTGTTATCATTCATATTTTCTGAAAAAAGGCCAAGAAATCAAAAATGTTGCTGGGGTATGTAAACTTTTGAGCTCAACTGTATATATGTATTGAATTTTTTGGAAGTGTAAGTATTGTTGGCTGTTCTATCCTCTGTTTTTTTTTTGCATCTAACAAGTGTTCACATTTTTTTTAGCAAGGCAGCAAGCTGCTCTAGCCTCTCAGTACAGCCAGCAATGTTCTGAGGACTCACTCTGCTTAACAATTTTGGCTGCATGTACTGTATTGAGTACTTACAAGTGATTTGCTCTCTATCCTAAGGCACAGCAAGGCAATGAGTGGCTTTTCACTTGTCAGTAAGTGAACAGTTGTTGCCCACTGTTAGCCTCATTAGCTAGTATTCTATGCTCTATATCCGGCAGGGCTAGGACCATTACCATACCATACCAGTGGTATTGCTTTCCTATCGGGGAGAGTGATGCTATGTTTGGAGGCAAAAAAGGATAACTGCATCCAGTGATATCACAAACATTCAACACATTCACACTCCAGGCCACCAGGGGGAGCTTCTGCTCCTATTTATTAGGTCACTCCATATATATATATATATATATATATATATATATATATATATACAGTGGGGCAAAAAAGTATTTAGTCATTCAGCAATAGTGCAAGTTCCACCACTTAAAAAGATGAGAGGCGTCTGTAATTTACATCATAGGTAGACCTCAACTATGGGAGACAAACTGAGAAAAAAAAATCCAGAAAATCACATTGTCTGTTTTTTTATCATTTTATTTGCATATTATGGTGGAAAATAAGTATTTGGTCAGAAACAAAATTTCATCTCAATACTTTGTAATATATCCTTTGTTGGCAATGACAGAGGTCAAACGTTTTCTGTAAGTCTTCACAAGGTTGCCACACACTGTTGTTGGTATGTTGGCCCATTCCTCCATGCAGATCTCCTCTAGAGCAGTGATGTTTTTGGCTTTTCGCTTGGCAACACGGACTTTCAACTCCCTCCAAAGGTTTTCTATAGGGTTGAGATCTGGAGACTGGCTAGGCCACTCCAGGACCTTGAAATGCTTCTTACGAAGCCACTCCTTCGTTGCCCTGGCGGTGTGCTTTGGATCATTGTCATGTTGAAAGACCCAGCCACGTTTCATCTTCAATGCCCTTGCTGATGGAAGGAGGTTTGCACTCAAAATCTCACGATACATGGCCCCATTCATTCTTTCATGTACCCGGATCAGTCGTCCTGGCCCCTTTGCAGAGAAACAGCCCCAAAGCATGATGTTTCCACCACCATGCTTTACAGTAGGTATGGTGTTTGATGGATGCATGTCATGATTCTCAATGGCGAGAGAACATAGCCCAGCATATATGAGAACTAGCTCTTGGAAGATGGAAACTATACTGACCATGAACTAAACCTGCCGCACAACTAGAAGTGGCCGGGTAGCATGCCTATGTTTTTTTATCCCTAGATGCCCAGCGCCAGCCGGAGAACTACCTAATCCTAGCAGAGGAAAAGACAGTCCTGGCTCACCTCTAGAGAAATTTTCCCAAAAGGCAGACAGAGGCCCCCACATATATTGGCGGTGATTTTAGATGAAATGACAAACGTAGTATGAAAATAGGTTTAGCAAAATCGAGGTCCGCTTACTAGATAGCCGGAAGACAGAAAGGGCACTTTCATGGTCAGCAGAAAACCCTATCAAAACACCATCCAGAAATTACTTTAAGACTCTAGCATTAACTCATAACACCAGAGTGGCAATTTCTGCTCACAAGAGCTTTCCAGACACAGTAACGAAACAGCAGCTGTGAACAGGAACAAAATGCAAAAACACACAAGGACAAAAGTCCAACTTAGCTGGGAGTTGTCTAGTAGCAGGAACATGCACAGAAATGCTTCTGATTACATTGTTGACCGGCAAGAAACTGACAGAGGAGCAAGGTTATATAGCGACTCCCACATCCTGATAGGAGCAGGTGAACAGAGAGGATGATGCACACAAGTAATTCCACAAGTGGCCACCGGGGGAGCCCAGAATCCAATTTCACAACAGTACCCCCCCCTCAAGGAGGGGGCACCGAACCCTCACCAGAACCACCAGGGCGATCAGGATGAGCCCTATGAAAGGCACGGACAAGATCGGAGGCATGAACATCAGAGGCAGTGACCCAAGAATTATCCTCCTGACCGTATCCCTTCCATTTGACCAGATACTGGAGTTTCCGTCTGGAAACACGAGAGTCTAAGATCTTTTCCACAACGTACTCCAACTCACCCTCAACCAACACCGGAGCAGGAGACTCAACGGAAGGCACAGCCGGTACCTCATACCTGCGCAACAATGACCGATGAAAAACATTATGAATCGAAAAGGATGCAGGGAGGTCCAAACGGAAGGACACAGGGTTAAGAATCTCCAATATCTTGTACGGGCCGATGAACCGAGGCTTAAACTTAGGAGAAGAAACCCTCATAGGGACAAAACGAGAAGACAACCACACCAAGTCCCCAACACAAAGCCGAGGACCAACACGACGACGGCGGTTGGCAAAAAGCTGAGTCTTCTCCTGGGACAACTTCAAATTGTCCACCACCTGCCCCCAAATCCGATGCAACCTCTCCACCACAGCATCCACTCCAGGACAATCCGAAGATTCCACTTGACCGGAGGAAAATCGAGGATGAAACCCCGAATTACAGAAAAACGGGGACACCAAGGTGGCAGAGCTGGCCCGATTATTGAGGGCGAACTCCGCCAAAGGCAAAAAAGCAACCCAATCATCCTGATCCGCAGACACAAAACACCTCAAATATGTCTCCAAGGTCTGATTAGTCCGCTCGGTCTGGCCATTAGTCTGAGGATGGAAAGCAGACGAAAAAGACAAATCTATGCCCATCCTAGCACAGAATGCCCGCCAAAATCTAGACACGAATTGGGTCCCTCTGTCAGAAACGATATTCTCCGGAATACCATGCAAACGAACAACATTTTGAAAAAACAGAGGAACCAACTCGGAAGAAGAAGGCAACTTAGGCAAGGGAACCAGATGGACCATCTTAGAGAAACGGTCACACACCACCCAGATGACAGACATCTTCTGAGAAACAGGCAGATCCGAAATAAAATCCATCGAGATGTGCGTCCAAGGCCTCTTCGGGATAGGCAAGGGTAACAACAATCCACTAGCCCGAGAACAACAAGGCTTGGCCCGAGCACAAACGTCACAAGACTGTACAAAGCCTCGCACATCTCGTGACAGGGAAGGCCACCAGAAGGACCTTGCCACCAAATCCCTGGTACCAAAGATTCCAGGATGACCTGCCAACGCAGAAGAATGAACCTCAGAGATGACTCTACTGGTCCAATCATCAGGAACAAACAGTCTACCAGGTGGGCAACGATCAGGTCTATCCGCTTGAAACTCCTGCAAGGCCCGCCGCAGGTCTGGAGAAACGGCAGACAATATCACTCCATCTTTAAGGATACCTGTGGGCTCAGAATTACCAGGGGAGTCAGGCTCAAAACTCCTAGAAAGGGCATCCGCCTTAACATTCTTAGAACCCGGTAGGTAAGACACCACAAAATTAAACCGAGAGAAAAACAATGACCAGCGCGCCTGTCTAGGATTCAGGCGCCTGGCAGACTCAAGGTAAATTAAATTTTTGTGGTCAGTCAATACCACCACCTGATGTCTGGCCCCCTCAAGCCAGTGACGCCACTCCTCAAAAGCCCACTTCATGGCCAAAAGCTCCCGATTCCCAATATCATAATTCCGCTCGGCGGGCGAAAATTTACGGGAAAAAAAAGCACAAGGTCTCATCACGGAGCAGTCGGAACTTCTCTGCGACAACACCGCCCCAGCTCCGATTTCAGAAGCGTCGACCTCAACCTGAAAAGGAAGCGCAACATCAGGCTGACGCAACACTGGGGCGGAAGAAAAGCGGCGCTTGAGCTCCCGAAAGGCCTCCACAGCATCAGGGGACCAATCAGCAACATCAGCACCCTTCTTAGTCAAATCAGTCAATGGTTTTACAACATCAGAAAAACCAGCAATAAATCGACGATAAAAGTTAGCAAAGCCCAAAAATTTCTGAAGACTCTTAAGAGAAGAGGGTTGCGTCCAATCACCAATAGCCTGAACCTTGACAGGATCCATCTCGATGGAAGAGGGGGAAAAAATGTATCCCAAGAAGGAAATCTTTTGAACCCCAAAAACACACTTAGAACCCTTCACACACAAGGAATTAGACCGCAAAACCTGAAAAACCCTCCTGACCTGCTGGACATGAGAGTCCCAGTCATCCGAAAAAATCAGAATATCATCCAGATACACAATCATAAATTTATCCAAATAATCACGGAAAATGTCATGCATAAAGGACTGGAAGACTGAAGGGGCATTTGAAAGACCAAAAGGCATCACCAAATACTCAAAATGGCCCTCGGACGTATTAAATGCGGTTTTCCACTCATCCCCCTGCTTGATTCGCACCAAATTATACGCCCCACGGAGATCAATCTTAGAGAACCACTTGGCCCCCTTTATACGAGCAAACAAATCAGTAAGCAGTGGTAACGAATATTGATATTTAACCGTGATTTTATTCAAAAGTCGATAATCAATACACGGCCTCAAAGAGCCGTCCTTCTTAGACACAAAGAAAAAACCGGCTCCTAAGGGAGATGACGAAGGACGAATATGTCCCTTTTCCAAGGACTCCTTTATATATTCTCGCATAGCAGCGTGTTCAGGCACAGACAGATTAAATAAACGACCCTTAGGGTATTTACTACCCGGGATCAAGTCTATGGCACAATCGCACTCCCGGTGCGGAGGTAGTGAACCAACCTTGGGTTCTTCAAAAACGTCACGAAAGTCAGTCAAGAATTCAGGAATCTCAGAGGGAATAGATGATGAAATGGAAACCAAAGGTACGTCCCCATGAGTTCCTTTACATCCCCAGCTTAACACAGACATAGCTCTCCAGTCGAGGACTGGGTTATGAGATTGCAGCCATGGCAATCCCAGCACCAAAACATCATGTAGATTATACAGCACCAGAAAGCGAATAACCTCCTGGTGATCAGGATTAACACGCATAGTCACTTGTGTCCAGTATTGTGGTTTATTACTAGCCAATGGGGTGGAGTCAATCCCTTTCAGAGGTATCGGAGCCTCCAATGGCTCCAAATCATACCCACAGCGTTTGGCAAAGGACCAATCCATAAGACTCAAAGCAGCGCCAGAGTCGACATAGGCGTCCGCGGTAATAGATGACAAAGAACAAATCAGGGTCACAGATAGGATAAACTTAGACTGTAAAGTGCTAATTGAAACAGACTTGTCAGGCTTCTTAGTACGCTTAAAGCATGCTGATATAACATGAGTTGAATCACCACAATAGAAGCACAACCCATTTTTTCGTCTAAAATTCTGCCGCTCGCTTCTGGACAGAATTCTATCACATTGCATATTTTCTGGCGTTTTCTCAGTAGACACCGCCAAATGGTGCACAGGTTTGCGCTCCCGCAGACGCCTATCGATCTGAATAGCCATCATCATAGACTCATTCAGACTCGCAGGCACAGGGAACCCCACCATAACATCCTTAATGGCATCAGAGAGACCTTCTCTGAAAATCGCCGCCAGGGCGCACTCATTCCACTGAGTAAGCACAGACCATTTGCGGAATTTTTGGCAGTATATTTCAGCTTCATCTTGCCCCTGAGACAAGGACATCAAGGCCTTTTCCGCCTGAAGCTCTAAATGAGGTTCCTCATAAAGCAACCCCAAGGCCAGAAAAAACGCATCCACATTGAGCAACGCAGGATCCCCTGGTGCCAATGCAAAAGCCCAGTCTTGAGGGTCGCCCCGGAGCAAGGAAATTACAATCCTGACCTGCTGTGCAGGGTCTCCGGCAGAGCGAGACTTCAGGGACAAAAACAATTTGCAATTATTTTTAAAATTTTGAAATTGAGATCTATTCCCCGAGAAGAATTCAGGCAAAGGAATTCTAGGCTCAGACATAGGTGCATGAACAACAAAATCTTGCAAATTTTGTACCTTTGTGGCGAGATTATTCAAACCTGTAGCTACACTCTGAAGATCCATTTGAAACAGGTGAACACAGAGCCATTCAAGGATTAGAAGGAGAGAAAGAGAGGAAGGCTGCAGTATAGGCAGACTAGCAAGTGATTCAATTAAGAGCACACTCAGAACTAGAGGAAAAAAAAAATTGTAGCAGACTTCTTTTTTCTCTCCTTTCTCAGCCAGAAATTTAACCCTTTTTTGGGCCGGTCAAACTGTCATGATTCTCAATGGCGAGAGAACATAGCCCAGCATATATGAGAACTAGCTCTTGGAAGATGGAAACTATACTGACCATGAACTAAACCTGCCGCACAACTAGAAGTGGCCGGGTAGCATGCCTACGTTTTTTTATCCCTAGATGCCCAGCGCCAGCCGGAGAACTACCTAATCCTAGCAGAGGAAAAGACAGTCCTGGCTCACCTCTAGAGAAATTTTCCCAAAAGGCAGACAGAGGCCCCCACATATATTGGCGGTGATTTTAGATGAAATGACAAACGTAGTATGAAAATAGGTTTAGCAAAATCGAGGTCCGCTTACTAGATAGCCGGAAGACAGAAAGGGCACTTTCATGGTCAGCAGAAAACCCTATCAAAACACCATCCAGAAATTACTTTAAGACTCTAGCATTAACTCATAACACCAGAGTGGCAATTTCTGCTCACAAGAGCTTTCCAGACACAGTAACGAAACAGCAGCTGTGAACAGGAACAAAATGCAAAAACACACAAGGACAAAAGTCCAACTTAGCTGGGAGTTGTCTAGTAGCAGGAACATGCACAGAAAGGCTTCTGATTACATTGTTGACCGGCAAGAAACTGACAGAGGAGCAAGGTTATATAGCGACTCCCACATCCTGATAGGAGCAGGTGAACAGAGAGGATGATGCACACAAGTAATTCCACAAGTGGCCACCGGGGGAGCCCAGAATCCAATTTCACAACAGATGCAACTCAGTATTCTTTTTCCTCCAAACACGACAAGTTGTGTTTCTACCAAACAGTTCCAGTTTGGTTTCATCAGACCATAGGACATTCTCCCAAAACTCCTCTGGATCATCCAAATGCTCTCTAGCAAACTTCAGATGGGCCGGGACATGTACTGGCTTAAGCAGTGGGACACGTCTGGCACTGCAGGATCTGAGTCCATGGTGGCGTAGTGTGTTACTTATGGTAGGCCTTGTTACATTGGTCCCAGCTCTCTGCAGTTCATTCACTAGGTCCCCCCGCGTGGTTCTGGGATTTTTGCTCACCGTTCTTGTGATCATTCTGACCCCACGGGGTGGGATTTTGCGTGGAGCCTCAGATCGAGGGAGATTATCAGTGGTCTTGAATGTCTTCCATTTTCTAATTATTGCTCCCACTGTTGATTTCTTCACTCCAAGCTGGTTGGCTATTGCAGATTCAGTCTTCCCAGCCTGGTGCAGGGCTACAATTTTGTTTCTGGTGTCCTTTGACAGCTCTTTGGTCTTCACCATAGTGGAGTTTGGAGTCAGACTGTTTGAGGGTGTGCACAGGTGTCTTTTTATACTGATAACAAGTTTAAACAGGTGCCATTACTACAGGTAATGAGTGGAGGAAAGAGGAGACTCTTAAAGAAGAAGTTACAGGTCTGTGAGAGCCAGAAATCTTGATTGTTTGTTTCTGACCAAATACTTATTTTCCACCATAATATGCAAATAAAATGATAAAAAAACAGACAATGTGATTTTCTGGATTTTTTTTTCTCAGTTTGTCTCCCATAGTTGAGGTCTACCTATGATGTAAATTACAGACGCCTCTCATCTTTTTAAGTGGTGGAACTTGCACTATTGCTGAATGACTAAATACTTTTTTGCCCCACTGTATATATATATACACAGTGTATATATATATATATATACAGTGTATATATATATATATATATATATATATATATATATATATATATATATATATAAACTGGTAGTCTGTAGGGAAGGTGAGTTAGTTGCTGGCTGAGCTCAGCTCAGTTAGTTCCAGACAGTAGTCTGAGGAGGACAGAGGGTCAACAGAGCTGTGCATGCCCTTAGAGCTGCAGCTCCCGGAAAGAGACATTGAAAGGCAGAATTGTATTGCAGCGAGTGTGAAGGAAGTCGAAGCAAAGGAGAGGATACCAGAAGGGGACCAGCCCCGAACAGGCTGCCTCTTTCTGAGGCGCAGAATCCCGGTAGCCAGAACACCGAGGGAGTAAGGACCTCTACGCCTTATTTCAGAGACCGGCAGGACAGCTAATTGCAGGTTACCTGTCCACACCTACCTACACCCAGGAGGCACAGTGACACCCACAGAGCCAGGTTATCTAAGAGACCCAATAAACAGGCTCAAGTCACCAGTCATACGGGTTTTGTCCTATCCTATACGGGGGACAGAGATAGCGAAACATCGCATCTGTGAGACCCTTATGTGAAGCCATAGGC
The DNA here is from genome assembly GCF_051348905.1 of Ranitomeya variabilis. Lineage (NCBI taxonomy): Eukaryota > Metazoa > Chordata > Amphibia > Anura > Dendrobatidae > Ranitomeya > Ranitomeya variabilis. Next base: position 254,470,173 of record NC_135237.1, on the reverse strand, counting down.
AGTAAGTGACTACACCACTGCAGTGCAAGGGAAGGCTACGGATTTCCACCTGGACAAGGGGACTCTGAACTTGCCTCCAAACCGACTGAACTCTGCCTACCCTGTGTTCAGATGCCCTGGACTGTGGATGCTGAAGTCTTCAGTAAAGGTAAAGAGACTGCAACCTTGTGTCCTCGTTCTTCACTATGCCATTCACCATTCACCATCTACACACCAGGAAGCCATGGGGACATACTTCACCTGTGGGAAGGTATACCATCTAGCTGCCATAACATCACCCCAACGGACCCCTTAAAAGCAGCGTCGGTCACCCTGACCGAATACCACAGGTGGCGTCATGAACATAAACTTTATCCCTTTAAAGACCTTTCCCTTTTACATAGGTGCCCAGAGCCACGGACCGGGTCGCAGCCACCGTGACAGTGACATCCCCCCTGTGAACCGCAGGACCTGGTACCAAGTACCCCACGGCCCTGGTGGGTGACTCATTAGCACTTGTTAATAATAAGGCTAGGCAGACAGCAATAGGGATAAGCGAATGTGCTTTGTGACACTCTGTTATCACTCAAGTATCACAGTGCTCAGATGTACTCATTACTTGGTGAGTAATGTGCAGTGCTCAATGAAAAACTCTAATTAGTGATGAGCGAATATACTCGTTACTCGAGATTTCCCGAGCATGCTCAGGTGTCCTCCAAGTATTTTTTAGTGCTCGGAGATTTAGTTTTCTTCACCGCAGCTGGATGATTTACAGCTACTAGCCTGCTTGATTACATGTGGGGATTCCCTAGCAAGCAGGCAACCCCCACATGTACTTAGCCTGGCTAATAGCTGTAAATTATTCAGCTGAGGCGATGAAAACTAAATCTCCAAGCACTAAAAAATACTTGGAGGACACCCGAGCGTGCTCGGGAAATCTCGAGTAACGAGTCATCACTAACTCTAAATGCGGCGCCCCAGGGTCCTGGTCGTGACAGTGGTATTGCTTTCCTTTCGGGGAGAGTGATATTACATTTGGAGGCAATGAAGGAGAACTCTTTGTCAGGTAACACAAGGCATGCAGCATGTTCACACTCCAGACCAGAAGGGGGAGCTCTAAGCCTGTTTAAGGTGAACTCCCCTATAAGAACATGCTGATCTGGAGGGAAAGAGTTCAGTTCCTGTCAGGGAGACAGAGGGAAAGTAAGCAGAGGAGCCCTGTGGCCTAAAGTGCTCCAGCTCCTAGGAAACAGATGGATAGAAAGCCGAGCATATTGCAGCAAGCGTGAAGGAAGTCAGAGCAAAGGAGTGGATACCAGGAGGGGAACAGTCCTACACTGGCTGCCTCCTTCTGAGGCGCAGAATCCCGGTAGCCGGCACACCGAGGGAGCAACGACCCTTTATACCTTGCTCCAGAGACCGTCAGGACAGCTAGTTTCATGTTACCTGTCCGCCCTACACCAAGGAGGCAAGGTGGCACCCCTTAGAGGCTGGGGCATGATAGAGTTCCTATAAACTGCCTCAAGCCACCGGTCATACGGGTTTGTCCTATCCTATCCAGGGTAAAGAGAGAGAAAGAGACATAACATCTACAACATCTGTGAGGACCTTATGAGAAGCTTAGCAGTAAAGGACTACAACACCACGGCGCTAGAGAAAGGCTACTGATTTCCACCTGGACAAGGGGACTCTGGACTTGCCTCCAAACCGGCTGGACTCTGCCTGCCCTGTGATCTGGTGGTCTGGACTGTGGATGCTGAAGTCTTCAGTAAAGGTAAAAAGACTGAAATCTTGTGTCCTCGTTCTTCACTGTGCCTCTCATTATCCACCATCTACACACTGGGAAGCCCTGGGGACATACTTCACCTGTGGGAAGGTATACCATCTAGCTGCCATAACATCACCTCAGCGGACCCCTTAAAGCAGCGTCGGTCACCCTGACCGAATACCACAGGTGGCGTCATGAACACTTCCCCTTTAAAGACCTTTCCCTTTAATATGGATGTCCCAGGGCCACGGACCGGGTCAGCCACTGTGACATCCCCCTGTGAACCGAAGGACCCGTTACCGAGTACCCCACTGCCCTTGGGGGCGCTCCATAATCTCCTCTCTGCACGTTTGGCGCCTGTTACGCAGCTAATAAGTTTGCAGGGAATTAATGAGCGTCACTGTAATGCCGTAGCCATCTTGGCATTACTGTGATTGACTGGTCATGTGACATCTTTAGGGGTTATAAAACTAGAGGCACCTCCCAGATAGGCATACTAATGCCATTACATGGTTCTGTGACACTTCACATTGGAGGAAGAGTCCAGGTCTTTGTGTACACAGTATAGCAAATCAGAGTCCTATAGTGTTGATACTGGTGCTGAAGCTAATCCATCATACTAACAGCCATTCTAAGGGCTCATCATTTGCTTTGCTGTTTGTATCACGTGTATTTTGCATTTAGTGTAGGGAAGAAAAGAGAGTTGCAGGAGCAGAGACAGTGGAAGAATACAGTCTGCAAACAGGTATTAGGGCTGTGCACTCACTTGCAAAATATACAGCTGCAGCTTTTTTTTTGGGGGGGGAGGGGGTAAGGCATGCTTTGTGTTACTTTTTTTGTGTTATACTGTGTAGCACTATAAAAAATTTCCTAAGTTAAATTACTTACCCATACACTATTCTGTGTTCTGGGTTAAAAATGTTTATATATAACGCTACAAAAAAGAGTTTAAAAATTTGTCAGGGTTAGATTTATCACCCATACGCTATTCCGTAGTGTGGGGTGAATTTCTGTGAACTATAAAACTGAAAAACAGGGTTAAAACATTTTGTTGAATAAAATTTTTCACCCAAACACTATTTTGGTGGTAAATTACTGTGATATCAAACAATACAAAAAGGCGTTAAAAAAATTGCTGGGTAATATTTCTCACCCATACACTATTCTGTGATTGGGGGTACATTTCTGTGATATCTAAAACGCCAATTTTTTTTTTACTGCATTCAATTAGTCATCCATGAAGTGTAACGTGCTTAGTGGGTGACAAGGATGGCAGAACCGTGCAAGACTCATGAAAGTGGGACCGTAGGAATATTGGCGCAAAAGTAAAATGCACAAACAGTAGAGGTGGCAGGAGCCTGTGGTTTGGATCCAGCCAATTTCTCAGAACCACCAAAGCCCAAACCCAGACTGCATCCTTTACCCCTGGGATTCTTGTGAAGTGCGAATGCGGGAGCCAAGATCCAGGAACTGGGGAGCGGACAGCGGGGCCTAGGCTTGTCAGAAGAGACAATGAAATGAGCTGCAAGATACTGAGAGTTGGCATCTCGGGGAGTGGTCGTTACTTACGACCATCAGCAGAGAAGGTGGTCCATTGAAGAGTTTGTGACCTTTCATCACATCTCGTTCAACCATTGGGCAGTAGAGGTGGAACATTTGTCTCGAAGGTTGCAAGAGCTGATGGCTGGAACCAGGGTCTTGTTCCTCAAAATGGAGAGGCAACATTGCTGGTATGCACAAGTGTGATCCCAAAAGGAAGGGAGCAGGATGAACCCTTTTTGAGGAATGAATGGGCCTGGGAGAGGCTCCTTGAGATGACTCGAGACAGGGCTGCTACCACCCCCAAGAGAGTGTTCAGTCTTTGGAGTTCCCCACCTCCTCTGCTGAAGCAGCCAATGGTGCAGGTGATACAGGGGGTTGTTACCCATTTCTATATGTCAGGGGTTCCGGCACTACCGGAAGCTGGGTCACTTAAAGCCTGTGCTCCTTGGAATCAGGCTCCAGGAAGCAGGTGGAGGCAGTCCCCCCCAGCCTCCAGAGGAAGGAGAAGAAGCAGACACCTGAAAAGGATTTATGTATTACTCTCTTTATAATATTTTACTGGCTTTCCACTTTGTGCAAAGCCTTTATAAGTGTATAGGTACAGTAAGTACACTTGTTAAATATTTGAATGAGACCTGTCAGTTGTTGCCTTTCAGAGGTCTATGGATGACCGTCCTTACAATTTTTTCCTGGCTCTGTATTTTGTGCAAAGCCTTTATGAGTGTAGGAGTACAGCCACTACACTTTTTCAATATTTGAATGAGACCTGCCAGTTGTTGCCTTTCAGGGGTCAATGAATGACCTTCTAATTTATTCCTGGCTTTTCACTTTATGAAAATCCTTTATGTGAAGAAGTACATAAACTACACTTTCAAAATATTTATGTTCCAAATTTATTTCTGGATTAAATTAGTCATCCATACATTTTAACATGGTTATTTGTACATTATGGAGGTATGTAAAGTTATATTTCTCACCGCTACACTATTCTGTGGACTGGGGTAAATTTCTGTAATATCCAAACCTCCCAAAAAACGTAAAAAATTATTTGGATTAAATTACACTTGGACTGCGCCTGAGGGAATATTTCAATGATACAGAAGATTCAGAACCCACCTGGACTGAAGTAAAAGGGATCCTAACAACAAAAAAGAGGTCAGACTGGACACCTCCACCTGAACGCAACCCTCATTTTGATAAATATATAGACTCCTTCAGACATTTGATAAACTCCACCATCATAGATACTAACAGGAGACAAGCATCCAACATCAGTGCCCAGGAGAAAAAAGCCATACAGTCTCTGAAAACCAACAAAGAAATCATCATCAAACCTGCTGACAAGGGAGGTGCAATAGTCATGATGAACACATCAGACTATATGAAGGAAGCAAACAGACAACCTTTGGACACAGGATACTGCAAAAAATTGGAGTCGGATCCTACACAGGGCTATTACAAGGAACTAAACACGTTGGTATCTTGTCTGCCCGACGAATCCATAAGAGCCAATGACCTGATACCAGAAAGTCCAAGAACAGGGATATTCTACATGCTTCCCAAAATCAACAAATCTGGAAATCCAGGAAGACCAATTATTTCATGTGTGGACACCCTTACTGAGCAGGTATCTGGATGGGTAGAGGGTATTCTTAAACCCCTGGTAAAGGATACACCCAGCTTCATTCAGGACACAACTGACCTATTGAATAAACTATCAGCAATAGGTCCTCTACCAGAAGGGACCATTCTGGCCACCATAGATGTGGAATCTTTGTACTCCAATATCCCACACCAGGGAAAGCACAGGGACTGATGCAAATTCTGTGGTGAAACGTATAAAATTCATCCTCACCCACAATTACTTTGAATTTGACAAGAAAATTTATCTACAGGAGACTGGCACAGCAATGGGAAGTAAAATGGCCTCACAGTATGCAAATCTTTTCATGGCCAAGCTTGAAAGCGACTTTTTGTCCTCATGTCCCATCAGGCCTCTGGCCTACTACCGCTACATTGATGACATTTTAATCATCTGGACGGAGTCTGAGCCACAGCTAAAGACGTTCCATGAACAGTTTAATCAATTTCATCCAACCATCAACTTGACACTCAACTACTCCTGTACTGAAATTAACTTTTTGGACACCATCATTAATCTGCAGAACAATAAAATAGAGACATCCCTGTATCAGAAGCCAATCGACCGTCCAACATACCTTAAATGGGACAGTTTCCATCCAAAACACATAAAAAACTCCATTGTCTACAGCCAAGCCATCAGATATAATCGTATATGTTCCAACCCAATGGAAAGGGATGAATACCTTGGTCGCCTCAGAAAGACCTTTTTGAATCAGGGCTACCATCCAAGAACAATTGAAAACCAGATTACAAGAGCCACCAGAATATCAAGGAATCACCTGCTACATTACAAAGCTAAAAATAAAAAATAACCGGGTACCTCTAGTAGTTACCTACAATCCAAATCTGGAGGTGCTAAGGGAAGCTGCATGGAAATTACAACCTTTAGTACCAAAAGATGCCCTATTACAATCCATTTTTCCAGACCCCCACTACTGTGTTTTAGGCCGCCCCCAAATCTAAGAAGCATCATTGTCAAGAGCTCCATGTCCTCTCCAACAGCTGCAGCCTGCAGGTACCTTTTCTTGCAATCAGAAAAAATGTAAAACCTGTCCATTTATAATGACCACGGACAAGATAAAGATCCCCAATTCACATCAGGACTACAAGATACCAGGTACTTTCAGCTGCGACACTTCTAATGTGGTGCACTTAATTATTTGTACTAAATGTCCAACTGGGGGTCTGTATGTGGGGGAGACAGGGCAAAAGCTTAGAACAAGAATGAATTCTCACCGCCACACTGTAAGAGAAAAAAGAATGGATCTACCTGTGGCAATACATTTTTGTCTCCCAAATCATAACATTATGGACATGAAATTACTTGTGTTAAAACGTATCTTCGAATCTAAGAGAGACAGGAGAGTCTGGGAATATAAACTGATGACGACCTTTGACTGTCTCACTTCAGGAATGAATGTGTCTCATGTATTTATGTCTGTTTACATCAACTAAGGAACTTGCCTCTCAGACCATGTGGGGTCATCACAACAGAACCAACCCCAATCAGAGGACAATAAAACATTCCTTATCTAAGAACTGGCCCAATATTTATGGACATAACTGTTTATCACTCGTGGTAATTCTGCTTCATGTCACCTATCTTATCCATGGGTTTTTCCTTTTTTTTTTTCTGTGCTATGTTGTGCATAAATATGTGATTCTTCAGAATTTCTTTTAGTCTTTGCCTGATGAAGAGACCTGTGTAGACTCAAAGGTTGCAATTTGTTACCATCTTTTCAGTTAGCCATTAAAAGGTATCAACCACTGAGGACTCTCAATTTTAAATATTTTTGGATTAAATTAGTCATCCATAGAGTATAACATGCTCTGCAGTACATTTTGTTGGTATGTAACCCTGTAAATGGATAAAAAATATATCAGTATTATATTTCTCATACACATAGTATTACATGTTCTTGGGTACATGGAGCGCCCCCAGACGCAGGGCCGCGGGGTACTTGGTACCGGGCCCCTCAGTCTCGGTCCTGGGGTTGTCACGGTGGCTAGACCCGGTCCGTGACCCTGCTAAGGGGCGAACAATGAAAGGTGTATTGAGGGTGTGTGGTGCAGGTCGCGATGTATAACGAGGACACAGGGTTGCAGTCTCTTTACCTCTTTACTGAAGGCTTCGGGATCCGCAATCCAGAGTACTGCTAACAGGGCTGGCTGAGACCGGCTGGTCCGAAGGCACATCCAAAGTTCCTTTGCAGGTGGAAATCAGTGCCTACCTTCTAGCGCCTGTGTGTTGTAGTACCTCCCTGCTGAGCACCACGGGATAGTCCTCACAACTCTTGTGTATGTTTCTGATGTTCTTTCTCACAACTCGTATCTGTTCTGATGTTCTTCTCCGTCCCCCAGATGATATGGCTAGGACGCACCCGTATGACGGGTAGGCCTGGAGTTCTTCTGGGACCCTAGAGTCGCCCCTCTCCCACAATTGCCTCCTATGTCTGCTTAGGTGATTTAGGTGAGACAGCCAACCTAAAGTCAACTGCCCTGCCGCTGTTTGAAGTAATGCTTGGAGCCCAATATTTCCTCGGCGTTCCGGCCACCGGCTACGCGCCTCAGTAGGATGTTGCCACGATCTTAAGGCACGACTCCTACTGGTTCTATTCTCCTTTGTGCTGCGATCTCGTTTCTCACTTCTCCACAATAAACCTCGCTTTGTTTCCTTTCTTAAGATGCCGCCGCATTCGAGTGCAGGTGCGGCTCCGTAACGTTCTGTCCTGTTCGCTAGGTCACTGCCAGGATCCCACCCCTGACAGGGACCCCCCTGAATCTTCCCCTGCAACACCCTCTGCCACAGGATGTTGCCTGGATCCAACCCAGTCAGCTTCTGGCTAACTTCCTATCCAGCCCCCAGTTTTACCAGATTGTGAGGAGTGGCCTAATACATAGAACCCTTTGCTCCCCCTGGTGACCAGAGTGTGAAGTGTAATGTGTGACTGTGATACCTGGTCAGGTGAACTCCTTTAGTGCCATCAGACGTACCATCACTCCCCTTAGTGGCGGAGTGTCAGTACTGCAACGACCAGGACTCTGGGGCACTGCACTCCCCCCCGGTTAAATCCAGTACTCCCGGACTGGGAAGAAAACAACAATACATGTCAGCAAAAGATATACAAAATTTTGAAATGCAATGAACAAGTAAATATAACAGTGCTTCCCTTTATGGGAGGTGAGGACTCTTGAACGTTACAAACAAAAACATGGTTAAATATTTTAAATAACATACTATAAATAACTTCTATTACCCAGCCGGGTATTCTACTAAGTGCAAATTCTGAACAATAATTTAACTTTTCCTTTAAGGGCGTATAGGTTGAACCCACTAAAGGCTTACTATAAAACTCTAAAATATAAATTAACTTCTTCTTTACTTCTCTTTTTTAAGTGCAACATTTTTCTTTTTACTCTCTGATTCTTCATATGCAGGACCGCCTGTCTATCTGCCCAGGCCTACTGCCTCTTTTCTTAGTACAGGATCAATTAACCATCCCTCTATGGCTCTCAGGAGGACTCACTAACTAACCCCTACGGGTTTACTTTATTGAAATTCGGCTTTCAACACTTTCCTGTCCTCAATCTCTAGTAACATTATTAAACATTCTCTATAACTATCTAACTAACTGCATATTACTTCTATGTAAAACATTATTACCATTTACTTTCTTTAAGGCAACATTATACTTTAAGTGCAACTAGTGAACGTTCCCTTTAAGAGGGAACCAAGTCTCTTTAAGGTAATGCAGACTCTCTCTTTCTGCAAGTCCGTTTAAGGCAAGAGCTTCCATGCTGTACTCAGGAACAGTCTCTTCAAAAAGCTCTCACTTTTGTAAAACCAGTAAAGGGCACCTTTAAGAAGGTGCAAACTACATACAATACAGTTTGTGAACCATTCACCGTCCATGATTTGGCAGTCTTTGTAACATGGATGAACAAAAGCAAAAATAAAAAACAAGAGCGAAATTAAAAAGTAATAGGGATCCCGGGTAAACAAAGGGATCCCTTTAAGAACAACCCTGGTCGGATATTAGCAGCATAGGACACGGAAGACAAACAGTTAATGAACTATATAGAATTTCAGCTTTCTGCAGTTTAGGCTCATAAGTCAGGAGGTGGTTTCCACCAGGGCTTTACCTCACAGGTGGCCCTCCGTGGCTTAGGAAGGCTTGGCCCCAAGTCCACCCCTCTCAACTGAGAGCAGGTGGGGCCCATGGTGACACGATGGGTTGAAGCGGCTTGGTGATCCGAAACAGAGGCTGCAATTGACTCCTCAATGACGGGTCCGGATTCCTGGGCCTCAGTGACGGCCTGAAGAGCTGCACAGCGCTGGACATCCTGAGCTCTCCAACCCATTCCCCTTTGCCATCGGGTGTAGACCACTGCATCTCCGGGCTGCAAGTCGCGGCATGCGTTTTTTTTCCTATACTTAACATTAAAAACGCATGCTTTTTTTTTGCATGCGTTTTGCCGCATTTGACAACGCATGCGTTTTTTCCATGCTTGCGTTTTGATGCGGAAATGCAACATGTAGTAATTTCTAGAGGCGTTTTTTTGCGGCAAAAAAACATATTGCTGTCTATGTAAACGCATGTGTTTTTAAGCACATGCGTTTGTTTGCGTTAAAAACGCATGCGTTTTTATAGAAAAAAACAAGAATACACACTGATAAGCCACCCCCCACCATCAAGGTGATAAAGGGATCCAAACCCTAACCCTAACCCTACCCCTAACCCTACCCCTAAAGCCGGTAATTCAATTGCCGGCTTTTCATTTCTCCTGCCTAAACCCGACATGATATGAGACATGGTTTACATACAGTAAACCATGTCATATCCCCCTTTTTTTTGCATATTCCACACTACTAATGTTAGCTGTAGCTATTAATTTGAACTCATGAACTGGAGCCTGGGAACTTTTTCCCACGCTCGACGTCATATGAGGACATCCAGCAGAGGGCGCATCACCGCGACTGAAGGTAACTATAGGTCATTGACCTACATTACCTTCATTCCCCGGGGTTTACAGGCATGAGCACAGCTGCATTATAGCAGAGCTCCTGCCTGTAAAATATTTTAACCCCTTCAGATGGATTTACATCGTGGGACGTTACAGATCTACGGAAGGTATGTATATTGTTGGTTTATTATTTTTAATTTGTTACAGAACGATGGTCTTCAGGTGGATTGAGAGAGCAATAAAATATTACAACAACCTGTGTGTTTATTTCATTATAATACTTTGCAATATTGTGTGTGTTTTTTTAACCATTTCATACAATTGGATTGGATTAATAATGGATAGGTGTCATAATTGACACCTCTCCATTATTAATCTGGCTTAATGTCACCTTACAATAGCAAGGTGACATTAACCCTTCATTACCCCATATCCCACCGCTACACGGGAATGGGAAGAGTGTGGCCAAGTGCCAGAATAGGCGCATCTTACAGATGTGCCTTTTCTGGGGTGGCTGGGGGCAGATGTTTTTAGCCAGGGGGGGGGCAATAACCGTGGACCCTTTCCAGGCTATTAATATCTGCCCTCAGTCACTGGCTTTACCACTCTGGTGGAGAAAATTGCGCGGGAGCCCACGCCAATTTTTTCCGCGATTTAACCCTTAAATTTAATAGCTACAGCGCCGAAATTTTGCACATACACACTACTAACATTAGTAGTGTGGAATATGCAAAAAAAAAAGAGGGATATGACATGGTTTACTGTATGTAAACCATGTCTCATATCATGTCGGGTTTAGGCAGGAGAAATGAAAAACCGGCAATCGGCTTTTCTGCTATATCGCGCTGAAATAAATATAAATATATATATATATATATATATATATATGTGTCTCAATGATATATATATATATATATATATATAACGAGACCCGACTTTGCCAAAAGTCGGCGACTTTTGAAATTGGCCGATCTGTTTCGCTCAACCGTAATTTTGATGATTGGCAGCTGTCACACACTTCTCAGCATGCGTTTCAAAAACGCAAACGCAGGAAAAAACGCATGTAAACGCATGCGTCTAAAAAACACAGCATTTGCACACGTTTACATGCGTTTTTTCACCACCTGCGTTTGCGTTAAAAACGCTGCGTTTTTAAACGCAAATGTGAAACTAGCCTTACAGGGCTCCACCTCGCTCCGGGCGACATGTACCTTCAGCGGCTCTCCAATCTCCTGAATAACTCCCCTTCCTTCCTGGGAGTTGAAGGTGACCACTACACCCCACTTCGGCGGAGGATCTTTCACTTCAGCCCTCAGATCGATCAAAGCCACAGGTCGGGCTTCTCTTTCCTTCCCCTTTCGCCACGCGGCCACCAGACGCCGCCGGTGCTCCATCCATGGTATCAGTTTCAGATCCCGCTCCCGCGGTTCACGGCCCGGTGGCGGGGTCTGTGGATCTCCCGCGGTCGGGTCGGGTGAAGAGGGGAACGCAGGGGACAGGCGGATCTCTGCAGAGTGAACCAGCCGGGAACTCACTCGGGCGTGGGCTTCTCGGCATCGCTCCTCCCGCCGGGCTTCAACCGCAACCACCCATTCATCCGGCGAGTGGCTGCCGGGCCCTCCTCTCGCAATCAGCTCTGCAGAGGTCAGTACCCGCTGTAGCGGTGGGCCCTGGCTCGCTCCCAACGATGCGGGCTGGCGCCGGGTCGGGTCGTCCCCACATGGCTGCTTGGAGGCCGCCATGTCTGTCCCTTCTTCTAGATCGTCTTCCCGCGTTCTCTTTTGTGGGCGGCCCTGTCTCCATGGTCTCCACCCTCCAAAGAGGATAAGAAGGCGGACCTCAGCTGCTGATGGACACGTCCTCAGGATACAGTAATATTTAGACTGGGCGGCCATTGTCTTTCACGCTCTTCATCTTCTCTACGCCCACTTCCACGCCCTTCTTCTTCTCCTGCGCTCCCCTTGGCGCTGTAATGGCGGCAGTTTTGGCGGGAAGTGGCAATACACAGTCATTGCAATAAGTCACAGTTCGAGCACAATTCAGACACAGTTCCAAGGCACACATGACCTGATTCTTCAGGCTTAAGTAGATCCTGTTCATGACGCCAAGTTGGAGTGCCTCCAGACGCAGGGCCGCGGGGTACTCGGCACCGGGCCCCTCAGTCTCGGTCCTGGGGTTGTCACGGTGGCTAGACCCGGTCCGTGACCCTGCTAAGGGGCGTCCAATGAAAGGTGTATTGAGGGTGCGTGGTGCAGGTCACGATGAATAACGAGGACACAGGGTTGCTGTCTCTTTACCTCTTTACTGAAGGCTTCGGGATCCACAATCCAGAGTACTGCTAACAGGGCTAGCTGAGACCGGACGGTCCGAAGGCACATCCAAAGTTCCCTTTGCAGGTGGAAATCAGTGCCTACCTTCTAGCGCCTGTGTGTTGTAGTACCTCCCTGCTGAGCACCACGGGATAGTCCTCACAACAACTGTTGTGTATGTTTCTGATGTTCTTTCTCACAACTCGTATCTGTTCTGATGTTCTTCTCCGCCCCCATATGATATGGCTAGGATGCACCCGTTTGACGGGTAGGCCTGGAGTTCTTCCGGGACCCTAGAGTCGCCCCTCTCCCACAATTGCCTACTATGTCTGCTTAGGTGATTTAGGTGAGACAGCCAACCTAAAGTCAACTGCCCTGCCGCTGTTTGAAGTAAAGCTTGGAGCCCAATACTTCCTCGGCGTTCCGGCCACCGGCTACGCGTCATATGAAGCGTTGGCTCGAGTGTTATGATCCGGTGGTAGGATCACCAAACTGACCTGATAGGTAAACCTGAATAGAAGGACAAGCTCCGGGAATGTGGAACTATACCGACCGCAATCCTGATCCTATCCACACACACTAAAGGCAGCCGTGGAGCGTTACCTAAAAACCTAGACGCCTCTTCACAGCCTGAGAAACTAGCTACCCCTAGAGAGAACGCAAAGCCTCACTTGCCTCAGAGAAATAACCCCAAAGTTTAGACAGCCCCCCCACAAATAATAACGGTGAGTTAAGGGGAAAATACAAACGTAGGAATGAAAAACAGGTTTAAGCAAATGAGGCCCGTTAACACTAAATACACAGAAGATAGCAGGGATCTGTGCGGTCAGTACAAAAACTATCAAAAACTATCCACGCAGAAGGTACAAGAACCCCCACACCGACTCACGATGTGAGGGGCGCACTTCTGCTCCCCAGAGCTACCAGCAAGCGAAAAATCACATATAAGCAAGCTGGACTGAACACATCATATACTGAGAAACATATTCAAGGAAACAATGAACAAAAAGAACTAGCAAGACTTAGCTTCTCAGAAATAGACAGGTCACCAGGAAAATCCAGGAGAGGTCAGAACCAGTACTGTATACAACGACAGCAGGCAACAAGTAAAGGTCCAGGTGGAGTTAAATAGGAACCAGCATAGCAGGAAATGAGGCAGCTGAGCCCAGCTCCAGACCCGCAGTATCGCTAAAGGCCACCAGAGGGAACCCAGACGGAATTCACAACAGTACCCCCCCCCTTGAGGAGGGGTCACCGAACCCTCACCAGAGCCCCCAGGCCGATCAGGACGAGCCGAATGAAAAGCACGAACCAAATCGGCCGCATGGACATCAGAGGCGACAACCCAGGAATTATCCTCCTGACCATAGCCCTTTCATTTAACTAAGTACTGAAGCTTCCGTCTCGAAACACGAGAATCCAAGATCTTCTCCACCACATACTCTAATTCTCCCTCGACCAAGACCGGAGCAGGAGGGTCAACAGAAGGAACCACAGGCACCACATATCTCCGCAACAATGACCTATGGAACACATTGTGAATGGCAAATGATGCTGGGAGGTCCAAACGAAATGACACAGGGTTGAGGATTTCCAAAATCTTATAAGGACCGATGAAACGAGGCTTGAACTTAGGAGAGGAAACCTTCATCGGAACATAACGAGAAGACAACCATACCAAATCCCCCGCACGAAGTCGGGGACCCACACAGCGACGGCGGTTAGCAAAGCGCTGAGCCTTCTCTTGTGACAACGTCAAATTGTCCACCACATGGTTCCAAATCTGCTGCAACCTATCCACCACAGAATCCAGTCCAGGACAGTCAGAAGGCTCAACCTGACCTGAGGAAAAACGAGGATGAAAACCAGAATTGCAATAAAAAGGCGAAACCAAAGTAGCAGAACTAGCCCGATTATTGAGGGCGAACTCAGCCAATGGCAAAAAAGTCACCCAATCATCCTGATCCGCAGAAACAAAACATCTCAGATAAGTCTCCAAGGTCTGATTAGTTCGTTCGGTTTGGCCATTCGTCTGAGGATGGAAGGCCGATGAAAAAGATAATTCAATGCCCATCTTAGCACAAAAGGACCGCCAAAATCTGGACACAAACTGGGATCCTCTGTCAGACACAATATTCTCAGGAATACCATGCAATCGAACCACATTCTGAAAAAACAGTGGAACCAAATCGGAGGAGGAAGGCAGCTTAGGCAAGGGCACCAAATGGACCATTTTAGAAAAACGATCACAAACCACCCAGATAACAGACATCTTCTGAGAGACTGGAAGATCCGAAATAAAATCCATGGAAATATGCATCCAGGGCCTCTTTGGGACAGGTAAAGGCAAAAGCAGTCCACTGGCACGAGAACAGCAAGGCTTGGCCCGAGCACAAATCCCACAGGACTGCACAAAGGAACGCACATCCCGCGACAAGGAAGGCCACCAAAAGGACCTAGCCACCAAATCCCTGGTACCAAAAATCCCAGGATGACCCGCCAACACCAAAGAATGAACCTCGGAAATGACTCTACTGGTCCACCTATCCGGGACAAACAGTCTCTCCGGTGGACAACAGTCAGGTCTATTGGCCTGAAATTCCTGCAGTACCCATCGTAAATCAGGGGAGATGGCAGACAAAATCACCCCCTCTCTGAGGACACCAGCCGGTTCAGAAACTCCCGGAGAGTCAGGCACAAAGCTCCTAGAAAGAGCATCAGCCTTCACGTTCTTCGAACCCGGAAGGTATGAAACCACGAAATCGAAACGGGAGAAAAACAGCGACCATCGAGCCTGTCTAGGATTTAGCCATTTAGCAGACTCGAGATAAGTCAAATTCTTGTGATCCGTCAAGACCACCACACGATGTTTGGCTCCCTCCAGCCAATGTCGCCACTCCTCAAATGCCCATTTCATTGCCAACAACTCCCGATTACCAACATCATAATTCCGCTCGGCAGGCGAAAACTTTCTTGAAAAGAAAGCACATGGCCTCATCACAGAGCCATCAGAGCTTCTCTGTGACAAGACAGCCCCAGCTCCAATCTCAGAAGCATCAACCTCGACCTGGAAGGGCAGAGAGACATCCGGCTGAGGCAAGACAGGAGCCGAAGAGAACCGATGTTTGAGCTCCTGAAAGGCCTCCACGGCCGCAGGAGACCAATTCATCACATGAGAACCCTTCTTGGTCAAATCCGTCAAAGGCTTAACCACACTGGAAAAATTAGTGATGAAGCGACGGTAAAAATGAGCAAAACCCAAGAACTTCTGAAGACTCTTTACCGATGTAGGTTGAGTCCAGTCATAAATAGCCTGGACCTTGACTGGATCCATCTCAATGGTAGAAGGAGAAAAAATAAAGCCCAAAAAGGAAACCTTCTGGACTCCGAAGAGACATTTAGAGCCCTTCACAAACAAGGCATTGGCTCGCAGGACCTGAAATACCATCCTGACCTGCTTCACATGAGACTCCCAATCATCAGAAAAGACCAAAATATCATCCAGGTACACAATCATAAACCTATCCAGATATTCCCGGAAGATGTCATGCATGAAGGACTGGAACACAGAAGGGGCATTAGAAAGCCCAAAAGGCATCACCAAGTACTCAAAATGGCCTTCGGGCGTATTGAATGCTGTTTTCCATTCATCGCCCTGCTTTATACGCACAAGATTATACGCTCCACGAAGATCTATCTTGGTGAACCAACTGGCCCCCCTAATCCGAGCAAACAGATCGGACAACAGTGGCAAAGGATACTGAAATTTGACCGTGATGTTATTTAGAAGGCGATAATCTATACAGGGTCTCAGAGAACCATCCTTCTTGGCCACAAAAAAGAACCCCGCACCCAAAGGGGACGAGGACGGGCGAATATGCCCCTTCTCCAAAGACTCCTTGATATAACTCCGCATAGCGGCATGTTCTGGTACCGACAAATTAAAAAGTCGTCCCTTAGGGAGGGAACTTACTACCAGGAATCAAATTTATGGCGCAATCACAATCCCTATGAGGAGGTAGGGCACTGGACTTGGGCTCATCAAATACATCCTGGTAGTCCGACAAAAATTCAGGGACTTCAGAAGGAGTAGAAGAAGCAATAGACACCAAAGGAGCATCGCCATGAATCCCCTGGCAACCCCAACTTGACACAGACATTGCTTTCCAATCCAGGACTGGATTATGAGCCTGCAGCCATGGCATACCTAACACGACAACATCATGCAAATTATGTAACACAAGAAAGCGAATCACCTCCTGATGTGCAGGAGTCATGCACATGGTCACTTGAGCCCAGTACTGAGGTTTATTCTTGGCCAATGGCGTGGCATCAATTCCCTTTAGTGGAATAGGGAATTGCAAAGGCTCCAAGATAAAACCACAGCGCCTGGCAAAAGACAAATCCATCAAATTCAGGGCAGCACCTGAATCCACAAAAGCCATAACTGAGTAGGATGACAGAGAGCAAATCAAAGTAACAGACAAAATGAATTCAGGCTGTACAGTACCAATGGTGACAGACTTAGCGAAGTTTTTTATGCGCTTAGAGCAATCTGAGATAACATGAGCAGAATCACCACAGTAAAAGCACAACCCATTCTGACGTCTGTGATTTTGCCGTTCAATTCTGGTCAGAATCCTGTCACATTGCATAGACTCAGGCTTCTGCTCAGAAAATACCGCCAGATGGTGCACTGGTTTGCGCTCCCGTAAGCGCCGATCAATCTGAATGGCCAAAGACATTGACTCATTCAGACCCGTAGGCGTGGGGAACCCCACCATAACATCCTTAATGGCTTCAGAAAGACCCTTTCTGAAAATCGCTGCCAGGGCACACTCATTCCATTGAGTGAGCACAGACCATTTCCTAAACTTCTGACAGAAAACATCTGCTTCATCCTGACCCTGGGAGAGAGCCAGCAAAACCTTTTCTGCTTGGTCTACCAGATTAGGTTCCTCATAAAGCACTCCAAGCGCCAGAAAAAACGCATCCACATTTTGCAATGCAGGATCTCCCGGCGCCAGAGAGAATGCCCAATCTTGAGGGTCACCACGCAACAAAGAAATAATAATTTTAACTTGCTGAACCGGATCACCAGAGGAACGAGGTCTCAGAGAAAGGAATACTTTGCAATTATTTTTAAAGTTCAAAAACCTAGATCTGTCTCCGGAGAACAGCTCAGGAATAGGTATCTTAGGCTCTGACATAGGACTGCGGACTACATAATCCTGAATGCCTTGTACCCTAGCAGTGAGATGATCCACACTAGAAGACAGACTCTGAAGGTCCATAGCTGCAGCTGAATTCTGAACCACCCAGAGATTAAGGGGAGGAGAGAGGCTAGACACACTGCAGAGGAAAAAAAAAAAATGAACTCAGGATTTCTCTTATCCCTCTTTTGCGATGCATTAACTCTTTATTGGCCTGCTGTACTGTTATGATCTGGTGGTAGGATCACCAAACTGACCTGATAGGTAAACCTGAATAGAAGGACAAGCTCTGGGAATGTGGAACTATACCGACCGCAATCCTGATCCTATCCACACACACTAAAGGCAGCCGTGGAGCGTTACCTAAAAACCTAGACGCCTCTTCACAGCCTGAGAAACTAGCTACCCCTAGAGAGAAAGCAAAGCCTCACTTGCCTCAGAGAAATAACCCCAAAGTTTAGACAGCCCCCCACAAATAATAACGGTGAGTTAAGGGGAAATGTCATGATTCTCAATGGCGAGAGAACATAGCCCAGCATATATGAGAACTAGCTCTTGGAAGATGGAAACTATACTGACCATGAACTAAACCTGCCGCACAACTAGAAGTGGCCGGGTAGCATGCCTACGTTTTTTTATCCCTAGATGCCCAGCGCCAGCCGGAGAACTACCTAATCCTAGCAGAGGAAAAGACAGTCCTGGCTCACCTCTAGAGAAATTTTCCCAAAAGGCAGACAGAGGCCCCCACATATATTGGTGGTGATTTTAGATGAAATGACAAACGTAGTATGAAAATAGGTTTAGCAAAATCGAGGTCCGCTTACTAGATAGCATGAAGACAGAAAGGGAACTTTCGTGGTCAGCAGAAAACCCTATCAAAACACCATCCAGAAATTACTTTAAGACTCTAGCATTAACTCATAACACCAGAGTGGCAATTTCCGCTCACAAGAGCTTTCCAGACACAGTAACGAAACAGCAGCTGTGAACAGGAACAAAATGCAAAAACACACAAGGACAAAAGTCCAACTTAGCTGGGAGTTGTCTAGTAGCAGGAACATGCACAGAAAGGCTACTGATTACATTGTTGACCGGCATGAAACTGACAGAGGAGCAAGGTTATATAGCGACTCCCACATCCTGATAGGAGCAGGTGAACAGAGGGGATGATGCACACAAGTTAAATTCCACAAGTGGCCACCGGGGGAGCCCAGAATCCAATTTCACAACAGTACCCCCCCCTCAAGGAGGGGGCACCGAACCCTCACCAGAACCACCAGGGCGATCAGGATGAGCCCTATGAAAGGCACGGACAAGATCGGAGGCATGAACATCAGAGGCAGTGACCCAAGAATTATCCTCCTGACCGTATCCCTTCCATTTGACCAGATACTGGAGTTTCCGTCTGGAAACACGAGAGTCCAAGATCTTTTCCACAACGTACTCCAACTCACCCTCAACCAACACCGGAGCAGGAGGCTCAACGGAAGGCACAGCTGGTACCTCATACCTGCGCAACAATGACCGATGAAAAACATTATGAATCGAAAAGGATGCAGGGAGGTCCAAACGGAAGGACACAGGGTTAAGAATCTCCAATATCTTGTACGGGCCGATGAACCGAGGCTTAAACTTAGGAGAAGAAACCCTCATAGGGACAAAACGAGAAGACAACCACACCAAGTCCCCAACACAAAGCCGAGGACCAACACGACGACGGCGGTTGGCAAAAAGCTGAGTCTTCTCCTGGGACAACTTCAAATTGTCCACCACCTGCCCCCAAATCCGATGCAACCTCTCCACCACAGCATCCACTCCAGGACAATCCGAAGATTCCACTTGACCGGAGGAAAATCGAGGATGAAACCCCGAATTACAGAAAAACGGGGACACCAAGGTGGCAGAGCTGGCCCGATTATTGAGGGCGAACTCCGCCAAAGGCAAAAAAGCAACCCAATCATCCTGATCCGCAGACACAAAACACCTCAAATATGTCTCCAAGGTCTGATTAGTCCGCTCGGTCTGGCCATTAGTCTGAGGATGGAAAGCAGACGAAAAAGACAAATCTATGCCCATCCTAGCACAGAATGCCCGCCAAAATCTAGACACAAATTGAGTCCCTCTGTCAGAAACGATATTCTCCGGAATACCATGCAAACGAACAACATTTTGAAAAAACAGAGGAACCAACTCGGAAGAAGAAGGCAACTTAGGCAAGGGAACCAGATGGACCATCTTAGAGAAACGGTCACACACCACCCAGATGACAGACATCTTCTGAGAAACAGGCAGATCCGAAATAAAATCCATCGAGATGTGCGTCCAAGGCCTCTTCGGGATAGGCAAGGGTAACAACAATCCACTAGCCCGAGAACAACAAGGCTTGGCCCGAGCACAAACGTCACAAGACTGCACAAAGCCTCGCACATCTCGTGACAGGGAAGGCCACCAGAAGGACCTTGCCACCAAATCCCTGGTACCAAAGATTCCAGGATGACCTGCCAACGCAGAAGAATGAACCTCAGAGATGACTCTACTGGTCCAATCATCAGGAACAAACAGTCTACCAGGTGGGCAACGATCAGGTCTATCCGCCTGAAACTCCTGCAAGGCCCGCCGCAGGTCTGGAGAAACGGCAGACAATATCACTCCATCTTTAAGGATACCTGTGGGCTCAGAATTACCAGGGGAGTCAGGCTCAAAACTCCTAGAAAGGGCATCCGCCTTAACATTCTTAGAACCCGGTAGGTAAGACACCACAAAATTAAACCGAGAGAAAAACAACGACCAGCGCGCTTGTCTAGGATTCAGGCGCCTGGCAGACTCAAGGTAAATTAAATTTTTGTGGTCAGTCAATACCACCACCTGATGTCTGGCCCCCTCAAGCCAGTGACGCCACTCCTCAAAAGCCCACTTCATGGCCAAAAGCTCCCGATTCCCAATATCATAATTCCGCTCGGCGGGCGAAAATTTACGGGAAAAAAAAGCACAAGGTCTCATCACGGAGCAGTCGGAACTTCTCTGCGACAACACCGCCCCAGCTCCGATTTCAGAAGCGTCGACCTCAACCTGAAAAGGAAGAGCAACATCAGGCTGACGCAACACTGGGGCGGAAGAAAAGCGGCGCTTGAGCTCCCGAAAGGCCTCCACAGCATCAGGGGACCAATCAGCAACATCAGCACCCTTCTTAGTCAAATCAGTCAATGGTTTTACAACATCAGAAAAACCAGCAATAAATCGACGATAAAAGTTAGCAAAGCCCAAAAATTTCTGAAGACTCTTAAGAGAAGAGGGTTGCGTCCAATCACCAATAGCCTGAACCTTGACAGGATCCATCTCGATGGAAGAGGGGGAAAAAATGTATCCCAAGAAGGAAATCTTCTGAACCCCAAAAACACACTTAGAACCCTTCACACACAAGGAATTAGACCGCAAAACCTGAAAAACCCTCCTGACCTGCTGGACATGAGAGTCCCAGTCATCCGAAAAAATCAGAATATCATCCAGATACACAATCATAAATTTATCCAAATAATCGCGGAAAATGTCATGCATAAAGGACTGGAAGACTGAAGGGGCATTTGAAAGACCAAAAGGCATCACCAAATACTCAAAATGGCCCTCGGGCGTATTAAATGCGGTTTTCCACTCATCCCCCTGCTTGATTCGCACCAAATTATACGCCCCACGGAGATCAATCTTAGAGAACCACTTGGCCCCCTTTATACGAGCAAACAAATCAGTAAGCAGTGGTAACGGATATTGATATTTAACCGTGATTTTATTCAAAAGTCGATAATCAATACACGGCCTCAAAGAGCCGTCTTTCTTAGACACAAAGAAAAAACCGGCTCCTAAGGGAGATGACGAAGGACGAATATGTCCCTTTTCCAAGGACTCCTTTATATATTCTCGCATAGCAGCGTGTTCAGGCACAGACAGATTAAATAAACGACCCTTAGGGTATTTACTACCCGGAATCAAGTCTATGGCACAATCGCACTCCCGGTGCGGAGGTAGTGAACCAACCTTGGGTTCTTCAAAAACGTCAAGAAAGTCAGACAAGAATTCAGGAATCTCAGAGGGAATAGATGATGAAATAGAAACCAAAGGTACGTCCCCATGAGTTCCTTTACATCCCCAGCTTAACACAGACATAGCTCTCCAGTCGAGGACTGGGTTATGAGATTGCAGCCATGGCAATCCCAGCACCAAAACATCATGTAGATTATACAGCACCAGAAAGCGAATAACCTCCTGGTGATCCGGATTAACACGCATAGTCACTTGTGTCCAGTATTGTGGTTTATTACTAGCCAATGGGGTGGAGTCAATCCCTTTCAGAGGTATCGGAGCCTCCAATGGCTCCAAATCATACCCACAGCGTTTGGCAAAGGACCAATCCATAAGACTCAAAGCAGCGCCAGAGTCGACATAGGCGTCCGCGGTGATAGATGACAAAGAACAAATCAGGGTCACAGATAGAATAAACTTAGACTGTAAAGTGCTAATTGAAACAGACTTGTCAGGCTTCTTAGTACGCTTAAAGCATGCTGATATAACATGAGTTGAATCACCACAATAGAAGCACAACCCATTTTTTCGTCTAAAATTCTGCCGCTCGCTTCTGGACAGAATTCTATCACATTGCATATTTTCTGGCGTTTTCTCAGTAGACACCGCCAAATGGTGCACAGGTTTGCGCTCCCGCAGACGCCTATCGATCTGAATAGCCATCGTCATGGACTCATTCAGACTCGCAGGCACAGGGAACCCCACCATAACATCTTTAATGGCATCAGAGAGACCTTCTCTGAAAATCGCCGCCAGGGCGCACTCATTCCACTGAGTAAGCACAGACCATTTGCGGAATTTTTGGCAGTATATTTCAGCTTCATCTTGCCCCTGAGACAAGGACATCAAGGCCTTTTCCGCCTGAAGCTCTAAATGAGGTTCCTCATAAAGCAACCCCAAGGCCAGAAAAAACGCATCCACATTGAGCAACGCAGGATCCCCTGGTGCCAATGCAAAAGCCCAGTCTTGAGGGTCGCCCCGGAGCAAGGAAATTACAATCCTGACCTGCTGTGCAGGGTCTCCGGCAGTGCGAGACTTCAGGGACAAAAACAATTTGCAATTATTTTTAAAATTTTGAAAGTGAGATCTATTCCCCGAGAAGAATTCAGGCAAAGGAATTCTAGGCTCAGACATAGGTGCATGAACAACAAAATCTTGCAAATTTTGTACCTTTGTGGCGAGATTATTCAAACCTGTAGCTACACTCTGAAGATCCATTTGAAACAGGTGAACACAGAGCCATTCAAGGATTAGAAGGAGAGGAAGAGAGGAAGGCTGCAGTATAGGCAGACTAGCAAGTGATTCAATTAAGAGCACACTCAGAACTAGAGGGAAAAAAAAAAAAAAAATTGTAGCAGACTTCTTTTTTCTCTCCTTTCTCAGCCAGTAATTTAACCCTTTTTTGGGCCGGTCAAACTGTCATGATTCTCAATGGCGAGAGAACATAGCCCAGCATATATGAGAACTAGCTCTTGGAAGATGGAAACTATACTGACCATGAACTAAACCTGCCGCACAACTAGAAGTGGCCGGGTAGCATGCCTACGTTTTTTTATCCCTAGATGCCCAGCGCCAGCCGGAGAACTACCTAATCCTAGCAGAGGAAAAGACAGTCCTGGCTCACCTCTAGAGAAATTTTCCCAAAAGGCAGACAGAGGCCCCCACATATATTGGCGGTGATTTTAGATGAAATGACAAACGTAGTATGAAAATAGGTTTAGCAAAATCGAGGTCCGCTTACTAGATAGCATGAAGACAGAAAGGGCACTTTCATGGTCAGCAGAAAACCCTATCAAAACACCATCCAGAAATTACTTTAAGACTCTAGCATTAACTCATAACACCAGAGTGGCAATTTCCGCTCACAAGAGCTTTCCAGACACAGTAACGAAACAGCAGCTGTGAACAGGAACAAAATGCAAAAACACACAAGGACAAAAGTCCAACTTAGCTGGGAGTTGTCTAGTAGCAGGAACATGCACAGAAAGGCTACTGATTACATTGTTGACCGGCATGAAACTGACAGAGGAGCAAGGTTATATAGCGACTCCCACATCCTGATAGGAGCAGGTGAACAGAGGGGATGATGCACACAAGTTAAATTCCACAAGTGGCCACCGGGGGAGCCCAGAATCCAATTTCACAACAGGGAAAATACAAACGTAGGAATGAAAAACAGGTTTAAGCAAATGAGGCCCGTTAACACTAAATAGACAGAAGATAGCAGGGATCTGTGCGGTCGGTACAAAAACTATCAAAAACTATCCACGCAGAAGGTACAAGAACCCCCACACCGACTCACGATGTGAGGGGCGCACTTCTGCTCCCCAGAGCTACCAGCAAGCGAAAAATCACATATAAGCAAGCTGGACTGAACACATCATATACTGAGAAACATATTCAAGGAAACAATGAGCAAAAAGAACTAGCAAGACTTAGTGTTGTGAATTTGGATTCTGGGCTCCCCCGGTGGCCGCTTGTGGAATTGGACTTGTCATCCTCTTTCCTGTTTCACCTGATTCCATCAGTAGTGGGTGTCGCTATTTAAGCTCATTTCTCTGGTGGTTTCTTGCCGGTCAACAATGTTATCTGATGCCTCTCAGTGCTTGTTCCTGCTTCTAGACTACTACTAGATAAGTTGGACTTTTGTCCATGTTTTGTTTTGCCTATTTGTTCCAGTTCACAGCTGAAGTTTTGTTACTGTGTCTGGAAAGCTCTCGTTGATCAGGGATTGCTACTCTGGCGTTATGAGTTAATGCCAGAGTTTAAGGTAATCTCTGGATGGTGTTTTGTTAGTGTTTTTCTGCTGACCATGAAAGTATACTATCTGTCTTCTGCTATCTAGTAAGCGGACCTCAAATTTGCTAAGACTATTTTCCTGCTGCGTTTGTTGTTTCATCTGAACTCACCGTCATTATATGTGGGGGGCTACTGTCTTCTTTGGAATATTTCTCTAGAGGTGAGCCAGGTCTTATATTTCCCTCTGCTAGCTATTTAGGTCTTAGGCCAGAGCTGGGCATCTAGCGATAAATAGGAAATGCTACCTGGCTATTTCTAGTTGCGCTGCAGGCTTAGTTCATGGTCAGTATAGTTCCATCTTCCGAGAGCTTGTCCCTCTATTGGCTTGCTATGATCTCTGCCTGCAGAGATCATGATAGTTTGACCGGCCCATAAAGTGTTAAAGACCCAGGTTGAGAAAGGAGAGTTATAAGAAGTCTGCTGAAATTTTTTTTTTTTTTTTTTTTCCTCCAGTCTGCCTTGCTGCAGTCTTTTCTCTCTCTCTCCTCCTAATCTCTGTATGCTCTGTGTGCACCTGACAATAATGGATCTCCAGAGTGTAACTGCGGGTTTGAATAATCTCATCACGAAAGTACAAAATTTACAAGATTTTGTGGTACATGCTCCGGTATCTGAGCCGAGAATTCCTTTGCCGGAGTTCTTCACAGGGAATAGAGCTAGCTTCCAGAATTTCCGAAATAATTGTAAGCTTTATTTGTCCCTGAAGTCTCGTTCAGCTGGAGACCCTGCTCAGCAGGTTAGGATTGTGATTTCCTTGCTCAGGGGTGACCCTCAAGATTGGGCCTTCTCATTGCCAGCAGGGGATCCTGCGTTACGCGATGTGGATGCGTTTTTTCTGGCCTTGGGCTTGCTTTATGAGGAACCTCATTTGGAACTTCAGGCAGAAAAAACTTTGATGGCACTATCTCAGGGGCAAGATGAAGCTGAAGTTTTCTGCCAAAAATTCCGTAAATGGTCTGTGCTTACTCAGTGGAATGAGTGCGCTTTGGCGGCAACTTTCAGAGAAGGTCTCTCTGATGCCGTTAAGGATGTTATGGTGGGGTTCCCTTTGCCTGCAGGTCTGAATGATTCCATGACAATGGCTATTCAGATTGATAGGCGTCTGCGGGAGCGCAAACCGGTGCACCATCTGGCGGTGTCTATGGAAAAGACGCCAGAAAGTATGCAGTGTGATAGAATTCTGTCCAGGAGCGAGCGACAGAATTTTAGACGGAAGAATGGATTGTGTTTCTATTGTGGGGATTCTACTTATGTTATATCAGCATGCTCTAGGCGTACAAAGAAGCTTGATAAGTCTGTTTCCATTAGCACCATTCAGTCTAAGTTTATTTTGTCTGTAACCCTGATTTGCTCTTTGTCATCCATTGCCACGGACGCCTATGTTGACTCTGGCGCCGCTCTGAGTCTTATGGATTGGTCCTTTGCCAATCGTTGTGGTTTTGATTTAGAGCCTTTGGAGACTCTTATTCCTCTGAAGGGGATTGACTCCACCCCATTGGCTAATAATAAACCACAATACTGGACACAAGTAACCATGCGTATCAATCCGGATCACCAGGAGATTATTCGTTTCCTGGTGCTGTATAATTTACATGACGATTTGGTACTGGGATTGCCATGGTTGCAGTCTCACAACCCAGTCTTGGACTGGAGAGCAATGTCTGTGTTGAGCTGGGGATGTAAGGGTATTCATGGGGACGTACCTTTGGTTTCTATTTCGTCGTCCATTCCCTCTGAAGTCCCTGAGTTCCTCTCTGATTATCAGGACGTCTTTGACGAACCCAAGCTTGGGTCGTTACCTCCGCACCGTGAGTGCGATTGTGCCATAGATTTGATACCGGGTTGTAAATATCCAAAGGGTCGTTTGTTTAATTTGTCTGTGCCGGAACATGCTGCTATGCGGGAATATATAAAGGAGTCTTTGGAAAAGGGACATATTCGTCCATCTTCTTCTCCCTTGGGAGCTGGGTTTTTCTTTGTCTCAAAAAAAGACGGCTCTTTGAGACCATGTATTGATTATCGGCTTCTGAATAAGATCACTGTTAAGTATCAATACCCATTGCCATTGCTTACTGATTTGTTTGCTCGTATAGAGGGTGCTAAGTGGTTCTCTAAAATTGATCTTCGTGGGGCGTATAATTTGGTGCGGATCAGGCAGGGGGATGAGTGGAAGACCGCATTTAATACGCCCGAGGGCCACTTTGAGTATTTGGTCATGCCTTTTGGTCTTTCTAATGCCCCTTCAGTTTTCCAGTCTTTTATGCATGATATTTTCCGCGATTTTCTGGATAAATTTATGATAATATATCTGGATGATATTCTGATTTTTTCTGATGACTGGGACTCTCATGTCCAGCAGGTCAGGAGAGTTTTTCAGGTTCTGCGGTCTAATTCTTTATGTGTGAAGGGGTCTAAGTGCGTTTTTGGGGTCCAGAAAATTTCCTTTTTGGGGTATATTTTTTCTCCCTCTTCCATTGAGATGGATCCCGTCAAGGTGCAAGCTATTTGTGACTGGACTCAGCCCTCCTCTCTTAAGGGTCTTCAGAGATTTTTGGGCTTTGCCAACTTTTACCGCCGATTTATTGCTGGTTTTTCGGATGTCGTTAAACCACTGACTGATTTGACCAGACAAGGCGCTGATGTTGCTAATTGGTCCCCTCATGCTGTAGAGGCCTTTCAGGAGCTTAAGCGCCGTTTTGCCTCTGCCCCTGTGTTGCGTCAGCCTGATGTGAATCTGCCTTTTCAGGTTGAGGTTGACGCTTCGGAGATCGGAGCTGGGGCAGTGTTGTCGCAGAAAGGTTCCGACTGCTCCGTCATTAGGCCTTGTGCCTTCTTTTCTCGCAAATTTTCGCCCGCAGAGCGGAATTATGATGTTGGGAATCGGGAGCTTTTGGCCATGAAGTGGGCGTTTGAGGAGTGGCGCCATTGGCTCGAGGGGGCTAGACATCAGGTGGTGGTATTGACTGACCACAAAAATTTGATTTATCTTGAGACTGCCAGACGCCTGAATCCTAGACAGGCGCGCTGGTCTTTATTTTTTTCTCGCTTTAATTTTGTGGTGTCATACCTACCGGGTTCTAAGAATGTTAAGGCAGATGCCCTTTCTAGGAGTTTTGACCCGGACTCTCCTGGTAATTCTGAACCCACAGGTATCCTTAGGGAGGGAGTAATTTTGTCGGCCGTTTCTCCTGATCTGCGGCGGTCCTTGCAAGAGTTTCAGGCGGATAGACCGGATCGTTGTCCGCCTGATAGACTGTTTGTTCCGGATGATTGGACCAGCAGAGTCATCTCTGAGGTACATTCTTCTGCATTGGCAGGTCATCCCGGAATTTTTGGTACCAGGGATTTGGTGGCAAGATCCTTCTGGTGGCCTTCTCTGTCACGAGATGTGCGAGTCTTTGTGCAGTCATGTGACGTTTGTGCTCGGGCCAAGTCTTGTAGTTCTCGGGCTAGCGGACTGCTGTTGCCCTTGCCTATTCCTAAGAGGCCTTGGACACACATCTCGATGGATTTTATTTCAGATCTGCCTGTTTCCCAGAAGATGTCTGTCATCTGGGTGGTCTGTGACCGTTTCTCTAAAATGGTCCATTTGGTTCCTCTGCCCAAGTTGCCTTCTTCTTCTGAGTTGGTTCCTCTGTTTTTTCAGAATGTTGTCCGATTGCACGGTATTCCTGAGAATATTGTTTCTGACAGAGGTACCCAATTTGTGTCTAGATTTTGGCGGGCATTCTGTGCTAGGATGGGCATAGATTTGTCTTTTTCGTCTGCTTTTCACCCTCAGACTAATGGCCAGACCGAGCGGACTAATCAGACCCTTGAGACATATCTGAGGTGTTTTGTCTCTGCTGACCAGGATGATTGGGTTGCTTTTTTGCCATTGGCAGAGTTCGCCCTCAATAATCGGGCCAGTTCTTCCACCTTGGTGTCCCCGTTTTTCTGTAATTCGGGGTTTCACCCTCGATTTTCCTCCGGTCAGGTGGAATCCTCGGATTGTCCTGGAGTGGATGCGGTGGTAGAGAGATTGCATCACATTTGGGGGCAGGTTATGGACAGTTTGAAGTTGTCCCAGGAGAAGACTCAGCGTTTTGCCAACCGTCATCGTCGTGTTGGTTCTCGGCTTTGTGTTGGAGATTTGGTGTGGTTGTCTTCTCGTTTTGTCCCTATGAGGGTCTCTTCTCCTAAGTTTAAACCTCGGTTCATCGGCCCTTATAGAATATTGGAGATTCTTAATCCTGTTTCTTTCCGTTTGGACCTCCCTGCGTCCTTTTCCATTCATAACGTTTTTCATCGGTCGTTATTGCGCAGGTATGAGGTACCTGTTGTACCTTCAGTTGAGCCTCCTGCTCCGGTGTTGGTTGAGGGTGAGTTGGAGTACGTTGTGGAGAAAATTTTGGACTCTCGTGTTTCCAGACGGAAACTCCAGTATCTGGTCAACTGGAAGGGTTACGGCCAGGAGGATAATTCTTGGGTCAATGCATCTGATGTTCATGCTTCTGATCTTGTTCGTGCCTTCCATAGGGCTCATCCTGGTCGCCCTGGTGGATCTGGTGAGGGTTCGGTGCCCCCTCCTTGAGGGGGGGGTACTGTTGTGAATTTGGATTCTGGGCTCCCCCGGTGGCCGCTTGTGGAATTGGACTTGTCATCCTCTTTCCTGTTTCACCTGATTCCATCAGTAGTGGGTGTCGCTATTTAAGCTCATTTCTCTGGTGGTTTCTTGCCGGTCAACAATGTTATCTGATGCCTCTCAGTGCTTGTTCCTGCTTCTAGACTACTACTGGATAAGTTGGACTTTTGTCCATGTTTTGTTTTGCCTATTTGTTCCAGTTCACAGCTGAAGTTTTGTTACTGTGTCTGGAAAGCTCTCGTTGATCAGGGATTGCTACTCTGGCGTTATGAGTTAATGCCAGAGTTTAAGGTAATCTCTGGATGGTGTTTTGTTAGTGTTTTTCTGCTGACCATGAAAGTATACTATCTGTCTTCTGCTATCTAGTAAGCGGACCTCAAATTTGCTAAGACTATTTTCCTGCTGCGTTTGTTGTTTCATCTGAACTCACCGTCATTATATGTGGGGGGCTACTGTCTTCTTTGGAATATTTCTCTAGAGGTGAGCCAGGTCTTATATTTCCCTCTGCTAGCTATTTAGGTCTTAGGCCAGAGCTGGGCATCTAGCGATAAATAGGAAATGCTACCTGGCTATTTCTAGTTGCGCGGCAGGCTTAGTTCATGGTCAGTATAGTTCCATCTTCCGAGAGCTTGTCCCTCTATTGGCTTGCTATGATCTCTGCCTGCAGAGATCATGATAACTTAGCTTCTCAGAAATAGACAGGTCACCAGGAAAATCCAGGAGAGGTCAGAACCAGTACTGAATACAACGACAGCAGGCAACAAGTAAAGGTCCAGGTGGAGTTAAATAGGAACCAGCATAGCAGGAAATGAGGCAGCTGAGCCCAGCTCCACACCCGCAGTATCGCTAAAGGCCACCAGAGGGAACCCAGACGGAATTCACAACACTCGAGTTTGCAAAAAAGTATGAAAAGAGGACAGTAGAATAGTAGAAACAGGTAATTTGGAGTGATGAGATGAAAGTTAATAGGCTAGGCTTTGATGGGTACAAATGGTTCTGGAAGAAACAAGGGAAAAAGGGGCTAAAGGATCAAGAAATTGAAAGAACTGTCAAGTTCGGTGGAGGAAGCCTGATGATAGGCTTTGGATGCTTGATCAGGATCAATGGTGATGTCAATGCTGAGCTAAAAAAAATGAGTACCCTACAAGACGAGTTACTTTGTACACTCGAGTACTATAGGTATGTATAGGACAACATAATGTTGTAGCAGGACAACGACCCGAAGCATACATGGAGATTGGCAAAAGAAATAGTACAATGACAATGAAGAAGAGGTGCTGGATTGGCCACCACAATTCCCAGACCTCAACCCAATAGAACACTTGTGGGTAGAGTTGAAGAAAAAACTTTATACATTTTCAAGTCAGTTAATCAGTTTGTACCAACTTTGGGAATTTGTAGAAGAGACCTGGGATCAGATTTCGGTCAAGAGTGTTTGAATCTGATCGAGAACATGCCCAGAAAGATTCAGGTAGTGTTGAAAGCCAAAGGTGGATTTATAAAATAGTAGCAAAATAATAAAAAATAGCATTTAGATTTCAAGGTGCAAAACAGTAGCAATTCAATGACATGACAAGAATCTTCATAACTAGTGTTGAGCATTCCGATACCGCAAGTATCGGGTATCGGCCGATACTTGCCGGTATCGGAATTCCGATACTGAGATCCGATACTTTTGTTGTATCGGGAATCGGTATCGGGATTAACCCCTTCACCCCCAAGGGTGGTTTGCACGTTAATGACCGGGCCAATTTTTACAATTCTGACCACTGTCCCTTTATGAGGCTATAACTCTGGAACGCTTTGACGGATCTTGGCAATTCTGACATTGTTTTCTCGTGACATATTGTACTTCATGTTTGTGGTAAAATTTATTCGATATAACTTGCGTTTATTGGTGAAAAAAATGGAAATTTGGCGAAAATTTTGAAAATTTTGCAATTTTCCAACTTTGAATTTTTATGCCCTTAAATCACAGACATATGTCACGCAAAATACTTAATAAGTAACATTTCCCACATGTCTACTTTACATCAGTACAATTTTGGAACCAAAATTTTTTTTTGTGACGGAGTTATAAGGGTTAAAAGTTGACCAGCAATTTCTCATTTTTACAACACCATTTTTTTTTAGGGACCACATCTCATTTGAAGTCATTTTGAGGGGTCTATATGATAGAAAATACTCAAGTGTGACACCATTCTAAAAACTGCACCCCTCAAGGTGCTCAAAACCACATTCAAGAAGATTATTAACCCTTCAGGTGTTTCACAGGAATTTTTGGAATGTTTAAATAAAAGTGAACATTTAACTTTTTTTCACACAAAATTTATTTCAGCTCCAATTTGTTTTATTTTACCAAGGGTAACAGGAGAAAATGGACCCCCAAAGTTGTTGTACAATTTGTACTGAGTACGCTGATACCCCATATGTGGGGGTAAACCACTGTTTGGGCGTATGGCAGAGCTCGGAAAGAAAGGAGCGCCATTTGACTTTTCAATGCAAAATTGACTGGAATTGAGATGGGACGCCATGTTGCGTTTGGAGAGCCCCTGATGTGCCTAAACACTGAAACTCCCTACAATTGACACCATTTTGGAAAGTAGACCCCCTAAGGAACTTATCTTGATGTGTGGTGAGCACTTTGACCCACCAAGTGCTTCACAGAAGTTTATAATGCAGAGCCGTAAAAATAAAAAATCATAATTTTTCACAAA
This sequence comes from Ranitomeya variabilis, assembly GCF_051348905.1. NCBI lineage: Eukaryota > Metazoa > Chordata > Amphibia > Anura > Dendrobatidae > Ranitomeya > Ranitomeya variabilis. The sequence continues at coordinate 254,438,539 of NC_135237.1, read as the reverse complement.
AATGATCTTTTCGCCCCAAATTTTTTATTTTCCCAAGGGTAAGAGAAGAAATTGGACCCCAAAAAATGTTGTGCAATTTGTCCTGAGTACGCTGATACCCCATATGTGGGTGTAAACCATTGTTTGGGCGCATGGCAGAGCTTGGAAGGGAAGGAGCGCCATTTGACTTTTCAATGCAAAATTGACTGGAATTGAGATAGGACGCCATGTTGCGTTTGGAGAGCCCCTGATGTGCCTAAACATTGAAACTCCCTACAAGTGACACCATTTTGGAAAGTAGACCCCCTAAGGAACTTATCTAGATGTGTGGTGAGCACTTTGACCCACCAAGTGCTTCACAGAAGTTTATAATGCAGAGCCGTAAAAATAAAAAATCATATTTTTTCACAAAAATGATCTTTTTGCCCCCAATTTTTTATTTTCCCAAGGGTAAGAGAAGAAATTGGACCCCAAAAAATGTTGTGCAATTTGTCCTGAGTACGATGATACCCCATATGTGGGTGTAAACCATTGTTTGGGCGCATGGCAGAGCTTGGAAGGGAAGGAGCGCCATTTGACTTTTCAATGCAAAATTGACTGGAATTGAGATGGGACGCCATGTTGCGTTTGGAGAGCCCCTGATGTGCCTAAACATTGAAACTCCCTACAAGTGACACCATTTTGGAAAGTAGACCCCCTAAGGAACTTATCTAGATGTGTGGTGAGCACTTTGACCCACCAAGTGCTTCACAGAAGTTTATAATGCAGAGCCGTAAAAATAAAAAATCATATTTTTTCACAAAAATGATCTTTTTGCCCCCAATTTTTTATTTTCCCAAGGGTAAGAGAAGAAATTGGACCCCAAAAAATGTTGTGCAATTTGTCCTGAGTACGATGATACCCCATATGTGGGTGTAAACCATTGTTTGGGCGCATGGCAGAGCTTGGAAGGGAAGGAGCGCCATTTGACTTTTCAATGCAAAATTGACTGGAATTGAGATGGGACGCCATGTTGCGTTTGGAGAGCCCCTGATGTGCCTAAACATTGAAACTCCATACAAGTGACACCATTTTGGAAAGTAGACCCCCTAAGGAACTTATCTAGATGTGTGGTGAGCACTTTGACCCACCAAGTGCTTCACAGAAGTTTATAATGCAGAGACGTAAAAATAAAAAATCATATTTTTTCACAAAAATGATCTTTTCGCCCCCAATTTTTTATTTTCCCAAGGGTAAGAGAAGAAATTGGACCCAAAAAAATGTTGTGCAATTTGTCCTGAGTACGCTGATACCCCATATGTGGGTGTAAACCATTGTTTGGGCGCATGGCAGAGCTTGGAAGGGAAGGAGCGCCATTTGACTTTTCAATGCAAAATTGACTGGAATTGAGATGGGACGCCATGTTGCGTTTGGAGAGCCCCTGATGTGCCTAAACATTGAAACTCCCTACAAGTGACACCATTTTGGAAAGTAGACCCCCTAAGGAACTTATCTAGATGTGTTTTGAGAGCTTTGAACCCCCAAGTGTTTCACTACAGATTATAACACAGAGCCGTGAAAATATATATTTTTTTTTCTCAAAAATGATTTTTTAGCCCCCAGCTTTGTATTTTTACAAGGGTAACAGAATAAATTGGACCCCAAAATTTGTTTTGCAATTTGTCCTGAGTACGCTGATACCCCATATGTGGGGGGGAACCACTGTTTGGGCGCATGACAGAGCTCGGAAGGGAAGGAGCGCCATTTGGAATGCAGACTTAAATGGATTGGTCAGCAGCCGTCACGTTGCATTTGCAGAGCCCCTGATGTACCCAAACAGTACAAACCCCCCACAAGTGACCCCATATTGGAAACTAGACCTCCCAAGGAACTTATCTAGATGTGTTTTGAGAACTTTGAACCCCCAAGTGTTTCACTAAAGTTTATAGCGCAAAGCCGTGAAAATAAAAATTCTTTTTTTTTTTTCACAAAAATGATTTTTTAGCCCCCAGTTTTGTATTTTCACAAGGGTAGCAGGATAAATTAGACCCCAAAAGTTGTTGTCCAATTTGTCCTGAGTACGCTGATACCCCATATGTGGGGGGGAACCACTGTTTGGGTGCATGACAGAGCTCGGAAGGGAAGGAGCGCCATTTGGAATGCAGCCTTAAATGGATTGGTCTGCAGGCGTCACGTTGCATTTGCAGAGCCCCTGATGTACCCAAACAGTACAAACCCCCCACAAGTGACCCCATATTGGAAACTAGACCTCCCATGGAACTTATCTAGATGTGTTGTGAGAACTTTGAACCCCCAAGTGTTTCACTACAGTTTATAACGCAGAGCCGTGAAAATAAAACATCTTTTTTTTCCCACAAAAATGATTTTTAGCCCCCCAAATTTTTATTTTCCTAAGGATAACAAGAGAACTTGGACCCCAGAAGTTGTTGTTCAATTTGTCCCGAGTACGCTGATAACACATATGTTGGGGTAAACCCCTTTTTGGGCACACGGGAGAGCTCGGAAGGGAAGGAGCACTGTTTTACTTTTTCAACGCAGAATTGGCTGGAATTGAGATTGGACGCCATGTCGCGCTTGGAGAGCCCCTGATGTGCCTGGACAGTGGAAACTCCCCAATTCTACCTGAAACCCTAACCCAAACACACCCCTAACCCTAATCCCAACGGTAACCCTAACCACACCCCTAGCCCTGACACACCCATAATTCTAATCCCAACCCTAATCCAAACGTAAATGTAATCCAAACCCTAACCCTAACTTTAGCCCCAACCCTAACTTTAGCCCCAACCCTAACTTTACCTCCAACCCTAGCCCTAACCCTAACCCTAACCCTACCCCTAACCCTAAACGTGACTGAAATACGTGGCACTGAAATACGTGGCATTGAAATACGTGGCACTGAAATACGTGGCACTGAAATACGTGGCACTGAAATACGTGATACGTGGCACTTAAATACGTGGCACTGAAACACGTGGCACTGAAATACGTGATACGTGGCACTGAAATATGTGGCACTGAAATACGTGGCACTGAAATACGTGGCACTTAAATACGTGGCACTTAAATATGTGATACGTGGCACTTAAATACGTGGCACTGAAATACGTGGCACTGAAATACGTGGCACTTAAATACGTGGCACTTAAATATGTGGCACTTAAATACGTGGCACTTAAATACGTGGCACTGAAATATGTGATACGTGGCACTTAAATACGTGGCACTGAAACACGTGGCACTGAAATATGTGATACGTGGCACTGAAATACGTGGCACTGAAATACGTGGCACTGAAATACGTGCAACTGAAATACGTGGCACTGAAATACGTGGCACTGAAATACGTGGCACTGAAATACGTGCAACTGAAATGCGTGGCATTGAAATACGTGGCACTGAAATACGTGGCACTGAAATACGTGGCACTGAAATACGTGTAACTGAAATACGTGGTACTAAAATATGTGGCACTGAAATACGTGATACGTGGCACTGAAATACGTGGCACTGAAATACGTGGCACTGAAATACGTGGCACTGAAATACGTGGCACTATGACTGTCAGAAAATGTTCATTAAACGGTTAGGGGTGAGGTTAGGGGTAGAGTTAGGGTTAGGGTTTGGATCCCTTTATCACCTTGATGGTGGTGGGTGGCTTTTCAGTGTGTTTTCTGTTTTTTTTCGATAAAAATGCATGCGTTTTTAACGCAAACAAACGCATGTGCTTAAAAACGCAAGAAAATACTGCAGCTTGTATTTCTGAAAATGAACGCATGCAGAAAAAAAACGCATGCGTTTGAAAACGCGACCAAACGCGTACAAAAAAACCGCATGCGTTTTCAATGTTAAATATAGGGAAAAAATGCATGCGTTTTTTGGTGCAAAAAACGCTGCAGACAAAAACGCAAGTGTGAAACCAGCGACGCTTTTTATAGCAAAAAAGTTTTTGCGTCTCCACATTTTGAGACCTATAATTTTTCCAGATTTTGCTCCACAGAGTCATGTGAGGTCTTGTTTTTTGCGGGACGAGTTGACGTTTTTATTGGTAACATTTTCGGACACGTGACCATTTTTGATCGCTTTTTATTCCGATTTTTGTGAGGCAGAATGACCAAAAACCTGCTATTCATGAATTTCTTTTGGGAGAGGCGTTTATACCGTTCCGCGTTTGGTAAAATTGATAAAGCAGTTTTATTCTTCGGGTCAGTACGATTACAGCGATATCTCATTTATATCATTTTTTTATGTTTTGGCGCTTTTATACGATAAAAACTATTTTATAGAAAAAAATAATTATTTTGGTATCGCTTTATTCTCAGGACTATAACTTTTTTATTTTTTTGCTGATGATGCTGTATGGTGGCTTGTTTTTTGCGGGACAAGATGACGTTTTCAGCGGTACCATGGATATTTATATCAGTCTTTTTGATCGCGTGTTATTCCACTTTTTGTTCGGTGGTATGGTAATAAAGCGTTGTTTTTTGCCTCGTTTTTTTTTTTTTTCTTACGGTGTTTACTGAAGGGGTTAACTAGTGGGGCAGTTTTATAGGTTGGGTCGTTACGGACGCGGCGATACTAAATATGTGTACTTTTATTGTTTTGTTTTTTTTATTTAGATAAAGAAATGTATTTATGGGAATAATATATATTTTTTTTATTATTTACTTAGGAATTTTTTTCTTTTTTTTTTTACACATGTGGAAATTTTTTTTTTTAACTTTTTTACTTTGTCCCAGGGGGGGACATCACAGATCGATGATCTGATAGTGTGCACAGCACTCTATCAGATCACCGATCTCACTGACAGGGCTGCAGGCTTACCAGCGTCTGCACTGAGCAGGCACTCGGTAAGCCACCTCCTTCCCTGCAGGACCCGGATGCCGCGGCCATCTTGGATCCGGGACCTGCAGCCAGGAAGGAGGTAGGAGACCCTCGCAGCAACGCGATCACATCGCGTTGCTCCGGGGGTCTCAGGGAAGCCCGCAGGGAGCCCCCTCCCTGCGCGATGCTTCCCTATACCGCCGGTACACTGCGATCATGTTTGATCGCGGTGTGCCGGGGGTTAATGTGCCGGGGGCGGTCCATGACCGCTCCTGGCACATAGTGCCGGATGTCAGCTGCGAAAGGCAGCTGACACCCGGCCGCGATCGGCCGCGCTCCCCCCGTGAGCGCGGCCGATCGCGTATGACGTACTATCCCATCGGTGGTCATACGGGCCCACCCCACCTCGACGGGATAGTACGTCTGATGTCAGGAAGGGGTTAATATCAATGTGTAAAAGAAAGAATTTAAATAAAAAATAGGGATATACTCACCTCTCCGGCGCAGCCTGGACTTTACCGCCGTAACCGGGAGCCGTTGTACCTAAGAATGCGCGCTTGAAGGGCCTTAGATGAGGTCACTGCGCTCTGATTGGTCCGTAGCGGTCGCGTCACCGCTACATGACCAATCACAAAGCCGTGACGTCACCTAAGGTCTTTCAAGCGCTTGAAATACCTTAGAAGACGTCATGGCTTTGTGATTGGTCGCGTAGCGGTCACGCGACCGCTACGGACCAATCAGAGCGCAGTGACCTCATCTAAGGCCCTTCAAGCGCGCATTCTTAGGTACAACGGCTACCGGTTATGGCGGTAAAGTCCAGGCTGCGCCGGAGAGGTGAGTATATCCCTATTTTTTATTTTAATTCTTTCTTTTACACATTGATATGGATCCCAGGGCCTGAAGGAGAGTTTCCTCTCCTTCAGACCCTGGGAACCATACAGGATACCGTCCGATACTTGGTGACCCATTGACTTGTATTGGTATCGGGTATCGGTATCGGATTAGATCCGATACTTTGCCGGTATCGGCCGATACTTTCCGATACCGATACTTTCAAGTATCGGACGGTATCGCTCAACGCTATTCATAACTAATCATATGCAAAACAGTTGGAAGTCAAATTTTTGTCTGAGATAGCCAAGATGATTGTCTATAAAATGATGACAGTTTCACGTTCAAAGCTATACTGGATAGTGAGATATGAAGTCTGAAAGTCAAAAGTTCAAAACATTGTTACCCTTTTACTCATCACTTTATAACCCTCAAAAAACTTGTTAAAAATGTATGAGTATTAGAGTGCTCATCAATAGAATATTATGTGTTCTTTGGTACATTTTGGTGATACATAACCCTCAAAAAACTTGTTCAAAAATGTATTGGTATAAAAATTCCTCACTCATACAGTATTACGTGTTCTCGGGCACATTTCAGTGGTATATAGCCTTTAACCCCTTACTGACCTCCGCCGTACTATTACCGTGGAGGTCAGATCCCCTGCTTTGATGTGGGCTCCGGCGGTGAGCCCGCATCAAAGCCGGGACATGTCAGCTGTTTTGAACAGCTGACATGTGCCTGCAATAGTGGATTTGCGATTCACCCACCGCTATTAACTAGTTAAATGCCGCTGTCAAACACTGACAGCGGCATTTAATTACCGCTTCCAGTCATCGGGCCGGAAATGAGAACATCACCGACCCCGTCACATTATCGAGGGTCAGCGATGCATCGGCATAACAGCTAGAGGTCTCCTTGATACCTTTATGGTTGTTGATGCCAGATTGCTGTGAGCGCCACCCTGTGGTCGGCGCTCATAGCAATGCAGTAAATCTACTACATAGGGGCGATCTGATGATCGTTCCTATGTAGCAGAGTCGATCGAGTTGTACCAGCTTCTAGCCTCCCATGGAGGCTATTGAAGCATGGCAAAAGTAAAAAAAAAAAGTTTTAAAAAATATATATAGAAGTTTAAATCACCCCCCTTTTGCCCCATGCAAAATACAACAACAACAAAAAAAAAATCAAACCTACACATATTTGGTATCGCCGCATTCAGAATCGCCCGATCTATCAATAAAAAAAGGATTAACCTGATCGCTAAACGGCGTAGCGATAAAAACATTTTGAAACTCCAGAATTACTTTTTTTGATTGCCACAACATTGAATTAAAATGTAATAACGGGCGATCAAAAGAGCGTATCTGCACCAAAATGGTATCAGTAAAAACGACAGCTCGGCATGCAAAAAATAAGCCCTCAACTGACCCCAGCTCACGAAAAATGCAAAAATGCAGACGCTACAGGTATTGGAACATTGCGCAATTTATTTATTTTTTTGCAAAGTTTGGAATTTTTTTTACCACTGAGATAAAATATAACCTAGACATGTTTGGTGTCTATGAACTCATAATGACCTGGAGAATCAGAATGGCAGGTAAGTTTTAGCATTTAGAGAACCTAGCAAAAAAGCCAAACAAAAACCAAGTGTGGGATTGCCCTTTTTTTGCAATTTCATAGCACTTGGAATTTTTTTCCTGGTTTCTAGTACAAGACATGCTAAAACCAATGATGTCGTTTAAAAGTACAACTTGTCCCGCAAAAAACAAGCCCTCACCTGGCCATATTGACAGAAAAATAAAAAAGTTATGGCTCCGGGAAAAAGGGGTGCGAAAAACGAAAACGCAAAACTGAAAAAGAGCAAGGTCTTGAAGGGGTTAAAAAACTTGTTTAAAAATGTTTCAGTATTATATTGCTCACCCTTATAGTATTACATGTTGTTGGATACATTTCTTTGGTATATAACCCTCAAAACACTTCTTCAAATATTTATCGGTATTATATTGCTCATCCATAGAGTTTTACGTGTTCTTGGCTAAATGTTTGTGGTATATAACCCTCCAAAAACTTGTTAAAATGCATTGGTATTATATTACTCATCCATACAGTATTATTTGTTCTTGGGTACATTTGGTTAGTATATAACACTCTAAAAAAAATTCAAAAATGTTTTCCTGTCTCAATTTTAGTCATCTATATAGTTTAGCATGCTTTGGGTAAAATTGCAGTTGGTTAAAAAGTTCACAAACTGCTTGTCCTAATACAGTTAAAAAAAATTTGTACCAAAAATTGTTGTCAAATGTACTCTACAACTTGGTTTGCGTGAATTTTGTTTGGTTTGAACTAAAATCTAAAATTGGCCTGGTGCAGGTGTAAAAATTTGGTTGTTCCAAAATTGACTACTCTCATACTGTGTATAGTCTAGACCTTGGTTTGTGTGAAATTTTATCTCTTTCTAATAAAAATAAAATTTTGCCTGGTACAGATGTAGAAATTTGGTCCCTCGGTACTCGTCCCCTGCAGCCACTATTTCTCCTGTTGTGGCATCTTGTACCAACACGTGTCCAAAAACATCACCAGTACCCTTACCAACAAAGGTACTGGAATTGTCCACTTATTGGCCAATATGTGGAAAAATGCTTGGGGCCAGGGATGCTACATTTCCTGAAACCACACTGGCTGAACATTGTGGAGGCCTTGACCAAATCCCACCCTTGTACTGCACATGTTCTATCGACACCAAGGATTGCTGATCCTACTTCTATCAGGGTTTCCTCCACCTACTACACCAATTGCTGCAGTAAATGCAAAAACCTCAGTGACATATTCAATGTCATAGAAAGAGGGGATAGGAAGAACCTCCCCACAAAAAAACAAGTACCCACTCCAAGTATCATGAAAAAAGGAGAAGACGGAGCAAATAGGTATCCATAGAAAAAAAACAAGTCTTTTTATTAGGGACAATAACAAATATATAAGCAAAAATACCAGATAGAAATTACATATGATAAAATTGCAGGGTAGAAACAGAGAAGCCCAAGGAGTCCATATTTGCACATGCCCGAGTAAACAATGGGGAAGTTTTTAGTAAAGTGCCAGTGCCTATAAGCTCAATAAAGTGGCAAGATCGCCGTTCCAAACAAATTATTATAAAGGTGGCAGAACAAACACCAGGAGGGCAAGACTTACCAAGGGCAGAGCAAGAGAGGACCCTGGGCCAGGTGTAGGCAGACCCCAACATGCGTTTTGCGTGGCAAATGCACCGGTTTATCAAGGGGAATGTAAGTAATAGGAAGAGCAGGACCTTTTATGGCCATGTGACTGGACATGTGACGTCCGTTTGGCCAATGGTAGTGGTTTGTAACGGCGCATGGGCACCGCACTGCTCAGGTCCAAGCAGATGCATCAGAACATCAGGCATTCCTACGCATGCGTGGGGGCAAAAGGGATAGACCCCAGGCGTGCGAGGAAGGTGTATTAGATGTGCCAACGCATGCCGGAGACAAAGAGCTCTGGGGCGCATGCGCATTCCCACAGCACCGCCAATGATGTCCAAGAAAGACATAGGACATACTGGAAGATACGGCCCACCCGTAAATATCAAAGGGGAAGAAAAGCCCCACTGTCACAGTAAGAGCCACCATCAATGTAAATGAATAGGAGCATTTAAAGATAATATAAATATACAAAATCACATTAATGATACATACAATCAAAAAGTAGACTGACATGATAATCATAAAGAAATAAAATAAAATTAAATGTATATCTAAAGGCTGGCATGATGGGTAGACAGATCAAGTAGTAATTCGAAAGTTGAGTCATACATTAGAGATGGGGGAGCCAAAGGTCCTGCTGTAAGACCAACACATAAGGGAAAAGTTAAACACAAATAAAAAACAATAATAAAATATAGAAAAAATAAAATAAAAAAACCCTACAACAAAATACAAGGGTAGACGGAGAGCAGCAAAAAAGGGGAATTATGCATACTGTATGTATGAATCCAATAGACAGGAACAGCTGCATATAAGTATCGAGGATTGAACTCACAAGAGGGGAGATGATTCATAGGAAAGATGCAAATGATAGTAATTCATTCAGACCTCTAGGGGTCATAGTGTCCAATGTCACACTCCATTTAGCTTCTGTTTGCGCCAAGATTTTTTTTATAGTTACCACCTCTAATTCCTAAGTGAATGGCATCAATCCCTCTCACCATGAAAGTAGATGGGTCACTCTCATGGTATTGCCTAAAATGGCGTGGGATGGTTTTAAGGAGAGAGGGATCGGTCACTGTCTTGGCTGCACAAATGTCCCGCACATGCTCACGTATACGCACTCTTAATTTCCTCGATGATAGGCCAATGTAGATCTTAGAACAACCACAAGTGGCATAATAAATTACATTTGTGCTACTACACAAGATGTGGTGCCTGATGTCAAATTGTTTTTTACCATCAGAGGAGGAAAACGTGGTGCAGCGCAGGACATTTGTGCAGGCAAGACAGTGACCGCATGAAATGGAACCTGGTATAGGGCCCCTAGAGCCAAAAGGATAGTTCAGGGGAGGAACATAATGGCTATTAACCAAGAGGTCACTAATATTTTTGGACCTCCTGGCAGTCATAGCGGGACAGTCACCCAAAATTGCTCCCAAGGAGGGTTCTGTACTCAAAATAGGCCAATGTTTACTAAGGATCTGCCTCATGTCCTCCCAATTGTGATTAAATGTGGAAATAAACCTAATGGATCCCGAATTTTTAGTAGATAGTCGGGCCCTAGAGGGCTTGAGGAGGTCAGCATGTTGAGTTGCCCTGGCTCTCTGATAGCCATGTCTTATGCAACCATTGGAATATCCTCGTGCTCCATCTTCTCCTTTTTTCATCACCAATTACTGCAGGCCCTCGTGCTCCTCCTTGCCCTCCATCTCCGATATGCTATCTCAGGATATGTTACATCAGCTGGAAGCTCTGAAGCACTGCCTCAGTGATGCGGCAACAGGCTCTGCTGAAGCTAATTTGTCCAGGAGACAAACTGCACACCTTGGCAGAGTTACTTGAAGGAATAGCAGACCAGACAGATTTGTGTCTTTTTGCCACTAAACCTCCAACCAGGCATGGTCGAGTGTGATAATGGGCGTAACCTGGTGGTAGCTGTGAAGTTTCGAAAGCTCACACACGTACCATGCGTGATACATGTGCTGAACTTGGTAGCTCAGTAATTTCTAAATAGCTGCTCAGATTTGACAGAGATTCTGGTCAAGGTACGCTACGTCAGTGCTAGTGATGAGCGAATTTGTCAGAAAATGATTGCCAAACATAAATTTGGCACGAATATGGCACATTCGGATTCATGATCGGAATCAAGAGCAACATTTTATAAAATCGGTGAAAATCAATAACATTCAGTAAAATGTATGGGAAAATATTTGCATTGCCACAAAAGTTTTTTAAGCACTTTTTCAACGATAATGGTGATGTATCATGAGTGTTTTGCATGTGTTTGATGAGGAGAGGGGTTTTGCAGAGCTCAGAGGCGCGGCATTTTTGCAAAAAAAAAATTTCCTAACTTTATGTTAGCACATTGTGGCTAGCAAACCAGGGCACAGGAAACATCCACAATGTCCTGAGCTTGAGTCATTAACTGCTGAAAAAACATGTCCCTCTCAATATAAAGACCAAACATCTTGTTTGAGCATCATTTTGACACAGTAACAGAGAGGCTGCTCCTGATTCTGGCACTGTTAGCAGCAAGATTTTAGCTAGTTAGCCAGGTGGTTGTATATCAGTCAGATAGTGTAGCTAGCTAGTGTCTAGTGTGGCGGTTAAATTTACCTTCCAGCACTGTTTTTTGAGGGGGCTATTACTAAGGTCCACAGACAAAGTCAGCAGGGCACATGACCTGCAAGTGTGTTGTGCACTGTTTCTATTGTGCTCCATGCATGAGTATAGCATTATAAATAATATTTTTTCACTAGCTAAATGTGAAACAGCCTGCTGTATCCCACCTTGTCATTTAGTGCTGTGGTGATATGAAACTGTCTGCAGACCTAACGCACATTAAAATGAAATTTTTCAATTGCAAAAAGTTAGACAGCCCATTGAATCACACTTTGTCATTTTGTTGGGTTGAAACTAAGCTGTCTGCAGATCTCACGCACATAACCAATTTTTTTTTCTGTTGCTAAATTGGACTCAAAAAATGTCTTGTGTTCCTAATGTCATACAGTAGGAGACCTGACTTTACAATAGTTTGTAGCATCTAGTGTGTTATAGAGGCCTGATCCAGAGGCCATAAGAAAATTCTTATGTTCATAGTGTCATACAGTAGGTGATCTGACTTTAAATTAGTTTGTAGCATCTAGTGTCTTATAGGCGCCTGATCCAGAGGCCACAAAAATGTATTGTGTTCCTAACGTCATACAGTAGGGGAGCTGACTTTAAAATAGTTTGCAGCATCTATTGTGTTATAGAGGCCTGATCCAGAGGCCATAAAAATTCTTGTGTTCCTAACGTCATATAATAGGCAGGGCCTGACTTTAAAATAGTTTGTAGCATCTATTGTGTTATGGAGGCTTGATCCAGAGGTAAAAGAAATTCTTCTGTTCCTAGAGTCATACAGTAGGGTACCTGGCTTTAAAATAGTTTGTAGTATCTAGTGTGTTATAGAGGCCTTATGCAAAGGCCACAAAAAAATTCTTGTGTTCCTAACGTCATACAGTAGGGGACATCTGACTTTCAAATAGTTTGTAGCGTATCTTCTTTGTCATACAGGCCTCATCTACATTCAAACAATTACAAGACAAAGTAGGATCCAAACAGCATCCTGATGAGGCTCAGATATCTGATGCTCTTGCAGACTGTACTGTGCTGTCAAGGCGAAAGAGTAGGAGGGCGACTCCAAGGGTGAGGAAGGTGATAACACAAAGGATGATGATGAGGTGTTAAATCCCAGTTGGCGTGAACATAGAAGCACACAGCTGAGTAGGTCATCTGAGAAGGAAGACGAGGTTACATTACGCCGTACATTGCAGACACGCATTAATGCATCCACGATGAGCAATGCATCCTCAGCCACACCTGTGGCTATAACCAACAGCATCTGCAGGTCTGCAGCTTGCAAGGGTGGCAAGGATTGCCTAGCCTAGGCCTTTTTTGACACTGCAAAGGATAAGCCAACTCATTTAATCTGCCAACTTTGCAAAAAAAAAACAGTAGAGGAAGAAAGTGCATTCATTTGACTTCTACATGTATGAACTTTACATGCGCAATCAACATGCTTTACTGTGGGAATCCCACTGCACAAAAATGCAGATCAGCCGACCTCAACAATCATCAGCCACCTCATCAATCGCGTCTGCTGCTTCTTCCTCCTCTTCTGTTACCGTGCCAACTATTGAGACACAGGTCTTTGACCACAGAACCTTAGGTTTTTTACCCACTCCAGTCACGCTGACTGAGATCCGGCTGTCAGCTGTAACAGAAGAGGACATGCCTTGTGTTTTTGACCAATCTCAGAGAATGAGCACACCACAACTTTCTTAATCCACCGTAACATCTCCACCTGCACCTCTCTCGCAGTCCAGCAGTTTGTCCGGTTCACCATACTCCACCCTCTCTCAGCACTGCAGCCAACCCACGGTACCACAGTTGTGGTCACAGAAAAGAATGTTTCAGCCTATGCATGACAAAGCTAAGAGGTTGAACTCCAACATTTCCAATCTGTTGGCCAGGGAAATGCTGTCTTTCCCCCTGGTAGATTCGGATGGTTCCCAAAAGCCAATGGCTGTTGCAGTCCCCCTGTACCAAATACCCAGTCGCCATTACTTTTCCAAAAAAGCTGTGACTGCGCTACACCAGGATGTCACAGGCAACATCACCCGTTTCTTGACTAAATCCATGCCCAATAACGGTGCGAACCTGGCTGCGGCCCTACAGCGAGGCAAACTCACACACATGCCTTGCATGGCTCACATCCTCAACCTGGTGTTACAGCATTTGCTCCGCCACTGTATTGGCCTGGGTCAGCACCTCCAGAAAGCACAGAAGCTGTGTGCTCATTTCTGCCATTCGCACCCCTAAGGTCAACGACTTCCATTGAAATAGAGGTGTTTGTCCTTGCCAGTTAGGAGGTTGACATGGGATGTGCTGACTTGGTGGAATTTCACTCTGCACATGTTGCAGCGACTGTGGCACAAAACGAGCCCTGACGCAGTATGCCATGTCGTATAGTCTGGGCCAATCCAGTACTGATGTGGCGCATATAGTGTTTATGGAGTGGGAACAGATTAAGGACCTCTGCAACCTTCTGCAGTTTCAAAATGGCTACTAAGATGGTTAGCGCTGACAACGTTATCATCACATCACTATTCCGGTCATCTGTATGCTGGAGCAGACTTTGAGTAGCCTGCGGGAGGAGATGGTGTTCCCAGAAGAAGAGGAAGCAGAGGAGGAATTGGAAGATATTGCATTGTCTCTAAGTTCCAGACTGTCTTCACACAGGTGGGTGCCAAGAAGGGTCAATTTCTGCGATCTCAGGGGGCTGTTCATAACAGGTAAACTGTTATCTATGGTGCAAGATCTTCCAACCTCCGGCACATCAAGTCGTCAACGCTAAAACATTAGCAGCAGCAGCAGCAGCAGGGTAAGTGGAAGAAGCAATTTCTGTGAGTCCTTTGTCACTTTTTTTTAGACCAGCTGCTTCACCAGCACAATAAAGTCTTGCATGTAGTGAACAAATGGAAAAGATGGTGCAGGAGTATAAAGAAATGAATATCAATACCATCAGGGAGGGTTTGGACCCTTTCACATTTTGGTCTTCCAAAATGTATGAGTGGCCTGAGCTCACCTCACACGCCTTGGAGGTTTTATCGTGCCAGGCAGACAGAGTTTTCTCGGGGCCTATCGTCTGTGCTGCTGGTGGTATCCTGATGGATAAGTGCAGCCTGCTGTCCCCAGAAAGTGTTGACTGCTTAACTTTCATCAAGGTGAACAAGTCATGGATCTCTAAGGACTTTTCCATCCCAATAGTATACTGCACAGACTAGGTGATATTACATTTTTTTTCCGTCTAACTTTCATCAAAATAAACAAGTCATGGATCTCCAAGGACTTTTCTATCCCAATCGTAGACTGCACAGACTAGGTGATATTACATTTTTTATTGTTCTCTATTAATGTTACATAACTGCACTCTCTAATATCTTTAGTGAGGCTTCTGTGTTTGCTGTGGCTGCTGCTGCTGATGTTTACACAAATTTGTGGAAATGTGAACATTCATGGTTGGTCTATATCTGCTGGGTTGGCTGTAGTGGAAGATATGTTGATCCCAATTATACTATTTCTATTCTCGTGACATATATTCCACTTCGCTGGTATCATGCCCTCATTTTTTAAAATGTGAAAACTGCAGGTTGGGCGTCCATCTGCTGGATTGGGCGTAGTGGAAGACCTGTCGGTCCCTATTATACTGTTTCTACTGTGGTGAAATTTATGTCACTTTGGTATGGTCTGCCACTAATTTTTGGAAAAGTGAAAACTGGATGGGTGTCCATCTGCTGGATTGGATGTAGTGGAAGATCTATGGGTTCCTATTATACTATTTCTACTGTGGTGAAATTGATGCCACTTTGGTATTGTCTGCCAATAATTTTTGGAAATGTGAACACTCCCGGTTGGGTGTCCATCTGCTGGATTGGGTGTAGTGGAAGACCTGTCGGTCCCTATTATGCTATTTCTACTCTATGAAATTGATGCCACTTCTGTGGTGTAGGGCCTCCATTTGTTTAAATGTGAACACTCCTGGTTGGGTGTTCATCTACTGGATTTGGCATAGTGGAAGATCTGTAGATCCCTATTATGCTATTTCTACTTTGGTGAAATTGATGCCATTTGGTATAGTCTGCCAATCATTTTTGGAAATGTGACCACTCCTGGTTGGGTGTCCTTCTGCTGGATTGGGGGTAGTGAAAGACCTGTCAGTCCATAAAATACTATCTATACTGTGGTGAAATTGATGCCACTTTGATGGTGTCTGCTATAGTTGAGGGACTTTTACTTTTTTAGGATCGAGTCGGGTTTCGCAAAACCCGACTTTGTGAAAAGTCGGGTCGAGTGAAATCGGCCGATTATTGTGAAAAGTCGAGGGCCGACTGAAACACAAAACCCAATGCAAATCAATGGGGAATCAAAGTCAGCAGAGAGTGGAGGACAGGAAAACACCTACAGTGCCTATTTTAATGCCAAAAACATCAATTCTTATTACTGAAGCTTGTAAATCTTAATTTACTTTATAATAATAGTTAGGCATTGAAAATTGGGGGTCATTTGGCTAAAGTTGTGGGGGGGTAGGGCTGGTTCAAGTTTTTTGTGGGCCCAGGAAACGCAGACTACGTCATGGCGGTGGAGCAGGGAGAGGTAAGCATTTCAACTTTGCAAGTGCTGTGATCCTGAGCAAGCAGGGGGGTCCACTCGTTCACATTGGCACTGGCACAGGGCCCCTCAAAGTACAGCGGTGTGTTTGACGGCGGGGGCACCTCCCACCAGTGGAGACACTTTTGCGTACTATGAGGGGCCCTGTGACAGTGACGTTGCCAATGAGTATGCCCCCCCACCTCATTTTAGGAACCTGCGCTTTCATCTGCACCTTCCTGTTTGTCCCCATGTAAGGTGGTATAGTATGCGGGAAGGGGAACCTGACTCTCAGCAGGGTCAGATTCTGGCTGTGTAGAATGCAAGGGGAATATAGTGGTCTGGGTCAATGTACCAGCAGACTCATCTAGCAGTGGCTGGGCAATGGGCAGGATGAGGAGGAAACACAGATATAGGCCCAAATAATAAAGTGGGCTAAATGCAGTTCAAAATTGGTAACAGGAGAAAACTGGTGGCATAGCTTTGTTCAGCAGAGGACAATTGTAAGAAGTGGAAGACACAGTTAGTAGGCCCAAAAAAGTACGTAGGCTAAATGCAGTTCAAAATTGGTAACAGGAGTACACTGCCGGCATATTTTTGTTCAGCGGAGGACAATTGTAAGGAGTGGCAGACACAGTTAGTAGGCCCAAAAAAGTAAGTAGGCTAAATGCAGTTCAAAATTGGTAACAGGAGTAAACTGGCAGCATAGCTTTGTTCAGCGGAGCACAACTGTAAGGAGTGGCAGACACAGTTAGTAGGGCCAAGTAATAAAGTGGGCCATATGCAGTTTAATATGTGATATAGGCTGAAAATTGAAGCTCGGCTTTGTTTAGTGGAGGAGAAAAGCAAGGAGCGGCAGACACCGTTAGTAGACACAACCAAACAAGTAGGCCAAATGCAGTTTAATATTTGATATAGGCTGAAAATTGAAGTTCAGCTTTGTTCAGTGGAGGAGAACAACAAGCAACGGCAGACGCCGTTAGTAGGCCCAACCAAACAAGTAGGCCAAATGCAGTTTAATATTTGATATAGGCTGAAAATTGAAGCTCAGCTTTGTTCAGTGGAGGAGAAAAGCAAGGAGCGGCAGACACCGTTAGTAGACCCAACCAAGCAAATAGGCCAAATGCAGTTTAATATGTGATATAGGCTGAAAATTGAAGCTCAGCTTTGTTCAGTGGAGGAGAAAAGCAATGAGCGGCAGACACCGTTTGTAGACCCAACCAAACAAGTAGGCCAAATGCAGTTTAATATTTGATATAGGCTGAAAATTGAAGCTCAGCTTTGTTCAGTGAAGGAGAAAAGCAAGGAGCGGCAGACACCGTTAGTAGACCCAACCAAACAAGTAGGCCAAATGCAGTTTAATTTGTGATATAGGCTGAAAATTGAAGCTCAGCTTTGTTCAGTGGAGGAGAAAAGCAATGAGCGGCAGACACCGTTAGTAGACCCAACCAAACAAGTAGGCCAAATGCAGTTTAATATTTGATATAGGCTGAAAATTGAAGCTCAGCTTTGTTCAGTGGAGGAGAAAAGCAAGGAGCGGCAGACACCGTTAGTAGACCCAACCAAACAAGTAGGCCAAATGCAGTTTAAAATTGGTTACAGGGGTAAACAGGTGGCATAGTGTTGTTCAGCGGAGGACAATTGTAAGGAGTGGCACAGACAGACACAGGAAGTAGGCCCAAAATAAAAAGTAGGCTCAATGCAGTTTAAAATTGGTTACAGGGGTATACAAGCAGCATAGCATAGTTCAGCGGAGGACAATTGTAAGGAGTGGCGCAGATAGACACAGGTAGTAGGCCTAAAATAAAAAAGTAGGCTCAATGCAGTTTAAAATTGGTTACAGGGATACACAGGTGGCATAGCATTGTTCAGCGGAGGACAATTGTAAGGAGTGGTGCAGATAGACACAGGTAGTAGGCCTAGAATAAAAAAGTAGGCTCAATGCAGTTTAAAATTGGTTACAGGGGTACACAGGCGGCATATCGTTGTTCGGCGGAGGACGATTGTAATGAGTGGCGCAGACAGACTTAGTAGGCCTAAAATAAAAAAGTAGGGTCAATGCAGATTAAAATTGGTTACAGGGGTACACAGGCTGCATAGCATTGTTCAGTGGAGGACAATTGTAAGGAGTGGTGCAGACAGACACATGTAGTAGGCCTAAAATAAAAAAGTAGGCTCAATGCAGTTTAAAATTGGTTACAGGGGTACACAGGCGGTATAGCTTTGTTCAGCGGAGGACAATTCTAAGAAGTCGTGCAGATAGACACAGGTAGTAGGCCTAAAATAAAAAAGTAGACTCAATGCAGTTTAAAATTGGTTATAGGGGTACACAGGCAGCATAGCGCTGTTCAGCAGAGGACAATTGTAAGGAGTGGCGCAGATAGACAGGTAGTAGGCCTAAAATAAAAAAGTAGGCTCAATGCAGTTTAAAATTGGTTACAGGGGTACACAGGCGGCATAGCTTTGTTCAGCGGAGGACAATTGTAAGGAGTGGCGCAGATAGACACAAGTAGTAGGCCTAAAATAAAAAAGTAGGCTCAATGCAGTTCAAAACGGGTTACAGGAGTGAACTGGCGGCATAGCGTTGTTCAGCGGAGGACAATTGGAAGAAGTGGCAGACACAGTTACTAGGCCCAAAAAAGTAAGTAGGCTAAATGCAGTTCAAAATTGGTAACAGCAGTAAACTGGCGACATAGCTTTGTTCAGTGGAGGACAACTTTAAGGAGTGGCTGACACAGTTAGTAGGCCAAAATAATAAAGTGAGATTAATGTCTGCCAAATTTTTTTCCCCAAATAAACAGGTGGCATAGCTATGTACAGGGATGGGCTCCTCTGCTGAGTAGCAGACAGTGGTAGTTGGCGCAAAGTATTAAATGGTCTAAATGGAGGCCAGGGCCCCTGTATATTTTAACTATCATCTATCATTAAAACAAATTTGCATTGGCAGTGCCATTGAAGGATTTATCAAGCACAGACTACACTGTGGTGGAGCAGGGAGAGGTAAGTATTGCAAGTGGTAGAGCACTGTTCGACCAGGGGGGGAACACTCTCTCGTGGGTGGCGGTACTGGCACAGGGACCCTCATATTACGACGGTGTGTCTGACGTTGGTTGTGCACCACCACCGTCAGAGACACTTCATTGTACTATGAGGGACCCTGTGCCAGTGCCGTCGCCCAAGAGTGGGCACACCCACCTGTTCAGGCAAATGGCACTCGCACGGGTGCTTGCGCTAGGTGGTGACGACGGCCCTGTGGGGGGAGTCAGCCCATTTAGGGAGGTTAAAAAATGGCCTATGGTAGACATTCAGCAGCTGCAAATGGAGGAATTAGAGCAGTCAGTCAGAGGAGGCCAAAAGCAAGACATTTTTCAGGCAAGCTACGTGTCAGCAGGGGAAGGTGGGGCAAAATAATTTGAAATCCATGATAGGGTCATTTTAATGAAGGTTAGATCATCAACATTTTAGGTAGCCAGACGAGTCCTTTTTTCGGTTAGTATTGAATCAGCAGCACTAAAGACTCTTTCTGATAGCACACTAGCAGCAGGGCAAGCGAGCTCCTGTAATGCATATTCTGCCAATTCAGGCCAGGTGTTTATTTTAGATGCCCAGTAATCAAAGGGGAATGACGTGTGAGGGAGAACATCGATAAGGGAGGAAAAATAGTTCGAAACCATACTGGACAAATGTTGTCTCCTGTCACTTTGAATTGATGCAGCAGTACCTGTTGTGTCTGCGGTCATTGCGAAATCACTCCACAACCTGTTCATAAAACCCCTCTGTCCAATGCCACTTCTGATTTGTGCACCTCTAACACCTCTGCCATGTTGCCCCCTGCAGCTCGTGTGAGAACCATCACCACCGCTGTGTGCTGGGAATGCCTGAACCAAATGGTCTACAAGAGTTGCTTGTTTGGTAGCCAATATTTGCTCAAGGTTCTCATGTGGCATGATATTTTGTAATTTCCCTTTGCAGCGTGGATCCAGGAGGCAGGCCAACCAGTAATCGTCATCGGTCATCATTTTTATAATGCGGGGGTCCCTTTTTAGGATACGCAAGGCATAATCAGCCATGTGGGCCAATGTTCCAGGTGTCAATTCACTGCTTGTGCTGGGTTGAGGAGCACTTTCTTGCAAATCAACATCACTTGTCTCCCGCAAAAACCCTGTACCTGACCTTGCAGCGCCATCAGTTTCTATTGCCCCCTGAGAAGCATCCTCCTCCCATAAATATTCATCCCCATCCTCCTCCTCCTCTTCGTCCGCCACCTCATCCAGGAGAGTTGCCTGATCAGACAATGGCTGACTGTCATCAAAACTTCCCTCATCCTCGGCTGCAGACGCCTGCTCCTTAATATGCGTCAAACTTTGCATCAGCAGATGCATTAGTGAAATGCTCATGCTTATGATGGCGTCGTCTGCACTTACCAGCCGTGTGCATTCCTCAAAACACTGAAGGACTTGACAGAGGTCTTGTAGCTTCGACCACTGCACACCTGACAACTCCATGTCTGCCATCCAACTGCCTGCCCATGTATGTGTATCCTCCCACAAATACATTACAGCACGCCTCTGTTCGCACAGCCTCTGAAGCATGTGCAGTGTGGAGTTCCACCTTGTTGCAATGTCGATTAATAGGCAGTGCTGGGGAAGCTTCAGCGATCTCTGATGGTTCTGCATACGGCTGGAGTGTACGGGCGACCGGCGGATGTGCGAGCAAAGTCTTCACACCTTCAGGAGCAGGGCTGGTAACTCTGGATAACTGTTCAGGAAGCACTGCCCCACCAGGTTCAAGGTGTGAGCCAGGCAAGGTATGTGTTTCAGTTCTGAAAGGGCTATGCCAGCCATAAAATTCCTTCCTTTATCACTGACTACCTTGCCTGCCTCAAGATGTACACTGCCCAGCCATGACTGAGTTTCTTGCTGCAAGTACTCTGCCAGTACTTCCGTGGTGTGTCTTTTGTTGCCCAAACACTTCATTTCCAACACAGCCTGCTGACGCTTACCACTATCTGTTCCATAATGGGACACCTCGTGTGCAACACTGGCAGCTGCGGATGGAGTGGTAGGGTGACTGCGCTCTGTGGACGAGCTTTCGCTTCTGGAGGAGGAGGGGTGTCGAACGCCTACTGCCAACGGTTTCCTAGACCATGGGCTAGGCAGAAATGTCCCACTATGGCTGTCCCCTGTGGACCCTGCATCCACCACATTAACCCAGAGCACCGTGATGGACATGTAATGTCCCTGGCCATGCCTACTGGTCCATGCATCTGTTGTGAGGTGCACCTTTCTACTGACTGAGTGCCTGAGTGCATGGACAATGCGGTCTTTGACATGCTGATGGAGGGCTGGGATGGCTTTTCTTGCAAAGAAGTGTTGACAGGGTAGGTCATAGCGTGGTACTGCGTAGACCATCAGGGCTTTGAAAGCTTCGCTTTCAACCAACAGTTAGGGCATCATCTCTAACGAGATTAGTCTAGCAATGTGGGCATTCAAACCATGTGTACACAGATGAGAGGATGAGTACTTCCTTTCCCTAACAAGAGTTTCCTGTAGGGTGAGCTGGATTGGAGAGCTGCATATGGTGGAATTAGCGGGGGTGATGTTGGACATGGCAGATTGAGAGAGGGTTGGTGATGGTATTCTTGATGTTGGCCTACATACAGTGTTTCCTACCAAGAACCTGGTGATTCCCTGACTGCCTTGGTCTTGCGACGATACCTCCACATTTGCTGCAGGTGGTGTCCTAAACGGTGGGCTTACAGTGAGGGAAGCAATGTAGCGTTGCTGACTACCTTCATTCTGAGCGGGTGCACCAACGTTACGGGACGTTTGGTAGTTCGTCCAGGCTTGCAAGTGCATGCTGGTTAAATGTCTATACATGTACATTGTATTTAAATTTAGGGGATTCTTCCCTCTGCTAAAGGTCTTTGAGCATTTCTTACAGATAACTTTGCACTGATCATTCGGATCTTGGTTAAAAAATTGCCACACTGCACTCTTCCTACTATTGAATGCCTTTTCAGGCATTGTATGCTGTGCTACTTTCACCATACGTCCACGCTGTCCTAAAACTGTTTTTGTTTTAGACACACGTTTTAGGCATGATATGGGCCAGCCAGATGAGAGCTGTTGCGATGTTGATGCCTGCTGCGGATCATCCTCCTCCGCTTCAGAGCTACTGCCAGCGGCACCCTGTTCCCCCAATGGCTGCCAATCTGGGTCAACAACTGGGTCATCTATCACCTCCTCTTCAATATCATGTGCACCTTCCTCTGTGTCATCGTGTAAGGTGCTATAGCGTTCGGGACGGGACACCATAGTCTCATCAGGGTCAGATTCTGGCTCAGTACACTGCGAGGGCAATGTAATGATCTGAGTCAATGGAACAGCATAACAATCTAGCTGTGGCTGTGCATCTGTGCACTCCATGTCCGATTCATCTTGTAATGGGCTGTTAACTATTTCCCTTTCTAACCCTGGCACGGTATGTGTAAAGAGCTCCATGGAGTAAACTGTAGTGTCGCCTGCCGCATCCTTCACGTTTGCTTTGGGTGAAGGACACAAGGAAGCGACTTGTCCCTGACCGGGAGCATCCACTGACGACTCGCTGCTTTTATATTTCGAACTTTCTGAAGAGGAGGCGAAAGAGCAAGAGCCTGAGTCAGCAATGAAAGCCAAAACTTGTTTCTGTTGCTCCTGCTTCGAGGCCTTGTGTAGCCAGATGATGATGCTGTCTGAACAACTCGAGCCTAAGGTGCTATTTTGCTTTTCCCACTACCACCAGATGCTCCACCACCACCACCACCAGCATCATTACCAGCTTGCAATGACCACCCACGGCCTCTTCCACCAGACTTCCTCATTTTTGGGAAAATGTAACCAAACTAACAACTGTTATATTGTACTGTAAAACAAGGTAGAAGGTGTATATAAACTTGTTGGTAATTTAAATCTTCCTTTTTTGTGTGGGAGACTGCTGCAAAAACCAGGCCCACTGTATTACACTACACAACGTAAGTGGCAGAAAGTGGCTGGCAGATATACGACAAACAGAACTGACGCAGATCCACTTAGGGTCAATTTAAATCTCCCTTTATTATGTGGGAGACTGCTCTAAAAACCAGGCCCACTGTATTACACTACACATTGTAAGTGGCAGAACGTGGCTGGCAGATATATACGACAAACAAAGCTGACGCACATCCACTTAGTGGCAATTTAAATCTCCCTTTTTTGTGTGGGAGACTGCTGCAAAAATCAGGCCCACTGTATTACACTACACAATGTAAGTGAAAGAAAGGGGCTGGCAGATATACGACAAACAGAGCTGATGCAGATCCACTTAGTGGCAATTTAAATCTCCCTTTTTTGTGTGGGAGACTGCTGCAAAAATCAGGCCCACTGTATTACACTACACAATGTAAGTGGCAGAAAGTGGCTGGCAGATATACGACAAACAGAACTGACGCAGATCCACTTAGGAGCAATTTAAATCTCCCTTTATTATGTGGGAGGCTGCTGCAAAAACCAGGCCCACTGTATTACACTACACAATGTAAGTGGCAGAAAGTGGCTGGCAGATATATGACAAACAGAATTGACTTAGATCCACTTAGAGGCAATTTAAGTGTCCCTTTTATTTGTGGGAGACTGCTGCAAAAATCAGGCCCACTGTATTACACTACACAATGTAAGTGGCAGAAAGTGGCTGGCAGATATACTACAAACAGAAATGACGCAGATCCACTTAGTGGCAATTTAAATCTCCCTTTTTTGTGTGGGAGATTGCTGCAAAAATCAGGCCCACTGCATTACTCTACACAGTGTAAGTGACAGAAAGTGGCTGGCAGATACAGGTCCTTCTAAAAAAATTAGCATATAGTGTTAAATTTCATTATTTACCATAATGTAATGATTACAATTAAACTTTCATATATTATAGATTCATTATCCACCAACTGAAATTTGTCAGGTCTTTTATTGTTTTAATACTGATGATTTTGGCATACAACTCCTGATAACCCAAAAAACCTGTCTCAATAAATTAGCATATTTCACCCGTCCAATCAAATAAAAGTGTTTTTTAATAACAAACAAAAAAAACATCAAATAATAATGTTCAGTTATGCACTCAATACTTGGTTGGGAATCCTTTGGCAGAAATGACTGCTTCAATGCGGCGTGGCATGGAGGCAATCAGCCTGTGACACTGCTGAGATGTTATGGAGGCCCAGGATGCTTCAATAGTGGCCTTAAGCTCATCCAGAGTGTTGGGTCTTGCGTCTCTCAACTTTCTCTTCACAATATCCCACAGATTCTCTATGGGGTTCAGGTCAGGAGAGTTGGCAGGCCAATTGAGCACAGTAATACCATGGTCAGTAAACCATTTACCAGTGGTTTTGGCACTGTGAGCAGGTGCCAGGTCGTGCTGAAAAATGAAATCTTCATCTCCATAAAGCATTTCAGCCGATGGAAGCATGAAGTGCTCCAAAATCTCCTGATAGCTAGCTGCATTGACCCTGCCCTTGATGAAACACAGTGGACCAACACCAGCAGCTGACATGGCACCCCACACCATCACTGACTGTGGGTACTTGACACTGGACTTCAGGCATTTTGGCATTTCCTTCTCCCCAGTCTTCCTCCAGACTCTGGCACCTTGATTTCCGAATGACATGCAAAATTTGCTTTCATCAGAAAAAAGTACTTGGGACCACTTAGCAACAGTCCAGTGCTGCTTCTCTGTAGCCCAGGTCAGGCGCTTCTGCCGCTGTTTATGGTTCAAAAGTGGCTTTACCTGGGGAATGCGGCACCTGTAGCCCATTTCCTGCACACGCCTGTGCACGGTGGCTCTGGATGTTTCCACACCAGACTCAGTCCACTGCTTCCTCAGGTTCCCCAAGGTCTGGAATCGGTCCTTCTCCACAATCTTCCTCAGGGTCCGGTCACCTCTTCTCGTTGTACAGCGTTTTCTGCCACATTGTTTCCTTCCAACAGACTTACCATTGATATATACGGAAACCAGCAATATATAAATTAAATTAATTCATCTGTTAACTCAATATTAACTATGATAAATTAGGAGAACTAGAGTTATTTAATAAAATTATTTTTTATTTTTTATACAACCAATAAAAAACCTTCAACAAAGCAAATAGTATATGTAAGAAAGAACAAGTAAATCATGTAACAGCATGGACAGATGCCATATAGTGTGATCCCAAATAGTGCAAACGCTCAGCGGTCACAGACCTGGACTAATCCAAGGCAGCCATCAATCATATAGTTACTAGGTGGTTATAATAGGCAGCACGAAGCAAATCAATCCCTTAGTACATACAATCAAGGAAAATGCGTAATCCCATGTTTAGAGTTAGATGCTCAGAGCTGCTGTGCCACATTTAAAAAGATGATTGCGGCCTCAGAAAGTAAGTAAACATAAAAGGTTAATTACCCATAATATGCACAATGAAGTCCAGGACCGGTCCGCTGTCCCCAACGCGCGTTTCGCGAGATACACTCTCGCTTCCTCAAGGCACCTTACCATTGAGGTGCCTTGATACAGCACTCTGGGAACAGCCTATTTGTTGAGAAATTTCTTTCTGGGTCTTACCCTCTTGCTTGAGGGTGTCAATGATGGCCTTCTTGACATCTGTCAGGTCGCTAGTCTTACCCATGATGGGGGTTTTGAGTAATGAACCAGGCAGGGAGTTTTTAAAAGCCTCAGGTATCTTTTGCATGTGTTTAGAGTTAATTAGTTGATTCAGAAGATTAGGGTAATAGGTCGTTTAGAGAACCTTTTCTTGATATGCTAATTTATTGAGACAGGTTTTTTTGGGTTATCAGGAGTTGTATGCCAAAATCATCAGTATTAAAACAATAAAAGACCTGACAAATTTCAGTTGGTGGATAATAAATCTATAATATATGAAAGTTTAATTTTAATCATTACATTATGGTAAATAATGAAATTTAACACTATATGCTAATTTTTTGAGTAGGACCTGTATACGACAAACAGAACTGATGCAGATTCACTTAGTGGCAATTTAAATTTCCCTTTTTTGTGTTGGAGACTGCTGCAAAAATCAGGCCCACTGTATTACACTACATAATGTAAGTGGCAGAAAGTGGCTGGCAGATATACGACAAACAGAACTGATGCAGATCAAATTAGGGGCAATTTAAATCTCCCTTTATTATGTGGGAGATTGCTGCAAAAACCAGACCCACTGTATTACACTACACACTGTAAGTGGCAGAACGTGGCTGGCAGATATATGACAAACAGAACTGATGCAGATCCACTTAGGGGCAATTTAAATCTCCCTTTATTATGTGGGAGACTGCTGCAAAAACCAGGCCCACTGTATTACACTACACAATGTAAGTGGCAGAAAGTGGCTGGCAGATATACGACAAACAGAACTGACCCAGATTCACTTAATGGCAATTTATATTTCTTTTTTGTGTGGGAGACTGCTGCAAAAACCAGGCCCACAAACGTGGCTGGCAGATATACGACAAACAGAGCTGACGCAGATCCACTTAGTGGCAATTTAAATCTCCATTTTTTTGTGTGGGAGACTGCTGCAAAAATCAGGCCCACTGTATTACACTACACATTGTAAGTGGCAGAAAGTGGCTGGCAGATATACGACAAACAGAACTGACGCAGATCCATTTAGGGGCAATTTAAATCACCCTTTATTATGTGGGAGACTGCTGCAAAAACCAGGCCCACTGTATTACACTACACAATCTAAGTGGCAGAAAGTGGCTGGCAGATATACGACAAACAGAACTGACCCAGATTCACTTAGTGGCAATTTAAATCTCCCTTTTTTGTGTGGGAGACTGCTGCAAAAATCAGGCCCACTGTATTACACTACACAATGTAAGTGGCAGAAAGTGGCTGGCAGATATACGACAAACAGAACTGACGCAGATCAACTTAGGGGCAATTTAAATCTCCCTTTATTATGTGGGAGACTGCTGCAAAAACCAGGCCCACTGTATTACACTACACAATGTAAGTGGCAGAACGTGGCTGGCAGATATATGACAAACAGAACTGATGCAGATCCACTTCGGGGCAATTTAAATCTCCCTTTATTATGTGGGAGACTGCTGCAAAAGCCAGGCCCATTGTATTACACTACACAATATAAGTGGCAGAAAGTGGCTGGCAGATATACGACAAACAGAACTGACCCAGATTCACTTAGTGGCAATTTAAATCTCCCTTTTTTGTGTGGGAGACTGCTGCAAAAACCAGGCCCACAAACGTGGCTGGCAGATATACGACAAACAGAGCTGACGCAGATCCACTTAGTGGCAATTTAAATCTCCATTTTTTGTGTGGGAGACTGCTGCAAAAATCAGGCCCTCTGTATTACACTACACAATGTAACTGGCAGAAAGTGGCTGGCAGATATTCGACAAACAGAACTGACGCAGATCCACTTAGTGGCAATTTAAATCTCCCTTTATTATGTGGGAGTCTGCTGCAAAAACCAGGCCCACTGTATTACACTGCACAATGTAAGTGGAAGAAAGTGGCTGGCAGATATATGACAAACAGAACTGACGCAGATCCACTTAGGGACAATTTAAATCTCCCTTTTTTGTGTGGGAGACTGCTGCAAAAACCAGGCCCACGAACGTGGCTGGCAGATATACGACAAACAGAGCTGACGCAGATCCACTTAGTGGCAATTTAAATCTCCATTTTTTGTGTGGGAGACTGCTGCAAAAATCAGGCCCACTGTATTACACTACACAATGTAAGTGGCACAAAGTGGCTGGCAGATATACGACAAACAGAGCTGACGCAGATCCACTTAGTGGCAATTTAAATCTCCGTTTTTTGTGTGGGAGACTGCTGGAAAATTCAGGCCCACTGTATTACACTACACAATGTAAGTGGCAGAACGTGGCTGGCAGATATACGACAAACAGAACTGATGCAGATCCACTTAGGTGCAATTTAAATCTCCCTTTATTATGTGGAAGACTGCTGCAAAAATCAGGTCCACTGTATTACACTACACAATGAAAGTGGCAGAAAGTGGCTGGCAGATATACGACAAACAGAAATGATGCAGATTCACTTCGGGTCAATTTAAATCTTCATTTATTATGTGGGAGACTGCTGCAAAAACCAGGCCCACTGTATTATACTACACAATATACGGTAAGTGGCAGAACGTGGCTGGCAGATATACGACAAACAGAGCTGACGCAGATTCTCTTAGCAATTTAAATCTCCATTTTTTGTGTGGGAGACTGCTACAAAAACCAGGCCCACTGCATTACACTACACAATGTAAGTGGCAGAAAGTGGCTGGCAGATATACGACAAACAGAGCTGACGCAGATCCACTTAGTGGCAATTTAAATCTCCGTTTTTTGTGTGGGAGACTGCTGGAAAATTCAGGCCCACTGTATTACACTACACAATGTAAGTGGCAGAAAGTGGCTGGCAGATAAACGACAATCAGAACTGACGCAGATCCTCTTAGTGACAATTTAAATCTCCCTTTTTTGTGTGGGAGACTGCTGCAAAAACCAGGCCCACTGTATTACACTACACAATGTAAGTGGCAGAACGTGGCTGGCAGATATACGACAAACAGAACTGATGCAGATCCACTTAGGTGCAATTTAAATCTCCCTTTATTATGTGGAAGACTGCTGCAAAAATCAGGTCCACTGTACTACACTACACAATGCAAGTGGCAGAAAGTGGCTGGCAGATATGCGACAAACAGAAATGATGCAGATTCACTTCGGGGCAATTTAAATCTTCATTTATTATGTGGGAGACTGCTGCAAAAACCAGGCCCACTGTATTATACTGCACAATGTAAGTGGCAGAAAGTGGCTGGCAGATATTCAACAAACAGAACTGACGCAGATCCACTTAGTGGCAATTTAAATCTCCCTTTATTATGTGGGAGTCTGCTGCAAAAACCAGGCCCACTGTATTACAATACACAATGTAAGTGGAAGAACATGGCTGGCAGATATATGACAAACAGAACTGACGCAGATCCACTTAGGGGCAATTTAAATCTCCCTTTTTTGTGTGGGAGACTGCTGCAAAAACCAGGCCCACGAACGTGGCTGGCAGATATACGACAAACAGAGCTGACGCAGATCCACTTAGTGGCAATTTAAATCTCCATTTTTTGTGTGGGAGACTGCTGCAAAAACCAGGCCAACTGTATTACACTACACAATGTAAGTGGCACAAAGTGGCTGGCAGATATACGACAAACAGAGCTGACCCAGATCCACTTAGTGGCAATTTAAATCTCCGTTTTTTGTGTGGGAGACTGCTGGAAAATTCAGGCCCACTGTATTACACTACACAATGTAAGTGGCAGAAAGTGGCTGGCAGATAAACGACAATCAGAACTGACGCAGATCCTCTTAGTGACAATTTAAATCTCCCTTTTTTGTGTGGGAGACTGCTGCAAAAACCAGGCCCACTGTATTACACTACACAATGTAAGTGGCAGAAAGTGGCTGGCAGATATACGACAAACAGAAATGATGCAGATTCACTTCGGGGCAATTTAAATCTTCATTTATTATGTGGGAGACTGCTGCAAAAATCAGGTCCACTGTACTACACTACACAATGCAAGTGGCAGAAAGTGGCTGGCAGATATGCGACAAACAGAAATGAGGCAGATTCACTTCGGGGCAATTTAAATCTTCATTTATTATGTGGGAGACTGCTGCAAAAACCAGGCCCACTGTATTATACTGCACAATGTAAGTGGCAGAAAGTGGCTGGCAGATATTCGACAAACAGAACTGACGCAGATCCACTTAGTGGCAATTTAAATCTCCCTTTATTATGTGGGAGTCTGCTGCAAAAACCAGGTCCACTGTATTACACTACACAATGTAAGTGGAAGAACATGGCTGGCAGATATATGACAAACAGAACTGACGCAGATCCACTTAGGGGCAATTTAAATCTCCCTTTTTTGTGTGGGAGACTGCTGCAAAAACCAGGCCCACGAACGTGGCTGGCAGATATACGACAAACAGAGCTGACGCAGATCCACTTAGTGGCAATTTAAATCTCCATTTTTTGTGTGGGAGACTGCTACAAAAACCAGGCCCACTGTATTACACTACACAATGTAAGTGGCACAAATTGGCTGGCAGATATACGACAAACAGAGCTGACCCAGATCCACTTAGTGGCAATTTAAATCTCCGTTTTTTGTGTGGGAGACTGCTGGAAAATTCAGGCCCACTGTATTACACTACACAATGTAAGTGGCAGAAAGTGGCTGGCAGATAAACGACAATCAGAACTGACGCAGATCCTCTTAGTGACAATTTAAATCTCCCTTTTTTGTGTGGGAGACTGCTGCAAAAACCAGGCCCACTGTATTACACTACACAATGTAAGTGGCAGAAAGTGGCTGGCAGATATACGACAAACAGAGCTGACGCAGATTCTCTTAGTAGCAATTTAAATCTCCATTTTTTGTGTGGGAGACTGCTGCAAAAACCAGGCCCACTGCATTACACTACACAATGTAAGTGGCAGAAAGTGGCTGGCAGATATACAACAAACAGAACTGACGCAGATCCACTTAGGGGCAATTTAAATCTCCCTTTACTATGTGGGAGACTGTTACAAAAATCAGGCCCACTGTATTACACTACACAATGTAAGTGGCAGAAAGTGGCTGGCAGATATACGACAAACAGAACTGATGCAGATCCACTTAGTGGCAACTTGAATCTCCTTTTCTGTGTGGGAGACTGCTGCAAAAATCAGGCCCACTGTATTACACAACACAATGTAAGTGGCAGAAAGTGGCTGGCAGATATACGACAAATAGGACTGACGCAGATCCACTTAGGGGCAATTTAAATCTCCCTTTATTATGTGGGAGACTGCTGCAAAAACCAGGCCCACTGTATTACACTACACAATGTAAGTGGCAGAAAGTGGCTGGCATTTATACGACAAACAGGACTGACGCAGATCCACTTAGTAGCAATTTAAATCTCCATTTTTTGTGTGGGAGACTGCTGCAAAAACCAGGCCCACTGCATTACACTACACAACGTAAGTGGCAGAAAGTAGCTAGCAGATATACAACAAACAGAACTGACGCAGATCCACTTAGGGGCAATTTAAATCTCCCTTTATTATGTGGGAGACTGCTGCAGAAACAAGGCCCACTGTATTACACAACACAATGTAAGTGGCAGAAAGTGGCTGGCAGATATACGACAAATAGGACTGACGCAGATCCACTTAGGGGCAATTTAAATCTCCCTTTATTATGTGGGAGACTGCTGCAAAAACCAGGCCCACTGTATTACACTACACAATGTAAGTGGCAGAAAGTGGCTGGCATTTATACGACAAACAGGACTGACGCAGATCCACTTAGAGGCAATTTAAATCTCCCTTTATTATCTGGGAGACTGCTGCAAAAACCAGGCCCACTGTATTACACTACACAATGTAAGTGGCAGAAAGTGGCTGGCAGATATACAACAAACAGAACTGACGCAGATCCACTTAGGGGCAATTTAAATCTCCTTTTTTGTGTGGGAGACTGCTGCAAAAATCAGGCCCACTGTATTACACTACACAATGTAAGTGGCAGAAAGTAGCAGGCAGATATACGACAAACAGGACTGACGCAGATCCACTTAGGAGCAATTTAAATCTCCCTTTATTATGTGGGAGACTGCTGCAAAAACCAGGCCCACTGTATTACACTACACAATGTAAGTGGCAGAAAGTGGCTGGCAGATATACAACAAACAGAACTGACGCAGATCCACTTAGGGGCGATTTAAATCTTCCTTTATTATGTGGGAGACTGCTGCAAATACCAGGCCCACTGTATTACACTACACAATGTAAGTGGCAGAACGTGGCTGGCAGATATATGACAAACAGAGCTGACGCAGATCCACTTAGGCTACTTTCAGACTAGCGTCGGACGACGCACGACGAATTGCGTCGTTGCGACATACCGACGCTAACAGTGAATGTGCCACACAATGAGGGCAGCGGATGCTGTTTTTCAATGCATCCGCTGCCCCATTGTGAGGTGCGAGGAGGCAGGGAGGAGTTCCGGCCGCGCATGCGTGGTCGGAAAAGACGGGCACGACGCACCAAAAAGCTTTACAAGCAACATCTTTTGGTGGCGACGATCCGAGACTGCTGCAAAAACCAGGCCCACTGTATTACACTACACAATGTAAGTGGCAGAACGTGGTTGGAAGATATATAAAAAAAAGGGACTGTACTACAATAACAATCTCCCTACAATGATCTCAGAACAAGTATGGCAGCCAGCAATAAAAAGGACTGCTGCACACAAAAGTGTGGACAAATAAACAATAGAACTGTGCAGAAAGGAGCAACAGGATTTTTGCTTTTAAAAATGCAGTTGGTTTGCACAGCGGCATACAAACAGCAATGCAGCTATCAGGGATCCTTATAAGCTACAGAGCTGATGCCCAAAAATCTAGCCTCCACTGTCCCTGCAAAAAAAATGTGGTGTTGGACAGTGGAATTCGCTACAGCACAAGCAGTTTGGGGGTTAATATTCCCTCCCTAAGTATATCCATGCTTCTGACGAAGCTGCAGAAACCTCTCCCTATGCTCAGATTGGCAGAAGTAAGATGGCGGTCGGCGTGCACGCCCCTTTATAGCCCCTGTGACGTCGCAGAAAGTAAGCCAATCACTGTCATGCCCTTCTCTAAGATGGTGGGGACCGAGACCTATTATTATTATTATTATTATTATTTATTGTTATAGCGCCATTTATTCCATGGCGCTTTACAAGTGAGGAGGGGTATACATAATAAAAACAAGTACAATAATCTTGAACAATACAAGTCATAACTGGTACAGTAGGAGAGAGGACCCTGCCCGCGAAGGCTCACAATCTACAAGGGATGGGTGAGAATACAGTAGGTGAGGATAGAGCTGATCGTGCAGCGGTTGGTTGATCGGTGGTTACTGCAGGTTGTAGGCTTGTCGGAAGAGGTGGGTCTTCAGATTCTTTTTGAAGGTTTCGATGGTGGGCGAGAGTCTGATGTGTTGTGGTAGAGGGTTCCAGAGTAGGGGTGATACGCGAGAGAAATCTTGTATACGATTGTGGGAAGAGGAGATAAGAGGGGAGTAGAGAAGGAGATCTTGTGAGGATCGGAGGTTGCGTGTAGGAAAGTACCGGGAGATGAGGTCACAGATGTAAGGAGGAGACAGGTTGTGGATGGCTTTGTACGTCATGGTTAGGGTTTTGTACTGGAGTCTCTGGGCAATGGGGAGCCAGTGAAGGGATTGACAGAGGGGAGAGGCCGGAGAATAGCGGGGGGACAGGTGGATTAGTCGGGCAGCAGAGTTTAGAATAGATTGGAGGGGTGCGAAAGTGTTTGAGGGGAGGCCACAGAGCAGGAGGTTGCAGTAGTCAAGGCGAGAGATGATGAGGGCATGGACTAGGGTTTTTGCAGATTCTTGGTTGAGGAATGAACGGATTCGTGCAATATTTTTGGGTTGAAGTCGGCAGGAAGTGGAAAGGGCTTGGATATGTGGTTTGAAGGAGAGATCAGTGTCAAGGATAACCCTGAGGCAGCGAGCTTGTGGGACTGGGGATAGTGGGCAGCCATTTACTGTAATGGATAGGTTTGTTGGGGGGGTCACGTGAGATGGGGGAAAGATGATGAATTCTGTTTTGTCCATGTTAAGTTTCAGAAATCTAGCGGAGAAGAAGGATGAAATAGTGGACAGACATTGAGGGATTCTGGTTAGTAGGGAGGTGATATCTGGTCCAGAGATGTAGATCTGTGTGTCATCAGCATAGAGGTGATACTGAAAGCCATGAGATTCTATGAGCTGTCCCAGGCCAAAGGTGTAAATGGAGAAGAGCAGGGGCCCAAGGACTGAACCTTGTGGGACTCCGACAGATAGGGGGTGAGGTGAGGAGGTGGTGTGTGAGTGGGAGACGCTGAATGTCCGGTCTGTTAGGTATGATGAGATCCAGGATAGGGCCAAGTCTGTGATGCCAAGGGATGAGAGGGTCTGTAATAATAGGGAATGGTCCACTGTGTCAAAGGCAGCCGACAGGTCGAGGAGGAGGAGAACAGAGTTGTGTCGCTTGCTCTTGGCGGTTAAGAGGTCGTTGGTGACCTTAGTTAGGGCAGTTTCAGTGGAGTGGTGTGACCGGAAGCCAGATTGTAAGCGGTCAAAGAGGGAGCAAGAAGAGAGATGGGAGGACAGTTCAAGGTAGATGTGTTGTTCCAGTAGTTTTGAGGCACAGGGGAGAAGTGATATAGGGCGATAGCTAGATACAGAGGATGGGTCAAGAGAGGGCTTTTTGAGGATAGGTGTGATGGAGGCATGTTTAAAGCTTGAGGGGAAAACACCAGTTGTTAGTGATAGGTTGAAGAGATGGGTTAGGGTTGGGATGAAGATTGTGGTGAGGTTTGGGATGAGGTGGGATGGGAGCGGGTCAAGCGCACAGGTGGTGAGATGCGATCTTGAGAGTAGAGTGGCGAGTTGATCTTCTGTAATGGTGGGGAAGTTGGTTTTGGAGGTGGAGGGTAGGGAAGTTGGGAGGAAGGGCTCTGGGGGATGTTGACCAAAACTGTCTCTGATGTTATCAATCTTCTGCTTGAAGAATGAGGCAAAGTCTTCAGCAGAGATAAGTGGGGAGGGAGGAGGTGCTGGGGGACGGAGGAGAGAATTGAAGGTTTTGAATAACTGTTTAGGGTTGTGAGACAGGGAGGATATGAGAGATGAGAAGTAGGTTTGTTTAGCTGTGGCGAGTGTGGTCTTGAAAGTAGTGAGGGACTGTTTGGATGCGATGAAGTGGTCGTTGGAGTGAGATCTTTTCCATCTGCGTTCAGCAGCCCTGGAAGCTCGCCTCAGTTCTTTGGTCAGGCTGGTGTGCCAGGGCTGTCTGTTGATTTTGCGAGCTTTGGTATGTGTAAGTGGGGCAGCAGATTCCAAAGCTACAGCTATTGTGGTGTTATATAGAGCGGCAGCGTCATCCGCATTGTGTATGGAACTTATGTCTGTGAGAGGGAGGAGGTATTCAGAGAATGAATGTAGGTCAAGATGTTTAATATTTCTGCGAGGGTGTGAAAGTTTGTGGGGTGGGGACTCTAGACATGGAGTGGAGAGAGATGAGAATGTGAGAAGGTTGTGGTCAGAGAGAGGAAGAGGTGAGTTAGAGAGGTTAGATAGGGAGCAGAGGCGGGTGAAGATGAGGTCCAGTGTGTGACCATCTTTGTGAGTGGCTGCAGAAGACCATTGAGTGAGGCCGAAGGAGGAAGTGAGAGATAGAAGTTTAGTGGCAGCTGAGAGGGAAGTGTCAATGGGGATGTTGAAATCACCCATGATGATAGTGGGGATGTCCGCAGAAAGGAAATGAAATAGCCAGGTGGTGAAGTGGTCAAAGAAGATGGTGGCTGGCCCTGGGGGGCGGTAAATGACAGCCAGTTGGAGGTTGGAGGGGGAGTAGATGCACACAGAGTGCACCTCAAAGGAAGGGAGGGTAACAGAGGCTGGCAGTGGGATTGGGGTGAAGGAGCAGTCATCTGACAGGAGAAAACCAACTCTTCCGCCATGCTTGCTGCTGGGGCGGGGTGTGTGAGAAAGGTGGAAGCCACTATAAGAGAGTGCAGCAGGAGAGGCTGTGTCAGAAGGGGTGAGCCAGGTTTCGGTGATGGCGAGGAAGGAAAGTTTGGTAGTAACAAAAAGATCATGGATGTAGGAAAGCTTGTTACAGACAGAGCGAGCGTTCCACAGAGCTCCTGTTAGTGGGACTGGGGAAGCGGAGGCTGGTTGAAGGGGTATAAGGTTAGAGAGGTTACAGAAGTTTGTGATGGAGCGTGGGTGGGAGGTAGAAATGACTGTGGGAATATGGTGAGGAGGACCAGGATTTGGAGAGATATCACCAGCAGTGAGAAGGACCAGAGATAGTGTTAGCAGGTGGGAGCAGGAGAGGGCGTGAGGGGGCTGCCTGTGCTTTGAGACAGAGGATTGTATGTTAAGGAACAGTTCTGAGGAGGAGGTGAGATGGATGGGGAGGACTGAAGAGGAGATGAACAGTTCCTTACTTGGTGTGGGGATTGGGGGAGGTAGCAGAAAGTGAAAGATTATAGGGGTGAAAGTGAAAATAAACAGAAACATTGTTTACAGTGACAGGCCAGTTACCTTCAGTTCCCTTCAGGTTCAATTCAGGTTTTAATTCTAATGTAATCCACACTTTTAGAACACACTTCTAGGAATCACACTGCAGACTGAAGTCTAGCAGACTTGTGCTATGCAATATATGGAAAACTAAGTGCGTTCAGGTGTGGAGCAGAGAGGAGTGGTCTCTGCTCATCTTGGTCAGATGCATACAATCAGGCCTAAGTAAACAATGTCATAAATAACACAGGGCAAGCTGGGGTTAGCTGAAAGGCATACCATATGAAAGCTGGATGAACATACCATATGAAAGCAAAGAGCACAGGGAAGTCTATGTGCAAAGCTGGGTGATGTATTATGTGCACTTCATAGCAGGAGAGCAGGAGAGCTGGATAAATATACCATATGAAAGCAAAGAGCAGAGGGAAGTCTATGTGCAAAGCTGGGTGATGTATTATGTGCACTTCGTAGCAGGAGAGCAGGAGAGCTGGATGAACATACCATATGAAAGCAAAGAGCAGAGGGAAGTCTATGTGCAAAGCTGGGTGATGTATTATGTGCACTTCATAGCAGGAGAGCAGGAGAGCTGGATGAACATACCTGTTGAAAGAATAGAGATGCTTGTTAGAGTGCGATGGTGGCAGGTAGCAGGGCGCAGTCTGTAAACATCTTTCAGGTTTTAATTCTAATGTAATCCACACTTTTAGAACACACTTCTAGGAATCACACTGAATCACACCTATGTCATCACGCTGCCCACACTCTGCGTCCTCCTTCATTGGCTGAGAAATGGCGCTGAAAGCGTCATACGAAACGCGACTTTGGCGCGAAGATCGCCGACAGCATGGCCAATCTCACACTGGGATCAGGTCGGGTTTCATGAAAAAATTTGGCAATTTTTCAATTTGTCTGATCCGTTTCGCTCAACCCTAGTGTCTGCCAATAATTTTTGAAAATGTGAACGCTCCTGGTTGGATGTCCATCTGCTGGATTGGGCATAGTGGTAGACCTGTCGGTCCCTATTATACTATTTCTTCTGTGGTGAAATTAATGCCATTTTGGTAGTGTCTGCCTCTAATTTTTGAAAATGTGTAGACTCCTGGTAGGGTCTCCTTCATGCATGTTGGCCTGTAAGAATAGGCCTCCGAGACCGTCAGGCCTCCACTTCCTTGGATTCAACTTCCCGTGTTACTATCCTTAAATTTTTCTGACAATGGTAGTCTATGAAACTGATGTTTGTGCCACCTGAGTATGACTCAGAATGAAAGCAGGTAGAAGTGTTGCATGTGGTTTTAGGGCTCCCAGCAAAGGAGGCCTACACTGATCCCTCACCCACCTCGTCTTACTGTGACGTTCAATTAAAAGCTGTAAATGCTGTCCCAGACCCCGATACCTAATGCCTGGCTGATTGCTGTAGTGCCATGCTACTGTTAGAATCTATTTAGTTTGTGACTATCTGTCATTTTCTTGTGAAATTCTGGCTGCTGGTCTTTTTCCTCTGCTGCTGGGTTTGTCTTGGGTCAGGTGTTTATTTCACTGTTTATAAACCAGCACCTGCCTTCTAGTCCTTGCTGGACAACAGTGTTTATCTGCTTGAGCTCTAGCTTGGTGCTTTGCTTTTTCTTCTGTGTGTGTTATTTGTGCAGCGCTGGTATCTCTGGTTCTGCTAGCCTTAGTTTCTGTTTTCTATTGGTTTCTGCAGCCTTCTCTTTGTTTTCTGTTAGGAGGTGACCCGTTTTTGCACCCAGTCCTTAGTTCTTTAAGGAACCCCTTCCCCTTATCTATAGGTCTATGCTTGAGATTAACCTAGTCGGTCGGTCTGTTCGCAAAGAATGGGTTGCCCACTCCATCATAGGGTTTCAGCCTATTCATAGTGCAGGGTCAGTTTTCCCCCTTCTACCTTAGTTCTGTGTTGCAGATCCGTAACAGCTACAATTTGCACTCTGGATGAATTGAAGCCACTTTCCTGGTGTCTGTCTCTCATTTGATGTGTTTTGGCAGCTTTTGGGGTGTTGTGCATGTGTTTATTTTTGCCTCCCATTGACATGAATGGCGTTCAGTTATATTCGATGAATTAATTGGCGATATTGCAAATTCAGCTATCGTAATCCGAACCAAACATTAAAATATTTGCTGATCTTGAGTAAGCAGCCATTTTTGTAAGTCGGCTACAGCTGCTGCCACTCTGGCATTGCTTCAGTAGCACATGCAAATGCCAGCTCACAGTCTACTTTGCAACATGCCCATACACTGGAACTCCACACTGCACATCTTGGCAAGGCTTTGTGATCAGCAGAGGCCAGTTGTGAGTACCAACAACAACACGCCCGTCTGTATTCTGGTCAGTCTCCGCACATAATATCTGAAGAGTGAGCATGGATGTCTGACATTTGTGCAGTTCTCCAAGACTTTGAGGTCTCCACAAAGATGGTGGGCAGCATAGATGCCATAATCAGTGTAACAATCCCACTTCTTTGCTTACTTAAACAGTCGCTGCTGACAATTCAACATGAAGCTTTGCATGCTGACTAGGTGGAGAAAGAAGAAGACATGAGACAGCAAAATGCTACCCAGCCCCATCTCATCTCCTCAGTGCAGATTGAGTAACAATGAGGAGGTGGAGGCTGAGGAAGAGGAGGGGGAACAGGAACTGGTGGCTAGCACAATACAGGCTATTGCCCACACAATCGTCATCCTATCTCTCCTACCTGGATGGGGTGAGGAGAGGAATGAGAAGGAAGAGATGGAGGACAAAAAGAATGAGAGTCATCATCATGGTGGAGACAAGTGTTGGCTGTAGGGAGCTTGGCACATATGGCAAACTTTATTTACTGCTGCCTTTCCTGTGTCCCTAACATTACATTCATCTTGGACAAAAAAAGAGTACTGTTTGTTCACCCTGCTAGACACAAGCAACAAGGAGAACTTTGCATTTCTTCTTCCTAAGGCGGAGAGTTCTTCTAAAATGGTGCAATATCAGAAGGCCATTGTAGAAAATATGTTGAAAAAATTCCCATCAGACAATGCTTGTGGCAGGGGGCAAGCTTCTTTGCTTAATCAAGAAGGAGAGGTGAGGGAGACACACACCAATTACAGCAGAAGCAGGGGTTCACTGTCAAAGGCCTGGGCCACTTTCATGACAATCTCCCTGTGTCCATGCCTTTGCGACTGGATATTTTTCATAAGGAGGGAAAAGTTTTAAAAGATGGTCAAAGAATTCCTGGCCGACCAATACAACATACTTCCTAATTCCTCTGCGACTTGGTTCTCAAAGCTAGACACCTGGAAGGAAGTGTCTATCTATGTCTTGGATATGTTGTGCTGCCCTGTCGCTAGGGTATTGTCTGAGCTGATTTTTAGTGCCACAGGGGCTTCATAACAGACAGACACTTTTGCCTGTCCGCAGAAAGTGCTGACAGGCTCACTCTGATAATAATGAACAAAACCTGGCTTAGACCCAACTTTTACACACCACCAGATGATAGCAGCATATAAAGTGCTTTTAATGTTCTACATTTGAGTGAGGCCTGCCAGTTGTTGCATTATAGGGTCTATGGATGAACATACTCATAATTTTTCCTGACTTTGCCATTTGTTCAAAGCCTTTATGAGTGTAGCAGTACCACAAGTACACTTTGTTCACAATATTTGAATGAGGCAATATAGTTAGTGCCTTCAAGGGTTTATGGATGACCCTTGTAATAACACATGTATGTGTCACTTGAAGAGCTTAAGGGGCGCTTGCAGGGGGACTGGAAACCAAGCGCAGGGAGTGTGAGAGCTAAAGCACGCAGTGTGCACTGGACCTGACCCTAAACAGTCATGTGATTGCAGGGGGCGGAGCTACCGCGCATGAGGTCAGGGAAGCAGCTGAGAGCATGGAATAAGGGGCACAAAACGTAAATGTAGTCAAATGGAGAGCCAAGGGTCAAAGCCAAATGAGAGCGAGGTACCTAGGGATGAGACAGAGAGGGAACCAAGACGAGCCAAGGGATCAGAGAACCAGGAAGGACAGGGCAGTACAGAGCAGAACACAGAAGTCAGGGGATGAACCAGGTCATACACAGAAAAGCTCACATGAACAGAGGCACAATGATAACAGATGAGCAACCTGGGTCAGCAATCCCTAGCCGAATAAAAGAAGTATCACCGATACTGGACACAGGAACTACTAGCAATAAATAGCTGTCTCCCAGAATCAAAGAGAGGCGAAGTACCACCCCGTTCTGTGTCATGACAACCCTGCTGTAATTTTTGTTGAGATTTGCACTTAGTACATAGCCTTTATCTGTCTAGGAGTACTAGCACATGACAATTTGAACAGAATGTGTATGAGGCCTACCTTTATGTCTAATACAAGGTGTATCTGAGTCCCTAATTGTTGACAATTCTTGCTTCCTTCATAAATGACACTGATATTTCCATTTTTTTAAATAAAAAAATCTATTTTGGTTTACTTAAATTATTATTTTCTTTTAAATTCCTTTTAAATTTTGCCTTATTATAAAAGTTGTTTATTATAAAAGTCATGTTTTTTCACTTTTTTTTTGTAAAATGCAATTTCTCATTGATAGGGAAAGTTTTATTGTCAGTCTTTAAAATGGAGTAAAAGTGCCAAACTATTGTTCTCAGCAGCGATCTGCGAGTCAGGCCATGTGCACACGTTCAGGATTTTTCGCGTTTTTTTCACATTTTTTCGCTATAAAAACGCGAAAAAAATGCTTACATATGCCTCCTATTATTTACAGGGTATTCTGCATTTTTTGTGCAAATGTTGCCATTTTTTCCGAGAAAAAATCGCATCGCGGAAAAAAAAGCAACATGTTCATTAAAAATGCGGAATTGCGGGGATTCCGCACACCTAGGAGCCCATTGATCTGCTTACTTCCCGCACGGGGCTGTGCACACCATGCGGGAAGTAAGCAGATTATATGCGGTTGGTACCCAGGGTGGAGGAGAGGAGACTCTCCTCCACGGACTGGGCACCATATAATTGGTAAAAAAAAAGAATTAAAATAAAAAATAGTCCTATACTCACCCTCTGATGCCCCCCGAAGTGTTCCCGCCTCTCCGGTGCATGCTTTCTCTTCCGTTTCTATAGATGTTGTGGTTCAGGACCTGTGATGACATCGCTGTCTTTTGATTGGTCGTGTGGCCGCTCATGTGACTCACGCAACCAATCACAAGCCGCAACGTCATCGAAGGTCCTGAACCACACCGGCATCTATAGGAACGGACGCCGCTGAGGAGATTGGCTGTCTGCAGAGGGTGAGTATAACCATTTTTTTATTTTTTTTAATTATTTTTAAAACATTCTATCTTTTACTATAGATGCTGCATAAGCAGCATCTATAGTAAAAAGTTGGTCACACTTGTCAAACACTATGTTTGACAAGTGTGACCAACTTGTCAGTCAGTTTTCCAAGCGATGCTACAGATCGCTTGGAAAACTTTAGCATTCTGCAAGCTAATTACGCTTGCAAAATGCTAAAAAAACGCGAAAAAAACGGGAAAAAAACGCAAAAAAAAATGCGGATTTCTTGCAGAAAATTTCCGGTTTTCTTCAGGAAATTTCTGCAAGAAATCCGGACGTGTGCACATACCCTCAGAGATGCTTCCAGGGGTCTTCCCCATGCTGTTCCCCTTCTATTTAGCAATTTTTTTCATCCATTTCAACAGTTTCACTGCCCCCCAGAACTCTTTGTAGTGTCTGCTGGAAAAATATACTCAAAACGAGCATTCGAGCATTAGGAATTGCTTGGTTCAATCAACGAGCACCTAAGCATTTTACTGCTCACTCATCTCTAGTCAGCAACTTACTTAAAACTTACTGAAAAGAGAACAACGCTGTTTGATTCTAGCAACTTACTTAAAACTTACTGAAAAGAGAACAATGCTGTTTGACTCTATGTTATTTAACCCCTTAGTGACAGAGCCAATGTTGTCCTTATGACCAAGCCAATTTTTACAATTCTGACCACTGTCACTTTATGAGGTTATAGCTCTGGAACGCTTCAATTTATCCCACTGATTCTGAGAATGTTTTTCGTGAAACATTGTACTTCATGTTAGTGGTAAAATTTCTTCACCATGACTTGCATTTATTTATGAAAAAAAATTAAATTTTACAAAAAAATTGAAAATTTTGCAATTTTCAAACTTATAATTTGTGTGCCCTTAAATCAGAGAGTTATGTCACACAAAATAGCTAATAAATAAAATTTCCCACATGTATTTTAGAAACATAATTCTTTTTTGTTAGGAAGTTATAGGGGTTAAAAGTTGACCAGCTTTTTCTCATTTTGACAACAAAATTTACAAAACCATTTTTTAAGAGACCACCTCATATTTGAAGTGAGTTTTGGGGGTCAATATGACAGAAAATACCCAAAAAGTGACACTATTCAGGTGCTTCACGAAAACTAAAGCAATGTAGAAGGAAAAAATAAATATTTTACAAAAAAAATTAATTTAGACCCAAACTTTTTTATTTTCACAAGAGTATCAGGAGAAAATGGACCACAAAATTTGTTGATCAATTGCTCCAGAGTATGCCGATAACCTGTATGTGGGTGAAAGCCACTGTTAGGGCACATGGCAGGGCTTAGAAAGGAGGGAGCAACATTTGAGTATTTTAAAGCAAAATTAGTTGGAATCAATAGCGGGCACCATGTCACCTAAACAATGGAAACACCCCAACTCTAACTTCAAACCTAACACAGCCCTACCCCTGACCCTAATCCCAACCCTAATCCCAACCATTACCCCAACCCCAGCACCACCCTAACCCCAACACACCAACCATAACCCCAACACAACCGTAACCACAACACAACCCTAATCCCAGCACAACGCTAACCCCAACACAACCCTAACCTCAACACCACAACCATAACCCCAACACCACAACCATAACCCCAACACCACAACTGTAACCCTAGCGCCAACTCTAACCCTAGCCCAACCCTAACCATAGCTCTAACACCAACCTTAACCCTAGCCCCAACCCTAACCCTAGCCCCAACCCTAACTCTAGCCCAATCCTAAAATTAGCTCTAACCCTAGCCCCAACTCTAACCCTAATAGAAAAATGGAAAAAATACATTTTTAAATGTTATTATTTTTACTTAACTAAGGGGGTGATAAAGGAGGGTTTGATTTACTTTTTCTTATTTTGATAACTGTTATAGGGTCTATCACAGTGATCAAAATTAACCAATAGGAAAAATCTCCTATGTTGCCAGGTACTGGCCGGCAGATCTCGACGAGCACACTGCGCATGCACTCACCATTTTCTTCCAGGAATATGATGTGGAGAGCCGAGGACAGATCCCGAGGGTCTGGGGAAGGTGAAGGTAACAGGGGGAGGCTCGGGGGACCCCATTTCTCTCTCCTCTGGCATGATAGATCATATCAAAGGAGAGAGAAATGAATGGGAAATCTGACCTTTTTTTGTGCGATCGCCATTTGTCACCAGTAAAAACCATCCAGAATCATGTTCTCCAGGGTCTCAGCCACCCCCGGTAGCCCAGACCCTGGAGATTTTCCGATGCTGGGGGCGCTATAGCTTTATTTCTCTGCACCATTAAAAAGCACCTCTAAGGAATAAGGCCCCTTAACTGCCACCATTAAAAGGCGTATCGGCGGCCCTTAAGAGGTTAAAGCTATGGAGGTTTTTCTGTCCCCACATGAGGCGAATGGAGGTGTCATTGACTAATAAGGGTTGTGAGAGATAATCATACCTTCAGCATTTCCTCGATGTGAGGCAGACAGGACCAATGCTGTTCAATGTCCAGAGAGATGATGCACTCCAAGGATTGTGCAATCCAGACTTGTTTATTTGGAAATCTGGACATACAGCGTATAACTGGTAATACAGTTCTTTCTCCAGAAATGCAGGTGTAGACAAGGTACAGTAAGATGTAGCACCAAGTATGACTGGAAGTGTGAGCAGCAAGAGGTAGAAAGACTGATGCCTTCCTAAGCCCTGTTCAAGCATTTCCTCTCACAACAGCATGTAACTGAAACTGAAATGGCTGCCAGAGGAAGAGAAGACTTGACCCCTGAGCCGAAAGTGTAAGATATGCCCACAAGAATTAATGAATAACAAGCTGCCATATGGAAAAAGGCAATTGGGTGGCAGCAGAGTAAAATATAACAACATACATAGCAAAAATACACATAAAAACTGAAGAGCATAATTTACATGGAACAGCACAGAGGTGGACTGCTTTAAGATGGAAAAAAACAGGAATAATTTCATTAGCTGTTAGATCAAAACATACCTTACCTCAATAAGCACAAAAAATAAATTATTATGAG
This sequence comes from Ranitomeya variabilis, assembly GCF_051348905.1. Taxonomy (NCBI): domain Eukaryota; kingdom Metazoa; phylum Chordata; class Amphibia; order Anura; family Dendrobatidae; genus Ranitomeya; species Ranitomeya variabilis. The sequence goes on along the minus strand of NC_135237.1, from coordinate 254,393,969 downwards.
AACAAGAAGAGGGTGATGAGGCTCATAAATGTAGTTAAAAAATCCCATATCTCTGAGAAAATGTATTACAAAATTTATCATATTTGATTGTACTCTTGATTTATGCAATGTTTGTAGAATTGTCAGTGTCCATTTAAGGCTGTATTTAGGAACCCCATTTATGCTATATGAGCAGTATTAGAATATTTCAATATGAAATTAATTACTTAAAATACTTTTGCATGCTTCAAACAACCTTTTGAGTTTATGAAAAAATTGTTTTTTTGTATGAGAATACACAGTAACATTTTAGCAATTCAGTTGCTTCTGCACTATTGTTGATTCAACAATAGGGAATCTGACATTTTCAGTATAGCTGAATTCAAAAACCTTATACAAACCTAAGAAAATGACCGAGACAAAAACTTTCCTATCCTGTAGGGAAGAATATTAGAGCTGAGTAATAACAATTTAGAATCCTTTACCGCTAATATGTGTGGGTTGCATAAGTTTCATTTAGCTGCCTTTCATTTAATAAATGCCTGTGTCACAAAACACAGAGATCTCAGAGTGAGCTGCTGCCTACAGTCTAACTCATACAGCGTAAATGGAAAGGAATTATTAAAATGCAGCATATTTTCCAAAACTAGTGAAAATCTAAAATGAGTTTTAACTGACAAGTTTGGCTAATCAAGTCATATTTGGGGAAAACACAGTTTGTTACACATGTGTAATAATTATAATAATTTTTATAGCACTAATATATTCTGAAGCACTTTACAATTACGAGGAAACATGTATAAATAAAATAAGACATTACCGAATAAGGCTGTGTTCACATTTTTAGTAGTGATCTGTAAGAACGGATCCAGCAGCAATCTGTTGGCAAACAAGTTGGGCTGACAAAAACTTTTTAGTCCATTTTTAAATAACTGATATCTGATGGATTCGTTTTATTAACATTGAAGTTTATGGAAAACAAATCTGTTAATTTGTTAATTAGCCATCCATTTTTCTTTCATTTGTAACAGATCTGTTTTTTCCTTACATGAACCAGTTTTCACAGCTTTTTATAATGGATGCATTTTTTGCTTATTGGATCCAGCTGGCACAACTTTTTGCAACTGATCCGTTTTTTGCTTACTGGATCCAGTTGACACAACTTTTTTGCCAACGGATTGCTGCTGAATCCATTCTAATAGATAACTACTAGAAATGTGAACATAGCCTAACACATAATTTAGCACATAGAAAGCCCTGCTTGCCAGCTTACATTCTAAGAGAAAAAAGGAGTGACACAAAATTAAAAAAAAAAAGTGCTTGTCATATAAGGTCCAGCCATCAATATAATAAATGGGCATTCAAATAACGCTGAATGAGCTGGTCACTAATCAGTATCTGTATCTTCAGCCATAAGTATCTGTATCTGTGTTATTGCCTCCATGGAAGAGGGAACAGGGGGTAGTTATCTAGATTAGTGAGGTGACAGCGAAGCCAGTATAAAGAAATGTGTTTAGGCTATCATTGTGGTTTGGCCCTGATGAAAATGTTTGGAAATCTTGAAACATGTTAACATAATAAACTGCATTCATGCTTTAGCCTTGCGTGCGACAGCAACTTTCAATCTTGGCAGCGTGGACTATGAACCACTGTATTCCTTTTTTCTGTGTATATTTACACTGTAGCAGATGAGCAACCAGGGCAGTATTTGGGAGAAAGTGGAGGCATCAATGTAGTGGTTGGATAGAAATATGATCCCAAATTATAACGCTATGGAAAGCTTGGGATGGGCTAAAATGTTCAGTTGGATCAGTTTTTTCACTAATTGATTTATCATGGCATGTTTGGAAAATGGCAAAAGAAACAAGTAGGAGGGTGAGAAGATACAAGGAGCCTGGTGACCTCTTCTTCTTTGACCGGTTTAAAAGTGGAAAGTTAACTTCATGAAGTGCTGGAGGAAAGAGAATGCATGATATTGTGGGATTGATAGATTTATTCCTGTCGGATATGGTAATTTTTTTCATTTATGGATAATGAAAAAAAAACCTGTACATTTGCATTGTCATTACTGTACAATAATATGAAATTTCTGTTAAAATCACAAAAATCCATATGGGGAATTTCTTAGATTTAATATTAGTAGAATGGCTGAGAAGAGTAGAGCCTCATATAAAAGAGCTGAAGAAGAAAAACACAAATGCAGATGTTCCAAATATACATATAATATATCTCTATTAATCACAAAAGAATGAAATGATAGAGGTGGGAATAACAACAAGGTGAGAAGCGAACGCAGATTACAGGAACAGTGACAATGTTATAGAGGATATTGTATATATATGCATACGGATACATTTGACGGAGAGATAGGAATACAATTCAAAATATAGTGATAACGACATAATAATAAATAGCATGTTATAAAGAATTGTCCCCAGATTGTATATTTATATTAAATTATTTGCATAAGTAAGTGCATACAAGATGCCTGAATTGTATTTATGTATAATATACTCAAGATAAGGTGCGTGTGCCTACAAAACTATAAGCAAGTAGATTGATATCAGAAGCCAAGCGGCATGTTAAATTTCCATATGCAACTATGCAGGGAATCAAGGGCACAATATTTAAGAGTTTACATCATCTGTATAGATGCTGGTACTGACTGTTCCTGGATGCACCCACCCCGATGCGCGATTCGGCGTCTGCCTTTGTCAGGGAGTGGCTTCATCCACAGGACAAGGAGTATAAAAAAAGAGCAGATCAATGGGAGCAGGTGTGGGTGTGGCATGACATGCACCTGCATAGGAGGAATGCCACATGACCCTTGATACCGCAATCATGTGACGCAGCAGCAGGGGAATGCAGAGGAAGGAGGCAGGGACACCTGAAAAGCAATGCAGGTGTGCGTTCCACCCAGCCCACGGCCATTGTGTCTGGTGATGTCATGGGCGATGTGTGCATAAGGTCCTGAAAAGTAAATGAGAAAGGTTCTGATGCGGAGGAAATTATATCTTATAGTTTGCCCAATGATCAAATACAAGGCTAAGATATATGGCTACATTATGTGTAATTGTATAGTAGTATGGTAAGAGAATTGTATGAAGGTTGAGTGAAAAGTACAAATGTTAACAATTATTAATTGAAAGTAAAATAAAATAAGTTAAATTGAAATGAAGAATGTAGTGAGTGATGACAATGCGGTGTAATATATAATATATGGTAAGTGAGTGAAGAACTGGAGATACAAATGCTGTGAAATAAAGGTGAAAATGACCAATATGTGCACATATAAAAGATAAAAAATACTAAATTAAATAAAAAATAAAAATGAAGATAACGATTCAATAAATGAAATGTAAAATGATAAAATGGATACATAATCGTATAGTATAAGATATACAGTGGGGCAAAAAAGTATTTAGTCAGTCAGCAATAGTGCAAGTTCCACCACTTAAAAAGATGAGAGGCGTCTGTAATTTACATCATAGGTAGACCTCAACTATGGGAGACAAACTGAGAAAAAAATTCCAGAAAATCACATTGTCTGTTTTTTTATCATTTTATTTGCATATTATGGTGGAAAATAAGTATTTGGTCAGAAACAAAATTTCATCTCAATACTTTGTAATATATCCTTTGTTGGCAATGACAGAGGTCAAACGTTTTCTGTAAGTCTTCACAAGATTGCCACACACTGTTTTTGGTATGTTGGCCCATTCCTCCATGCAGATCTCCTCTAGATCAGTGATGTTTTTGGCTTTTCACTTGGCAACACGGACTTTCAACTCCCTCCAAAAGTTTTCTATAGGGTTGAGATCTGGAGACTGGCTAGGTCACTCCAGGACCTTGAAATGCTTCTTACGAAGCCACTCCTTCGTTGCCCTGGCGGTGTGCTTTGGATCATTGTCATGTTGAAAGACCCAGCCACGTTTCATCTTCAATGCCCTTGCTGATGGAAGGAGGTTTGCACTCAAAATCTCACGATACATGGCCCCATTCATTCTTTCATGTACCCGGATCAGTCGTCCTGGCCCCTTTGCAGAGAAACAGCCCCAAAGCATGATGTTTCCACCACCATGCTTTACAGTAGGTATGGTGTTTGATGGATGCAACTCAGTATTCTTTTTCCTCCAAACACGACAAGTTGTGTTTCTACCAAACAGTTCCAGTTTGATTTCATCAGACCATAGGACATTCTCCCCAAACTCCTCTGGATCATCCAAATGCTCTCTAGCAAACTTCAGACGGGCCCAGACATGTACTGGCTTAAGCAGTGGGACACGTCTGGCACTGCAGGATCTGAGTCCATGGTGGCGTAGTGTGTTACTTATGGTAGGCCTTGTTACATTGGTCCCAGCTCTCTGCAGTTCATTCACTAGGTCCCCCCGCGTGGTTCTGGGATTTTTGCTCACCGTTCTTGTGATCATTCTGACCCCGGGGTGGGATTTTGCGTGGAGCCCCAGATCGAGGGAGATTATCAGTGGTCTTGAATGTCTTCCATTTTCTAATTATTGCTCCCACTGTTGATTTCTTCACTCCAAGCTGGTTGGCTATTGCAGATTCAGTCTTCCCAGCCTGGTGCAGGGCTACAATTTTGTTTCTGGTGTCCTTTGACAGCTCTTTGGTCTTCACCATAGTGGAGTTTGGAGTCAGACTGTTTGAGGGTGTGCACAGGTGTCTTTTTATACTGATAACAAGTTTAAACAGGTGCCATTACTACAGGTAATGAGTGGAGGAAAGAGGAGACTCTTAAAGAAGAAGTTACAGGTCTGTGAGAGCCAGAAATCTTGATTGTTTGTTTCTGACCAAATACTTATTTTCCACCATAATATGCAAATAAAATGATAAAAAAACAGACAATGTGATTTTCTGGAAATTTTTTTCTCAGTTTGTCTCCCATAGTTGAGGTCTACCTATGATGTAAATTACTGATGCCTCTCATCTTTTTAAGTGGTGGAACTTGCACTATTGCTGACTGACTAAATACTTTTTTGCCCCACTGTAACCATATAAATGTACCTATGGTGATGGGCATTCCATAAATGCATAGAAAATATTGAACAGAAGATGCAGCCTGGAATGCAGGAAGTAAAAGCCAAGGAATGATTAAGATATTCTGCTCGGGATGAGACTTATAGATAATGACTAAAAGAAATTTAAGAAAAATAATAGTATTAATAATATGAAAAACGCATGACAAAAGAGATATCAAAGAGGATGTAACCACTTAACGACGATACACCTTTTCACAGCGGCAAGTAAGGGTACTTAAACCACACCGCCGCTTTTTAACGACGCTGTGGAAAAAGTGTATAGCACCCCCCAGATTCGGAATTTCTCCAGGGTCTTGGCTGCTGGGGGTAGCTGAGACCCCAGAGAACATGATTTGGGTCGGTTGCCATTATTAACCGTAAAACGGCGACCGCAAAATAAAGGCCAATTTGCCATTTAATTTCTCTCTCCTCTGATGTGATCACACATCAGAGGAGAGAAAAATAGGGTCCCTGATCACCTCGGTACCTCCCGGTGTCCTTGGGTCCTCCTGCTTCACCCCAAAGCTGCCAGCATCTTCTTCCGGTAAGAAAATGGTGGGCGCTTGCGCAGTGCACCTGCCAGGATCTGCTGGCCGGCACCCGGCAACAATACGAGATTTTTCCTATTGGTTCATTTTGATTACTGTGATAGACTCTATCACAGTGATCAAAATAAAAAAAATAGTAAATAAACCCCCCCTTTATCACCCCCTTAGTTAGGGAACAATAATGAAATAAAAAATATATTTATTTCCATTTTTCCATTAGGGATAGAGTTGGGCTAAAGTGAGTTGGGATAAAGATAGGGTTAGGGTTGGGGCTAAAGTTAAGGTTAGGGTTGGGGCTTAGGGTTAGGGTTGGGGCTAGAGTTGGGGTTAGAGTTCGGGTTTGGATTACATTAATGGTTGGGATAAGGGTTGGGATTAGGGTTAGGAATGGGATTAGAGTTAGGGGTATGTCAGTGTTAGGTTTGTAGTTAGGGTTATGGTTAGGGGTGTGTTGGGGTTAGGGGTGTGTTGGGGTTAGGTGTGTGGTTATGGTTGGGATTAGAGTTAAGGGTGTATTGGGGTTAGAGGTGTGGTTAAAGTTATGGTTAGGGTTGGGCTTAGGGTTAGGGGTGTGTTTGGGTTAGGGTTGGAGTTAGAATTGGGGGGTTTCCACTGTTTAGGCACATCAGGGGATCTCCAAACTCGACATGGCATCCAATCTCAATTCTAGCCAATCCTGCAATGAAAAAGTAAAACAGTGCTTCTTCCCTTCCGAGCTCTGCCATGCACCCAAACAGTGGTTTACCCCAACATATGGGGTATCGGCATACTCAGGACAAATTGGATAACATTGTTTGGGCACATCAGTGGCTCTGCAAATGCAACATGATGCCCACAGACAATTCCGTCATAGTCTGCATTCCAAAACTTCACTACTTCCCTTTCAAGCCCCGACATGTGCCCAATAGTAATTTTTGTCCCACATATGGGGTATCAGCATACTCAGGACAAGTTGTACAACAACTTTTGGGGTCCAATTTCTCCTCTTACCCTTGTCAAAATACAAAATTGGGGGCTAAATAATCATTTTTGTGGAAAAGAAAATTATTTTTTATTTTCATGACTGCGTTATAATCTTTAGAGAAACACTTTGGGGTTCAAAGTTCTCACCACACATCTAGATAAGTTCTTTGGGTGGTCAAGTTTCCAAAATGGTGTCACTTGTGGGGGGTTTCCACTGTTTAGGCACATGAGGGGCTGTCCAACCGCTACATGGAGTCCAATTTCAATTCCAGCCAATTCTACATTGAAAAAGTCAAATGGTGCTCCTTTCCTTCCAAGGTCTGCCATGCGCCCAAACAGTGGTTTACCCCCACATATGGGGTTTTGCCATATTCAGTACAAATTTCTCAACAACTTTGGGCATCTAATATCTCCTGTTACCCTTGGGAAAATAAAAATTTTGGGGTGAAAAAATCATTTTGTGGAAAAAATTATTATTTTTTTCACGGCTCTATGTTATAAACTTTTGTGAAGCACTTGGGAGTTTAAAGTGCTCACCATGCATCTAGATAAGTTCCTTTGGTGGTCTAGTTTCCAAATTAGTGTCACCTGTGGAGGGTTACCACTGTTTAGGTACCTCAGGGAATCTCCAAACATGACATGGCGTCCGATCTCAATTCCAGCCAATTCTGCATTGAAAATGTCAAACAATGCTCCTTCCCTTCTGAGCTCTGCCATGCGCCCAAACAAATTTTGTGGTTTATTTTCTCTTTTTACATTTGTGAAAATAATAAAAACTGATTCCGAAATAAAATGTTTGTGAAAAAAAGTTAAATGTTCATTTCTTCGCAAGTCATATCAAAGAAATGTTAACACTATCATGAAGTGCAATAAGTCATGAGCAGTGTTGAGCGATACCTTCTGATATTCAAAAGTATCGGTATCGGATTGGATTGGCCGATATCCAAAAAATATCGGATATCGCCGATACCCGATACCAATACAAGTCAATGGGACACAAATATCGGAAGCTATCCTGGATGGTTCCCAGGGTCTGAAGGAGAGGAAACTCTCCTTCAGGCCCTGGGATCCATACTCATGTAAAAAATAAAGAATACAAATAAAAAATATGGATATACTCACCCCTACGACGGACCCTGGACCTCAGCAGTGCAAGAGTCTGCCTCCGTTCCTAAGAATACAGTGAGTGAAGGACCTTCGATGACGTCGCAATCACATGAGCGGTCACGCGACCAATCACAAGACAGTGGCGTCATCGTAGGTCCTACACTCACTGCATTCTTAGGAACGGAGGCTGCGCCTCTGAGGTCCAGGGACCGTCGGAGGGGTGAGTATATCCATATTTTTTATTTTTATTCTTTATTTTTTACATGAATATGGATCCCAGGGCCTGAAGGAGAGTCTCCTATCCTCCAGACCCTGGGAACCATACGCACCGCACACGCCTGGGAACTTATAGGAACTTCCGATTCCAATTTCCGATATCACAAAAATATCGGAACTCGGTATCGGAATTCCGATACAGCGAATATCGGTCGATACCCAATATTTGCAGTATCGGAAGGCTCAACACTAGTCATGAGAAAATATTCTCAGAATCAGCGAGATCTGTTAAAGTGTTCTAGAGTTATAACCTCATAAAGTGACAATGGTCAGAATTGTAAAAATTGGCCTGCTAATTAAGCTGCAAATTGGCTCTGCCACTAAGGGGTTAAAATGAAATATTTAAACACATATATAAAAAATGGAATAAAATATATCCTTTACAATGGCATTAATATACTTAGCTGGATGACTGGGTGGTCAGAGAAAGGGAATAAAACTGATATTTTCATTTAGGCCATGGGGATATGCTGTGTTTAAAGGTCATATCCATTTACCATACAGTTAGGTCCATATATATTTGGACAGAGACAATATGATATGTAATATGAATATTTAAGTCATTATAATTAAGGCAGGACATGAAGATGGCCAGGGACTCGAATGTTGCCTGCCAGATGAAGAAAATATCATCTATATACCGTCTCCAGAAATAGACATGGTCCATCAACAGACAGTGATCTGAAAGGAAGAGGTCCCTCTCCCACAGCCCCAGGAATAAATTGTCGCTGTACGTAGAAGGACCACTTAAAAAAAAAAATTGTGAGCTAAACTGAATTCCAGGATCTGGACAATAAAGTCAATCATTGAAGAAGAAAGATCACACATTGTTAAAAAGGCTTGTGTTGCATGTATTCCATCTGTGTGCCGAATATTGGTATATAGAGATTCGACGTCGCATGTGACAAGAAATGTGTCATTATCCAGATGTTAGCCATCTATTTTCTTTAGAATGTCACCCGTTTCAATGGTGAATGAAGGGAGACATTCGACTAGAGGTTTTAGCGTGAAATCGATATATTTACCAACATTTTTGAAAAAGTTGTTATTGCCTGGGATAATCGGCCTGCCTGGTGGATTTTCTCGATTTTTATGCACTATAGAGTTCAAGTCCTCTTTTTCACTGAAGAGGCAATTTGCTTATTAAATTTCCCAGAGGATAAATGCACGGCGAATAAGCCTCCTTACCTTGACAAGCCACAGCTGGTATGTCACTCTCCACAAGGAGAAACCTTACCCCTTAGACCTCAGTCCAGAGCTTCTCATTTAGCCAAATCAGTTCTCATGCTTCGCACTGATGAGGGCCAACAGCCCGAAACACCATGTTTGCGAATTGAGATACTGATTTGGCTTTTATACTAAGTCATATTGCAAGACTCGTTAAAGGGTTGATTGGAACTTGTAGGATAGCTATTTCTAACAGGTGGTGTTATAGAGTTCAAGTCCTCTTTTTCTCTGAAGAGACAAATTGCTTATGCACTTTAAGTATGACAGAATGTCAGGATAGTAGGTTCTTTTATCTGAAGTGCTGTAGACAGTTCTGTTGTGATAGTTTCCTCATTGGTGGCTTTATTTAGTATATCAGTGAGAATGAAAGTAATGATATGATGGGATTCAAAGTCAATTTTTGTAATATTGCCTATTTTTTAGTTGTCTGTATGCTTCAGTTTTGTACATTGGTGAGGGCCAAAGAACCTTTGTCGGCAGGCTTAATTACTGTATCGTGTAGTTTTTTTGAACTACTGTAGGCTTTTCCTCTCTGTATAGTTCATATTCCCATTTGATATATAGCGTGGAATCTTTCTGACTTCTTCACTGACAATTTTGACAAATATATCAATGTTTAAGCAGGATGATAATGGGGGACATTTTTTAGAGCGTGGGCTATGTTCGGGGGAACCTTACCTCCTTCAATTGTGGTGTGTTCTTTAGCTAGTTCATTTAGGATTTGCAATGCCTCCTGTTGCGTGCCTGTAGGGAACAGATTATGTGCATTCTCATCATGGAAGTACCTTTATTTTAGACTATAAGACGCACTGGACCATAAGACGCACACCAAATGTTGGTGGAAAATAGCAAAAAAAAAAGGTTTTTATAAGATAGGAGTCCGTCTTATTGTCTGAATTTAAGGAATCTTACCCGAGGGCCGGTTGTGGTACAGCAGGGTCACAGGAGGCATGGTCCCTTCCTCAGGAAGCTGGCGGTGTGGCAAAAGTGGGGCAATGCTGCAGTCCTGGGGTATACCAGTGGTGCAATGCTGCGGGTCCAAAGCTGGCAGACAGACAGAGCAGTGTATGTTGCATGGAGCAGGGTACTTTTCTCAGGATGCCGGTAGCAAAAATGTGGCAATGCTGCGGCCCAGTGTCCCAGTGTCCACGGTGAGCAGAGCCAGGTGCATCATTGGTTTCTCGGCAGCCATTTTCATGAGGCCACGCGTGCACAGATTGAGATCTCGGCGGTCCTCAGCTTAAGGAAAATGGCCGCCGAGATCTCAATCTGCGCACGTGCCGTCTCCAGCGGCCCACGGCTTCAGGAAGATGGCCACAGGGAAACCAATGATGCACTCCGCACTGCTCACCGCCAACACCGAGCTTCAGCATCACCACACTTCTGCCGCTTCCCTGAGGAAGGGATGCTGCTACACCCCTGCCACAGCCCCCCGGTAAGCCTGCATTCGGACTATAAGACACCACCCCATTTTCCTCCCAAATTTTTTTGGGAAAAAGTGCATTTTATAGTCCGAAAAATACGGTATTTTTAAAAAATTAGGTATATGGCAAAGAGATGCAGATCCTTGATTGCAGTAAATGCATCAAAATTTGTATAGGGGCAAAAAAGTTAATCCTTTTCCTAATACTGCCAAGTCGGTACCTGATATTAATACTATAGTGTATATTATTTGAATTTTCTGTGAATTTTGCATGGCTAGCCTAATGATGGCTATAGACACAAAAAGTAAATTAGCTGATCCTAATAGCTAAATATGATCAAATCTATTGAATTGTAATGAAGGTTTGACATATTATAGGTCCTCCAAATGCCCTGAAAAGATATTTATAACACTGAAATATCCTAAGGCTAAGTTCACATATTCAGTAGTCATCCGTTCAAACAGATGGACCACAAATCCGTTAATAAACAGTTGTGCAGACACAACAGTTTTGTCTGCTTAAAAAAATAGCTTCAAATGGATTTGTTTTTGTAACATTGAAGTCTCTGGAAAACAGATTTGTTAAATAGCCATCCGTTTTACCCCATTTGAAAAGGATCCATTTGTTGCATAACCTAAATGTTATGGCCACCCGGTCCCGATTCTTACCTGGGTGCTGCTACTCCTTGCCGCTGCTCTGTGCAGGTCCCATGCTGCATCTCCTCGGCACTTCAGGGTCCTTGGAGGGTTCGCTGCCCACCCAGATGCATTGGGTCCCGGCCGCATGCTCTCCTTATGCTTCATCCCACAGGAGGGTCGGGACCCGGAAGCTCTGCCCTGTCATGGCAGCCACCACCGAGTGCTTCAGGCTGCTTCCTGCTCGGGGTGAGTACCTGATGATCATTTGCTTGTCCGTTCGTTGCCTGTTGGTATCGCTTCGGACATCCCTTGTATTCTGATCTTGATGCACTTGTCTTGTGCGTTCTGCTCTGCTCTGCCCAGTCCTGGTCCAACACCTTCCTGTGTGTGCTCTGCCCTGCCCTGGTCATGGCACATCTCCCTGTGTGTGCTAAGCCCAGTCCTGGTCCTGTGCCTCTCTGTGTGTGCTCTGCCCTCTCTTGGTCCCAGCGCATCTCCCTCTGTGCACTCTGTCCAGTCCTGGTCCTGAAACTCCTCTCTGTGTCTGCTCTGCTCTGTCCTGGTCCTGGTGCACTCCCCAGTGTGCGATTGGCCTCACTCTAATCCCAGAGTTCTTTTTGGTCCTCCCCGTCTCCTTCGAGCTGGCCCTCTGGTGTCAGCTATGGCAGTATACTTTCCCCTTGGGCCTGCCCCTAATGCTCCTTGTATAGTGGTCGGTTCCCTCTGGCCAGCTCTCATAGGTCAGTTAGTTCCGTGATCCATTGGGTCCACTCCAGGAACTGTGACAGTGTCATCAGGCCATGGATCGCACTGGTACCTCCCTACTGGCTCAAAAGGAGTTAGCATTCTTGCGCGAAAATCAGAATCGTATCACGTCCTTCATGAAGTCTATGGATTCTTGCCTGTCTTCTTTGCAGTCCTCTGATTAGGTTAACGCATAGCAGCATGTGCGTCTCCAGCAGGAACTCATGTTACAGCGTGACACACAGTCCCGAATGTTAAGTTACATGGCCTCTGTGAATGATTGGTTGGATAGTCTTCAGTCCGCAGCCATGTCCTCGGATCCGGTTGGTCCCCAAGATTCTGCATCAGTGCCCCAACCCCGCCTCACTTAGGGGAGCCACCCAGGTACAATGGTGATAAAACTTTGCAGGAGTTTTTGAACCAGTGCCATCTCCACTTTGAACTACTACCTCAGCAATACCCCAACGATAGGGCTAAGGTGGCATTTGTTGTCTCTCACCTAGAGGGGGAGGCTTTAGCTTGGGTAAATCCGTTGCGGGACCGTGATGATCCTGTGGTATCATAGTTGTCTATATTTTTGGAGACCTTTCATAGGATGTTTGACGAGCTGGGTCATTTCACCTCTACCACTGAGCCTCTCTTTAACCTCCATCAAGGCTCATTCACTGTAGGCCAGTACACCATATGTTTCCGCACATTCGTTTCTGACTTGGGCTGGAAGTTTTGGTGGGGTCTATCGGGTCAAATCTAGGATGAGCTCGCAGGTCGGGATACTCCAGAATTGCTGGAGGATTTAGTTTCTCTCTTCACACGTATCGACCTGCGGTTCCAGGAGTGTTCTCGTGAGGCCATTCGTGAGAGGAGATATGGTTGTCCATCCACCGCTGCCCCGGAGTCCATGCAAGTGGATCGGCTTAAAATGGCGGAGCAGCGACGCAAGGAGAGAATCGCACAGGGTCTATGTGGTAGTGCTTTGCATTTACTACGTTCCTGTCATGAGCGTCCGGGAAACTCCTCCACTTAGGACAGGTAAGGGAGGACTCCTTAGGTGTATGTGATTCCTCACTACCCCTAACTTTGTCAGTTCTACTTTCTGTAGTTCAAAACACTACTCTTTGGATGATTATGTGGATTCGGGCGTGGCAGGTAACTTCATTAGGCAAGAACAGGTTGAGAAGTACCAAATTCCTATCAGGACCTTAGAGAACCCTCTAGTGATTGCTCAGTGAATGAAAAACCTTTAACGGAATCTGTCACGAAAGTTACCAAAGAAGTGGATTTACAAGTGTGTCTCCTGCATCGGTAAAGGATAGCTTTCTATGTTCTCTCAAATTTGTCCACACTCTTCTTCTCGGACTTCCATGGTTAAGGGCACATGAGCCAATCCTTGATTGGTGCTCAGGGGACATACTTCATTGGGGCCTGCCCTGCCAAGAGTAGTGCCTGCTGTCGGCTCGACCGGTTCATACATCTTGGCCCATTTCCGCTCCCACGGGATTACCGGCTATTGGTACTTCACAGATGTCTTCAGCAAGAAGGAGGTAAAGAGTCTTCCTCCACATCGACTGTATAACTGCCCGTTTGAGCTCATTCCTGGTTCCATTCCTCCTAGGCGTAGAACATACCCGCTTTCTCCAGCAGAGTCTCAGGCTATGTCTGACTACGTCCAGGAGAATTTGGCCAGGGGCTATATTTAAAAATCCTCTTCACCCACCGGGTCTGGATTCTTTTTTGTCAAAAAGAAGGAAGGCTCTCTGCATCTCTGTATTGACCACTGGGGTCTGAATTACATCATGGTAAAGAACAAGTATCCCCTGCCGCTTATCCCGGAGTTCTTTGATCGTTTGAGGGGAGCATGGATCTTCACCAAACTTGATCTTCGTGGAGCCTATAATGTGATCCGTATCTGCTTGGGGATGAGTGGAAAACCACATTCAATACACGGGATGGACACTACGAGTATCTGGTCATGCCCTTTGTCCTCTGCAATGCTCCCATGGTTTTCCAGGAGTTCGTCAATTACATATTTCATGACCTCTTGTACTCCTGTGTTGTGGTATATTTGGATGACATCCTCGTCTTCTCTCTGGATCTATCTTCCCATAGACAAAATGTTCACCAAGTGTTGCAACGTTTAAGGGAGAACCGTCTCTCTGGCATGTTTGAAAAATGTATTTTCGAGCAGAAGTCCTTGCCATTTTTGGGATACATCATCTCCAGCGTGGGACTAAGGATGGATCCTCAGAAAATTTCCGCCATCCTCAACTTGCCGCTACTTCACGGGGTTAGAGCCATTCAACGATTCCTTCGTTTTGCAAACTATTACTGTCAGTTTATACTGTACCTCATTTCTCCTCATTGACTATGCCAATCTCGGCACTAATTCGCAAATGAGCCAATCCCAATGTTTGGTCTTCAGAGGCTAAGGACGCCTTTTTGTCCCTGAAACAGGCGTTTGCAACCGCTCCTGTGTTTCACCGCCCTGAAGCGAGCAGACCATTCATTCTCAAGGTGGATGCTTTATCTATGAGAGCTGGGGTGGTGCTTTCTCAGAAGTCTCTGTCTGGTCACCTAGTCACCTGCTGCTTTTTCTCTAAAGCGTTCTCTATTGCCAAGTGTAATTACTCCATCAGTGAAAAATAACTATTGGCCGTTAAGTTGGCTCTAGAGGAGTGGAGGTATCTGCTCAAGGGGGCGGTTAATCCCTTCAATAATTTTCTCCAACCACAAGAATCTCATGTATAACCAGTCGGCGCAAAGGTTAAACCCCCATCAAGCTAGATGGTCCCTGTTCTTTTCTCGCTTCAACTTTGAGCTTCACTTCTAGCCAGGCAACAAGAACATCAAGGCAGATGCTCTGTCAAGGTCTCTCCAATCGGATGACGCTGAAGAAGATCCATTTCACATCATTGATCCTTCCTAGATTATCTCTGTGGTTCCCTTCAGTATTGCTGCCTTACCCCCACGTAAGACATTTGTCACCGAAGATGACAGAGCGAGGGTGTTACTCTGGGGCCATTCCTCTAAGTTTGCCGGTCACGTTGGCATTAGAAAGACTCTTTCCCTCATCTCTCACCACTATTGGTGGTCTTCTCTCCATCAAGACATAAAGGATTTCGTCTCTTCTTGTCCTTCCTCCTTCAAGAGCAAGATTCTGAGACAACTACCATCGGGACCTCTGCTTCATCTTCCGATTCTGTCAGCTCTGTGGCAACATATAGGTATGGACTTTGTCACCAATCTTCCTCGCTCCTCGAGGTGCACAGTTGTTCTAGTGGTTGTGGACCGGTTTTTCAAGATGGCTCACTTTGTTCCTCTGCCTGGTTTACCCTCTTCACCTGAATTGGCCAAAACCTTTAATAGTCATATCTTCAGAATCCATTGGGTTCCCGCAACACATCATCTCCGACAGAGAAGTACAATTGACTTCTCGATTCTGGAAGGCCTTCTGTAAGCTTATGAATGTGACATTGGACTTCTCCTCTGCCGATCACCCGCAGACTAATGGCCAGGTGGAACGTACCAACCAGATCCTGACTTCTTACCTTCAACTTTTTTCCAATGCCCTTCAGAACAATTGGGTTAGTCTCCTTCCATGGGCAGAGTTTGCCTACAACAATCATTCCAGCGAGTCTTCCAGCAAGTCTCCATTTTTCATTGTTACTGGACAACTGCCTAATATTCCACTACCGGTTTGTCCAGTTTCGGGCATGCCTGCAGCCGACTCTCTGTCCATGGAATTTACTAAAGGTACCATCACACTGAGCAACTTTGCCAACGAGAATGACAGCGATCCGTGACTTGCAGCATCCTGGATAGCGATCTCGTTGTGTTTGACACGCAGCAGCGATCAGGATCCCGCTGTGACATCGCTGGTCGGAGCTAGAAGTCCAGAACTTTATTTTGTCGCTGGATCACCCGCTGTCATCGCTGGATCGGTGTGTGTGACACCGATCCAGCGATGTGTTCGCTTGTAACCAGGGTGAACATCGGGTTACTAAGCGCAGGGCCGCGCTTAGTAACCCGATGTTTACCCTGGTTACCATTGTAAATGTAAAAAAAAAAAAACACTACATACTCACCTTCTGATGTCTGTCACGTCCCTCACCGTCAGCTTCCCGCACTGACTGTGAGCGCCGGCCGTAAAGTAAAAGCAGAGCACATCGGTGACTTCACCGCTGTGCTTTACGGCCGGCACTGACACAGTCAGTGCGGGAAGCTGACGGTGAGGGACGTGACAGACACCGGAATGTAAGTATGTAGTGTTTTTTTTTTTTTACATTTACAATGGTAACCAGGGTAAACATCGGGTTACTAAGCGCGGCCCTGCGCTTAGTAACCCGATGTTTACCCTGGTTACCCGGGGACTTCGGCATCGTTGGTCGCTGGAGAGCTGTCACAGAGACAGCTCTCCAGCGACCACACAACGACTTACCAACGATCACGGCCAGGTCGTATCGCTGGTCGTGATCGTTGGTAAATTGTTTAGTGTAACGGTACCTTAAGATACAGGAAGAGACCAGGAGAGCCCTAGTTAACGCGAGAGATAAGATGAAGAGATATGCTGACAAATGGCATCTGGATTCCCCTCCTTATTGTCCTGGTGATAAAGTCTGGCTCCCTTCCAAGTATATCAGACTCAAGATGCCTTCTTACAAGCTGGGTCCTCTATACATTGGTCATTTTGAGATTCTGGCTCGAATTAATGATGCCTCCTACAAATTGAGGTTGCCTGCCTCGCTCTGTATTCCTAATTCCTTGCACATGTGGAAAAAAGGGAATCTAGCTCCAAGAGATAAAATCACTTAACTTTAATAGTATTCATTTAAAACAGAAATAGGCTATAAGACATACAAAAACCGGATATACCGGAAGGAGAGTGCCTGTGTAAACTATACGTGTTTCGAACACACAAGAGCACCTTATAGCTATAAGGCTATAGCTATAAGGCTATAAGAAAGACTTAGATCATGGTGGAAAATAAAGAAAATGTATAAATAGTAAAGTTAGAAAAACATACACAATGTTCCAGTTTGTAAATGTTCAGTACGGTAAGTATTCATACCCCTTTGCATTTTTCACTTTTTGTTTCTTGCAGTCATTTGGCAAATTCAAAAAAGTTCATTAAAAATTTAATGAAAAAGTAAAACTAGGGTGCATAGAGTACATTAATGAGAAAAAATGAACTTTTTTGAATTTACCAAATGGCTGCAATTAACCCCTTCACCCCCAAGGGTGGTTTGCACGTTAATGACCTGGCCAATTTTTACAATTCTGACCACAGTCCCTTTATGAGGTTATAACTCTGGAATGCTTCAACAGATCCTGGTGATTCTGACAAAGTTTTCTCGTGACATATTGTACTTCATGATAGTGGTAAAATTTCTTTGATATTACCTGCGTTTATTTGTGAAAAAAACGGAAATTTGGCAAAAATTTTGAAAATTTCGCAATTTTCCAACTTTGAATTTTTATGCCCTTAAATCACAGAGATATGTCACACAAAATACTTAATAGGTAACATTTCCCACATGTCTACTTTACATTAGCACAATTTAGGAACCAATTTTTTTTTTGTTAGGGAGTTATAAGGGTTAAAAATTGACCAGCAATTTCTCATTTTTACAACACCATTTTTTTTTAGGGACCACATCTCATTTGAAGTCATTTTGAGGGGTCTATATGATAGAAAATACTCAAGTGTGACACCATTCTAAAAACTGCACCCCTCAAGGTGCTCAAAACCACATTCAAGAAATTTATTAACCCTTCAGGTGTTTCACAGGAATTTTTGGAATGTTTAAATAAAAATTAACATTTAAATTTTTTTTACACAAAATTTATTTCAGCTCCAATTTGTTTTATTTTACCAAGGGTAACAGGAGAAAATGGACCCCAAAAGTTGTTGTACAATTTGTCCTGAGTACGCCGATACCCCATATGTGGGGGTAAACCAATGTTTGGGTGCACCGCAGAGCTCGGAAGAGAAGGAGCGCCATTTGACTTTTCAATGCAAAATTGACTGGAATTGAGATGGAACGCCATGTTGCGTTTGTAGAGCCCCTGATGTGCCTAAACATGGAAACCCCCCACAAGTGACACCATTTTGGAAAGTAGACCCCTTAAGGAACTTATCTAGATGTGTGGTGAGCACTTTGACCCACCAAGTGCTTCGCAGAAGTTTATAATGCAGAGCCGTAAAAATAAAAAATCATATTTTTTCACAAAAATTATCTTTTCGCCCCCAATTTTTTATTTTCCCAGGGATAAGAAAAGAAATTAGACCACAAAAGTTGTGCAATTTGTCCTGAGTACGCCGATACCCCATATGTGGGGGTAAACAACTGTTTGGGCGCATGGCAGAGCTTGGAAGGGAAGGAGTGCCATTTGACTTTTCAATGCAAAATTGACTGGAATTAAGATGGGACGCCATGTCGCGTTTGGAGAGCTCCTGATGTGCCTAAACATTAAACCCCCCCACAAGTGACACCATTTTGGAAAGTAGACCCCCTAAGGAACTTATCTAGATGTGTGGTGAGCACTTTGACCCACCAAGTGCTTCACAGAAGTTTATAATGCAGAGCCGTAAAAATAAAAAATCATATTTTTTCACAAAAATTATCTTTTTACCCCCAATTTTTTATTTTCCCAAGGGTAAGAGAAGAAATTAGACAACAGATGTTGTTGTGCAATTTGTCCTGAGTACGCCGATACCCCATATGTGGTGGTAAACAACTGTTTGGGCGCATGGCAGAGCTCAGAAGGGAAGGAGCGCCATTTGACTTTTCAATGCAAAATTGACTGGAATTAAGATGGGACGCCATGTCGCGTTTGGAGAGCCCCTGATGTGCCTAAACATTAAACCCCCCACAAGTGACACCATTTTGGAAAGTAGACCCCTAAGGAACTTATCTAGATGTGTTTTGAGATCTTTGATCCCTCAAGTGTTTCACTACAGGTTATAACGCAGAGCCGTGAAAATAAAAATTCTTTTTTTTTTTCTTCACAAAAATGATTTTTTAGCCCCCAGTTTTGTATTTTCACAAGGGTAACAGGATAAATTGGACCCTAAAAGTTGTTGTCCAATTTGTCCTGAGTACGCTGATACCCCATATGTTGGGGGGGAACCACTGTTTGGGTGCATGGCAGAGCTCGGGAGGGAAGGAGTGCCATTTGGAATGCAGACTTATATGGATTGGTTTGCAGGTGTCATGTTGCATTTGCAGAGCCCCTGATGTACTTAAACAGTAGAAACCCCCCACAAGTGACCCCATATTGGAAACTAGACCTCCCAAGGAACTTATCTAGATGTGTTGTGAGAACTTTGAACCCCCAAGTGTTTCACTACAGTTTATAACGCAGAGCCGTGAAAATAAAAAATCTTTTTTTCCACAAAAATGATTTTTTATCCCCCAGTTTTGTATTTTCCCAAGGGTAACAGGAGAAATTGGACCCCAAAAGTTGTTGGCCAATTTGTCCTGAGTATGCTGATACCCCATATGTGGGAGGGAACCACTGTTTGGGCGCATTGCAGAGCTCGGAAGGGAAGGAGCGCCATTTGGAATGCAGACTTAGATGGATTGGTCTGCAGGCATCATGTTGCATTTGCAGAGCCCCTGATGTACCCAAACAGTAGAAACCCCCCACAAGTGACCCGATATTGGAAACTAGACTCCCCAAGGAACTTATCTAGATGTGTTGTGAGAACTTTGAACCTCCAAGTGTTTCACTACAGTTTATAACGCAGAGCCGTGAAAATAAAAAATCTTTTTTTCCACAAAAATGATTTTTTTAGCCCCCAGTTTTGTATTTTCCCAAGGGTAAAAGGAGAATTTGGACCCCAAAAGTTGTTGGCCAAATTGTCCTGAGTATGCTAATACCCCATATGTGGGAGGGAACCACTGTTTGGGCGCATAGCAGAACTCGGAAGGCAAGGAGCGCCATTTGGAATGCAGACTTAGATGGATTGGTCTGCAGGCATCACGTTGCATTTGCAGAGCCCCTGATGTACCCAAACAGTAGAAACCCCCAAAAGTGACCCCATATTGGAAACTAGACCTCCCATGGAACTTATCTAGATGTGTTGTGAGAACTTTAAACCCCCAGGTGTTTCACTACAGTTTACAACGCAGAGCCGTGAAAATAAACAATCTTTTTTTTCCCACAAAAATGATATTTAGCCCCCCAAATTTATATTTTCCCAAGGGTAACAAGAGAACTTGGACCCCAAAAGTTGTTGTCCAATTTGTCTCGAGTACACTGATGCCCCATATGTTGGGGTAAACCCCTGTTTGGGCGCACGTTAAAGCTCGGAAGGGAAGGAGCACTGTTTTACTTTTTCAATGCAGAATTGGCTGGAATTGAGATTGGACGCCATGTCGCGTTTGGAGAGCCCCTGATATGCCTAAACAGTGGAAACTCCCCAATTCTAACTGAAACCCTAATCCAAACACACCCCTAACCCTAATCCCAATGGTAACCCTAACCACACCCCTAACCCTGACACACCCCTAACTCTAATCCCAACCCTAATCCCAACCGTAAATGTAATCCAAACCCTAACCCTAACTTTAGCTCCAACCCTAACCCTAACTTTAGCCCCAACCCTAACCCTAACTTTAGCTCCAACCCTAGCCCCAACCCTAACCCCAGCCCTAACCCTAACCCTAGCCCTAACCCTAGCCCTAACCCTAGCCGTGACCCTAACCCTAACCCTAGCCCTAACCCTAGCCCTAGCCCTAACCCTAGCCCTAACCCTAATGGGAAAATGGAAATAAATACATTTTTTTAATTTTATTCTTTTTCCCTAACTAATGGGGTGATGAAGGAGGGTTTGATTTACTTTTATAGCATTTTTTATAGCGGATTTTTATGATTGGCAGCCGTCACACACTAAAAGACGCTTTTTATAGCAAAAAAGTTTTTGCGTCTCCACATTTTGAGACCTATAATTTTTCCATATTTTAGTCCACAGAGTCATGTGAGGTCTTGTTTTTTGCGGGACGAGTTGAAGTTTTTATTGGTAACATTTTCGGAAACGTGACAGTTTTTGATCGCTTTTTATTCCGATTTTTGTGATGCAGAATGACCAAAAACCAGCTATTCATGAATTTCTTTTGGGGGAGGCGTTTATACCGTTCCACATTTGGTAAAATTGATAAAGCAGTTTTATTCTTCGGGTCAGTACGATTACAGCGATACCTCATTTATATCTTTTTTTATGTTTTGGCGCTTTTATACGATAAAAACTATTTTATAGAATAAATAATTATTTTGGCATCGCTTTATTCTGAGGACTATAACTTTTTTATTTTTTCTTTGATGACGCTGTATTGCAGCTCGTTTTTTGCGGGACAAGATGATGTTTTCAGCGGTGCCATGGTTATTTATATTTGTCTTTTTGATCGCGTGTTATTCCACTTTTTGTTCGGCGGTATGATAATAAAGCTTTTTTTTTTGCCTCGTTTTTTTTTTTTCCTACGGTGTTCACTGAAGGGGTTAACTAGTGATATAGTTTTATAGGTGGGGTCGTTACGGACGCGGCAATACTAAATATGTGTACTTTTATTGTTTTATTTTTTTTTATTTCGATAAAGAAATGTATTTATGGGAATATTTTTTTTTTCTTTATTTAGGAATTTTTATTTATTTTTTTTACTGATGTGGAAATTTTTTTTCTTACTTTTTTACTTTGTCCCAGGGAGGGACATCACAGATCGGTGATCTGACAGTTTGCACAGCACTCTGTCAGATCACCGATCTGACTTACAGCACTGTAGGCTAACCAGCGCCTGCTCTGAGCAGGCACTCGGTAAGCTACCGCCCTCCCTGCAGGACCCAGATGCAACGGCCATCTTGGATCCGGGCACCTGCAGCGAGGAGGAGGTAAGAGACCCTCGCAGCAACGCTGCAACGTTGCTCCGGGGGTCTCAGGGAAGCACGCAGGGAGCCCCCTCCCTGCGCGATGCTTCCCTGTACCGCCGGCACACCGCGATCATGTTTGATTGCGGTGTGTCGGGGGTTAACCCCTTCATGACCCAGCCTATTTTGGCCTTAATGACCTTGCCGTTTTTTGCAATTCTGACCAGTGTCCCTTTATGAGGTAATAACTCAGGAACGCTTCAACGGATCCCAGCGATTCTAAGATTGTTTTTTCGTGACATATTGGGCTTCATGTTAGTGGTAAATTTAGGTCGATAATTTCTGAGTTTATTTGTGAAAAAAACGGAAATTTGGCGAAAATTTTGAAAATTTTGCAATTTTCACATTTTGAATTTTTATTCTGTTAAACCAGAGAGTTATGTGACACAAAATAGTTAATAAATAACATTTCCCACATGTCTACTTTACATCAGCACAATTTTGGAAACAATTTTTTTTTTTGCTAGGAAGTTATAAGGGTTAAAATTTGACCAGTGATTTCTCATTTTTACAACAAAATTTACAAAACCATTTTTTTTAGGGACCACCTCACATTTGAAGTCAGTTTGAGGGTTCTATATGGCTGAAAATACCCCAAAGTGACAACATTCTAAAAACTGCACCCCTCAAGGTGCTCAAAACCACATTCAAGAAGTTTATTAACCCTTCAGGTGTTTCACAGCAGCAGAAGCAACATGGAAGGAAAAAATGAACATTTAACTTTTTAGTCACAAAAATGATCTTTTAGCAACAATTTTTTTATTTTCCCAAGGGTAAAAGGAAAAACTGGACCACGAACGATGTTGTCCAATTTGTCCTGAGTACGCTGATACCTCATATGTGGGGGTAAACCACTGTTTGGGCATACGGCAGGGCTTGGAAGGAAAGGAGCGCCATTTGACTTTTTGAATGAAAAATTGGCTCCAATCTTTAGCGGACACCATGTCGCGTTTGGAGAGCCCCCGTGTGCCTAAACATTGGAGCTCCCCCACAAGTGACCCCATTTTGGAAACTAGACCCCCCAAGGAACTTATCTAGAAGCATAGTGAGCACTTTAAACCCCCAGGTGCTTCACAAATTGATCCGTAAAAATTAAACAGTACTTTTTTTTCACAAAAAAATTATTTTAGCCTCAATTTTTTCATTTTCACATGGGCAACAGGATAAAATGGATCCTAAAATTTGTTGGACAATTTCTCCTGAGTACACTGATACCTCACATGTGGGGGTAAACCACTGTTTGGGCACATGGTAAGGCTCGGAAGGGAAGGAGCGCCATTTGACTTTTTGAATGAAAAATGATCTCCATCGCTAGCAGAGACCATGTCACGTTTGGAGAGCCCCCGTGTGCCTAAACATTGGAGCGCTCCCACAAGTGACCCCATTTTGGAAAGTAGACCCCCCAAGGAACTTATCTAGAAGCATAGTGAGCACTTTAAACTCTCAGGTGCTTCACAAATTGATCCGTAAAAATTAAAAAGTACTTTTTTTTCACACAAAATTTCTTTTAGCCTCAATTTTTTCATTTTCACATGGGCAACAGGATAAAATGGATCCTAAAATTTGTTGGGCAATTTCTGCTGAGTATGTTGATACCTCATATGTGGGGGTAAACCACTGTTTGGGTGCACGGCAAGGCTCGGAAGGGGAGGCGTGCCATTTGACTTTTTGAATGGAAAATTAGCTCCAATCGTTAGCGAACACCATGTCGCGTTTGGAGAGCCCCTGTGTGCCTAAACATTGGAGCTCCCCTACACGTGACCCCATTTTGGAAACTAGACCCCCCAAGGAACTTATCTAGATGCATAGTGAGCACTTATAACCCCCAGGTGCTTCACAGAAGTTTATAACGCAGAGCCGTGAAAATAAAAAAATAATTTTTCTTTCCTCAAAAATGAGTTTTAGCCCAGGATTTTTTAATTTTCCAAGGGTAATAGGAGAAATTGGACCCCAAATGTTGTTGTCCAGTTTGTCCTGAGTACGATGATACCCCATATGTGGGGGTAAACCACTGTTTGGGCGCACGTCAGGGCTCGGAAGGGAAGTAGTGACATTTGAAATGCAGACTTTGATGGAATGGTCTGCGGGCGTCACATTGCATTTGCAGAGCCCCTGATGTGCCTAAACAGTAGAAACACCCCACAAGTGACCCCATTTTGGAAACTAGACCCCGCAAGGAACTTATCTAGATGTGTGGTGAGCACTTTGAATCCCCAAGTGCTTCGCAGAAGTTTATAACGCAGAGCCGTGAAAATAATAAATGTGTTTCCTTTCCTCAAAAATATTTTTTTAGCCCAGAATTTTTTATTTTTGCAAGGGTAACAGGAGAAATTGGACCCCAAAAGTTGTTGTCCAGTTTCTCCTGAGTACGGTGATACCCCATATGTGGGGGTAAACCACTGTTTGGGCACATGCCGGGGCTCGGAAGGGAAGTAGTGACGTTTTGGAATGCAGACTTTGATGGAATGCTCTGCGGGCGTCACGTTGCATTTGCAGAGCCCCTGATGTGCCTAAACAGTAGGAACTCCCCACAAGTGACTCCATTTTGGAAACTAGACCCCCCAAGGAACTTATCTAGATGTGTGGTGAGCACTTTGAACCCCCAAGTGCTTCACAGAAGTTTATAACGCAGAGCCGTGAAAATAATAAATGTGTTTCCTTTCCTCAAAAATATTTTTTTAGCCCAGAATTTTTTATTTTTGCAAGGGTAACAGGAGAAATTGGACCGCAAAAGTTGTTGTCCTGTTTCTCCTGAGTACGCTGATACCCCATATGTGGGGGTAAACCACTGTTTGGGCACATGCCGGGGCTCGGAAGGGAAGTAGTGACGTTTTGGAATGCAGACTTTGATGGAATGGTCTGCTGGCGTCACGTTGCATTTGCAGAGCCCCTGATGTGCCTAAACAGTAGAAACACCCCACAAGTGACCCCATTTTGGAAACTAGACCCCCCAAGGAACTTATCTAGATGTGTGATGAGCACATTCAACCCCCAAGTGCTTCACAGAAGTTTACAACACAGAGCCGTGAAAATAAAAAATCATTTTTCTTTCCTCAAAAAAGATGTTTTAGCAAGCAATTTTTTATTTTCACAAGGGTAACAGGAGAAATTGGGCCCCAATGTTTGTTGCCCAGTTTGTTGTGAGTACAGTGATACCCCATATGTGGGGGTAAACCACTGTTTGGGCGCACGTCAGGGCTCGGAAGGGAAGTAGTGACATTTGAAATGCAGACTTTGATGGAATGGTCTGCGGGCGTCACGTTGCATTTGCAGAGCCCCTGATGTGCCTAAACAGTAGAAACACCCCACAAGTGACCCCATTTTGGAAACTAGACCCCCCAAGGAACTTATCTAGATGTGTGATGAGCACATTCAACCCCCAAGTGCTTCACATAAGTTTACAACGCAGAGCCGTGAAAATAAAAAATCATTTTTCTTTCCTCAAAAAAGATGTTTTAGCAAGCAATTTTTTATTTTCACAAGGGTAACAGGAGAAATTGGGCCCCAATGTTTGTTGCCCAGTTTGTTGTGAGTACAGTGATACCCCATATGTGGGGGTAAACCACTGTTTGGGCGCACGTCAGGGCTCGGAAGGGAAGTAGTGACATTTGAAATGCAGACTTTGATGGAATGGTCTGCGGGCGTCACGTTGCATTTGCAGAGCCCCTGATGTGCCTAAACAGTAGAAACACCCCACAAGTGACCCCATTTTGGAAACTAGACCCCCCAAGGAACTTATCTAGATGTGTGATGAGCACATTCAACCCCCAAGTGCTTCACAGAAGTTTACAACGCAGAGCCGTGAAAATAAAAAATCATTTTTCTTTCCTCAAAAAAGATGTTTTAGCAAGCAATTTTTTATTTTCACAAGGGTAACAGGAGAAATTGGGCCCCAATGTTTGTTGCCCAGTTTGTTGTGAGTACAGTGATACCCCATATGTGGGGGTAAACCACTGTTTGGGCGCACGTCAGGGCTCGGAAGGGAAGTAGTGACATTTGAAATGCAGACTTTGATGGAATGGTCTGCGGGCGTCACGTTGCATTTGCAGAGCCCCTGATGTGCCTAAACAGTAGAAACACCCCACAAGTGACCCCATTTTGGAAACTAGACCCCCCAAGGAACTTATCTAGATGTGTGATGAGCACGTTCAACCTCCAAGTGCTTCACAGAAGTTTACAACGCAGAGCCGTGAAAATAAAAAATAATTCTTCTTTCCTCAAAAATTATGTCTTAGCAAGTAATTTTTTATTTTTGCAAGGGTAACAGGAGAAATTGGACCCCAACAGTTGTTGCCCAGTTTGTCCTGAGTACGCTGGTACCCCAAATGTGGGGGTAAACCACTTTTTGGGCACACGTCGGGGCTTGGAAGGGAGGGAGCACCATTTGACTTTTTGAATGCAAGATTGGCTGGAATCAATGGTGGCGCCATGTTGCGTTTGGAGACCCCTGATGTGCCCTAACAGTGGAAACCCCTCATTTCTAACTTCAACACTAACCCCAACACACCCCTAATCCTAATCCCAACTGTAGCCATAACCCTAATCCCAACCCTAACCCCAACACACCCCTAACCACAACCCTAACCCCAACACACCCGTAACCCTAATTCCAACCCTAGCCCTAATTCCAACCCTAACCCTAAGGGTATGTGCCCACGTAGCGGATTCGTGTGAGATTTTTCCGCACGACTTTTGAAAAATCTGCAAGTAAAAGGCACTGCGTTTTACCTGCGGATTTACAGCAGATTTCCAGTGTTTTTTTGTGCGGATTTCACCTGCGGATTCCTATTGAGGAACAGGTGTAAAACGCTGCGGAATCCGCACAAAGAATTGACATGCTGTGGAAAATACAACGCAGCGTTTCTGCACGGAATTTTCCGCACCATGGGCACAGCGGATTTGGTTTTCCATAGGTGTACACGGTACTGTAAACCTGATGGAAAACTGCTACGAATTCGCAGCGGCCAATCCGCTGCGGATCCGCGGCCGATCCGCTGCGGATCCGCGGCCGATCCGCTGCGGATCCGCGGCCGATCCGCTGCGGATCCGCTGCCAAATCCGCACATGCCATAACCCTAACCCTACCCGTAACCCTAACCCTAGTTCTAACCCTAACCCTAGTTCTAACCCTAACCACAGTGGGAAAAAAAAAAATATATATTTTCTTTATTTTATTATTGTCCCTATCTATGGGGGTGATAAAGGGGGGGGTTTATTTATTATTTTTTTTATTTTGATCGCTGTGGTAGAACCTACCACAGCGATCAAAATGTACCTGCAAGGAATCTGCCGGCCGGCGGGCGTACTGAGCATGCGCCCGCCATTTTGGAAGATGGCGGCGCCCAGCGAGGAGACGGCCGGACACCGGGAGGATCGGTAAGTATGAAGGGGTGGTGGGGGGGTGGATCTGAGCACAGGGGGGGTGATCGGAGGACGGGGGGAGCGGACAGCAGGACGGGGGAGCGGGCAGGAGCATGGGGCAGCGGAGCACAGGACGGAGGGGACCGGACCCCATAACGGAGCGGTGGGGGGGCGATCGGTGGGGTGGGGGGTGGTCACTTCAGGTTTTCCAGCCATGGCCGATGATATTGCAGCATCGGCCATGGCTGGATTGTAATATTTCACCTGTTTTTTAGGTGAAATATTACAAATCGCTCTGATTGGCAGTTTCACTTTCAACAGCCAATCAGAGCGATCGTAGCCACGGGGGGTGAAGCCACCCCCCCTGGGCTGAAGCACCACTCCCCCTCTCCCTGCAGATCGGGTAAAATAGGAGTTAACCCTTTCACCCGATCTGCAGGGACGCGATCATTCCATGACGCCACATAGGCGTCATGGGTCGGATTGGCACGGGTTTTCATGACGCCTATGTGGCGTCATGGGTCGGGAAGGGGTTAATGTGCCGGGGGCGGTCCGTGACCGCTCCTGGCACATAGTGCCGGATGTCAGCTGCGATAATCAGCTGACACCCAGCCGCGATCGGCTGCGCTCCCCCCATTGGGCCTACTATCCCGTCGAGGTGGGGTGGGCCCGTATGACCACCGACGGGATAGTACGCCCAATGACAGAAAGGGGTTAAGCAAAAAGTGAAAAATTTAAAGTGGTATGTGTTAGGACTGGCGGAACGCAACAAATAATATTTAGAGAGGCTATGAGGTGTGTTCGCAGTCTGGGCTCCACCGTGCAGAAAGGACACCTGCTGCTCGGTAATGGCGGACTAGATGGCGGTATAATGTGAATACACACACGGGTTAGCTTCACCGGGTATGAAGGAAGTGAACCCTGTTACATCACAGGGCCGTGATACCGCATAGAGAGCACAAGTAAAGGGTCACAGAACTCTGTCCCAAGAAATGGGGAAAGAGTTCCTCTAGATCTCTTACGCTTGACACCGTTACTGTGGTGTCAGGGGTAGAACTGAACTAATAATAATAATAATAATTTATCCCACAAGAGTGCGTACAACGCCGCTCTGGTGGACGCCACTAACCACCCTAACCAGGGCCCGGAAAGCGCACTAAGCACACGGCGCCGCACTGGCAGTCGCTGCTGAGAGACGCTGATTTGTGTGCTGGATGTGCAGAGTAGCACTGTCTGGTGCTAGGTAGCTTCCACCATTCGCGAGCAGGCAATAACACTAGGGATGGGAATGATTCGGAGCGTTCATCCATCGACAGGCATTCATCTACACACACAAGTAAATAAGTTTACACTAGCACATGGCAGAGAGTCCATGCAAACCTTTAATAGCAGTAGTGCTCCAGGACCTTCCTGATGGTCCAATAGGAGCCACAACAGGACCTGAGCATGTGACCCCCGACTTCCAATGGGAGGTCGTCCCGTGGGCATGCTCAGTATGGGAAAAGCAGGACTTAGTCCCAGAAAGGCCTGCTTGCTGCTGATCAATGCTCGCTACAAAGGCAGAGCCTGGAAAGGCAGCAGTAACCATTTGCACAGTATCAGCTTGAGCCAGATGCTGGGACCGATGTCTCCGCTGAGCAGGTTCCACTGTGGCTGGAGGAGAATGGGAGACCGCAGTGGACATGGTTTGAGATTCCCCCTGTGCAGCGGCAGGAACTCAACACTTAACAGGTATGAATACTTTCCGTACCCACTGTACAATATGTCCATCTCCTTTCATATTAGGGCAAGATGTCAGTCCTTGAAGTCCCAACTCCACCACTCCAGAGTGCAGCGAACTGAGGAAGCAAAAGAATGGCCAACTAATAGTGCAAATATCACATGAGAATCCCGGGGTACCAGCAGACAGAAAGACACACCAAAGGTAAGTAAACATTGCATTAAACATAGATCACACTGTTGGATTCGATTTTTTTGCATTTATGTCCCTGCTTAAATTTTAACTTTCTAGTATGTTTCAATAAACTTTGTTAGTTTATGGCATTTGCTTCCCTTTTTCTCTTGTTTTTGGTTTATACCCTTATGGAAGTACAACTAATCTAGGCTGCATATGGCTTTATCTTGCTAATTTCTGTACTTACTTTACAGTTCTTTTTGGCTCAGTGCATATAAAAGCCAGAGACCAAACCTGGCTAACCTGTATGGATACTGTTTTTAGTGGGGACACTATGCAAAATAGTTCAAGGAAAAGTGGGCAAAAAATAGATTTAACAAATTCCTTGAAATATTTATTTAAAAAAGAATATGTACATGGGGAATAAAGCATCTTTCGAGAACTATTTAGCTAAAGGACTGATCCCTAGAGGGTTACGTGTATGAACTATGCTGTCATTCCCAGTTGAAGACATTTAGTTTAGGACAAGGTGGGAGGAATCATGTAACACGTTCAAAATCCCTAATGGAATTTTTGATTGCTAATAATAAAAAAATTCTGGACAAATTGAATGTTGACATTGAGAGCACTCGTTTAAAACTACTAGAGAACTTATCTATATCAGAGGTAGATGCCTTGAATGAAGACATCAACACTCAATTCCAAGTCTGGGAAAAAGAAGTAAAAGAAACTAAAACAAAGAAATTTCAAAACGATCTTCATGACTTCATTAGTGGTACCATTTATAGATGGAAATCCACTCACAGCAGTGAATCTAGTACCACCAGATCATTTTCTTTTTGATCCTTATCATCAAGGGAAGGTGACGATGAGACAGCAAAATGGATGTACAACTTAAGTTAAAACAATAGGAAGAAAGGGGATAATTATAGAAGATGTGGTAATTGAACTGATAATCCCTAAAAGTCAAAACTCCAGGTGGTAATACTTTCGGAGATTGAACTTACACAACCTCAGTTAGAGGTATTAAGTTTGGGGCTCACCTTCTCACCAGTTTCCCCTTTAATTATTTTCTAGCTGTAAAGGACCTCCAGCTTATTCACAAGCCAGCTAGTGCTTAAAAAATTGCATGAGAAACCTCATACGGGAGAAAATTGGACTGAGAAAGTATTGCAAGCCATCTATTCTCCACACTAGAGGAGTTAGGTGGTGAACAGGAAAAATCCACCAGCACAGGTAAGTTTATACTGCCTATCTCCCCCAAATTTCCCCCTTTAAATCTGTACCCCAATGTTGAAATGTTCGTGAAACTGGTAACAAGAGATTTTGAACAGATCTCAAACAAAGAACTGATGACAACTTCACATTTGATCAGAAAACTGCATTAGGGGAACTAAAAAATCTAAGAGAGATTGTGATAAGACCAGCAGATAAAGGAGAAAATGTGGTGATATGGCCGACTAAAATGTATGAAAAAAGCTTTCAGGCAATTGAGGGATGAGACATGTTATAAAAGTTTAACTTATAATCCCTCTCTGACTTTTCAGGTAGACTTCTATCTTAAACTACTGGTATACAACCTACCCTCTCAAAGATACTGGAGATGTGTTGAAAAAAGTGGAAGGAATGCCTATGGGCAATGACATGTGGCTTGTTACTTTAGACGTAGAGTCATTGTATACATCCATCCACCATCATGATGGAATCCAAGCAGTAAAAACCTTCTTAACAATGACTGATTACAATACTGATTTGAATAATTTCCTCCTGATCCTCAAATTTGCATTGTACCTAGTGATGAGCGAATATACTCGTTACTCGAGATTTCTCGAGCATGCTCGGGGGTCCTCCGAGTATTTTTTAGTGCGTGAAGATTTAGTTTTTCTTGCCTCAGCTGAATGATTTACATCTTTTAGCCAGCATTAGTACATGTGGGAATTCCCTAGCAACCAGGCAACCCCCACATGTGCAAGAAAAACTAAATCTCCGAGCACTAAAAATTACTCGATTAACGAATATATTCGCTTATCACTAATTGTAACACAATTTTTTTTTTACTTTTAAGGAAAGTATTTATTTGCAGAAACAAGGTAAAGAAATGGGGGTGACTTTTGCCCCCTCATATGCAAATTCATTGGTGTGGACGTGGGAGAGATACATTTTCTTTTCCAGGCCAATAACATTTATTGGGAAGGTCCTGTTCTGGGTCTACTATATAGATAACATCCTTATGATCTGGCAGGGTACAGAACAGGATCTTCTCACTTTTCTGGAAATTTTGAATAATAATACCTTGAACATCAAATTAACCTGTGAATATAGCCAAACAATGATTGATTTTCAGGTCATTATAATAATCTTTTTTTAATTTTTATATAGCGCTAGCATATTCCACAGCACTTTACAGTTTGCACACACTATCATCGCTGTCACTGATGGGGCTCACAATCTAAATTCAAATTTCAGGAGGAAAAGAAGGACTCCAAGAAACCAATATATTTTGAAAAGACTCTGCTGTGAATTCCCATCTTCACGCGTCTTCATCACATCCATTTATTAATGAAATACCCACTGGGCAATTCCTTAGAGCCAAAATAATTTGTTCTAATGATCAAGCCTTTTTTGAGCAGGCAGATACCCTCAATGCAAAATTTGAAGAATGTGGGTACTCAAAAAGGAGTATCAAGAGGGGCCTGATTAAAGCCTCCTAAACCAAACAAACCAATTTGTTACAACCACAAGAAAAACCCGTGAATGATCAAAAGGTAAGATTCATTTCAACATACAGTAGCAAGTGGACTGAAATGAGAATTGCACTGAAAAAATACTGGCCACTATAAAAAATGTATCAAACTTTGATGAAATATCTGTATGACTAACCATTAATCACCTACAGGAGGTCTTCCAACCTTAAGAAGGATCAACTTGTCCACAGTTACTACCCTGGACCTAGCCAGGAGAAAGCCTTCGGTTCCAAAGGACACAAGTGGGGATTTTTTCCCTGCAAGAATTGTATTGCTTACCCCAACATGTCCTGTGCTTCCACATTCGAATCCAGCAATAGTAAAAATTTTTTACCATCATCCAACATTTCACAAGTAATACGATTGGCATTGTGTGTTACACAGTATGCCCATGTCCTAAAATTTATGTAGGCCTTGCATCCAGACCCTTAAAGAACAGTTAGGGAACATTATCAGGACATTCAAAATGCCTGTGATACTGAGGACATATCACTTTTGAACCCAGTGCCCAGACACTTTAAAATTGTCCATGATTGTGATGCAATCCATTGATGGTCACTGGGATTGATAAGGTATATAATTGATCAGCATGGCGGCTATTGGAGGAAAAATCTTGCTCAACTGGAGGCTCGTTGGAGTTCCAAGATTGGGTCGGTCCAACCTCACAGTTTAAATGAAGTTTTAAGTTTTCCCCCTTTCCTTTAGATAGTGTAATATATCTAATGTTATGAATTGTTGGTTTCTTTTATCTTGTTCTTAATTAACTTTTTTCTTTCTTATTTTTTTAGTGATCTATGTTTAATGCAATGTGTACTTACCTTTGGTCGGTGTGGCTTTCTGTCTGCTGGTACCCTGGAATTCTAATGTGCTCTTTGCACTATGGATGGTCTCTATTATTCACTTATTATCATTACTCTTCTTATTCTTTACAAATCAATACAAGCACTAATCTTCCATGCACCTTTACAGTATGCACCACAGCCACTTTGCAAATAAATCAGCAAATTATCACTTTAACTTATATTAATGAATTTTAACACATCAACAAACTATGGATCAGACATAGAATTCCTGAAATCCTTCTTAATTAATCCCCTAGCTTATTTAAACTATTTCTTTGACAGCTCTTAATTATTATTACAACACACCTATAGTGCATATTACACACAACTCCTTATATCCATTGCTAGTTATACCTGCTGGTTTTGATATGCAGTTAATCTAAAGTGCCCAGTCTCTTTCTAAAACTATGCAGCTATCATGCGCATTATGTAGCTGAATCACAAACTGTGAGCACCCACGGCTGTAAGCTCTCCTGACGGTTTCCTGTCTGGAGTTGCCATGGAGACGCATCTCAGTTGCATTGAATGGGGGTGTGGACTAGCGTCACATGACGCTGATCAGCGGTAACATCATGCCCGTCCGCCGGTAGAAGCGCCACATCCAAGCCGCAACCACCACTGATTAAAACACCGTATATAAGAACCACATATCAGTACCTCTAGACACATGCACCCCTAAGAAGAAGCTAAACACGAAATGCGTGTCAGGGTTCCTCTGCCACTCTAAGGTTAATCCACCTTTGCTGCACCTCTTGTATTACTATCTTATTGTTTGCCTTTCTTACTGCTACAACATATATGCTTGATCTAAGGTGACTCACCTATCCTATATATATTTTTACTTGTTATACTTTAGATCTAAATTAAGCTATGTGGTACTATTTATTACACTTTTTTATATAAAGCAGCTAGGTATAGGGCACTATTGGAATACGTTGCCTAATATGATGATAATTGACTTTATGTAAGATTGTATACTGTGCAGTTTATATTAACTCTTTCCAGGCTCCAATCCCCTTACTGGGTGGAACTTGTCTCAGGCTCACCCCTGATATGTACAGTAAGTTATCTAAGTAGACCATCCTTTTAGTCTGTGAAACCTTCACAGCCTTATAAATGCATTGATATATCCTAGTGTTAAGCTTGCTACTGAGTTAAGCCTGAGTTTATTTATTTAAGGTGATTTTCTTGTAACTTTTGGGGAACTACATGCGGTGTACTCCTTATAAAAGTGGTCCTTTTTTCTTGCATTTAAGTCCCTGCTTAAATTGTCTCTTCCTAGTATGCTTCAATAAACTTTGTTATGTTATGGCATTTGCTTCCCTTTTTCTCTTTTTATACACTTATGAAAGTTCCACTAATCTAGGCTGCATATGGGTTTATTCAATTATGGCCTGTGATTAGTAGTACTACAGCTCGAGGGGCTGGTGCTAGTACAATGGCTTGCGACAAGTGGGTCTCCACTCCTGCATCATATTTGGTCATTGTTCCTAGGCTCCACTGCTTCATTCCATATATTTGTGATTCATATTACCTCAAAGTTACTGAGGCCTATAGACTTGAAGAGCATGCTCATGTCTTATATTCCATGTGTATTTCTTCCTTTTGCTAATAGATTTTTTAACCCTCTATATGCACCATTTGGTTGTGTTTTGGCATTATTGATTATATTTGATTTGGTGACATATTCAAGACTTATTTTACTCATAATGGGTGTTTTTCCTTTAAAGCTTTAATGCATTCATATATATTTATCATGGCTTCATTGTAGGTTGCTGTGTTGATAGATTTACCTTAAAAATATATAGGTATTATGCATATATACTGTGGCTAATATTTTAAATTGTTCAGTGGGTTACCTAGTAGTGGACATTGGAGGTAGAGTGTTAGTCCTAATATGGACACACAAAGTGGATTTTTATTATCATAGCTGTGTTGCTTTTTTAAATGTTGTTATTATGACATGTTATTGTTTGTTCATGTCTTTTCAGTAAAGCATTTCATTATTTTATTCAGTTATCCTGACTATGTAGCACGCTTCTTTCTTAATTATAAGCAAGTACCCTATCTGACAGTGATTTCAGATACATTTTCTGCAAAAAACATTGTGCTGTCTTGCTTTCGCTTTCTAGTGAATTACCTATGAAGAAAAAATGATTAATTAAAATTCAAATGCAATAAGACAGATATCCGCTACACCTTTTCACCGATTCATCACACTAAGTCTGATACTGCTGCTGGCACAATCCCCATGTCTCTCTTCCCTTACTAACTATATCTTTCTATTATTCCAAAACTTAGCCTCTCACCTGTTTCAGTGCTGCAGTTATGCAGCACTTTATTGTCTGGAACATTTTTCCAATGTTTTAGGTCTTTCCCTTGCTAATTCTGTGGCTGATATCTTGCATATTCCCACTATTCTAAAATCACCCTAAAATGGCTGTTGCATTCCAGCCTTAGGCTTTATATGAGTTATGACAGACCCTTCTGATTGATGGCAATATACCGTATGGTATTGTAGTTGCAAAGAATTAAAGAATTAAAGAATTAGTGGGACTCTTGTGCGACCATGCGTAAGGTCATGTCAACCTTTTTTAACTGATGCAGTCTTCTGTAATGTGTAAAAAGGTGACAGGCGTCTGTTGGTAATTTGTGTCAATCAAATGGTATATTGTTTGAATTCGCTGGAACCTGTAAATTTTGTGTCATTTCTCAGCAGAAATTCCAAATTAAGCTGGATTTGCCAATGATATGTAGATAAGTACTTTATGTGTATGACCAACTTTAGCTTTTCTATCCTTGATAATTTCTAAAACTTTCATTCTCTAACTTTTCAAAGTTAGACAAACAGTCCTTGAAAATGTATGTTCTTGCAAATAAACTGATAGGTTATCAGTAGATAAAACACTTAAGAGCTAATGCTAGGTGTTGCCATACATAGTCTTGGTAATGTGTTTCATTCTGCTTCCTTCTCCAGACTTTTTGCTGCATATAAAATTCAAGGACATGGATAGAATTTGTTCAATACAAAATTTCTGGAAATATTGAGATACCTTTGGTTACAACACAGGGCATGGGAGCTTATTATAATGCTCGTGTCTTGTGTTGCAGCCAGAGGTGATCAAGCTGTCCATCCTCATTTCATTATGGATCCAACAAGATAAAAGAAAGACACCAAGAATGAAGATCTTGAGGTTAAACTGGTATTGTAGTTCTTCATAATAATGGTAGACTTTGCATTACGTTGTTTAGAGGTTAAATGTAACGTGCTTCAAAAGTCTTCAATGAAAAATACAAAATATCTATTTTTCCTATTTTTCATGTACTTGCATCTTATATTAGCACATATTTGTAATCTAATACTTTTGTGATATCACATATGAGAAGTATATTTATAGATGTTTAAGATTATTAATAAATAATAAATAGTTATGGATATTTTTGCCTTTAAGATAAAAAATATAATTGGTGTTATCATTAAATATTTCTGTGAATAATTAGCAAAACTTTAATTTTTATAATGAATGGATACAGCTGTGTTCTGATTTGAAATTACCATTTTTCTACTTTATACACATTACGGTAAGTCTAGTAGTTTGGCTTTTATTTAGCATCGTATCTTTCATTTATAACAGAGCCAAGTCAGCTTTTGAGATATATTTACATAATAGATTTCAAGATACTTGCAATAAATTGTGCTGGAACTCCTAATGGAAAGTAAATAATGCAAGTATTAACAAGATGGAAAAGTAATGAAAAACAATAGCCACAATGTGAAAATTATTGTGGAAACATAGACTATCACAATATTTTATTTTTTTAAAGAGTTAAATTTATTTATGATATTGATCATTGCATTGAAGAAGTAAGCCTCTTTATTTAATTTAAATTGTTTGTAATCATTTAAATTAAATATATCAAATACCATGACTTACATAACTCCATATCTACTGCTATAAAATTACTTGCCTTTATTTTACTAAAGTAGCTCACTTTTTTCAAACATTGATGCTATAGGCTTGAGAGAATGCCTGAGAAAATCAGAGTTTGATCAAAGTGTGGTCCAATATTCTCGGATGTGGAGAAGATGGAAAAAAAATGTCTCCATCTTCTCAATTGTTTCAGTCTGTGAAAATCTGACCACAGACCACACTCGTATATCATACGACTGTGGTCGTTTTGTTTTACAGACCCATTGACTAGTATGGCTAAGTGTGATCCGATTTACTGATGCAAGTCATACATTCTGCAATTATTTCCACGGACAGACTCGACCCAAGGAAAAGTGCGGTCATATGCATAGCCCCATTGAATAACATTGGACCGAGTGCAATCCAATGTTTTATCACATCGCGCTTGAACAAATAATACAGTCATCTGCGTGAGCCTTTTCATCAAACTTTAACTTACAAAACTAAGGTCTTTAAATGGTGTTATCCTAAGAAATTTATTCAATATAATATGTGAAATTAAAAAAAAAATGTTACTACTCAGGCAACTCCATATCAATTACTATATCTTATCATGTAAAATAAAAATTTCCTGTACTCGCCTCCAATGCCAACGCTTCCAGCGATGTTGGCTTCAGGTCTCACATAACATTGTAATGACAAGTGAACACTGCAGCCATGAAACCAAAGGAAGTGAATGTGAAGCGGCTCATTAGTAGAAGCTGACTAGCTAAAGTGCTCAGATATAAAAGATCTTCACTGGGAGACCAGGCACCAACATCGCTGGAATGGTGTCAGCACTGGAGATAATTACAGGCTGTTTTTTTTTTTTTTTCATTTTTGTTTTTGTTCAAATAGTTTTTATTAAACATTATATATGACAAATGACAAATACATGAAGATTTATACGTTTTGTAAGGGAAGGAAAATGGTAGAATAAGGGAGGGAAGGAGGGGAGGGGGAGGGAGGGATGAAAGGGAGGAAACATAGGAAAAACTAGAGAACTTTACTTCCAGTATTATTTCCCAAAATGGGATAAAAGTAAACCATAACTTTCATTTTTAGAAAATGTGATCTCAGATATTACCAACAGGGAATATAGAAAACCCGAGATCTCATCTGAGTGTTGGTGTAATATATTAGAAATAAAGGAAATATCCTCAAAGAAAATCAAACGACCTAATAACATCAGATAGGTAAAAAAAAACTATGTTTGAGGATACATAGCATTCCACTTGTCCCATTTTAAACCATATTTGGATATATTTCCATTTACAACCGCAAATCTATGTTCTAATGAATTATGGAGATAGAGCCTGTCGACAATGTCAGAAAGTCCCGGGACCGTTTTACTCTTCCAATAGAAGGCGATCAAATTTTTTGCAACTAAAAGTATATGTACAATCACATAGGGAAGGGTGTATACTATCCAGGTCAATAGAGAGCAAGGCAGTTTGAGGAGTAAGAGAGAATTTTTTATTAAGGATTTTATTAATGTAGATGGATATCTGTGTCCAAAGGGGTTTGATTTTTGGGCAACTCCAAAATAAGTGCAGCAAACTTCCCGGAAATCCACACTCTCTCCAACAGAGAGGGGATTGTGAATTATTAAAGTGAGAAAGCCTTACCGGAGTCAGATACCATCTAGTCAATAACTTGAAAAAGGACTCATGGAGTGTAAGAGATATATTAGAGGTATAAGTATTGACTATGGCCCTTTCCCAAAGCTCCTCACTGAAAGGAGTTCTCAGATCTTTTTCCCAGCAGTTTAAGTAGGAATTTTTAGTAAAAGTAGTGTCATTGTTAAAATAATTGTAAAGATGTTTAGTACTCCAAAACAACTTGTGGTCAATGTTATTCAGGAGTAGGGTTGCTATTTCTGCCTTTGAATATGGCCCTTTTATGAATTTATTAATTTGATCTTTTAGCATAACATATGCCATGAAATCCGAAGACGGAAGATTGAATTTTTTAAAAAATTTTTCAAAGGTAGTGAAGTTACCGTCATATAAGTCTCTGACTGTTTTGATACCCAGTCCTGGCCAATTCGCTGGTAACTGGGCATCATAAAGATCTGTAAGAAGTGTGAGCGGAAAATTATGTAAAATTTCTGATTTATTAGTGCCCCTCTTGGGTCTTGCCAATTTACTCCAAGCGGCAGAGATAGCACCTATAATGGGGTGTGAAGACCTAGGAGGTTTGGATTTAAATATTTTATCGTATATGCAATATTTTAGGGGGCGATATTTGTTATAAGAAGTTTCCAAATCTACACAAGCCGGTCTTGAAGAGTGATTGAACCAAGTGTGGCTTTGCTTTATGAGGTTGCTGAGGTAGTAGGCTTGAATGTTCGGTAATCCTAAGCCGCCTCTGGATTTATTTTTATAGAGAATGTTACTAGCCACGCTCGCTCTTTTATTACCCCATATAAATGAGTTAATCGATTCTTGGATTTTGTTTAAGAGGGCAGTTGGGATCGATAGTGGAAGTGACCTAAATAGGTAAATGATTTTGGGGAGGGCAAATGTCTTAGCTGCACGTACCTTACCAGTCCATGTCAGCCCAGATTTACTCCAGGTGAGAAAATCCTGTGAAATAATTTTTAATACTTTCCCGATATTACTTTTAACAGTGGATGAGATGTTTTTAGTGAACGATATTCCTAGATAGGAGATTTCAGTCTCCTCCCAGGTGAAGCCCGCACTCCTCCTTAAAAGATCCTCGGATTGCTTGTCCAAATTGAATTGAAGTATCTTGGATTTTTTATTGTTAATTTTGAAGTAGGAAACCCTAGAGAAAGATTCCAGAATTCCCAACAAATTTGTAACTGAGGTAATTGGATCCGAAAGGGAAAGCAGCAAGTCATCCGACTAATTTTGTATTGACGATGAGTAGTGTTGATACCCTTGATTAAATCGTTGTAACTCGAATCGCCAATGGTTCAATAGCTAGCGCGAATAAGAGGGGTGACAATGGGCACCCCTGTCTGGTGCCGTTACTTATTGAAAAGGTTTTAGACATATGGTTGTTGATGTAGATCCGCGCACTAGGAGAAGAATACAGGGCAAATATGGATGTGATTAATCCTTCCCCAAAACCAAAGCGAGTCAAGACAGCTCTAAGGTATTCCCAATTAATTCGATCGAACGCTTTTTCAGCGTCGAGAGCGATTATTAGTGAAGGGGTTTTATCTATGTTTATTTTATCGATAATATTAATAAGCCTTCTAGTCCCATCTGAAGTTTGTCTTCCCATGATGAAACCCAATTGATCATTGTGAATCAGCTTGGGAAGAATATTTTTCAATCTCTCTGCAAGAATTTTTGAGTAAATTTTAAGGTCACAATTTATAAGAGAGATGGGCCTATAATTCTGGACCTTGTCAGAGTCGCTTTGGCTCTTGGGGATCATTATTATAGTTGCCTCCAACATTTCCTTTGGAAGGAACCACAAACAGATGCTCTGTTAAAGATCTGCTCCAGGCGCGGGGACAGGACATCAGAGAAGATTTTGTAATATTCACCACAGAAACCGTCAGGTCCAGGGGATTTTTGCGGCTTTAAATTATGAATTATATTTTTTATTTCATCAGTATGGAATGGTGCGGTTAGGAGATCCAGATCTACCGGATCTATTTTAGGAAGTTGCATGTCCTTCAAGAATTCTTCTATAGCTGTTTTGTCTGGATGGGAAGTACTAGGATCTAATTTGAGATTATAAAGATTATGATAAAACTCAGCAAAGGTATCAGCAATTTCTTTTGTGTGATATTTGAGCTCACCTTGTGGGTTTAGGATCTTGGATACTCTATTTTTAATTCTCTCTTTTTTTAGTTTATTCATCATGAATTTTGTCGGCTTGTTCAAAGAGGAGTAGGCTTTGAATTTAGCTGTTTTAATTACTGAGTCGTAATCCGATTGGATGGTCTCTTTCAGTTTTTGTCTAAGTTTGAGGATATCAATATGAATATCCGAGGAGGGTGAGGGAAGGCTGTTCTGGACTTCTTCTTTAGTTTTGATTTGTAATTGTAGATTTTTTATGTTCTCTCTTTTCTTTCTGTTACATATGGATGAGATCTGTATGAGTTTGCCTCTCAGAACTGCCTTGTGGGCATTCCACAGAGTGAACGGGTCAATTCCCTCCGTTGCATTGTCAACAAAGTAATTCCTAATGGTTTCCTCTAATTCTGTTTTGAATTCGGGAATATTAAGATGGGTAGCGTTGCATTTCCATGTGTGGGAATTTTGGGACTGCGCGAAAAGGCTAATTTCCGTCAATACTGGGGAATTATCTGAAAACGTTTTATCTAGGATGGCTACTTTTTTGAATTTAGGCAGGGAAAAGATGTCAGTTAAAACCAGGTCAATCCTCGAAGAGGTCTTATGGACAGAGGAGTAATGTGTATACTCCCGGGAAGTGGAATTGAGGCACCGAAAAACATCATAGAACTCATTGTTCCTGATCCAATCATTTATAGAAGGTGCAAGATGGCGGGTGGCTGAGGAGGAATCAATATGCCCATCCGGGACGATGTTGATATCACTCATCAGGAGCAAAACCCCTTTTTGGTGTGCCTTAATTCTTTTTAAAATTTTGTTGAGGAAGTTTTTCTGTCTATTGTTTGGGGCATAAATGTTGGCAATAGTATGTGGGTGGTTGTTTATTAGACAGACCAAGATATGGAACCTGCCTTGTGGGTCCTTGATTTCTTCTGTTAGCTGGAAAGGGACTGAGTCCCTAACTATGGTGATTACTCCAGCTCTCTTTTTTTGTTGTAAAGAAGAGAAGATATGTGGATAGATTTTATGTGAGAATGGAGGATGTTTACCTTCAATGAATTTGACCTCTTGGAGGCATATGATATCTGCCTTGCTCTGCTTGATCTCCTTCCACACTGTATATCTCTTCCAAGGGCTGTTTAAACCTCTGACATTGTACGACAGGCTCCGTAGGGACATTAGACACTAACTGACTTCTCCTCTATAGGAAGCAACGTGAAAAGAACAAGTTTATTATATACAATTGAAGCAACAAAATTATAAATTTTTAAACAGTTAATCAGCAAGGAGTGAGAACCCACTAAAGTTCTCTTGAAGGATCTCACTCTCAGTGAGATCTCTTCTGGTTTTGGGAAAAGTTTGTGTAATGAGAGACTCCAGCTACACCCATGGTGAGTGTAAGAGACCAACAGATAATAGAATTACACTACACAGGATCAAAGAAGTGTAATGTTAGGCTACCCGTTGGATAGAAACTTAAGGAAGTCCCAGCCTTCGTCTGGACTAATCAAGGGGATCACCTTCCCTCTATACAAGACCAGAAGTTTAGTAGGGAAGCCCCACTTGTATTGGATCCCCTTGTCCCTCAACTTTGCAGTGACCTCTCTAAAGGACCTGCGAACGTCAATAGTGTGTTTTGAAAGGTCCGCATAAAGTTTTATGTGCGTATATGGATCCGGGAATGAGCCTTTCTCTCTCAGGAAATTTTGCACCTTTTCTTTAGTCTCAAAAAAGTGTATCCTAAGGATGGTATCTCTCGGTTTATCTGGAGAAATTTTGGGGGGTCTAGGCAACCTATGTATCCTATCTATGGATAACTCAAGGTCCGTTAGATTGGGAATGGCTGTTTTAAAGAGAGTTTTAGTATATTCAGAAAGGTCTGTTTGAGCTATATTTTCGGGGATGCCTCTGATCTTGATATTGTTTCTTCTATTCCTATCCTCAAGATCTGCAAGTTTGAATTGTAAATTAACCAATTCTGTTTTCATATCTGAGTTTTGCTTTTCAAGGGATACAGTTCTGATCTCTAGCTCTTTAACCGTTTTTTCGCTCAATTCTAATTTCTTGGTAATTCCCTCACAGACTTCAGAAAAGGAGTTTTGAAACTTCTCCAGACCTTTCTCAAGTCTCTTATCTACCGGTATAAGATCAGACATTTTTTGGAAAAAATTCTCATTAGGATCTACCTTCCCCTCCTCTAATAATGTTTGGACATCAATTCTTCTTCGGGTAGCGGGACTCTCATTAGGGGAGTAATCCTTAAATGAATCAGAGTCCTCGGACCCAGAACCGTCTATAAGGTCCCTAGATGCGGCGTCCCTTTTTGATGACTTAGATGTGTCCATGGACTCAGAAAAGGCAATATTTAGGTCAGCGGGAGGTTGTTTTTTAGTGGCCTTTGTGCTTTGGGGGATGTAGGAACTACTTTTCGTTGGGTATGAGGGCAAAGATTTTTGAGTACCTAATTTGGGTATATTACTAGTAGCATTACCAGATGTTTTGCCTTTGCTAGGAAGGGGAGATATTGGTTTAATAGGTGATCTGGAGTGATCACG
The DNA here is from genome assembly GCF_051348905.1 of Ranitomeya variabilis. Taxonomy (NCBI): domain Eukaryota; kingdom Metazoa; phylum Chordata; class Amphibia; order Anura; family Dendrobatidae; genus Ranitomeya; species Ranitomeya variabilis. The sequence continues at coordinate 254,350,981 of NC_135237.1, read as the reverse complement.
ATTGCGAGATTGAGAGATATCCTCTGAAGATCTGGAGAAGGAGGCGAGCAGAGGGTTTTTGTCTTTTGAGACAAATTTCCTTGTTCCTTTCCTTTGTTCCATTTTAAGTATTAATACACTGTCTTTTAGTCTTATTAAAGGGAAAGCAACCTCAAAAGTTTCTGTATTGTAATGAATCAGTACTTGTTCCCTATAAACAGTGTAGATGGTTATGCGCAGTGCAATCTGCACAATAATGCAGAGCTTTATAAATGAATCACAGACATGTAACACAGTATTGTATTCTCAGTTTGTGGAGGTGGTAGACCACAGTATGTCTCCCGTGGTTGAACTGTGCAGTAGGGTTGAGCGAAACGGGTCGGCCATTTTCAGAAGTCGCCGACTTTTGGCAAAGTCGGGTTTCATGAAACCCGACCCGACCCCTTTGAGGGGTCGGCCATGAGGTCGGCGATCTTCTGAATCTGGTATCGGAATTCCGATACCGAGTTCCGATATGTTTGCGATATCAGAAATCGGTATCGGAATCCACATTTAAGTGTAAAATAAAGAATTAAAATAAAAAATATTGATATACTCACCTCTCCGACGCAGCCTGGACATCGACGCTGGTAACCGGCATCTTCCGTTCCTAAGAATGGCACTTGAAAGACCTTTCGATGACGTCACGGCTTGTGATTGGTCGTGGCGGCCCACGTGACCGCTCAGTGGCCAATCACAAGCTGTGACGTAATTCTCAGGTCCTTAAATTCCTAGAATGAGGAATTTAAGGACCTGAGAATTACGTCACGGCTTGTGATTGGTCGCTGAGCGGTCATGTGGGCCGCCGCGACTAGGGTTGAGCAAAACGGGTCGGCCATTTTCAGAAGTCGCCGACTTTTGGCAAAGTCGGGTTTCATGAAACCCGACCCCTGTGTGGGGTCGGCCATGAGGTCGGCGATCTTCTGAATCTGGTATCGGAATTCCGATACCGAGTTCCGATATGTTTGCGATATCGGAAATCGGTATCGGAATCCACATTTAAGTGTAAAATAAAGAATTAAAGTAAAAAATATTGATATACTCACCTCTCCGACGCAGCCTGGACATCGCCGCTTTTAACCGGCATCTTCCGTTCCTAAGAATGGCGCTTGAAAGACCTTTCGATGACGTCACGGCTTGTGATTGGTCGCGACCGCCCACGTGACCGCTCAGCGACCAATCACAAAGCCGTGACGTAATTTTCAGGTCCTAAATTCCTCATTCTAGGAATTTAGGACATGAGAATTACGTCACGGCTTTTGATTGGTCGCTGAGCGGTCACGTGGGCCGCCGCGACCAATCACAGCGCCGTGACGTCATCGAAAGGTCCTTCACGCGCTCATTCTTAAGAAGGAAGGCTGCCGGAAAGAAGCAGGGTGCGTCCGAGGGTGAGTATATACCTAATAGGAATATACTCACCCTTGGCTTCTTTCCGGCAGCCTTCCTTCTTAAGAATGAGCGCGTGAAGGACCTTTCGATGACGTCACGGCTTGTGATTGGTCGCGGCGGCCCACGTGACCGCTCAGCGACCAATCAAAAGCCGTGACGTAATTCTCATGTCATAAATTCCTAGAATGAGGAATTTAGGACCTGAAAATTACGTCACGGCTTTGTGATTGGTCGCTGAGCGGTCACGTGGGCGGCCGTGACCAATCACAAGCCGTGACGTCATCGAAAGGTCTTTCAAGCGCCATTCTTAGGAACGGAAGATACCGGTTACCAGCGGCGATGTCCAGGCTGCGTCGGAGAGGTGAGAATATCAATATTTTTTATTTTAATTCTTTATTTTACACTTAAATATGGATCCCAGGGCCTGAAGGAGAGTTTCCTCTCCTTTAGACCCTGGGAACCATAGTATCCCATTGCACTGCATTGGGTTTCGTGTTTCGGCCGACCCCAACTTTTTTATAGGATCGGCCGATTTCACTCAACCCGACTTTTGAGAAAGTCGGGTTTCGTGAAACCCGACCCAATCCTATAAAAATAAAAGTTGCTCAACCCTAGCCGCGACCAATCACAAGCCGTGACGTCATCGAAAGGTCTTTCAAGCGCCATTCTTAGGAACGGAAGATGCCAATTACTACAAGGGCGCGTCAGAGGGTGAGTATATCAATATTTTTTATTTTAATTCTTTATTTTACACTTAAATATGGATCCCAGGGCCTGAAGGAGAGTTTCCTCTCCTTCAGACCCTGGGAACCATAGTATCCCATTGCACTGCATTGGGTTTCGTGTTTCGGCCGACCCCGACCCCGACTTTTTTATAGGATCGGCCGATTTCACTCGACCCGACTTTTGAGAAAGTCGGGTTTCGTGAAACCCGACCCGATCCTATAAAAATAAAAGTCGCTCAACCCTACTGTGCAGTGTTTCACAACGCAGCCTCTAGATACAATCACGTTCCACAACACGGTTTCTTTAAATGGTGTGGGTAGTGTCACACAACGTAGTTTCTGTTAGCAGTAAAGATAAAGGCTCACTGTATGGCTTCTGTATACAAATATAAGAGTGATCCTTGATTCAGTTCTTTATTAGATTTAGCAGAGTTGTAGTGCGTGTTACTTGCCACTAGATTAACACTATGCCACGGCGCGACTCCCACTTGCAGGTCAGCAGCGCTTCTCTATACATCTCCATCAAATGGTAATATAGTGTTCTGTGTCACAGCTTCAACAAGTAATAAGTTGAAAATCCTCAGCATGACTCCCGCTATCAACAATGATATTCCACACCGCGGCTCCGCCCACCGTAGTAGCAGGTTCCACAATGCGACTCCCGCTGCTAATATTACCTTTACCCGTGAGGGTGATGAGGTGAAGTTGACAATCTGCGGTGGTTTGTTGCTTAATCCAGCAGTGGTGTGTCCCCTAATGAACACTCTGCCTCTTCTGTTTGTGTACAGGCACAGTGGTCAGGAGCGGTTCCCTGCTGGTGACACAGGAGCCCTAGAGCGAGTGCTGCGGCCCGTGACTGCAAGGAACTAATGAGAGAGTCAGGAACAGCGTTATGGGGAGTAACGGCTGGGGCTGCGTGGGGAAGGAGGCTCAGTCTGCGGTGCCGGTGAAGCTGTCACTCACCGCTCACTGCTGTGCTGTGTGTAGAGGGGTAGCGGCTGGAGCAGCGCGAGGAAGGAGGCCCGGACAATAGCGTCGGTGGAGCGGTCACTCACCGCTCACTGCTGTGCTGCGTGCAGGAGGATATCAGCTGGGATTGCGTGGGGAAGGAGGTTCGGTCAGGGGCGCCGGTGGAGCTGTCACTCACTGCTCACCACCGCGCCACCTCCGGTCTTCTTGTCTGCTGCTTTAGGAAACCTCCACGTCGCGCAGGTGCTCCACTCCTGGTTCTTGTCTCAGGTGGCAGCAGTCGGCTTGGGATGCAGGGGATCCGGAGTAGATGTTGCGGGCAGACCTTTCACCGCCGCGGTGCCAGCAGGCTTCTTCAGACTCCTATTGCTGCCCGGCGGTCCCGCCCCTCTGACTTCTGTTGTTGTTTGGCGGTCCGGCTCCTGTGAGAAGGGATGGCGCCGCTGTGTCTGGATACACCGATCTAGTTGTTTCTGTACTAGGCTGGTGTTATTCAGTGGTAGGGGCCACTCCAGTACTCACAGCTTTAGGTGTCCTCGGGTGAGTTGCGGGTGTCCTGTGTCCGGCTTGGAGAGAAGGCTCTTCTTAGCAACAGGTCACGTTTACTGGCATGTGTCTCTTCCCACTGCAAAATCTCCTTGTTTTTTAATAAAGGGAAGGGGTGAGAGCCCTCACCCTCTTTCTGTGTCTGTAGTGGGAATTCAAAGCCCGATGAGGTTTTAAATATAACTGCAGCTGCTTTGCCTGCATAGGCAGCAGGTTACAGGGGCTGGATTCTCCACCATGCGGCTCCAAGATGGCCACCGTCTTCTTGGGAAGGAGGAGAGCTGCCCGTTGCTCAAAGTCCACAACTCAGGGTCCCCTGAGGCTAGATATAGTATAGTGTAACGTGGCACAGCTGTTTAGAGGTGCACAAAGAAGGTTCCCAGACCAGTAGCTATATGCAAAATAAACTTTGGCACTCAACTTATGATGATGTGAAATTTTTAATGGCAGCCACTTGTACAAACGTTTCGGTCAGACATATTGACCTTCTTCAGTGTACTGCAGTGATATTCAAAGAAAAACAATAAATATGTACAAAAGTATAAGCACAAATAAACAACAAATAATAAATAACATGGGGAGACTCATATATAATGTGCATCTAAAGTGATGGATGGGAGGGGAAATGGGAAAAGGAAAAGCGGGAAAATCAGAAAAAAATCAGAAAAAAGGAAAACTGAGAAGAAGATGGTCATACCTGGGCTCTCAAGATTATCATACTTTATGTGTGGCTCTGAAAAACGGTCCTATATGTGGATCCTGGGAACAAGTGCGTATATTAAGACAGGTAAAATCCCTCTGACTACTGATTAATTATTGGATATAGTACTGACCTATTATAAGTGTAGATGAAGGTACGTAGGTAAAGGGCAGTATAAATGAGTGATACTGCTTGTCCGGATGACTGAATGGGTCTAGTCAAATAAGTAAAAGAAGTGATAATGATGTATACTTTCTAATATGAGCTGAGTAATCCTCAGATAAAACTGATACTGACCCAAAATTATAGACCAGTGTGGTATCCAGGCATATGGGCTGTAATGAAACACAAAATTGCGTATGGAATAATTGATATGGTGCACATAGTGAGCCAAGGGGTGATGAAACACATACCCTGTCTATGAATAAGGCAGCATGGATCCAAACAGTGGACCAAAATGTGACGTCCCTTGTCTGAAGAAAGAAGGTGTGTGGATTAACAACGAGACTATGCCTACAAGATGGAGCGCTAGAGCTGTCAGCGTTTCTTACCAGGAGAGGCAGGAATAAAGTGGACCAAGGTGTAGCGTCCCTTGTCTAAAAAGAAAGGTGTACGGGTTACAGCGAAATGTATCCTAAAAGTGGAGCGCTAGTGCTGTCAGCGTTTCTTACCGGGAAGGCGTGTGGACGTAGAACGCGGTATCCGCCGCTTGTTCTGAGGTGCGCTGCCATAGTGTGAAGCGCCAATTTGTGGCCGGTGGGCGGGATCGCTGAACGGCGTAAAACCGGAAGTGCGTCACCGGAAGTGACGCACTATCCTGGCCGATAACGCTGTGCGTGTCAGCGTTGTTTGTTGGTAATGGAGGTGCGTTCCACCTCTGTTTGTGTACCACAGGACTGGGCAATGAGACTGGCTAAATGTGGGAGGAGCTAGGAGGAGCTTAGAGACGAAGGATATGATAATAGCCGCATTAGCATTAGGTCCTGTGCATATAACCTGTAGTAAGGTTAGAGGCATAAGGCCTTATGCCTCTAACCTTACTACAGGTTATATGCACAGGACCTAATGCTAATGCGGCTATTATCATATCCTTCGTCTCTAAGCTCCTCCTAGCTCCTCCCACATTTAGCCAGTCTCATTGCCCAGTCCTGTGGTACACAAACAGAGGTGGAACGCACCTCCATTACCAACAAACAACGCTGACACGCACAGCGTTATCGGCCAGGATAGTGCGTCACTTCCGGTGACGCACTTCCGGTTTTACGCCGTTCAGCGATCCCGCCCACCGGCCACAAATTGGCGCTTCACACTATGGCAGCGCACCTCAGAACAAGCGGCGGATACCGCGTTCTACGTCCACACGCCTTCCCGGTAAGAAACGCTGACAGCACTAGCGCTCCACTTTTAGGATACATTTCGCTGTAACCCGTACACCTTTCTTTTTAGACAAGGGACGCTACACCTTGGTCCACTTTATTCCTGCCTCTCCTGGTAAGAAACGCTGACAGCTCTAGCGCTCCATCTTGTAGGCATAGTCTCGTTGTTAATCCACACACCTTCTTTCTTCAGACAAGGGACGTCACATTTTGGTCCACTGTTTGGATCCATGCTGCCTTATTCATAGACAGGGTATGTGTTTCATCACCCCTTGGCTCACTATGTGCACCATATCAATTATTCCATACGCAATTTTGTGTTTCATTACAGCCCATATGCCTGGATACCACACTGGTCTATAATTTTGGGTCAGTATCAGTTTTATCTGAGGATTACTCAGCTCATATTAGAAAGTATACATCATTATCACTTCTTTTACTTATTTGACTAGACCCATTCAGTCATCCGGACAAGCAGTATCACTCATTTATACTGCCCTTTACCTACGTACCTTCATCTACACTTATAATAGGTCAGTACTATATCCAATAATTAATCAGTAGTCAGAGGGATTTTACCTGTCTTAATATACGCACTTTTTCCCAGGATCCACATATAGGACCGTTTTTCAGAGCCACACATAAAGTATGATAATCTTGAGAGCCCAGGTATGACCATCTTCTTCTTCTCAGTTTTCCTTTTTTCTGATTTTTTTCTGATTTTCCCGCTTTTCCTTTTCCCATTTCCCCTCCCATCCATCACTTTAGATGCACATTATATATGAGTCTCCCCATGTTATTTATTATTTGTTGTTTATTTGTGCTTATACTTTTGTACATATTTATTGTTTTTCTTTGAATATCACTGCAGTACACTGAAGAAGGTCAATATGTCTGACCGAAACGTTTGTACAAGTGGCTGCCATTAAAAATTTCACATCATCATAAGTTGAGTGCCAAAGTTTATTTTGCATATAACCCCTGAGGCTAGAGACCTGCTTCAGGGTTCCTCTTGTTCCCAGTAGCGTTGTAAAAGGAAATATGTCTCTGAAAAAGCTTTATCTAGACTCTAAAGTAGCTTTTAGTAGCTTAGAATAGGGTTCCTAGCTGGAGCTCACAACTCGTGCCTCTTCACATGGCAAGAGCTAGGCCACACCCCCCAGGCTGTTTTTATTTTAAAGGGAGGAATATAGCAATTGAGAAGGAGTAGTCCGAGTTGTGGATGACCCCTTATAGTTTTTCCTATGAAATTATTATTTTTAGTTCTTTAGGAATAAAATATAGGTACCTGTGTGTCGATAATGAAGGAATTAGTGTCTATTTGCATGGTATTGATTTGCTGGAAGAATTTCTTAGACTAAAAATCTGTTTCATACATGAATAAACCTCATAGATTTTTACAGTCTCCATTACATATAAAGGACGTTCTGAGATATTTATATGTGAAATACGTATATGTTGATATGAAATGAGTAGAGATCACCTGGTTGAATAAGTGAGAGACATTAAGCATAAATGGGAGCTAGCTATGCATTATAAAATCCTAATGCTTAAGTCATATTAGTTTTAAATTATGCAGTTAAAATATTTAATTTGCTGAAAATTACAAAAAATCATTCCATAATTGAAAAATAGTTCAGTACATGAACTTAACCTTCGAACACTGGTTTGACTTTCAGAATACAGATAAGCTTACTCCCTCAAGATTTTTTATTTGAATATTTCTTTGGACAGAGTTAGCAGAATTCTAATATGATATTTGCTTTTATAGATCATGTAAATTTACTAATCTGTATTTTTAGGCCAAATAATGTTTGGTTACGGGCATAATATGACAAAACATGATTTTTATTAAATGTCTGTGTGCTCTACAATATTATACCAAATGCATCACAGCATTTGCTCATCACTACTTATCATGTCATTCCATCAAAGACAAATAAATCTCATCGACCACTTGAAGATCCTTGCAGCTCAGGTCCAATACTTTTTCTGACGTGATTGATGATTGGATTTCCTGAAATTTACAGTTTTGCAAGAATTCAAACATTTTGAGATTTAATTTGCAGTAAACAAAAAAACTATAAATAAAAAAAATATATATATTTTACACACTTCTGAAGCATCATAAAGTAGGCTAACATCATTTTGCATTGTCATGTGAGCCTCCACATATTGCCCTGAAGCCATGACTTCTTACAGACTATTACACTTTGTACTCAATGGGACGATTGTCTCCTCTTCTCCAAGCTTATTTAATATTATTAATATATTGATATTAACATGAATTTATTCACTGCAAATCAAATTTTTTGGGAAAGTGCATCGAAGTTTGCAAATTCGAATTTCAGCAGGTCTACTTATGTCTTCTTCGAAGGACTCTCAGTGAGACTGCTTATTGAAATGTGTGATCTTTCCATTCTAATGATCATGTCATGGATGACACTAAAATGTGGCAATTAGTGTTTTAAAGAAGCACAACCTCCTCATGTGATGAAGGTACTGAACAATGGTGAGTAAAGACAGCAGTGTGATCTGTATTTTCTGGAATTCTTAGTTAAGTCCCCAGTCTGTGATTATAATTATAACTTTAAGAGGTGATTTATGTTATATACTAGTGGTGAGCGAGCACTAAAATGCTCCGGTGCTCGTTGCTCGGGTTGAGCAAATTGGAATACTCGAGCCCAATGTAAGTCTATGGGAACCTGAGTATTGTTACCGCGATCCCCCCCGGGGGTACTTTTAAGGTCTAAAAACATCTGAAAATGATGGAAACACTGCTCATATGACATGGGAACATCATGGGTATCGCCTCTGGAAGCATTTCTGACTCCTAGATCACAGCTGTAAGAGTCAGAGTTTCACGCCATTTTTACAGGTGCACCAAAAAACACACAACAACGAAACCAAAATGGATTTTGCTGTGAAATATGTTAAGGTACATCCTTTCCAGAGTAATGACTTGCCATGCTATCAAGTCATATGCACCCGAATAAGCCTTTGAACCCAGGTACTGGATGGCCACAGGAAAAGCCACTTAACATTCTTCAGTTGGTCCTGCCATACTGTTTTCTTATGTATTACCTGTAAGGCCTGCCCAGCTATCAAGTCATATGCACCCCAATAAGCCTTTGAACCCAGGTACTGAATGGCCACAGGAAAAGCCACTTCACATTCTTCAGTTGGTCCTGCCATACTGTTTCCTTATGTATTATCTGTAAGGCCGGCCCTGCTATCAAGTCATATATGCACCCCAATAAGCCTTAGAACCCAGGTACTGGGTGGCCATTGGAAAAGCCACTTCACATTCTTCAGTTAGTCCTGCCATACTGTTTTCTTATGTATTACCTGCAAGGCCTGCCCTGACTATCAAGTCATATGCAGCCCAATAAGCCTTTGAACCCAGGTACTGGATGGCCACAGGAAAAGCCACTTCACTTTCTTCAGTTGGAGCTGCCATACTGATTTCTTATGTATTACCTGCAAGGCCCGCCCTGCTATCAAGTCATATGCACCCCAATAAGCCTTTGAACCCAGGTACTGGATGGCCACAGGAAAAGCCACTTCACATTCTTCAGTTGGTCCTGCCATATTGTTTCCTTATGCATTGAATGCAAATTCCGCCTTGACCCAAATTTGCATGCACCCCAATCCCCTTTAGAAGAAACATGGAGGGGGGCTTCATAAAAAAACTGTCCCATTACAAAGGAGTGTGTCTCTTATACTTGTAATGCCCATACACTAAGTGTCTGGACTGACAAACATTTCCCCATGGGGGTTACATTTTTAACTGATTATTTATGGGGATCATAGACACCCTTGGCCAAAAATTGAATGGCTGTAGCAGCACAGAACATGTTCACCATGGTGTTCTAGTAGCAGAGAATGATGATATGTGGAGGAAGTCATTATTGAATACTATGCCCAATGTTAAGGAGTGTGTCTCCTAGACTTGTAATGCCCGTACACTAAGTTCATGGGCTGACAAACATTTCCCCATGGGGGACACATTTTTTAAAAAATATTTAATTGGGATCACAGACACCCTTGCCAAAAAATTGACTGTCTGTAGGAGTACGGAACACGTGAACCTTGGTGATCTAGTGGTGGAAAATGATGAGAGGTGGAGGAAGGCTTCATTAAAAACTAGGCCCAATGAAAAGGAATGGGTCTACTAGGCTTGTAACAACCATACACGAAGTGCATGGGCTGCAAAACATTTCACCAGGGGGTACCATTTTTAAAAATCTTTTATGGACATCATAGACAGCCTTGGCAAAAATTGTACTGCCTGTAGCAGCACAGAAGTCATTAAGCCTGGTTATCTAGTGGTGGAGAATGTGGAGACATTGCTGAAGGCCTCATGAAAAAATAGGCCCAATGTAAAGGAGTGTGTCTCCTAGACTTGTAATGCCCATACACACAGTGCATGGCTGACAAACAGTTCCCCTAGGGGAATAAATTTTTTAAAATATACTATGGGCATCATAGACACCCTTGCCAAAAATTGGACTGCTTGTAGCGGCACAGAAAACGTTAAGCCTGGTGATCTAGTGGTGGAGAATGAGGAGACATAAGGATCAATCATACTGAAATAAAAAAAGGATGTGAATCCACCGATGAATGTAAATAACAAAAGGGAGGGGCGAACACAGGTTCATATATATGATGCCAGATTTTGTCCAACAAGATATGTTTCTCCCTAGCAACAGCTCAGAGACAGGGATATGAAAAAATAATAGTATTTCAATATTTTCATATTGTAGAGGTATACACTGGTCATAAAAGGATGGTGCAGAGATATTAAAACTGTAATTAGATACAATTTGATGACAGTTCCCCCTGGGGGAGTTTATTTTGGTTTCTAATTAGTAAAGGGCATCTGAAAAACAACCTTGCAGAAAAATTGAGTGACTTTTGCATCACGCAATACATTCACCCTGGTGTTGTAATGATTGTGGAGGATGAGGATGAGGATAAGGAGGAGGAGAACACCAAACAGATGAAATCAGGAAGCGGATAGCCATGTGTGGTTGGGGAGAGGTGCATGACAATACACCTCCACAAAAAGACAATGTATTACAGGTTATATTTCGCTGTTTTCACTTGGTGGTGTACAGAAATCTTGCCCAATCCAGCCCTTATTCATGTTTATAAGAGTCAGACTGTCAGCATTTTCAGTTGACAGGTGGATGCGCTTATATGTTACAATTCCACCAGCGGCACTAAAAACCCGCACTGACAGAATGCTAGCAGCAGGGCAGGCCAGGACCTCCAAGGTGTAGAGAGCCAGTTCATGCCACATGTCCAGCTTGGATACCCAATAATTAAAAGGCACAGAGGAATCACGGAGGATGTTTGTACGATCTCCACGGTACTCCCTCAGCATCTTCCCAAACATTGCACTTCTTGAGACAGCACCCCTTGCCTCGATTGTAGGATCTGAGAAAACTGTCCCAGAACTTTGCCATTGTTCCCCTTCCTGAGCTGGATTGTACTTCTGTCTCTCTCGCTTGGACTCCTTGGTTGTACAACAAACTCTGACGTCTGCTGCCAGCGTTCTCCCATGGGAATTTTCTAACTAATTCAGCTACAAGGGCCCTCTGGTACTGTAAAATTTTAGTACACCTCTCTGCCTCTGGCAGCAGAGATTGAAAGTTCTCCTTGTAGTGTGGGTCTGGAAGTGTCACCAACCAGTAAGGAGTGTCACCAAAAATGTTTATGATGCGACGGTTTCATGAAATGCAGCACAACATAAAGTCAGCCATGTGTGTCAGATTGCTAACAGACAAGACTTCCGTGTCCTCACCAACAGGATGACTGACCATGCTGTCCTCCTCCTCCTCCGTCCATCCCCGCTAAACAGACGGTATGACAGCTGTGCTTGTAGCACCGTCTATAGCACATGAAAGTAGCTCCTGTTCTTCCTCCTCCTCCTCCTCATTGCCTACCAATCCACGTTGGGAAGACATGAGGCGGGGCTGAGTATAAACCTTGTATGGTTCCTTGGTCCATGTCCTTGTGCTCTGCCTGCAATGCATCCTCTTTAATTGTGAGCAGAAAGGTTTTCAGAATGCTGAGAAGCGGGATGGTGACACTAATTATGGGGTCATCGCTGCTCACCATCTTGGTGAGGTCCTCAAAATTTTGTAGGATGGTACATATGTCTGACATCCATATCCACTCCTGAGGTCTTATGTGTGGCATCTGAACTGAATATTGATGGCCTTGTTGATGTTGGTAGTCAACAACTGCCCTCTTCTGCTCACAAATCCTTTCCAACATATGCAGTATAGAGTTCCAACGCATGGGGACATCACACACCAGTCGGTGAGCCGGAAACTGCAAATGCTGCTGAAGCACAGCAAGGGCGGCTGAAGCTGTAGCTGACTTAAAATAGGCAGACAGACGGCGTACTTTCACTAGCAGATCCGGAAGCTCCAGGTAGCTTTTCAGAAAACGTTGAACCACGACGTAAAGCACATGGGCCAGGCAAGGGCTGAGTGTTAGCTCACCTTGCCTCAGAGCCACCACCATGTTCCAGCCTTTGTCAAACATGACCATGCCTGGCTGTAGGTTCAGCAGTGTCATCCAAATATCTGACTGCTCTTTCAGCGCTGTCCACAACTCTTCTGCATTGTGCGGTTTGTCACCTATGCAGATCAGCTTCAGCACTATGTTAACCCAGTGTGCTGTCAGTGAGATGTATCGTCCCTGCCCACAAGCACTTGTCCATGTGTCCATGGTTAGGTGGACTTTCCCAGGAACAGCATTATTGAGGGCATGGGTAATGTTGCGGGACACATGCTGGTGTAATGCCGGTACGGCACACCGGGAGAAATAGAGGCGACTGAGGACTGAGTACCTTAGGACGGCTACCGCCATCAGGTTGCAGTGCTTCCAGCTTCTGACTGATTTCAGAGATGGGGGCTGAAGATGAGGACAAGGAGGAGGAGGTGCAGGAGCTGTAGACTGTGGGAGCAACCCTGATTGACGTAGGGCCCGCAATCCTGAGCATGGGGAGGATGTGTTCCATCCCATGGAGTGACTGGGACGGCCACCACCATCAGGTTGCGGAAAGCTTCCGTCTCAATGAGCCTAAAAGGCAACAGTTCGAGTGCAAGCAGAAGAGAAATGTTCGAATTTAGTACTGTGGCCTGTGTGGCATTGGCTCATTATTTCTACTTGCATTCCAATGATTTGGGTATAGACAACTGAAGGCTGTGCTGGGACAAGGGCGTGGACGGGCTTGATGATGGTGCTGCTTGATTGTGGGCAACAACAGGTGCAAGGCTAGAGGCATCTTCACATGCACGGTGGACTGGGGATTGGCTTCTACACAAAACAGTGGAAGAAGCAGTGGTGTCACCTGCAGACAGTGTTCCTGGAGCCTAGGGATCGGCCCACAAAGTCGGGTGCTTTGCTTCCATGTGCCTGATCATGCTGGTGGTGGTCAGGCTGGTAATTTTGCTACCTCTGCTGATGCAAGCATGGCAGGTGCTGCAAATGGCCTGTTTGGGGTGATTGGCAGAGTCTTTAAAAAATAACCAGACTCAGGAAGATCTAATAGTTGGAATGGCAACTTCCCTCATGTTGGTGTTACGGGAAATGGATGCACGCCTTCTGTCTGTAGCCACCACACTGCTTCTTCCTCCCTGTTGAGGTGATATGCCTCCTTCCCCATGTGTGCTGCTGTCCTCGCTCTGCATGTCCTCCTGCCAGGTTGGGTCTGTCAATATGTCATCCACCACCTCATCTTCCACATCCGCACCCTGCTCCTCCTCCTGACTTTCTGGCAATTGTGTCTCTTCATCGTCCACCTCTTGTGACACTTTCCCACCATGGCCTTCATGTGACCATGGCTGCTCAAAGCTTTGGGTGTCGCTACATGCGATCTCATCTGGCCCCACTTCAAGTTGACCGGCCGAGAGTACGGAATCTTGATAGGGAAAACTGACCAACTTTTCGGAGTGTCCATGTGTGGGATCAGTTGTCTCAGGGCACTCGGCATGGTGGGAGGAAGGAGTATAAGGGTGGGGAACATCCGGTCCACACTCATGGCTACTCAGACTTGACTGTGTGAAGACATGGTGGTGGTGGTGGCTAAGTGACTGGAAGCATTATCCGCTATCCAACCAACAACCGTTTCACAATGCTCTGGTTTGAATAGTGGTTTGCTGCTGTCCCCTAGAAACTGGGACAGGAAGGTCGAGCGAGAAAATATGGGTCTTTGTTGTGGCCCACTTTCAACTTGGCCACTGCCTCGTCCTCTGCATGCACCATCAGCATCACGTCCACTTCCCCATCCCTTGCCTTGCCCATTTTAAACGGACTACTGAACTATTTCAAAAGCTCAACACAAATGTATTTATTTGGAGCAAAATTATATCTGATCAGTAGTGTTGAGCGATACCGTCCGATACTTGAAAGTATCGGTATCGGAAAGTATCGGCCGATACCGGCAAAGTATCGGATCCAATCCGATACCGATACCCGATACCAATACAAGTCAATGGGACTCAAGTATCGGACGGTATTCCTGATGGTTCCCAGGGTCTAAAGGAGAGGAAACTCTCCTTCAGGCCCTGGGAACCATATAAATGTGTAAAAGAAAGAATTAAAATAAAAAATATCGCTATACTCACCTGTCCGACGCAGCCGGGACCTCAGCGAGGGAACCGGCAGCGTTGTTTGTTTAAAATTCGCGCTTTTACTTGGTTACGTGAATTCCCGGCTTGTGATTGGTCAGGGCGGCCATGTTGCCGGGACGCGGACCAATCACAGCAAGCCGTGACGAAATTACGTCACGGCTTGCTGTGATTGGTCCGCGTCCCGGCAACATGGCCGCCATTAACCAATCACAAGCCGTGACGTCACGGGAGGCTGGACTTGCGCACTTTTTAAAAAACGCGCGTGTCCAGCCTCCCGTGACGTCACGGCTTGTGATTGGTTAATGGCGTCCATGTTGCCGGGACGCAGACCAATCACAGCAAGCCGTGACGTAATTTCGTCACGGCTTGCTGTGATTGGTCCGCGTCCCGGCAACATGGCCGCCCTGACCAATCACAAGCCGGGACGTCACTGGAGGCTGGACATGCGCGTTTTTTAAAAAGTGCGCAAGTCCAGCCTCCCGTGACGTCACGGCTTGTGATTGGTTAATGGCGTCCATGTTGCCGGGACGCGCACCAATCACAGCAAGCCGTGACGTAATTTCGTCACGGCTTGCTGTGATTGGTCCGCGTCCCGGCAACATGGCCGCCCTGACCAATCACAAGCCGGGACGTCACTGGAGGCTGGACACGCGCGTTTTTTAAAAAGTGCGCAAGTCCAGCCTCCCGTGACGTCACGGCTTGTGATTGGTTAATGGCGGCCATGTTGCCGGGACGCGGACCAATCACAGCAAGCCGTGACGTAATTTCGTCACGGCTTGCTGTGATTGGTCCGCGTCCCGGCAACATGGCCGCCCTGACCAATCACAAGCCGGGACGTCACTGGAGGCTGGACACACACGCTTTTTAAAAAAACGCGCAAGTCCAGCCTCCCGTGACGTCACGGCTTGTGATTGGTTAATGGCGGCCATGTTGCCGGGACGCGGACCAATCACAGCAAGCCGTGACGTAATTTCGTCACGGCTTGCTGTGATTGGTCCGCGTCCCGGCAACATGGCCGCCCTGACCAATCACAAGCCGGGAATTCACGTAACCAAGTAAAAGCGCGAATTTTAAACAAACAACGCTGCCGGTTCCTTCGCTGAGGTCCAGGCTGCGTCGGACAGGTGAGTATAGCGATATTTTTTATTTTAATTCTTTCTTTTACACATTTTTACATTAATGTTGTTTCGATACCGATACCCGATATCACAAAAATATCGGATCTCGGTATCGGAAATTCCGATACAGCAAGTATCGGCCGATACCCGATACTTGCAGCATCGGAATGCTCAACACTACTGATCAGTATGCCTTCAAAGCTACTTTTTTTCCACCACAGATACACCAGGCCTCAGCTTGACATAACAGACTGTATACATTTTTTTGGGGGGGGTGAATTTAAAAAAAAAAAAAAAGGAGACCAAGGCTAGCACACAGAACTATGATACGTATGCCTGCAAAGCTACAATTTTTCAACCACCGATGCACTAGGCCGCAGCCACAGATAACAGACTGTCTAATTTTTTTTTCTCTTGTATATGAAATTTGGCAAAAAATTAAAAATGAGTACAACAACACTAGCAGACAGAACTATGAAATTTATGCATGCAAAGCTACAATTTTTCCACCACAGATACAACAAGCCTCAGCATGACTTAACAGACTGTATAATTTTTGGGGGGGTTTGGAGAATTTTTAAAATAACAAAAAAAGAGTGGAACAAGGCTAGCAGACAGAACTATGAAACTTATGCCTGCGAAGCTACGATTTTTCCACCACAGATACAACAGGCTTTAGCCTGACATAACAGACTGTATACATTTTTTGGGGAGTTTGGAGAATTTCTTTTAAAAAAATTAAAAAGTGGAACAAAGCTAGCCGACAGAACTGTGAAACTTATGCCTGCAAAGCTACGGTTTTTCCACCACCGATACACCAGACCTCTGCCTGACATAACAGACCTTATAAATTTTTTGGGGGGTTTTGGAGAATTTTTTTTTTTAGTGGAACAAGGCTAGCATACAGAACTATTGAACTTATGCCTGCGAAGCTACTGTACAATTTTTCAAACACAGATGCACCAGGCCTCAGCCTAACATAAAAGATTGTATAATTTTTGGTGGGGTTTTAGAAAATTTTTTAAATAATAAAAAAAAAGAGTGGAAGAAGGCTAGCAGACAGAATTATGAAACTTATGCCTGTGAAGCTACAATTTTTCCACCTGCTATACACCAGCCGTCAGCCTCAGATATCAGACTGATCATGTAAATGTGGCCTTGATTTTTTTTGGCACAACTAAATTGTGTCAACAAGTTGGCTATGACAACATAATAAAAAAAAATTTTGGCGCACTCACATCTGGTGTATAGGACAAAAAAATAAAAAGGTAGATTTGCACATTCATACATTTCAATAACCTGGCTGTAGTAGGCATCGTGAACAAGCAAATAAATGTTAAAATAAGGGGGCTATGGATTGCTTTAAAATAGAAGGAGCAGGTATCAGGTGAAGAAGAAAAAACACAGAAAACTGCAGCTAGATATATATTAAATAAGCAGCAGCAGACAGTAATGGAGCTTTTGGAGGTATGCAATGAGAGCTATGTACCCAAATACAGTGCCTGCAGGCCTTGCACTGATGTGGATATGCTGTGCCCTGCCTACCTAGCGCATGGACCCCCGAATTAGCCCTAAGAAGGACTGTTGGTTTCTCAAGAGTTGTGGACTGAACAGTTGCAGACCTATACTAACTCTTAGGGCTCCTGCTCACTTGCGTGAAATACAGCCGAGTCTCGCAGGTTAAAACCCGGCTCTGCTGCCAGCACTCCAGAGCGGAGTGTGCGGCCGCACAGCAATACATGGAGCTGCACGATCCGCTCTGGAGTGCCGGCGGCAGAGCTGGGTTTTAACCTACGAGACTCGGCCGTATTTCACACAAGTGAGAAGGAGCCCTTAAAAGCACGATTCTGACCCTATCTCAGCAGCAGCTCTACCTACACTCGCTAAGTCCAGGGCAGAATGCGGCAAGCTGGGCAGCGCCAGGTCTCTTATAGACCTGATGACACTGTGCGGCCAAGTCAATCACTGTAATACCACAACAAAGATGGCTGCAATATTACAGTGCATGGCTGACAATCCCTGCACTGTCATTGGTGTGCTAAAGAGTGCCAGAATTGCAGGGCGGAGCCCTGAGCTCCCACCGAATAATCCCGGAATTACTCGGTGCTCACCGAGTACACCGAGCATAGTGATACTCAGTCGAGTAACGAGTAGTGGCGAGCACATTCGCTTATCACTATTATATACCTTTAAGAAGCTCATTTTACAATAACATTGATTAAAATTAATCAATACTGTCTTTATGTAAAATACGTCATCTACTGTAGATACTGATGGACTTTAGGAAGTGAAGCAGTCAAATACTCATAAACACAGCACATGACCCTTCTTCAGGTTCAGATAAATTGAGATTTCCATACTACTGCCCAGAAGCACCTAACAACACACTTTCTGTATACAATGGGTTGCAAAGAAAGTCTGGCTGGTCCCCCGCCTCAACTCGAAACCTTTTGATGCAGAAATGAGTGGAGCAGGGAACTGTCAGCAGGTTTTTGCAATGTAATCTGATAACAGAACGATGTAGGGTCTGAAACACTGATTTCAGAGATGTATCACTTTGCTCGGTGTAGTTTTGTTAGAATCCCTGTTGTAGATGGGGCAGTGGTCAGAATGTTGATCTGTGTATAACCTCGCCCACACACCTGATGTACCCCGCCCTATCTCGACTGCCTTACTTATGACACTAGTCTTCTAGTGATAATGCCCCATTTATAAAACACTGATTGTATTGAAACTACAGCAAGCTGCTGAGAAAGAGCCACATCAATGTAATCAGGGTATCTACCTCTAAACTACACTATGTTCCAAATTATTATGCAAATTACATATTTCTCGGATTTTCCTAAATGGTCAGTGCAAATGACAGTCAGTCTAATAAAAGTCATCACCCGTTAGAGTATACATCAAATTTTATTGAAGAAACCTCCCAATGATAACAGTATAATCTCCAAAATGAATAAAAACACAAAATGCACTGTTCCAAATTATTAGGCACAGTAGAATGTCTAAACATTTGATATGTTTTAAAGAACTGAAAATGCTCATTTGTGGAATTTGCAGCATTAGGAGGTCACATTCACTGAACAAAAAAGCTATTTAACTCCCAAAACATCCTAACAGGCCAAGTTACATGTTCACATAGGAACCCTTCTTTGATATCACCTTCACAATTCTTGCATCCATTAAACTTGTGAGTTTTTGGATAGTTTCTGCTTGTATTTCTTTGCATGAAGTCAGAATAGCCTCCCAGAGCTGCTGTTTTGATGTGAACTGCCTCCCACCCTCATAGATCTTTTGTTTGATGATACTTCAAGGGTTCTCTATAGGGTTGAGGTCAGGGGAAGATGGTGGCCACACCATGAGTTTATTCCCTTTTATGCCCATAGCAGCCAATTACTCAGAGGTATTCATTGTCATGCATGAAGATGATTTTGCTCCTGAAGGCACATTTTTGCTTTTTAGACCATGGAAGAAAGTTGTCAGTCAGAAACTCTATTTACTTTGCTGAGGTCATTTTCACACCTTCAGGAACCTTAAAGGGCCCTACCAGCTGTTTCTCCATGATTCCAGCCAAAAACATGACTCCTCCACCTCCTTGCTGACATTGCAGCCTTGTTGGGACATGGTGGCCATCCACCAACCATCCACTACTCCATCCATCTGGACCATCCAGGGTTGCTCGACACTCATCAGTAAACAAGACTGTTTGAAAATTAGTCTTCATGTATGTCTGGGCCCACTGCAACCATTTCTGCTTGTGAACACTGTTTAGGAGTGGCCGAATAGTAGGTTTATGCACCACAGCAAGCCTTTGAAGGATCCTACACCTTGAGGTTCGAGGGACTCGAGACGCACCAGCAGCTTCAAATAACTGTTTGCTGCTTTGTAATGGTATTTTGGCAGCTGCTCCCTTAATCCAATGAATTTGTCTGGCAGAAAACTTCCTCATTATGCCTTTATTTGCATGAACTCTGTCTGTGCTCTGTTTCAGTCACAAATCTCATCAGAGTATGATGATCACTCTTAAGTTTTCTGAAGAAAAGAAAAAAGAATGGACTACAATGCGGCTCGCACAACCAGGTAAATTGTGAAAATACAAAACATGTTTATTCAGAAACACCACAACACACCAAATATAAAAACATTTAAAAGCACAACAATATTGTGTATACCACCCTCATACAGTAATGTAAATCAGAAAAACAGGGGAAACGTCCCCAAGTATCTGTATCCCAAATATCATGTCACGGACACATACAAAAGTCAGGTACCATATCTCAGAATATCATATCAGCTGCAGGGCTCCCATACACGTAATCATATAAAATAGAGAGAGCACCCCTAGGTAAAAGTCTGAATAAATAGATGAAACATCATAAGGTATGAATCCATCAGGATTTCAAAGGTGGTATAATACCACAGAATCAATCTCTATATCTGAGTGGCAAAGTGAGATGGGTCGTCACCCAAATCTCGACAAACAATGGAGTCTTACATAAGAATCCAAGGAGAGTGTCCGGCACGTGGATACAGGGTGGTTAGGCGATAAGCAAGCACCCCACGCGTATCGCCGCCGCAGCGGCTTCGTCAGGGGAAGTAAGTGTAGTGGTGGTCAGAACTTACATATATATAGAAGCCAATCATCGTCCTGGAGTGTCAACAGCTGGGCCCCGCCATGCGGAAGGCGGAAGTAAGGAGAGGCGTGCTGGCCGCACAGAAGGGAACAGGAGGACCGGAAGTGTGTGGGGTCTCCATGGAGATGGGCGGCGTCTGCGCAACACCGACTCAGAATTAAGTCAAGTTGCGCAAGCGTCAGAGGGAATAAGCCCGGATCCAAAGAGATGGATCAACCAATGCTGGGATGAAAAAACAGAATGTATGAGAGGGAAGGAGAGAGGACTGTAAGAAATGAATGGGTGTAGGAACATGAGGACTGAATGAAAAACAATTGGAATAAATACCCGGAGGGGCTACAGAGTCAATAGGATATCTGAAAGGCAAGCGTCAGATTAAAGGAAACATGTCAAGAACAAAGGACACATGTGTGAAAACATGGCAGCATGTAACCAGGGGCACGGTACACAGAATAACAAATGGCATACAATACCCGTCACATCCAATTAATAGACTATGTCCCGGTAAGATAAAGGTACGCATCCACATACATGCAAAAAGTATATGTATGTGAATGTATATGTGTATCCCGCACGCGGCCATATTCACAAATGTGTCAATGGTATAATCATACATAAACAATAAACCCTCATTTCATATTATCCAACTGGAGAAAGTCCAAGGTAATGCTAGAAAAAAGTCGATTATAAATTGTCCCAACAGGTGCTTCTTCATCAGTTTAACCATAAACTGACACGGAGTCGTAGAGGGTTCAAGGCCCATAGTCCGTACCAATCAGGTCATGTACATAGGTGGAGTATCCCGTCCAATTCCACAAATATGGCATCCTGATGTAGAAGTTTAAACTGTCCAGGGGCAAGGGAAAAAATGATGGTATATCACAAGGTCCCCAATCACTCGGCCCATTCCAGAGTCCAGAAGCCAGTTCCAACGCCGGTCAGTCCAATGTCCAGATGGTGAAGGAGTAAGTGATGAGGGTTTTCTCAGCCAATCCTGCCAACCTGAGGACAGGATTGTCACACGTGAGTCATACAAACAAACACGGCATCCAGGACAAGGAATAAGGAAGAAAGTGGACAAGGGGCCAATACTCAACAACCAAGGAACCCCGTAAAAAGAAGTTCCTCATTGAGCCCAAAAGGGGCCACAGTTTGTAGTTGGAAAATCCACCTTGATTCCACTTGTAAAA
Organism: Ranitomeya variabilis; assembly: GCF_051348905.1. Taxonomy (NCBI): domain Eukaryota; kingdom Metazoa; phylum Chordata; class Amphibia; order Anura; family Dendrobatidae; genus Ranitomeya; species Ranitomeya variabilis. The sequence goes on along the minus strand of NC_135237.1, from coordinate 254,329,665 downwards.
GATCCTTGTGTTTATCCCCTCCCCTCTCATTGCGGGTAATCTTTTGTAGACCAACAACCTGCAAATTCGCAGAGGAGCCACTATGGTGTTCCAAAAAATGTTGAGACACAGGAGTGAGGACCCTTCCTTTCCTGATGTCCGAAGCTGCCAGATGTATTGTGGAGATATGCTTTTGGACCCGTTTCCTAAGCTCCTGCGATGTCTGTCCTACATATAGCATTTTACATGGACAGATGAGGGCATAGATAACATCCCTGGACTTACAATTGATATATGCCCTCAGAGGATGCCTGCTCAGACGAGTGGGATGGGTGAAGACGTTCCGTGTGGCTGCCATGTGGGGACAGATATTGCAATCCCCACACGGAAACGAACCCCTCAGGACAATGCCTCTACCAAGTCTCATAGTGGGTCTATTGAAGTGGCTCCTAGTAATCAAGTCCCTCAAATTAGGGGCCCGTCTTGCTGTCATGAGAGGTCGCTCGCTGGTAATTTCTGCTGTTTGTGAGTCTATTCGTAGAATCTGCCAGTGTTTGGTTAGAATATTACTGACCTGCGTCCAACTGCTGTTAAAGTCCGTAATGAATCTGGTTTGTGTCTCCTGACACCGTTGCCTAGGAACTAAGAGGGATCTCTGATCCTGACTTCTTGCTCTTTGGTAGGCAGTAGAGATAACACGTTTCGGGTAGCCTCTCTGCTGAAAGCGATCCGTTAGATCTCGAGCCTGGATGGAAAAATCGGAATCACGAGTACAGTTACGCCTAACACGTAAGAATTGTCCTGTGGGGACACCCACCTTCGTATGCCAGGGATGGAAACTTGTAAATGCCAGTAGCGAATTCGTTGCAGTTGGCTTGCGGTAAAGGTTCGTCGCAAGGCCATTCCCCTGGGGAAAGATCTTCAAATCCAAGAAGGTGATCTCACTGCTAGAGACGGAATATGTGAGATAAATGTTATACGGATTGGAATTTAGATGGTTGAAAAAATCCACACACTCCTCTACAGTGCCCTTCCACAGGATAAAGACGTCATCTATAAAACGAAACCAGGCGTGTACGTGGGTCGCGAATGCAGATGATGGGTAGACGTAAGTCTCTTCCCACCAGCCCAAAAAGATGTTCGCATAGGCTGGTGCACATTTCGCGCCCATCGCCACGCCTGATCGCTGAAGATAATATACCCTATCAAAGAGAAAGAAGTTATGGTGGAGAATGAAGGTCAGTAGGTCAAGAAGAAAGGAGTCATGGCCTCTATCAATGGAGCTGTTTTTATTTAAAAAGTATGCAACCGCCTCCGTCCCTTCTTTATGACCGATATTAGAATAAAGCGATTCGACATCGCATGTCACTAATAGATATTTTTCCGGAAGATCAATCTGTCCACAGATATCAATGAAATGCGAGGAGTCGCGAATAAAAGAGGGAAGGGATGAGGCGATGGGTTGAAGAAAGAAGTCCAGATACTCACACGCTTTTTCGCACATGCTGCCAATACTGGAGACAATAGGTCTCCCCGGAGGTATATTTCTATCCTTGTGGATCTTCGGCAACATGTAGAAAGTAGCCGTAGTCGGGTTGGCTACCCATAAATATTGTTTCTCCTGTTGGGTAATAATAGAAAGCTGTAAAGCCCTGCAAAGAAGTTTTTCATATTTAGAGAGAAACAGAGATGTAGGGTCAGACGGGAGTTTTTGATAATATTGGGTGTTATTGAGCTGCCTTTTGGCCTCCGCCTCATATAGTTGCACAGACCATAGCACCACGTTACCCCCTTTGTCTGCCTCTTTGATGGTAAAGCCCCTATTATCTCGTAGAGCTGTTAGGGCTCGTTTTTCCTCCATATTTAAATTGGGTAGGCCACTTACCCGAGTAGGCATAGACATGATGTCCCGCTTGACCACTTCAAAGAAAATCTTAATGGCTGGTATTAGAGAAAAAGACGGTGTTTTGAGCGATTTGTTCTTATGGGGAAACCTTCTTCTATTCGGACCAGATTCATTTTCCTCCAATAATTCTAGCAGATCCTGAAAAGTGCGACACTCATCCGTAGACATCGTTTGTAAAACATCGGGCCTCCTGTACATGACCTGAAAGGTAAGTCTCCTACAAAACAAATACAGATCTTTAATAAGGGTAAATTTGTCTACTGGATGTGTAGGGACAAAAGAAAGACCTCTCTGAAGAACTGATAATTCAGTAGATGTAAGGTTATGGTCAGAGAGGTTAATTACCTGTAATGCCACGGACCTAGGGTCTTGAGTCAGGGTTCCTTGATAGGAAGTCCCCGGATCCTCTACTTCCGCCTGGTCGGATAGTTGTGTCGGCGGGGAGATGTATGGCCCCTGTGCCGTGTTAATCTTTTCCTTGCGTTGCTTACGCTTCCGCCCTCGTCGGGTCCGTGATCCACCTCGCTCCCGGTGGATGACAAAAAATCACTAGAATAACCTTCTCCATATGAAGAGGCAGTAGCTGCAGGTGGAGCATATTCCCTGGGCACCCTAGGGCGGCGGGCATTGCCCACATGTCTCCATTTATAGGCCATCTTTTGTTCAAAATCAGATTTATCACGTTGGAATTTCTTGCATTTACGTTGGGTAATTTCAGTCTCATATTTATCTATTGTATCCTTGAGTTTATTTTTAAAAGACAAGACTTGTCCTTCATCAAAAGTGGCCAATTTTATTTCTAGTTCTTTAATGTTGTTTTTGGTCAACGTGAATAATGACCTGTCATGATCTAACAGAAAATTCATTAGGATAGTTGAACAACGGGTGAGACCCTGTTCCCACAAGTTTTGAAATACTTCAGATGGTTCCCAAGCCGGGAAGATCGATACACGGAGGCCCCTGGGTACATAGCCCGATCTGATGTATTCATCTAAACTCCTAATATTCCACCATAACCTCACACAAGTTTTGTGGGCTCTTGTTAAATCCGAGCACAATGTGGAGAAACCATTATCCGTCGGAACCACCGAAGCCACAGAAGCTGTAAACATGCTGGTAGATTTGGCCATCAAAGCCGCCTCCCTAGCCTCCCAATCCATGGCGGCTATCAACAGAAAACACCCCAGAACAAATACAAAGCAAAAAGTAAAAACGGCACCACCCAAATAGGTGTGTGCTACCCTGGAGGAAATACCCTGGAACACAGGGCTAGAAGCTAGATACTATAATGGAAAACAGGGTGCACTCAAGCCGTATAGGGCTAGTATTAGGGCGTGCAGAGCCAAGTCCAATGTAATATAACTGAAGAAAAGAAAAAAGAATGGACTACAATGCGGCTCGCACAACCAGGTAAATTGTGAAAATACAAAACATGTTTATTCAGAAACACCACAACACACCAAATATAAAAACATTTAAAAGCACAACAATATTGTGTATACCACCCTCATACAGTAATGTAAATCAGAAAAACAGGGGAAACGTCCCCAAGTATCTGTATCCCAAATATCATGTCACGGACACATACAAAAGTCAGGTACCATATCTCAGAATATCATATCAGCTGCAGGGCTCCCATACACATAATCATATAAAATAGAGAGAGCACCCCTAGGTAAAAGTCTGAATAAATAGATGAAACATCATAAGGTATGAATCCATCAGGATTTCAAAGGTGGTATAATACCACAGAATCAATCTCTATATCTGAGTGGCAAAGTGAGATGGGTCGTCACCCAAATCTCGACAAACAATGGAGTCTTACATAAGAATCCAAGGAGAGTGTCCGGCACGTGGATACAGGGTGGTTAGGCGATAAGCAAGCACCCCACGCGTATCGCCGCCGCAGCGGCTTCGTCAGGGGAAGTAAGTGTAGTGGTGGTCAGAACTTACATATATATAGAAGCCAATCATCGTCCTGGAGTGTCAACAGCTGGGCCCCGCCATGCGGAAGGCGGAAGTAAGGAGAGGCGTGCTGGCCGCACAGAAGGGAACAGGAGGACCGGAAGTGTGTGGGGTCTCCATGGAGATGGGCGGCGTCTGCGCAACACCGACTCAGAATTGAGTCAAGTTGCGCAAGCGTCAGAGGGAATAAGCCCGGATCCAAAGAGATGGATCAACCAATGCTGGGATGAAAAAACAGAATGTATGAGAGGGAAGGAGAGAGGACTGTAAGAAATGAATGGGTGTAGGAACATGAGGACTGAATGAAAAACAATTGGAATAAATACCCGGAGGGGCTACAGAGTCAATAGGATATCTGAAAGGCAAGCGTCAGATTAAAGGAAACATGTCAAGAACAAAGGACACGTGTGAAAACATGGCAGCATGTAACCAGGGGCATGGTACACAGAATAACAAATGGCATACAATACCCGTCACATCCAATTAATAGACTATGTCCCGGTAAGATAAAGGTACGCATCCACATACATGCAAAAAGTATATGTATGTGAATGTATATGTGTATCCCGCACGCGGCCATATTCACAAATGTGTCAATGGTATAATCATACATAAACAATAAACCATCATTTCATATTATCCAACTGGAGAAAGTCCAAGGTAATGCTAGAAAAAAGTCGATTATAAATTGTCCCAACAGGTGCTTCTTCATCAGTTTAACCATAAACTGACACGGAGTCGTAGAGGGTTCAAGGCCCATAGTCCGTACCAATCAGGTCATGTGCCCAGGGAATATGCTCCACCTGCAGCTACTGCCTCTTCATATGGAGGAGGTTATTCTAGTGATTTTTTGTCATCCACCGGGAGCGAGGTGGATCACGGACCCGACGAGGGCGGAAGCGTAAGCAACGCAAGGAAAAGATTAACACGGCACAGGGGCCATACATCTCCCCGCCGACACAACTATCCGACCAGGTGGAAGTAGAGGATCCGGGGACTTCCTATCAAGGAACCCTGACTCAAGACCCTAGGTCCGTGGCATTACAGGTAATTAACCTCTCTGACCATAACCTTACATCTACTGAATTATCAGTTCTTCAGAGAGGTCTTTCTTTTGTCCCTACACATCCAGTAGACAAATTTACCCTTATTAAAGATCTGTATTTGTTTTGTAGGAGACTTACCTTTCAGGTCATGTACAGGAGGCCCGATGTTTTACAAACGATGTCTACGGATGAACGTCGCACTTTTCAGGATCTGCTAGAATTATTGGAGGAAAATGAATCTGGTCCGAATAGAAGAAGGTTTCCCCATAAGAACAAATCGCTCAAAACACCGTCTTTTTCTCTAATACCAGCCATTAAGATTTTCTTTGAAGTGGTCAAGCGGGACATCATGTCTATGCCTACTCGGGTAAGTGGCCTACCCAATTTAAATATGGAGGAAAAACGAGCCCTAACAGCTCTACGAGATAATAGGGGCTTTACCATCAAAGAGGCAGACAAAGGGGGTAACGTGGTGCTATGGTCTGTGCAACTATATGAGGCGGAGGCCAAAAGGCAGCTCAATAACACCCAATATTATCAAAAACTCCCGTCTGACCCTACATCTCTGTTTCTCTCTAAATATGAAAAACTTCTTTGCAGGGCTTTACAGCTTTCTATTATTACCCAACAGGAGAAACAATATTTATGGGTAGCCAACCCGACTACGGCTACTTTCTACATGTTGCCGAAGATCCACAAGGATAGAAATATACCTCCGGGGAGACCTATTGTCTCCAGTATTGGCAGCATGTGCGAAAAAGCGTGTGAGTATCTGGACTTCTTTCTTCAACCCATCGCCTCATCCCTTCCCTCTTTTATTCGCGACTCCTCGCATTTCATTGATATCTGTGGACAGATTGATCTTCCGGAAAAATATCTATTAGTGACATGCGATGTCGAATCGCTTTATTCTAATATCGGTCATAAAGAGGGGACGGAGGCGGTTGCATACTTTTTAAATAAAAACAGCTCCATTGATAGAGGCCATGACTCCTTTCTTCTTGACCTACTGACCTTCATTCTCCACCATAACTTCTTTCTCTTTGATAGGGTATATTATCTTCAGCGATCAGGCGTGGCGATGGGCGCGAAATGTACACCAGCCTATGCGAACATCTTTTTGGGCTGGTGGGAAGAGACTTACGTCTACCCATCATCTGCATTCGCGACCCACGTACACGCCTGGTTTCGTTTTATAGATGACGTCTTTATCCTGTGGAAGGGCACTGTAGAGGAGTGTGTGGATTTTTTCAACCATCTAAATTCCAATCCGTATAACATTTATCTCACATATTCCGTCTCTAGCAGTGAGATCACCTTCTTGGATTTGAAGATCTTTCCCCAGGGGAATGGCCTTGCGACGAACCTTTACCGCAAGCCAACTGCAACGAATTCGCTACTGGCATTTACAAGTTTCCATCCCTGGCATACGAAGGTGGGTGTCCCCACAGGACAATTCTTACGTGTTAGGCGTAACTGTACTCGTGATTCCGATTTTTCCATCCAGGCTCGAGATCTAATGGATCGCTTTCAGCAGAGAGGCTACCCGAAACGTGTTATCTCTACTGCCTACCAAAGAGCAAGAAGTCAGGATCAGAGATCCCTCTTAGTTCCTAGGCAACGGTGTCAGGAGACACAAACCAGATTCATTACGGACTTTAACAGCAGTTGGACGCAGGTCAGTAATATTCTAACCAAACACTGGCAGATTCTACGAATAGACTCACAAACAGCAGAAATTACCAGCGAGCGACCTCTCATGACAGCAAGACGGGCCCCTAATTTGAGGGACTTGATTACTAGGAGCCACTTCAATAGACCCACTATGAGACTTGGTAGAGACATTGTCCTGAGGGGTTCGTTTCCGTGTGGGGATTGCAATATCTGTCCCCACATGGCAGCCACACGGAACGTCTTCACCCATCCCACTCGTCTGAGCAGGCATCCTCTGAGGGCATATATCAATTGTAAGTCCAGGGATGTTATCTATGCCCTCATCTGTCCATGTAAAATGCTATATGTAGGACAGACATCGCAGGAGCTTAGGAAACGGGTCCAAAAGCATATCTCCACAATACATCTGGCAGCTTCGGACATCAGGAAAGGAAGGGTCCTCACTCCTGTGTCTCAACATTTTTTGGAACACCATAGTGGCTCCTCTGCGAATTTGCAGGTTGTTGGTCTACAAAAGATTACCCGCAATGAGAGGGGAGGGGATAAACACAAGGATCTTTTACAAGTGGAATCAAGGTGGATTTTCCAACTACAAACTGTGGCCCCTTTTGGGCTCAATGAGGAACTTCTTTTTACGGGGTTCCTTGGTAGTTGAGTATTGGCCCCTTGTCCACTTTCTTCCTTATTCCTTGTCCTGGATGCCGTGTTTGTTTGTATGACTCACGTGTGACAATCCTGTCCTCAGGTTGGCAGGATTGGCTGAGAAAACCCTCATCACTTACTCCTTCACCATCTGGACATTGGACTGACCGGCGTTGGAACTGGCTTCTGGACTCTGGAATGGGCCGAGTGATTGGGGACCTTGTGATATACCATCATTTTTTCCCTTGCCCCTGGACAGTTTAAACTTCTACATCAGGATGCCATATTTGTGGAATTGGACGGGATACTCCACCTATGTACATGACCTGATTGGTACGGACTATGGGCCTTGAACCCTCTACGACTCCGTGTCAGTTTATGGTTAAACTGATGAAGAAGCACCTGTTGGGACAATTTATAATCGACTTTTTTCTAGCATTACCTTGGACTTTCTCCAGTTGGATAATATGAAATGAGGGTTTATTGTTTATGTATGATTATACCATTGACACATTTGTGAATATGGCCGCGTGCGGGATACACATATACATTCACATACATATACTTTTTGCATGTATGTGGATGCGTACCTTTATCTTACCGGGACATAGTCTATTAATTGGATGTGACGGGTATTGTATGCCATTTGTTATTCTGTGTACCGTGCCCCTGGTTACATGCTGCCATGTTTTCACACATGTGTCCTTTGTTCTTGACATGTTTCCTTTAATCTGACGCTTGCCTTTCAGATATCCTATTGACTCTGTAGCCCCTCCGGGTATTTATTCCAATTGTTTTTCATTCAGTCCTCATGTTCCTACACCCATTCATTTCTTACAGTCCTCTCTCCTTCCCTCTCATACATTCTGTTTTTTCATCCCAGCATTGGTTGATCCATCTCTTTGGATCCGGGCTTATTCCCTCTGACGCTTGCGCAACTTGACTCAATTCTGAGTCGGTGTTGCGCAGACGCCGCCCATCTCCATGGAGACCCCACACACTTCCGGTCCTCCTGTTCCCTTCTGTGCGGCCAGCACGCCTCTCCTTACTTCCGCCTTCCGCATGGCGGGGCCCAGCTGTTGACACTCCAGGACGATGATTGGCTTCTATATATATGTAAGTTCTGACCACCACTACACTTACTTCCCCTGACGAAGCCGCTGCGGCGGCGATACGCGTGGGGTGCTTGCTTATCGCCTAACCACCCTGTATCCACGTGCCGGACACTCTCCTTGGATTCTTATGTAAGACTCCATTGTTTGTCGAGATTTGGGTGACGACCCATCTCACTTTGCCACTCAGATATAGAGATTGATTCTGTGGTATTATACCACCTTTGAAATCCTGATGGATTCATACCTTATGATGTTTCATCTATTTATTCAGACTTTTACCTAGGGGTGCTCTCTCTATTTTATATGATTACGTGTATGGGAGCCCTGCAGCTGATATGATATTCTGAGATATGGTACCTGACTTTTGTATGTGTCCGTGACATGATATTTGGGATACAGATACTTGGGGACGTTTCCCCTGTTTTTCTGATTTACATTACTGTATGAGGGTGGTATACACAATATTGTTGTGCTTTTAAATGTTTTTATATTTGGTGTGTTGTGGTGTTTCTGAATAAACATGTTTTGTATTTTCACAATTTACCTGGTTGTGCGAGCCGCATTGTAGTCCATTCTTTTTTCTTTTCTTCAGTTATATTACATTGGACTTGGCTCTGCACGCCCTAATACTAGCCCTATACGGCTTGAGTGCACCCTGTTTTCCATTATAATACACTCTTAAGTTTTCGTGAAATATCTAATTTTTTCATACCTTGTCCAAGGCATTGTACTATTTAACGCTTTTCAGCAGCAGAGAGATCCTTTTATTTCCCATATTGCTTGAAACCTGTGACCTGCATAATAATGTGGAACATCATTTTTGAGTAGTTTTCCTTTAATTAGAATCACCTGGAAAACTAATTATCACATGTGTTTAAGATTGATTTCAGTGATTCATTGAGCCCTGAGACACAATACCATCCACGAGTTTATTTGAAAAACAAAACAATTAAATCTTTATGACACTTAAATCCAATTTGCATAATAATTTGAAACACAGTGTATACTGCTCTCAGAATCTCTGTCACCCCTTTGAGATGAAACCTGTTTTCACCTAAATGACCAGGCCAATTTTTACAATTCTGACCACTGTCACTTCTAGGTTATAACTCTAGAACGCTACAAACGGATCCCGGTGATTCTGAGAATGTTTTCTCGTGACATATTTTACTTTATGATAGCAGTAAAATTTCTTTGCTATGGCTTACGCTTATTTGTGAAAAAAAGGAAATTTGGCAAAAAATTTGAAAATTTTGCAATTTTCAAATTCTGAATTTTTCGGCACTTAAATCAGAGTCACACACAATACTTACTAAATAACATTTCCCACTTGTCTTCATTTCATCAGCACAAGTTTGGAACCAATTTTTTTTGTTAGGAAGTTATAGGGGAAGTGCACACGCTGCGGATTGGCTGCTGCGGATTTGCAGAGGATTGGCCGCTGCGGATTTGCAGCAGTTTTCCATGAGTTTACAGTACCATGTAAACCTATGGAAAACAAAATCCGCAGTGCACAAATGTTAGGGCTAGCGGAACGCGCCAATTTATAAGAGAGATGGTATTAGGTGCGTTTGCAGCCTGGGGTCCACCGTGCAGAGATGGAACCTGCTGCTGAGTAATGACGGACTATATGGCAGTACAATGTGGATACACACACAGGTTAACTTCACCCTGTGTGAAGGAAGCAAACCCTGTTGCGTCACAGGGCCACGGTACCGCACCAAGAGCGCAAGCAAGGAGTCTCAGAACTCTATCCCAAGACACAGGATTAGCGTACGTTCAGACCACTTGCGCTCGACACCGCAACTGGTGTGTCAAAGTAACAGAAAATATAACTTAAAGCACAATAGTGCGTGCTGTGCTACTTTGGCGGACGCCACTAACCACCCAGACTTGGGATAGGAAAGCGCTCTATAAGCGCACGGCGCCGCACTTGTGGTTACAGCAATAGATGCTTTATCGTGTGTCTTTATGTTGACAGCTTAGTCGGGCGCTAGACAGCAAGCATCCACCTTTTGTGAACAGTCATACACAAGGGAGGGGATTTTAAAGAACGACTTGCACTCATCAACACACACACGACTCCAAATGTACACTAGCGCATGGCCGTGCGGCCATGCAAACCTTTTATAGCTGCAGCAAGAACAGGACCTTCCCAGAAGGACCAATGGGAGTCAGCCACAGAAGAAGAACACCTTCAGGACCTTCCTAAAGGACCAATGGGATTTGCTGCAGTATCTAAGCATGTGACCCTTGATCTCCAACGAGAGATCTTGCCCTGGGCATGCTCAGAAAGGGAAGAGCAGGACTTAGGCCATGTGCACACGTTCAGTATTTTTCACGTTTTTTTCGCGTTTTTTCGCTATAAAAATGTGATAAAAACGCGAAAAAAACGCTAACATATGCCTCCTATTATTTACAGTGTATTCCGCATTTCTTGTGCAAATGTTGCATTTTTTTCCGCGAAAAAATCGCATCGCAGAAAAAAAAGCAACATGTTCATTAAAAATGCGGAATTGCGGGGATTCCGCACACCTAGGAGTGCATTGATCTGTATACTTTCCGCACGGGGCTGTGCACACCATGCGGGAAGTAAGCAGATTATATGTGGTTGGTATCCAGGGTGGAGGAGAGGAAACTCTCCTCCATGGACTGGGCACCATATAATTGGTCAAAAAAAAAGAATTAAAATAAAAAATAGTGATATACTCACCTTCGATGTCTTCCCGCCTCTCAGGTGCATGCTGTCGCTTCGGTTCCTATAGCTGGTGTGCGGTGAAGGACCTGCGATGGCATCGCGGTCCTGTGATTGGTCGCGAGACCGGTCATGTGACCGCTCACGTGACCGCGACGTCATGGAAGGTCCTGCGCACACACACCAGCTATAGGAACGGATGCCGCTGATGAGATCAGCTGTCTGCAGGTGAGTATAAGCATTTTTTTTATTTTTTTTATTATTTTTAAACATTCTATCTTTTACTATAGATGCTGCATAAGCAGCATCTATAGTAAAAAGGTGGTCACACTTGTCAAACAGTATGTTTGACAAGTGTGACCAACTTGTCAGTCAGTTTTCCAAGCAATGCTACAGATCGCTTGGAAAACTTTAGCATTCTGCAAGCTAATTACGCTTGCAGAATGCTAAAAAACCCAGGAAAAAAACGGAAAAAAAACGCAAAAAAAAAAATTCGTATTTCTTGCAGAAAATTTCCGGTTTTCTTCAGGAAATTTCTGCAAGAAATCCGGACGTGTGCACATACCCTGAATCCCAAACATTTCTGCTCGCCGCTGCCCCGTACTGGCTTCAATGGAAGAAGCTGGAAAGGCAGCAGTAACCAGTCATCCAGTATCAGCCTGAGCTAGACGCTGGGACCGACGTCTTCGCCGAGCAGACTCCACTGCGGCTGGAGAAGCATGGGAGACCGCAGCGGAGATGGTTCGAGATCCCCCCTGTGCAGAGGCGGGATCTTGACACCTAACAACATGCTGCAGAAAAAAACGCGTGAAAAAAAGCTGCGTTGTTTATTCCGCAGCATGTCAATTCTTTGTGCAGATTCCGCAGTGGTTTACATCTGCTCCTCTGTAGGAATCCGCAGGTGTAAATCCACGGAAAAACTGAGGTCAATCTGCTGTAACTAGATGATAGCCTGATTCTAACACATCGGGTATTCTAGAATATGCATGTAGTTTATTTATGAAGATTTTAGAATAATACATTGAATACACAGGATTCGGCCGGCCGAGACTAATTAGCGAAGCGTGGATCAAATCCCTGCGCCTGTCGCTGATTGTTTGCGGCCAGCCATGTAGTATATAACAGCCCACATAGTAAATAGCACAGCCACGTAGTATATTGCACAGCCACGTAGTATATAGCACAGCCACGTAGTATATTGCACAGCCCACGGAGTGTATAGCACAGCCCATGGAGTATATAGCACAGCCACGTAGTATGTAACACAGCCCACGGAGTATATAGCACATCCACATAGCATATAACACAGCCACGTAGTTTATAGCAGCCCACGTAGCATATAACACAGCTCACATAGTATATAACAGCCCACGCACGCAGTATATAACACAGCCCACGTAGTGTATAACACAGGCCACGTAGTGTATAACAGAGGCCACGTAGTGTATAACACAGCCCACGTAGTGTATAACACAGGCCACATAGTGTATAACACAGCCCACATAGTGTATAACACAAGCCACATAGTGTATAACACAGGCCATGTAGTGTATAACACAGCCCATGTAGTATATTGCACAGCCCATGCAGTATATTGCACAGCCCATGCAGTACATTGCACAGCCCACGTAGTACACTGCACAGCCTACGTAGTATATTGCACAGCCCTCGTAGTATATTGCACAGCCCATGCAGAATATTGCACAGCCCATGTAGTACACTGCACAGCCCACGTAGTATATTGCACAGCCCACGTAGTATATTGCACAGCCCACGCAGTATATAGCACAGCCCACGTAGTATATTGCACAGCCACATAGTATATTGCACAGCCCACATAGTATATTGCACAACCACATAATATATTGCCCAACCCACATAGTATATTGCACAGCCACGCAGTATATAGCACAGCCCACATAGTAAATTGCACAGCCCACGCAGTATATAGCAATGTGGGCATCATATCCCTGTTGAAAAAAGGATTAAAATAAAAAATAGTTATATACTCACCTTCCGTTGGACCCCCGGATGCAGGCGAAGCGGTTACCGATGCTCCTCGCGTGCTCCGGTCCCAAGAGTGCATTGCGGTCTCGCGGGATGATGATGTAGCGGTCTCACGAGACTGCTACGTCATCATCTCGCGAGACCGCAATGCATGGTGCGGTCACCGGAGCGTCGCGAGGAGCGGGAAAGGACTGTTCCTGATCCTGGGGCCGACAGATGGTGAGTATATAACGATTTTTTATTTTTTTATTATTTTTAACATTAGATCTTTTTACTATTGATGCCGCATAGGCAGCATCAATAGTAAAAAGTTGGTCACACAGGGTTAATAGCAGCGGTAACGGAGTGCGTTACACCGCAGTATAGCGCGGTCCGTTACTGCTGCCATTAACCCTGTGTGAGCGCTGAGTGGAGGGGAGTAAGGAGCGGCCATTTTGCCACCGGAGTGTGCCCGTTGCTGATTGGTCATGGCCATTTTGCCGTGACCAATCAGCGACTTGGATTTCCATGACAGACAGAGGCCGCGACCAATGAATATCCATGACAGGCAGACAGACAGACAGACAGAAGGACAGACAGACAGATGGAAGTGACCCATAGACAATTATATAGTAGATTCTGTAGTAAATCCACAGTGCAGATTTATCAAAATCAGTGCAGAAAAGTCCGCACACCTTTCCTCAACGTGTGCACATACCCATAAGGGTTAAAAGTTGACCAGCGATTTCTAATTTTTTCAACAGATTTTACAAAACCGTTTTTTTAGGGACCACACCACATTTGAGGTCACTTTGAGGGGCCTATATGATATAAAGTAGCCAAAAGTGAACCCATTCTAAAAACTGCACCCCTCAAGGTGCTCAAAACTAGAGATGAGTGAATTTGATTGGAAAACGATCGTCAAACAAAAATTTGGCATGAAAATGGCACATTCAAATTCACAATCGAAAACCTGAGCAAAATTTTATAAAATCAGCAAAAATTGGTAACATTCTGTAAAAGTGTGGGAAAATATTTGTGTTGCCACAAAAATATTTTCCTCACTTTAGCAATGGTAATGGTAGTGTATCATGAGCGTTTGGCACATCTTTGTTGAGGGGAGGAGGTTTGCAGAGCTCAGAGGAGCCGCGTTCTTGGAAGCACAGCACAGCAGTAATTTTTTTTTTACCTAACTTTACATGTGCACATTACGGCTAGCCAATGAGGGCACAGGAAACACCCACAATGTTCTGACACTATGGCTTGTATCATTGGCTGCTGAAGTCACATGTCCCTCTCCGTATACATTGTTTTAGTGCCATTTTGACATTGATACAGCGCAGAGAGGCCATGTGCACACGTTCAGGATTTTTCGCGTTTTTTCGCTATAAAAACGTGATAAAAATGTGAAAAAAACCGCTTACATATGCCTCCTATTATTTACAGTGTATTCCGCATTTTTTGTGCAAATGTTGCATTTTTCTCCGCGAAAAAATCGCATCGCGGAAAAAAAAGCAACATGTTTATTAAAAATGCGGAATTGCGGGGATTCCGCACACCTAGGAGTGCATTGATCTGCTTACTTCCCACACGGGGCTATGCCCACCATGCGGGAAGTAAGCAGATTATGTGCGGTTGGTACCCAGGGTGGAGGAGAGGAGACTCTCCTCCACGGACTGGGCACCATATAATTGGTAAAAAAAAAGAATTAAAATAAAAAATAGTGATATACTCACCCTCTGATGGCCCCCGAAGTGTTCCCGCCTCTCCGGTGCATGCTCTCTCTTCCGTTCCTATAGATGGTGTGGTTCAGGACCTGTGATGACGTCGCTGTCTTGTGATTGGTCGCGTGACCGCTCATGTGACTCACGCGACCAATCACAAGCCGCGACGTCATCACAGGTCCTGAACCACACCGGTATCTATAGGAACGGACGCCGCTGAGGAGATTGGCTGTCTGCAGAGGGTGAGTATAACCATTGTTTTATTTTTTTTATTTTTTTTAAACATTCTATTTTTTACTATAGATGCTGCATAAGCAGCATCTATAGTAAAAAGTTGGTCACACTTGTCAAACAGTATGTTTGACAAGTGTAACCAACTTGTCAGTCAGTTTTCCAAGCGATGCTACAGATCGCTTGGAAAACTTTAGCATTCTGCAAGCTAATTACGCTTGCAGAATGCTAAAAAAAACGCGAAAAAAACGGAAAAAAAACGCAAAAAAAAAATGCGGATTTCTTGCAGAAAATTTCCGGTTTTCTTCAGGAAATTTCTGCAAGAAATCCGGACGTGTGCACATACCCAGAGGCTGCTCCTGACAAGGCCACTGTTTGCATTAAGATTTCAACTATTTAGTTAGGCAGTTGTAAATCAGTCAGATAGTGTAGCTAGATAGTGTCCAGTGTGGCTGTAAAATTTACCTTCCAGATTTATTTTTTTTGGGGGGAGGGCATTACTGAGGTTCTCAGACAAAGCCACCAGGGCGCATGTCCTACAAGTGTGTTTTGCACTGCTTCTATAGTGCTCCATGCACAAGTATAGCATTCTAAATTATATTATTTCAGTAGCTAAATGTGAAAAAGCCTTCTGTATCCCACATTGCAGCTAGTTAGATAGGAGGTTGGACATCAGTCAGATACTGTAGGTAGTTAGTGTCCAGTGTGGCTGTAAAATTTACATTTCAGCACTTTTTTTCTTTTTTGGCCATACTGAGGTGCACAAACAAATCCAACAGGGCACGTGTTGTGCACTGCTTCTATTGTGATCGATGCATGAGTATAGCATTCTAATTCACATCTAGCTAGAGATAAAATATTAAACAGCCTGCTGTATCCCACCTTGTTAGTTAGTGCTGTGATGACATAAAAATGTCTGCAGACCTAAGGCACATTAAAAAAGTTATAATTTTTTCTGTTGCTAAATGTTGCTGTATCCCACATAGTTATTTTGTGGCGGTGAAATGAAACCGTCTGCAGACCTAAGGCACATAAAAAAATTATAATTTTTCAGTGGCAAAAAGTTAGACAACCCACTGTATCACACGTTGTCATTTGTTTGGGTTTAAATTAAGCTGTAGAGGCCTGATCCAGAGGCCACAAACAAATTTTGTCAGTAAGGGACCTGACTTGAAAAATAGTTTGTAGCATCTAGTGTGTTATAGTGGCCTGATACATAGGCCTCCCCCAAAAAACTTATTTTGTTATTAACATCAAACAGTAAAGGACCTACCTTTAAAAAGAGTTTGTAGCAAATAGTGTGTTATACAGGCATGATACATAGGCAACAAAAAATAATTCTTCTGTTATTAACGTCATACAGTAAGGGACCAGAGTATAAAAAGAGTTTGTAGCATCTAGTGTGTTGTAGAGGACTAATACATATGGAGCGCCCCATAGGACCGTGGGGTACTCGGCACCAGGTCCTTCGGTTCTCTCTCGGCGGGGATGTCATGGTGGCTGACCCGGTCTGTGGCCCTAGGGGAACATCCGTTGTAAAATAAGGGAAAGGTCTTTAAAGGGATAATGTTCGTGACGCCACCTGTGGTATTCGGTCAGGGTGACCAACGCTGCTTAGGGGTTCGCTGGGGTGATGTTATGGTAGCTTGATGGTTTACCTTCCCACAGGTGAAGTGTGTCCCCAGGGCTTCTTAGAGTGTGGATGGTGAATGGTGTGAGGCGCAGTGAATAACAAGGACACCAGGTTGCAGTCTCTTTACCTTTTACTGAAGGCTTCAGTGTCCACAGTCCAGGGTACGGACCACAGGGTAGGCAGGGTCCGGCCGGTCTGAAGGCAAATCCAGAGTCCCCTTATCCAGGTGGAAATCAATAGCCTTCCTCTAGCACCTGAGTGTTGTAGTACCTCCCTGCTTAGCTTCTCGGTAAGGTCCTCACAACTATTCTAGATGTTAAGTCTCTTTCTCTCTATCCCCCTGATGGATAGGATAGGACAAACCCATATGAGTGGTGGCCTGAGGCTTTTTACAGGGACTCTACCACGCCCCGGCCCCCACAAGTTGCCACTGTGCCTCCTGGGTATAAGGTCGGGCAGCTAACATGGAATTAACTGTCCTGCCAGTCTCTGAAGTAAAGCGTAGAGATCCTTACTCCCTCGGTGTGCTGACCACCGGATTCTGCGCCTCAGAAGGAGGCAGCCTTTCACAGGGCAGAACTCCTTCTGGTTTCCTCTCCTTTTTGCTATGACTTTGGTTCTCACCCTCTGCAATGCACTTCTCTTTTAATGTCTCTTTCTTAGGATGCTGCCACACGTGGGGCAGGCGCAGCTCCGTGGACCCTCGTCCTCCTCAGACCACAGTCTGGATCTGACTGGAACTCGCTCCAGCCAGCTTCTCCCTCCTTCTGCCTCACTTTCTGTCCAGACCACCAGTTTTACCTAATTGTGAGGAGTGCCCTAATAGATAGGAGTGTAGCTCCCCCTGGCGGCCTGGATTGTGAAGAGTAGTGTATGGTTTGTGATACCTGGTAAAGAGATCTCCTTTATTGCCTTCAGACGTAATATCACTCCCCCCTGGTGGAAGAATGACATTACTGCAACGACCAGGACTCTGGGGCGCTGCACATAGGCCACAAAAAAGTCTTCTGTTATTAACGTCATACAGTAAGGGACCAGAGTTTGAAAAGAGTTTTTAGCATCTAGTGTGTTATAGAGGCCTAATACATAGGCCACAAAAAGTCTTCTGTTATTAACGTCATACATTAAAGGACCTACCTTTATAAAACATTTGTAGCATCTAGTGTGTTATAGAGGCATGATACATCGGCCACAAAAAAAAATTCTTCTGTTATTAACATCATACAGTAAGGGAACTGACTTGAAAAACAGTTTACAGCATCTAATGTGCTTTAGAGGACTGATCCTTGGTCCAAAAAAAAATAATCTTTTTTTCTGTGACTAACACGATACAGCACGCCATATTTCAACTTTAAATTTGCTGTAGATGAAATTCAGCTGTTTGCAGAGGTGGTGCAGAGTTTAGAGTGCTCAAAAGCTTTGCAGAGTCAAAATGAGAAAATCTGCACCGATGCCCAAATTTTTTTTAGTTTGGATCCGGGGAAGGAAGAAGTATGGTCCAAACAGCATCCTGACCCTTGTCAACAGTTTTTAACCCCTGGGGAGAGGTGATCCTGATGAGACTCAGATATCTGATGCTCACGCAGACTGAACTGTGCTGTCAAGGTAAGAAGAGGAGGAGAGTGACTCCAATGGCAAAGAATGTGATAACACGGGGGATGGTGTTGAGGTGTTAGTTCCCAGTTGGCATGAATATGGAGGAACAAAACTGCATAGGTCAGTTGAGTAGGAAGACGAGGAGGCTACATTGCGCGGTCCGTCACAGACACATAGTGATGCAGCCATGACGAGTGATGCATTCTCAGCCACAACTGTGCCTTTGACCATCATCGTCCATGGGTCTGCAGCTCGCAGGGATGGCAAGGGTTGCCTAGCCTGGGCCTTTTTTGACACTGCAAAGAATTAGCCAATGCACGCAAACTGCAACTTTGCAAAAAAAACTGAATCGAGGTAAAAATTGCAATTTGACTACTACATGTATGAACCTTCACATGCGCAATCAACATGCTTCAGTTTGGGAATCCCACTGCAAAAAAATGCAGATCAGCAGACATAATCCACCATCAGCCGCCCCATCAATCGCATCTGCTGCTTCTTCCTTTTCTGTTACCATGCCAACTATTGAGATGCAGGTCTTTTTCTGGAGAACCTCGAGTTCTTTACCCGATAAAGTCACGCTGACTGAGAGGCCGCCTTCTACTGTAACGGAAGGTGGACATGCATGCTGTTTTTGACCAACCTCAGTGAACGATTACACCACAAGTTTCTCAATCCACAGTAACATCTTCACCTGCACCTCTCTCACAGTCCAAAAGTTTGTCCGGTTCACCATACTCAGCCCTCTCACAGCACTACAGGTAGCCCACGGTTCTGCAGTTGTGATCATGGAAAAGATTGTTTCCTCCTACACATGGCAAAGCTAAGAGGTTGAACTCCACCATCACGAATTTGTTGGCAACGGAAATGCTGCCTTTCTGACTGGCGGATATCCGAAAGATGATGGCTGTTGCAGTCCACCGAAACCAATACCAATACCGGCATGTAGCAGACAACATCACCCATTCCTTGACAAAATCTCTGTCTGCCAGGGTACATTTCACCACAGACACTTGGATGAGTAAGCATGGCTAAGGGTGTTACATCTCGCTGACTGGGCACTGGGTGACTTTGGTGGCTGTGGGGACAGGCGCTGCTCCACAAGTCTTTGAATCCCCAAGGCTTGCAGGCCAAACCTCTGCATTTAACATTTCCTCAACTGCTTCTGCTTTCTCTATCTCCTCTAGGGCCTCCACCTGCACTCTCAATCTCTGCCCTCACGAGACAAGCAATTCAACAGTGCATAGCGAACCCCCACCACCTCCGTACTGTGCAGCCAAGGCTCAACGCAATCAGGCAGTCTTAAAATTGATATGCCTTTGAGATCGCAGTCATACAGCTGAAGACAGCTCTCCAGGCTGAATTTGATCACTGGCTGTCTCTACTGAACCTATATCTAGGGAAGGCCATGTCCAATAATGGTTCGAAACTTGTGGCGGCCCTACGGCGAGACAAGCTCACACACATGCCTTGAATGGCTCATGTCCTCAAGCTGGCGGTGCAGCGTTTTCTCAGCCACTCTCCTGGCCTGGGTGACCTGCTCCAGGAAGCATGTAAGCTGTGTGCTCATTTCCACCGTTCGCACCCCTCTGCTCATCGACTTGCATCGATACAAATGTCTTTGTCCATGCCAGTTATCAGATTGATATGTAATGTGCCAACACGGTGGAGATACAGCAGCAATGAGCCCTGATGCAATATATCATGATGCATAGCCTGGGCCAAAGCAGTACGGAGGTGGCACATATCACGTTTACAGAGGGACACAGATTAAGGACCTCTGCAACCTTCTGCACTGTTTTGAAATGGCTACTAAGATGGTTAGTGCTGATGATGCCATCATCAGCATCGCTATTCTGGTAATTTATATGCTGGACCAGACTTTGAATAGCCTGCGAGAGGAGATGGTGATCCCAGAAGAAGAAGAGGAAGCAGAGGAGGCTGCAGATTGTCTCGATTTTCAAGACTGTCATCACACAGGTGGGTGTCAAGGGAGGATGGAGCAGTGCTGGTGATGATAACAGACAAATTGTTATAGAAGGTGCAAGATCCGAGGAACAAATGGAGGAGGAAGAGGTGATGGGCTCGCAACTATTAGATG
Organism: Ranitomeya variabilis; assembly: GCF_051348905.1. Lineage (NCBI taxonomy): Eukaryota > Metazoa > Chordata > Amphibia > Anura > Dendrobatidae > Ranitomeya > Ranitomeya variabilis. The sequence continues at coordinate 254,309,372 of NC_135237.1, read as the reverse complement.
AAGATGATAATCCTCCCCTCTCTGTTGTTCGGGGTTGGCGGGAGAGGATGGAGCAAACAAGCCTCATTGTTGACCTGCCACCAACACAGCATGGGCTCAGAGCTCATGGCATATGAGTGCCTTCTTTCTGCAACATGATCCCCATATACAGTAGTAATGATTAGGAATAATGCTGACTACTGGGTTGCCACTTTATTAGACCTACGTTATAAAACCAAATTTTTCCAGATGATTCCCGCCCTAGAAAGGGACCCTCAAATGCTGGTGTATCGAAACATGCTTTTATACAACCTTAAGAGACCTTTTCCCCAAGACAACAGTGAAGCACACAGTTCGCATCGCAGCTGTAGACTTCCATCCTCTAGCCCGTTAATGTGTCAACTCTAAATCATTAGCTGCAGCAGCAGCAGTATTGGAAGTGGAAACAATTTCTGTGTGTCCTTCTGTGAGGCATGCCCAGCAGCCAGTGCTCTCTCAGAACGTGTCTTCAGCGCTGCTGGTGGTGTCCTGATGGATAAGCGCATACGGTTCTCCCCTGAAAGTGTTGACCACCTAACTTTCATTAAGATGAACAAGTCATGGATCTCCAAGGACTTTTGCACCCCAATTACAAACTGTACAGACTAGGTGATATTACATTTTTTAGTGTGATGCATTAATTTCACGTAACTGCACTCTGTGATATCTTTAGTGTCACTTCTGTGGCTGCTACTGATGATGTTAACACAAATTTGTGGAAATGTGAACAGTCATGGTTGGTCTACATCTGCTGAGTTAGCTGTACTGGAAGCTGTGTAGGTCCAAATTATACTATTTCTATTCTCATGAAAGTTATTACACTTCAGTTATGTCAGGCCCTCATTTTTTAAAATATGAACACTCCAAGTTGGATGTTCATCTGCTGTATTGGGTGCAGTGAAAGACCTGTTGGTCCCTATTACACTATTTCCACTGTGGTGAAATTGATGCCACTTTGGTGGTGTCTGCCAATAATTTTTGGAAATGTGAACACTCATTGTTGGGTGTCCTTCTGCTGGATTGGGTGTAGTGAAAGACCTGTCGGTCCCTATTTTACTATTTCTACTGTGGTGAAATTGATGCGACTTTTGTGGTATAAGTCCCTCATTTCTTTAAGTGTGAACAGTTAATAGCCTCTGTGTCTGTACTGTTACATACTTAGGCAGTTAACTGGTTCATGCAGCTTTAAATGAACACCCGAGCCTTACACTATGGCTGGTCCAAATAACTAAAGCAATTGTTACCATCCACCTCTTGTGTCTCCCCTTTTCCTCATAGATTGTAAGCTTGCGAGCAGCAGGGCCCTCATTCCTCCTGGTATCTGTTTTGAACTGTGATTTCTGTTATGCTGTAATGTCTGTTGTCTGTATAAGTCCCCTCTATAAGTTGTAAAGCGCTGCGGAATATGTTGGCGCTATATAAATAAAATTATTATTATTATTATTATTACACCTTGTAGGGTGTTCATCTGCTGGACTGGGTGTAGTGAAAGACCTGTTTGTCCCTATTCTGCTACTTCTACTGTGGTGAAATTGATGCCACTTTGGTGGTGTCTGCCAATAATTTTTATCCTGGTTAGGTCTCCTTCATGCGTGTTGCCTGTAGCAGTAGGCCTCCGAGACCATCAGGCTTACACTTCTTTGCACTCAACTACCCGTGTTACTGAAAAAATATAGAACAAAGTCAGCTCACCCATTTATCGGTCCCAGTATCCAAGCACGGAAGCTGCAGTTTATCAGGATCAAGTGAATCATGAAGGTGTAATCCAGCTCCGAAAAATCACAACCTGCATATGGGAATGTAATGTGGGCAGACGCGTTTCAAACAATAGTTCTTAGTCTTTGCATTGACTGTTGTTCGAAATGCGTCTACCCACATTACATTCCCATATGGAGCTTGGGATTTTTTTAGGATATGCATCTTTTTTATTAGCTGGATTATACCTTTATTGTTTACCCGTGTTATTATACTTAAATATTTCTTACAATGGTAGTCTAGAAAACTGATATTTGTGCCACCTGTGTGTGTGGCACAGTATGAAAGCAGGTAGAGGTGTTGCATGTGTTATCAGGGCTCCCAGCAAAGGAGACCTACACCGATCCCTCACCCACCTCGTCTTACTGTGACGTTCATTGCAAAGCTGTAAATGCTGCCCCAGTCCCGATACCTCATGCCTGGCTGATTGCTGCAATTTGTACTGTGGGTGAATTGAGGCCACTTTCCTGGTGTCTGTCCCTCATTTTATGTGTTTTGGCAGCATTTGGGGCCATTCTAAGGTGTTGGACAGGTGTTTGTTTTTCCCACCCATTGACTATAATGGTGTTCGGATATGTTCGGCGAATATTCGACAAATTAATAAGCAAATATTGCAAATTCGGCTAATGTAATCCGAATCGAGCATTTAAATATTTGCTCATCTCTACTCAAAACCACATTCAAGAACTTTATTAACCCTTCAGGTGCTTCACAGGAGTTAATGGAATGTGGAAGGAAAAAATTAACATTTAACTTTAGGGTAAAACGAGAAAATGGTCTGCTAAAGTTGTTGAGCAAAATTAGCTGGAATTGAGAGCAGACGACATGTCGTGTTTGAAGAGCCCCTGATGTGCCTAAACACAAGTGACCCCATTTTGGAACCTAGACCCTTCAGGGATCTTATGTAGCTGTGTGGTGAGCACTTTGAACCCTCAGCTGCTTCACAGAAATTTATAACGCATAGCCGTGAAATTAAAAACTTACATTTTTTCCCCAAAAATGATATTTTAGCAACTATTTTTTTTATTTTCACTTATGCAAAAGGATAGAATAGACACTACAGTTGTTGTGCAATGTCTCCTGAGTACGCCAATACCCAATATGTGGGGAAAAAAACACTGTTTGGGTGAATGGCAGGGCTCGGAAGGAAGGAGCACGTTTTGACTTTTTGAACGCAAAATTGGCTGGAATTGAGAGCAGACGCCATGTCTCATTTGAAGAGCCCCTGATGTGCCTAAACATTGGAAAACCACTGCAAGTGACCACATTTTGAAAACTAGACCCTTCAATGAACTTATCTAGCTGTATGGTGAGCGCTCTGAACCCCCAGGAGTTTCACAGAAGTTTAGAACGAAGAGCTGTGAAAATAAAAAAAATCTCATTTTTTCCCCCAAAATTATCTTTTAGCAATGATTTTTTTGTTTTCACAAGTGTAAAAGCAGGAAATGGACCACTTAAGGAAAACTAATGTCTGGGCGCATGGCAGGGCTCGGAAAGGAAGGAGTGACATTTTGGATTGCAGTCATTGATGGAATGGTCTGCGGGCGTCATGTTGCGTTTGCAGAGCCCCTGATGTGCCTAAATAAATCTCCCACACGTGACCCCATTTTGGAAACTAGACCTCACAAGGAATTTATTTAGCTATGTGGTGAGCACTTTGAACCTCCAAGTGCCTCACAGAAAATTATAACTTTGAGTCGTGAAATAAAACAACACATTTTTTAAACAAAAATTATCTTTTAGCCCCAATTTTTGCAAGGAGTGACGTTTTGGATTGCAGACTTTGATGGAATGTTGCGATTGCTGAGCACCTGATGTGCCTAAACAGTGGAAATCCCCCACAATTGACCTCATGTTGGAAACTACAACCCCTGAAAGAATTTATCTAGAGGCATAGTTTTATAGTAATGATTACAATGCTTTTCGTTTTACGGGTGTATGAATTTATAATGTGGTGTTATGTGTAAGATGTGCACGGTACATCAGATTATAAAAGTGTGTTGTGTCAACAGGGTAAAAACAAATTTAATTAATTTGTGGACGTGTGGTATGCTTTGAAATAATCCTTAATGCAAAGTCCAGGTTTCTTAGGGCAGGTTTCACAACGCTAAGTTGTGTCCTTTCGGATTCCCCTCTTGGAGCATACTCTGCACCATTTTTGTGATCTTCCTTTCCTTGCAGTTTGGGGAACCTGTCCTGGGAAATGTTGACCTGGGATAATTCAGGCACTATCAGATTCAGAAGTACTGGGACCCTCATCTTCCTGAGTGCCAAACATTAGGGTTCTGATGACTTCCTCCTAAAACCGAAGGAAGGTCTCGTATTGCCTGCAGATCAGAACAGCACAAAAGCATTGTACAGTGTCATCTGTACAAAGTGCACGGCCAATTTTTTGTACCATACTTTGGCATTTCGCATGGCACTGTATGGTTGGAAGACCTGATTTTAGAGATCTACACCCCCATGTACCAATTGTAATCCAACATACAATCTGGCTTTGGGACTTGTGTTGTGGTCCCACCAACAGTGACAAGGGAGCTGTTGTCATGGTGTATGGTGGTCAAGAAAAGGACATCCCTTTTGTCCTTATACTTGACCACCAGCATTTTGTCGCTGCCTTAGGCTCTGCTTTCACCTTTTCTCAGCATTTTCCCAATTAGCAGTTTAGGGAGGCCTGGATGATTTTTTCGCACAGTGCCACATGCAACTGTACCTCTGGCAGAGAGGGTGTTGAAGAGCTGGATGCTAGTGTAAAAGTTATCAATGTAGAGGTGATAACCCTTATCCAGCAGTGGGTGCAGCAATTCCCACACAATTTTCCCATTCACCTCTAGGACGGGAGCATTCAGTGGGGTTAATCTGGGTGTGCTTACACTCGTAGCCCGTAAATCTGTGGGTGTACTCTGAGGTACTCTGGCACAGTTTGTACAGTTTTATTCTGTACCTGGCCCTCTTACTGGGCAGGTATTGTCGAAATGTTAATCTTCAAAAGTAAGACCAAAGTGGTTGCACTAGAGGATTTTGTTTATTCACCATTACTCTGATGAACGGTCCTTTTGCACTGAATAAACAAGCATTAATATCCAATACTGGGTGCTCAGCACAGAAAATACAAGTCTGTTCTTTATGTGTAAAGAAAAATAATGCAGCACTCACCAAATGGATTGATTATTCCAAAGTCCTTTTTTATTTAATCCATGTGAACAAGAGACTTTGTGTTGGATTTGCGGGTCAGGGAGGCATGCAGGAGCCTGCAGATGGACAACGGCCATTTCGCGCAGTGAGCGCTTCAACGGGTTCAGGCGTATGAGGGGGTGGGGTCGATTCCTTTTTAAATGATTTGGACACAAAGTTACATGTGAACAAAATCAAGTTATGCATATTTCAATTAAATAAATAAAAACTAACTCACTTAATACATATCTTGCAGCACTATAGCAAAAAAACTCAATATTCCATTATTATAAGAAGACAGATAAATCTACCCTGTCATTTAACCCTAAAGGACCCTGTGCATTTGTCTTCAGGATCCATTTAGATTCACTCTTTAGCAGAATTTTATTATGATATTCCCCTTGTGGCGGATAAAGGATGGTTTCTAAACCTGTGAATATTAGTAATTCTGGATTTGCCTGATGTTTTTCTTTCATATTAAACGCATAGAACGCTTTCCAGAAATTATTGATCTATAATGTTCCCTAAATCTCTTAGTTAGTGGTCTTATAGTCTTCCCTATATAGTAGAAGGAGCAGGGACAGTAAATAATATATAATACATACTGTGATTTACATGAAATGAAGTCCCTGACCACATGTGTTATTGATCCTATGCATAAACAACAATCAGTAATGTGGAGGTGGCAACTGGCGCAATTTCCACACTTATAATTCCCTCTTAATGTATTTTTCTTTAGCTCAATATTTTTTTTTTCAGACTGTTTTAACCTATTATGAACCAGAATTTCTCCTATATTTTTAGATCTACGACATGAGAACATAGGGGGATTAGAGCTTATTTTAAGTAAATCTTTGTCCGTCTCTTAAAATATGCCTATGCTTATGGATTGATGAATGAATGATATTCGCCAATATAGTGTTTAAACTTGAAAATAAATCTTTGTGTTTTATTATCATTCGTTTTTTCTTTATTTTTATTTCTATAGAGCATATCATTTTGTGAGAATATTTTGCTTTTTCATATGCATTGTCCAATATCAATTCCAGGTAACCCCTTTCTCTAAAATGATATTTGAATGATTGAACCTGCTCTTCAAAACTGCTGTTATTATTATTAATTTTTTGCAAACGTAACACTTGGCTATAAGGGAGAGCTGTTTTTGTGTGAACAGGATGTGCCCTATCAAAATGGAACAATGTATTCATTGCAGTTTGTTTCCTATATTCCTGTGTCATGAGGTCACCATTTACAATATTAATTTTGACATCTAAAAACTCTAAAAAATCGCCACCATAACAAGATGTGAACTTCATGTTCTCAACATTCACTTCATTTAAATAATTGACAAAATCAATAAATTCTCCTTCTGTATCATCCCATATTATAAAAATTTCGTCCATATAGCGTAAAACAACGCGAATGTGTTTAAGGAACAGATTATGCACACTAGTGATATTTTCTTTTCTACATTGGTTACTGAAACCTCTTTTAAAACAAATTTCATCTATTATTAAAGATTCCGGAGATTTTTTTGAAGGCTTTAAAAGAAACCACATGGCAACCAGGTTTTTCACTCGTGTCTATCATTGTGGAAAACATATATACCCGCATTCCACAAAAAATGGGAGTAGGTATTATAAAAAACTTTGGTTCCAGAGCTCTGGCCTTTCAGAAAATGTTGACGGAGTCCTCTCACCGCCTAATACCACCTCCTAAGAGCCTTAGGCTTGTAGAATTGCCCCACTCTTACCTCAGCTGAACACCACCTCCTACCAGCCTCAGACCCGCACCATCTCCTGCTTTCGCTGCCAGCTTCCGGCAGCAGTGACCCTGCCACCTGGAATCCTGCTTCTCTGCCGCCCCCTCATGTAGGCTAATAAAAAGCTAATTATATTAGGCACCAACATTTAAAAAAAAAAAAAAGACTTTCCTATTTTCTTCCCCAAAATCTGGGGTGCATCTTATAATCCGGTGCGTCTTATAACCCGCAAAATACGGTATCCTATCTCATTGTCTTATCAATGCTGCACACTATCTTATTTTCTCTAAGGATAGACTTTGCATAACATTTGATCTCTCCGTTCAGCATATATAATGATACATTTTTACGAGCTACTTTATAATCAATTTCTGCATTATTCTTGGCGTAGCCTCTAAAACCTTATGACATTTTCTTATATTGGCTTAAAATCTTATATCATTAGTTCTATTTCCAAATTTCTCAAGCTCTTTATTTTACAGGCCAGGCTCTTCAATTCACAAAAGAATGAGAAAACTTGCAAGACAATTCTATTTTTTAAAGCTGCTGCCCATTTATAAAGTAAAAATACTTCACATGAGGTTCTTCTCTAAAAATGTTATTTTATAATATTTCTTGTAAAGCTAAATGGTAGCTAAATATAAATGTGTGAGGGGAACTTAAATATTCTAGATATACTGTATGTCCTTTTGTACGGTGCAGCATTTTTATGTGTATCTGCTCTTTTGTTATTGCCAGAGATTTCTGTGTGCACATGAATTCATGGACAAAGGTCCTTTGAAGGTCTAGCTTTATACACAGTAAATGTATATTCACAGAAATAATTCACATTTTGATAAAGCTCTTTTTGGAAATCCCTCTGCTATCTGATTGTCCTTCTGCACTTCAGCAGCCAAGCAAATAAAAGTATTTAATCTGCGGAAACTGTGCAAATCTCCAGTAGAGAACAGTTGTCATGAGACAGAAAAGTAAAGGAGAGAAGATAAATTGTTCTGTTGCTATTAGTTTTACTTTTTTAGAATAGTGAAGTGATCCAAGTTAATTAACTCCTGCCTCTTCAAAAGGGAATGTGTTTCTCTTTCCATGAGTTTTTCTGTATAAGCAAATAATATAGTACTTATACTGCTAATCCATAGGCAAAAAATAAAAAAGACAATAATTTCAATATGTATTTAAGTATATTGTGCAATCATGAATAAATGTCTATTACAAATAAAAGGGAAAGTCTTACGGTCAATTTTACACTGGTTGACTACAGCCATTTAGTGGGTTGATTGGACTTACAAAGTCCCACTATATGACACATCAAATCACGTGCAGTGCACGCTGTGAGGATTTTCCAGTACGGGAGTCCTGGAATTAGGTCATGCAACCAGAAGTAGGCAATATGCATAGTCTCGGCCACATTCCAACTAGGTGGCCGTGGCCTTGCTCATTGCAAATGTATTGAGTGAGGCTGGAAACAGTGTAGTCGGATTGTGGCTGGGAGTTTTCATATTGCATGCTTACAGTGCCATAACCATTGCCCAGGGTGTCGGCAGTGGAGAATCCTAACAGTATGCAGTGTACGTGTTGTGAGGATTCATAAGTCTGCAGTCATATAGAATGATTTCAGAGTTGTAGTTTAAGATTGGACAACCTCTTTGAATATCCACTGATCAGCTACATGTTATAGCTTATTTTTATAGTCTGACCGCACTTCTATGCACACAGATCGATCAAGAATAAATCTTAACAACAAATTTTACAAATCTTGTCAATTAACAAATGTTTTGCCAGCTTGTTGAGTGACTCGCGACCTGTTTAGACAAGACAATAATCAGGAAACAAGCTTTCCTAGGAATACCTTTACCAGTTATCAGCCATTGAAAATGCACACTTAGATTTATTGGTGTCTTGTATAGTTCCTCCAGAGGCGCACCTATCATGAGGCCACTTGAGTCTGTTGCCTCAGGTGGTGCCACCTGCTGATAAAAAGGGGGGCAGCATCTGCAGGGAGCTGTTCTTTCAGACGCCGACTTGTGCATGCATTTGGATGCTCTTCTCTCTCTGACATCCTGTTATCTCCTGCTGTGCCACTGCCTGCTTCATACTGGGGGGAATATGCAGTTTGATTACTGGTGTGGGGTGGCTTTTACACACCGGGTTCAGCAACTCAGAGAGGGGAGGTGTCCTGCAGGAGAACAACACTGGTCACATCACTGACAGAAGAGCTGATTGGCCAGTGCTCATGTCCTCCTGCATGGCGCGTCTTTGAAGGGCAGAAGTGAGAGTCAGGAAATAAGATCAGAGGAGCCACCTGTGCTGGAAGATACAGGAATAGCAGCTCCAATCCACAGATCTCCTGCTGGGCAATCCCGGCAGAGAGAGTGGGTGAGGGGCTCAGCTGCTGTGAGCAGGGGAAGCTGCACATGTACACCAGCCCCGACCCCTGTAGCACAGAGGAGTGTCTGTCTCCATGTGTGTGTGTGTCTGTGTGTGGGGGGTTGTATCTGTGTGGGGGGGGTTTGTGTCGTGTGTGGGTTGTCTCTCTGTCTTTGTGTGTAGGTTGTGTCTTTCTGTGTGGTGTGTGAGTTGAGTCTGCATGTGTCTATGTGTGTGTCTGAGTGTGGGGTGCGTGTCTGTGTGTGGGTTGCGTGTCTGTGTGTGGGTTGCATGTCTGTGTCTGCTTGTGTGTGTGGGTTGCATGTCTGTGTGTGGGCTGTGTGTGTTTGTCTGCTTGTGTGTGTGTGGGTTGTGTGTCTGCTTGTGTGTGTGTGGGTTGCGTGTCTGTGTGGGGGTTATGTGTGTGTGTCTGCTTGTGTGTGTCTGGGTGTGGGCTACATGTCTGTGTGTGGGTTGCGTGTCTGTGTGTGGTGTGTGTCTGTGTGTGGGTTGCGTGTCTGTGTTGGTTGCGTGTCTGTGTGGGTTGCATGTCTGCATGTGGAGGATTGCATCTCTGTCTTTCTGTGTGGTGTGTGGGTTGTGTCTGCGTTTGTGGGTTGTGTGTCTGTGTGTGTCTGCGTGTGTGTAGTTTTTGTCTCTGTGGTGTGTGGGTTGTATATGTGGTGTGGGATGTCTGTGTGGGTTGTTTCTGTGGTGTGTTTTCCTGTGTGGATTGTGTCTCTCTGTGGTGTGTGGGTTGCATTTCTCTGTGTGGTGTGTGGGTTGTCTCTTGTGTGTCGGTGTGGGTTGTGTCTCTGTGTTGACTGTGGGTTGTGTCTGTGTATGTGTGGGTTGTGTCTCAGTGTGTGTGTGTTGTATCTGTGTGTGTGGGGGGGTTGTGTCTGTTTGTGTGTTTAGATATCTTGTGAGAATATTGAGGTGTGTGTATATACACTTGTCCTGCATACATGTTCTGTGTATATGATGTGTACATGCTGTGCATCTGTTATATAGCATTTGTGCATTAAGGACATGTATGATGTGTGTGTCTGTGTGACTGTATGATGTGTATGTAATGAGCATGTGCTGTCCAGTATAGGTGTGCTGCATATAATGTAATTTAACCCCTTCACCACCTTTGATGTTCATATACTCAAAGGTTGTATACTTGCCTTTGATACAATCTCGCACGCTGGCAATATACTATATGGAGAATTATGGGTGGTGCATTATACTATATAGAGGACTATGGGGGGTGCATTATAATATGTGGAGGACTATTGGGAGTGCATTATAATATATTGATAACTATGGGGGCATTATACTATATGGATGACTATGGGGGTGCATAATACTATATGGAGGACTATGGAGGTGCATTATTCTATATGGAAGACTATGGGGTGTGCATTATGTTATATGGAAGATGATTGATGGTGCATTATAATATATGGAGGACTATGTGAAGCCAATTATACTATATGGAAGTAATTATAATATTTGGAGGGCTCTGTGGGGGGCATGATAATACTAGAAGGGCAAAGAGGAAGCCTTTATACTTTATGGAGGGCTGTGTTGGAGGCCATTATACTGTTTGTAGTTCCTTTATACTGTATGGGGCTCACAGTTGGGGATCATACTGTGGCAGGATAGTTGGGGGGTACAGTAAGGTCATAATACTGTGCGTGTGGTGGAATCACTGTGGGGGGTCATAGTGTTTGTGGAGCACCTTTTTTGGCATCATACTTTATGGGGGAAATTAAAGAGGAATCTGGGGGCTTCAATAGGAGGAAAATTACTTTGTAATGGCATCAAAGTAGTGAGACATGTACCTACTAGAAATAGGCCCGATGCTATTGCATTGGGAGTGCGGTGAAATGAACATCCCCCTGGCGCTCAGCCAATGAGCGGTGCGGGATTCAAATCCCCCACCCCGCCGACTGAGCCAATGAGCGGTGCCATGTGGCTTTGGTGGAGGATTCAAATCCCGCGCGGCACCGCTCATTGGCTCAGCTACTGGGGAGGGAGATTTGAAACCCCTGCCAAAGCTGCGTGACACCGCTCATTGGCTGAGTGGCACGGGATTCAAATCCCCCACCCCACCGGCTGAGCCAATGAGCGGTGCCGCTCGGGATTTGAATCCTCCGCCAAGCCTCAGCCGGCGGGCGGCTCAGCCAATGAGCGGAGCTAGGCGGCTTTGGCGGGGGATATGAATCCCACGCCGCTCATTGGCTGAGTACAGGGGTGCTCAGCCAATGAGTGGTGCAGCATGGCTTGGCGGGGGATTCAAATCCCGCACGGCAACACTCATTGGCTCAGCGGAGGATTTTAATCCCACGCCGCTCATTGGCTGAGCGCCAGGAGAGCGGTCACATCAGCTGAAGTGGCAGCTCCAGTGGAGATCGTCATGGAACACTCGTATTAATTGGATTTTTGCGGATCAGAGAGTATATTGTTAGTTTTACAGGAGATCGATGGCTTCGGGATGAAGGTTATTGATGAGTATGTACTCTATGTTGTATGTACTGTATGTACTGTATGTTGTCTGCACTGTATGTTGTATGTACTGTATGTACTGTATGTTGTATGTACTGTATGTTGCATGTACTGTATGCACTGTATGTACAGTATGTTGCATGTACTGTACATTGTATGTACTCTATGATGTATGTCAGAGGTGTCAAACTGCATTCCTTGAGGGCCGCCAACAGGTCATGTTTTCAGGATTTCCTTGTATTGCACAGGTGATAATTTAATCACCTGCACAGAATGATTCCAGCACCTTATGGAATGCTAAGGATATCCTGAAAACATGACGACCTGTTGGCGGCCCTCGAGGAATGCAGTTTGACACCTCTGATGTATGTCCTGTATATACTGTATGTACTGCATGTTGTATGCCCTGTATGTACTGTATGTTATATGTACTGTATGTTGTATGCACTGTATATACTGTATATTGTATGTGTTGTATGTTGTATGCACTGTATGTTGTATGTACTGTATATACTTTATGTTGTATCTGCTGTATGTACTGTATGTAGTGTGTACTGTATGTAGTATGCACTGTATGTTGTATGTACTGTATGTACTGTATGTCTATATGTATGTACTGTATGTTTTATGCACTGTATGTTGTATGTACTGTATGTCTATATGTATGTATTGTATGTTTTATGTACTGTATGTTGTATGCACTGTATGTACTGTATGTTGTATGTACTGTATGTTGTTTGCACTGTATGTTGTATGCACTGTATGTTGTATGTACTGTATGTACAGTATGTCTATATGTATGTACTGTATGTTGCTTGTACTGTATGTACTGTATGTTGTATGTACTGTATGTTGTATGCAGTGTATGTACTGTATGTTGTATGCACTGTATGTACTTTATGTTGTATGCACTGTATGTTGTATGCACTGTATGTACTGTATGTTTTATGTACGGTATGTTGTAAGCACTGTATGTACTGTATGTTGTATGCACTGTATGTTGTTTGTACTGTATGTCTATAAGTATGTACTGTATGTTGTATGTACTGTATGTACTGTATGTTGTATGCACAGTATGTACTGTATGTTGTATGCATGTATGTTGTATGTACTGTATTTCCTGTACGTTGTATACACTGCATGTTGTATGCACTGTATGTAGTATGTACTGTATGTACTGTATGTAGTATGTACTGTATGTACTGTATGTAGTATGTACTGTTTGTACTCTATGTAGTATGTACTGTATGTAGTATGTACTGTATGTACTGTATGTAATATGTACTGTATGTAGTGTCTACTGTATGTACCATGTAGTATGTACTGTATGCAGTATGTACTGTATGCAGTATATATGAGTGTATGGTTTTTTTTTACATTCAACACATTAGCCGGATGATGGGACTACTACTGTCCCATCATTGGCTTATGTGTCAATCACTGTCACTGTAGCAGGCATAGCCAGATGGGACTTGTAGTCCCATCGGACGATGCCTGCACAGACACACACACCCAAAGGCCCCCCGCGGACAGCCTGCAGACCCCTGGACAGCACGGTACAGCCCCAGACAGAGCTGCAGACTCCAGTCCCTGGCGCTCAGCCAATCAGCGGTGCCGCACGGCTTGGCAGGGGATTCAAATTTTTTTCCGATTTTTTTTTTAAATAGCAAATATACAATTTCTACCACAGAAAACAGATAAATAATTTATGCCCAAGAGACAATAGTACATTTCTATCTCTCTCTGCATGTCCTTAAACATACAGCCCTGTCTAGCCATGAAGGTTGGCACCCTACAATAAATGCAAATGGCGCCCCCGCTGACCATCGTCTAACCCTAAAAGGTCCTTTTTGTTTACTGATGCACCCAAACAAACAGTATTGAAAAGGACAAACTTTTTAAAAATATAGTAATTAATTAAATATAATATAAAACCAACACTAAACAAGGACATAATAAAATACAAAAGATTGTAAAAATAAAAAGTAGCTCATGATGGGGGAGGGGTATGTCCACAACAAAAAAGTGTCTCTCCTGCCAGGAAATCAGTATGCTTATATCAAATAACAGCAATTATAATATCACTAGATGGTAGCCCGATTCTAACGCATCGGGTATTTTAGAATATGTATGTAGTTTATTTATGAAGATTTTAGAATAATACATTGAATACACAGGATTCGGCCGGCTGCGACCAATTAACGAAGCGTGGTTCAAATCCCGTGCCAATTCATGGCCAGACTGCGCCTGTCGCTGATTATAGTAAATAACAGCCCACGTAGTAAATAGCACAGCCACATAGTACATAGCACAGCCACATAGTATATAGCACAGCCACGTAGTATATAGCACAGCCCACAGAGTATATAGCCCAGCCACGTAGTATATAGCACAGCCCACAGAGTGTATAACAGCCCACATAGCATATAACAGCCACGTAGTTTATAACAGCCCACGTAGCATATAACACAGCTCACGTAGTATATAACAGCCCACGCACGCAGTATATATAACACAGCCCACATAGTGTATAACACAGCCCACATAGTGTATAACACAGCTCACGTAGTGTATAACACAGGCCACGTAGTATATAACAGCCCACGTAGTGTATAACACAGCCCACGTAGTATATAGCACAGCCCACATAGTATATAGCACAGCCACGTAGTATATTGCACAGCCCACGTAGTATATTGCACAGCCCACACCGTGTATAGCAATGTGGGCATCACATCCCTGTTAAAAAAAATGATTAAAATAAAAAATAGTTATATACAGTACTTACCTTCCGTTGGCCCCCAGATTTAGGCGAAGCGTTTACCGATGCTCCTCACGCGCTCCAGTTCCAAGGGTGCATTGCGATCTCGCGAGATGATGATGTAGCGGTCTTGCGAGACCGCTACGTCATCATCTCGCGAGATTGCAATGCATGGAGCGGTCACCGGAGCGTCGCGAGGAGCGGTAAAGGCCTGTTCTGGATCCGAGGGGCCGACGGACGGTGAGTATACTAATTTTTATTTTTTTTATTATTTTTAACATTAGATCTTTCTACTATTGATGCCGCATAGGCAGCATCAATAGTAAAAAGTTGGTCACACAGGGTTAATAGCAGTGTTAACGGAGTGCGTTACACAACGGCATAACGCGGTCCGTTAACGCTGCCATTAACCCTGTGTGAGCGCTGACTGGAGGGGAGTATGGAGCGGGCACTGACTGTGGGGTGTAATGAGTGGCCATTTTGCCGCCAGACTGTGCCCATCGCTGATTGGTCGTGGCTGTTTTGCAGCGACCAATCAGCGACTTGGGATTTCCGTGACAGACAGACAGACAGAAGGACAGACAGACAGACAGAAGTGACCCTTAGACAATTATATAGTAGATAGTTTGTCCATATACAGTATATCTGCTTCTCTATTATTGTTATATAATTCTAATTATTAATAAATTATATAGGATTAAATACTACAAAAAATTAATGGTTCAATCCACATATATTTAAAGTGCTAGTGCGAATTGTAAACACATGAAATTTAGAATCCCTTGAGCATGATTAGAACAAACTATGAATACAATGTACTAATGAAATAAAAAACAATTTATACGTAAGAAATAACACAAAACATTGTATAGTGTGATAGAGTATACAGAAACCTGCTTGCAGGACGTAATGATAAATATCAATAGAAGATAAATTAAGTGCTGAAATACCACTGCCCCCTCTCACTACTCCAACGCCGTTTCGCAACTGCTTCTTCAGGGAGTGTTTTTATTATTTATCTTATTACTGATTATTATTATTATTACTGATCTAACTCAATGCAAAACAGTCTGACAAGCCTCGAAGCTTCTGACCAGTTCAAAGTCATACAACACAAAAATAGCCAGTAAAAACCAGAAGAGACAAAACTTCTGTTTGTTTTATTCAAAAGACAAAATAATCTGTAACACCTGCTATATATAGTCAAAAAGGATATAAAAACAAAGAAACAGAGCATCTTAAATGTAAAAGCACTTATCTGCACCCCCTGCTGTGTGTATACCCTTAAAAACAGCAAACACCAACAAAACATCTTGATTAGAAAAATGCACTTACAGGTGCTTCTCACAAAATTAGAATATCATCAAAAATTTAATTTCAGTTCTTCAATACAAAAAGTGAAACTCATATTATATAGAGTCATTACAAGCAGAGTGATCTATTTCAAGTGCTCATTTCTGTTAATGTTGATGATTATGGCTTACAGCCAATGAAAACCCTAAAGTCATTATCTCGATAAATTAGAATACTTTATAAAACCAGCTTGAAAAATGATTTTAAAACCTGAAATGTTGGCCTACTGAAATATATTTACAGTAAATGTGCTCAATACTTGGCCGGGGCTACTTTTTGCATCAATGCGGCGTGGTATAGAGGCGAACAGCCTATGGCACTGCTGAGGTGTTATGGAAGCCCAGGTCTTTTGTCTTTCATCTTCCTCTTGACAATACCCCATAGATTCTCTATGGGGTTAAGGTCAGGCGAGCTTGCTGGCCAATCAAGCACAGTAATACTGTTGTTTTTAAACCAGTTATTGGTACTTTTGGCAGTGTGGACAGGTGCCAAGTCCTGCTGGAGAATGAAATTTTCATCTCCAAAAAGCTTGTCGGCAGAGGGAAGCATGAAGTGCTCTAAAATGTCTTGGTAGATGGCTGTGCTGACTTTGGTCTTGATAAAACACAGTGGACCTACACCAGCAGATGACATGGCTCCCCAAACAATCACTGATTGTGGAAACTTCACACCAGAACCCAAGCAGCTTGGATTGTGTGCCTCTCCACTCTTCCTCCAGACTCTGGGACCTTGATTTCCAAATGAACTGCAAAATTTACTTTCATCTGAAAACAACACCTTGGACCACTGAGCAACATTCCAGTCCTTTTTCTCCTTGGCCCAGGTAAGACTCTTCTGGCGCTATCTATTGGTCTGACTCATGAGTGGTTTGACACAAGGAATGCGACACTTACAGTATATCCATGTCCTGGATGCATCTTTGTGTCGTGGCTGTTGAAGCAATGACTCTAGGAGCAGTCCACTCCTTGTGAATCTCCCCCAAATTTTTAAATGGCCTTTTCTTAACAATCCTTTCAAGGCTGTGGTTATCCCGGTTGCTTGTGGACCTTTTTCTACCACACTTTTTTCCTTCCACTCAACTTTCCATTAATATGCTTGGATACAGCACTCTGTGATCAGCCAGCTTCTTTAGCAATGACCTTTTGTGGCTTACCCTCCTTGTGGAGTGTGTTAATGACTGCCTTCTGGGCATCTTTCAAGTCAGCAGTCTACCCCATGATTGTGGAACCTACTGAAACAGACTAAGGGACCTTTTTAACCCCTTAAGCCCGTATGACGTACTATCCCGTCGAGGTGGGGTGGGCCTTAATTCCCGGTGACGGGATAGTACGTCATACGCGATCGGCCGCGCTCACGGGGGGAGCGCGGCCGATCGCGGCCGGGTGTCGGCTGCATATCGCAGCTGACATCCGGCACTATGTGCCAGGAGCGGTCACGGACCGCCCCCGGCACATTAACCCCCGGCACACCGCGATCAAACATGATCGCGGTGTACCGGCGGTACAGGGAAGCATCGCGCAGGGAGGGGGCTCCCTGCGGGCTTCCCTGAGACGATCGGTACAAGGTGATGTACTCACCTCGTACCGAACGTCTTCTCCCTGCAGGCCCCGGATCCAAAATGGCCGAGGGGCTGTATCCGGGTCCTGCAGGGAGCACTTCCGGGTCGGAGCAGGCTGCAGATGAAAGCTGCAGCCTGCTCCGATGAAAGTATGATCGCAGATCTGATAGAGTGCTGTGCACACTATCAGATCTGCGATCTGTGATGTCCCCCCCTGGGACAAAGTAAAAAAGTAAAAAAAAAAATTTCCACATGTGTAAAAAAAAAAAAAAAAAATTCCTAAATAAATAATAATAAAAAAAAAAATATTATTCCCATAAATACATTTCTTTATCTAAAAAAAACAAACAAAAACAATAAAAGTACACATATTTAGTATCGCCGCGTCCGTAACGACCCAACCTATAAAACTGGCCCACTAGTTAACCCCTTCAGTAAACACCGTAAGAAAAAAAAAAAAAAAAACGAGGCAAAAAACAACGCTTTATTACCATACTGCCGAACAAAAAGTGGAATAACACGCGATCAAAAAGACGGATATAAATAACCATGGTACTGCTGAAAACGTCATCTTGTCCCGCAAAAAACGAGCCGCCATACAGCATGATCAGCAAAAAAATTAAAAAGTTATAGTCCTCAGAATAAAGCGATGCCAAAATAATTATTTTTTCTATAAAATAGTTTTTATCGTATAAAAGCGTCAAAACATAAAAAAATGATATAAATGAGGTATCGCTGTAATCGTACTGACCCGAAGAATAAAACTGCTTTATCAATTTTACCAAACGCGGAACGGTATAAACGCCTCCCCCAAAAGAAATTCATGAATAGCTGGTTTTTGGTCTTTCTGCCTCACAAAAATCGGAATAAAAAGCGATCAAAAACTGTCACGTGTCCAAAAATGTTACCAATAAAAACGTCAACTCGTCCCGCAAAAAACAAGACCTCACATGACTCTGTGGACCAAAATGTGGAAAAATTATAGGTCTCAAAATGTGGAGACGCAAAAACTTTTTTGCTATAAAAAGCGTCTTTTAGTCTGGTTTCACACTTGCGTTTTTATCTGCATGCGTTTTTTAAAAAACCGCATGTGTGAAAAAATGCATGTAAACGCGGTAAAACGCATGCGTTTTTATAGAAAAACACAAGAAAACAAGAAAAAAACAAAAAACCCTAACCCTACCCCTAACCCTACCCCTAACCTGAAATACGTGGCACTGAAATACGTGGCACTGAAATATACGTTTATATACGTATATACGTATATAAGTGCCACGATATTTCAGTGGCCACGTATATAAGTGCCACGTATTTAAGTGCCACGTATTTCAGTGCCACGTATTTCAGTGCCACGTATTTCAGTGCCACGTATTTCAGTGCCACGTATTTCAGTGCCACGTATTTCAGTGCCACGTATTTCAGTGCCACTTATTTCAGTGCCACATATTTCAGTGCCACGTATTTCAGTGCCACGTATTTCAGTGCCACTTATTTCAGTGCCACGTATTTCAGTGCCACGTATTTCAGTGCCACGTATTTCAGTGCCACGTATTTCAGTGCCACGTATTTCAGTGCCACGTATTTACGTGCCACGTATTTTTCAGTGCCTGAAATACGTGGCACTGAAATACGTGGCACTGAAATTCGTGGCACTGAAATTCGTGGCACTGAAATATCGTGGCACTGAAATATCGTGGCACTGAAGTATTTACGTGCCACGTATTTTTCAGTGCCTGAAATACGTGGCACTGAAATACGTGGCACTGAAATACGTGGCACTGAAATATCGTGGCACTGAAATACGTGGCACTGAAATACGTGGCACTGAAATACGTGGCACTTAAATACGTGGCTCTTAAATACGTGGCACTTATATACGTGGCACTTATGACTGTCAGAAAATGTTCAGTAAACGGTTAGGGGTGAGGTTAGGGGTAGGGTTTCAGGTAGAATTGGGGAGCTTCCACTGTTCAGGCACATCAGGGGCTCTCCAAACGCGACATGGCGTCCAATCTCAATTCCAGCCAATTCTGCGTTGAAAAAGTAAAACAGTGCTCCTTCCCTTCCGAGCTCTCCCGTGCGTCCAAAAAGGGGTTTACCCCAACATATGGGGTATCAGCGTACTAGGGACAAATTGAACAACAACTTCTGGGGTCCAAGTTCTCTTGTTATCCTTGGGAAAATAAAAATTTGGGGGGCTAAAAATCATTTTTGTGGGAAAAAAAATATGTTTTATTTTCACGGCTCTGCGTTGTAAACTGTAGTGAAACACTTGGGGGTTCAAAGTTCTCACAACACATCTAGATAAGTTCCTTGGGAGGTCTAGTTTCCAATATGGGGTCACTTGTGGGGGGTTTGTACTGTTTGGGTACATCAGGGGCTCTGCAAATGCAACGTGACGCCTGCAGACCAATCCATTTAAGTCTGCATTCCAAATGGCGCTCCTTCCCTTCCGAGCTCTGTCATGCGCCCAAACAGTGGTTCCCCCCCACATAGGGGGTATCAGCGTACTCAGGACAAATTGGACAACAACTTTTAGGGTCCAATTTATCCTGATACCCTTGTGAAAATACAAAACTGGGGGCTAAATTTCATTTTTGTGAAAAAAAAAAATAATAATATTTTCACGGCTCTGCGTTATAAACTGTAGTGAAACACTTGGGGGTTCAAAGTTCTCACAACACATCTAGATAAGTTCCTTGGGGGGTCTAGTTTCCAATATGGGGTCACTTGTGGGGGGTTTGTACTGTTTGGGTACATCAGGGGCTCTGCAAATGCAACGTGACGCCTGCAGACCAATCCATTTAAGTCTGCATTCCAAATGGCGCTCCTTCCCTTCCGAGCTCTGTCATGCGCCCAAACAGTGGTTCCCCCCCACATAGGGGGTATCAGCGTACTCAGGACAAATTGGACAACAACTTTTAGGGTCCAATTTATCCTGATACCCTTGTGAAAATACAAAACTTGGGGGCTAAAAAATCATTTTTGTGAAAAAAAAAATATTTTTATTTTCACGGCTCTGCGTTATAAACTGTAGTGAAACACTTGGGGGTTCAAAGCTCTCAAAACACATCTAGATAAGTTCCTTAGGGGGTCTACTTTCCAAAATGGTGTCACTTGTGGGGGGGTTTAATGTTTAGGCACATCAGGGGCTCTCCAAACGCAACATGGCATCCCATCTTAATTCCAGTCAATTTTGCATTGAAAAGTAAAATAGCGCTCCTTCCCTTCCGAGCTCTGCTATGCGCCCAAACAGTGGTTTACCCCCACATATGGGGTATCGTCGTACTCAGGACAAATTGCACAACAACTTTTGTGGTCTAATTTCTTCTCTTACCCTTGGGGAAATAAAAAAATGGGGGTGAAAAGATCATTTTTGTGAAAAAATATGATTTTTTATTTTTACGGCTCTGCATTATAAACTTCTGTGAAGCACTTGTTGGGTCAAAGTGCTCAACACACATCTAGATAAGTTCCTTAAGGGGTCTACTTTCCAAAATGGTGTCACTCGTGGGGGGTTTCAATGTTTAGGCACATTAGGGGCTCTCCAAACGCAACATGGCGTCCCATCTCAATTCCAGTCAATTTTGCATTGAAAAGTCAAATGGCGCTCCTTCCCTTCTGAGCTCTGCCCTGCGCCCAAACAATGGTTTACACCCACATATGGGGTATCAGTGTACTCAGGACAAATTGCACAACAATTTTTGGGGTCCAATTTCTTCTCTTACCCTTGGGAAAATAAAAAATTGGGGGTGAAAAGATCATTTTTGTGAAAAAATATGATTTTTTATTTTTACGGCTCTGCATTATAAACTTCTGTAAAGCACTTGTTGGGTCAAAATGCTCACCACACATCTAGATAAGTTCCTTAGGGGGTCTACTTTCCAAAATGGTGTCACTTGTTAGGGGTTTCAATGTTTAGGCACATCAAGGGCTCTCTAAATGCAACATGGCGTCCCATCTCAATTCCAGTCAATTTTGCATTGAAAAGTCAAATGGCGCTCCTTCCCTTCCGAGCTCTGCCCTGCGCCCAAACAATGGTTTACACCCACATATGGGGTATCAGCGTACTCAGGACAAATTGCACAACAATTTTTGGGGTCCAATTTCTTCTCTCACCCTTGGGAAAATAAAAAATTGGGGGTGAAAAGATCATTTTTGTGAAAAAATATGATTTTTTATTTTTACGGCTTTGCATTATAAACTTCTGTAAAGCACTTGTTGGGTCAAAGTGCTCACCACACATCTAGATAAGTTCCTTAGGGGGTCTACTTTCCAAAATGGTGTCACTTGTTAGGGGTTTCAATGTTTAGGCACATCAGGGGCTCTCCAAATGCAACATGGCGTCCCATCTCAATTCCAGTCAATTTTGCATTGAAAAGTCAAATGGCGCTCCTTTGCTTCCAAGCTCTGCCATGCGCCCAAACTGTGGTTTACCCCCACATATGGGGTATCAGCGTACTCAGGACAAATTGTACAACAACTTTTGGGGTCTATTTTCTCCTGTTACCCTTGGTAAAATAAAACAAATTGGAGCTGAAATAAATTTTGTGTGAAAAAAAGTTAAATGTTCATTTTTATTTAAACATTCCAAAAATTCCTGTGAAACACCTGAAGGGTTAATAAACTTCTTGAAAGTGGTTTTGAGTACCTTGAGGGGTGCAGTTTTTAGAATGGTGTCACACTTGGGTATTTTCTATCATATAGACCCGTCAAAATGACTTCAAATGAGATGTGGTCCCTAAAAAAAAATGGTGTTGTAAAAATGAGAAATTGCTGGTCAACTTTTAACCCTTATAACTCCGTCACAAAAAAAAATTTTGGTTCCAAAATTGTGCTGATGTAAAGTAGACATGTGGAAAATGTTATTTATTAAGTATTTTGTGTGACATATGTCTGTGATTTAAGGGCATAAAAATTCAAAGTTGGAAAATTGCGAAATTTTCCAAATTTTCGCCAAATATTCGTTTTTTTCACAAATAAACGCAAGTTATATCGAACAAATTTTACCACTAACATGAAGTACAATATGTCACGAGAAAACAATGTCAGAATCGCCAAGATCCGTTGAAGCGTTCCAGAGTTATAACCTCATAAAGGGACAGTGGTCAGAATTGTAAAAATTGGCCTGGTCATTAACGTGCAAACCACCCTCGGGGCTTAAGGGGTTAAACACTTACAGTAAAGAATAGTAATAACGGTCCTAGGAGCACTGGAAATGAGACCAAAACAAGGATTTTAGTGTTGAACCACAACGCGTTTCAATGGTTAAACCGTCTTCATCAGGTGTAACTTCCACCTGATGAAGACGGTTTAACTGTTGAAACGCGTTGTGGTTCAACACTAAAATCCTTGTTTTGGTCTCATTTCCAGTGCTCCTAGGACCGTTATTACTATTCTTTACTGCATTTTGTATCCTCCTAGAAGGTTAATGGCTGGAGCTGCGGTGGACCCTTTGCTTTTAATTTTAACCCCTTCACCCCCGGAGCTTTTGCCGTTTTTTCATTTTTGTTTTCACTCCCCTCCTTCCCAGAGCCATAACTGTTTTATTTTTCTGTCAATATGGCCATGTGAGGGCTTATTTTTTGCGGGACGAGATGTAATTTTGAACGATACCATTGGTTTTACCATGCCGTGTAATAGAAAACGGGAAAAAAATTCCAAGTGTGATGAAATTGCAAAAAAAGTGCAATCTCACACTTGTTTTTGTTTGGCTTTTTTGCTCGGTTCACCAAATGGTAAAACTAACCTGCCATTATGATTCTCCAGGTCATTACGAGTTCATAGACACCTAACATGTCTAGGGTAAAAAAATTTCCGATACCCGTAGCGTCTCCAATTTTTGTGATCTGGGGTCAGATGAGGGCTTATTTTTTTGAGTGCCAAGCTGGCGTTTTTAATGATACCATTTTGGTGTAGATACATTGTTTTGATTGCCCGTTATTGCATTTTAATGCAATGTCGTGGCGACCAAAAAAACGTAATTTTGGCGTTTTGATTTTTTTCTCGCTACGCCATTTAGCGGTCAGAACCAAAACCAATCACCAAACCAAAGGATGCACCAGGAAGACCAGACTGGATCAAGATATATTATTTTATTATTTAATTATCAAGCAGCGATACAATATATAAACAACTACCGTTTAAAAATATACGATAAAAATACAAAACAATCATACAAAAAAGTGTGCAGCACAGGACGGCATATAAAAAATGAATATACGGATACCCAACCGCACAGTAATAATAATTATTTATATACCCGTGCAAGGTAATAGGTGATAGAGACAATCAGCACTGTGCAGGGTCTGGAAATAACCCTGATGGTTAAAACAATTGTGTTTTTTGAATTTATTTGCACTTCAGCACTTTTTTGCATATATTGCACATCAATTTTGGAGTTTTTTTATTTTTGTTTCCACATTGTGTCACTTAATTTTTCAGGGAACTAATATACCCTGATTGTGGGTAATACTTACCTTGCACGGGTATATAAATAATTATTATTACTGTGCGGTTGGGTATCCGTATATTCATTTTTTATATGCCGTCCTGTGCTGCACACTTTTTTGTATGATTGTTTTGTATTTTTATCGTATATTTTTAAACGGTAGTTGTTTATATATTGTATCGCTGCTTGATAATTAAATAATAAAATAATATATGGTGCATCCTTTGGTTTGGTGATTGGTTTTGGTTCTTGGTTTAAGTGGTCTCCACTTTCTTTTTCCTCAAAAGACACCCGGGTGAGCTAATATCACTATATTTATGATTGTGATACTGATTTATATATAGCCTTTAGTTTATTTGGGTTGTTCTTTTGTAATTTTCTCTAACATTTAGCGGTCAGGTTAATCCTTTGTTTTTGTTGATAGATCGGGCGATTCTGAACGCTGCGATACCAAATATGTGTATGTTTGATTTTTTTAAAATTGTTTTATTTTGATTGGGGCGAAAGGGGGGTGATTTGAACTTTTATATATTTTTTATTTTTTTTACATTTTTAAACACTTTTTATTTAAAAATTTTGGCATGCTTCAATAGCTTCCATAGGACGCTAGAAGCATGTACAACTCGATCGCCTCTGTTACATAGAGGTAAAGTACAGATCACCTCTATGTAGCAGAAATGCAGGTGTACTTTGAACGCCGACCACAGGGTGGCGCTCAAAGCAATCGGCCATCAACAACCATAGAGGTCTCAAGGAGACCTCTGGTTGTTATGGCAATGCACCGATGACCCCCGATCATGTGATGGAGGTCAGCGGTGCGAGCACTTCCGGCCGTACGGCCTGGAGCGCTAGTTAAATGCCCCTGTCAGCGCTTGACCGCGGCTTTTAACTAGTTAATGGGCGCGGGCGGATCGCGATTCCGCTCGTGCTCATTGCGCGCACGTGTCAGCTGTACAAAACAGCTGACATGTCGCGGCTTTGAGGTGGGCTCACCGCCGGAGCCCACCTCAAAGCAGGGGATCTGCCAGCTGATGTACTATTCAGTCACCTGGCAGAAAGGGGTTAACTGTGACCCTCACAGCGCTCCCCAGTGACCGCTTCCTTTTCCCTTGAATTTCATTTTTAAACACTTA
This sequence comes from Ranitomeya variabilis, assembly GCF_051348905.1. NCBI lineage: Eukaryota > Metazoa > Chordata > Amphibia > Anura > Dendrobatidae > Ranitomeya > Ranitomeya variabilis. The sequence goes on along the minus strand of NC_135237.1, from coordinate 254,284,547 downwards.
AGAAGCCTTTGCAGGTTTTGTTAGTTATTCTAATTTACTGAGATAATGACTTTTGGGTTTTCATTGGCTGTAAGCCATAATCATCAATATAAACAGAAATAAACATTTGAAATAGATCACTTTGACTCTATAAAATATATGATGAAAACTGAAATGAATTAACATGCACCACTATTCCTGCTGGTCTCGTCATCTGATATGATGTAGTGCGTTTCACAGCTGCTCACTTTTGCAGATTAACTAGAGGTATGTGAGAAGAACAGGGTAGGTGTACTCATATTCTATTAGCTCTACGGGTAACGTCAGATGATATAGTGACATGAACCACTGATGATCCTGCTTCGCAGATTCAATCAATAATGTAATCACATGAGCATAGCATAGTTATTCATATTGATGGCATAGTCATCCTCATTAAACGAAATGCACTGGTGCAATACATCATTCACATGCCAGGAAATAATACAAATGCACTTTATTCAAAATTGAATCACCCATACAGTGCCCAAACCAGGCTTCTTTTCAGATCAGGAAAAGAGGATTCGCTAGAGTTATTTATAACACACTAGATGGTGGCCCGATTCTAACGCATCTAGAATATGTATAGTAGTATATAGCACATCCCACGCAGTATATAACACAGCCCACGTAGTATATAACACAGCCCACATAGTATATAATACAGCCAGGTAATATATAGCACAGCCACGCAGTATATAGCACAGCCCACGTAGTATATAGCACAGCCCACGCAGTATATAACACAGCCCACGCAGTATATAGCACAGCCACGTAGTATATAACACAGCCCACAGAGTATATAGCACAGCAACATAGTATATAGCAGCCACGTAGTATATAGCAACCACGTAGTATATAGCACAGCCATGCGGTATATAGCACAGTAAGTAGTATATAACACAGCCACATAGTGTATAGCACAGCTACATAGTTTATAGCACAGCCACGTAGTATATAGCACAGCTATGTAGTATATAGCACAGCCACGTAGTATATAGCACAGCTGCTTAGTATATAACACAGCCACATAGTATATGGCACAGCCACATGGTATATAGCACAGGTACACAGTTTATAACACAACCACGTAGTATATTGCACAGCCATGTAGTATATAGCACAGCCACATAGTATATAGCACAGCCACGTAGTATATAGCACAGCCACGTAGTATATAGCACAGCCTCGTAGTATATGGCACAGCCACATAGTATATAGCACAGCCACGTAGTATATAGCACAGCCCATGCAGTATATAACGCAGCCCATGTAGTATATAACACAGCCCATGCAGTATATAACACAGCCCATGTAGTATCTAACACAGCCCACATAGTATATAGCAATGTGGGCACCATATCTGTTGTGAACTCTGTTTTCAGGCTCCCTCTTGTGGTCACAGGTGGTATTGTGTGACTTTTGTTTTGGGCTCCCCCTGGTGGCTTTGTTTGTTATCCTGCGGGTCTGTGGCTGATCAGCTGCCTCGTTATTCACTTGGGAGTTTCCTATTTAGCTCTGTTTCACTTCCACTTGTTGCCGGCTGTCAATGTATTCAGTGCTATTCTGATTTCTTCTGACTACCTTGCTACCAGTCTCTTCAAGAGAAGCTAAGTTTCCATTTTGTTCATTTTTTGATCATCTGTGTTCAATATTTTTCTTGTCCAGCTTGCTAATATGTGATTTCTCAGCTTGCTGGTAGCTCTAGGGGGCTGAGTTTCTCCCCCCCCACACCGTTAGTTGGTGTGGGGGTCTTGAATTCTCAGCGTGGATATTTTGGTAGGGTTTTTTGCTGACAGCACAGTTCTCTATCTGTTTTCTGCTATCTAGTATTAGCGGGCCTCATTTGCTGAATCTGTTTTCATTCCTACGTGTGTCTTTTCTCCTTACCTCACCGTTATTATTTGTTGGGGGCTTCCTATATCCTTGGTGTTATTTCTCTTGAGGCAAGTGAGGTCTTGCTTTCTCTTTAGGGGTAGTCAGTTTCTCAGGCTGCGTCGAGACGTCCAGGATTTTAGGCACGTTCACCGGCTACCTTTAGTGTGTTTGGATAGGATCAGATTTGCGGTCAGTCCAGTTACCACCTCCCTAGAGCTTGTTCTTTGCTTAGTAACTTAGCTGGTATTTCCTGTGATCCCCAGCCACTGGGATCATAACACATATCCCTGTTAAAATAAAAGAATTAAAATAAAAAATAGTTATATACTCACCTTCCGTCGGCCTCCGGATCCAGCCGAGGCCTTCAGCGATTCTCGTTGTGACGCTCCATTCCCAGTAAGGCCTTGGGGCAATAACACGTGATGATGTAGCGGTCTCGCGAGACCGCTACGTCATTTCCGGTCATTGCCTCAATGCATTCTTGGGACCGAAGCGTCGCGAGGAGCGGGGAAGGCGCCACAAGGTGAGAATATGATTTTTTATTTTTTAAATTATTTTTAACATTAGATCCTTTTACTGTTGATGCTGCATAGGCAGCATCAATAGTAAAAAGTTGGTAATGCAGGGTTAATAGCAGCGTTAACGGACTGTGTTACACCGCGTTATGCCGCGGTGTAATGCAGTCTGTTTAACAGACTGCTAAACTGCTATGGGGGCACTGACTGGAGGGGAGTAGGGAGGGGACACTGATTGGAGGAGAGTAGGGAAGAGCGAATTCACGGCCACACTGTGCCCATCGCTGATTGGTCAAGGCCGGCCGCCGGAAACAGACGGAAGTACCCCTTAGACAATTATATAGATAGATTTCTTTGCTTATACTAGCTCCCATCAATCTGTCCATGTTGCAAGCTAAAAGCTGTGACTGGAGGACATTATACTTTCTGGAGGTCTATGGGGTACATAAAGGTACCTTCACACTGAACAACTTAACAACGATATCGCTAGCAATCCGTGACATTGCAGCGTCCTGGATAGCGATATCGTTGTGTTTGACACGCAGCAGCGATCAGGATCCTGCTGTGACATCGTTGGTTGGAGCTAGAAGGCCAGCACCTTATTTCGTCGCTGGATCTCCCGCAGACATCGCTGAGTCGGCGTGTGTGATGCCGATTCAGCGATGTCTTCACTGGTATCCAGGGTAAACATCGGGTTACTAAGCGCACTGCCACGCTTAGTAACCCGATATTTACCCTGGTTACCAGTGTAAATGTAAAAAAAAAAAACACTACATACTTACATTCCGGTGTCTGTCGGGTCCCCCGGCGTTCTGCTTCCCTACACTGTGTCAGCGCCGGCCGGCCGTAAAGCAGAGCACAGCGGTGACGTCACCGCTCTGCTTTACGGCCGGCGCTTACAGTGCCCTTCGGCATCATTGGTCGCTGGAGAGCTGTCTGTGTGACAGCTCTCCAGCGACCACACAGCGATGCTGCAGCGATCGGCATCGTTGTCTAGATCGCTGCAGCGTCGCTAAATGTGACGGTACTTTTATACTATTTTGAGAGCTGTGGTGACCATCATACTGTATGGGATGGTTATGGGAGACATCATGATGTATGGGGCTGTGGTGGACATGACACTTTATATAGGGTCCTGTAGTGGACATCATACTGTGTGAGGGTCTGCGATGCCTCTCATACCGTATATTATGGGCTATGGTGGATGCCATGCTGTATAGGACACTGTGGTGACAATTTCACTATGTGGGGTGCTGTGGTGCATCACACTTTTTGTAAGGTTTGTGGGTTAATCATACTGTGTGGGGTCATGAAAGGGGTATCATTGTGAGTGAGAGCACTTAGGGGCTTCAGTAGGGGCAAAATGACTGTCAAAGTATTGTAATACATTTCCTTGTACGTTTCTTAAAATATCTTCTTTGACTGTGATGTGATAGGACAAGAAACAGCGAGAAGGTCCCTGGTGAGAACCTACACAATATACAAATATATGGGCTGCAGAGCACTGGTGAGAAACTGCACAATATACACATACTGTATATAGTCTGGAGAGAACTGGTGTAAACCTGATATTACCATTATATGGTCACTGTATAGTGGTAATATCAGTCTTTGTACAGGGGTTTTGGTTAAAGTAGTGGTCCAAACTTAACGTTAACGTTTGTAGTGACTCTATGTGACTGCGGACTTCTGAATCCCCACAGAGCTCGCACACTGTGAGGATTCTCGGGTGATCATGTGCAACAGTGTATCTTGAACAGCATGAGTACCAAAGCAAAAGCTCTAATGGAGCCCCCAATTATTGCAAGTCTTTAATAGAATTGGTCTTTTTATATAGGTCAAAGTGACTTTTTGGGGGCTGTAACTGGTTCCTTCTCCGGTATCACACAATCAACAGAGCCAGTGAAGAGTGAACAATTCCAAGACCTTTATTTAGGCAAAAGTAAGAAAGGTCCATATACGCATATACGGTCCACCACAAAAAGGATAAAATATTCCAGAGCACAAATCCAGTTCAGTTACAGAATAAAAGTCCAACAATCCAGCACAGAGGATAACAGTCAATATTCCCTTCTTTCTCTCTCTGAGGTGCTGTGTTCACTTCATAGTTCCAAAACAAGACTGACTTCCCCCCAGCTCCTGTAGTCGTCAGACAGGTTGGGGTGGTTTTCAGGCCTCCCACACCTGACAAAGGTGCCTGGTGGATTAAGGCACTACAGGGGGTCATTGTTTCAACAAGCTAGTTCAATATGTCATTAGCATGTTAGCAAACAGGTTTATTCACTGACCCTGTGGAGAGATAACAGTACAGGAATGTGGGGGCTGATATCAGATGGCAAATAACAGAAATTCATCAATTGGCAAATAACTCATACTACAAGAGAACACATGATAATCAGTAAAGTAGAAATATACACAAAATGATAGTCACATAACATATCACACCATCACAACCTCTCCCCTCTCATAATAAGTGAGCACGCCATTAGGTCTAAACAGACCACTGGCCTGCTCACTTTAGTCCACTTTGCTCCACTGTTTATAGTTCCTTGTACAGTGGCAGGGGTTGCAATAATCATGAGCAGTTGTCCATAAATTCCCGGGTCCTTGCTTTATGGTCATACCAGGCCTTTTGACTGGACTGGGCCATTCACTGATGTTCATTAGCCCAGGTAGCTAGCTGGGCGAGACAGTCTCTGAACTCTAGAAAGTAGGGAATGATGGGCGTTCCGGTAACTGCGATAACTCCCTCCAATTGTTCTTTCAGAAGGAGAGACCCACGGACCTTCTGCTCCCACAAAATGACTTTGAAACTCCCCAATGTCATTTCCAAGGAGGATATCTGCAGGAAGTCCTCCCATGACTCCAATCCAACACAGTTTTTCTCCAAAACCAAAATCCAAACGTACCAAAGCTCTCTGTATATATTTGTGGACACCCCCGGCCAGGACAATGGGAATTCCCGGGCCCTGGTGAATTGCCTCGGGTCGAACCACATGGGGGTCAGCGATAGTCAGGAATGCCCCCGTGTCTCTAAATCCCGACACTTTGTATCCATCAAATAAGACATCCTGCAGGTGGCAATGCCGTTGCTGTGAATTTCTGATGGACAAAGGCCGGAGTCCGTACACTCCAGCAGGGGTATCTATGGTGCTGTGGTCAGTGGTCCACTCTGGTGGGGGTGGTAGTAGCTCTTCCTCAGGTGGGATAGAGTGCAGAAGATGCACTGGACGAGGTGGGGCTGCGTGGGGCTCCCTCCGAATCCTTGAGGGACAGCCAGACTGCAAATGTCCAGGTTGCCCACTCTGGTAACATCTCCTCTCTGTGATATCCCCAGGCCGTGGTCGGAACTGTTGGGGCCCAGGATTGTGAGCTGTGATTGTCATCGGCCTGCGGCTGGGTGGAGGGGCAGATATAATCAGAGGGGGACGGGGCGCGGGAGAAGGCTGTGGTTCATTGTCCAGAAGCCTCCTCCATTGTGGTCGGATAGTAAGGGCTTCATTGGCCAGGGCTGCAGCTCTATCCACGGTGCACGGTGTGCACTCCCAGACCCATTCCCGTACCTCTGCGGGGCACTTGGCAAGAAATTGTTCTATAAGGAACGCCTGTATAACATCTTCCACAGTAAAGGCATTTTCTGCTCCCAGCCATCTCCGACATGCCTGGGACATCTTATGTGCATACATCCTAAACGATCCCCCCTTGGTGCATGGGAGGTATCGGAATTTGGCCCTATATGAGTCTGGGGTGATAGCATGGTAATCCAGGATAGTCTGCTTTACAATGTTATAATCCCGATTCCGCTGTGAGTCAATGGTTCGGTAAGCCTCCGCCAGGCTACCGTTCAGGAGTCCCACTAACAAACGCATCCAGCCAGAGTGAGGCACCTCCATCACAGCACACTGCTGCTCAAAGTCCTTGAAGAACCCCTCCACATCTCCGGAATCCTCATCAAATGGCTTAAAGTCTGTCTGGGTGATCCGTACAGGCTCTCGGATCGTTGGGTTTACATTCCTCATTGCGTTACTCCCTCTTTCAAGCTCCATTGCTTCTTGTTTCCGCTGTGCCCGGTGGGCAGCCTCCTCCTTGTACTCCTGAGAGATGCCTGGGCCTAGAACTGCCATCTCTTCTTCGTACTACACCACCCACTGACTTTTTTGGGTGGGGGTCCTCGTCTCCAGTGCTTGTCCTTCAGACATATGGGAGTAGGTGGTCTGGCTAGCACCCACCAGTAGATCAATTAAGGCCTCTTTAGTCAGTCCCTGGTAGTTCAGGCCCAAGTCTCTGGCTCTCTCCTGTAAACTGGATACAGTCCAATTTCTGTACTCACTCTGTGTGTGGTTCTCCATTAGGTTACGCTCTGTTGATCCCGCTGCTTGCCACCAGTTGTCACAGGTTCCTTCTCCGGTAACACACAATCAACAGAGCCAGTGAAGAGTGAACAATTCCAAGACCTTTATTTAGGCAAAAGTACAAAAGGTCCATATACGCATACACAGTTCACCACACAAAGGATAAAATATTCCAGAACACAAATCCAGTTCAGTTACAGAATAAAAGTCCAACAATCCAGCACAGAAGATAACAGTCCATATTCCCTTCTTTCTCTCTCTGACGTGCTGTGTTCACTTCATAGTTCCAAAACAAGACTGACTTTCCCCCAGCTCCTGTCCACTCCTTATGTCCAGAAGTCATCAGACAGGTTGGGGTGGTTTTCAGGCCTCCCACACCTGAAAAAAAGGTGCCTGGTGGATTAAGGCACTACAGGGGGTCATTGTTTCAACAAGCTAGTTCAATATGTCATTAGCATATTAGCAAACAGGTTTATTCACTGACCCTGTGGAGAGATAACAGTGTAGGAATGTGGGGGCTGATATCAGATGGCAAATAACAGCAATTCTTCAATTGGCAAATAAATCATACTACAAGAGAACACATGATAATCAGTAAAATAGAAATATACACAAAATTATAGTCACATAACATATCACACCATCACAGGGGCCCCCTAGCCTCCAGGACTCTGGTGCAATTGCAACTCTTGCATCTACTGCAGTTACGCCCCTGATCATATTAACACAAGTACATGATTTACATTGAAACGGTCACCTGCTAACTAGATGGGCACGGCCTCGCTCAATACAAGTGAAATTAGCAAAGCTGAAAACAATTAGTCAGAATGTGGTCGAAGGTGTGAAAATCGCGGTCACATAATGGCCTACTCCCAATGCTGGCACTGGAGAATCCTCACAGTATGCGTTATGAGGAGTCAGTAGTCTGACTTTAAGCTCAAACCATTTAACGATCAGTATGGTGGTATCAATATTGTATATGCTGGTAATATTTGGCTATGGTGTGTTGGTATTTCCCTGTAATATTGCAATGTTATTAGTTTGACATTAAAATAATTTAATCTTAAATAGCAATGTTATTTGTATTAATAGAAATATTGGTCTTGTAGTAAATCTCGATTTCCTCCAGGCAGGGTAATATTAGTAATATATCTCCATCTGGTGCACGGGGGCAAGGTCAGCATGGGCCTGTGTGATTTCAAATGACAGTACATCACTGTTTGAAAGAGTTTTAGCCACATAATACTGTAATTTCACCCCGAGTTAGAGCCATTTAGAAAATTTTAGTTCACCCTTTGAACCAGATCAATCATGAACAACCCATTATTAGTCGGTAGTGCACATTTGCTGCCATCAGTGGCAGTGGTGCTACTGCTGTTGGTGGTGGCTTCCACATCTTTTTCACTAGCACATCTGTTGCCCATGCCACCTTTTGATTTAACATTAGGGATAAGAGAACGTGCTTGATGATACTCGTTCATCACTTGAGTATCAGTGTTCGGATGTACTTATTACTCTGAAAGTAATTGGCGGTGTTCTATGTAAAACTTGAATCACTGCCCCGATTTTTAGCACCTGTTACACAGCCAATACGCATGCGAGGATTGCCTGCGCGTCACTGCAATGACGCAGTCATGTTGATTGTGGCATTACTGTGTGCAGAAGGGGAAGTGCCCCAAAATGTATATCTTTACATAGAGATGTGTTTAGTAGGGTTGAGCGACTTTCACTTTTTTAGGATCTTGTTGGGTTTCGTGAAACCCGACTTAGTCAAAAGACGAGTCGAGTGTAATCGTCCGATTATCGCCAAAGGTCGGGGATCGACCGCAACACGAAACCCAATGCAAGTCAATGGGGAAGCATAGTCGGCAGTGAGTGGAGGCCAGGAAAACACCTACAGTGCCCATTGTAATGGTAAAAACATCCATTCTTGTTACTGAAGCTTGTCAATCTTAATTTACTTTATAATAATAGTTAGGCATTGGAAATTGGGGGTCATTTTGCTAAAGTTGTGGGGGGTAGGGCTGGTTCAAGTTTTTAGTGGGCCCAGGAAACGTGGACTACGTCACGGCGGTGGAGCAGTGAGAGGTAAGTATTTCAAGTTTGCAAGTGCTGTGATCCTGAGCAAGCAGGGGGGGCCCACTCATTCGCATTGGCACTGGCACAGGGCCCCTCAAAGTACGGCGGTGTGTTTGCACGGCGGGGGCGCCTCCCACTGGCAGCGACACGTTTGCGTACTCTGAGGGGCCCTGTGCCAGTGACGTCGCCAACGAGTATGCCCCCCCACCTGATGAAGGAACCTGCACTTTCATCTGCACCTTCCTCTTTGTCCCTGTGTAAGGTGGTATAGTATGCGGGAAGGGGAAATTGACTTTCAGCAGGGTCAGGTTGTGGCTGTGTAGCGTGCAAGGGGAATGTAGTGGTCTGGGTTAATGTACCACAAGACTCATCTAGCACTGGCTGGGCAATGGGCAGGATGAGGAGGAAACACAGATATAGGCCCAAATTATAAAGTGGGCTAAATGCAGTTGAAAATTGGTAACAGGACTAACCAGGCGGCATTGCTTTGTTCAGTGGAGTAGAAAACCCAGGAGCGGCAGACACCGTTTTAAGGTCCCAACCACACTAGTAGGCCCAATGCAGTTTAATATTACAAATATAGGCCGAAAGCCTGAAGATTGAAGCTCTGGAAAATAACACAGGAGAACACCAAGGTGCGGCAGACACCGTTACTAAGCCCAACCAAAGTAGTAGGCCAAATGCAGTGTTATGTAACCAACTACTTAATGACAGCCTGAAGATTGAAGCTCAGCTTTGTTCAGTGGAGGACAACACCAGGGAGCGGCAGACACCGTTAGTAGGTCCAATCCAACTAGTATCCCAAATCCAGTTTCATCTTTCAAATATAGGCTGAAAGCCTGAAGATTGAAGCTCTGGCAAGTAAACCTGGAGAACACCTTGGAGCGGCAGACTCCGTTAGTAGGCCCCAACCACATTAGTAGGCCAACTGCAGTGTTATATAAACAACAACTACTTAATGAGAGCCTGAAGATTGAAGCTCAGCTTTATTCAGTGGAGGAGACAAGCGAGGGGCAGCAGACACCATTACTAGGGCCCAACCAAACGAGTTGGCCAAATGCAGTTTAATATTTAAAATGTAGGCCGAAAGCCTGAAGGTTGAAGCTCAGGAAAACCAAACAGGAGAAAACCCAGGAGCGGCAGACAACGTTACTAGGGCCCAACCAGACAAGTAGGCCAAATGCAGTTTAATATCTGATAATATAGGCCGAAAGCCTGAAGACTGAAGCTCAGCTTTGTACAGTGAAGGACAACACCAGGGAGCGGCAGACACCGTTAGTAGGCCCCAACCAAACTAGTAGGCCAAATGCAGTTTAATATCTGATAATATAGGCCGAAAGCCTGAAGACTGAAGCTCAGCTTTGTACAGTGGAGGACAACTGTAATGGGAGACAGACACAATAAGTAGGCCTAAATAAGAAATTAGGCAAAATGCAGTTCAAAATTGGTAAGTGGAGTACACAGGCGGCATAGCGTGGTTCAGCGGAGGAGGGCATGTGTAATTAGTGGCTCTGACACACAAAGTAGGCCTAAAATAAAAAGGAAGGCTATATTCAGTTCAAAATTGGTAAAAGGAGTAAACAGGTGGCATAGCTGGGTCCAGCGGTGGAGGACAACTGTTGTGAGAGTCTGACACAGTTACTAGGCCCACATAAGTAAGTTGGCCAAATGCTGTTCTAAATTGGTAAGAGGTGTACACAGGCCGCCTAGCATTTTACAGCGGGGGACAGTTGTAAGTGTAATGTGTGGTGCAGACAGACAGACAGACAGACAGAGGCCTACAATAAAAAAAGGTGGCTATAAATGCTGTTCAAAACTGCTACCAGGACAAACCAGGCGGCCTAGCTTGTTTCAGGGGGGACAGTTGTAATGTGTGGCACAGACAGACAGGCAGAGGCCTACAATTAAGAAAAGTGGCTAAATGCAGTTAAAAACTGCTAGCAGGACTAACCAGGCGGCCTAGCTTGTTTCAGCGTGGGAGGACAACTGTTATGAGAGGTTTACACAGTTACTAGGCACAAAAAAGTAAGTAGGCTAAATGCAGTTCAAAATTGGTAACAGGAGTACACAGGCGGCATAGCTTTGTTCAGTGGAGGACAACTGTAAGGAGTGGACTGGCTGAGACAGACACATGTAGTAGGCCTACAATAGAAAGTAGGCTCTATGCAGTTTAAAATAGGCTACAGGGGTACACAGGCAGCATTGGTGTGGTCAGGGGAGGACGATTTCAAGGAGGGACCGCAGACAGACTTCCTAGGCCTAAAATAAAAAAGCTGGCTCTATGCAGTTTAAATTAGGCTACAGGGGTACACAGGCAGCATTAGTGTGGTCAGGGGAGGACGATTTCAAGGAGGGACTGCAGATAGACTTCCTAGGCCTAAAATAAAAAAGCATGTAGAGTAGCTGCGGAGACACCATCACGTGTTTCTCAACGCAAGCAGTGAATAGCCAGGCCTTTCCCCGGGAAGGAACAACCACGGGAAGGGCAGCATCCAATAAAGGAAAACCACCTATGCCAAGCATGGTATCCATCCACAGACAGCTGTTTCGGGGTTTTTGCCCCCATCAGTGTGGAGTAGGAAACTGGCTATTAGGAGCAGTGCCTAGTAAAAAGGCTGTAAAGGCACGGATGATTGACCTCGGGGAGACCAAAACATCCAACACTGCGGAGACACCACAACGTGTTTCTCAACGCAGTGATCCAGAACACTGCCCCCATCCCTTATGGGAAATATGCAAATGCATGTAGAGTAGCTGCAGAGACACCATCACGTGTTTCTCAACGCAAGCAGTGAATAGCCAGGCCTTTCCCCGGGAAGGAATAACCACGGGAAGGGCAGCATCCAATAAAGGAAAACATCCAATAAAGGAAAACCACCTATGCCAAGCATGGTATCCATCCACAGACAGCTGTTTCGGGGTTTTTGCCCCTCATCAGTGTGGAGTAGGAAACTGGCTATTAGGAGCAGTGCCTAGTAAAAAGGCTGTAAAGGCACGGATGATTGACCTCGGGGAGACCAAAACATCCAACACTGCGGAGACACCATCACGTGTTTCTCAACGCAGTGATCCAGAACACTGCCCCATCCCTTATGGGAAATATGCAAATGCATGTAGAGTAGCTGCGGAGACACCATCACGTGTTTCTCAAAGCAAGCAGTGAATAGCCAGGCCTTTCCCCGGGAAGGAACAACCACGGGAAGGGCAGCATCCAATAAAGGAAAACCACCTATGCCAAGCATGGTATCCATCTACAGACAGCTGTTTCGGAGTTTTTGCCCCTCATCAGTGTGGAGTAGGAAACTGGCTATTAGGAGCAGTGCCTAGTAAAAAAAAGGCTGTAAAGGCATGGATGATTGACCTCGGGGGAGACCAAAACATCCAACACTGCGGAGACACCATCACGTGTTTCTCAACGCAGTGATCCAGAACACTGCCCCCATCCCTTATGGGAAATATGCAAATGCATGTAGAGTAGCTGCGGAGACACCATCACGTGTTTCTCAACGCAAGCAGTGAATAGCCAGGCCTTTCCCCAGGAAGGAACAACCACGGGAAGGGCAGCATCCAATAAAGGAAAACATCCAATAAAGGAAAACCACCTATGCCAAGCATGGTATCCATCCACAGACAGCTGTTGAGAAACACGTGATGGTGTCTCCGCAGTGTTGGATGTTTTGGTCTCCCCGAGATCAATCATCCGTGCCTTTACAGCCTTTTTACTAGGCACTGCTCCTAATAGCCAGTTTTCTACTCCACACTGATGAGGGGCAAAAAACCCAAAACAGCTGTCTGTGGATGGATACCATGCTTGGCATAGGTGGTTTTCCTTTATTGGATGTTTTCCTTTATTGGATGCTGCCCTTCCCGTGGTTGTTCCTTCCCCGGGGAAAGGCCTGGCTATTCACTGCTTGCGTTGAGAAACACGTGATGGTGTCTCCACAGCTACTCTACATGCATTTGCATATTTCCCATAAGGGATGGGGGCAGTGTTCTGGATCACTGCGTTGAGAAACACGTGATGGTGTCTCTGCAGTGTTGGATGTTTTGGTCTCCCCGAGGTCAATCAACCGTGCTTTTAAAATAAAAAAGCAGGCTCTATGCAGTTTAAATTAGGCTACAGGGGTACACAGGCAGCATTGGTGTGGTCAGCGGAGGACGATTTCAAGGAGGGACCGCAGACAGACTTCCTAGGCCTAAAATAAAAAAGCAGGCTCTATGCAGTTTAAATTAGGCTACAGGGGTACACAGGCAGCATTGGTGTGGTCAGTAGTGTTGAGTGATACCGACCGATATTTGAAAGTATCGGTATCGGATTGGATGGGCCGATATCCAAAATATATTGGATATCGCCGATACCGATACCCGATACCAATACAAGTCAATGGGACACAAATATCGGAAGGTATCCTGGATGGTTCCCAGGGTCTGAAGGAGAGGAAACTCTCCTTCAGGCCCTGGGATCCATATTCATATAAAAAATAAAGAATAAAAATAAAAAATATGGATATACTCACCCCTCCGGCGGACCCTGGACCTTAGCGGTGTAACCGGCAGCCTCCGTTCCTAAGAATGCAGTGAGTGAAGGACCTTCGATGACGTCGCGGTCACGTGAGCGGTCACATGAGCGGTCACGTGACCAATCACAAGACCGCGACGTCATCGCAGGTCCTGTACACTCACTGGAGTCTTAGGAACGGAGGCTGCCGGTTACACCGCTAAGGTCCAGGGTCTGCCGGAGGGGTGAGTATATCCATATTTTTTATTTTTATTCTTTATTTTTTACATGAATATGGATCCCAGGGCCTGAAGGAGAGTCTCCTCTCCTCCAGACCCTGGGAACCATACACTGGGAACTTCCGATTCTGATTTCCGATATCACAAAAATATCGGAACTCGGTATCGGAATTCCGATACAGCGAATATCGGCCGATACCCGATATTTGCAGTATCAGAATGCTGAACACTAGTGGTCAGCGGTGGACGATTTCAAGGAGGGACCGCAGACTGACTTCCTAGGCCTAAAATAAAAAAGCAGGCTCTATGCAGTTTAAATTAGGCTACAGGGGTACACAGGCAGCATTGGTGTGGTCAGCGGAGGACGATTTCAAGGAGGGACCGCAGACAGACTTCCTAGGCCTAAAATAAAAAAGCAGGCTCTATGCAGTTTAAATTAGGCTACAGGGGTACACAGGCAGCATTGGTGTGGTCAGCGGAGGACAATTTCAAGGAGGGACCGCAGACAGACTTCCTAGGCCGAAAATAAAAAAGCAGGCTCTATGCAGTTTAAATTAGGCTACAAGGGTACACAGGCAGCATTGGTGTGGTCAGCGGAGGACGATTTCAAGGAGGGACCGCAGACAGACTTCCTAGGCCTAAAATAATAAAGCAGGCTCTATGCAGTTTTAATTAGACTACAGGGGTATACAGGCAGCATTGGTGTGGTCAGCGGAGGACGATTGCACCGAGGGGCAGACACAGTTAGTAGGGCCAAAAAAGGAATAGGCAAAATGCAGTTAAAAATCGGTTACAGGAGTACACAGGTGGCCTAGCTTTGTTCAGTGGAGGACAACTGTAAGGAGTGTCTGACACAGTTAGTAGGCCAAAACAAAAAAGGGAGGTTAATGTCTGGCAAAAAAAAATTAAGAAACAAACTGGTGGCATACCTAGGTACAGGGGTGGGCTCTTCTGCTGACTTGCAGACAGTGGTAGTTGGCGCAAAGTATTAACTGGTGTAAATGTAGGACAGGGCCCCTGAATGTTTTACATAGCATCAATCATGTCAAGAAATTGGTATTGGCAGTGCCATTGAAGGATTGAACAGCACAGACTAAACAGTGGTGGAGCAGTGAGAGGTAATTTTGCAAGTGGTAGAGCACAGTTTGAGCTGGGGGGAACACTCTCTCGTGGGTGGCGGTACTGGCCCAGGGCCCCTTATGTTACAACGGTGTGTCTGACGTTGGGTGTGCACCACCACCGCCAGAGACACTTCATTATACTATGAGGGACCCTGTGCCAGTGCCGTCGCCCAAAAGTGGGCACACCCATCTGTTCAGCCAAACGGCACTCGCACGGGTGCTTGCGCCAAGTGGTGCCCACGGCCCCGTAGGGGGAGTCAGCCCATTTAGGGAGGTGTAAAAATGGCCCATGCTGGACATACAGCAGCTGCAAATGGAGAAATTGGAGCAGTCATTAAGACGAGTCCAAAAGCAAGATATTTTTACAGGAAAGCTAGGTGTCAGCAGGGGAAGGTGGGGCAAAATAATTAGAAATCCATGATTGGTTCATTTTAATGAAGGTTAGATCATCAACATTTTGGGTAGCCAGACGAGTCCTTTTTTCTGCCAGTATTGAACCTGCAGCACTGAATACTCTTTCTGATAGCACACTAGCAGCTGGGCAAACGAGCTCCTGTAATGCATATTCTGCCAATTCAGGCCAGGTGTCTATTTTGGATGCCCAGTAATCAAATGGGAATGACGTGTGAGGGAGAACATCGATAAGGGAGGAAAAATAGTTGGTAACCATACTGGACAAATGTTGTCTCCTGACACTTTGAACTGATGCTGCAGTACCTGTCGTGTCTGCGGTCATTGCAAAATCACTCCACAAACTGGTCATAAAACCCCTCTGTCCAATGCCACTTCTGATTTGTGCCCCTCTAACACCTCTGCCATCTTGCCCCCTGCAGCTCGTGTGAGAACCATAACCGCCGCCGTGTGCTGGGAATGCCTGAACCAAATGGTCTACAAGACTTGCTTGTTTGGTAGGCAATATTTGCTCAAGGTTCTCATGTGGCATGATAGTTTGCAATTTCCCTTTATAGCGTGGATCCAGGAGGCAGGCCAACCAGTAATCGTCATCGGTCATCATTTTGATAATGCGGGGGTCCCTTTTTAGGATACGCAAGGCATAATCAGCCATGTGGGCCAATATTCCAGGTGTCAAATCAATGCTTGTGCTGGGTTGAGGAGCACTTTCTGGCAAATCCCAGTCACTTGTCTCCCGCAAAAAAACCTGTACCTGACCTTGCACCACCAACACTTTCTATTCCCCCCTGAGAAGCTTCCTCCTCCCATAAATAATCATCCCCATCTTCCTTTTCATCCTCTTCGTCCGCAACCTCGTCCCTGAGACTTCCCTGAGCAGACAATAGCTGACTGTCATCAAGGCTTCCCTCCTCCTCGGCTGCAGACGCCTGCTCCTTAATGTGTGTTAAACTTTGCATCAGCAAACGCATTTGTGGAATGCTCATGCTTATGATGGCGTCGTCTGCGCTGACCAGCCGTGTGCATTCCTCAAAACACTGAAGGACTTGACAGAGGTCTTGGAGCTTCGACCACTGCACAGCAGACAACTCCATGTCTGCCATCCAACTGCCTGCCCGTGTATGTGTATCCTCCCACAAATGCCTCTGTTCGCACAGCCTCTGAAGCATGTGCAGTGTAGAGTTCCACCTTGTTGCAACGTCGATTATTAGGCAGTGCTGGGGAAGCTTCAACGATCGCTGATGGTTCTGCTAATGGCTGGAGTGTACAAGCGACCGGCGGATGTGCGAGCAAAGTCTTCGCACCTTCAGGAGCAGGTCTGGTAACCACAGATAACTTTTCAGGAAGCACTGCACCGCCAGGTTCAAGGTGTGAGCCAGGCAAGGTATGTGTTTCAGTTCTGAAAGGGCTACGGCAGCCTTAAAATTCCTCCCGTTATCACTGACTACCTTGCCTGCCTCAAGATGTACACTGCCCACCCATGACTGAGTTTCTTGCTGCAAGAACTCGGCCAGAACTTCCGCGGTGTGTCTGTTGTCGCCCAAGCACTTCATTTCCAACACAGCCTGCTGATGCTTACCACTAGCTGTTCCATAATGGGACACCTCATGTGCAACACTGGCAGCTGCAGATGGAGTGGTTGTGCAACTGCGCTCTGTGGATGAGCTTTCGCTTCGGCTATAAGAGGAGGAGGAGGTGTGGCGAACGCCTACAGCCAACTGTTTCCTAGACCGTGGGCTAGGCAGAACTGTCCCACTGTGGCTGTCCCCTGTGGACCCTGCATCCACCACATTAACACAGTGTGCCGTGATGGACACATAACGTCCCTGACCATGCCTACTGGTCCATGCATCAGTTGTGACGTGCAACTTTCTACTGACTGATTGCCTCAGTGCATGGAGAATGCGGTCTTTGACATGCTGGTGGAGGGCTGGGATGGATTTTCTCAAAAAGAAGTGTAGACTGGGTAGCTCATAGCATGGTACTGCGTAGGCCATCAAGGCTTTGAAAGCTTCGCTTTCAACCAAGCGGTAGGGCATCATTTCTAACTATATAAGTCTAGCAATGTGGGCGTTCAAACCCTGTGTACGCGGATGAGAGGGTGAGTACTTTCTTTTCCTAATGAGAGTCTCTTGGAGGGTGAGCTGGACTGGCGATGTGCATATGGTGGGACTTGCGGTGGTGCTGGTGGTGGACATGTCGGATTGAGAGAGGGGTGGTGATGGTATTCTCGATGTAGGCCTACATGCTGTGTTTCCTACCAATAAACTTGTGGTTCCCTGACTGCTTTTCCCTAGCGACGACACCTCCACATTTGCTGCTGTTGTTCTAACCGGTGGGTTTACAGTGAGGGAAGGAATGGAGCGTTGCTGACTAGCTTCATTGTGAGCGGGTGCAACAACGTTATGGGATGTTTGGCAGCTAGTCCAGGCTTGCAAGTGCATGGTGGTTAAATGTCGACGCATGCAAGTTGTATTTAAACTTTTGACATTCTGACCTCTGCTAAATGTCCTTGAGCATTTCTTACAGATCACCTTGCACTGATCATTCGGATCTTGGTTAAAAAATTGCCAGACTGCACTCTTCCTACTATTGAATACCTTTTCAGGCATTACACACTGTGCTACTTTAACCAGATGCCCACGCTGTCCGAAAAATGGTTTTGGTTTTGCCAAACTTTTTTGGCCAGAGACGGGCCTCCCAGATGAAGGCAAATGTGATGTAGATGGCTGCTGACGATCCTCCTCCTCCGCTTCTGAGCTACTGGCAGCGGCACCCTCTTCCCCCAATGGCTGACAATCTGGGTCAACAACTGGGTCATCTATCACCTCCTCTTCAATCTCATGTTCAGCTATCTCTGTGTCACCGTGTAAGGTGCTATAACGTTCGGGAATGGGCACCATCGTCTCATCAGGGTCAGTTTCTGGCTCGGTACACTGGGAGGGCAATGTAGTGATGTGAGTCGATGGAACAGCATGACAATCAAGCTGTGGCTGTGCATCAGTGCACTCCGTGTTGTGAATTTGGATTCTGGGCTCCCCCGGTGGCTACTGGTGGAATTGAACTTGTGACATCATCTTCCCTGTTCACCTGTTCTGATTAGATCTGGGTGTCGCTATATAACCTGGCTTCTCTGTTAGATGCTTGCCGGTCAACAATGTTATCAGAAGCCTCTCTGTGCTTGTTCCTGCTCCCAGACATCTACTAGATAAGTTGGACATTCGTCCATGTTTTGTTTTTGTATTTTGGTTCCAGTTCACAGCTGCAGTTTCGTTACTGTGTCTGGAAAGCTCTTGTTGATCAGGAATTGCCACTCTGGTATTATGAGTTAATGCCAGAGTCCTAAAGTAATTTCTGGATGTGTTTTGTTAGGGTTTTCTACTGACCATGAAAGTATGCTTTCTGTCTTCTGCTATCTAGAAAGCGGACCTCAAATTTGCTAAAACTATTTTCCTGCTGCGTTTGTTGTTTCATCTCATATCACCGCCAATATATGTGGGGGGCTTCTGTCTCCTTTTTTTTGGGCATTTCTCTAGAGGTGAGTCAGGTCTTATATTTCCCTCTGCTAGCATTATTTAGTTCTCCGGCCGGCGCTGGGCATATAGGGATAAAAAGTAGGACATGCTACCTGGCTACTTCTAGATGATGCGGTAGGTTTAGTTCATGGTCAGTACAGTTACATCTTCCAAGAGCTTGTTCCTATAGAGGCTTATGCTAGTTCTCTGGCCATGGAGATCATGACAGTTTGACCGGCCCACTAAAGGGTTAAATCCTTGGCTGAGAAAGGAGAGAAATAAGAAGTCTGCTGAGAGTTTTTTTTTTTTTTTTTTTTTTTCTGTGCTCTTAATTGGATCACTTGCCAGTCTGTCTATGCTGCAGTCTTTCTTTTTTTTCTCTCTCCTTATAATCTTTGAATGGCTTTGTGTTCACCTGTTAATAATGGATCTTCAGAGTGTAACTGCAGGTTTGAATAATCTCACCACGAAAGTACAAAATTTGCAAGATTTTATTATTCATGCTCCGGTATCTGAGCCGAGAATTCCTTTGCCGGAATTCTTCTCAGGGAATAGATCTAGCTTTCAGAATTTTAGAAATAATTGTAAGCTATTTTTGTCCCTGAAATCTCGTTCTGCTGGAGACCCTGCACAGCAGGTTGGGATTGTGATTTCCTTGCTCCGCGGCGACCCTCAAGACTGGGCTTTTGCATTGGCACCAGGGGATCCTGCGTTGCGCAATGTGGATGCGTTTTTTTTGGCCTTGGGCTTGCTGTATGAGGAACCTCATTTGGAACTTCAGGCAGAAAAAACTTTGATGTCCCTATCGCAGGGGCAAGATGAAGCTGAAATTTACTGCCAAAGATTCCGTAAATGGTCTGTGCTTACTCAGTGGAATGAGTGTGCCTTGGCGGCTACTTTCAGAGAGGGTCTCTCTGATGCCATTAAGGATGTTATGGTGGGGTTCCCTGTGCCTGCGGGTCTGAATGAGTCCATGACAATGGCCATTCAGATCGATAGGCGTCTGCGGGAGCGCAAACCAGTGCACCATCTGGCGGTGTCCACTGAGAAGACTCCAGAAAGCATGCAGTGTGATAGAATTCTGTCCAGAAGCGAGCGGCAGAATTTTAGACGGAAAAATGGGTTGTGTTTCTATTGTGGGGATTCTACTCATGTTATATCAGCATGCTCTAAACGTACTAAAAAGCTTGATAAATCTGTTTCCATTGGCACTTTACAGTCTAAATTTATTTTGTCTGTGACCCTGATTTGCTCTTTGTCATCTATTACTACTGACGCCTATATCGACTCTGGCGCCGCTTTGAGTCTTATGGATTGGTCCTTTGCCAATCGTTGTGGGTATGATTTAGAGCCTTTGGAAACTCTTATTCCTCTGAAGGGGATTGACTCCACCCCATTGGCTAATAATAAACCACAATACTGGACACAAGTGACTATGTGTATTAATCCGGATCACCAGGAGACTATTCGTTTTCTAGTGCTGTATAATCTACATGAGGATTTGGTGCTAGGATTGCCATGGCTGCAGTCTCACAACCCAGTCCTTGACTGGAGAGCTATGTCTGTGTTGAGCTGGGGATGTAAGGGGACTCATGGGGACGTACCTTTGGTGTCCATTTCATCATCTATCCCCTCTGAAATCCCTGAGTTCCTGTCTGACTATCGTGACGTCTTTGAAGAACCCAAGCTTGGTTCACTACCTCCGCACCGTGAGTGCGATTGTGCTATAGATTTAATTCCGGGTAGTAAATACCCAAAGGGTCGTTTATTTAATCTGTCTGTGCCTGAACATACTGCTATGCGAGAATATATAAAGGAGTCCTTGGAAAAGGGACATATTCGTCCATCGTCATCTCCCTTAGGAGCCGGTTTTTTCTTTGTGTCAAAAAAAGACGGCTCCTTGAGACCATGTATTGATTATCGGCTTTTGAATAAAATCACGGTTAAATATCAATACCCATTGCCGTTGCTGACTGATTTGTTTGCTCGCATAAAGGGGGCCAAGTGGTTCTCTAAGATTGATCTCCGTGGGGCGTATAATTTGGTGCGGATCAGGCAGGGGGATGAGTGGAAAACCGCATTTAATACGCCCGAGGGCCACTTTGAGTATTTGGTGATGCCTTTTGGTCTTTCTAATGCCCCTTCAGTCTTCCAGTCCTTTATGCATGATATTTTCCGCGATTTTTTGGATAAATTTATGATAGTGTATCTGGATGATATTCTGATTTTTTCGGATGACTGGGACTCTCATGTCCGGCAAGTTAAGAGGGTTTTTCAGGTTTTGCGGTCTAATTCTCTGTGTGTCAAGGGTTCTAAGTGCGTTTTTGGGGTTCAGAGAATTTCCTTTTTGGGATATATTTTTTCTCCCTCTTCCATTGAGATGGATCCTGTCAAGGTTCAAGCTATTTGTGATTGGACGCAGCCCTCTTCTCTTAAAAGTCTTCAGAAATTTTTGGGCTTTGCCAACTTTTATCGTCGATTTATTTCTGGTTTTTCGGATGTCGTTAAGCCATTGACCGATTTGACTAGACAGGGTGCTGATGTTGCTAATTGGTCCCCTGATGCTGTGGAGGCCTTTCAGGAGCTTAAGCGCTGTTTTTCTTCTGCCCCTGTGTTGCGTCAGCCTGATGTGACTCTTCCTTTTCAGGTTGAGGTCGACGCTTCTGAGATCGGAGCTGGGGCAGTGTTGTCGCAGAAAAGTTCTGACTGCGCCGTGATGAGGCCTTGTGCCTTCTTTTCCCGTAAATTTTCGCCCGCTGAGCGGAATTATGATGTTGGGAATCGGGAGCTTTTGGCCATGAAGTGGGCGTTTGAGGAGTGGCGCCATTGGCTCGAGGGGGCCAGACATCAGGTGGTGGTATTGACTGACCACAAAAATTTGATTTATCTTGAGACCGCCAGGCGCCTGAATCCTAGACAGGCGCGCTGGTCATTATTTTTTTCTCGGTTTAATTTTGTGGTATCGTACCTACCAGGTTCTAAGAATGTTAAGGCGGATGCCCTTTCTAGGAGTTTTGAGCCTGATTCACCTGGCAACTCTGACCCCACAGGTATTCTTAAGGAGGGAGTTATCTTGTCAGCCGTTTCTCCAGACCTGCGGCGGGCCTTGCAGGAGTTTCAGGCGGATAGACCGGATCGTTGTCCGCCTGATAGGCTGTTTGTTCCTGATGATTGGACCAGTAAAGTCATCTCTGAGGTGCATTCTTCTGCGTTGGCAGGTCATCCTGGAATTTTTGGTACCAGGGATTTGGTGGCAAGATCCTTCTGGTGGCCTTCCCTGTCACGAGATGTGCGAGGCTTTGTGCAGTCTTGTGACGTTTGTGCTCGGGCCAAGCCTTGTTGTTCTCGGGCTAGTGGATTGTTGTTGCCCTTGCCTATTCCTAAGAGGCCTTGGACACACATCTCGATGGATTTTATTTCAGATCTGCCTGTTTCTCAGAAGATGTCTGTCATCTGGGTGGTGTGTGACCGTTTTTCTAAGATGGTTCATTTGGTTCCCCTGCCCAAATTGCCTTCTTCTTCCGAGTTGGTGCCCCTGTTTTTTCAAAATGTTGTTCGTTTGCATGGTATTCCTGAGAATATCGTTTCTGACAGAGGAACCCAATTTGTGTCTAGATTTTGGCGGGCATTTTGTGCTAGGATGGGCATAGATTTGTCTTTTTCGTCTGCTTTTCACCCTCAGACTAATGGCCAGACCGAGCGGACTAATCAGACCCTGGAGACATATCTGAGGTGTTTTGTGTCTGCTGACCAGGATGATTGGGTTGCTTTTTTGCCATTGGCGGAGTTCGCCCTCAATAATCGGGCCAGCTCTGCCACCTTGGTTTCCCCGTTTTTCTGTAATTCGGGGTTCCATCCTCGATTTTCCTCCGGTCAGATGGAATCCTCGGATTGTCCTGGAGTGGATGCGGTGGTGGAGAGATTGCATCATATCTGGGGGCAGGTGATGGACAATTTAAAGTTGTCCCAGGAGAAGACTCAGCTTTTTGCCAACCGTCACCGTCGTGTTGGTCCTCGGCTTTGTGTTGGAGATTTGGTGTGGTTGTCTTCTCGTTTTGTCCCTATGAGGGTCTCATCTCCTAAGTTTAAGCCTCGGTTCATCGGTCCGTATAAAATATTGGAGATTCTTAACCCTGTTTCCTTCCGTTTGGACCTCCCTGCATCCTTTTCTATTCATAACGTTTTTCATCGGTCGTTATTGCGCAGGTATGAGGCACCGGTTGTGCCTTCCGTTGAGCCTCCTGCTCCGGTGTTGGTTGAGGGTGAGTTGGAGTACGTTGTGGAAAAAATCCTAGACTCCCGTGTTTCCAGACGGAGACTCCAGTATCTGGTCAAGTGGAAGGGATATGGCCAGGAGGATAATTCTTGGGTCACTGCATCTGATGTTCATGCCTCTGATCTGGTTCGTGCCTTTCATAGGGCCCATCCTGATCGCCCTGGTGGTTCTGGTGAGGGTTCGGTGCCCCCTCCTTGAGGGGGGGGTACTGTTGTGAATTTGGATTCTGGGCTCCCCCGGTGGCTACTGGTGGAATTGAACTTGTGACATCATCTTCCCTGTTCACCTGTTCTGATTAGATCTGGGTGTCGCTATATAACCTGGCTTCTCTGTTAGATGCTTGCCGGTCAACAATGTTATCAGAAGCCTCTCTGTGCTTGTTCCTGCTCCCAGACATCTACTAGATAAGTTGGACATTCGTCCATGTTTTGTTTTTGTATTTTGGTTCCAGTTCACAGCTGCAGTTTCGTTACTGTGTCTGGAAAGCTCTTGTTGATCAGGAATTGCCACTCTGGTATTATGAGTTAATGCCAGAGTCCTAAAGTAATTTCTGGATGTGTTTTGTTAGGGTTTTCTACTGACCATGAAAGTATGCTTTCTGTCTTCTGCTATCTAGAAAGCGGACCTCAAATTTGCTAAAACTATTTTCCTGCTGCGTTTGTTGTTTCATCTCATATCACCGCCAATATATGTGGGGGGCTTCTGTCTCCTTTTTTTTGGGCATTTCTCTAGAGGTGAGTCAGGTCTTATATTTCCCTCTGCTAGCATTATTTAGTTCTCCGGCCGGCGCTGGGCATATAGGGATAAAAAGTAGGACATGCTACCTGGCTACTTCTAGATGATGCGGTAGGTTTAGTTCATGGTCAGTACAGTTACATCTTCCAAGAGCTTGTTCCTATAGAGGCTTATGCTAGTTCTCTGGCCATGGAGATCATGACAACTCCGTGTCTGAATCATCTTCTAGTGGGCTGTTAACTATTTCCCTCTCTAACCCAGGCACGGTATGTGTAAAGAGCTCCATGGAGTAAACTGTTGTGTCACCTGATGCATCCTTCACTGTTGTTTTGAGGGAAGGACACAAGGAATCAACTTCTTCCTGACCAGGAGCATCCACCGACGACTGGCTACTTTTCAATTTTGAACTATCCGAAGAGGAGGCGAAAGAGCTAGAGGCAGAGGCAGCAAGGAAAGCCAAAACTTTTTCCTGCTGCTCCGGCTTTAACAGCATTTTTCCAACTCCCAGAAAAGGTAGCGTTCGAGGCCTTGTGTAGCCGGACGATGATGCTGGCTCAACAACTTGAGACTTAGGTGCTATTTTGATTTTCCCTCTACCACCCGATGCTCCACCAGCACCACCACCACCACCATCAGCATTACCAGACGGCAATGACCGCCCACGGCCACGATGTCTTCCACCAGCCTTCCTCATTCTTGGGAAAATGTAACCAAACTAACAACCGTTATATGGTACAGAAAAACAAGGTAGAAGGTGTATGTTACCTTGTTGTGAATATAAATCTACCTTTTTATGTGTGGGTGAGTGCTGAATAAATCAGGCCCACTGTATGACAGTATAGTTTCTGTGGCTGAAAATGACTGACAGAGATACCACAGACACAACTGGCACAGATGCACAGATTTGGCAATATTATTCTCCCTTTATTTTTATTTTTTTTATATGGGAGAAAAGTGAATAAATCAGGCCCTATGTATGACAGTGTAGTTTCTGTGGCACAAAATGACTGACAGAGAAACCACAGACACGACTGGCACAGATGCACAGATTTGGCAATATTATTCTCCCTTTATTTTTATTTTTTTATATGGGAGACTAGTGATTTAATCAGGCCCACTATATCACAGTATTGTTTCTGTGGCACAAAATGACTGACAGAGCAACCACAGACACGACTGGCACAGATGCACAGATTTGGCAATATTATTCTCCCTCTATTTTTATTTCTTTATATGGGAGACTAGTGATTTAATCAGGACCACTATATCACAGTATTGTTTCTCTGGCACAAAATGACTGACAGAGCAACCACAGACACGACTGGCACAGATGCACAGATTTGGCAATATTATTCTCCCTTTATTTTAATTTTTTTATATGGGAGACAAGTGAATAAATCAGGCCCACTATATCACAGTATTGTTTCTGTGGCACAAAATGACTGACAGTGAAACCACAGACACGACTGGCACAGATGCACAGATTTCGCAATATTATTCTCCCTTTATTTTTTTTATATGGGAGACAAGTGAATAAATCAGGCCCACTATATTACAGTATAGTTTCTGTGGCACAAAATGACTGACAGATACCACAGACAGGACTGGTGCAGATGCACTGATTGCCAATATAAATCTCCCTTTTTAGGTGTGGGACAGTGCAGAAAAATACAGGCCCACTGTTTTACACTACACAGTTTCAGGGGCAGAAAGTGGCTTGAAGATATATATATATATATATATATATATATATATATATATATATATATATATATATATATTACTACAATTACTATCTCCCAACAATAATCTCAGAAAAGTATGGCAGGCAGCAATTAAAGGGACTGCTGCACACAAAAAGTGTGGACAAACAAACAAGATAGCTGTGCAGAAAGGAAGGAGCAGCAGGATTTGTGCTTTGAAAAAAGCAGTTGG
Source organism: Ranitomeya variabilis (assembly GCF_051348905.1). Classification (NCBI taxonomy): domain Eukaryota; kingdom Metazoa; phylum Chordata; class Amphibia; order Anura; family Dendrobatidae; genus Ranitomeya; species Ranitomeya variabilis. Next base: position 254,258,975 of record NC_135237.1, on the reverse strand, counting down.
TTTGCACAGCGGCGTACACACAGCAGCGCAGCGATCAGGGAGCCTTCTAAGGCAGCCCTATAAGCTACAGAGCTGATGAAGAAAAATCTAGCCTCCACTGTCCCAGCAAAGAAAAGGTGGTGTTGGACAGTGGAAATCGCTACAGCACAAGCGGTTTTGGGGGTTAAGTTACCCTGCCTAACGCTATCCCTGCTTCTGACGAAGCGGCAGCATCCTCTCCCTATGCTCAGATCGGCAGCAGTAAGATGGCGGTCGGCGGGAATGCCCCTTTATAGCTCCTGTGACGCCGCAGAAAGCAAGCCAATCACTGCCATGCCCTTCTCTAAGATGGTGGGGACCAAGACCAATGTCATCACGCTGCCCACACTCTGCGTCCACCTTCATTGGCTGAGAAAAGGCGCTGAAAGCGTCATACAAAGCGTGACTTTGGTGTGAAGGTCGACGACTGCGTGGCCGATCCCACGCTGGGATGGGGTTGGGTTTCACGAAAGTCGGCGACTTTTGAAATTGTTCGATCCGTTTCGCTCAACCCTAGTGTTTAGTGCATGTTTCCTGGCTGGCTCGTCAAAATGTTAAAGGACGGTATACCGTATATTAATAATGTCAGGCTTGACTATTAATAATCAATATTTGGCTAATACCTCACTTGTTACTAATCAGATTCTTATGCACTATATTCTACAACGGCGACTGAGACAAAACCGTGTATCAATAAAGGGTATTTATTACACACATACAAATCTGCAGTCTATGACATACATATACACTCACTGGCCACTTTATTAGGTACACCTGTCCAACTTCTTGTTAACACTTAATTTCTAATCAGCCAATCACATGGCGGCAACTCAGTGCATTTAGGCATGTAGACATGGTCAAGACAATCTCCTGCAGTTCAAACCGAGCATCAGTATGGGGAAGAAAGGTGATTTGAGTGCCTTTGAACGTGGCATGGTTGTTGGTGCCAGAAGGGCTGGTCTGAGTATTTCAGAAACTGCTGATCTACTGGGATTTTCACGCACAACCATCTCTAGGGTTTACAGAGAATGGTCCGAAAAAGAAAAAAAATCCAGTGAGCGGCAGTTCTGTGGGCGGAAATGCCTTGTTGATGCCAGAGGTCAGAGGAGAATGGGCAGACTGGTTCGAGCTGATAGAAAGGCAACAGTGACTCAAATCGTCACCTGTTACAACCAAGGTAGGCCTAAGAGCATCTCTGAACGCACAGTGCGTCGAACTTTAAGGCAGATGGGCTACAGCAGCAGAAGACCACACCGGGTACCACTCCTTTCAGCTAAGAACAGGAAACTGAGGCTACAATTTGTACAAGCTCATCGAAATTGGACAGTAGAAGATTGGAAAAACATTGCTTGGTCTGATGAGTCTCGATTTCTGCTGCGACATTCGGATGGTAGGGTCAGAATTTGGCGTAAACAACATGAAAGCATGGATCCATCCTGCCTTGTATGGAGCATCTTTGGGATGTGCAGCCGACAAATCTGCGGCAACTGTGTGATGCCATCATGTCAATATGGACCAAAATCTCTGAGGAATGCTTCCAGCACCTTGTTGAATCTATGCCACGAAGAATTGAGGCAGTTCTGAAGGCAAAAGGGGGTCCAACCCGTTACTAGCATGGTGTACCTAATAAAGTGGCCGGTGAGTGTATATTTATACCCAAGCTGGCGACTAGAGTTGAGCGACTTTTACTTTTTTCGGATCGAGTCGGGTTTCGCGAAACCCGACTTTGTCAAAAGTCGGGTCGGATGAAATCGGCCGATTATTGCGAAAAGTCGGGGGCCGACTGAAACACGAAACCCCATGCAAGTCAATGGGGAATCAAAGTCGGCAGTGAGTGGAGGACAGGAAAACACCTACAGTGCCCATTTTAATGCCAAAAACATCAATTCTTATTACTTAAGCTTGTCAATCTTAATTTACTTTATAATAATAGTTAGGCATTGAAAACTGGGGGTCATTTGGCTAAAGTTGTGGGGGGGTAGGGCTGGCTCAAGATATTCGTGGGCCCAGGAAACGCGGAATACGTCACGGCGGTGGAGCAGGGAGAGGTAAGTATTTCAACTTTGCAAGTGCTGTGATCCTGAGTAAGCAGTGGGGGCCCACTCGTTGCCATTGGCACTGGCACAGGGCCCCTCATAGTACGGCGGTGTGTTTGACGGCGGGTGGCACCTTCCACCAGCAGAGACACTTTTGCATACTATGAGGGGCCCTGTACCAGTGACGTCGCCAACGAGTATGCCCCCCACCTGATGAAGGAACCTGCACTTTCATCTGCACCTTCCTCTTTGTCCCCGTGTAAGGTGGTATCGTATGAGGGAAGGGGAACCTGACTTTCAGCAGGGTCAGATTCTGGCTGTGTTGAGTGAAAGGTGAATGTAGTGGTCTGGGTCAATGTACCAGCAGACTCATCTAGCAGTGGCTGGGCAATGAGCAGGATGAGGAGGAAACACAGATATAGGCCCAAATAATAAAGTGGGCTAAATGCAGTTCAAATGTGATAACAGGACTAAACAGGCGGCATTGCTTTGTTCAGTGGAGGTCAACTGTAATGAGTGGCAGACACAGCTAGTAGGCCCAAATAATAAAGTGGGCTAAATGCAGTTCAAAATGTGTTAACAGGACTAAACAGGCGGCATTGCTTTGTTCAGTGGAGGACAACTGTAATGAGCGGCAGACACAGTTAGTGGGCCCAAATAATAAAGTGGGCTAAATGCAGTTAAAATGTGGTAACTGGACTAAACAGGCGGCATTGCTTTGTTCAGTGGAGGACATCTGTAATGAGTGGCAGACACAGTTAGTAGGCCCAAATAATAAAGTGGGCTAAATGCAGTTCAAAATTGGTAACAGGACTAAACAGGCGGCATTGCTTTGTTCAGTGGAAGACAACTGTAATGAGCGGCAGACACAGTTAGTAGGCCCAAATAATAAAGTGGGCTAAATGCAGTTAAAATGTGTTAACAGGACTAAACAGGCGGCATTGCTTTGTTCAGTGGAGGACAACTGTAATGAGCGGCAGACACAGTTAGGAGGCCCAAATAATAAAGTGGGCTAAATGTTTGCCAAAAAAATTGTTAATAAATAAACAGGTGGCATAGCTAGGTACAGGGGTGGGCTCCTCTGCTGAGTAGCAGACAGTGGTGGTAGGCGCAAAGTATTAACTGGTCTAAATGGAGGTCAGAGCCCCTGTATATTTTAACTATCATCTATAATTTCAACAAATTTGTATTAGCAGTGCCATTGAAGGATTTAACAGCACAGACTACACAGTGGTGGAGCAGGGAAAGGTAAGCATTGCAAGTGGTAGAGCACTGTTCGAGCTGGGGGGAACACTCTCTCGTGGGCTGCGGTACTGGCACAGGGCCCCTCATATTATGACGGTGTGTCTGACGTTGGTTGTGCTCCACCACCATCAGAGACACTTCACTGTACTATGAGGGACCCTGTGCCAGTGCTGTCGCCCAAGTGTGGGCACACCTACCTGTCCAGGCAAACGGCACTCGCAAGGGTGCTTGCGCCAGGTGGTGACCACGGCCCTGTGGGGGGAGTCAGCCCATTTAGGGAGGTATAAAAGTGGCCTATGGTGTACATTCAGCAGTTGCAAATGGAGGAATTGGAGAAGTAAGAGGAGGCCAAAAGCAAGACATTTTTCAGGCAAGCTACGTGTCAGCAGGGGAAGGTGGGGCCAAATAATTTGAAATCCATGATTGGTTCATTTTAATGAAGGCTAGATCATCAACATTTCGGGTAGCCAGACGTGTCCTTTTTTTGGTCAGTATTGAACCAGCAGCACTGAAGACTTTCTGATAGCACACTAGCAGCATGGCAAGCGAGTTCCTGTAATGCATATTCTGCCAATTCAGGCCAGGTGTCTATTTTAGATACCCAGTAATCAAAGGGGAATGACCTGTGAGGGAGAACATCAATAAGGGAGGAAAAGTAGTTCGTATCCATACTGGACAAATGTTGTCTCCTGTCACTTTGAATCGATGCAGCAGTACCTGTCGTGTCAGCGGTAGTGTTGAGCATTCCGATACCGCAAGTATCGGGTATCGGCCGATACTTGCGGTATCGGAATTCCGATACCGAAATCCGATACTTTTGTGGTATCGGGAATCGGAATCGGAAGTTTCCAGTGTATGGTTCCCAGGGTCTGAAGGAGAGGAAACTCTCCTTCAGGCCCTGGGATCCATATGAATGTGTAAAATAAAGAATTAAAATAAAAAATATTGATATACTCACCTGTCCGGAGGCCCCTGGACATCACCGCTGGTAACCGGCAGCCTTCTTTGTTTACAATGAGCGCATTCAGCACCTTCCCTTCTAGGAATTTAGGACCTGAGGGATGATGTCACGGCTTCTGATTGGTCGCGTGGCGGTCACATGAGCGGCACGCGACCAATCAGAAGCCGTGACATCATGGAAGGTGCTGAACGCGCTCATTTTAAGCAAAGAAGGCTGCCGGTTCACAGCGGTAAGGTCCAGGCTGCGTCGGAGAGGTGAGTATATCAATATTTTTTATTTTAATTCTTTATTTTACACATTAATATGGATCCCAGGGCCTGAAGGAGAGTTTCCTCTCCTTCAGACCCTGGGAACCATCAGGGATACCTTCCGATACTTGAGTCTAGGGTTGAGCGACTTTCATTTTTTAAAGATCGAGTCGGGTTTTGTGAAACCCGACTTTGTCCAGAGTCGAGTCGAGTGCAGTCGGCCGATTATCGCTAAAAGTCGGGGATCGACCGAAACACGAAACCCAATGCAAGTCAATGGGGAAGCATAGTCGGCAGTGAGTGGAGGCCAGGAAAACACCTACAGTGCCCATTTTAATGCCAAAAACATCCATTCTTGTTTCTGAAGCTTGTCAATCTTAATTAACTTTATAATAATAGTTGTTCATTGGAACTTGGGGGTCATTTGGCAAAAGTTGTGGGGGGTAGGGCTGGTTCAAGGTTTTAGTGGGCCCAGGAATCGTGGACTACGTCATGGCGGTGGAGCAGGGAGAGGTAAGTATTTCAACGTTGCAAGTGCTGTGATCCTGAGCAAGCAGGGGGGGCCCACTCGTTCGCATTGGCACTGGCACAGGGCCCCTCAAAGTACAGCGGTGTGTTTGCATGGCGGGGGCGCCTCCCACCATCAGCGACACTTTTGCGTACTCTGAGGGGCCCTGTGCCAGTGACGTCGCCAACGAGTATGCCCCCCCCACCTGATGAAGGAACCTGCACTTTCATCTGCACCTTCCTCTTTGTCCCTGTGTAAGGTGGTATAACATGCGGGAAGGGGAACCTTACTTTCAGCAGGGTCAGATTCTGGCTGTGTAGAGTGCAAGGGGAATGTAGTGGTCTAGGTCAATGTACCAGCAGACTCATCTAGCAGTGGCTGGGCAATGGGCAGGATGAGGAGGAAACAGATATAGGGCCAAAGAATAAAGTAGGCTAAATGCAGTTCAAAATTGGTAACAGGACGAAACAGGCGGCATTGCTTTGTTCAGTGGAGTAGCCATCCCAGGAGCAGCAGACACTGTTTTAGGGGCCCAAACACACTAATAGGCCAAATGCAGTTTAATATCTGATACTTTATGCCAAAAGCCTAAAGACTGAAGCTCAGCTTTATACAGTGGAGGACAACACCAGGGAGGGGCAGACACCGTTAGTAGGCCCTAACCACCAAGTTTTTAAAAAACAGCACTTAATGAGAGCCAGAAGGTTGAAGCTCAGCTTTATACAGTGGAGGTCAACACCAGGGAGGGGCAGACACCGTTAGTAGGCCGTAACCAAAGTTGAAGGCCAAATGCAGTTTAATATCTGATACTTTATGCCAAAAGCCTAAAGACTGAAGCTCAGCTTTATACTGTGGAGGACAACACCAGGGAGGGGCAGACACCGTTAGTAGGCCCTAACCACCAAGTTTTTAAAAAACAGCACTTAATGAGAGCCAGAAGGTTGAAGCTCAGCTTTATACAGTGGAGGTCAACACCAGGGAGGGGCAGACACCGTTAGTAGGCCGTAACCAAAGTTGAAGTTCAAATGCAGTTTAATATCTGATACTATAGGCCGAAAGCCAGAAGGTTGAAGCTCAGCTTTATTCAGTTAAGGACAAACACCAGGGAGCGGCAGACACCGTTAGAAGGCCGTAACCAAAGTTGAAGGACAAATGCAGTTTAATTTCTGATACTATAGGCCGAAAGCCAGAAGGTTGAAGCTCCGATTTAGACAGTGGAGGACAATTTGAATTAGGGACTGCAGACAGACTTAGTAGGCTGTCCCCTGTGGACCATGCATCCACCACATTAACCCATTGCGCCGTAATGGACACATAATCTTCCGTGGCCATGCCTACAGGTCCATGCGTCTGTTGTCAGGTGCACCTTTGTACTCACAGATTGCCAGAGTGCATGGACAATGCGGTCTTTTACATGCTGGTGGAGGGTTGGGATGGCTTTTCTCGCAAAAGAAGTGTCGACTGGTTAGCTTGTAGCGTGGTACAGCGTAGTCCATCATGGCCTTATTAATAGTAAATAAAATATATAACTAGGCTCTATGAACTTTTAAATAGGTTCCAGGGGTACACGGGCAGCATTGGTGTGGTCAGTGGAGGAGTATTGCAAGTAGGGACCGCAGACAGGCTAACAAATGCCTAAAATAACAAACAATAGGCTCATGGCAGTTTTAAATTGGTTACATGGATACACAGGCAGGCACTCCAGGCAGCATTGTGGTCAGTGGAGGAGTATTGCAAGTAGGGACCGCAGACAGGCTAACGAAGGCCTAACATAACAAACAATAGGCTCATGGCAGTTTTAAATCGGTTACATGGATACACAGGCAGCTTTGTGGTCAGCGGAGGAGGAGTTTTGCAAGAAGGGACCGCAGACAGGCTAACGAAGGCCTAAAATAACAAACAATAGGCTCATGGCAGTTTTAAATCGGTTACATGGATACACAGGCAGCTTTGTGGTCAGCGGAGGAGGAGTATTGCAAGAAGGGACCGCAGACAGGCTAACGAAGGCCTAACATAATAAACAATAGGCTCATGGCAGTTTTAAATTGGTTACATGGATACACAGGCAGGCACTCCAGGCAGCATTGTGGTCAGTGGAGGAGTATTGCAAGTAGGGACCGCAGACAGGCTAACAAAGGCCTAAAATAACAAACAATAGGCTCATGGCAGTTTTAAATTGGTTACATGGATACACAGGCAGGCACTCCAGGCAGCATTGTGGTCAGTGGAGGAGTATTGCAAGTAGGGACCGCAGACAGGCTAACAAAGGCCTAAAATAACAAACAATAGGCTCATGGCAGTTTTAAATTGGTTACATGGATACACAGGCAGGCACTCCAGGCAGCATTGTGGTCAGTGGAGGAGTATTGCAAGTAGGGACCGCAGACAGGCTAACAAAGGCCTAAAATAACAAACAATAGGCTCATGGCAGTTTTAAATTGGTTACATGGATACACAGGCAGGCACTCCAGGCAGCATTGTGGTCAGTGGGGGAGTATTGCAAGTAGGGACCGCAGACAGGCTATCAAAGGCCTAAAATAACAAACAATAGGCTCATGGCAGTTTTAAATCGGTTACATGGATACACAGGCAGCATTGTGGTCAGTGGAGGAGTATTGCAAGGAGTGTCTGACACAGTTAGTACTCACAAAAAATAAATAGATGTTAATGTCTCGCAAAACAACAATAAATTAAAAAAGGGTGGCATGCTTAGGTACAGGGGTGAGCTCATCTGCAGAGTTTATGACAAAGTAATTTGGCAGTAAATTACTATTTACTGGTGTCAATATAGGACACTGACCCAGACTATTTTAACTAGCATCATCGATGTCAACAAATTGGTATTGTTTGTCAGGGCCAGGCATTGAATGATGTCAGCGCATAGACTAAACATTGGTGGAGCTGTGCGAGATAATTTTGAACGTGGTAGAGCACAGTTTGAGCTGGGGGGGGGGAACTCTCTTGTGGCCGGCGGTACCGCCCCAGGGCCCCTCATGTTACAACGGTGTGTCTGACGTTGGGTGCGCACCACCACCGCCAGAGACACTACATTGTACTATGAGGGACCCAGTGGCAGTGCCGTCAACCAAAAGCGGGCACACCCACCTCTTCAGACAAACAGCACTGTAACGGGTGCTTGCGCCAAGTGGCGAGACCACGGCCCCGTGGGGGGAGTTTTCCCATTGGGGGAGGTGTAAACATGTCGTATGCTGGACAAACAGCTGCTGCAAATTAAGAGATTGGAACACTCAGTAAGACCAGTCCACAAGCAAGCAATTTTTATAGGAAAGCTAGGTGTCAGCCGGGAAAGGTGGGGCAAAATAATTTGAAATCCAGGAGTGGTTCATTTTAATGAAGGTGATATCATCCACATTTTGGGTAGCCAGACGAGTCCTTTTTTCGGTTAATATTGAACCAGCAGCACTGAATACTCTTTCTGATAGCACACTAGCTGCTGGGCAAGCAAGCTCCTGCAATGCATATTCTGCCAATTCAGGCCAGTTGTGTAATTTGGATGCCCAGTAATCAAATGGGAATGACGGTTGAGGGAGAACATCGATAAGGGATGAATAATAGTTAGTAACCATACTGGACAAATGTTGTCTCCTGTCACTTTGAATAGATGCTGCAGTACCTGTCCTGTCTGCGGTCATTGCGAAATCACTCCACAACCTGGTCAGAAAACCCCTCTGTCCAACGCCACTTCTGATCTGTGCACCTCTAACACCTCTGCCATGTAGCCCCCTGCAGCTTGTGTGAGAACCATCACCGGCGCTGTATGCTTAGAATGCCTGAATCAAACGGTCTACAAGAGTAGCTTGTTTGGTTGCTAATATTTGTTCGAGGTTCTCATGTGGCATAATATTTTGCAATTTGCCTTTATAGCGAGGGTCAAGGATGCAGGCCAACCAGTAATCATCATCGCTCATCATTTTTATAATGCGTGTGTCCCTTTTGAGGATACGTAAGGCATAATCCGCCATGTGGGCCAAAGTTCCAGTTGTCAAATCTGCGGTTGTGCTGGTTGGAGGGGCAGTTACAGGCAAATCTACGTCACTTGTCTCCCTTAAAAAAACAGAACCCGGCCTTGCAATGCCACTAATTTCTGTTGGCCCAGGAGAAGCTTCCTCATTCAAAAAGTACTCATCCCCATCATCTTCCTCCTCCTCCTCCTCCTCTTCGCCCGCTACCGCGTCCTCTACACGGCCCTTACCAGACAATGGCTGACTGTCATCAAGGCTTTCCTCTTCCTCGGCTGCAGACGCCTGCTCCTTTATGTGCATCAAACTTTGCATCAGCAGACGCATTAGGGGATGCTCATGCTTATTATGGCGTTGTCTGCACTAACCAGCCGTGTGCATTCCTCAAAACACTGAAGGACTTGACACAGGTCTTGTAGCTTCGACCACTGCACACCTGACAACTCCATGTCTGCCATCCAACTGCCTGCCCATGTATGTTTATCCTCCCACAAAAACATAACAGCATGCCTCTGTTCGCACAGTCTCTGAAGCATGTGCAGTGTGGAGTTCCACCTTGTTGCAACGTCGATGATTAGGCGATGCTGGGGAAGGTTCAAAGACCGCTGATAGTTCTGCATACGGCTGGAGTGTACGGGCGAACGGCGGATATGCGAGCAAAGTCTACGCACTTTGAGGAGCAGGTCGGGTAACCCCGGGTAACTTTTCAGGAAGCACTGCACCACCAGGTTTAAGGTGTGAGCCAGGCAAGGAATGTGTTTCAGTTGGGAAAGGGCTATGGCAGCCATGAAATTCCTTCCGTTATCACTCACTACCTTGCCTGCCTCAAGATGTACAGTGCCCAGCCATGACTGAGTTTCATTCTGCAAGAACTCGGACAGAACTTCCGCGGTGTGTCTGTTGTCGCCCAAACACTTCATTGCCAATACAGCCTGCTGATGCTTGCCACTAGCTGTCCCATAATGGCACACCTGGTGTGCAACAGTGGCAGCTGCGGATGGAGTGGATGTGCGACTGCGGTCTGTGGACGAGCTCTCGCTTCTGCATGAGGAGGAGGAAGAGGAGGAGGGGGGGCGAACGCCTACAGCCAACTCTTTCCTTGACCGTGGGCTAGGCAGAACTGTCCCAATATTGCTGTCCCCTGTGGAGCCTGCATCCACCACATTCACCCAGTATGCCGTGATGGACACGTAACGTCCCTGGCCATGCCTACTGGTCCATGCATCTGTTGTCAGGTGCACCTTTGTAGTCACAGACTGCCTGAGTGCGTGGACAATGCGGTCTTTAACATGCTGTTGGAGGGCTGGGATGGCTTTTCTAGAAAAGAAGTGCCGACTGGGTAGCTCGTAGCGTGGTACAGCGTAGTCCATCAGCGCTTTGAAAGCTTCGCTTTCAACTAACCGGTAGGGCATCATCTCTAATGAGATTAGTCTAGCAATGTGGGCGTTCAAACCCTGTGTATGCGGATGCGAGGATGAGTACTTCCTTTTCCTAACAAGAGTCTCATGTAGGGTGAGCTGGACTGGAGAGCTGGAGATCGTGGAACTAGCGGTGGTGCCGGTGGACATGGGTGACTGAGAGAGGGTTGGAGATGGTATTCTTGCCGGTGCCCTACATGCAGTGTTTCCTACTGCAAACCTGGTGATTCCCTGACTGCTTTGGCTTGGCGACGAAAGCTGCACAGATACTGCAGGTGGTGCGGGAAATGGTGGGTTGACAGTGAGGGAAGGGATGTAGCGTTGCTGACTAGCTTCATTGGCCGAGGGTGCTGCAACCTTTAGGGACGTTTGGTAGTTAGTCCAGGCTTGCAAATGCATGGTGGATAAGTGTCTATGCATGCAACTTGTATTTAGACTTTTAAGATTCTGACCTCTGCTTAAGGTAGTTGAACATTTTTGACAGATGACTTTGCGCTGATCATTTGGATGTTGTTTAAAAAAATGCCAGACTGCACTCTTTCTACTATCGGATACCTTTTCAGGCATTGCAGACTGAGCTTCTTTAACCAGATGGCCACGCTGTCCTCCAACTGCTTTTGGTTTTGCCACGCGTTTTTTGCCAGATACGGGCCCGGCAGATGGAACCTGTTGTGATGTTGATGCCTGCTGCGGCTCCTCCTCCTCCGCTTCAGAACTACTGCTGCCTGCACCCTGTTCCCCCAATGGCTGCCAATCGGGGTCAACAACTGGGTCATCTATGACCTCCTCTTCTATGTCGTGTGCAACTTCATCTGTGTCACCGTGTAAGCCGGTGGTATTGCGTTCGTGACGGGGCACCATAGTCTCCGCTGGGTTTGATTCTGCCTCAGTACACTGCGAGGGCAATGTTCTGGTCTGAGTCAAAGGAACAGCATAGTAATCTGGCTGTGGCTGTGCATCTGTGCACTCCATATCCGATTCAACTTCGAATGGGCATGGCCTGTTAACTGTTTCACTGTCTAACCCAGGAACGGTATGTGTAAAGAGCTCCATGGAGTAACCTGTTCTGTCGACTGACACATCCTTCACTGTTGTTCTGGGTGAAGGACACAAGGAAGCGACTTGTTCCTGACCGGGAGCATCCACTGACGATGCACTGCTCTGACATTTGGCACTTTCCGAGGAGGAGGCGAAAGAGCTAGAGGCAGAGTCAGCAATGAAAGCCAATACTTGTTCCTCCTGCTCCGGCTTCAAAAGTGGTTTTCCTACTCCCAGAAAAGAGAGCGTTCGAGGCCTTGTGTAGCCAGACAACTAACCTGGCTCAACAACTCGAGACTTAGGTGCTGTACTGCTTTTACCACGACCACCTGATGCTCCACCACCACTATCATCATTACCAGCTGACAATGACCGCCCACGGCCACGACCTCTTCCACTAGACTTCCTCATTGTTTGCAAAACGTAACCAAAGTAACGCTATTTGTTGCAGTAAAACAACTTATTAGGTGAACTCAAACTTCTGTAGGATTTATATATACCTTTATAGGTGCTTGACACTGAAAGGAAAATCAGGCCCAATGTTACACACTAGGTTTTCTGTGCCCCAATAATTTGAGACAGATGGCACACACAGGACCAGCACTCAAGCAGAAATGCCAATCTTAATCTCCCACTCTTATTTTTTTTTAAAAGGGAGAATGTACCCCCCCCAAAAAAATGGCCAAGTATTACACAGTGGTTTTTGGTGCCACACAATGAGAGACAGATGCCACACACAGGACTGGCACAGAGGCAGAGTTGCCAATATTTATCTCCCACTAATTATTTTTTTTTGAAAAGGGAGAATGTACCCAAAAATAAAAAAATGGGCAAGTATTACACAGTGGTTTTCGGTGCCACACAATGAGAGACAGATGCCACCCACAGCAATGGCACGGAGGCAGACTTGCCAATATTTATCTCCCACTAATTTTTTTTTTTGAAAAGGGAGAATGTACCCCCCCCCAAAAAAATGGCCAAGTATTACACAGTGGTTTTCGGTGGCACACAATGAGAGACAGATGCCACACACAGCAATGGCACGGAGGCAGACTTGCCAATATTTATCTCCCACTAATTTTTTTTTTTGAAAAGTGAGAATGTACCCCCCCCCAAAAAAATGGCCAAGTATTACACAGTGGTTTTCGGTGGCACACAATGAGAGACAGATGCCACACACAGGACTGGCACAGAGGCAGACTTGCCAATATTTATCTCCCACTAATTTTTTTTTTTGAAAAGGGAGAATGTACCCCCCCCCAAAAAAAAATGGCCAAGTATTACACAGTGGTTTTCGGTGCCACACAATGAGAGACAGATGCCACCCACAGCAATGGCACGGAGGCAGACTTGCCAATATTTATCTCCCACTAATTTTTTTTTTTGAAAAGGGAGAATGTACCCCCCCCAAAAAAAAATGGCCAAGTATTACACAGTGGTTTTCGGTGCCACACAATGAGAGACAGATGCCACACACAGGACTGGCACAGAGGCAGACTTGCCAATCTTTATCTCCCACTAATTTTTTTTTTTTGAAAAGGGAGAATGTACCCAAAAATAAAAAAATTGCCAAGTATTACACAGTGGTTTTTGGTGCCACACAATGAGAGACAGATGCCACCCACAGCAATGGCACGGAGGCAGACTTGCCAATATTTATCTCCCACTAATTTTTTTTTTTGAAAAGGGAGAATGTACCCCCCCCAAAAAAAATGGCCAAGTATTACACAGTGGTTTTTGGTGGCACACAATGAGAGACAGATGCCACACACAGCAATGGCACGGAGGCAGACTTGCCAATATTTATCTCCCACTATTTTTTTTTTTGAAAAGGGAGAATGTACCCCCCCCAAAAAAAATGGCCAAGTATTACACAGTGGTTTTCGGTGCCACACAATGAGAGACAGATGCCACACACACAGGACTGGCACAGAGGCAGAGTTGCCAATATTTATCTCCCACTAATTATTTTTTTTTGAAAAGGGAGAATGTACCCAAAAATAAAAAAATGGCCAAGTATTACACAGTGGTTTTCGGTGCCACACAATGAGAGACAGATGCCACCCACAGCAATGGCATGGAGGCAGACTTGCCAATATTTATCTCCCACTAATTTTTTTTTTTGAAAAGGGAGAATGTACCCCCCCCCAAAAAAAAATGGTCAAGTATTACACAGTGGTTTTCGGTGGCACACAATGAGAGACAGATGCCACACACAGCAATGGCACGGAGGCAGACTTGCCAATATTTATCTCCCTGCAGTTATCTCTGAAAAGTATGGCACGCAGCTATAAAAAGGACTGCTGCACACAAAAGTGTGGACAAACACACAAGATAGCTGTGCAGAAAGGAAGGAAAAACAGGATTTGTGCTTTGAAAAAAGCAGTTGGTTTGCACAGCGGCATACACACAGGCACAGCAACGCAGCTATCAGGGTCAGGGAGCCTTCTAGTGCAGCCCAATGAGCTACAGCGCTGAGGAAAAAAAAATGTAGCTTCCACTGTCCCTGCAAACAAAAGGTGGTGTTGGACAGTGGAAATCGCTACAGCACAAGCGGTTTGTAGCTTTATGTACCCTGCCTATCACTATCCCTGCTTCTGAAGAAGCGGCAGCAACCTCTCCCTATGCTCAGATCAGCAGCAGTAAGATGGCGGTCGGCGGGAACGCCCCTTTATAGCCCCTGTGACGCCGCAGAAAGCAAGCCAATCACTGCAATGCCCTTCTCTAAGATGGTGGGGACTGAGATCTATGTCATCACGCTGCCCACACTCTGCGTCCACCTTCATTGGCTGAGAAATGGCGTTTTTAGCGTGAAAGTCGCGTACCGCATGGCAGACCCAACACAGGGATCGGCTCGGTTTCATGAGACGCCGACTTTGCCAAAAGTCGGCGACTTATGAAAATGAACGATCCGTTTCGCTCAATCCTACTTGAGTCCCATTGACTTGTATTGGTATCGGGTATCGGTATCGGATCAGATCCGATACTTTGCCGGTATCGGCCGATACTTTCCGATACCGATACTTTCAAGTATCGGACGGTATGGCTCAACACTAGTCAGCGGTCATTGCGAAATCACTCCACAACCTGGTCATAAAACCCCTCTGTCCAATGCCACTTCGGATTTGTGCACTTCTAACACCTCTGCCATGTTGCCCCCTACGGCTTGTGTGAGAACCATCACCGCCGCTGTGTGCTGGGAATGCCTGAACCAAATGGTCTACAAGAGTTGCTTGTTTGGTATCCAATATTTGGTAAAGGTTCTCATGTGGCATGATATTTTGTAATTTTCCTTTATATCATGGATCCAGGAGGCAGGCCAACCAGTAATCGTCATCGGTCATCATTTTGATAATACTGGAGTCCCTTTTTAGGATATGCAAGGCATACTCGGCCATGTAGTCCAATGTTCCAGGTGTCAATTCACTGCTTGTGCTGGGTTGAGGAGCACTTTCTTGCAAATCAACATGACTTGTGTCCCGCAAAAACCCTTTACCTGACCTTGCAACGTCACCAGTTTCTATTGCCCCCTGAGAAGCATCTTCCTCCCATAAATATTCATCCCCATCATCCTCCTCCTCCTCTTCTTCCGCCACCTCGACGAGGACAGTTCTCTGAGCAGACAATGGCTGACTGTCATCAAGGCTTCCCTCCTCCTCGGCTGCAGACACCTGCTCCTTAATGTGCGTCAAACTTTGCATCAGCAGACACATTAGTGGAATGCTCATGCTTATGATGGCGTCGTCTGCACTTACCAGCCGTGTGCATTCCTCAAAACACTGAAGGACTTGACAGAGGTCTTGTAGCTTTGACCACTGCACACCAGACAACTCCATGTCTGCCATCCAAGTGCATGCCCGTGTATGTGTATCCTCCCACAAATAAATTACAGCACGCCTCTGTTCGCACAGCTTCTGAACCATGTGCAGTGTGGAGTTCCACCTTGTTGCAACGTCGATTATTAGGCAGTGCTGGGGAAGATTCAGCGATCGCTGATGGTTCAGCATACGGCTGGAGTGTACGAGCGACCGGCGGCTGTGCGAGCAAAGTCTTCGCACCTTCAGGAGCAGGGCTGGTAACCCCGGATAGTTTTTCAGGAAGCACTGCACCACCAGGTTCAAGGTGTGAGCCAGGCAAGGTATGTGTTTAAGTTCTGAATAATATTCCTTCTGTTATCACTGACTACTACCTTGCCTGCCTCAAGATGTACACTGCCCAGCCATGACTGAGTTTCTTGCTGCAAGTACTCGGCCAGTACTTACGCGGTGTGTCTGTTGTCACCCAAACACTTCATTTGTAACACAGCCTGTTGACGCTTACCACTAGCTGTTCGATAATGGGACACCTCATGTGCAACACTGGCAGCTGCGGATGGAGTGGTCGTGCGACTGCCCTCTGTGGACGAGCTTTCACTTCTGGAGGAGGAGGAGGAGGAGGGGTGGCAAACGCCTACAGCCAACTGTTTCCTAGACCGTGGGCTAGGCAGAACTGTCCCACTATGTCTGTCCCCTGTGGGACCTGCATCCACCACATTAAACCAGTGTGCCGTGATGGACACATAACGTCCCTGGCCATTCCTACTGGTCCATACATCTGTTGTGAGGTGCACCTTTCCACTGACTGATTGCTTCAGTGCATGGACAATGCAGTCTTTGACATGCTGGTGGAGGGCTGGGATGGCTTTTCTCGCAAAAAAGTGCCGACTGGGTAGGTCATAGCGTGGTACTGCGTAGGCCATCAAGTCTTTGAAAGCTTCGCTTTCAACCAACCAGTAGGGCATCATCTCTAACAAGATTAGTATAGCAATGTGGGCATTCAAACCCTGTGTATGCGGATGAGAGGATGAGTACTTTCTTTTCCTAACGAGAGTCTCTTGTAGGGTGAGCTGGACTGGAGAGCTGCATATGGTGGAACTAGCGGTAGTGGTATTGGACATGGCAGATTGAGAGAGGGTTGGTAATGGTATTCTTGAAGCTGGCCTACATACAGTGTTTCCTACCAAAAACCTTGTGATTCCCTGACTGCTTTGGCCTTGCGACGGTACCTCCACATTTGCTGCTGGTGGTGTCCTAACCGGTGGGCTTACAGTGAGGGAAGCAATGTAGCGTTGCTGACTACCTTCATTCTGAGCAGGTGCACCAACAGTACGGGATGTTTGGTAGTTAGTCCAAGCTTGCAAGTGCATGCTGGTTAAATGTCTAAGCATGCACATTGAATTTAAATTTTGAAGATTCTTCCCTCTGCTAAAGGTATTTGAGCATTTCTTACAGATAACTTTTGACTGATTATTCGGATCTTGATTAAAAAATTGCCACACTGCACTCTTCCTACTATGGAATACCTTTTCAGGCATTGCACGCTGTGCTACTTTCACCGGATGGCCACGCTGTCCTAAAACTGTTTTTGTTTTTGACACACGTTTTTGGCCTAATACGGGCAATGTAGTGATCTGAGTCAATGGAATAGCATAACAATCTAGCTGTGGCTGTGCATCAGTGCACTCCATGTCCGATTCATCTTGTAATGAGCAGTTAACAATTTCCCTTTCTAACCCAGGTATGGTATGTGTTAAGATCTGCATGGAGTAACCTGTAGTGTCGCCTGACGCATCCTGCACTTTTGGTTTGGGTGAAGGACACAAGGAAAAGTCTTCTTCCTGACTGGGAGCATCCACTGAGGACTCGCTGCTTTTACATTTGGAACTTTCTGAAGAGGAGGTGAAAGAGCTAGAAGCTGAGTCAGCAAGGAAAGCCAAAACTTTTTCCTGCTGCTCCAGCTTTAAAAGCTGTTTTCCTACTCCCAGATAAGGGAGCCTTCGAGGTCTTGTGTAGCCAGATGATGATGCTGGCTCAACACATCC
The DNA here is from genome assembly GCF_051348905.1 of Ranitomeya variabilis. NCBI lineage: Eukaryota > Metazoa > Chordata > Amphibia > Anura > Dendrobatidae > Ranitomeya > Ranitomeya variabilis. The sequence continues at coordinate 254,241,663 of NC_135237.1, read as the reverse complement.
AGCCTTAGGTGCTATTGTGCTTTTCCCACTACCACCAGATGCACCACCACCACCACCACCATCAGTACCAGCTGGCAACGACCGGCCATGGGCTCTTCCATCAGTGGGGGAGACTGAACCAAAACTCAGGACCAGTGTATAAAACAACACAATGTAAGTGGCAGAAAGTGGCTGGCTGATATACGACAAACTAACAGGACTGTAGTGCATCCACTTTGTGAGAATTTGAATCTCCCTTTTTTGGGGGGGAAACTGAACCAAAACTCAGGCCCAGTGTATAAAACAACACAATGTAAGTGGCACAAAGTGGCTGGAAGATATATATGAAAAAATGCAAGGACTGTAGTACAATTTCAATCTCCCTACAATGATCTCAGGACAAGTATGGCAGCAATAAAAATGACTGGTGCACACAAAAGTGTGGACAAATAAACAAGATAACTGTGCAGAAAAGTGCAACAGGATTTTTGCTTTTAAAAAAGCAGTTGGTTTGCACAGCAGTGTGAAAACAGCAATGCAGCTATCAGGGAGCCTTATAAGGCAGCCTAATAAGCTACAGCGCTGATGCACAAAAATATACCCTCCACTGTCCCTGCAAAAAAAAGGTGGTGTTGGACAGTGGAAATTGCTACAGCACAAGTAGTTTGGGGGTTAATCTTCCCTCCCTAACTATATCCCTTCTTCAGATGAAGCTGCAGCAACCTCTCCCTATGCTAAGATCGGCAGAAGTAAGATGGCGGTCGGTGTGCACGCCCCTTTATAGCCCCTGTGACGCCGCAGAAAGCAAGCCAATCACTGTCATGCCCTTCTCAAAGATGGTGGGGACCGAGACCTATGTCATCACGCTGCCCACACTCTGCGTCCTCCTTCATTGGCTGAAAAATGGCGGTGAAGGCGTCATATGAAACGCGACTTTGGCGCGGAGATCGCCGACCTCATGGTTGATCCCACACTAGGATCGGGTCGGGTTTCATGAAACCCGACTTTGCTGAAAGTCGGCGATTTTTGAATTTGTCTTATCCGTTTTGCTCAACCCTACTGGCGACTATAAATATATATATTATATATATTTCATTTAGGACTGAGATACATCCCCTCAGTCCTAAATGAAACTTGTTTTTCTAGCTTATGGCAGCTTTGCTTTACAGCAGGCTGGAAGGGGGGCTTTGCTCCATGTGGTATACATGTGGGGGATATACCCAAAACATGCACTAAACACATCTCTATGTAAAGATATACATCTTGGGGCACTTCCCCTTCTACACTGTGATTGGCTGGCAAAGTGACATCATGAGGGGTTATGAAAGAACAGGTGCCGCCAGGCTCGGCACACTGATACTAATACACAGCTCTGTGACATTTTGTATTGGAGGGAGAGAGTACTTGTCTAGGCCTGTGTGTGCACATTATAATGAATCTGAGACCTGTAATGTTGATACTGGTGCTGAAGTTGAGCCATCAAATTAACAATACTTCTAATCATTTGCTTTGCTGTTGTATCACATAAAATGTGCATATAGCCTAGGGAGAGAGATAGCCACAGGAGCAGGGAGAGCGACAGAATCCAGTGTGCTGACGGGGAATAAGGTTGTGAAGTCCATTGGCAAAAATATAGATACTGCTTGAAAAAATTGAATATACAGTATTTTGATCCATCTAATATTACTTGATTTGTGCTACTTTTTGTGTTATAGAACACTGATATTCATAGCCTGGGAGGGGCCATGGGTATTACCCCCTACCCAGGCTACAAGGTTTTGATGTAGTTTTTGGTACAGTTTTTTTTGTGCCATTTTGATGCGTTTTTGATGCAGTTTTGGTGCAGTTTTTATGCAGTTTTTGGTGCGGTATTTGCGCGGTTTTGATGCAGTTTTTGGAAAGAAATAAACGGAAAATGTGCATGATTTGAATGGAAACATGCATGACAAAATGGATTCGGAGGCTGGATTCATCATTTCACATCTCAGTTTCACGCACGCACGCTGTGCGTTTTTTCACCGGACAGAAAAACCGTTCCTCTGTATGTGCTTTCCGTCCAGTGGAAACAGCTTTTTTGACGGATCCGGCAAAAAACGGATGAAATGTGTGGCCATCAGATGCAATCCGGCACTAATACAACTCTATGAGAAAAATACAGATCCAACGGAAAAACAGATCCGTTTTTTTAAAAACTCGCCGGATTGTGCCTGACGGCAAAAACCTGATGTGTGAATGCAGCCAAATATATGAATAGATACATCTATGGATCTATAGATATATCTATCTATAAATATATCTATAGATAGTTATATCGATAGATATATAATAGAAAGGCCGATGTTTCTAAGGCTACTCTCACACTTGCATTTTTAGCAATCCGTCGCAATCCGTCATTTTGGGAAAAAAACGGATCTTGCACATGTGCCCGCAGGAAGCGTTTTTTACCCATAGACTTGTAGTAGCAACGGATCGCGACGGATGGCCACACGTCGCATCCATCGTGCAACGGATCCGTCGTGTTTTGGCGGACTGTCGGCACGAAAAAAACGTTTAAGTGAACATTTTTTGTCCGTCGCGTCCCCCATTTTCTACCGAGCATGCGCAGCCGAAACTCTGCCCCCTCCTCCCCAGACTTCAGAATGGGCAGCGGACATGTTGAAAAACTGCATCCGCCGCCCACGTCGTGCACAAATTTCACTATGTGTGTCAGTACATCTGCCCGACGCATAGCGACGGACCCGTACCGACGCAAGTGTGAAAGAGGCCTTAATGAGCATTTAATTAAAAAAAAAGTGAAAAAAACGGCGTGGGCTCTTGCACAATTTTCTGCACCAGAGGGGGAAATCAATGGCCGGGGGCCAATATTTGTAGCCTGGGAAGGGGTTAATACCCATGGCCCCTCCCAGGCTATGAATATCAGCCCGCAGCTGTCTGCGTAGCCTTTACTGGCTATTAAAATAGGGGGACCCCCCAAAAAATGTGGGGTCCCCCTATATTTTATAGCCAGAAAGGCTACGCAGACAGCTGCGGGCTGATATTCATAGCCTAGAGAGGGGCCATGGATATTGGCCCCCCGGCTACAAATACCAGTCCGCAGCCGTCCCAGAAATGGCGCATCTGTAAGATGCGCCAATTCCGGCACTTTGCCCCTCTCTTCCCACTCCCATGTAGCGGTGGGATATGGGGTAAAAAGGGGTTAATGTCACCTTGCTATTGCAAGGTGACATTAAGCCGGCTTAATAATGGAGAGGCATCAATAAGATGCCTATCCATTATTAATCCTAGTGTAGTGAAAGAGTTAAAAAAAAATAAACACACAGCCAGAAAAAAGTATTTTATTATTCATTTAACCATACTTACCATACTTCAGCACCTGAAAAAAAACGTAAAATAATAAACCGTATACTACCTGTCCTCCGTAGTCCAATTAATAACGAGTGTCCCACGACGATCTCCCCTATAGAACAGTGACATCGGGTGATGTCACTGCTCTATAGGAACTTCAGTGACACACTGACAGGAGACAATGGCTCCTGCAGTGCATCACTGACAGGAGACAGTGGCTCCTGCAGTGCATCACTGACAGGTTACCTTAGTTCAGGGTCTCACTTTATGGCATTTGCTGCGTGGGAAATTTCTCACACAGCAATGTCAAAAGTGAGACGGGACTATTTTTTTACAGCGGTGGAAAAATACAGTGCGGAAGGATACCTTCCTCCCGTCATTGTATTCCTGGAGCCCCTAGAGAGCAGTCACATCAGCTGATGCTGCCGTTCTCCACGGGAGATCGTCGTGGGACACTCGTGGATTTCTGCGGATCAGGGAGTATATTGTTTGTTTGTTATTTTCATATTTTTTACAGATGACACTTGCTTCAGGGAACAAAGTGACAAGTGACGGTGAGTATGTAATCTATATTATATGTACTGTATGTCTATATGTATGTATTGTATGTAATGTATGAATGTATTGTATGTAGTATGTATGTAGTATGTATGTAGTATGTTGTATGCATGTAGTATGTATGTAGTATGCTGTATGTATGTTGTATGTATGTAGTATGTATGTTGTATGTATGTTGTATGTATGTAGCATGTATGTATGTAGTATGTATATAGTATGTTTGTAGTATGCATGCAGTATGTATGTAGTATATATGTAGTATGTATGTTTTATGTATGTATGTAGTATGTATGTAGTATGTTGTATGTATGTAGTATGTATGTAGTATGTTGTATGTATGTTGTAAGTATGTAGTATGTATGTATGTTGTATGTATGTAGTATGTATGTAATATGTTGTACATATGTAGTATGTATGTATGTAGTATGTATGTTGTATGCATGTAGTATGTATGTTGTATGTATGTATGTAGTATGCATGTAGTATGTATGTTGTATGCATGTAGTATGTATGTTGTATGTCTGTACATAGTATGTATGTATGCAGTATGTATGTAGTATGTATGTTGTATGTATGTAGAATGTATGTATGTATGTAGTATGTATGTTGTATGTATGTTGTATGTATCTAGTATGTTGTATGTATGTATGTATGTAGTACTGTATGTATGTAGTATGTAGTAAGTATGTTGTATATATGTAGTATGTTGTATGTTGTATACAGTATGTATGTTTGTGTTTTTTCTTTTATTACATTCAACATATTAGCCAGATGCTGGGACTACTACTGTCCCATCATTGGCTAATGTGTCAATCACTGTCATTGTAGCAGGCATAGCCCGATGGGACTTGTAGTACTATCAGACAATGCCTGCACACACACACAGCCCCCTAGAGGCCTGCACAGACCCCCGGCAGCCCGCACAGACCCCCGGAAGCCCGCACAGACCCCAGGCAGGCTCACACAGACCCCAAGCAGCCCGCACAGACCCCCGGCAGGCCCGTACAGACCCCCGACAGGCCCACACAGACTCCCGGCAGCCCGCACAGACCCCCAACAGGCCCGTACAGACCCCCAGTAGGCCCGCACAGACCCCCACGGTCACGCACAGACCCCGCCCGCACACACAGACACGCAGTCTCCACCCACGCACCGCCCACACTCCATTATAGTGCATCATTGCACTATGGGAACTTCCGATTCCGGTATTCGATATCGTAAAAGTATCAGAACTCAGTATCGGAACTACGATACAGCGAATATTAGCCGATACCCGATATTTGCAGTATCGGAATGCTCAACACTAGTCACCACCCATACCGGAGCCATTGATGTGTGAAACCAGCCTAATGTGTGTTTGCTGTATTTCTGTAACCTGTTTTCCTCCTTATTTGATGTGTTTTAGTGCAGATGTGAAGCCTCATTTTAATGCTTGTTTAATAGTACAGAAAAGCTTTGATTCTTCAGTTAAAAATGCAGCAGTTTTTTTACCATGCGTTTTTTCAGGCTCCAAATATAAGCCTATAGAGAAAAACATACCAAAATCAGACAGTTCATCAGCATCTTTAGATGCACTGAGGGTGGAGATTTCATGAAATCACTTCCACTTTGCTTGGACCTTTAGGCCGTGTTCACATGTAATGTAAATGATGCATTTTTTGCTACATTAACTGTCCAAGTAAATTCTGGATTGTCTAACTGTCCAAGTAAAGTGGATGTGATTTCATGAAACCTGCACTCACTCTGCCTGTAAAGACACTGCTGAACTCTGCATTTTTTATGCTCTTTTTCTCTAAACTTTCTATGTGTAGCATAAAAATGCCTGTAGAAAATTACAGTTTTTTATTGGAAAGAAAGTGTAAATGTGTGTGGCTTGGGGTATGGCTAGGGCATGGTCAAAGTTGATGGATGGTATATTGCTCTATCTCATCTGTAAAAGTTGAGAGGTATGTGTTAGGCCGGAGTCACACTATAGAGGAATACAGATGAAAAAAAATCGCATAGCACTCGTACCACTGTTAATCTATGGGGCAGCACCCATCACCGTTTTTTTTTCTCGGCAGTATTATACGTGCGAGAGAAATCGCAGTAAGCTGCGATTTGCAGCATATATCGGCCGAGTCTCGCCAATACAAGTCTAGCGGTGTGAGAAAAAAACGGACACCACACGGACCATCAGTGTGATTTGTGAGAAATACGCACCGATGTCCTTTGAAAAGCTGGCAATTCATGTGTGGTGTACAGTAAAAATCACACTGACAGGTTAGAATAGAGAATAGAAAGAATAGATATATACACATAGTGTAGGTGTATATATATATATATATATATATATATATATATATATATATATATATATATATATAAAGCGATGCAGTGATCCCTTTGGCAACTAAGGGGCGCTGTGCTCCTCGGGAAATGCATGGAGGTGTATCTGTGATTATAATGGTGGTGAAACAGCGACTGGCAGAATTGTAAGTGTCCGATATGTGTCGCTGAGGGAGTCTGAAGTAATGTTGTTGTTCTGGGACCTGTAGTCCTACAAGTAAATTGTGTTGTTTGTATAGTTGTGAAAGGAGACTTACTGGGCTAGTTATGAGAGATGGGTGGGTCGAACTAGCCAAACGCACACACACTCCCACCTGTGGGACTGGTTACAGCTTCATAATGTGACTAGGGTGTGGGTCACATGGTCTCTGAGTGTTGACCTGAATGGTCTATGCTGGAAGGTCCTGGAGAGCCTATGTGTTGGTAGTGTCATCTCCCTGAAGAGCACATGGTGGGGCTTTGGAGCTGGTGGCCTGGGGTGTTGGACAGATGTCCTTAATAGCACCCAGACAGGTCACATGCCTGTGTGTTGGAAGGGTTCCCAGTAGGGACAGATGTCCTGAAGAGAGCACTGAGTAGCCTGTGTTGGAAGTTCTGGGAGTAGGCTTCCTGAAGAGCACAACCTGTGTTGGATGTGCTGGGAGTAAGAGTACTGAAGAGCACATGCCAGTGTGTTGGACGGTCCCAGGTGGGATGGACGTCCTGAATAGCGCACAGTGAGATTGTGGTCCTGGATGGTCTGTGTTGGAAGCTCCTGCGAGTGGAGTCTTCCTTGAGCACCTGAGAGACCGTGGATCTGGACGGTCTATGTTGGGGAAGCTACCGACCTTCAGTGGCTCTGGACTAACTGATGTATGCCTACCAGGCAAGTTGGTGAACCCCATAAGGCAGCTTCCCTGAGAGAGAGGACTGACAGGAGGTCAGTGTGTGGAGCAGGAGCTCCGGAAAGGTAACACCCAGAAAGGGGGCTATTATAACGGCAGAGATGTATCTGCCAGTGGAACAGACTATTGGTGCTTCTTGTGTTCCATGGACAGTGATGAACTGTGCGGTCTCCCACGGTAACTGGATGAAGTGAGGTCCAGCGTGTTTAGGGATGGCGAACCAATATCGTGTGCGCTATATGAAACAGACATTGACACGACATATGGACACCCCCAGGAACTAGTCAAGGAGGGCTGGTGGGTGTAGTGTCTGAACTGTGAGTTAAAGACATAAATGAAATATCTGAGTCAAAGCTGCATCTTAAAGACACCGGTTGGTGCCTGTTGTGTTCTATGGAGTTTATAACGAACTGTGCATGACCCAGTTTATAATGCTATAATAAATCACATGGACTGTATTTGTGTTAAAAACAAGCCTGTGTGACTGAATCCCGTTGCTAAACGAGTTTCCCCCTACACATGCAGTAAGCACAATCTTACATAATATACAGTATGTATATGTATATATACACTCACCGGCCACTTTATTAGGTACACCATGCTAGTAATGGGTTGGACCCCCTTTTGCCTTCAGAACTGCCTCAATTCTTCGTGGCATAGATTCAACAAGGTGCTGGAAGCATTCCTCAGAGATTTTGGTCCATATTGACATGATGGCATCACACAGTTGCCGCAGATTTGTCGGCTGCACATCCCAAAGATGCTCCATACAAGGCAGGATGGATCCATGCTTTCATGTTGTTTACGCCAAATTCTGACCCTACCATCCGAATGTCGCAGCAGAAATCGAGACTCATCAGACCAAGCAACGTTTTTCCAATCTTCTACTGTCCAATTTCGATGAGCTTGTACAAATTGTAGCCTCAGTTTCCTGTTCTTAGCTGAAAGGAGTGGTACCCGGTGTGGTCTTCTGCTGCTGTAGCCCATCTGCCTCAAAGTTCGACGCACTGTGCGTTCAGAGATGCTCTTAGGCCTACCTTGGTTGTAACGGGTGGCGATTTGAGTCACTGTTGCCTTTCTATCAGCTCGAACCAGTCTGCCCATTCTCCTCTGACCTCTGGCATCAACAAGGCATTTCCGCCCACAGAACTGCCGCTCACTGGATTTTTTTTCTTTTTCGGACCATTCTCTGTAAACCCTAGAGATGGTTGTGCGTGAAAATCCCAGTAGATCAGCAGTTTCTGAAATACTCAGACCAGCCCTTCTGGCACCAACAACCATGCCACGTTCAAAGGCACTCAAATCACCTTTCTTCCCCATACTGATGCTCGGTTTGAACTGCAGGAGATTGTCTTGACCATGTCTACATGCCTAAATGCACTGAGTTGCCGCCATGTGATTGGCTGATTAGAAATTAAGTGTTAACAAGAAGTTGGACAGGTGTACCTAATAAAGTGGCCAGTGAGTGTATATATATATATATATATATATATATATATATATATATATATATATATATATATATATATATATATATATGTCAGTGTCACAAATATATCAACAGAGTGCCAAGAGTGTGCAAAGCAGTCATGAAAGCAAAAGGTGGCTACCTTGAAGAACCTAGAATATAAGACATAATTTCAGTTGTTTCACACTTTATTGTTAAGTATATAATTCCATGTGTTAATTCATAGTTTTGATGCCTTCAGTGTGAATGTACAATTTTCATAGTCATGAAAATACAGAAAAATCTTTAAATGAGAAGGTGTGTCCAAACTTTTGGTCTGTACTGTAAATATATATATACAGTATATATGTTTTCACGAATATTTGAGCCCATGGATCCATTATATGTCCATTTTGCAAGCCGGTGAGAAAATCACGCCATACGGATGTTATACGGATGACATACAGATGACACACGGATACTTTACTGAGAAAAAATTGCATACTGTGATGACATACGAATCACTTCTGTGTATCTCGGCCATAAAACACAGACCGTATTTTTATACGTTGTATGTGACTCCAGCCTAAAGGTGATCTAAAGGTGAGCTGAGAAAAACTTTATATTTATTCACAGTATGAGCCATCAATAGCCTCCTTTAACCCCTCTGTGACCTTTGACGTACTATCCCGTCGAGGTGACCTGGGCCTATCTGACCCTTGACGGGATAGTACGTCATAGCCGATCGGCCGCGCTCACGGGGGGAGCGCGGCCGATCGCGGCCGGGTGTCAGCTGACTATCGCAGCTGACATCCGGCACTATGTGCCAGGAGCGGTCACGGACCGCCCCCGGCACATTAACCCCCGGCACACCGCGATCAAACATGATCGCGATGTGCCGGCGATGCAGGGAAGCATCGCGCAGGGAGAGGGCTCCCTGCGGGCTTCCCTGAGCCCCCCGCAGCAACGCGATGTGATCGCGTTGCTGCGAGGGTCTTACCTGCCTCCCTGCCTGCTCCAGACCCGGATCCAAGATGGCCGCGGATCCGGGTCCTGCAGGGAGGGAGGTGGCTTCACAGAAGCCTGCTCAGAGCAGGCACTGTGAAGCAGCCTGCACTTCAATCAGATCGGTGATCTGTCAGAGTGCTATGCAAACTGGAAGATCACCGATCTGTATTGTCCCCCCCTGGGGCAAAGTAAAAAAGTTAAAAAAATTTTTTCCAAATGTGTAAAAAAAAATAAAAAAAAATATTCCAAAATAATGAAAAAAAAATATATATATATTATTCCCATAAATACATTTCTTTACCTAAATAAAAAAAAAAAAACAATAAAAGTACACATATTTAGTATCGCCGCGTCCGTAACGACCCGACCTATAAAACTGGCCCACTAGTTAACCCCTTCAGTAAACACCGTAGGAAAAAAAAAAAAAAAACGAGGCAAAAAACAACGCTTTATTATCATACCGCCGAACAAAAAGTGGAATAACACGCGATCAAAGAGACAGATATAAATAACCATGGTACCGCTGAAAGCGTCATCTTGTCCCGCAAATAACGAGCCACCATACAGCATCATCAGCAGAAAAATAAAAAAGTTATAGTCCTGAGAATAAAGCGATGCAAAAATAATTATTTTTTCCATAAAATAGTTTTTATCGTATAAAAGCGCCAAAACATTAAAAAAATAATATAAATGAGATATCGCTGTAATCGTACTGACCCGAAGAATAAAACTGCTTTATCAATTTTACCAAACGCGGAACGGTATAAACGCCTCCCCCAAAAGAAATTCATGAATAGCTGGTTTTTGGTCATTCTGCCTCACAAAAATCGGAATAAAAAGCGATCAAAAAATGTGACGTGCCCAAAAATGTTACCAATAAAAACGTCAACTCGTCCCGCAAAAAACAAGACCTCACATGACTCTGTGGACCAAAATATGGAAAATTTATAGCTCTCAAAATGTGGTAACGCAAAAAATATTTTTTGCAATAAAAAGCGTCTTTCAGTGTGTGACGGCTGCCAATCATAAAAATCCGCTAAAAAACCCGCTATGAATGTAAATCAAACCCCCTTCATCACCCCCTTAGTTAGGGAAAAATAAAAAAAAAGTATTTATTTCCATTTTCCCATTAGGGCTAGGGTTAGGGCTAGGGTTGGGGCTAGGGTTAAGGCTACAGTTAGGGTTGGGGCTAAAGTTAGGGTTAGGGTTGGGGCTAAAGTTACGGTTAGGGTTTAGATTACATTTACGGTTGGGAATAGGGTTGGGATTAGGGTTAGGGGTGTGTCAGGGTTAGAGGTGTGGTTAGGGTTACTGTTGGGATTAGGGTTAGGGGTGTGTTTGGATTAGGGTTTCAGTTATAATTGGGGGGTTTCCACTGTTTCGGCACATCAGGGGCTCTCCAAACGCGACATGGCGTCCGATCTCAATTCCAGCCAATTCTGCGTTGAAAAAGTAAAACAGTGCTCCTTCCCTTCCGAGCTCTCCCGTGTGCCCAAACAGGGGTTTACCCCAACATATGGGGTATCAGCGTACTCAGGACAAATAGGACAACAACCTTTGGGGTCCAATTTCTCCTGTTACCCCTAGGAAAATACAAAACTGAGGGCTAAAAAATAATTTTTGTGGGAAAAAAAAAAGATTTTTTATTTTCACGGCTCTGCGTTATAAACTGTAGTGAAACACTTGGGGGTTCAAAGTTCTTACAACACATCTAGATAAGTTCCTTGGGGGGTCTAGTTTCCAAAATGGGGTCACTTGTGCGGGGCTTCTACTGTTTAGGTACATTAGGGGCTCTGCAAACGCAATGTGACGCCTGCAGACCATTCCATCTAAGTCTGCATTCCAAATGGCGCTCCTTCCCTTCCGAGCCCTCCCATGTGTCCAAACGGTGGTTTCCCCCCACATATGGGGTATCAGCGCACTCAGAACAAATTGGACAACAACTTTTGGGGTCCAATTTCTCCTGTTACCCTCGGGAAAATACAAAACTGGGGGCTGAAAAATAATTTTTGTGGGAAAAAATTTTTGTTTTATTTTTACGGCTCTGCATTATAAACTTCTGTGAAGCCCTTGGTGGGTCAAAGCGCTCACCACACATCTAGATAAATTCCTTAGGGGGTCTATTTTCCAACATGGTGTCACTTGTGGGGGGTTTCTACTGTTTAGGTACATTAGGGGCTCTGCAAACGCAATGTGACGCCTGCAGACCATTCCATCTAAGTCTGCATTCCAAATGGCGCTCCTTCACTTCCGAGCCCTTCCATGCGTCCAAACGGTGGTTTCCCCCCACATATGGGGTATCAGCGCACTCAGGACAAATTGGACAACAACTTTTGGGGTCCAATTTCTCCTGTTACCCTCGGGAAAATACAAAACTGGGGGCTGAAAAATAATTTTTGTGGGAAAAAATTTTTGTTTTATTTTTACGGCTCTGCATTATAAACTTCTGTGAAGCCCTTGGTGGGTCAAAGCGCTCACCACACATCTAGATAAGTTCCTTAGGGGGTCTACTTTCCAACATGGTGTCACTTGTGGGGGGTTTCTACTGTTTAGGTACATTAGGGGCTCTGCAAACGCAATGTGACGCCTGCAGACCATTCCATCTAAGTCTGCATTCCAAATGGCGCTCCTTCCTTTCCGAGCCCTCCCATGCGCCCAAACAGTGGTTCTCCCCACATATGGTATATCATCGCACTCAGGACAACTTGGACAACAGATTTTGGGGTCCAATTTCTCCTGCTACCCTCGGGAAAATACAAAACTGGGGGCTAAAAAAATAATTTTTGTGGGAAAAAATTTTTGTTTTATTTTTACGGCTCTGCATTATTAACTTCTGTGAAGCCCTTGGTGGGTCAAAGCGCTCAAAACACATCTAGATAAGTTCCTTAGGGGGTCTACTTTCCAAAATGGTGTCACTTGTGGGGGGTTTCAATGTTTAGGCACATCAGTGGCTCTCCAAACGCAACATGGCGTCCCATCTCAATTCCTGTCAATTTTGCATTGAAAAGTCAAACGGTGCTACTTCCCTTCCGAGCTCTCCCATGCGCCCAAACAGTGGTTTATCGCCACATATGGGGTATCAGCGTACTCAGGACAAATTGTACAACAACTTTTGGGGTCCAATTTCTTCTCTTACCCTTGGGAAAATAAAAAATTGGGGGCGAAAAATAATTTTTGTGAAAAATATGATTTTTTATTTTTACGGTTCTGCATTATAAACTTCTGTGAAGTACTTGGTGGGTCAAAGTGCTCACCACACCTCTAGATAAGTTCCTTAGGGGGTCTACTTTCCAAAATGGTATCACTTGTGGGAGGTTTCAATGTTTAGGCACATCAGGGGCTCCCCAAACGCAACATGGCGTCCCATCTCAATTCCAGTCAATTTTGCATTGAAAAGTCAAATGGCGCTCCTTCGCTTCCGAGCTCTGTCATGCGCCCAAACAGTGGTTTACCCCCACATATGGGGTATCGGCGTACTCAGGACAAATTGTACAACAACTTTTGGGGTCCATTTTCTCCTGTTACCCTTGGTAAAATAAAACAAATTGGAGCTGAAGTAAATTTTTTGTGAAAAAAAGTTAAATGTTCATTTTTATTTAAACATTCCAAAAATTCCTGTGAAGCACCAGAAGGGTTAATAAACTTCTTGAATATGGTTTTGAGCACCTTGAGGGGTGCAGTTTTTAGAATGGTGTCACACATGGGTATTTTCTATCATATAGACCCCTCAAAATGACTTCAAATGAGATGTGGTCCCTAAAAAAAAATGGTGTTGTAAAAATGAGAAATTGCTGGTCAACTTTTAACCCTTATAACTCCCTAAGAAAAAAAAATTTTGGTTCCAAAATTGTGCTGATGTAAAGTAGACATGTGGGAAATGTTACTTATTAAGTATTTTGCATGACATATCTCTGTGATTTAAGGGCATAAAAATTAAAATTTGGAAAATTGCAAAATTTTCAAAATTTTCGCCAAATTTCCATTTTTTCTGCAAATAAACGCAGGTAATATCAAAGAAATTTTACCACTATCATGAAGTACAATATGTCACGAGAAAACAGTGTCAGAATCGCCAAGATCCGTTGAAGCGTTCCAGAGTTATAACCTCATAAAGGGACAGTGGTCAGAATTGTAAAAATTGGCCCGGTCATTAACGTGCAAACCACCCTTGGGGGTGAAGGGGTTAAACCTTATGTGCATCCACATAGCCTCCTATTTACAGGCACACATCCCATACACATGGAAAAAAAACAACAAAAAACCCAACTCAAACTTATCACTATCCGGTTAGTGTCTTGAATGTATATGTGTTATGTCTTCCATGCTGCTAAATGTATATATTTCTACTGTGTCATATAATGTGTTATAGGGAAAGTGCAGTACTATAATTAGCACACTTGGCATTGTATGCAGTTCAGCCACTAGAGGGGGGCATGTTGGAATACTATAGAGAAAGGTACATACAGTTAGGAACTAGTTAAATTATGAGGGGCCTGTTGTGTGTAAGATAGGAGGATTTCCTTGTTAGGGTATGTGCACACGCTGCGGACTGGTGTGCGGATTTTTCTGCACTGATTTTGATAAATCCGCAGGGCAAAAACACTGTGTTTTTCCTGCGGATTTACTGCGGATTTACTGCAGATTTTCCTCGGTTTTTGTGCGGATTCTTCTGCGGTTTTACACCTGCGGTTTTTTAATATGGAGCAGGTGTCAAATAAACCGCAGCGTTTCCGCGCGTTTTTTTCCGCAGCATGTGCACAGTGGTTTTTCTTTTCCATAGGTTAACATGGTACTGTACACCGCATGGAAAACTGCTGCGGATCCGCAGCATCAAAAAAGCTGCGGATCCGCAGTAAAAACCGCAATGTGTGCACATACCCTTAGAGTCAGTGCAGCCTGGGAGCTGAGACAGGCCAGAAGCCAGAGTACCCAGGCAGTCCCATAGGGCCTTGGAGCCTGGGGCAACATAGTGGGCCCCGTAACATTCCAAGAGAGAAGCCAGGGTCAGCAGGCCAGAAGTGCAGCAGTGACGGCAGCAGTAAAAAGAAGCAGTGACAGCAGAAGTGCAGCAGTGACAGCAGAAGTGCAGCAGTGACAGCAGCCATGCAAGTAGCAGTGACAGTGGTAGTGAGAGCAGGAGCTACCTCAAGCATTACAGCAGGACAGTACCGCAGGTCGCTCCGAAAATGTGGCAGCTTTCTACTTGGACTGGTGCCCTTATGTCTTTTGTGAAACGGACAAAGGAACTCCTAAAGGTTGTCAGACTGAACAGGGAGGACCCTGCGATACCGAGTGGGATGGAAAGTTATGGGAACACATTGAAAAGCACAGGGAACGCGAAGGACATGTGCTGTGTGGAACCTCATGTTGATGCTGTAACTGAAAAGGCAAAAGGAAATCTGCTGTGTGGAACCTAATGTTGATGCTGCAAAAGACATGGATGTGCTGAGAGAAGAAACCAGTAAAATTATCTGTTTTAAGTGGAATGTGGACTCTGTCTCTATTTGTGCGACAACACCCGCAGCAGAACTTCGGCCACTCAGATGGGACACTGATGGTGCAGTTGATGTAGCTGAAGGTACGCTAAAAAGGGGACACAGTTTTCATGTGGCGGGAGGCCAGGGCACATGTAAACAGATAGTCTCAGCCACGACTACGGCCCTGGCTCTCCCTCACAACTGCACGAGTTTCGCGTCTGCGTTACTGAGATAAGGAGCTATCCATAAAGCATTTACCATGGTAGACATATGACTTTTTGAGGCGTGAGTGGGGCCATGTGTTACTTGCACCCTCGGTAAGTGTCTCTGCTCTCCTGCTCAATCTATGGAAATGCAAGTCTGCTCAGGGATCACCCACTCCCAGGATCTGACTGCAAGTCAAAAGCTTATTCAAGCCCATACAGCAGGCTGGATAATTTATTCACAGTGGTGACTAGTAGGGTTGAGCGACTTTCATTTTTTTAAGATCGAGTCGGGTTTTGCGAAACCCGACTTTGTCCAAAGTCGAGTCGAGTGCAGTCGGCCGATTATCGCTAAAAGTCGGGGATCGACCGAAACACGAAACCCAATGCAAGTCAATGGGGAAGCATAGTCGGCAGTGAGTGGAGGCCAGGAAAACACCTACAGTGCCCATTTTAATGCCAAAAACATCCATTCTTGTTTCTGAAGCTTGTCAATCTTAATTAACTTTATAATAATAGTTGGGCATTGGAAATTGGGGGTCATTTGGCAAAAGTTGTGGGGGGGGGGTAGGGCTGGTTCAAGGTTTTAGTGGGCCCAGGAAACGTGGACTACGTCACGGCGGTGGAGCAGTGAGAGGTAAGTATGTCAAGTTTGCAAGTGCTGTGATCCTAAGCAAGCAGGGGGGACCACTCGTTGGCATTGACACTGGCACAGGGCCCCTCAAAGTACAGAGGTGTGTTTGCACCGCAGGGGCGCCTCCCACCAGCAGCGACACTTTTGCGTACTCTGAGGGGCCCTGTGCCAGTGACGTCGCCAACGAGTATGCCCCCCCACCTGATGAAGGAACCTGCACTTTCATCTGCACCTTCCTCTTTGACCCTGTGTAAGGTGGTATAACATGCGGGAAGGGGAACCTTACTTTCAGCAGGGTCAGATTCTGGCTGTGTAGAGTGCAAGGGGAATGTAGTGGTCTAGGTCAATGTACCAGCAGACTCATCTAGCAGTGGCTGGGCAATGGGCAGGACGAGGAGTACTAAACACAGATATATGGCCAAAGAATAAAGTAGGCTAAATGCAGTTCAAAATTGGTAACAGGACTAAACAGGCGGCATTGCTTTGTTCAGTGGAGTAGCAAACCCAGGAGCAGCAGACACTGTTTTAAGGGCCCAACCACACTAGTAGGCCAAATGCAGTTTAATATCTGCTACTATAGGCCAAAAGCCTAAAGACTGAAGCTCAGCTTTATACAGTGGAGGACAACACCATGGAGCGGAAGACACCGTTAGTAGGCCGTAACCACCAATTTTTTGTTAAAAAAGCACTTAATGAGAGCCAGAAGGTTGAAGCTCAGCTTTATACAGTTGAGGACAACACCAGGGAGCGGCAGACACCGTTAGTAGGCCGTAACCAAAGTTGAAGGCCAAATGCAGTTTAATATCTGATACTATAGGCCGAAAGCCTAAAGACTGAAGCTCAGCTTTATACAGTGGAGGACAACACCAGGGAGCGGCAGACACCGTTAGTAGGCCGTAACCACCAATTTTTTGTTAAAAAAGCACTTAATGAGAGCCAGAAGGTTGAAGCTCAGCTTTATACAGTTGAGGACAACACCAGGGAGCTGCAGACACCGTTAGTAGGCCGTAACCAAAGTTGAAGGCCAAATGCAGTTTAATATCTGATACTATAGGCCGAAAGCCTAAAGACTGAAGCTCAGCTTTATACAGTGGAGGACAACACCAGGGAGCGGCACACACTGTTAGTAGGCCATAACCACCAATTTTTTGTTAAAAAAGCACTTAATGAGAGCCAGAAGGTTGAAGCTCAGACAAGGCAACCTGGAGGAGAACACCAAGGAGGAGGAGGACACTCAGGAGGAGGACAACACCAGGGAGTGGCAAACAGAGGTATTAGGCCCCAACCACCAATTTTTTTTAAAAAAGCACTTAAGGAGAGCCAGAAGGTTGAAGCTCAGATTTATTCAGTTGAGGACAACACCAGGGAGCGGCAAACAGAGGTATTAGGCCCCAACCACCAATTTTTTTTAAAAAAAGCACTTAAGGAGAGCCAGAAGGTTGAAGCTCAGATTTATTCAGTTGAGGACAACACCAGGGAGTGGCAAACATAGTTATTAGGCCCCAACCACCAATTTTTTTAAAAAGCACTTAATGAGAGCCAGAAGGTTGAAGCTCAGATTTATTCAGTTGAGGACAACACCAGGGAGCGGCAAACAGAGGTATTAGGCCCCAACCACCAATTTTTTAAAAAAAAAGCACTTAAGGAGAGCCAGTAGGTTGAAGCTCAGATTTATTCAGTTGAGGATAACACCAGGGAGCGACAAAAAGAGGTATTAGGCCCCAACCACCAATTTTTTAAAAAAAAGCACTTAATGAGAGCCAGAAGGTTGAAGCTCAGATTTATTCAGTTGAGGACAACACCAGGGAGCGGCAAACAGAGGTACTAGGCCCCAACCACCAATTTTTCAAAAAAAAGCACTTAAGGAGAGCCAGAAGGTTGAAGCTCAGATTTATTCAGTTGAGGACAACACCAGGGAGCGGCAAACATAGTTATTAGGCCCCAACCACCAATTTTTTCTAAAAAAGCACTTAATGAGAGCCAGAAGGTTGAAGCTCAGATTTATTCAGTTGAGGACAACACCAGGAAGCGGCAAATAGAGGTATTAGGCCCCAACCACCAATTTTTTCTAAAAAAGCACTTAATGAGAGCCAGAAGGTTGAAGCTCAGATTTATTCAGTTGAGGACAACACCAGGGAGCGGCAAACATAGTTATTAGGCCCCAACCACCAATTTTTTTAAAAAAAGCACTTAAGGAGAGCCAGAAGGTTGAAGCTCAGATTTATTCAGTTGAGGACAACACCAGGGAGCGGCAAATAGAGGTATTAGGCCCCAACCACCAATTTTTTTAAAAAAAGCAGCACTTAAGGAGAGCCAGAAGGTTGAAGCTCAGATTTATTCAGTTGAGGAGGACAACACCAGGGAGCGGCAAACATAGTTATTAGGCCCCAACCACCAATTTAAAAAAAAAAAAACACTTAAGGAGAGCCAGAAGGTTGAAGCTCAGATTTAGACAGTGGAGGAAAATTTGAATTAGGGACTGCAGACAGACTTAGTAGGCTGTCCCCTGTGGACCATGCATCCACCACATTAACCCATTGCGCCGTAATGGACACGTAACCTTCCGTGGCCATGCCTACAGGTCCATGCGTCTGTTGTCAGGTGCACCTTTGTACTCACAGATTGCCAGAGTGCATGGACAATGGAGGTGGTGCTGGTGGAGGGCTGGGATGGCTTTTCTTGCAAAAGAAGTGTCGACTGGGTAGCTCGTAGCGTGGGACAGCGTAGTCCATCATGGCTTTTTTAATATTACATAAAATAAAGAAATAGGCTCTTTGCACTTTAAAATAGGTTCCAGGGGTACACAGGCAGCATTGTGGTCAGCGGAGGAGGAGGATTGCAAGGAGGGACCGCAGACAGGCGTACTAGGCCTAAAATAACTAAAAATAGGCTCAAGGCAGTTTTAAATCGGTTACATGGATACACAGGCAGCATTGTGGTCAGCAGAGGAGGATTGCAAGGAGCGACCGCAGACAGGCGTACTAGGCCTAAAATAACTTAAAATAGGCTCAAGGCAGTTTTAAATCGGTTACATGGATACACAGGCAGCATTGTGGTCAGCGGAGGAGGAGGATTGCAAGGAGGGAGCGCAGACAGGCGTACTAGGCCTAAAATAACTTAAAATATGCTCAAGACAGTTTTAAATCGGTTACATGGATACACAGGCAGCATTGTGGTCAGCGGAGGAGGATTGCAAGGAGGCACCGCAGACAGGCATACTAGGCCTAAAATAACTAAAAATAGGCTCAAGGCAGTTTTAAATCGGTTACATGGATACACAGGCAGCATTGTGGTCAGCGGAGGAGGATTGCAAGGAGGGACCGCAGACAGGCGTACTAGGCCTAAAATAACTAAAAATAGGCTCAAGGCAGTTTTAAATTGGTTACATGGATACACAGGCAGCATTGTGGTCAGCGGAGGAGGAGAATTGCAAGGAGGGACCGCAGACAGGCGTACTAGGCCTAAAATAACTTAAAATAGGCTCAAGGCACTTAGAGTTATCTCGCAGGGGTAAACAGGCAGCATTGGTGTGGTCAGCGGAGGACGATTGCAAGGAGTGTCTGACACAGTTAGTACTCACAAAAAATAAATAGATGTTAATGTCTCGCCAAAAAACAAAAAACAATAAAAAAAAAGTGTGGCATACTTAGGTACAGGGGTGGGCTCATCTGCTGAGTTTCTGACATAGTAATTTGGCAGTAAGTATTTACTGGTGTCAATATAGGACACTGACCCAGACTACTTTAACTAGCATCATAGATGTCAACAAATTGGTATTGTCAGTGCCAGGCATTGAATGATGTCACCGCATAGACTAAACATTGGTGGAGCTGTGAGAGATAATTTTGCACGTGGTAGAGCACAGTTTGAGCTGGGGGGGGTGAACTCTCTTGTGGCCGGCGGTACCGTCCCAGGGCCCCTCATGTTACAACGGTGTGTCTGATGTTGGGTGCGCGCCACCACCGCCAGAGACACTTTATTGTACTATGAGGGACCCAGTGGCAGTGCCGTCGACCAAAAGCGGGCACACCCACCTCTTCAGACAAACGGCACTCTAACGGGTGCTTGCGCCAAGTGGCGAGACCACGGCCCCGTGGGGGGAGTTTCCCATTGAGGGAGGCGTAAACATGTTGTATGCTGGACAAACAGCTGCTGCAAATTAAGAGATTGGAACACTCAGTAAGACCAGTCCACAAGCAAGACCTTTTTATAGGAAAGCTAGGTGTCAGCCGGGAAAGGTGGGGCAAAATAATTTGAAATCCAGGAGTGGTTCATTTTAATGAAGGTTAGATCATCCAAAAAAAAATGGCCCAATATTACACACTGGTTTTCGGTGGCACACAAGGAGAGACAGATGCCACACACAGCACTGGCACAGAGGCAGACTTGCCAATCTTTATCTCCCACTATTAATTATTCTTTTTACACGGAGAATTTACCAGAAAAAAAAAAAATGGCCCAATATTACACACTGGTTTTCGGTGGCACACAAGGAGAGACAGATGCCACACACAGGACTGGCACAGAGGCAGACTTCCCAATCTTTATCTCCCACTATTAATTATTTTTTTTACAGGGAGAATTTACCAAAAAAAAAAAATGGCCCAGTATTACACACTGGTTTTCGGTGGCACACAAGGAGAGACAGATGCCACACACAGGACTGGCACAGAGGCAGACTTGCCAATCTTTATCTCCCACTATTAATTATTTTTTTTACAGGGAGAATTTACCCCCCCCCCCAAAAAAAAATGGCCCAATATTACACACTGGTTTTTGGTGGCACACAAGGAGAGACAGATGCCACACACAGGACTGGCACAGAGGCAGACTTGCCAATCTTTATCTCCCACTATTAATTTTTTTTTTACAGGGAGAATTTACCCCCCCCCCAAAAAAGGCCCAATATTACACACTGGTTTTCAGTGGCACACAAGGAGAGACAGATGCCACACACAGGACTGGCACAGAGGCAGACTTGCCAATCTTTATCTCCCACTATTAATTATTTTTTTTACAGGGAGAATTTACCCCCTCCCAAAAAAGGGCCCAATATTACACACTGGTTTACGGTGGCACACAAGGAGAGACAGATGCCACTCACAGGACTGGCACAGAGGCAGACTTGCCAATCTTTATCTCCCACTATTAATTATTTTTTTTACAGGGAGAATTTACCAAAAAAAAAAAAAAGGCCCAATATTACACACTGGTTTTCGGTGGCACACAAGGAGAGACAGATGCCACACACAGCACTGGCACAGAGGCAGACTTGCCAATCTTTATCTCCCACTATTAATTATTTTTTTTACAGGGAGAATTTACAAAAAAAAAAAAAAAAGGCCCAATATTACACACTGGTTTTCGGTGGCACACAAGGAGAGACAGATGCCACACACAGCACTGGCACAGAGGCAGACTTGCCAATCTTTATCTTCCACTATTAATTATTTTTTTTACAGTGAGAATTTACCCCCCCCAAAAAATGGCCCAATATTACACACTGGTTTTCGGTGGCACACAAGGAGAGACAGATGCCACACACAGCACTGGCACAGAGGCAGACTTGCCAATCTTTATCTCCCACTATTAATTATTTTTTTTACAGGGAGAATTTACCAAAAAAAAAAATGGCCCAATATTACACACTGGTTTTAGGTGGCACACAAGGAGAGACAGATGCCACACACAGCACTGCACAGAGGCAGACTTGCCAATCTTTATCTCCCACTATTAATTATTTTTTTTACAGGGAGAATTTACAAAAAAAAAAAAATGGCCCAATATTACACACTGGTTTTCGGTGGCAAACAAGGAGAGACAGATGCCACACACAGCACTGGCACAGAGGCAGACTTGCCAATCTTTATCTCCCACTATTAATTATTTTTTTTACAGGGAGAATTTACCAAAAAAAAAAAATGGCCCAATATTACACACTGGTTTTTGGTGGCAGACAAGGAGAGACAGATGCCACACACAGCACTGGCACAGAGGCAGACTTGCCAATCTTTATCTCCCACTATTAATTATTTTTTTTACAGGGAGAATTTACCAAAAAAAAAAATGGCCCAATATTACACACTGGTTTTCGGTGGCACACAAGGAGAGACAGATTCCACACACAGCACTGGCACAGAGGCAGACTTGCCAATCTTTATCTCCCACTATTAATTATTTTTTTTACAGGGAGAATTTACCAAAAAAAAAAAATGGCCCAATATTACACACTGGTTTTCGGTGGCACACAAGGAGAGACAGATGCCACACACAGCACTGACACAGAGGCAGACTTGCCAATCTTTATCTCCCACTATTAATTATTTTTTTTACAGGGAGAATTTACCAAACAAAAAAAAAAATGGCCCAATATTACACACTGGTTTTCGGTGGCACACAAGGAGAGACAGATGCCACACACAGCACTGGCACAGAGGCAGACTTGCCAATCTTTATCTCCCACTATTAATTATTTTTTTTACAGGGAGAATTTACCAAAAAAAAAAAATGGCCCAATATTACACACTGGTTTTCGGTGGCACACAAGGAGAGACAGATGCCACACACAGCACTGGCACAGAGGCAGACTTGCCAATCTTTATCTCCCACTATTAATTATTTTTTATACAGGGAGAATTTACAAAAAAAAAAAAATGGCCCAATATTGCACACTGGTTTTCGGTGGCACACAAGGAGAGACAGATGCCATACACAGCACTGACACAGAGGCAGACTTGCCAATCTTTATCTCCCACTATTAATTATTTTTTTTACAGGGAGAATTTACCCCCCCCAAAAGAAATGGCCCAATATTACACACTGGTTTTCGGTGGCACACAAGGAGAGACAGATGCCACACACAGCACTGGCACAGAGGCAGACTTGCCAATCTTTATCTCCCACTATTAATTATTTTTTTTACAGGGAGAATTTACCCCCCCAAAAAAAATGGCCCAATATTACACACTGGTTTTCGGTGGCACACAAGGAGAGACAGATGCCACACACAGCACTGGCACAGAGGCAGACTTGCCAATCTTTATCTCCCAGTATTAATTATTTTTTTTACAGGGAGAATTTACCCCCCCCAAAAAATGGCCCAATATTACACACTGGTTTTCAGTGGCACACAAGGAGAGACAGATGCCACACACAGCACTGGCACAGGGGCAGACTTGCCAATCTTTATCTCCCACTATTAATAATTTTTTTTACAGGGAGAATTTACCAAAACAAAAAAAATGGCCCAATATTACACACTGGTTTTCGGTGGCACACAAGGAGAGACAGATGCCACACACAGGACTGGCACAGAGGCAGACTTGCCAATCTTTATCTCCCACTATTAATTATTTTTTTTACAGGGAGAATTTACCCCCCCCAAAAAAATGGCCCAATATTACACACTGGTTTTCGGTGGCACACAAGGAGAGACAGATGCCACACACAGCACTGGCACAGAGGCAGACTTGCCAATCTTTATCTCCCACTATTAATTATTTTTTTTACAGGGAGAATTTACCCCCCCAAAAAATGGCCCAATATTACACACTGGTTTTCAGTGGCACACAAGGAGAGACAGATGCCACACACAGCACTGGCACAGAGGCAGACTTGCCAATCTTTTTCTCCCACTATTAATAATTTTTTTTACAGGGAGAATTTACCAAAAAAAAAAATGGCCCAATATTACACACTGGTTTTCAGTGGCACACAAGGAGAGACAGATGCCACACACAGCACTGGCACAGAGGCAGACTTGCCAATCTTTATCTCCCACTATTAATTATTCTTTTTACACGGAGAATTTACCAGAAAAAAAAAAAATGGCCAAATATTACACACTGGTTTTCGGTGGCACACAAGGAGAGACAGATGCCACACACAGCACTGGCACAGAGGCAGACTTGCCAATCTTTATCTCCCACTATTAATTATTTTTTTTACAGGGAGAATTTACCAAACAAAAAAAAAAATGGCCCAATATTACACACTGGTTTTTGGTGGCACACAAGGAGCGACAGATGCCACACACAGCACTGGCACAGAGGCAGACTTGCCAATCTTTATCTCCCACTATTAATTATTTTTTTTACAGGGAGAATTTACCAAAAAAAAAAAATGGCCCAATATTACACACTGGTTTTCGGTGGCACACAAGGAGAGACAGATGCCACACACAGCACTGGCACAGAGGCAGACTTGCCAATCTTTATCTCCCACTATTAATTATTTTTTATACAGGGAGAATTTACAAAAAAAAAAAATGGCCCAATATTGCACACTGGTTTTCGGTGGCACACAAGGAGAGACAGATGCCATACACAGCACTGACACAGAGGCAGACTTGCCAATCTTTATCTCCCACTATTAATTATTTTTTTTACAGGGAGAATTTACCCCCCCCCCAAAAAAATGGCCCAATATTACACACTGGTTTTCGGTGGCACACAAGGAGAGACAGATGCCACACACAGCACTGGCACAGAGGCAGACTTGCCAATCTTTATCTCCCACTATTAATTATTCTTTTTACACGGAGAATTTACCAGAAAAAAAAAAATGGCCCAATATTACACACAGGTTTTCGGTGGCACACAAGGAGAGACAGATGCCACACACAGGACTGGCACAGAGGCAGACTTGCCAATCTTTATCTCCCACTATTAATTATTTTTTTTACAGGGAGAATTTACCCCCCCCCAAAAAATGGCCCAATATTACACACTGGTTTTCGGTGGCACACAAGGAGAGACAGATGCCACACACAGCACTGGCACAGAGGCAGACTTGCCAATCTTTATCTCCCACTATTAATTATTTTTTTTACAGGGAGAATTTACCCCCCCAAAAAATGGCCCAATATTACACACTGGTTTTCAGTGGCACACAAGGAGAGACAGATGCCACACACAGCACTGGCACAGAGGCAGACTTGCCAATCTTTATCTCCCACTATTAATAATTTTTTTTACAGGGAGAATTTACCAAAAAAAAAAATGGCCCAATATTACACACTGGTTTTCAGTGGCACACAAGGAGAGACAGATGCCACACACAGCACTGGCACAGAGGCAGACTTGCCAATCTTTATCTCCCACTATTAATTATTCTTTTTACACGGAGAATTTACCAGAGAAAAAAAAAAATGGCCAAATATTACACACTGGTTTTCGGTGGCACACAAGGAGAGACAGATGCCACACACAGGACTGGCACAGAGGCAGACTTGCCAATCTTTATCTCCCACTATTAATTATTTTTTTTACAGGGAGAATTTACCCAAAAAAAAAAATTGCCCAGTATTACACACTGGTTTTCGGTGGCACACAAGGAGAGACAGATGCCACACACAGGACTGGCACAGAGGCAGACTTGCCAATCTTTATCTCCCACTATTAATTATTTTTTTTACAGGGAGAATTTACCCCCCCCAAAAAAAAAAATTGGCCCAATATTACACACTGGTTTTCGGTGGCACACAAGGAGAGACAGATGCCACACACATGACTGGTACAGAGGCAGACTTGCCAATCTTTATCTCCCACTATTAATTTTTTTTTTTACAGGGAGAATTTACCCCCCCAAAAAAAAGGCCCAATATTACACACTGGTTTTCAGTGGCACACAAGGAGAGACAAATGCCACACACAGGACTGGCACAGAGGCAGACTTGCCAATCTTTATCTCCCACTATTAATTATTTTTTTACAGGGAGAATTTACCCCCCCCAAAAAAATGGCCTAATATTACACATCGGTTTTCGGTGGCACACAAGGAGAGACAGATGCCACACACAGGACTGGCACAGAGGCAGACTTGCCAATCTTTATCTCCCACTATTAATTATTTTTTTTACAGGGAGAATTTACCCCCCCAAAAAAAAGGGCCCAATATTACACACTGGTTTTCGGTGGCACACAAGGAGAGACAGATGCCACTCACAGGACTGGCACAGAGGCAGACTTGCCAATCTTTATCTCCCACTATTAATTATTTTTTTTACAGGGAGAATTTACCAAAAAAAAAAAAATGGCCCAATATTACACACTGGTTTTCGGTGGCACACAAGGAGAGACAGATGCCACACACAGCACTGGCACAGAGGCAGACTTGCCAATCTTTATCTCCCACTATTAATTATTTTTTTTACAGGGAGAATTTACCAAAAAAAAAAATGGCCCAATATTACACACTGGTTTTCGGTGGCACACAAGGAGAGACAGATGCCACACACAGGACTGGCACAGAGGCAGACTTGCCAATCTTTATCTCCCACTATTAATTATTTTTTTTACAGGGAGAATTTACCACAAAAAAAAAATGGCCCAATATTACACACTGGTTTTCGGTGGCACACAAGGAGAGACAGATGCCACACACAGGACTGGCACAGAGGTAGACTTGCCAATCTTTATCTCCCACTATTAATTATTTTTTTACAGGGAGAATTTACCCCCCCCAAAAAAAATGGCCTAATATTACACATCGGTTTTCGGTGGCACACAAGGAGAGACAGATGCCACACACAGGACTGGCACAGAGGCAGACTTGCCAATCTTTATCTCCCACTATTAATTATTTTTTTTACAGGGAGAATTTACCCCCCCCAAAAAAAGGTCCCAATATTACACACTGGTTTTCAGTGGCACACAAGGAGAGACAGATGCCAGTCACAGGACTGGCACAGAGGCAGACTTGCCAATCTTTATCTCCCACTATTATTATTTTTTTTTACAGGGAGAATTTACCAAAAAAAAAAATGGCCCAATATTACACACTGGTTTTCGGTGGCACACAAGGAGAGACAGATGCCACACACAGGACTGGCACAGAGGCAGACTTGCCAATCTTTATCTCCCACTATTAATTTTTTTTTTTACAGGGAGAATTTACCCCCCCCCAAAAAAAAGGCCCAATATTACACACTGGTTTTCGGTGGCACACAAGGAGAGACAGATGCCACACACAGCACTGGCACAGAGGCAGACTTGCCAATCTTTATCTCCCACTATTTTTTTTTTTTTTTCAGGGAGAATTAAAAAACAAACAAACAAAAAAACAATATTACACACTAGGTTTTCTGTGGCACACAATGAGAGACAGATGCCACACACAGCACTGGCACAGAGGCAGACTTGCCAATCTTTATCTCCCTGCAGTAATCTCAGAAAAGTATGTCAGGCAGCTATAAAAAGGACTGCTGCACACAAAAGTGTGGACAAACAAACAAGATAGCTGTGCAGAAAGGAAGGAACAACAGGATTTGTGCTTTGAAAAAAGCAGTTGGTTTGCACAGCGGCGTACACACACAGCAACGCAGCTATCAGGGAGCCTTCTAGGGCAGCCCAATGAGCTACAGCGCTGAGGGAAAAAAAATGTAGCTTCCACTGTCCTGCAAACAAAAGGTGGTGTTGGACAGTGGAAATCGCTACAGCACAAGCGGTTTGGGGGTGAATGTACCCTGCCTAACACTGTCTATCCCTGCTTCTGACGAAGCAGCACCTCTCCCTACGCTCAGATCAGCAGCAGTAAGATGGCGGTTGGCGGGAATGCCCCTTTATAGCCCCTGTGACGCGGCAGAAAGCAAGCCAATCACTGCAATGCCCTTCTCTAAGATGGTGGGGACTGAGATCTATGTCATCACGCTGCCCACACTCTGCGTCCACCTTCATTGGCTGAGAAATGGCGCTTTTAGCGTCATTGAAACGTGACTTTCAAAGTCGCGTACCGCATGGCCGACCCCACACAGGGATCGGGTCGGGTTTCATGAGACGCCGACTTTGCCAAAAGTCGGCGACTTATGAAAATGAACGATCCGTTTCGCTCAACCCTAGTGACTAGGCTGTAAAGTTATTTCTTTTACTTGTATATATATATTTAATGAAATATTATTGGATAAATTATGAAGAAAAAATGTCCGTTGTGCCGTTCTTTGTTTTGCAAGGACTTTAGTCAGTTGGTGGGAGAAACTGCTAATTGGCTATTATACTGTAGGTGTGGGACTTTAGTATTCAATAAAACATTTTTTCAATGTAATTAATACTTCTTCGAATACTATTTACAGACAATGTCATTTTCATTTTGGAATCTCCACCCGCCGCCTCCTCTGTAAATAGATCATAACTTTTATTTATGCTATACCCATAGAACAGTTTTTGCAGAACCTCAAAACATTGCATATGAAATAAGAAAGTATTAGATGAAGTATGAAATCCTTGACTATGAGACTATAAGGCTGGTTACTACTAAACAAAATATAGAAGAGAGGAAAAGCATTAACCTTTCCATATTGTAAATAGTTTCTTTACCCATACTGGAAAAACACTGATGACTCACTGAAGTAGGCACCGGACACACGGATGACACACTGGTGGAAAACCCCAGTTTTTTACATACATGTTTTATACGGACTTGAGAAGGAGGTCTACATTGAATGTAGTTTTAATGATTTAGGCCAAATTGGTGTCAAAATTTTGAACTGCATTCATGCAAAATTTGACTATTAAAGGAGTTTTCCAATACTCTGACAAACCCTTCTGAATCCATGTTTTACCCCCATAAAATAGTACCATACACCTCTGGTGCCAGCACCGTTCCAGCCATGTCAGCACTGGCTCTCCTGGGGTTCGAGTGGCATTGTTATGTTACATGTTCAGTATTGGGTGAGTATTTTACATCAGTATTTGTATGCCAAAATCAGGAGTGCAATAATCAGAGGAAAAGTATAGTAGAAACATATCAACGCTTCTGTATTTATCAGCCACTCCTGGTTTTGGCTTACAAATGCTGCTGTAAATACTGACCAAATACTGAATGTGTGAACATGGCTAAACCTTAGAGAATAAAAACAGGCCACTAGGAGTGCAGAATTGACAGAAGGTAGCAGCTAACCACTACCGTGACTCACCCAGTGGAGACAAGAGAGGAGTTAAAATAAAAATGGCACAATGCACCTAGGAAAAGCCTGCAGTGTGGAGTTCAGTCAGTATTGTAAAAGGTAGTCATAAAATGCATGTCAGTATAAGATCCTACACACACAAGCTCTCGGACATCACATCAAACTTGTTTATGCTAAAAAGGGCTTATTACAAGCTGGAAGAAACAACTACCGTAGATGTTTTTTATGGTATCTCCAGCTTTCATAGATGGAAGTTAAGGTTAGGAAAGTAATATGAGGGAAATCATAAAAAAAGAAAACTTAGTTGGAAATTCTATTCCAGCTGTGATACAAAGTGATACAAAGAAAGAAATGCAGAGTTTGTAAGACCCGAGGGTTACATTGGCTAGAAACAAACTTTCCAAATGTATTTGCAGCTCACTTCTATTTCTAAAAGTTGCAATTTTAGTTATTGTACATGAGTGCAAATAACTGAATTTTGCACATCCTGAAATTCACTGTAAATCTATCTATTTTAGCCTTTGTGATGGAGGTGCACAGACTAACTGCAGAGAAAGAAAATAAAACAGCAACATAATGGTAGATAAATTGGATACCAGCAAAAGTTAAATTGACTTTCACTTCATATGCAGTTTCCTACAACTCATCGTTGGTAATAAAATGGGGGAAGAGAGATAATGTAAAGTAGAATTCCCCGAGAGACGTCCGTGAAAGTCTAAGTACACATATTATTAAATAAAGCAATGATGTTGCAAATCAATTTTATAATAGCAGAGGACAGGAAATCCATATGAAATAGGAACACGGGAGCAGCAGACCAATGCAGTGTAATAATTCACCATTCCAAGGGAATATTTATTATGTAGGACTGCATGAAAGATTTTCACAAATTTAGAAACTGACTTTTATTTCAGATTTTCAGTTGGTTGCTTTTAAAATGACAGGAAAATGTAACTATAGTCAGATTGTCTTTTGTGATCACTGTTTTTAATTTCTAGATGTTTTTGGAATTCATGGTCTTTATAAACTAATTACTAGTCTAACCCCAACCAGCATTGTCCTTTATGCAGATTGTTGTTGTAAATTGCCATTTTTACACGCAAGTAGACATCTAACATAGATAACTATTACTAAAGGAAATCTATTGCATCCTGTATACTGTATTTAATTAACCCACTAACAACCAGGACTCAGCATTATCTTTTTACATTCTTGAATTGACAGACCCATAACTTTTTTTAAATGTTCTGTCAATATAACCTTATGTAGGCCTGTTTTGCAATCCCACCATTTAGGGTATATACTATTTAAAAAATAGTTTTCATTATTTTTTTCTATACAGGACATACAAAAATACCACAGAAAGACTCCGGGCTGCGAACGCACCTTATATCTTCCTTTATATTATTTGGTGCATTCTGCCAGCCCTAACATTATACTAGCACCAGGGTCTGGCTAGTAATGGTGGACGAACAGCGATTGCAGTGGTACATGCAGCAGCTAGAGGGCAGGTTGGCGGCTATTGAGCGTACAACCTCAGCTGTTACTGCCAGTAGCTGTTCAGGCTGCTAGAGTGGCTGCATCTAGTATATCCGCTGCCACCCCTGTTCTGACTTTATCCTGCCTTCCGCTGCCAGATAAGTTTTCTGGCGTTGGCAAGTCATGTAGGGAATTTGTGAGCCAGTGTGTAATACACCTTGAGCTCCTGGCTGCACGTTTTTCCACTGAGCAGGCTATGGTGGGATTTAAATATTCCTCCTGTCGGACAGGGCGTTGGAGTGGGCTACGCCGCTGAGGGAGCATGATGATCATGTGGTGCAGAGTGCTCCGCGGTTCCTGCGCACTCTGAATCAGGAATTTTTGGGACCTTGAGTCACCTATGATACGGTGCTCCAACTGCTGGCACTGACGCAGGGCTCATCCGTGCTCAGCCATTTTGCCATCCACTTCCAGACTTTAGCATCTGAGCTGGAGTGGTCGGATAAAGCCCTCATCCTTGTATTTTGGTGGGGCTGGCTGACCATGTGAAGGATGCTTTGGCCATTAGAAAGATTCCTGCCACACTGGAGGAGCTAATAGCGGTCTCCACTCGCATCGACCATTGCTTTAACGAGCGAAGGTTGGAGCGAGCCCAGTGTAGGCAGAGGTTTCAGCTGGCTCCCACCTTCGCCAAACCTCTGGAATCTCCAGATCAGGCGTTCGAGTCACATGAGGCCACGGAGGTTTCTCGAGCGGGATCTAAGTCCCAGGTCGCTCGAGTACCCATGGTCTGCCTTGTCTGCCGGCAGTCGGGACATTTTGCCACCAAATGTCCCCAGCAGTTGAGGAAACGTCCGTGTCTAGTGGCTATAGGTGGAGGTTCACTAGACACCGCGGCGTTTTCCCCCAAATTGTCCTTCAAGGGGAAAATTACCATAGGCCCATCCACTCATATGGTAGAGCTTTGCGTCAATTCTGTTGTGAATTCTGTTCTTGAACTCCCTCCGGTGGTTATGAATGGTACTTCGGCGAGTTCTGTCCATGGACTCCCTCTGGTGGTTGTGAGTGGAGCTGCTGGTTCTGAGGTTCCTTCCTCAGCTGACCTCGTTTAGTTCTAGGCTGCTGCTCTATTTAACTCCACTTAGATCGTTACTTGATGCCAGCTGTCAATGTCCTAGTACTGGTTCAGTTCTCTCTTGGATCTTTCAGATGACCTGTCTACTTCAGCAAAAGCTAAGTCCCTGCTAGCTTATTTGTTTACCATTGTTTTCTTGTCCAGCTTGCTATCATGATTTTGCCTTGCTAGCTGGAAGCTCTGGGATGCAGAGTGGCACCTCCACGCCGTGAGTCGGTGCGGGGTCTCTTTTGCACACTCTGCGTGGTTTTTTGGTAGTTTTTTATGCTGACCGCAACAATACCTTTTCTATCCTCAAGTCTGTTTAGTTAAGTTTGGCCTCCTTTGCTGAAACCTGTTTCATTCCTGTGTTTGTGACTTCCATCTTAACTCACAGTCAATATGTGTGGGGGGCTACCTATTTCTTTGGGGAATTTCTCTGAGGCAAGTTAGGCTTTATTTTCTATCTTTAGGGGTAGTTAGCTCTTAGGCTGTGAAGAGGCGTCTAGGCAGAGTTAGGTATGCTCCACGGCTATTTCTAGTTGTTGTGATAGGATTAGGGGTTGCGGTCAGCAGAGTTCCCACTTCCCAGAGCTTGTCCTGTATTACTAGTTTGCTCATCAGGTCATTCCTAGTGCTCCTAACCACCAGGTCATCATAACAGTACAGCTGGCCCGTAAAGTGTTAATGCATTTCAATAGAGGGATAAGAGAAGTTCTGAGACCATTCTTTTTTTCTTCCTCTGCAGCGTGTTTTGTTTTTCTTTTCCCCTAAATCTCTGGGTGGTTCAGGACACAGGTGTAGATATGGACATTCAAGGTCTGTCCTTTTGTGTGTATCAACTCACTGCAAGGGTACAAGGCATTCAAGATTATGTAGTTCAGAACCCGATGTTAGAACCCAGAATTCCAATTCCTGGTTTGTTTTCTGGGGATAGATCTAAGTTCCTGAATTTCAAAAATAATTGTAGACTGTTTTTTGCTTTGAAACCCCGCTCCTCTGGTGACCCCATTCAGCAAGTAAAAATCATTATTTCTTTGCTACATGGCAACCCTCAAGACTGGGCATTTTCCCTTGCGCCAGGAGATCCTGCATTGCATAATGTAGATGCGTTTTTTCTGGCGCTTGGGTTGCTTTATGATGAACCAGATTCAGTGGATCAGGCAGAGAAAATCTTGCTAGCTTTGTGTCAGGGTCAGGATGAGGCAGAGGTATATTGTCAGAAGTTTAGAAAGTGGTCTGTGCTTACTCAGTGGAATGAGTGTGCCCTGGCGGCAATTTTCAGAAAGGGTCTTTCTGAAGCCCTTAAGGATGTTATGGTGGGATTCCCCACGCCTGCTGGTCTGAATGAGTCTATGTCCTTGGCCATTTAGATCGATCGACGCTTACGTGAGCGCAAAACTGTGCACCATTTGGCGGTATCTTCTGAGCAGAGGCCTGAGCCTATGCAATGTGATAGGACCTTGACCAGAGCTGAACGGCAAGAATACAGACGTCAGAATGGGCTGTGTATTTACTGTGGTGACTCCACTCATGCTATCTCTGATTGTCCTAAACGCACGAAGCGGTTCGCTAGGTCTGCCACCATTGGTACGGTACAGCCAAAATTTCTTTTGTCCATTACTCTGATTTGCTCTTTGTCATCCTATTCTGTTATGGCATTTGTGGATTCAGGCGCTGCCCTGAATTTGATGGACTTAGAGTTTGCCAGGCGCTGTGGTTTTTTCTTGGAGCCTTTACAGTATCCTATTCCATTGAGAGGAATTGATGCTACGCCTTTGGCCAAGAATAAGCCTCAGTACTGGACTCAATTGACCATGTGCATGGCTCCTGCACATCAGGAGGATATTCGCTTTTTGGTGTTGCATAATCTACATGATGTGGTCGTTTTGGGTTTGCCATGGCTACAGGTCCATAATCCAGTATTGGATTGGAAATCAATGTCTGTATCCAGTTGGGGTTGTCAAGGGGTACATGGGGATGCGGAGTTATGTAAAGGAGTCCTTGGAGAAAGGGCATATTCGCCCGTCGTCGTCACCGTTGGGAGCAGGGTTCTTTTTTGTGGCCAAGAAGGATGGTTCTCTGAGACCTTGTATAGATTACCGCCTTCTCAATAAAATCACCATCAAATTTCAGTACCCCTTGCCGCTACTGTCTGATTTGTTTGCTCGGATTAAGGGGGCTAGCTGGTTCACCAAGATAGATCTTCGAGGGGCGTATAATCTTGTGCGTATTAAACAGGGCGACGAATGGAAAACAGCATTTAATACGCCCGAGGGCCATTTTGAGTACCTGGTGATGCCATTCGGGCTTTCTAATGCTCCATCTGTGTTTCAGTCCTTTATGCATGACATCTTCCGAAAGTACCTGGATAGATTCATGATTGTATATTTGGATGATATTTTGTTTTTTTCGGACGATTGGGAGTCTCATGTGAAGCTGGTCAGAATGGTGTTCCAGGTCCTTCGTGCTAATTCCTTGTTTGTGAAGGGGTCTAAATGTCTCTTTGGAGTTCAGAAGGTTTAATTTTTGGGCTTCATTTTTTCCCCTTCTACTATCGAGATGGACCCTGTTAAAGTTCAGGCCATTTAGGATTGGACTCAGCCTACTTCTGTGAAGAGCCTTCAGAAATTCCTGGGCTTTGCTAATTTTTACCGTCGCTTCATTGCTAATTTTTCTAGTGTTGTTAAACCATTGACTGATTTAACCAAGAAAGGTGCGGATGTGGTCAATTGGTCCTCTGCGGCCGTTGAGGCTTTTCAGGAGTTGAAGCGACGTTTTTCTTCTGCCCCTGTGTTGTGTCAGCCAGATATTTCGCTCCCGTTTCAGGTCGAGGTGGATGCTTCTGAGATTGGAGCAGGGGCTGTTCTATCTCAAAGAAGTTCTGATGGCTCGGTGATGAAACCATGTGCTTTCTTTTCTAGAAAGTTTTCGCCTGCTGAGCGCAATTATGATGTGGGCAATCGAGAGTTGTTGGCTATGAAGTGGGCGTTCGAGGAGTGGCGACATTGGCTTGAAGGAGCCAAGCATCGCGTGGTGGTCTTGACGGATCACAAGAATCTGACTTATCTCGAGTCTGCCAAGCGGTTGAATCCTAGACAGGCTCGATGGTCGCTGTTTTTCTCCCGCTTCGATTTTGTGGTTTCGTACCTTCCGGGTTCTAAGAATGTGAAGGCTGATGCCCTTTCAAGGCGTTTTGTGCCTGATTCTCCGGGAGTTCCTGAGTCGTCTGGTATTCTCAAAGAGGGGGTAATTTTGTCTGCCATCTCCCTTGATTTGCGGCGGGTGCTGCAGGAGTTTCAGGCTGATAGACCTGACCGTTGCCCAGCAGAGAAACTGTTTGTCCCTGATAGATGGACTAGTAGAGTTATCTCTGAGGTTCATTGTTTGGTGTTGGCTGGTCATCCTGGAATCTTTGGTACCAGGGATTTGGTGGCTAGATCCTTTTGGTGGCCTTCCTTGTCACGGGATGTGCGTTCTTTTGTGCAGTCCTGTGGGACTTGTGCTCGGGCTAAGCCCTGCTGTTCTCGTGTCGTGCCAGTGGGTTGCTTTTGCCCTTGCCGGTCCCAAAAAGGCCCTGGATGCATATTTCCATGGATTTTATTTCAGATCTCCCTGTTTCTCAAAGGATGTCGGTTATCTGGGTGGTTTGTGATCGCTTCTCTAAGATGGTCCATTTGGTACCTTTGCCTAAATTGCCTTCCTTCTCTGATTTGGTTCCATTATTTTTCCAGCACGTGGTTCGTTTACATGGCATTCCGGAGAACATCGTGTCGGACAGAGCTTCCCAGTTTGTTTCGAGGTTTTGGCGGTCCTTTTGTGCTAAGATGGGCATTGATTTGTCTTTTTCTTCAGCTTTCCATCCTCAGACAAATGGCCAAACCGAACGAACCAATCAGACTTTGGAGACATATCTGAGATGCTTTGTTTCTGCTGATCAGGATGATTGGGTGTCCTTCTTGCCTTTGGCTGAGTTCGCCCTTAATAATCGGGCCAGCTCGGCCACTTTGGTTTCGCCTTTTTTCTGTAATTCTGGTTTCCACCCTCGTTTTTCTTCAGGACAGGTTGAGCCTTCGGACTGTCCTGGTGTGGATTCTGTGGTGGACAGGTTGCAGCAGATTTGGACTCATGTGGTGGACAATTTGACATTGTCCCAGGAGAAGGCTCAGCGTTTCGCTAACCGCCGTCGCTGT
This sequence comes from Ranitomeya variabilis, assembly GCF_051348905.1. Classification (NCBI taxonomy): domain Eukaryota; kingdom Metazoa; phylum Chordata; class Amphibia; order Anura; family Dendrobatidae; genus Ranitomeya; species Ranitomeya variabilis. The sequence goes on along the minus strand of NC_135237.1, from coordinate 254,206,113 downwards.
GTTGGTCCCCGACTTCGTGTTGGGGATTTGGTTTGGTTATCGTCTCGTTAAGTTCCTATGGAGGTTTCGTCTCCTAAGTTTAAGCCTCGTTTCATTGGTCCTTATAATATTTCTGAAATTCTTAATCCTGTGTCATTTCGTTTGGACCTTCCAGCTTCTTTCGCCATCCATAATGTGTTCCATAGGTCGTTGTTGCGGAGATATGTGGCTCCTATGGTTCCCTCCGTCGACCCTCCTGCCCCGGTGTTGGTTGAGGGGGAGTTGGAGTATGTGGTGGAGAAGATTTTGGATTCTCGTATTTCGAGATGGAAACTTCAGTACCTAGTCAAGTGGAAAGGTTATGGTCAGGAGGATAATTCCTGGGTGGTTGCCTCTGATGTTCATGCTGCCGATCTTGTTCGTGCCTTTCATTTGGCTCGTCCTGATCAGCCTGGGGGCTCTGGTGAGGGTTCGGTGACCCCTCCTCAAGGGGGGGTACTGTTGTGAATTCTGTTCTCGAACTCCCTCTGGTGGTTATGAATGGTACTTCGGCGAGTTCTGTCCATGGACTCCCTCTGGTGGTTGTGAGTGGAGCTGCTGGTTCTGAGGTTCCTTCCTCAGCTGACCTCGTTTAGTTCTAGGCTGCTGCTCTATTTAACTCCACTTAGATCGTTACTTGATGCCAGCTGTCAATGTCCTAGTACTGGTTCAGTTCTCTCTTGGATCTTTCAGATGACCTGTCTACTTCAGCAAAAGCTAAGTCCCTGCTAGCTTATTTGTTTACCATTGTTTTCTTGTCCAGCTTGCTATCATGATTTTGCCTTGCTAGCTGGAAGCTCTGGGATGCAGAGTGGCACCTCCACGCCGTGAGTCGGTGTGGGGTCTCTTTTGCACACTCTGCGTGGTTATTTGGTAGTTTTTTATGCTGACCGCAAAGATACCTTTTCTATCCTCAAGTCTGTTTAGTTAAGTCTGGCCTCCTTTGCTGAAACCTGTTTCATTCCTGTGTTTGTGACTTCCATCTTAACTCACAGTCAATATGTGTGGGGGGCTACCTATTTCTTTGGGGAATTTCTCTGAGGCAAGTTAGGCTTTATTTTCTATCTTTAGGGGTAGTTAGCTCTTAGGCTGTGAAGAGGCGTCTAGGCAGAGTTAGGTACGCTCCACAGCTATTTCTAGTTGTTGTGATAGGATTAGGGGTTGCGGTCAGCAGAGTTCCCACTTCCCAGAGCTTGTCCTGTATTACTAGTTTGCTCATCAGGTCATTCCTAGTGCTCCTAACCACCAGGTCATCATAACACAATTCCAAGGCGGAGAGCAACTTTATGTCTTCTGCCTTCACCTAACAGCAGGCAATACCCCTGGTGATGCTCGCCAAACCTGTGACCATACGAGTGGTAAATGGGTTGACACTGCCCTCACAAATAACACACAAAACCATCCCATGTACTCTTTCTATGTCACCTTCCCATCGGGAGATTATCTCCCTGCTTGTCATTCCCGAGGGAATTGACAAGGTCCAACTAAGGGATACCTTTGCGGCGTTACCATTCCCCTCATATAGAGTGGTCCACCAGAAAAATTTTGGGATGGAGTGAATCTTGTGAGGGTAGATGTCTGAGGGAGTGCATTCAGGATTCTACTACAGAGGTACCCACAGATCTTTTGTCTCTCCCCAAGCACTATTGGCCCTACTCGGACTTGTCCTCTAAAAAGGCTGCGGAGATCCGTCTGCCTCACCGCCCCTATGACTGTCCTATTGACCTCTTGCCTGGTGCAGAGCCTAACTGGGGTCGAGTCTATCCACTATCTCTCCTGGAGATGGAGGCGATGACCCAGTACATCCAGGAGAATCTGGCAAGAGGATTCATTAGGAAGTCAGTGTCACCCGCAGGGGCAGGGTTATTCTTTATGCAAAAGAAGACCGGAGAAGTACGTTCATGCATAGATTACAGGAGTCTTAATGCCATGACCGTTAAGTACAAGCACCCTCTGCCCCTGATATCTGAACTCTTTGATAGGTTGCGGGGAGTGAGAGTTTTTACTAAGCTTTGATCTGCAGGACGCTTACAACCTGATTCGGATCCGTGAGGGGGATGAATGTAAGATGGCATTTAACACCAGGGATGGCCACTATGAGTATCTGGTGATGCCCTTCGTGCTCTGTAATGCCCCTGCCATTTTCCAAAACTTTGTAAGTGATATCTTCCAGGATATGCTCACCACCTCGGTTGTAGTCTATCTGCATGATATTCTCATCTACTCTCCAGATATAGACTCCCACCAGAGAGATGTTTGCAAAGTCTTCGACCTCCTACGTGGAAATTCCTTCTATGCCAAGTTGGAGAAGTGTGTGTTTGAGCAGGAGTCCTTGCCTTTCCTGTGCTATATCATCTCTGCCCTGGGATTGGCCATGGATCGTGCCAAACAACAGGCTGTGATGGACTGGCAGGAACCCCATTTTCTCAAAGCGGTGCAGCACTTTATGGGGTTCATTAACTGTCATTGCCAGACATTCCCCGCTTCTCAACTTTGGTAGCTCGCTTGGTTGCCCTCACTAAGAAGGAAGCTAATCCCAAATGGTGGTAGGAGGAGGTCTCCAAGGCCTTACTCTCTATCAAGTCACACTTTGCAAGTGCTCCCATTTTACATCGCTCCTATGTTGATAAACCATTTATTATGGAGGTGGATGCCTCTTCCATTTGTGCTGGAGCAGTCCTCTTCCAAAAGGATGCTCAATTTTGGAAGCATCCTTACTTCTTCTTTTCTAAGACCTTCTCACCAACGGAGAGGAACTATTCCATCGAGGACAGGGAGTTGCTAGCCATGAAGTTGGCCTTTTTGGAGTGGAGACGCCTCCTGGATGGGGCCAGTTTTCCCTTTGAAGTGTACACGACCACAAAAACTTGGTTTATTTACAAACTACCCAGCGGCTAAACTCTCGCCAGGCAAGATGGTCCTCGTTCTTCTCCCGATCCACTTCACCCTCTATTTTCTCTCAAGGGAGAAGAACATTCATGCCGACACTGTCTGCCGCTCCGTAGTGTCATCAGAGGATGAGGAGACTCGGCTAATTGTCCCTTCAGAGAGCCTGAGAACTGTGGCCCCGGTCTCACTAGAGTCTGTGCCCCCCGGGCAAGACTTTTGTTTCACCTAATTTGCAACCGGGGGTTCTCTCTTTGGCTTACTTGTCCAGGGTGGGTGGACATTTTGGGACCAAGAGGACATCTGAGCTCCTGGCGAGGACGTACTGGTTGCCACATATGGCCCGTGACGATGGAGACTATATGTGGGCGTGTGTCTTCTGCGCCAAGAATTGGTCTCCTCGGCAATGGCCTGCAGACAGACCATGGGAACTGGTCAGGATGGACTTTGTGGTGGGCTTACCAAAGTCTCATACCTGCACCATTATCTGGGTAGTCAACAATTTTTTCAAGATGGTGCACTTGGTGTCTCTTCTGCGGGTACCTTCTGCTCGGGCCTTGATGGCGTTGTTCATTAAGCACGTTTTTCACCTACACAGTATGCCTGACAAAATTGTCAGTGACTGGGGCCCCAGTTTGCATCTCGGTTCTGGAGATAGCTTTGTCGCCTACTCAGCATTGAGTTGAACCTCTCTTCAGCTTACCATCCTGAGATGATCGGGTTGGTAGAGAGGGCCAACCAGACCCTGGTCACATACCTGGGACATTTTGTTTCGGCCAGGCAGGATGACTGGGCATCCTTGCTACCATGGGTTGAATTTGCGCTGAACAACACCATAGCCGACTCCACTGGGCAGACCCCATTCCTCCTTAATTATGGCCAGCATCCGAGTGTCCCTGTGCCCATGTAGAAAGAAACGGTGTGGATCCAGCTCCGGGATAAAAATGCAAAATTTTATTTAAACATTTAAAACACTGCTAGAACATGACCAGCATGAAGGTGACGGAGAGCAACCAGCACCTGGACGCGTTTCGGGCAACAAAGATGCCCTTAGTCCTCTGGTCATGTTCTAGCAGCGTTTTAAATGTTTAAATAAAATTTTGCATTTTTATCCCGGAGCTGGATCCACACCGTTTCTTTCTACATACCAATCAGTGTTGTGGCAGCAACACTCTGTATCCGTGCTCGGACTGACTTCTACCATCTCGTCTGAACTAAGGGTGAGCTGAAATACCATTCTTTTTTCATGTCCCTGTGCCCATGCCCACTTTGTCCACCGACTCTAGGGTGGCAGACTGTGCGATGGAGGCACGTGACATTTGGGACTGCACACAGGATGCCATTTGGGCCTCCAAGGAGAGAATGAGGGTCTCCGCCGATGCACACTCCGACTTTTGATCCTGGCAACTTAGTGTGGCTCTCCGCAAGTAACATCAGGCTGTGAGTTGAGTCCACTAAGTTTGCGCCTCACTACATACGTCCCTTCAAGGTCCTGGAACAGGTCATCCCTGTGGTCTATCGTCTGGCCCTTCCTCCACGCCTTGGTATCACCGATACCTTTCATGTGTCCCTCTTAAAGCCCGTTCACATGTCAGGGATATCTGAGACATCTGCCGGGACATCGGGCTCCTCCACGGACGATTACGAGGCTAACACTATTGTTGGGTGCCAGGTGATACATTGGAAAAAGTACTATCCGGTGGACTGGAAGGGTAATTTCCCAGAGGACAGGATCTGGGAACATTTCAGCTTTTGAGTGTAGCAAGGCCCTAGGGGGGTAATGTTAGGTGTTGAGTTTCCATCGCTGCACAGGGGGAATCTCGAACCATGTCCTCTGCGGTCTCCCATTCTTACCCAGCCACAGAGGAGCCTGCTCAGCAGAGACATCGGTCCCAGCGTATTGCTCAAGCTGATGTTGTGCATCTGCTTACTGCTGCCATCCCAGGTCCAGCTATTGTAACCATCATTAATCAGCGGCGAGCAGACACTCCAGGGACTAAGTCATGCTTTTTCCCTACTGAGCATGCCCGTGGGACGACCTCTCATTGGAGATCGGAGGTCATATGCTCAGGTCCTCAAGCGGCTCTGATTGGACCACTGGCAAGGTCCCGGAAGGCCGCAACTATAAAAGGTTCACATGGCCGCTCGGCCATGCACTAGTATAAACTTATTTCATACGTGTGTGGATTTGTGTTTGATATCTAGTTAAAGCTCCTAATCATTCCCCTCCCTAGCATTGTTGTATGTGCTTTGGGTGTTTGAGCTGACTAGCGCCAGTTTGTGCCATCCTGCACAAGGCATGATCATACTGCATCAATTTAGCAGCATCTGCCAGTGTGGCGCCGGATGGTGCCAAGATGTGACCGTCCCAGCTTAAACCACTGGTGAATGAGCTGCTGGGAACATGGCATCAGTGACCGGGGGTGATGTCATAGAGGTACCCTCCGGTCACTGAGCTCCGTTCCCAGCTGGGCTGAGCTGCAGTGACTTCTGTGAGATCCCCGATAGCACCATGAGCCGTGAGCGCTCACTGTGCTAGTGAAGATCTCACCGGATCTCATCACAGCTCAGCCCAGCTGGGAATGGAGCTCAGTGACCGGAGGTTACCTCACTGACATTACCCTGGTCATTGACACTGCATTCCCAGCAACTCATTGACCAGTGGTTTTCAGCCGGTACAGTCGAATCTTGGCACCGTCCATGTTGAAAATGAATTATCCCCAGACATGGATAACTGCGTGGTACACAACGACCGACAGGTATGGTATATTGTTGTTTTTTTATTTTACTTTTATTACAGGAGATCGAGGGCTTCAGTGGAATTAGGCGAGGTTGTAAGTATGGTTCAATTAAGATTATTAAAGGTGTCTGGGTCATTTTTTCAAATAAAGGACTTTATTCTGACTGTGTCTTTATTTACCATACAACTATAGGATTAGCAAAAGTGTATTTTATGCGCATCTCCATTACTAAGCTGTGGGCTTGATGTTACAGGTGACATCAATCCCACGACTATGAACCCCACTTTCCCCTGCTACAGGGCAAGTGGGAAAAGCTGGGCAAAAGCACCAGAATTGGCGTATCTAATAGATGTGCCTTCACTGGGTAGCTCAGGGCTGCTATTTTTAGGCTGGGGGGTCAATATCCACGGCCCCTTACCAGCCTGAGAATAACAGCCCCCAGCTGTGAGCTTTAACAAGGCTGGTTGTCAAAAATGAGGGGGACTCCACACCGTTTTTTTTTATTATTTAAATAATTTAAAAATATGGCATGGGGGCCCCTCTATTCTTGATATCCAACCTTGCTGAAGCTGACAGCTGAGGGTTGCAGCCCCCAGCTGTGAGTTTTGTCTGGCTGGTTATCAAAAATAGGGGGTAACCCACGCCGATATTTTATTCAATTACCATATTTATTTACAGCACAGGAGCGGCAGATGAATACTCCCATCCGCCGCTGCTGCTGTCACTTTTATTAGCAGCAGCAGGGGTAGGCTGATGGGAGTAATAGTCCCATCAGCCGCTGCCTGCTGTTTTATTACTTAAATGTAACTCTCATCATTCTACCCTGCTTGCACTGATCGCCGGCAGAGCAGGGGGGAATGATGAGATTTGTGTTCAGCACCCGCCGCTGGGGAACAGTGCTTACTGTAACCCTTCATTCCTGGTGCCAGTCCTTGTAGAACTGATGTGGCACACGCATGCCACAAATGTATTACACACACGGATACTGACATCTCCGGTACCGGAAATATCAGGAAGTGTGAAAGAGACCTTATAACGGGTTTTTATGTTTGGCAGCTGTCACAGACTAAAATACGTTTTTTATTGCAAAAAATTGTTTTTGCATCACCATATTTTGAGAGCTATAATATTTTTCCATATTTCGGCACACAAAGTCATGTGAGTTCTCGTTTTTTGCGGGACGAGTTGACATTTTTATTGCTACCATTTTAGGGCACATGACATTTTTTTATCACTTTCTGTTCTGATTTTTGGGAGGCAGAATGAACAAAAAACAGCAATTCAATAATTTATTTTGGGGAGGCGTTTCTACTGTTCCATGTGTGGCATAATTTTATTTTTCGGGTTAGTACGATTACAGCAATACCTCATTTACATCTTTTTTTTATGTTTTGCAGCTCTTATACAATAAAATCTATTTTATATGAATAACAATTATTTTTGCATCCCTTTATTCTGAGAGCTCTAACTTTTTTATTTTTCCGCTGATGGAGCTCTATGGGGGCTTGTTTTTTGTGGGATAAGATGACATTTTCATCAGTAACATGATTATTTATATCCATCTTTTTGTTTGTTTGTTTGTTGCCAAACAAAATTTTCGAAGGTAGGATCCTGCTGTGATTAAAACCGCCAGAGGCTGAGGGGTGGAGTGGTCAGTCAGAGAGCCTATGTGTACAAATATCAAAAGACTGACTGTCACTTGCAAACAGAAAACAGGTGTGTACAGGTGCTTAATATGGGTAGCCATCATCATACATAAATAATAACAATCATTGCTGGGACTAGTTGCCTTGTGCCAAGTCATATATTCCATCTTATGCTACTTATTTTACTTGATTCAAGGTTTAGACTCCATAAAGTGGTTAAGAGAATGGACATGCTCATTCTTCACAGTACAGACCAAGAGACACCAGCAGTGAAGCCGACTCAAGAATGCAAGCGAAGCTGCTTCAGAAAAATGACTATCAGCATTTTCCTGAAGAGGCACCACCTGGGAAAATTCAGCCGCTGTGCTAACATCTGAAAGATCCCATATGCCATAGCAAAACAAGAGCATTTAAAGGTGGCAAAATGAAAAAAACATAGCTCACCCATGGAGTGTGTATCCCATCCTCTGGATCAGGCACGCACAAGGTTGAGTAGCCAGAGCAGAACAATTGAAAAGAAGTAGGCCAGCGGGATCCAATGGAAGCGAATTTAAAATATAGCTTTTATTTGGCCACATAAAAGCTTGACATTAGAAAAACATAATCCACCAAAATTAAACCGCACATATCAGCAAAATATACACAGTGCAGCGTTTGCGACCAACGCATTTCTACTCTAGGTCTTAATCATGGTAAGTCCAAGGGAGTAACGAAAACTTTTATATAGTCTCACCACATCTAGTTCCAGGTGGTCCAATCAAGGTGATAGTCCAGAGCTCACACACTCAACATACAGCTGCATAAAGAGGTGCTCAGTTTAACTTAAAAATGGAATTAAAGGTCCTCTTCAAAAAATTCTAGTTAGATGAATTGATCTCATTTTTAGTTTTCACAGTTCTTCAAATATGCAACATGTGACTATAACCTAATACAAGTTTATGACTATTTTTTACTGTGATATTAAGTTTCAAAAATTGTAGCAACATAAATAATAACTTTATGTGCAGTTATCTCATAGAATAATCTGCCATACTGAATGCGCTTCGGCACGCAAATCGTCAAGATCTGCTGATGGCTGACAGGTCTCTTTGCATTTGCCAACCCAAATGTGCTTCATGGGAGACATCAGGAGATGCTGCTTTCCAAGGGAGCTCATTTAGGCCATGCAGGCTGCTCACAGAAGCAAGAGTAACATGCGGCCTGTTGTTTTGTTGAAAAATTGCTCCTGAAACATCGAATACATGGCTGTATCACTGTTTCTATGAACAAATCAATGAAATGCCTAGCTGTTAGTGTTTCTGGATTAAGTACTAAGAGTCCAACTATCATATATTATTACATCCCGCAACAGGGCTCATCACTGAAGAGGATAGATTTTGAGACTTGACATATGAGGTCAGTGAAACATCTGCAGGTAGACATCTGGCTTGTAGCCAAATGTCATGCAAATGTCTTCTGATGGTTTTGTACACACTGTTTGATGCTTTAACCCCTTAGTCACCGAGCCAATTTTGACCTTAATGACCAAGCCAAATTTTACAATTCTGACCATTTTCAATTTATGTGGTTATAACTCTGGAACGCTTAAACAGATCCCACTGATTCTGAGACTGTTTTTTCATGACATATTGTACTTCATGATAGTGGTAACATTTCTTCCATATGACTTGCGTTTTTTTTGTGTAAAAAATGGAAATTGGCAAAAAATTTTAACATTTAGCAATTTTCAAACTTTGAATGTTTAAATCAGAGAGATGTGTCACACAAAATAGTTCATAAATTACATTTACCACATGTCTACTTTACATTAGCACAATTTTTGAAACAAAATTTTTTTGTTAGGAAGTTATAAGGGTTAAAAGTTGACCAGCAATTTCTCATTTTTACAACAAAATTTACAAAACCATTTTTTAAGGGACCACCTCACATTTGAAGTTACTTTGAGGGGTCTACATGACAGAAAATACCCAAACGTGACACCATCCTAAAAACTACACCCATCAAGGTGCTCAAAACTACATTCAAGAAGTTTATAAACCCTTCACGTGCTTCACAGGAACTGAAGCAACGTGAAAGGAAAAAATGAACATTCAACTTTTTTTCACAAACGTTTTATTTCGGAACCAATTTTTTTATGTTCACAAGTGTAAAAAGAGAAAATGAACCAAAAAATGTGTTGTGCAATTTCTCATTAATACTCCCCCATATGTGGGGAAAAAACAATGTTTGGGCTTACGGCAGGGCTTGGAAGGGAAGGAGCACCGTTTGATTTTTTAATCTCAAAATTGGCTGGAATTGAGAGCGGATGCCATGTCGAGTTTGAAGAGCCCCTGATATGCTTAAACAGCAGAAACCCTCCACAACTTACCCCATGTTGGAAACTACACACCTCAAGGATTTTATCTAGGGATACATTGAGCAACTTGAACCCACAGGTACGACACAGAATATGATAACATTAGGTTGTACTATTGAAAAAGTTCATTTTTTCCCACAAATCTTGCTTTAGACCTGAATTTCTCACTTTTGTCAGAAATTACAGCAAAAAGTAGACCCCACAATTTTTTTGCCCTCTTTCTCATGAGAGCGGTGATACCCCACATGTAGTTAACCCCTTCACCCCCAAGGGTGGTTTGCACGTTAATGACCAGGCCAATTTTTACAATTCAGACCACTGTCCATTTATGAGGTTATAACTCTGGAACGCTTCAACGGATCTTGGCGATTCTGACATTGTTTTCTCGTGACATATTGTCCTTCATGATAGTGGTAAAATGTCTTCAATATAACTTGCGTTTATTTGTGAAAAAAATGGATATTTGGCGAAAATTTTTTAAATTTCGCAATTTTCCAACTTTGAATTTTTATGCCCTTAAATCACAGACATATGTCATGCAAAATACTTAATAAGTAACATTTCCCACATGTCTACTTTACATTAGCACACTTTTGGAACCAAATTTTTTTTTGTTAGGGAGTTATAAGGGTTAAAAGTTGACCAGAAATTTCTCATTTTTACACCACCATTTTTTTTTAGGGACCACATCTCATTTGAAGTCATTTTGAGGGGTCTATATGACAGAAAATACCCAAATGTGACACCATTCTAAAAACTGCACCCATCAAGGTGCTCAAAACCACATTCAAGAAATTTATTAACCCTTCAGGTGTTTCACAGGAATTTTTGGAATGTTTAAATAAAAATGAACATTTAACTTTTTTTCACACAAAATTTATTTCAGCTCCAATTTGTTTTATTTTACCAAGGGTAACAGGAGAAAATGGACCCCAAAAGTTGTTGTACAATTTGTCCTGAGTACACTGATACCCCATATGTGGGGGTAAACTACTGTTTGGGCGCATGGCAGATCTCAGAAGGAAAGGAGCGCCATTTGACTTTTCAATGCAAAATTGACTGGAATTGACATGGGACGCCATGTTGCGTTTGGAGAGCCCCTGATGTGCCTAAACATTGAAACCCCCCACAAGTGACACCATTTTGGAAAGTAGACCTCCTAAGGAACTTATCTAGATGTGTGGTGAGCACTTTGACCCACCAATGCTTCACAGAAGTTTATAATGCAGAGCCGTAAAAATAAAAAATCATATTTTTTCACAAAAATGATCTTTTCGCCCCCATTTTTTTATTTTCCCAAGGGTAAGAAAAGAAATTGGACCGCAAAAGTTGTTGTGCAATTTGTCCTGAGTACGGCGATACCCCATATGTGGGGGTAAACCACTGTTTGGGCGCATAGCAGAGCTCGGAAGGGAAGGAGCGCTATTTTACTTTTCAATGCAAAATTGACTGGAATTAAGATGGGACGCCATGTTGCGTTTGGAGAGCCCCTGATGTGCCTAAACATTAAAACCCCCCACAAGTGACACCATTTTGGAAAGTAGACCCCCTAAGGAACTTATCTAGATGTGTTGTGAGAACTTTGAACCCCCAAGTGTTTCACTACAGTTTATAACGCAGAGCCGTGAAAATAAAAATTCCTCTTTTTTTTCACAGAGATGATTTTTTAGCCCCCAGCTTTGTATTTTTTACAAGGGTAACATAATAAATTGGACCCCAAAAGTTATTGTCCAATTTGTCCTGAGTACGCTGATACCCCATATGTGGGGGGGAACCACTGTTTGGGCGCATGGCAGAGCTCGGAAGGGAAGGAGCGCCGTTTGGAATGCAGACTTAGATGGATTGGTCTGCAGGCGTCACGTTGCATTTGCAGAGCCCCTGATGTACCTAAACAGTAGAAACCCCCCACAAGTGACCCCATATTGGAAATTAGACCCCCCAAGGAACTTATCTAGATATGTTGTGAAAACTTTGAACCCCCAAGTGTTTCACTACAGTTTACAATGCAGAGCCGTGAAAATAAAAATCTTTTTTTTCCCACAAAACTTATTTTTTAGCCCCCAGTTTTGTATTTTCCCAAGGGTAACAGGAGAAATTGGACCCCAAAAGATGTTGTCCAATTTGTCCTGAGTACGCTGATACCCCATATGTTGGGGAAAACCCCTGTTTGGGTACACGGAAGAGCTCTGAAGGGAAGGAGCACTGTTTTACTTTTTCAACTCAGAATTGTCTGGAATTGAGATCGGATGCCATGTCCCGTTTGGAGAGCCCCTGATGTGCCTAAACAGTGGAAACCCCCCAATTATAACTGAAACCCTAATCCAAACACACCCCTTACCCTAATCCCAACGGTAACCCTAACCACACCCCTAACCCTGACACACCCCTAACCCTAATCCCAACCCTATTCCCAACTGTAAACGTAATCCAAACCCTAACCCTAACTTTAGCCCCAACCCTAACTGTAGCCTTAACCCTAGCCCCAACCCTAGCCCTAACCCTAGCCATAACCCTAGCCCTAACCCTAGCAATAACCCTAACCCTAGCCCTAACCCTAGCCCTAACCCTAGCAATAACCCTAGCAATAACCCTAGCCCTAACCCTAACCCTAGCCCTAACCCTAGCCCTAACCCTAGCCCTAATGGGAAAATGGAAATAAATACATTTTTTTTATTTTTTTTATTTTTCCCTAACTAAGAGGGTGATGAAGGGGGGTTGATTTACTTTTATAGTGGGTTATTTAGCGGATTTTTATGATTGGCAGCCGTCACACACTGAAAGAAGCTTTTTATTGCAAAAAATATTTTTTGCGTTACCACATTTTGAGAGCTATAATTTTTCCATATTTGAGTCCACAGAGTCATGTTAGGACTTGTTTTTTGCGGGACGAGTTGACGTTTTTATTGGTAACATTTTCGGGCACATGACATTTTTTGATCACTTTTTATTCCGATTTTTGTGAGGCAGAATGACCAAAAACCAGCTATTCATGAATTTCTTTTGGGGGAGGCGTTTATACTGTTCCGCGTTTGGTAAAATTGATAAAGCAGTTTTATTCGTCGGGTCAGTATGATTACAGCGATATCTCATTTATATCATTTTTTTATGTTTTGGCACTTTTATACGATAAAAGCTATTTTATAGAAAAAATAATTATTTTGGTATCGCTTTATTCTTAGGACTATAACTTTTTTATTTTTTTGCTGATGATGCTGTTTGGTGGCTCGTTTTTTGCGGGACAAGATGACGTTTTCAGCGGTACCATAGTTATTTATATCTGTCTTTTTGATCGCGTGATATTCCACTTTTTGTTCGGCGGTATGGTAATAAAGCGTCGTTTTTTGCCTCGTTTTTTTTTTTTTTTCTCACGGTGTTTACTGAAGAGGTTAACTAGTGATATAGTTTTATAGGTTGGGTCGTTACGGACGCGGCAATACTAAATATGTGTACTTTTATTGTTTTGTTTTTTTATTTAGATAAAGAAATGTATTTATGGGAATAATATATTTTTTTTTTCTTTATTTAGGAATTTATTTTTTATTTATTTTTTTACACATGTGGAAAAATTTTTTTTTTACATTTTTACTTTGTCCCAGGGGGGGACATCACAGATCATTGATCTGTCAGTGTGCACAGCACTCTGTCAGATCTGCGATCTGCTGTGCAGGGCTGCAGGCTTACCAGCGCCTGCTCTGAGCAGGCACTCGGTAAGCCACCTCCCTCCCTGCAGGACCCGGATGCCGTGGCCATCTTGGATCCGGGACCTGCGGCGAGGAGGGAGGTAGGAGACCCTCGGAGCAACGTGATCACATCGCGTTGCTGCGGGGGTCTCAGGGAAGCCCGCAGGGAGTCCCCTCCCTGCGCGATGCTTCCCTATACCGCCGGTACACCGTGATCATGTTTGATCGCGGTGTGCCGGGGGTTAATATGCCGGGGGCGGTTCGTGACCGCTCCTGGCACATAGTGCCGGATGTCAGCTGCGATATGCAGCTGACACCCGGTCGCGATCGGCCGCGCTCCCCCCGTGAGCGCGGCCGATCGCGTATGACGTACTATCCCGTCGGTGGTCATACGGGCCCACCCCACCTCGACGGGATAGTACGTCAGATGTCAGAAAGGGGTTAAAAAGCTCTGTTTGGACAAATGGCAGAGCTTGTAGCGGAAGGAGCAATATTTTAATTTTGGAAGACAAATTTAGCTGAAAGAGACGGCGGGCACCAAGTCACATTTGCAGGGCCCCTAGGTACCTATACAGCAGAACCCCCCCCCCCCCCAAATAACCCCATTTTGAAAACTGCACCCCTCAAGGATTTTATCCAGGGATACATTGAGCAATTTGAACCCACGGGTACGACACAGAATTTGATAACATTAAGTATTCTTACTGAAAAAGTTCATTTCTTTTCACAAAAATCTTGTTTTAGATCTTAATTTCTCACTTTTGTCAGAGATTACACCAAAAAGTGGACCCCACTATTTGTTACCCATTATTTTATGAGCATGGCAATATCCCATATGTAGTCAAAAATTTCTGTTTGGACAAACGGCATGGCTTGGATAGGAGGGGGCACAATGTGACAAATTTGGTTTTATTTTAAATAATTTAACATATTACAATATTACAATTACCGGTATGTTAAATAATAACATATTTGCAGAGCCCGTATGGTTCTAGAGCAAAAGAAACCCCCCATAAATGTCTGTTTTATAAATTGTACCCTCTAATCTATTTATCTAGGGAGGTAGTGAGCAGTTTGATGCCACCATTTTTTATGCAGTTGATGCAGCACAGGTTTGAAAATTTACAATTTGCATTTTTTCACTGTCTTTTATGATTCTTTTCTGTACGTTCTGAAGAACATACCTCAAATTTTAATGCACTAGCTTTTATGCGTTCAGAAATATATCCAACATGGCACCAATGTGAGTACTGGACATACGGCTTTGCCTATAATTATAGATGGCACACCATTTAGTCTTTAGGGTAAAATTGAACAAGTTCCAGGACTAGTGTTGAGCATTCCGATACCGCAAGTATCGGGTATCGGCCGATATTTGCGGTATCGGAATTCCGATACCGTGTTCCGATATTTTCAGTATATCGGATACCGGAATCGGAAGTTCCCAGAATTCAAACTGCCCGAATTCAGCCAATGAGGACTGATTAGAAGTGTGGGCACATCCTGTTCTGCATGGTGGGCATGTATCTACTGGCATGGCTGTGATTGGCTGCTGAAATGATGTCATGCTGCAGCTTAAAAGTCGCTGGCGACATTTTGGGCTCACTATGCTGTGAATTCAGTTAGGGACAGGACGCTGTGTTCTGACTGAGGGCCAGTTTAGAGATAGCGATTTGCTTCATTGTGCTTTACCCAGGCTAATTTAGCAACCGCTGTGTGAGAACCTTGATTTTGCCTTGCAGCACTGTTTTCACAGCTGTCTGCAAGGTCTCTGTGTGTGTGTGTGTGAGTGCAGCTCACTCTGTAGTCTGTGTGCAGCCACAGCTGGTTGTATTCTGCTCAGGGTGCGTCATTGCCTCATACCATTCTATCCATTGTCCTTTTTTGCTATTAGTGCAGCCTGCTGTACTTTTTTCAAATATTTCCTATTAGTGGCTTTCCACCCATATCCAGCTACATTGTGGAAAAACACTACATAGGATAACATAGAGGAGGTTTTTTCGGCTTTGTAGCGCCGTTTACGGCTGTCTGCACAGTCTCTGTGTGAGTGCACATCGCTCTGTAGTCATTTCTGCGAAAAAAAAAAAAATAATAATAATAAAGTTCACCAAACACCACTTTACAGTTGTGTAGGCCACATTAGCTCATATTAAAGTCTAGTCCACACTTTAGAAAATTAGTGTTTCTTATACCTGTTAGGAGCTGTTCAGGAATAAGCACACTAAGCCCTTAGTACTTTTCTGCTTATCTTTATCAGTCAACCAAGATGAAGAGGGCAGGGAGTAAGGCACGTGGGCGTGGGCGCGGAGCAGGGAGAGGACGTGGGGATTCTGTGCCTGCTGCGGGCACCGGTGACTCATCATCACCCAGTTTCAGCAGGGAACAGTCCTTCATGCGCAGCTTTGTAGGAGATCACCGTACACTGCTGCTGCGTGAAGAACAAATTGAAGCCATTGTCGGATGGATGGCAGCTAACACATCGACTTCAATTAGTGCCACATCCTCTCAGGCACAGAGCACTGGAGAGCACCCATCTGTCTCTTCACCACCTGCCAAATTGCCCAGGCAGTCAGAGAGCCCAGGACAGGAGCCATCTCTACTTCTGTTCTCTGAATCTCTTGGCTTGGAAACAGGGGGCCAGCCAAGCAGCATTGGAGAAATGGAAGAAGAGGCAGTGTGCAGTGATGCCCAACAGCTTTGTCTCTCTGAGTCTGAAGAGGCGGGTGGGCTAGTGCCTCCAATCACCACACCGCAGTACGCATCTGATGATGAGACTCAGGTGCTACTTTCTGGTGCGTGCTGTGCTGCCGAGACTACCCAGGAGGAGCAGTTGGTGGCAGAGGGTAGTGTAGATGATGAGGTCCTTGACCCATCATGGCGTGAGGTACAGGAAGGTGGTGGGAGCAGCTCTGAGGAAGAGATTCCCCAAACGGGGCAAAGAGGGAGGGGGAAGACTGCAGTTCCTGTAGCCTCCACTTCTGCACCCGTTAGGAGCATGCCTCTTCCAAAAGCCAAAACGGGCGCTCCCTAGACTTGCAATGCCTGGTCCTTTTTTGACACAGTTGCAGATGACATTTGCTTTGTCAAATGCAAGGTGTGTCATCAGAAAGTCAAAAGAGGGAGAAATGTCAGCAACCTCAATACCACAAATATGTGGAAAAGTGTGCGGACCAGGCACGCGGTGGAGTTGCAAAAGCACACTGAAGACCTAGGCCAACCCACAGTGGCACCTACCACCTCTTCAGCTCATGTTGTTGCCTCTTCCTCCAGCTCCCACACAGCTGGTTCAGCTTCCTCACAGGATCGCCATGGAAGAACCTCTGGCACTGTTGTCCAGAGACCCACTGTAATTCCACCCACAGCACCACGTTCCCAGTCATCCTCACACTTCCAGCCCAGTCTTCAGCCATCGGTAGCACAGGCATGGGAGAAAAGGCGGCCATTCTCGGCAAACCACCCCCGAGCACAGGCTCTGAATGCTGGCATTGCAAAACTACTGTCCCTTGAAATGCTGTCATTCAGGCTGGTGGAGACTGACAGCTTCCGTAACTTGATGGCAATGGCAGTCCCACAATACAATGTGCCCAGCCGCTTTTATTTCAGCAGGCAAGCCATCCCTGACCTGCACAAGCATGTGGAGGGACACATAAAACACGCGCTACTGAACGCCGTCAGTAGCAAGGTCCACCTCACCACCGATGCGTGCACCAGTCACCATGGACAGGGGCGATACCTTTCCCTCACTGCCCATTGGGTTAATGTTGTTGAGCCAGGTACAGATCATGCGAGTGGCGCAGGACATGTTCTGCCAACTCCAAGGATTGCAGGAATCCTGTCTGTACGCATTGACTCCTCCTCATACACAAGTTCCTCAGAATCATCGCTGCAGGAGCCGTCACAGTCCACCTCCACATGGACCCGTGAACGTTTACCTGTTACGACCGACATGAGCACAGCTGTGGCAAAACGTCAACAGGCTGTCTTGAAATTAATTTCTTTGGGGAATCGAAGCCACACAGCGCAGGAGCTCTGGAATGCCATCAAGCAGGAGAGCGACATGTGGTTTGTGCCAGCGAATCTGCAGCCAGGCATGGTATTGTGTGACAATGGCCTAAATCTGGTGGCAGCTCTGGCCCTAGGCAACCTCACTCACATCCCATGTCTGGCACATGTGCTCAACTTGGTCGTGCAGAGTTTTTTGAGGGACTATCCAGATATTGATGCACTGCTGCACATGGTCCGCCTAGAGTGTGCTCACTTGCGGCGTTCCAGCATGGCAAGATCGCACAATGCAACTCTGCAGCGCCGATTCCACCTTCCGGAACATCGCATCATATGTGACATACCCTCCAGGTGGAATTCCACGTTACATATGTTGGAGCGGTTGTGTGAGCAGCAGCCAGCAGTAATGGAGTACCAGCTGCATCAGGCGCTAAGAAGTCACATTCTGCACCGTTCAGACTTCACAACCACTGAGTGGGCCACTATGAAGGATGTCTGCCAGGTTTTACGGTCCTTCGATGATTCCACGTGGATGGCAAGTGCAGATGATGCACTAGTCAGCATGACTGTCCCCCTTATCTGCCTGCTTCAACAAACACTGCAAGCACTAAGGGATGATGTTGTGGAAGAGGTGGAGGATGAGGAGACACCAATTCCATCAGCTTCTGGACAGTCAGCGCTACGTGGTTAATCACAAAGTCCTAGGCAGGGGACACTTTGTGAGGAGGATGAGGAGAAGTCAATGGAGGAGGAAGACATCGGTCAAGAGGAGGGAGTTACACAATTCTCCAGTAGTCAGTGTGTAGAGCGAGGGTGGGGTGATGCAGAGCAGGCAGAGATCACGCCTCAAGCAGGGGACAGCATTTATTGGCCAGTTGGCAGTCTGCCGCACATGGCTGATTACATGCTGCAGTGCCTGAGAAATGACCGCCGCATCGCCCACATTCTCAACACGGCTGATTATTGGGTGTACACCCACCTAGATCCTCGCTACCGG
This sequence comes from Ranitomeya variabilis, assembly GCF_051348905.1. NCBI lineage: Eukaryota > Metazoa > Chordata > Amphibia > Anura > Dendrobatidae > Ranitomeya > Ranitomeya variabilis. The sequence goes on along the minus strand of NC_135237.1, from coordinate 254,187,787 downwards.
GACAACTTACAAAGCCTCATAACACTGTTGAAGCGTGAGCGTAAAATGCGGCAGTACCAAGACACACTGGTGAATTCTATCATCTTCTCCAGTCCAAGTGAGAGCAGTGCTGCTAGTGCTTTACAAAGCAGCTCAGTGCACCGAGGCAGTGGAGGAAGCTCTGCACAAAGAGGGAGCAGAATCAGTGCCTCAGCACAAGGCAAGACCAGTATGGCCCAACTGTGGCACAGTTTTGTGTGCCCACCACACATGTCTACACCATCACAGACGGCTCCAGTCAGCAGGAGGCAATGTTTCCGTCAGATGGTGACAGACTACATGTCTTGCCCTCTTGCTGTACTCCGAGACGACTCTTCCCCCTTCAAATTTTGGGTCTCTAAGCTGGATACATGGCCAGAGCTAAGCCAGTATGCATTGGAGGTGCTGGCTTGCCCTGCTGCTAATGTATTATCGGAACACGTCTTTAGTGCCACAGGTGGTGTACTAACAGACCGTCGCATGCAACTATCCTCCGATAACGTTGACCGGCTTACTTTTCTGAAAATGTTCAAGGCCTGGATCTCGCAGGAATTTGCCACTCCTATTCCAGATTAAATAATTGGTTGGCTACAGTATCCAGGTCTCCTGTTGTGTTCATGTTTCTACTACCTGAACTGTAATCCCTGGGCTCCAACACCGCCAGTTGATGCTCAGGAGTGCAGGATGCACAGTCAAAACACATGACCCAGTGTTATTGGGTTTCAGTAACGTCAGCTGATCCCCAGCTGTGTAGCCGGCAATGTGTGCTGTGACCGCCACGCTGACACAACTACTGAAATTTAAGGGAGCCTGTCCCCCCCCAGGCATTTGTTACCGAAAGAGCCACCTTGTGCAGCAGTAATGCTGCACAAGGAAAAGGTAGCTCTTTTAGTTTAGCTCCTTGCGCACGCAGAACTTAACACATAAAATGTGTCCCCTCATACCGTGAGACCGCCCCGGAGGTGGGACTTTCCTTCATAATGGGACGCAGCACAGCCATCATTCCTAACCCCTTGGCGCCGTGCGCCGCCTCCTCAGCGTTGTTTGAATCTGTCCCGTAGCAGCGCTGTTATTTTATCCCTTGGCCATGCGCACTTACTGCTGCCCGTCTTCTGATATAATTTGTTGTCAGGCTGCCTGCGCCTGTGCGGACACGCTGCCCGAGATCCCGCCTCACAGTCTCTTCTGATTTAATCACACTGCGGGCCTGGGATCCATGGGCATGCGCAGTGCATATCATCACCTCAGGCTCTCACTCATCTCCCTCCGCCTTCTTCAGACTGTGCGCCGTCAGCTGATCCCTAATAGCATGCCACGGCCATGATGCCACACAGTCTGAAGAAGCCGGAAGGAGGGGAGTGAGAAGCGAAGATATGCACTGCGCATGCCCATGGATCCCAGGCCCACAGTGTGATTACATTAGACGACACTGCAAGGTGGGATCTCGGGCAGCGCGGCCACACAGGCACAGCCAGCCTGACAACAAATGATGTCAGAAGACGGGCAGCGGTAAGTGCGCATGGCCAAGGGATAACATAACAGCGCTGGCTACGGGACAGATTCAAACATTGCTGAGGAGGCGGCGCACGGCACCAAGGAGGTAGGAATGACGGCTGTGCTGCGTCCCATTACGAAGTAAAGTCCCACCTCCGGGACGGTCTCACAGTATCAGGGGACACATTTTATAAGTGTTTAGTTCTGCATTTGCAAGGAGCATAATTAAAAGAGCCACCTTTTCCTTTTGCATCCTTAGTGCTGCACAAGATGGCTCTTTCAGCTACAAACGCCTTGGGGGGGTTAAAGGTTCCCTTTCAACTTCCTCCAATCAGGCTTCGGGCTACACTCTGTTCCTCTGCTCCTCCTTGATTCCCTGGGCTCCAACACCGCCAGTTGCTGCCCGGAAGTGCTGTCTGCACAGTCAACAGTTGCTCCTCTGTTATTGGGGTTCAGTAACGCCAGATGCTCCCCTGCTGTGTTGCGGCAATACCTCCAGCCTGCTCCCCTGCTGTCCCTGGGCTCCAACACCGCCAGTTGCTGCCCAGAAGTGCTGTCTGCACAGTCAACAGTTGCTCTTCTGTTATTGGGGTTCAGTAACGCCAGCTGCTCCCCTGCTGTGTTGCAGCAATACCTCCAGCCTGCTCCTCCTGCTGTCCCTGGGCTTCAACACTGCCAGTTGCTGCCCGGAAGTGCTGTCTGCACAGTCAACAGTTGCTCCTCTGTTATTGGGGTTCAGTAATGCCAGCTGCTCCCCTGCTTTGTTGCGGCAATACATCCAGCCTGCTCCTCCTGCTGTCCCTGGGCTCCAACACCGCCAGTTGCTGCCCGGAAGTGCTGTCTGCACAGTCAACAGTTGCTCCTCTGTTATTGGGTTCAGTAACGCCAGATGCTCCCCTGCTGTGTTGCGGCAATACCTCCAGCCTGCTCCTCCTGCTGTCCCTGGGCTCCAACACCGCCAGTTGCTGCCCAGAAGTGCTGTCTGCACAGTCAACAGTTGCTCCTCTGTTATTGGGGTTCAGTAACGCCAGCTGCTCCCCTGCTGTGTTGCAGCAATACCTCCAGCCTGCTCCTCCTGCTGTCCCTGGGCTTCAACACTGCCAGTTGCTGCCCGGAAGTGCTGTCTGCACAGTCAACAGTTGCTCCTCTGTTATTGGGGTTCAGTAATGCCAGCTGCTCCCCTGCTTTGTTGCGGCAATACATCCAGCCTGCTCCTCCTGCTGTCCCTGGGCTCCAACACCGCCAGTTGCTGCCCGGAAGTGCTGTCTGCACAGTCAACAGTTGCTCCTCTGTTATTGGGTTCAGTAACGCCAGCTTCTCCTCTGCTGTGTTGCGGCAATATCTCCAGCCTGCACCTCCTGCTGTCCCTGGGCTTCAACACCGCCAGTTGCTGCCCGGAAGTGCTGTCTGCACAGTCAACAGTTGCTCCTCTGCTATTGGGGTTCAGTAATGCCAGCTGCTCCCCTGGTGTGTTGCAGCAATATCTCCAGCCTGCTCCTCCTGCTGTCCCTGGGCTTCAACACCGCCAGTTGCTGCCCAGAAATGCTGTCTGCACAGTCAACAGTTGCTCCTCTTTTATTGGGGTTCAGTAACAGCAGCTGCTCCCCTGCTGTGTTGCAGCAATACCTCCAGCCTGCTCCTCTGTTATGGACTGGTGATGTAGGAGCGACATGCGACTAGCTCTGAGCAGGTGGTAACTATACAGACCGCAGTTACTGATCTTAACACAGACACTAGCAGTAGCCGTGGGATGTTCCTGTCACTCCCTGGACACCTCGTCACAGCCGCAGAACTAGCTACCCCTAACGGTAGAAACAGGAAAGCTATCTTGCCTCAGAGAAAATCCCCAAAGGATAGGACAGCCCCCCACAAATAATGACTGTGAGAGGAGAAGGAAATGACATACGTAGTATGAAACAAGATTTAGCAAAGGAGGCCACTTCTAGCTAGATAGAATTAGTACAGAACAGAACAATGTGCGGTCAGTAATAAAAACTAGAAAAAGTCCACCGCAGAGAAATGCAAAAATCTCCACACCTGACTAAAGGTGTGGAGGGCAAACTCTGCTGCCCAGAGCTTCCAGCTTAGCTGAATAGGTTCATACTGATAAGCTGGACAAATGAGCAAAACATAGAAAGTGCTGAACAACAAAGTCCACAACAAGTGAACTGCAAAAGAACAAGCAAGGACTTAGCTTTGCTGAACTGGTCAGAGTGTCAGGGAAATCCAAAGAGCCGAGACTCCAGGCTGGAACAATTGACAACTGGCATTGAATGAGGGAACAGGCAGACTAATATAGCCAAGCCAGAAAGATGATCAGTGAAAACAGCTGCTGATGTCAAATCCCAGAAGCAGCCATACCACTCAAAACCACAGGAGGGAGCCCAAGAACAGAATTCACAAAAATGCCACTTACAACCACCGGAGGGAGCCCAAGAGCGGAATTCACAACACTCCTCCTGCTGTCCCTGGGCTCCAACACCGCCAGTTGCTGCCCGGAAGTGCTGTCTGCACAGTCAACAGTTGCTCCTCTGTTATTGGGGTTCAGTAATGCCAGCTGCTCCCCTGCTGTGTTGCGGCAATACCTCCAGCCTGCTCCTCCTGCTGTCCCTGGGCTTCAACACCGCCAGTTGCTGCCCGGAAGTGCTGTCTGCACAGTCAACAGTTGCTCCTCTGTTATTGGGGTTCAGTGCCAGCTGCTCCCCTGCTGTGTTGCGACAATACCTCCAGCCTGCTCCTCCTGCTGTGCATGGGCTTCAACACCACCAGTTGCTGCCCGGAAGTGCTGTCTGCACAGTCAACAGTTGCTCCTCTGTTATTGGGGTTCAGTAACGCCAGCTGCTCCCCTGCTGTGTTGCGGCAATGTGTCCTGCGACCGCCATGCTGACACAACTACTGAAATGTAAGGGAACCTGTCCCACCCAGGCGTTTGTTACTGAAAGAGCCACCTTGTGCAGCAGTAATGCTGCACAAGGAAAAGGTGCCTCTTTTCTTTGTGCTCCTTGCACATGCTGAACCTAACACTTATGAAATGTGTCCCCTTACACTGTGAGACCGTCTCGGAGGTGGGACTTTCCTTCGTAATGGGACGCAGCGCAGCCGTCATTCCTACCCCCTTGGCGCCATGCGCCGCCTCCTCAGCATTGTTTAAATCTGTCCTGTAGCCTGCGCTGTTATGTTATCCTTTGGCCATGCGAATTTAGCTCCGCCCGTCTTCTGACATCATTTGTTGTCAGGCTGCCTGCGCCTGTGCGGCCGTGCTGCCCGAGATCCCGCCTCGCAGTCTCTTCTGATTTAATCACAATGCGGGCTTGGGATCCATGGGCATGCGCAGTGCATATCTTCACCTCAGGCTCTCACTCATTTCCCTCCCCATTCTTCAGACTGTGCGGCGTCAGCTGATCCCTAATAGCATGCCACGGCCATGACGCCGCACAGTCTGAAGAAGCCGGAAGGAGGGGAGTGAGAGGCGAAGATATGCACTGCGCATGCCCATGGATCCCAGGCCCGCAGTGTGATTACATTAGACGACACTGCCAGGCGGGATCTCGGGCAGCGCGGCCGCACAGGCGCAGCCAGCCTGACACCAAATGATGTCAGAAGACGGGCAGCGCTAAGTGCACATGGCCAAGGGATAACATAACAGCACAGGCTCCGAACAGAATCAAACAACGCTGAGGAGGCGGCGCACGGCGCCAAGGGGTTAGGAATGATGGCTGTGCTGCGTCCCATTACGAAGGAAAGTCCCACCTCCAGGACGGTCTCACGGTGTGAGGTTACACATTTCATAAGTGTCTAGTTCTGCGTTTGCAAGGATCATAATTAAAAGAGCCACCTTTTCCTTTTGCAGAATTAGTGCTGTACAAGATGGCTCTTTCAGCTACAAATGCCTGGGGCGGGGGTTAAAGGTTCCCTTTCAACTTGCTCCAATTAGGCCTCGGCCTACACCGCTCCTCCTTGATTCCCTGGGCTCTAACACCGCCAGTTGGTGCCCGGAAGTCCTGGCTGCACAGAGAAAAACACCCGCCACTGTGTCAGTGGGGTTCAGTAACGCCAGCTGTTCCCTTGCTGTGTAGCCAGGAACGTGTCCTGCAAACGCCACCCAGACACAACAGACACTAAGCTGCCTCCAGTGCAGGCTTCGGCCTACACTCTGCTCCTCCTGCTGACCCTGGGCTCTAACACAGCCAATTGGTGCCCGGAAGTGCTGGCTGCACAGAGAAAAACACCTGCCACTGTGTCAGTGGGGTTCAGTAAAGGCAGCTTTTCCCCTGCTGTGTAGCCAGCAACGTGTCCTGCAAACGCCACGCACACACAACAGATATTAAACTGCCTCCAGTGCAGGCTTTGGCCTACACTCTGCTCCTCCAGCTGTCCCTGGGCTCTAAGACCACCAGTTGGTGCTCGGAAGTGCTGGCTGCACAGAGAAAAACACCCACCACTGTGTCAGTGGGATTCAGTAACGCCAGCTGTTCCCCTGCTGTGTAGCCGGCAACATGTCCTGCAAATGGCACGCTGACACAACAGACACTAAGCTGCCTCCAGTGCAGGCTTCGGCCTACACTCTGCTCCTCTGCTTCTCCTGCTGACCCTGGGCTCTAACACTGCCAGTTGGTGCTCGGACGTGCTGGCTGCACAGAGAAAAACACTCGCCACTGTGTCAGTGGGGTTCAGCAACGCCAGATGTTCCCCTGCTGTGTAGCCGGCAACGTGTCCTGCAAACGCCACGCAGACTCAACAGACAATAAGCTGCCTCCAGTGCAGGCTTCGGCCTACACTCTGCTCCTCTGCTTCTCCTGCTGACCCTGGGCTCTATCACCGCCAGTTGGTGCTCGGAAGTGCTAGCTGCACAGAGAAAAACACTCGCCACTGTGTCAGTGGCGTTCAGCAATGCCAGCTGTTCCCCTGCTGTGTAGCCGGCAACGTGTCCTGCAAACGCCACGCAGACACAACAGACACTAAGCTGCCTCCAGTGCAGGCTTTGAACTACACTCTGCTCCTCTGCCCCTCCTTGATTCCCTGGGCTCTAACACCGCCAGTTGGTGCTCAGAAGTGCTGGCTGCACAGAGAAAAACACTCGCCACTGTGTCAGTGGGGTTCAGCAACGCCAGCTGTTCCCCTGCTGTGTAGCCGGCAACGTGTCCTGCAAACGCCACGCAGACACAACAGACACTAAGCTGCCTCCAGTGCAGGCTTTGAACTACACTCTGCTCCTCTGCCCCTCCTTGATTCCCTGGGCTCTAACACCGCCAGTTGGTGCTCAGAAGTGCTGGCTGCACAGAGAAAAACACTCGCCACTGTGTCAGTGGGGTTCAGCAACGCCAGCTGTTCCCCTGCTGTGTAGCCGGCAACGTGTCCTGCAAACGCCACGCAGACACAACAGACACTAAGCTGCCTCCAGTGCAGGCTTTGAACTACACTCTGCTCCTCTGCCCCTCCTTGATTCCCTGGGCTCTAACACCGCCAGTTGGTGCCCGGAAGTGCTGGCTGCACAGAGAAAAACACCCGCCACTGTGTCAGTGGGGTTCAGTAACGCCAGCTGTTCCCCTGCTGTGTAGCCAGCAACGTGTCCTGCAAATGCCACGCAGACACTACAACAAAAATTAAAGGGAACCTGCCCCCCCCAGGCATTTGTAACTATAAGAGCCACCTTGTGCAGCACAAATGCTGCATTTGGACAAGGTGGCTCTTTTTGTTATACTCATTGCACACGCAGAACTAAACACTTATAAAATGTGTCCCCTGATACCGATTAACCGTCCCGGAGGTGTGACTGTCCTTCGTAATGACACGCAGCAAACCCCTTGGTGGCGTGCGCTGCCTCCTCTGCGTTGTTTGAATCTGTCTCGGGGCCTGCGCTGTTATGTTATCCCTTGGCCATGCGTGTTTAGCGCTGCCCGTCTTCTGACATCATTTTTGTTGTCAGGATGGCTGAGCCTGTGTGACCGCCCTGCCCAAGATCACCCCCCTCAGTGTCTTATTTATTCTCACTGCGGGGCTGGGATTCATGGGAATGCACAGTGCATATCTTCGCCTCTCACTCATCTCCTTCCACCTTCTTCAGACTGTGCAGCTTCACGGCCGTGGCATGCGATAAGGGCTCAGCTGACCCGCACAGTCTGAAGCAGGCATAAGGACATGAGTGAGAGGCGAAGATATTTACTGCGCAAAGCCATGAATCCCAGCCCCGCAGTGTGAATAAATCAGAAGACACTGGTATTCATGGGCATGCACAGTAACAGCGCATGGCCAAGGGATAACACAACAGCGCAGACTCCGGAACACAAAAAAGCAACGCTCAGGAGGCTGCGTCCAGCACCAAGGGGGTATTTTTGACAGCGGTGCTGCATCTCATTAAGAAGGAAAGTCCCGCCTCCGAGACGGTTTCATGGTATGAGGGGCAAAATTTTAGAAGTATTTCATTCAGCATGTGCAAGGAACATAATTAAAAGAGCAACCGTTTCCTTGTGCAGCATTGCTGCTGCACAAGGTGGCTCTTCTAGTTACTAACTCCTGGGGGGTTTAAAGGTTCCCTTTCAATTTGCTCCAATTAGGCTTCGGCCTACACTCTGCTCCCCCTGCTGACCCTGGGCTCTAACACCGCCAGTTGGTGCTCAGAAGTGCTGGCTGCACAGAGAAAAACACCCGCCACTGTGCCAGTGGGGTTCAGTAACACCAGCTGTTCCCCTGCTGTATAGCCGGCAACGTGTCCTGCAAATGCCACGCAGACACAACAGACACTAAGCTGCCTCCAGTGCAGACTTCGGCCTACACTCTGCTCCTCCTGCTGTCCCTGGGCTCTAACACCACCAGTTGGTGCTCGGAAGTGCTGGCTGCACAGAGAAAAACACCCGCCACTGTGTCAGTGGGATTCAGTAATGCCAGCTGTTCCCCTGCTGTGTAGCCGGCAACATGTCCTGCAAACGGCACGCTGACACAACAGACAATAAGCTGCCTCCAGTGCAGGCTTTGAACTACACTCTGCTCCTCTGCCCCTCCTTGATTCCCTGGGCTCTAACACCGCCAGTTGGTGCTCAGAAGTGCTGGCTGCACAGAGAAAAACACTCGCCACTGTGTCAGTGGGGTTCAGCAACGCCAGCTGTTCCCCTGCTGTGTAGCCGGCAACGTGTCCTGCAAACGCCACGCAGACACAACAGACACTAAGCTGCCTCCAGTGCAGGCTTTGAACTACAATCTGCTCCTCTGCCCCTCCTTGATTCCCTGGGCTCTAACACCGCCAGTTGGTGAACGGAAGTGCTGGCTGCACAGAGAAAAACACCCGCCACTGTGTCAGTGGGGTTCAGTAACGCCAGCTGTTCCCCTGCTGTGTAGCCGGCAACGTGTCCTGCAAACGCCACGCAGACACTACAACAAAAATTAAAGGGAACCTGCCCCCCCCCAGGCATTTGTAACTATAAGAGCCACCTTGTGCAACACAAATGCTGCATTTGGACAAGGTGGCTCTTTTTGTTCAGAAAGTATCGGTATCGGAAAGTATCGACCGATACCGTCAAAGTATCGGATCTAATCCGATACCGATACCCGATCCCAATGCAAGTCAATGGGACGAAAATATTGGAATTAAAATAAACCCTTTCTTTCCTTGTAGGTTAATTCTACATGAAGGAAAACAACTAAGAGTAATGTAGGATGTATTGGGGGAGGTGGCGGAGACATTAAAGGCACAGAGGTTTAGCCCAATCAAATAGAATAGCAGGATTTTTATATTTTTTATGACGTTCGGCGTTAGAAAGATTTTTACTATGTTAACTATTTATTTATTTTGCCAGATATTGATGTTTCACTACTTCCACGCCCTTCACCTTCTTTTTTACTTCTCCCACACTTTCTTCTTCATTATCCTCATCATCAGCTTCTTTGACATCAACTTCTTCACCTTATTCATCTTCTTCTTCATCTTCTATTATTTTTTTTCTTACATTGTTCATATTCTTTTTATTTAACTATTATCTTCTTCGTATTCAACTTCTTCATCATATTCTTATTTGTGACAGGCATTCCCGTAGTTGTTATCTATAAAAGTTTGAAGATTACACCTTTCGTTCTGCCTGTCACAAAAGAGTTACATTTGTCCGCGTTCAGTTTGGCCTGCAGCATCAGGCTTTATCCAGGGGCACCACGAGGAGGAACGGACTCACCCCCATACACTGCTTAGTCTTCTTCTGCTTATAATTTAGATAATATCTTTTGCTCTGATATTTAGTGTTATGCTTAATGTTCTTCTGCTCTTTGTTCTGCAGCCTCTTGTTCTTCTGCTTCTCGGTCTTCCAGGTCGTCGTCGTCTCCATGGTCGTCGTCTCCGGGGTTGTCATCATCGGGGTCGTCTTCAGGGTCATCGTCTCCAGGGTCGTCGTCATCTCGGTGGTTGTCGTCTCTGGTGTCGTCATCATCTTAGGGGTGGTCTTCCGGGTCATCGTCTTTAGGGTCTTGAACTTGGAAATGTAGCAGAAGGTACAAGAAGGCTGAGAAAATGCCGAGAACCAGCTGACGGTACTGGAACCCGGATGGGTAGCCGAAGGTCCAAGAGCCAATGGAACTACCGAGGACCAGCTGACGTTACTGGAACCCGGTTACTAAGCAGGAGGTACCCGTGCCTGAAAGCACTACCAAGGACCACCTGACGTTGGTGGAACTCGGATACCCAGAAGGAGGCACCTAAGCCAAAGGCTCTGCCCGGAACCAGCTGACGGTGCTGGAACCAGGATGGGGACCTATTCAAGCTTGTCTTCCTAGAGCCCCAACTAGCAGTTTTGGAGCAAAGGGTCAGCAGGGGGAGCAGAGTGTAGGCCGAAGCCTGCACTGGCGGCAGCTTTGGGTCTGTTGTGTCTGCGTGGCTGTTGCAGGACACGTTGCCGGCTACACAGCAGGGGAACAGCTGGCGGTGCTGAACCCCACTGACACATTGGCGAGGTGTTTGGCTCTGTGCAGCCAGCACATCTGGGCCCCAACTGTCGGTGTTAGAGCCCAGGGTCAGCAGGAGGAGGAGAGGGAGCGGAGTGTAGGCCGAAGCCTAATTGAACCAATTTCAAAGGTAACCTTTAACCCCCCTCAGGTGTTACAAACTAGGAGAGCCACAGCTTATGCAGCAGTAATGCTGCACAAGTCAAAGGTTGCTCTTTTAATTTTGCTCCTTGCACACGCTGAAAGGAACACGTATAACATTTAGGCCCTTACACAGTCAAACTGATTTTGAGGCGTGAGTTCCCTTCGTAAAGAGACGCAGTACAGCTGGCAAAAATGCCACCTTGGTGCTTTGCGCGGCCTCCTGAGCATCGTTATTTGTTGCACAGGAGTCTGCGCTGTCGTGTTATCCCTTGGCCTTGCGCTGTTAGCGCTGCCCGTCCTCTGACATCATTTCATGTCGGCCGGTGCGGTTTGCGATGACCATGAATCCCAGCCCCGCAGTGTCTTAACATTGTTAAAACACTGCGGGGCTGGGATTCATGGCCTGGCGCAGTACATATGTTCGCCTCTCGCTTGGGTTCTTACACCCGCTTCAGACTATGCGGCGTCAGCTGATCCCTTATCGCATGCCACGGCCATGAAGACGCACAGTCCAAAGAAGGCGGAAGGAGATGAGGGACAGGCGAAGAAATGCACCGTTCATGCCCGTCAATCACACCCTCGCAGTCCAAATAAATAAGACACCGAGGGGCGTTGTGTGGGGCAAGGCGGCCGCAGAGGCGCAGGCAGCCAAACAATGATGCCAGAAGATGGGCAGTGCTACCAAGGAGCTTGTTGCGTGTCAATACAAAGGAAAATCACACCTGAGGGACGTTTTAATGGTCGCAGAGGACTCATTTTAGACGTGTTCAGTTCAACATGGGCAAGGAGAATAAGTTTCTGAGCCACCTTGCACACATGCAGCGTTACTGCCGTACAAGGTGGCTGTAAAACATAGAAACACCTGGGGGAGGGGGGACAGGTTTCCTTCAATTTCAGTTCTTGTGTCTGTGTGGCTGTTGCAGGACACGTTGCCGGCTACACAGCAGGGGAACAGCTGGCGGTGCTGAACCCCACTGACACATTGGCGAGGTGTTGGCTCTGTGCAGCCAGCACATCTGGGCCCCAACTGGCGGTGTTAGAGCCCAGGGTCAGCAGGAGGAGGAGAGGGAGCAGAGTGTAGGCCAAAGCCTGCACTGGAGCAAGTTGAAAGGGAACCTTTAACCCCCCCCCCAGGCGTTTGCAGCTGAAAGACCCATCGTGTACAGCACTAATGCTGGAAAAGGTAAACTTAGCTCTTTTAATTATGGTCCTTGCACATGCTGAACCTAACACTTATGAAATGTGTCCCCTCCTACCGTGATACCGTCCGGTTGGTGGAACTTTCCTTTGTCATGTGACGCAGCACAGCCGTCATTCTTACCCCCTTGGCGCCGTGCGCCGCCTCCTCAGCGTTGTTTGAATCAGTCCCAGAGCCTGCGCTGTTAGGTTAGCCCTTGGCCATGCACACATTTTGCGCTGCCCGTCTTCTGACATCATTTGGTGTCAGACTGGCTGCGCCTGTGCGGCTGCGCTGGCCGAGATCCCGCCTCGCAGTGTCGTCTAATGTAATCCCACCGCAGGCCTGGAATCCGTGGCCATGCGCAGTGCATATCCTTACCTCTCACTCCCCTCCCTACGGCTTCTTCAGACTGTGCGGTGTCACGGCCGTGGCATGCTATTAGGGATCAGCTGACACCGCACAGTCTGAAGAAGCCGTAGGGAGATGAGTGAGAGGCGGAGGTTCAGATATGCACTGCGCATGTCCATGGATCCCAGGCCCGCGGTGGGATTACATTTCCTGCACAAGGTGGCTCTTTCAGTAACAAATGCCTTGGGGGGGGGGACAGGTTCCCTTACATTTCAGTTGTTGTGTCAGCGTGGCGGTCGCAGGACACATTGCCGGCTACACAGCTGGGGATCAGCTGACGTTACTGAAACCCAATAACACTGGGTCGTATGTTTTGACTGTGCAGACGACACTTCTGAGCCTCAACTGGCGGTGTTGGAGCCCAGGAATTTAAGTTCAGGTGGTAGAAAGATGAACACAACAGGAGACCTGGATAACGTATACAGTGACCTAATTATTTAATCAGGAGGAGGAGTGGCAAATTCCTGCGAGATCCAGGCCTTGTTCATTTTCAGGAAAGTAAGCCGGTCAACGTTATCGGAGGATAGTCGCATGCGACGGTCAGTTAGTACACCACCTGCAGCACTAAAGACACGTTCCGATAATACACTGGCCGCAGGGCAAGACAGCACCTCCAATGCATACTGGCTTAGCTCTGGCCATGTATCCAGCTTTGAGACCCAAAACTTGAAAGGGGAAGAGCCGTCTGGGAGTACAGCAAGAGGGCAAGACATGTAGTCTGTCACCATCTGACGGAACCGTTGCCTCCTGCTGACTGGAGCCGTCTGTGATGGTGTAGACTTTTGTGGGGGGCACAGAAAACTGTGCCACAGCTGGGCCATACTGGTCTTGCCTTGGGCAGAGGCACTGCTACTGCTCCCTCTTTGTGCAGAGCCTCCTCCACTGCCTGGACGCACTGAGCTGCTTTGTAATGCACTAGCAGCACTTCTCTCAGTTGGAATGGAGAAGATGATGGAATTGACCAGTGTGTCTTGGTACTCCCGCATTTTTCGCTCCCGGTTCAACGGTGTGATGAGGCTTTCTACGTTGTCCCGGTAGCGAGGATCGAGGAGGGTGAACACCCAATAATCAGACATGTTGAGAATGTGGGCGATGCGGCGGTCGTTTCTCAGGCACTGCAGCATGTAATCCACCATGTGCTGCAGACTGCCAACTGCCCAAGAAACGCTGTCCCCTGCTGGAGGCGTGATCTCTGCCTGCTCGTCATCACCCCACCCTCGCTGTACACACTGAGTACTGGACAATTCGGTAACTCCCTCCTCTGGACGGACGTCTTCCTCCTCCATTGACTCCTCCTCATCCTCCTCACAAACTGTCCCCTGCCTACGCGTTTGTGAGGAACCACGTGGCGCTGACTGTCCAGAAGATGATGGAAATGGTGAATCCTCATCCTCCACCTCTTCCACAACATCATCCCTTAGCGCTTGCAGTGATTTTTCAAGCAGGCAGATAAGGGGGACAGTCATGCTGACTAGTGCATCATCTGCACTCGCCATCCGCGTGGAATAATCAAAGGGACGCAAAACCTGGCAGACGTCATTCATAGTGGCCCACTCTGTGGTTGTGAAGTCTGTACGGCGCTGACTGCGACTTTTTTGCGCCTGAAGCAGCTGGTACTCCATTACAGCTTGCTGCTGCTCACACAACCGCTCCAACATATGTAACGTGGAATTCCACCTGGTAGGTAGGTCACATATGATGCGATGTTCCGGCAGGCGGTGTCGGCGCTGCAGAGCCGCAATGCGCGCTTTTGCCGTGCTGGAACGCCGCAAGTGAGCACACTCTAGGCGGACCTTGTGCAGCAGTGCATCAAGATCCGGATAGTCCCTCAAAAAGCTCTGCACGACCAAATTGAGCACATGTGCCAGACATGGGATGTGAGTGAGGTTGCCGAGGCCCAGAGCTGCCACCAGATTTCGGCCATTATCACACACTACCATGCCTGGCTGGAGATTCGCTGGCACAAACCACACATCGCTCTCCTGCTTGATGGCATTCCAGAGCTCCTGCGCTGTGTGGCTACGATTCCCCAAAAAAATTAATTTCAACACGGCCTGTTGACGTTTGGCCACGGCTGTGCTCATGTCGGTCGTAACAGGTACACGTTCATCACGGGTCCATGTGGAGGTGGACTGTGACGGCTCCTGCAGCGATGATTCTGAGGAACTGGTGTAAGAGGAGGAGTCAATGCGTACAGAATGGATTCCTGCAATCCTTGGAGTGGGCAGGACACGTCCTGCGCCACTCGCACGGTCTGTACCTGGCTCAACGACATTAACCCAATGGGCAGTGAGGGAAAGGTATCGCCCCTGTCCATGTTGACTGGTCCACGCATCGGTGGTGAGGTGGACCTTGCTACTGACGGCGTTCAGAAGCGCGTGTTTTATGTGTCCCTCCACATGCTTGTGCAGGGCAGGGACGGCTTGCCTGCTGAAGTAAAAGCGGCTGGGCACATTGTACTGTGGGACTGCCAATGACATCAAGTCACGGAAGCTGTCAGTCTCCACCAGCCTGAATGACAGCATTTCCAGTGACAGCAGTTTGGCAATGCCTGCAGTCAGAGCCTGTGCTCGTGGGTGGTTTGACGAGAAAGGCCGCCTTTTCTCCCATGCCTGTACTACCGATGGCTGTAGACTGGGCTGGGAGTGTGTGGATGACTGGGAAAGTGGTGCTGCGGGTGGAATTACAGCGGGTCTCTGGACAACAGGGCCAGAGGTTCTTCCACGGCGATCCTGGGAGGAAGCCGAACCAGCTGCGTGTGAGCTAGAGGAAGAGGCAACACGAGCTGAAGAGGTGGTAGCTGCCGCTGTTGGTTGGCCTACCTCTTCAGTGTGTTTTTCTAACTCCGCCGGGTGCCTGTTGCGCACATGTTTCCACATGTTGGAGGTATTGAGGTTGCTGACATTTCGACCTCTTTTGACTTTTTGATGACACACGTTGCATCTGACATAGCAAATGTCATCTGCAACTGTGTCAAAAAAGGACCAGGCACTGCAAGTCTTGGGAGCGCCCTTTTTGGCTTTTGGAAGAGACATGCTCCTAACGGGTGCCAAAGCGGAGGCTGCAGGATCCGCAGTCTTCCCCCTCCCTCTCCCTCTTTGGGCCGTACGGGGAATCTCTTCCTCAGAGCTGCTCCCACCACCTTCCTGTCCCTCACGCCAAGATGGGTCGAGGACCTCATCATCTACACTACCCTCTGCCCCCAACTGCTCCTCCTGGGTAGTCTCAGCAGCAGAGCACGCACCAGTAAGTGGCACCTGAGTGTCATCATCAGCTGATGCGGCCTGCGATGTGGTGACCGGAGCCACTGGCCCACCCGCCTCTTCAGAGGAAGACAGAAAAAGCTGTTGGGCATCACTGCACCCTGCCTCTTCTTCCATTTCTCCAATGCTGCTTGGCTGGCCCCCTGTTTCCAAGCCAAGAGATTCAGAGAACAGAAGTAGAGACGGCTCCTGTCCTGGGCTCTCTGTCTGCCTGGGCAATTTGGCAGGTGGTGAAGAGACAGATGGCTGCTCTCCAGTGCTCTGTGTCTGAGAGGATGTGGCACTAATGGAAGTTGATGCATTAGCTGCCATCCATCTGACAACAGCTTCAATTTGGTCTTGACGCAGCAGCGGTGTACGGCGCTCTGACACAAAGCTGCGCATGAACGACTGTTGCCTGGTGAAAGTGGGTGCTGATGAGTCACCGGTGCCCGCAGCAGGCACAGAATCCCCACGTCCCCTCCCTGCTCCGCGCCCACGCCCACGCCCACGTGCCTTACTCACTGCCTTCTTCATCTTGGTTGACTGATAAAGATAAGCAGAAAAGTACTAACGGATTTGTGTGCTTATTCCTGAGCAACTCCTCCTAACAGGTATAAGAAACACTAATTTTCTAAAGTGTGGACTAGACTTTAATATGAGCTAATGTGGCCTACAGAAATGTAAAGTGGTGTAACTGGTGTGTTTGGTGAACTTTATTATTTATTTCTTTTTTGGGGGCTGAACTGACAACAGATAGAGCTGCAGTCACACAGAGACCGTGCAGACAGACGTTAACGGCGCTGCAAGGCCCAAAAACCCTCCTCTACTTTATCCTATGTAGTGTTTTTCCACAAATTAGCTGGAGACGGGTGGAAAGACACTAATAGGATTTTTTTAAATTAATTAGCAGCAGACTACACTACTTGAAAAAAAATTAAAATTGATTTGGCGGTATGACGCAGTGAACAACCCTGAGCTGGAGACAACCAGGCTACGGCTGCTCACAGACTACAGGGCGAGCTGCAGTCACACGGAGACCGTGCAGACAGCCGTAAACGGCGCTGCAAGGCCCAAAAACCCTCCTCTACTTTATCCTATGTAGTGTTTTTCCACAAATTAGCTGGAGACGGGTGGAAAGACACTAATAGGATTTTTTTAAATTAATTAGCAGCAGACTACACTACTTGAAAAAAAATTAAAATTGATTTGGCGGTATGACGCAGTGAACAACCCTGAGCTGGAGACAACCAGGCTACGGCTGCTCACAGACTACAGGGCGAGCTGCAGTCACACGGAGACCGTGCAGACAGCCGTAAACGGCGCTGCAAGGCCCAAAAACCCTCCTCTACTTTATCCTATGTAGTGTTTTTCCACAAATTAGCTGGAGACGGGTGGAAAGACACTAATAGGATTTTTTTAAATTAATTAGCAGCAGACTACACTACTTGAAAAAAAATTAAAATTGATTTGGCGGTATGACGCAGTGAACAACCCTGAGCTGGAGACAACCAGGCTACGGCTGCTCACAGACTACAGGGCGAGCTGCAGTCACACGGAGACCGTGCAGACAGCCGTAAACGGCGCTGCAAGGCCCAAAAACCCTCCTCTACTTTATCCTATGTAGTGTTTTTCCACAAATTAGCTGGAGACGGGTGGAAAGACACTAATAGGATTTTTTTGAATAAATTAGCAGCAGACTACACTACTTGAAAAAAAAAAAAAAAAAAAAAAAAGAACAGTATGAGGCAATGAACCACCCTCCCTGAACTGAATACAACCAGCTATGGATGGCCTATGTGGCTGCACTCAGACTAGAGAGTGGGCTGCACTCACACACACACACACACACAGACCTTGCAGATCGCTGTGAAAACAGCGCTACAAGGCAAAAGCAAGGTGAATAGTAGGTGAACACAGCGGTTGCTAAATTAGCCTTTGGAAAGCACAAAGAAGCAAATCACTATCTCTAAACTGTCCCTCAGTCAGCAAACAGCGTCCTGTCACTAACTGAATTCACAGCAGAATGATCGCAAAATGGCGCCAGCGACTTTTAAACTGCATCATGACATCATTTCAGCAGCCAATCACAGCCTTGCCAGTAGTTTCATGCCCTCCATGCTAAACAGGATGTGCCCACACTTGGAATCATTCTCATTGGCTGAATTTCGGAATTTTGAATCTGGGAACTTCCGATTCCGGTATCCGATACGCGGCAAGTATCGGAATCCCGGTATCGGAATTCCGATACCGCAAGTATCGGCCGATACCCGATACTTGCGGTATCGGAATGCTCAACACTAGTGAGTACTGATCAATTGTATATTGTACCTGGCATACGCTTGAACTCTCTTCAAGGAGACTGTAATGTCCTGGTATGCCCAAGGAAACAGCAAAAGTAGACAAGAAAGAAGACGTGACTGTGAATAGCGAAAGAATTAACCTGGTTGATTGTGTTATTGTTGCTTCAGTTTAAAAGAACTACCGAATCATGAACTAGGCATGGTCAGAACTTCCCTGTAGCTCCTTAGGTGCTTCCTACTGGTTTTATAAGTAACCACTAAAGAAATTGTTTATTGATGTTTGCACTAAAGTATGTTTATCTTAAAGAGAGTTTCAATTCCTCCCATAAAGAGAAGCCAAAGTTTATATCTATTTAACCTGTTACATGCATTTTCCAAAAATTTGTATGCTTTTTTCCTAACCTGTTATTGTTGTTTTCTTTTCCCAGTCTATGAGTACTGGATTTAATGGGGAGTAGTGTGACACCCCAGGTTCCTGGTTGTCACAGTGACATTGCTTTCCTCACGGGGAGAGTGATGTCACGCTTGGAAGCAAGGAAGGATCTTCTTTATCAGGTAAACAGAAACATGCAACATGTTCACACTCCAGGCCAGAAGGAGGAGCTCTGATCCAGCTTGTGGGTGGCTCCACTATATATATTCTGGTCTGGAGGGAAAGTCAGTTAGTTTGTGTCAGAGAGACAGAGGAGAAGGGAGTAAAGGGGCCCTGAAGCCATGAGGGTGCTACAGCTCCTGAAAGGAAAGAGATGGAACAGAACGCTGAACAAGCTGTAGAGAGTGTGGAGGGGAAGAGAAGTGCAGGTGAGTAAAGAACTAGGGGATTAGTTGCGACTGAGCTACCACCCAACTGAGCGCAGATACCGGTAGCCGGAAGGCCGGGGTTGTGTCATACTCCAAGTGGCACAGCAGAAACTGGCAGGACAGCTGGATTACAAGCCACCATAGAGCCCGGGTCATGATAGAGATCCTGTAAAAAAGGCTCCAGCTACCTGTCATACAGGTAGTGTCCTACTAACCTGGAGGACAGAGAGAACAAGTGAGGACATTGTGAAAGGCTTAAGGCAGCAAGGGACTACACCACAGTGCTAGAAGGAAGGCTTCTAACCTCACCTGGCAAGGGGGACTCCCAACTCGCTTCCAAACCGGCTGGACCTTACCTGCACCTGTGATCCGGTACCCTGGACTGCGGCTGCCTAAATCCTTCAGTAAACCACGTAAAGAGACTGCAAACCTGTGTCCTTCGTTTCTTGCTGTACCACCCACCATCCTCATCTATACACTGGAATCCCTGTGGGAAGCCATACCATCTTATCTGCCATAACAACACCCAAGCGGACCCCTTTAAAGCAGCGTCGGTCATCACTGACCAAGAACCGCAGGTGGCATCATGAACAAATTTTACTCACAAAACCCCTTTAAGGACATTCCCTTTTACTTGGGCACCCAGGGCTACGGACCGGATTGCCGCCACCGTGACATCCCCTTTAAGTACCGGACCCGGTACCAAGTACCCCTCAGCCCTGGCGGGCGTTCCACCTCTGACTTCCCTGCGGCGACACACATGCAGCGCGTCTTTGCGGACCACAGCATGTCTATTTATCTTGCGAAGACGCTCCATCTCCACAAGATAAATGTCACCAGTGCAATGTATTGGACGCGGTGATTCCGCACGGTTCAATGAACACATGAGGAATCACCTACGTTCAAAAGCTGGCAGCACTTTGGATGGAGTGGACAAGTGACCGTGAGAAAAGTAGAGGATAGACCGTCATGCATTCAGGCAGGGATCACTATAAAAAAATGTATCAAATTGTATTAGACTAGATGTAAACCACACAAAAATATTAAAAAAACATTTAAAAAAATGCAAAATCATGCCTTGTGTGGACAGGGGCTGTGAAACACCGGCCAACACCCGAAAAGTTTAGTCCCAATGGGCTTAGTACCAAATAATTAGGCTGTTATTGTGTAGTGGCAACTAAACATTATAGCTCCATTGCAATGCCATTTAAATAGCAAAAACCATTATTATACAGTTATATATACATTATCTTTACATGATTTCTAAGTAGAAAGAAAGCACCAATGAATAATGTCTGACCAATAAGAAGGTAATGATTGGTACCCAATATAAATGTTACCTAACATTGAGCGCAAACCAAAGTCATGCTATCAATAGCCCGCATAGTCAGGTGCAAAACATCCAAAACTTATTGGGTACAATACTTCATTAGTCCACAATATTCCCAAATATATATATGGGTATGTTTCCACGGTCAATAAACGCTGCGGATTGCATGCTGCATACAGCTGCAGCGACCCATCCGCAGCATCCAGTTGTTACAGCATAGTGGAAGGGATTCCATGAAATCCCATCTCCTCTATGTGTGCATGGACGCCTCTGGATTACCTGCAGAGACGCACATGTGGCGAGTCTTTCTAGACCACAGTATGTCTTTTTATCTTGTGGAAATGCCGTTACTGACCATGGAAACATACCCTAAGGTGAGCTTAAATATATGGAAAATACCCATAGTGGATATGCTCATGGAGCAAAACACATAGCAGCATATTACAACATGTTGCTGATGTAGAGGTTAGGTCTGGCTCCTGTTAGCCCAATGCGTGTTGTCACTAGAGTGACTTTATCAGGGGCTGTGTGTGTGGCACCCCAGGAGTTCGGGTACCACAGTGGTGCTGCCTTCCTCTAAGGGAGGGTAGTGCCATGCCTGCAGACAAGTGAGATCCCTTTGGCAGGTAAGCTGTACACAAAACACATTCTAACTCCAGGCCAGAAAGGGAGCTCAAAAAGCACAGTACGGCCGAGAAATCGCCCCTTCCTACTCTCTGTCACTGCCCCCTCCAGTCAGCGCTCACACAGGGTTAATGGCTGCATTACATCACGTTATGCCGTGGTGTAACGCAGTCCGTTAACGCTGCTATTAACCCTGTGTGACCAACTTTTTACTATTGATGCTGCCTATACAGCATCAATAGTAAAAAGATCTAATGTTACAAATCAGAAAAAAAATTAAAAATCATTATATACTCACCTTCCGGCACCTTTCCTGCTTATCGCGACGCTCCGGGCCATGCATTGCGGTCTCGCGAGATGATGACGTAGCAGTCTCACGAGACCGCTAAGTCATCTGGGCAATTTTGCAATGCATCGCTGGGAACAGAAGCTGGCAGCCGCATCACGCACATAGGGACAGCTTCGCTGGACGCCGGAGGGTGAGTATATAACTATTTTTTTATTTTCATTCTTTTCTTAACAGGAATATGGTGCCCACAGTGCTATATAGTACTTGGGCTGTGTTATATACTGCGAGGCTGCTATATACTACGTGGGCAGTGTTATATACTGTGTGGCCTGTGTTATATACTGCGTGGGCAGTGTTATATACTACGTGGGCAATTTTATATACTACGTGGGCTGTGTTATATACTATGTGGTCTGTGCTATATACTGCGTAGATGCTATATATTACATGGGCTGTGTTATATACTACGTGGCAGTGTTATATACTACGTGGGCTGTGTTATATACTGCGTGGCAGTGTTATATACTACATGGGCAGTGTTATATACTATGTGGGCTGTGTTATATACTACGTGGGCTGTGTTATATACTGCGTGGAGGCTCTATATTACATGAGCTGTGTTATATACTACGTGGGCTGTGTTATATACTACGTGTGCAGTGTTATATACTAAGTAGGCAGTGTTATATACTACGTGGGCAGTGTTATATACTACGTGGGCTGTGTTATATACTACGTGGGCTGTGTTATATACTGCGTGGAGGCTCTATATTACATGAGCTGTGTTATATACTATGTGGCAGTGTTATATACTACGTGGGCTGTGATATATACTATGAGTGCAGTGCTATATACTAAGTAGGCAGTGTTATATACTACGTGGGCAGTGTTATATACTACGTGGGCTGTGTTATATACTGAGTGGGCTGTGTTATATAATAAGTGGGCAGTGTTATATACCACGTGGGTAGTGTTATATACTATGTTGACAGTGTTATATACTTCGTGTGCAGTGTTATATACTATGTGTGCAGTGTTATATACTACGTGGGCTGTGTTATATACTACATGCACAGTGTTATATACTGTGTGGGCTGTGTTATATGCTGCATGGGCTGTGTTATATACTGCGTGGCAGTGTTATATACTACATGGGCAGTGTTATATACTATGTGGGCTGTGTTATATACTACGTGGGCTGTGTTATATACTGCATGGAGGCTCTATATTACATGAGCTGTGTTATATACTACGTGGGCTGTGTTATATACTACGTGTGCAGTGTTATATACTAAGTAGGCAGTGTTATATACTACGTGGGCAGTGTTATATACTATGTGGGCAGTGTTATATACTACGTGGGCTGTGTTATATACTATGTGGGCTGTGTTATATACTGCGTGGAGGCTCTATATTACATGAGCTGTGTTATATACTACGTGGCAGTGTTATATACTACATGGGCTGTGTTATATACTATGTGTGCAGTGCTATATACTAAGTAGGCAGTGTTATATACTACGTGGGCAGTGTTATATACTGTGTGGCCTGTGTTATATACTGCGTGGGCAGTGTTATATACTACGTGGGCAATTTTATATACTACGTGGGCTGTGTTATATACTATGTGGTCTGTGCTATATACTGCGTAGATGCTATATATTACATGGGCTGTGGTATATACTACGTGGCAGTGTTATATACTACATGGGCTGTGTTATATACTGTGTGGAAGTGTTATATACTACATGGGCAGTGTTATATACTATGTGGGCTGTGTTATATACTACGTGGGCTGTGTTATATACTACATGCACAGTGTTATATACTGTGTGGGCTGTGTTATATGCTGCATGGGCTGTGTTATATACTGCGTGGCAGTGTTATATACTACATGGGCAGTGTTATATACTATGTGTGCAGTGCTATATACTAAGTAGGCAGTGTTATATACTACGTGGGCAGTGTTATATACTGTGTGGCCTGTGTTATATACTGCGTGGGCAGTGTTATATACTACGTGGGCAATTTTATATACTACGTGGGCTGTGTTATATACTATGTGGTCTGTGCTATATACTGCGTAGATGCTATATATTACATGGGCTGTGTTATATACTACGTGGCAGTGTTATATACTACGTGGGCTGTGTTATATACTGCGTGGCAGTGTTATATACTACATGGGCAGTGTTATATACTATGTGGGCTGTGTTATATACTACGTGGGCTGTGTTATATACTGTGTGGAGGCTCTATATTACATGAGCTGTGTTATATACTACGTGGGCTGTGTTATATACTACGTGTGCAGTGTTATATACTAAGTAGGTAGTGTTATATACTACGTGGGCAGTGTTATATACTACGTGGGCTGTGTTATATACTACGTGGGCTGTGTTATATACTGCGTGGAGGCTCTATATTACATGAGCTGTGTTATATACTACGTGGCAGTGTTATATACTACGTGGGCTGTGATATATACTATGAGTGCAGTGCTATATACTAAGTAGGCAGTGTTATATACTACGTGGGCAGTGTTATATACTACGTGGGCTGTGTTATATACTGAGTGGGCTGTGTTATATAATAAGTGGGCAGTGTTATATACCACGTGGGTAGTGTTATATACTATGTTGACAGTGTTATATACTTCGTGTGCAGTGTTATATACTATGTGTGCAGTGTTATATACTACGTGGGCTGTGTTATATACTACATGCACAGTGTTATATACTGTGTGGGCTGTGTTATATGCTGCATGGGCTGTGTTATATACTGCGTGGCAGTGTTATATACTACATGGGCAGTGTTATATACTATGTGGGCTGTGTTATATACTACGTGGGCTGTGTTATATACTGCATGGAGGCTCTATATTACATGAGCTGTGTTATATACTACGTGGGCTGTGTTATATACTACGTGTGCAGTGTTATATACTAAGTAGGCAGTGTTATATACTACGTGGGCAGTGTTATATACTATGTGGGCAGTGTTATATACTACGTGGGCTGTGTTATATACTATGTGGGCTGTGTTATATACTGCGTGGAGGCTCTATATTACATGAGCTGTGTTATATACTACGTGGCAGTGTTATATACTACATGGGCTGTGTTATATACTATGTGTGCAGTGCTATATACTAAGTAGGCAGTGTTATATACTACGTGGGCAGTGTTATATACTGTGTGGCCTGTGTTATATACTGCGTGGGCAGTGTTATATACTACGTGGGCAATTTTATATACTACGTGGGCTGTGTTATATACTATGTGGTCTGTGCTATATACTGCGTAGATGCTATATATTACATGGGCTGTGGTATATACTACGTGGCAGTGTTATATACTACATGGGCTGTGTTATATACTGTGTGGAAGTGTTATATACTACATGGGCAGTGTTATATACTATGTGGGCTGTGTTATATACTACGTGGGCTGTGTTATATACTACATGCACAGTGTTATATACTGTGTGGGCTGTGTTATATGCTGCATGGGCTGTGTTATATACTGCGTGGCAGTGTTATATACTACATGGGCAGTGTTATATACTATGTGGGCTGTGTTATATACTACGTGGGCTGTGTTATATACTGCGTGGAGGCTCTATATTACATGAGCTGTGTTATATACTACGTGTGCAGTGTTATATACTAAGTAGGCAGTGTTATATACTACGTGGGCAGTGTTATATACTACGTGGGCTGTGTTATATACTACGTGGGCTGTGTTATATACTGCGTGGAGGCTCTATATTACATGAGCTGTGTTATATACTACGTGGCAGTGTTATATACTACGTGGGCTGTGATATATACTATGAGTGCAGTGCTAAATACTAAGTAGGCAGTGTTATATACTACGTGGGCAGTGTTATATACTATGTGGGCTGTGTTATATACTGAGTGGGCTGTGTTATATAATACATGGGCAGTGTTATATACCATGTGGGTAGTGTTATATACTATGTTGACAGTGTTATATACTTCGTGTGCAGTGTTATATACTATGTGTGCAGTGTTATATACTACGTGGGCTGTGTTATATACTACATGCACAGTGTTATATACTGTGTGGGCTGTGTTATATGCTGCATGGGCTGTGTTATATACTGCGTGGCAGTGTTATATACTACATGGGCAGTGTTATATACTATGTGGGCTGTGTTATATACTACGTGGGCTGTGTTATATACTGCGTGGAGGCTCTATATTACATGAGCTGTGTTATATACTACGTGGGCTGTGTTATATACTACGTGTGCAGTGTTATATACTAAGTAGGCAGTGTTATATACTATGTGGACAGTGTTATATACTACGTGGGCTGTGTTATATACTACATGGGCTGTGTTATATACTGCGTGGAGGCTCTATATTACATGAGCTGTGTTATATACTACGTGGCAGTGTTATACCGTATACTACGTGGGCAGTGTTATATACTATGTGGGCTGTGTTATATACTGAGTGGGCTGTGTTATATAATACGTGGGCAGTGTTATATACCACGTGGGTAGTGTTATATACTATGTTGACAGTGTTATATACTTCGTGTACAGTGTTATATACTTTGTGTGCAGTGTTATATACTATGTGTGCAGTGTTATATACTACGTGGGCTGTGTTATATACTACATGCACAGTGTTTTATACTGTGTGGGCTGTGTTATATGCTGCATGGGCTGTGTTATATACTATGTGCGCAGTGTTATATACTGAGTGGGCTGTGTTATATACTACATGGCTGTATTATATACTATGTGGCTGTGTTATATACTACGTGGCTCCTATATACTACATGGCTGTGCTATATACTACGTGGATGTCTGTGTTACGTGGCCTCTGCTATATGCTATGTGGCTGCTATATATATACATACATAAATACATATTCTAGAATACCCGATGCGTTAGACTTGGGCCGCCATCTAGTAATGTATATAAGGCCAGGGTCACACTTGCGAGAAGCTCGCACAAGTCTCGCACCTCAATACCCGGCACTGCCACCTGCACTCAGGACCAGAGTGTGTGGCTGAATGCTCTGGTCCGAGTGCTGGCAGCAGTGCCGGGATATAGAGGCGCGAGACTTGTGCGAGTTTCTCGCAAGTGTGACCCCAGCCTAATACTGTATAATCATGGTTTTTGCTATTTAAATGGCATTGTTTGGTACTAAGCCCATTGGGGCTAAACTTTTCAGGTGTTGGCCAGTGTTCCGCAGCCCCTGTCCTCACAGGGCATGATTTTGTATTTTTGTGTGTTTTTTAAATATTTTTAATATTTTTGTGTGGTTTACATCTAGTCTAATAAAATTTTATATATTTTTTATGGTGATCCCTGCCTGAATGCATGACGGTCTATCCTCTCCTTTTCTCATTGATCTTCAGTAACATGTGGTGGGTTGAACCCATTTACTAATTTGCTGATGGTGCCCTCCTATCTTGGGTTCTCTACTAATACTGACTTTGGGAACATACCCTAAGTGTTCAGACGGGCAGTGTATAGGGAGGATATTATAGACACTAGGGAGGGGCAATGTATGGGGTATATTTTGTGGAGGTGTGGTGTAGGGGGTATATTATGGAGAAGAGTGGTGTGGGAGGGATATTATGGAGAGAGACAGTCTGGGGGGATTTTTTGTGCAGGAAGCACATTCAGGGGCAATTATTTAGTCAGGGGCGCAACATGGTAGATATTTATATTTTGTTGGCAGCATAATGATTATTTTTATTTTAAAGGCACCGTGTCAGCAAATGCTGCTGAAGATGGAAGAGAGGGAAGTTTGCAGACACTAGTTGTGGGCATGAAATCTCATCATGTTGCCTGTACTACATGACATGAAGACAAAAGGGACAGAATGACTCCAGTCAGGTATGATATCATCTATATGGCCCCAGGATGTAAATGTTTGTAATACTGACTACATCTCATAAGTAGTGAGGTCGCTGTATGGTCCACAGCCTGATGATGAAGGTAACAACAACTCCCAGTATCTCTGGAGCGGCCCCCAGATGCAGGGCAGCGGGGTACTCGGTACCAGGTCCCTCGGTCTCGGTTCTAGGGGTGTCACGGTGGCCCGACCCGGTCCGTGGCCCTGCTAAGGGGCGCCCAAATAAAGGTGTAGGTGAGAGATTGTCAAGCATTCGTGACGCCACCTGTGGTATTCGGTCAGGGTGACTGACGCTGCTAGGGGTCCGCTGGGGTGATGGAATGGCAGCTAGATGTTGTAACTTCCCACAGGTGAAGTATGTCCCCAGGGCTTCCCTTGATGAGTAGATGGTAATGGTGTAGGTTGCAGTAAATGACAAGTACACAGGGTTGCAGTCTCTTTATCTCTTTACTGAAGGCTTCGGCATCCGCAATCCAGAGCACTGCTAACAGGGCTGGCTGAGACCGGCCGGTCCGAAGGCACATCCAGAGTTCCCTTTGCAGGTGGAAATCAGTAGCCTTCCTACTAGCGCCTGTGTGTTGTAGTACCTCCCTGCTGAGCACCACGGGATAGTCCTCACAACTGTCGTGTATGTTTCTGTTCTTTCTCTCTGTCCCCCAGATGATATGGATAGGAAGCACCCGTATGACGGGGTAGGCCTGGAGTTATTTTATTGGGACCCTAGAGACGTCCCTCTCCCACAATTGCCTCCGTTGTCTTCATTAGGTGTAAAGGTGAGACAGCCAACCTAAAGTTAACTGCCCTGCCATAGTTCAAAGTAATGCGTAGAGTCTATTACTTCCTCGGCAGCCCCGTTGCCGATTTCGAGGCACGACTCCTTCTGGTTCTATCGCCTTTGTGCTGTGATCTCGTTTCTCACTTCTCCACAATATACTTCGCTTCTTGTCCTTTCTTAAGATGCTGCCGCAATGAGGTGCAGGCACGGCTCCTTCATGCTCTGTCTTGTGCTAGGCCACTGTCAGGATCCCACCCCTGACAGGGACCCCCCTGAATCTTCCCAAGCAACCTCTTCTCTCACTAGATGTTACCTGGGCAAAAACCAGTCAGCTTCTCCCTAACTTCCTATCCAACCCCCAGTTTTACCAGAGTGTGAGGAGTGGCCTAATACATAGAACCTTTTGCTCCCCCTGGTGGCCAGAGTGTGAATGTGTGACTGTGATACCTGGTCAGGTGAACTCCTTTAGTGCTATCAGACGTACCATCACTCCCCTTAGCGGCAGAGCGACAATACTGCAACGACCAGGACTCTGGGGCGTTGCATCTCCTTAACATAGTTAAGAACATACTGGGAGGTACATGTTCATGTCATACAAGTGTATAATGGGGCTGATCTAACATTGAAATTGACCACCGTAATAAGCGGGGTGCTGCATTCATTTACTGACTGTGGTTCTAATGCTGTATTCACCTACTGATGGTGGTTCTGTCGCTGCATTCATCTACTGATGGTGGTTTTGTCGCTGCATTCGTCTTCTGATGGTGATTCTATCGCTGCATTCATCTACTGATGTTGGTTCTGACCCTGCATTCATCTACTGATGGTGGTTCTGTTGCTGGATTCATCTACTGATGGTGATTCTGACCCTGCATTCATCTACTGGTGGTGGTTCTGTCACTGCATTCATCTACTGATGGTGGTTCTGACCCTGCATTCATCTACTGATGGTGGTTCTGTCGCTGCATTCATCTACTGATGGTGGTTCTGACCCTGCATTCATCTACTGATGGTGGGTCTGTCGCTGCATTCATCTACTGATGGTGGGTCTGACCCTGCATTTATATATTGATGGTGGTTCTGTCGCTACATTCATCTACTGATGGTGGTTCTGACCCTGCATTAATCTACTGATGGTGGTTCTGTCGCTGCATTCATCTACTGATGGTGGTTCTGTCGCTGCATTCATCTACTGATGGTGGTTTTGACCCTGCATAAATCTACTGATGGTGGTTCTGTTGCTGCATTCATCAACTGATAATGGTTCTGTTGTTGAATGTATCTACTGATGGGGGTTCTGGTTCTGCATCCATCTTCTGATGGTGTTTTTGACCCTGCATTCATCTACTGATGGTGGTTCTATCGCTGCATGCTTCTACTGATGGGGGTTCTGTCCCTGCGTTTATCTATTTGTCTGTGGTTCTGGCGCTGAATTTATCTACTGATGGTGGTTCTATCGCTGCATTCATCTACTGCTCTGTCCCTGCATTTATTTACTTGTCGGTGGTTCTATCGCTGCATTCATCTACTGATGGGGGCTTTGTCCCTGCATTTATTTACTTGTCGGTGGTTCTGGCGCTGAATTTATCTACTGATGGTGGTTCTGTCCCTGCATTCATCTACTGATAGTGGTTCTGGCACTGCATTTATCTACTGATGGTGGTTCTGGCGCTGCATTTATCTACTGATGGTGGTTCTGGCGCTGAATTTATCTACTGATGGTGGTTCTGGCGCTGCTTTTATCTACTGATAGTGGTTCTGGCGCCGCATTTATCTACTGATGGGGTCTCTGTCCCTGCATTTATCTACTGATGGTGGTTCTGGCACTGCCCTTATCTACTGACGGTTCTGTCACTTCATTCTACTACTGGTTCTGATCATGTATACGTGTAGCAAACCATAATGTGCTTCATAGCTATGTTAAACTGAAAATTATATGGTTTTATATATGATATCTGAGGTTCTGTAGGCAGGTCAAGGTGTGACCAGTGTAGAGCATTGTGAAAAAAAAAATGCTATGTAATGATGAGAAGTAGGGTTGAGTGAAACGGATCAGACAAATTCAAAAGTCGCCGACTTTCAGCAAAGTCGGGTTTCATGAAACCCGACCCGATCCTAGTGTGGGATCGGCCATGAGGTCGGCGATCTGCGCGCAAAAGTCGCATTTCGTATGACGCTTTCAGCGCCATTTTTCAGCCAATGAAGGAGGACGCAGAGTGTGGGCAGCGTGATGACATATGTCTCGGTCCCCACCATCTTAGAGAAGGGCATGACAGTGATTGGCTTGCTTTCTGCGGCGTCACAGGGGCTATAAAAGGGCGTGCACGCCGACCGTCATCTTACTTCTGCCGATCTTAGCATAGGGAGAGGTTGCTGCAGCTTCATCAGAAGAAGGGATATAGTTAGGGAGGGAAGATTAACCCCCAAACTGCTTGTGCTGTCCATCGCCACCTTTTTTTGCAGGGACAGTGGAGGCTATATTTTTGTGCATCAGCTCTGTAGCGTATTAGGCTGCCTTATAAGGCTCCCTGATAGCTGCTGTGCAAACCAACTGCTTTTTTAAAAGCAAAAATCCTGTTGCTCCTTTCTGCACAGTTATCTTGTTTATTTGTCCATACTTTTGTGTACAACAGTCCTTTTTATTGCTGCCATACTTGTCCTGAGATCATTGTAGGGAGATTGAAATTGTACTACAGTCCTTGTATTTTTTCATATATCTTCCAGCCACTTTCTGCCACATAGGGTATGTTTCCACGGTCAGTAAACGCTGCTTGTTTGATGCTGCAGCGTCAAACAAGCAGCGTCCAGATGTTCCAGCATAGTGGAGGGGATTTTATGAAATCCCGTCTCCACTATGCGTGGAAACCCGCACGCGGCGGCCCTGCGACTCCGGACATGCTGCGCGTCTTTTCAGAACGCAGCATGTCCGTACACCTTGCGGGGACGCAGCGTCCCCGCAAGGTATATCACAGGGCCCTATGGCGAGGGGTGCGATGATCCCGGATGTGTACTGTACACATCCGGCACCATCGCGTCCCATTAAGGGGGCGTAGCCTTAACGTGGAGACATAGCCTTACATTGTGTTGTTTTATACACTGGGCCTGAGTTTTGGTTCAGTCTCCCCCCCAAAAAAGGGAGATTCAAATTCTCACAAAGTGGATATACTTCGGTCCTGTTAGTTTGTCGTATGTCAGCCAGCCACTTTCTGCCACTTAGACTGCGTTGTTATATACACTGGGCCTGAGTTTTGGTTCAGTCTCCCCCAAAAAAAGTGAGATTCAAATTGTCACAAAGTGGACATACTTCAGTCCTGTTAGTTTGTCGTATATCAGCCAGCCACTTTCTGCCACTTACATTGTGTTGTTTTATGCACAGGGCCTGAGTTTTGGTTCAGTCTCCCCCCAAAAAAGTGAGATTCAAATTCTCACAAAGTGGATATACTTCAGTCCTGTTAGTTTGTCGTATATCAGCCAGCCACTTTCTGCCACTTACATTGTGTTGTTTTATGCACAGGGCCTGAGTTTTGGTTCAGTCTCCCCCCAAAAAAGGGAGATTTAAATTCTCAACAAGTTTATATACACCTTCTACCTTGTTTTACAGTACCAAATAACGGTTGTTATTTTGGTTAGATTTGCCAAAAAATGAGGAAGTCTGGTGGAAGAGCCCATGGGCGGTGGTTGCCAGCTGGTACTGATGGTGGTGCATCTGGTGGTAGTGGCAAAAGCACAATAGCACCTAAGGCTGGAGGTGTTGAGCCAGCATCATCGTCTGGCTACACAAGGCCTCAAAGGCTCCCTTATCTGGGAGTAGGAAAACAGATTTTAAAGCCGGAGCAGCAGGAAAAAGTTTTGGCTTTAAAATTAACCAATCATGGATTTCAAATTTTTTTGCCCCACCTTCCCCTGCTGACATGTAGCTTGCCTGAAAAATGTCTTGCTTTTGGCCTCCTCTTACTGACTTCTCCAATTCCTCCATTTGCAGCTGCTGAATGTCCACCATAGGCCATTTTTTATACCTCCCTAAATGGGCTGACTCCCCCCACAGGGCCGTGGTCACCACCTGGCGCAAGCACCCGTGCGAGTGCCATTTGCCTGGACAGATGGGTGGGCCCACTCTTGGGCAACGGCACTGGCACAGGGTCCCTCTAGTACAATGAAGTGTCTCTGACGGTGGTGCACAACCAATGTCAGACACACAGTCGTAATATGAGGGGTCCTGTGCCAGTACCGCCGCCCACGAGAATGTTCCCCCCAGCTCGAACAGTGCTCTACCACTTGCAATACTTACCTCTCTCTGCTCCACCACTGTGTAGTATGGGCTGTTAAATCCTTCAATGGCACTGCCAATACAAATTTGTTCAAATGATAGATGATAGTTAAAATATACAGGGGCCCTGCCCTCCATTTAGACCAGTTAATACTTTGCGCCTACTACCACTGTCTGCTACTCAGCAGAGGAGCCCACCCCTGTACCTAGCTATGCCACCTGTTTATTTATGAACAATTTTTGGCAGACAGTTAGACATACTAACTGTGTCTGCCACTCATTACAGTTTTCCTCCACTGAACAAAGCAATGCCGCCTGTTTAGTCCTGTTACCACATTTGAACTGCATTTAGCCCACTTTATTATTTGGGCCTATATCTGTGTTTCCTCCTCATCATGCCCATTGCCCAGCCACTGCTAGATAAGTCTGCTGGTACATTGACCCAGACCACTACATTCCCCTTGCACTCTACACAGCCAGACTCTGACCCTGCTGAAAGTCAGGTTCCCCTTCCCGCATACTATACCACCTTACACGGGGACAAAGAGGAAGGTGCAGATGAAAGTGCAGGTTCCTTCATCAGGTGGGGGGCATACTCATTGGCGACGTCACTGTCACAGGGCCCCTCATAGTACGCAAAAGTGTCTCTGCCGGTGGGAGGCGCCACCCGCCATCAAACACACCGCCGTACTATGAGGGGCCCTGTGCCAGTGCCAATGCCAACGAGTGGGCCCCCCTGCTTGCTCAGGATCACAGCACTTGCAAACTTGACATACTTACCTCTCCCTGCTCCACCGCCGTGACATATTCCGCGTTTCCTGGGCCCACGAAAATCTTGAGCCAGCCCTAAACCCCCACAACTTTAGCCAAATGACCCCCAGTTTTCAATGCCTTACTATTATTATAAAGTAAATTAGATTGACAAGATTCAGTAATAAGAATTGATGTTTTTGGCATTAAAATGGGCACTGTAGCTGTTTTCCTGTCCTCCACTCACTGCCGACTTTGATTCCCCATTGACTTGCATTGGGTTTTGTGTATCAGTCGGCCCCCGACTTTTCGCAATAATCGGCCGATTTCACCCGACCCGACTTTTGACAAAGTCGGGTTTCGAAAAACCCGACTCGATCTGAAAAAAGTAAGTGTCGCTCAACTCTAATTATCACTTTTAAGGAAAGTGCAACAAACTAACATTCCCTTTAAGCGGAGACCCAAGTCTTTTTCTGAGGTAAGGCAAACAATCATATCATCAATAGGGTTGAGAGAAACGGGTCGGCCATTTTCAGAAGTCGCCGACTTTTGGCAAAGTCGGGTTTCATGAAACCTGACCCGACCCCTGTGTGGGGTCGGCCATGAGGTCGGCGATCTTCTGAATCTGGTATCGGAATTCTGATACCGAGTTCCGATATGTTTGCGATATCGGGAATCGGTATCGGAATCCATATTTAAGTGTTAAATAAAGAATCAAAATAAAAAATATTGATATACTCACCCTCGGACGTGCCCTGGTACTAACCTGCAGGCTTCCTTCCTAAGAATGAGCGTGTGAATGACCTGCGGTGACGTCGCGGCTTGTGATTGGTCGCGAGAGGTCACATGGACAAGCCGCGACGTCATCTAAGGTCCTTCACGTGCTCATTCTTAGGAAGGAAGGCTGCCGGAAAGAAGCAGGGCGCGTCCGAGGGTGAGTATATACTTAATAGGAAAAAGGACCTTAGATGACGTCGCGGCTTGTCCATGTGACCGCTCGCGACCAATCACAAGCCGCGACGTCACCGCAGGTCATTCACGCACTCATTCTTAGGAAGGAAGCCTGCCGGTTAGTACCAGGGCGCGTCCGAGGGTGAGTATATTAATATTTTTTATTTTGATTCTTTATTTTACACATTAATATGGATCCCAGGGCCTGAAGGAGAGTTTCCTCTCCTTCAGACCCTGGGAACCATAGTATCCCATTGCACTGCATTGGGTTTCGTGTTTCGGCCGACCCCGACTTTTTTATAGGATCGGCCGATTTCACTCGACCTGACTTTTGAGAAAGTCGGGTTTCATGAAACCCGACCCGATCCTATAAAAATAAAAGTCGCTCAACCCTAATCATCAATATTCAAGTCAGTTCAAAGGTGACGTGATGCAATATGAGGGAATGTTGGTCTTGGGTGGGCTACAAGACGTGTAATCCTGATCTGGAATTCTGCCGCACCAATGGGTTTTTCTTCAGGTCTGTAAGGCAAAGTTATTTTTACAGCAAAATTAACAGCAGTTTCTGTTAAGAGGCAGTCTCTGTAAAAGCCTCCTTTGTAAAACCAGTGGAGAGCACCTGTAAGGATTCCGGACTTCCCTTGTTCCTGTTTGCCCTGATCCAAGATGGAGTCTTGGATCTCACCCTGTCATGGAACTTCCTGTCTGTCCTGATTATTTAAGTCCGAGTCATGTGGTGTTCTGTGCTTGAGTATTTTGTGCTGCTGGCTACTGAGCTTCTGCCTGTGGTCTGGGGAACTCCCTGCTTCAGCTGCTCACTACTCAGCAGTCTGCCTTGCCCATTTGAGCTGCATCTTACCTCTGGAGCTGCTGCGACTAGCAGCACACCTGTGGAAGGATTTCCCTTGTTTGCTAAGCTTTTCCCAGTGTTGTGCCTCTTTGCACAACCACACCAGGTGAGCAAGATTCCAGTGTTGCTTTTCTCACCAAGAGAGTTTTGTACTTACCTACTATGCTTAGATAGCGCTCTTCCTCTTTTTCCCTTCATCCTCTTTCACCAGGACTTCATGCTCAATGCACCACCTGCATATTATTGAACTTCCACAAACAAGTGCTGTGCGCACATGGGATCAAGTTTTGCTGGACTTCCTCGTTTAAGTACTGTGTGCATTTCTACTTCACTTCTGCTGGATTCCCAAGTTTAAGTACTGTGTGCATTTCCACTGATAACCTACTGGACTTCCTTGTCAAGTGTCTTGTTTGCCCCCTCATCATATCCTTGCTGGACTGGTTCATATTAGCGGTCGCATCCCGCAATCCACTGTGCTGTGATTTACTATATTGTGCTGAGCATCTCGTTACAATTGCAGGAATATCTGTGTTCTGTTTGCTTTCTTGTTTACCATATTGTGCTGAGCACCTCGTTACAATTGCAGGAATATGTGTTCTGTTTGCTTTCTTGTTTACCATATTGTGCTGAGCACCTCGTTACAATTGCAGGAATATCTGTGTTAGTTCTGTTTGCATTTCTGTTTTGTTTAAATATATCTTTTACTGCAGCTTTGCTCTCAGACTGGTTTTATCCCACGCTATCAGATTCCTTAGTACTTATATATTGTTACAGGATACTCAAGCCATTTAGGAATCTGCTGGGATAATGTCGGCTGAGACAAAGTTGGATCAGTTGTTTTCTATGATCAACTCCTTACAAAGGGACGTAGAAACTCTGCAAAACAAGGTGGCTCACTGGGAGGCCCATTTCAGGCAGGCGCTGCAGGATTTAGGTAATCAAGTAACAGCACGGGTGCCTCCGCCTCAGGGACAGTTACTGCCAACTAGTCCTCCCAAGTTACCGCCGTTTAGATTTAATGGTGAACGCTAGGGTTGAGCGAAACGGATCGTTCATTTTCATAAGTCGCCGACTTTTGGCAAAGTCGGCGTCTCATGAAACCCGACCCGATCCCTGTGTGGGGTCGGCCATGCGGTACGCGACTTTCGCGCCAAAGTCGCGTTTCAATGACGCTAAAAGCGCCATTTCTCAGCCAATGAAGGTGGACGCAGAGTGTGGGCAGCGTGATGACATAGATCTCAGTCCCCCCCATCTTAGAGAAGGGCATTGCAGTGATTGGTTTGCTTTCTGCGGCGTCACAGGGGCTATAAAGGGGCGTTCCCACCGACTGCCATCTTACTGCTCCTGATCTGAGCGTAGGGAGAGGTGCCGCTTCGTCAGAAGCAGGGATAGTGTTTTGCAGGGTACATTCACCCCCAAACCTCTTGTGCTGTAGCGATTTCCACTGTCCAACACCACCTTTTGTTTGCAGGGACAGTGGAAGCTACATTTTTTTTTTCCTCAGCGCTGTAGCTCATTGGGCTTCCCTAGAAGGCTCCCTGATAGCTGCGTTGCTGTGTGTGTACGCCGCTGTGCAAACCAACTGCTTTTTTCTAAGCACAAATCCTGTTGTTCCTTCCTTTCTGCACAGCTATCTTGTTTGTTTGTCCACACTTTTGTGTGCAGCAGTCCTTTTTATAGCTGCCTGCCATACTTTTCTGAGATTACTGATGATCTTTTTAATCATAGACCGGTGACAGGGACAAGGGGGCATCCTCTACGTCTGGAGGAAAAAAGGTTTAAGCATAATAACAGATGCGGTTTCTTTACTGTAAGAGCAGTGAGACTATGGAACTCTCTGCCGTATGATGTTGTAATGAGTGATTCATTACTTAAATTTAAGAGGGGACTGGATGCCTTTCTGGAAAAGTATAATGTTACAGGGTATATACACTAGATTCCTTGATAGGGCGTTGATCCAGGGAACTAGTCTGATTGCCGTATGTGGGGTCGGGAAGGAATTTTTTTCCCCATGGTG
The DNA here is from genome assembly GCF_051348905.1 of Ranitomeya variabilis. Lineage (NCBI taxonomy): Eukaryota > Metazoa > Chordata > Amphibia > Anura > Dendrobatidae > Ranitomeya > Ranitomeya variabilis. The sequence goes on along the minus strand of NC_135237.1, from coordinate 254,151,520 downwards.
GAGCTTACTCTTACCACATGGGTTTTTTTTGCCTTCCCCTGGATCAACATGTTAGGGCATGTTAGGTTAGGCTATGGGTTGAACTAGATGGACTTAAAGTCTTCCTTCAACCTTAATAACTATGATACTATGATACTGCAGGGAGATAAAGATTGGCAAGTCTGCCTCTGTGCCAGTGCTGTGTGTGGCATCTGTCTCTCATTGTGTGCCACAGAAAACCTAGTGTGTAATATTGTTGTTTTTTTTTGTTTTGTTTTTTTAATTCTCCCTGAAAAAAAATAAAAATAAATAGTGGGAGATAAAGATTGGCAAGTCTGCCTCTGTGCCATTGCTGTGTGTGGCATCTGTCTCTCATTGTGTGCCACCAAAAACCAGTGTGTAATACTGGGCCATTTTTTTTTTTTGTAAATTCTCCCTGTAAAAAAATAAATAAATAGTGGGAGATAAAGATTGGCAAGTCTGCCTCTGTGCCAGTGCTGTGTGTGGCATCTGTCTCTCATTGTGTGCCACAGAAAACCAGTGTGTAATACTGGGCCATTTTTTTTTTTTAGGTAAATTCTCCCTGAAAAAAAAAAATAGTGGAAGATTAAGATTGGCATTTCTGCTTGAGTGCCGGTCGTGTTTGCCATTTGTCTCAAATTATTGGGGCACAGACAACCTAGTGTGTAACATTGGGCCTGGTTTTCCTTTCAGTGTCAGCCACCTATAAAGGTGTATATAAATCCTACAGAAGTTTGAGTTCACCTTATAAGTTGTTTTACAGTAACAAATACCGTTACTTTGGTTACGTTTTGCAAACAATGAGGAAGTCTGGTGGAAGAGGTCGTGGCCGTGGGCGGTCATTGTCAGCTGGTAATGATGGTAGTGGTGGTGGAGCATCAGGTGGTCGTGGTAAAAGCAGTACAGCACCTAAGTCTAGAGTTGTTGAGCCAGGTTCGTCGTCTGGCTACACAAGGCCTCAAACGCTCCCTTTTCTGGGAGTAAAAAAACCGCTTTTAAAGCCGGAGCAGCAAGAACATTTTTTGGCTTTCCTTGCTGACTCAGCCTCTAGCTCTTTTGCCTCCTCTTCTGAAAGTGCAAAATGTAAAAGCAGCGCGTCGTTAGTGGATGTTCACGGTCAGGGACAAGTCGCTTCCTTGTCTTCTTCACCCAGAACAAGAGAGAAGGATGCGTCAGGAGACACAACGGGTTACTCCATGGAGCTCTTTACACATACCGTTCCTGGGTTAGACAGTGAAACAGTTAACAGGCCATGCCCATTAGAAGTTGAATCGGACATGGAGTGCACTGATGCACAGCCACAGCCAGATTACTATGCTGTTCCTTTGACTCAACCCAGAACATTGCCCTCGCAGTGTACTGAGCCAGAATCAAACCCAGCTGAGACTATGGTGCCCCGTCACGAACGCTATACCACCGGCTTACACGGTAACACAAACGAAGTTGCACACGAGATAGAAGAGGAGGTCATAGATGACCCAGTTGTTAATCCCGATTGGCAGCCATTGGGGGAACAGGGTGCAGGCAGCAGTAGTTCTGAAGTGGAGGAGGAGCCGCAGCAGGCATCAACATCACAGCAGGTTCCATCTGCCGGGCCCGTATCTGGCCAAAAACGCGTGGCAAAACCTAAACCAGTTGGAGGACAGCGTGGCCATCCGGTTAAAGAAGCTCAGTCTGCAATGCCTGAAAAGGTATCCGATAGTAGAAAGAGTGCAGTCTGGCATTTTTTTAAACAACATCCAAATGATCAGCGCAAAGTCATCTGTCAAAAATGTTCAACTACCTTAAGCAGAGGGCAGAATCTTAAAAGTCTAAATACAAGTTGCATGCATAGACATTTATCCACCATGCATTTGCAAGCCTGGACTAACTACCAAACGTCCCTAAAGGTTGCAGCACCCTCGGCCAATGAAGCTAGTCAGCAATGCTACATCCCTTCTCTCACTGTCAACCCACCATTTCCCGCACCACCTGCAGTATTTGTGCAGCTTTCGTCGCCAGGCCAAAGCAGTCAGGGAATCACCAGGTTTGCAGTAGGAAACACTGCATGTAGGGCACCGGCAAGAATACCATCTCCAACCCTCTCTGTCACCCATGTCCACCGGCACCACCGCTAGTTCCACGATCTCCAGCTCTCCAGTCCAGCTCACCCTACATGAGACTCTTGTTAGGAAAAGGAAGTACTCATCCTCGCATCCGCGTACACAGGGTTTAAACGCCCACATTGCTAGACTAATCTCATTAGAGATGATGCCCTACCGGTTAGTTGAAAGCGAAGCTTTCAAAGCGCTGATGGACTACGCTGTACCACGCTACGAGCTACCCAGTTGACACTTCTTTTCTAGAAAAGCCATCCCAGCCCTCCAACAGCATGTTAAAGACCACATCGTCCATGCACTCAGGCAGTCTGTGACTACAAAGGTGCACCTGACAACAGATGCATGGACCAGTAGGCATGGCCAGGGACGTTACGTGTCCATCACGGCACACTGGGTGAATGTGGTGGATGCAGGGTCCACAGGGGCCAGCAATATTGGGACAGTTCTGCCTAGCCCACGGTCAAGGAAAAAGTTGGCTGTAGGCGTTCGCCCCCCCTCCGCCTCTTCCTCGTCCTCCTGCAGAAGCGAGAGCTCGTCCACAGACCGCAGTCGCACATCCACTCCATCCGCAGCTGCCACTGTTGCACACCAGGTGTGCCATTATGGGACAGCTAGTGGCAAGCGTCAGCAGGCTGTATCGGCAATGAAGTGTTTGGGCGACAACAGACACACCGCGGAAGTTCTGTCCGAGTTCTTGCAGAAAGAAACTCAGTCATGGCTGGGCACTGTACATCTTGAGGCAGGCAAGGTAGTGAGTGATAACGGAAGGAATTTCATGGCTGCCATAGCCCTTTCCCAACTGAAACACATTCCTTGCCTGGCTCACACCTTAAACCTGGTGGTGCAGTGCTTCCTGAAAAGTTATCCGGGGTTACCCGACCTGCTCCTCAAAGTGCGCAGACTTTTCTCGCATATCCGCCATTCGCCCGTACACTCCAGCCGTATGCAAAACTATCAGCGGTCTTTTAACCTTCCCCAGCATCGCCTAATCATCGACGTTGCAACAAGGTGGAACTCCACACTGCACATGCTTCAGAGACTGTGCGAACAGAGGCGTGCTGTTATGTATTTGTGGGAGGATACATGGGCAGGCAGTTGGATGGCAGACATGGAGTTGTCAGGTGTGCAGTGGTCGAAGCTACAAGACCTGTGTCAAGTCCTTCAGTGTTTTGAGGAATGCACACGGCTGGTTAGTGCAGACAATGCCATAATAAGCATGAGCATCCCCCTAATGCGTCTGCTGATGCAAAGTTTGACGCACATAAAGGAGCAGGCGTCTGCAGCCGAGGAAGAGGAAAGCCTTGATGACAGTCAGCCATTGTCTGGTCAGGGCCGTGTAGAGGACGCGGTAGCGAGCGAAGAGGAGGAGGATGATGGGGATGAGTACTTTTTTAATGAGGAAGCTTCTCCTGGGCCAACAGAAATTAGTGGCGTTGCAAGGCCGGGTTCTGTTTTTTTAAGGGAGACAAGTGACGTAGATTTGCCTGTAACTGCCCCTCAAACCAGCACAACCACAGATTTGACAACTGGAACTTTGGCCCACATGGCGGATTATGCCTTACGTATCCTCAAAAGGGACCCACGCATTATTAAAATGATGAGCGATGACGATTACTGGTTGGCCTGCATCCTTGACCCTCGCTATAAAGGCAAATTGCAAAATATTATGCCACATGAGAACCTCAAACAAATATTAGCAACCAAACAAGCTACTCTTGTAGACCGTTTGATTCAGGCATTCCCAGCACACAGCGCCGGTGATGGTTCTCACACGAGCTGCAGGGGGCTATAGGGCAGAGGTGTTAGAGGTGCACAGATCAGAAGTGGCGTTGGACAGAGGGGTTTTCTGACCAGGTTGTGGAGTGATTTCGCAATGACCGCAGACAGGAAAGGTACTGCAGCATCTATTCAAAGTGACAGGAGACCACATTTGTCCAGTATGGTTACTAACTATTTTTCATCCCTTATCGATGTTCTCCCTCAACCGTCATTCCCATTTGATTACTGGGCATCCAAATTAGACACCTGGCCTGAATTGGCAGAATATGCATTGCAGGAGCTTGCTTGCCCAGCAGCTAGTGTGCTATCAGAAAGAGTATTCAGTGCTGCTGGTTCAATATTAACCAAAAAAAGGACTCGTCTGGCTACCCAAAATGTGGATGATCTAACCTTCATTAAAATGAACCACTCCTGGATTTCAAATTATTTTGCCCCACCTTTCCCAGCTGACACCTAGCTTTCCTATAAAAAGGTTTGCTTGTGGACTGGTCTTACTGAGTGTTCCAATCTCTTAATTTGCAGCAGTTGTTTGTCCAGCATACGACATGTTTACACCTCCCTCAATGGGAAAACTCCCCCCACGGGGCCGTGGTCTCGCCACTTGGCGCAAGCACCCGTTACAGTGCCGTTTGTCTGAAGAGGTGGGTGTGCCCGCTTTTGGTCGACGGCACTGCCACTGGGTCCCTCATAGTACAATAAAGTCTCTGGCGGTGGTGGCGCGCACCCAACGTCAGGCACACCGTTGTAACATGAGGGGCCCTGGGATGGTACCGCCGGCCACAAGAGAGTTCACCCCCCCCAGCTCAAACTGTGCTCTACCACGTGCAAAATTATCTCTCACAGCTCCACCAATGTTTAGTCTATGCGCTGACATCATTCAATGCCAGGCACTGACAGTACCAATTTGTTGACATCTATGATGCTAGTTAAAGTAGTCTGGGTCAGTGTCCTATATTGACACCAGTAAATACTTACTGCCAAATTACTATGTCAGAAACTCAGCAGATGAGCCCACCCCTGTACCTAAGTATGCCACACTTTTTTTTTTTTTGTTTTGTTGTTTTGCGAGACATTAACATCTATTTATTTTTTGTGAGTACTAACTGTGTCAGACACTCCTTGCAATCGTCCTCCGCTGACCACACCAATGCTGCCTGTGTACCCCTGCGAGATAACTCTAAGTGCCTTGAGCCTATTTTTATTTATTTTAGGACTAGTAAGCCTGTCTGCGGTCCCTCCTTGCAATCCTCCTCCACTGACCACAATGCTGCCTGTGTATCCATGTAACCTATTTAAAACTGCCTTGAGCCTATTTTTATTTATTTTAGGCCTAGTAAGCCTGTCTGCGGTCCCTCCTTGCAATCCTCCTCCACTGACCACAATGCTGCCTGTGTATCCATGTAACCTATTTAAAACTGCATAGAGCCTATTTTTATTTATTTTAGGCCTAGTAAGCCTGTTTGCGGTCCCTCCTTGCAATCCTCCTCCACTGACCACAATGCTGCCTGTGTATCCATGTAACCTATTTAAAACTGCATAGAGCCTATTTTTATTTATTTTAGGCCTTGTAAGCCTGTCTGCGGTCCCTCCGTGCAATCCTCCTCCACTGACCACTATGCTGCCTGTGTATCCATGTAACCTATTTAAAACTGCATAGAGCCTATTTTTATTTATTTTAGGCCTTGTAAGCCTGTCTGTGGTCCCTCCGTGCAATCCTCCTCCGCTGACCACACCAATGCTGCCCATGTACCCCTGAAACCTATTTAAAAGTTCATAGAGCCTATTTATATATTTTATTTAATATTAATAAAGCAATGATGGACTACGCTGTACCACGCTACAAGCTAACCAGTCGACACTTCTTTTGCGAGAAAAGCCATCCCAACCCTCCACCAGCATGTAAAAGACCGCATTGTCCATGCACTCTGGCAATCTGTGAGTACAAAGGTGCACCTGACAACAGACGCATGGACCTGTAGGCATGGCCACGGAAGGTTACGTGTCCATTACGGCGCAATGGGTTAATGTGGTGGATGCATGGTCCACAGGGGACAGCCTACTAAGTCTGTCTGCAGTCCCTAATTCAAATTGTCCTCCACTGTCTAAATCTGAGCTTCAACCTTCTGGCTCTCAATAAGTGCTTTTTAAAAAAAAATTGGTGGTTGGGGCCTACTAACGGTGTCTGCCGCTCCTGGGTGTTGTTCTTCTCCTCCTTGGTGTTCTCCTCCAGGTTGCCTTGTCTGCGCTTCAACCTTCTGGCTCTCATTAAGTGCTTTTTTAACAAAAAATTGGTGGTTACGGCCTACTAACGGTGTCTGCCGCTCCCTGGTGTTGTCCTCCACTGTATAAAGCTGAGCTTCAGTCTTTAGGCTTTCGGCCTATAGTATCAGATATTAAACTGCATTTGGCCTTCAACTTTGGTTACGGCCTACTAACGGTGTGTGCCGCTCCCTGGTGTTGTCCTCCACTGTATAAAGCTGAGCTTCAGTCTTTAGGCTTTCGGCCTATAGTAGCAGATATTAGACTGCATTTGGCCTACTAGTGTGGTTGGGCCCTTAAAACAGTGTCTGCTGCTCCTGGGTTTGCTACTCCACTGAAAAAAGCAATGCCGCCTGTTTAGTCCTGTTACCAATTTTGAACTGCATTTAGCCTACTTTATTCTTTGGCCCTATATCTGTTTCCTCCTCATCCTGCCCATTGCCCAGCCACTGCTAGATGAGTCTGCTGGTACATTGACCTAGACCACTACATTCCCCTTGCACTCTACACAGCCAGAATCTGACCCTGCTGAAAGTCAGGTTCCCCTTCCCGCATGTTATACCACCTTACACAGGGACAAAGAGGAAGGTGCAGATGAAAGTGCAGGTTCCTTCATCAGGTGGGGGGGCATACTCGTTGGCGACGTCACTGGCACAGGGCCCCTCAGAGTACGCAAAAGTGTCGCTGCTGGTGGGAGGCGCCCCCGCCATGCAAACACACCGCTGTACTTTGAGGGGCCCTGTGCCAGTGCCAATGCCAACGAGTGGGCCCCCCCTGCTTGCTTAGGATCACAGCACTTGCAAACTTGACATACTTACCTCTCACTGCTCCACCGCCGTGACGTAGTCCACGTTTCCTGGGCCCACTAAAACCTTGAACCAGCCCTACCCCCCACAACTTTTGCCAAATTACCCCCAATTTCCAATGCCCAACTATTATTATAAAGTTAATTAAGATTGACAAGCTTCAGAAACAAGAATGGATGTTTTTGGCATTAAAATGGGCACTGTAGGTGTTTTCCTGGCCTCCACTCACTGCCGACTATGCTTCCCCATTGACTTGCATTGGGTTTCGTATTTCGGACGATCCCCGACTTTTATCAATAATCGGCCGACTGCACTCGACTCGACTTTGGACAAAGTCGGATTTCGCAAAACCCGACTCGATCTTAAAAAAAATGAAAGTCGCTCAACCCTAGTGAACGCTACAAATTTCGTGGGTTTATAAATCAATGCATTTTGTATTTTGATGTACATGCTGCCCACTTTCTCACAGATCGATCCAAGGTTTTGTGTATAATTATGTTACTTACTTCCCGAGCTCTCGCGTGGGCGAATCCACTAATTGAGACTCGTGACCCTCGCTTAAATAACCTGGATGATTTTCTTGCTGCAATGTCTATGATGTTTGATGATCCAAATCGTCGCACTACAGCTGAAACTGCATTGTTGTCTTTACGTCAGGGTAAGCGTTCCGTTTTTGAATACGCCACTGAATTTAGGCGGTTAGCAGTGGTTACGGTGTGGGACTGTTATGCTCAATTACCCATTTTTAAGAAGGGACTTTCTAGTGTCATTATGGACGAATTAGCCCATGCAGATTCTCCTCAAGAGTTAGAGGCGTTCATACAACATTGTGTGCGCATTGACATACGTGTCACTGAAGCATTGACATACGTGTCACTGAACGTAGACAGGAGAAAGTTGCAGCCTTTAACCGTGTTTCTAACTCTCCCCTTCCCTCCAAAGAACTTGCAGGCAAAGCCTCTTGGGAAGCAGAACCAGTCCCTATGCAAGTGGATGCTTTACAGCGCCGTGAGAGTAACGAGCGCAGGGAGCATCGTTTCGTGAGAGTTTGTTTTTATTGTGGTCAGTCTGACCATTTCCTTATAAACTGCCCTAAGCGGCCTCGCAAGATACTAGCTGCTGTGGGGGAACATGAGAATTGTGATGATGAATCTGTCATTTCTGAGTCCAGCTTTTCTGTGAATGCTGTGTTTCCTTCCCTAGCAATGACTGCAGCTCCCAAGACACATAAGGATACACATTGTTCCCTTCCCATTAAGATCTTGTTGTCAGGCCAATGGATCTCATGTGCAGCTATGGTGGATTCTGGAGCAGGGGGTAACTTTATGGACATCACATTTGCCAAGGAGCATGGCATACAGTGTCAACAGCGAGCCACTCCAGCAACCATGGAAACAGTAGATGGTTCCCCCTTAGCCTCTGGACCGGTGGATCAGGAGACGGTACCCCTGGAGATTTACATAGAGCCCAATCATCGGGAGGTGCTTTCTTTTATGCTAATTTCTTCACCACATTTTCCTTTGATTTTTAGGAATTCCCTGGCTTCAGGCACAGAACCCAATCATCAACTGGGAAACCAAGGAGATCACTTTCCCACCAAAGGAAACACCAGTAACAGGTCAGGTAAATTCTCGGGATGCAGAATGCATCACTGGAGTTCCTATTTTACCAGCCATTTACAATGAATTTTCTGATATCTGTGATAAAAGGTTGGCAGATCAGCTTCCTCCTCATAGATCCTATGATTGTCCTATTGAGCTTCTTCCAGGGGCGGCTATTCCATTTAAAAATGTTTACCCACTAGCAGCTCCGGAGCTGCAGGCTTTGAAAGAATACATTGATGAAAATCTGGCTAAGGGTTTCATCCGCCCCTCTTCATCTCCGGAAGGAGCACCCATCTTTTTCATAAAGAAAAAGGATGGAACCCTGAGACCGTGCATTGACTATCGGGAGATCAACAAGGTAACCATTCACAACCGATACCCTTTACCATTAATTCCCGAGTTGCTGGCAAGAGTACGACACGCCAAGATTTTTTCTAAGTTGGACCTCTGAGGAGCATATAACTTAGTTCGGATCCGTTCTGGGGATGAATGGAAGACAGCATTTAGATGTCGTTATGGGCACTTTGAGTACCTTGTGATGCCTTTTGGTCTCTGCAACGCTCCGGCCACCTTTCAACACTTGGCTAATGACATCTTTTAGAGATTTGCTAGATCAATTTGTCGTAATCTATCTGGACGATATTTTGATTTTCTCCGATTCTTTGCAGGAGCATCAAGAACATGTTAAGACTGTTTTAAGATGCCTGAAAGAGAATCATCTCTACATCAAGCCGGAGAAGTGTGAGTTCCTCCGCACTGAGATTAAATTTTTAGGCTACGTCATCTCGCCACAGGGGCTTAACATGGAGGCAGGTAAGATTCAGGCTATTCTTGATTGGCCTACAGCTAAGAATGTCAAGGAGGTACAACGCTTTATCGGGTTTGCTAATTTTTATAGACGTTTCATCCGTAATTTCTCTGAGATTGTCCGACCGATTACCCAATTAACCAAGAAAAAAGAGACTTTCGTGTGGTCTACACTGGCTCAGGAGGCCTTTGACTGTCTTATGTCTCGTTTTACATCTGCACCGCTGTTGATTCATCCTAACCCAGCACATCCTTTCATAGTGCAGGTGGACGCTTCGGATTGTGCATTGGGGGCCATACTCTCGCAAAGAACTGGGGAGAAAGGTCTGTTACATCCATGTGCCTTTTTCTCCCGTAAACTTTCTGCTGCAGAGAAGAACTATGATGTGGGAGATAAGGAGCTCCTAGCCATCATTGCTGCATTTAAAGAATGGAGACACCATCTGCAGGGGGCAGCACAACAAGTTATTGTGCTCACGGATCATCGTAACCTAGAATTTTTGAGGTCTACTAGATGTCTTTCTCCTCATCAGGCTCGTTGGAGTCTGTTTTTGAACCAATTTAATTTTGTCATTTCATACCGCCCAGGTTCACGTAATGGGAAAGCGGTTGCTTTGTCCCAAATCCGTGCCACAGATTCCGTACCTGGGACCCCGTCCAAGACAATTTTGTCTGATGCCAATTTTGTAGGTGTCATCCAAGATAAGGACTTATGGAAGACTATTAAGGAGGCCTATGATGCTGATCCATTCCTTGCTAACCCTACTGATGATGTGAATCTAGTTCTTAGGAACGGTATGTGGGTTCGAGATCAACGTTTATATGTTCCGGAGGTTGTAAGGCTGCAGGTTCTCAAGTTTGTCCATGATTCTAAGTTGGCTGGTCATTGGGGGGTACAGAAGACACAAGAGTTCCTAAGTTGTTTCTTCTGGTGGCCTAACTGTCTGAAGGACGTGAAGAGCTATGTTCTATCTTGTGAGGTATGTGCACGTTTTAAGACCCCTCGTGTAACACCTACGGGTTTGCTGCAACCACTACCAGTACCCTCTCGCCCTTGGGGGTCTATTTTGATTGATTTTATAGTGGAATTGCCCACCTCTGGTGGAAAGAACACCATTCTAGTGGTGGTGGATCGTCTTACTAAAGCTGCTCACTTCATCCCTTGCACTGGGCTTCCCTCGGCTAAGGAGACGATTGAGCTGGTCATTCAGAATGTTTTCCATCTGCATGGAGTTCCGGATGAGATTATTTCTGATCGGGGAGTGCAGTTTACCTCCAGATTCTGGAAGGGATTTTGTTCTGCACTTGGTATCAATGTCTGTCTGTCCTCAGCATATCATCCTCAGACCAATTGGCAAATGGAGCGGACTAATCAGACGCTGGAGCAGTATCTTCGGTGTTATATCAACCACTCACAGGATGACTGGCTGGAGTTGCTTCCTCTAGCAGAATTCTCTTATAACAACTCGCAGAATGCATCCACTAAGGTAACACCCTTCTTTGCCAATCTGGGATTTCATCCTAGTATCCTCCCCAGATCCCCGGTTGAGGCTCCAGTGCCCGCAGTAGATGAGAGGTTGGCAAGGATGAGACAAGATCTGGAAACTCTGAAAGAATCACTATCTACCGCACAGGAAGGATATAAGAAATCTGCCGATAGGTTCCGGAGACCTTCACCTATGTTTAAGGTAGGAGACTCTGTGTGGTTATCCACTAAGAATTTAAAATTGTATGTGCCTTCACAGAAGCTGGGACAAAAATTAATCGGTCCTTTCAAGATATCTGGGATTATAAGCTCCGTCGCCTGTCGTCTGAAGTTGCCAAGGACCTTGAAGGTACATCCTGTGTTTCATGTCTCCCTGTTAAAACCAGTGTCTCCAAATACTTTTCAGTGTCATATTACACCTCCTCAGCCTGTGTTAGTAGACGGACAAGAACAGTTTATTGTGGAGAAGATTCTGGACTCTAGGATCCGCAGGAATCAACTGCAGTATCTCATCAAATGGCAAGGATATCCGTCTGAGGAGAACTCTTGGGAGCCAGTGGGCAATATCTGTGCTCCCCAAAAAATTGCTCTGTTCCATCAAATATCCTGACAAGCCTGGTCCTGGATCGTCCTGAGGCCACTTTTGAGGTGGGAGTAATGTACGGATTCCGGACTTCCCTTGTTCCTGTTTGCCCTGATCCAAGATGGAGTCTTGGATCTCACCCTGTCATGGAACTTCCTGTCTGTCCTGATTATTTAAGTCTGAGTCATGTGGTGTTCTGTGCTTGAGTATTTTGTGCTGCTGGCTACTGAGCTTCTGCCTGTGGTCTGGGGAACTCCCTGCTTCAGCTGTTCACTACTCGGCATTCTGCCTCGCCCCTTTGAGCTGCATCTCACCTCTGGAACTGCTGGGACTGGCAGCACACCTGTGGAAGGATTTCCCTTGTTTACTAAGCTTTTCCCAGTGTTGTGCCTCTTTGCACAACCACACCAGGTGAGCAAGATTCCAGTGTTGCTTTTCTCACCAAGAGAGTTTTTATAGTTACATAGTTACATAGTTATGAAGGTTGAAGGAAGACTTTAAGTCCATCTAGTTCAACCCATAGCCTAGCATGCCCTAACATGTTGATCCAGGGGAAGGCAAAAAAAACCCATGTGGTAAGAGTAAGCTCCATCATGGGGAAAAAAATTCCTTCCCGACCCCACATACGGCAATCAGACTAGTTCCCTGGATCAACGCCTTATCAAGGAATCTAATATATATACCCTGTAATATTATACTTTTCCAGAAAGGTATCCAGTCCCCTCTTAAATTGAAGCAATGAGTCACTCATTACAACATCATACGGCAGAGAGTTCCATAGTCTCACTGCTCTTACAGTAAAGAATCCGCGTCTGTTATTATGCTTAAACCTTTTTTCCTCCAGACGTAGAGGATGCCCCCTTGTCCCTGTCACCGGTCTATGATTAAAAAGATCAGCAGAAAGGTCTTTGTACTGTCCCCTCATATATTTATACATTAACATAAGATCACCCCTTAGTCTTCGTTTTTCCAAACTAAACAACCCCAAGTGTAATAACCTATCTTGGTATGGCAGACACCCCAGTCCTCTAATAACCTTGGTTGCTCTTCTCTGCACCCGCTCCAGTTCAGCTATGTCTTTCTTATACACCAGAGACCAGAACTGTGCACAGTATTCTAAGTGTGGTCGCACTAGTGACTTGTATAGAGGTAAAATTATGTTCTCCTCATGAGCATCTATGCCTCTTTTAATGCATCCCATTATTTTATTTGCCTTTGTAGCAGCTGCCTGACACTGGCCACTGAATATGAGTTTGTCATCCACCCATACACCCAGGTCTTTTTCATTGACGGTTTTGCCCAGAGTTTTAGAATTAAGCACATAGTTATACATCTTATTACTTCTACCCAAGTGCATGACCTTACATTTATCCCCATTAAAGCTCATTTGCCATTTATCAGCCCAAGCTTCTAGCTTGCATAAATCAGCCTGTAATATAAAATTGTCCTCCCCTGTATTGATTACCCTGCAGAGTTTAGTGTCATCTGCAAATATTGAAATTCTACTCTGAATGCCCCCTACAAGGTCATTAATAAATGTTAAAAAGAAGAGGGCCCAATACTGACCCCTGTGGTACCCCACTACTAACCGTGACCCAGTCCGAGTGTGCTCCATTAATAACCACCCTTTGTTTCCTATCCCTGAGCCAACTCTCAACCCACTTGCACATATTTTCCCCTATCCCCATTATTCTCATTGTACTTGCCTACTACGCTTAGATAGCGCTCTTCCTCTTTTTCCCTTCATCCTCTTTCACCAGGACTTCATGCTCAATGCACCACCTGCATATTATTGAACTTCCACAAACAAGTGCTGTGCGCACATGGGATCAAGTTTTGCTGTACTTCCTCGTTTAAGTACTGTGTGCATTTCTACTTCACTTCTGCTGGATTCCCAAGTTTAAGTACTGTGTGCATTTCCACTGATAACCTACTGGACTTCCTTGTCAAGTGTCTTGTTTGCCCCCTCATCATATCCTTGCTGGACTGGTTCATATTAGCGGTCGCGTCCCGCAATCCACTGTGCTGTGATTTACTATATTGTGCTGAGCATCTCGTTACAATTGCAGGAATATCTGTGTTAGTTCTGTTTGCTTTCTTGTTTACCACATTGTGCTGAGCACCTCGTTACAATTGCAGGAATATCTGTGTTAGTTCTGTTTGCATTTCTGTTTTGTTTAAATATATCTTTTACTGCAGCTTTGCTCTCAGACTGGTTTTATCCCACGCTATCAGATTCCTTAGTATCTATATATTGTTACAGCACCTTTAAGACGGTGCAAACTATTTACAGGCACAGTTTGTGATCATGCAACAGTCCATGATTCTGCAGTTCTTAAAAAGAAATAGAAAAATTTGTGCAAAAACATAGGATCCCTTTAAACAGGGGACTCCTTTAAGAGTTAACCCTAGACGGGTTTAAGCAGCAAATAAAACAGTTAAAGGCAAAGAAGAAACAGTTGACTATGTACATTCTTGTCGGTGTTTTCGGGGTTTATTTAAATAACTGCAAGGGCTTTACCTGGCACACAACCCTTCTTGGCCTGGGAAGGGTAGGATCCAGGGTCACACCCAGTGCCAAATAAACCCCATTTCTCATGAATTGTCATATCATATGCAGCAATGGACGTCTGCGTAGCTTGAGTATGGGCATTTGCTGCAGCAAAGGTAGCGGCTGCTGCAAGATCAGTCACTGGAACGGAGTCAGCAGCTGTGGCAGGAGCAGTTGCGGGAGCGGGGTCAGTCACCGGGGCAGGGTTGTTCCTCACACCTGCTTCAGATGCGGTCCCTCCGGTGCTGGTCTGCTCCGTCTCCGCTGGGGTCTGGAATGCTGGTTGCAGGGCCTTGTGCTGCGGCATTGTCATCTCTGTTTGCAGCATCTCGCTTTCTGGCAGGGCCTTGCTTTCTGGCTTCGGAGCACTGGAACTTCTTTTCTCTAGTCACCTTCCACGACGGCATATGGAGGTTGTCTCTTTGCCCTAATGGGGAACAGGAAACACAGAGAGGTTAAAAGGACCTCCCACCTCCCACTTGCCAGTGTATTTCCTGTTCCCCATGGGACAGGGAGAGGTTTTCCATGTGCTGTAGTGGCCGGCGGCTACGGTACCTTCGCAGGCTCTGCCTGTATAGCTGGGCAGCAGACAGTCGCTTCAAGCCTCCTCCTTACGCTGCTCCCGTCGTCCTACTCGCAGGTACCTCGGGACCCCCTCCCGGCCTTCCCGCGCCCCCACGAGGGCAAAGCAGGCCTGGGTTCCCTGACCGGGCTCCTCCTGGAGCTGCCCGGCATCCTCCTCCTCCATGCTGTCGGCTCGGCGTTCCGGAAGTGACATCAGCGGCCTCGCGCGTCACTTCCGGTTTTCCCCATACACTGAGAAGCCGGTACTTCCGGGTTTCGCCGGACGGCGTGTCGGACCTCAGAGCTCCCTCACCTGGATCCGGAGGGGGAGGGGGATGATCGCTGGAGGCAGGTGCTAGGACGGCGTCCATAAAAGCCTGCTGAACCACCACTGAGGTAAGGCTATTTCCCCCAGTATGGATGGTTCTTCATGCCCCGTATCTGCGGAGCCCAGCGCCACCCCTGCCTCTGTGAGTGTTTGCAGGGATGGGATCCGGGAGGAGTGTAGCAGGGGTTAGAAGTCCTCACCCCTCTCTCCCTTTGTATATTTCAGGGAGAAAGACCTGCCCCTAAAGGTGCCAATAGGAAGAAGTGCCCTGTCTGTTCCATTAAATGCCCTCCTAACTGGGATAAGAAACTCTGTCAGCCATGTACTGACAGAATAATAAGAGATGAGCAGCCATCTCTGTTAGATGAGATTCGCTCACTAGTAAAACAGGAGGTACAATCTTCCCTGGCAGCTTTTACACCTCCACCCCCACCTCCACCTCCGCAGCCGCAACCTCATTCCCCGGCTAAGAAGAGGAAGATTCAGATTGTGGAATCCGACTCTGATTCAGAACTCTCTCATGCCTCATCTGTTGGCTGGGAGGATCCGGTATCACCTAAAACTGAGGTCAGGAAATACCTTTTCTCCTCAGACTATATTGAGGATCTGGTCTCTGCTGTCCGTAACACCATGGGACTAGAAGAGGAACCTGTACCGCAGTCCATACAGGATCAGATGTTTGGTGGTCTTTCATCGGAGAAGAGAGTGGGGGGTAGGGGAAAAAATATTTTTGTCCCGCAGCAGCAGCAGCAGCAGTCCCAACAGGACAAACAATGACTCCCGGTGGGGGGAAGACTCTCGAAATATGTGGATCAGTGGGAAAATATCACCAGTTCCCACTGGGTTCTCAATGTCATCAAGGAGGGCCTTTTAATTTCTCCCCCCCCTCAGGGTCTAAAGATCACTTCCCTTCCAACATCAAGGGATCGCAGTCTATTGTCCTTGGGTCTCAAGGATCTTATGAGATCAAATGTAATCTCCCCAGTCCCACAATCAGAATGGGGAAAGGGACACTACTCCTGACTCTTTCTGGTTCCCAAACCTTCGGGAGACGTCAGGATTATTATAAATTTAAAGGGTCTGAATCAGCATGTGAAATATCGCAAGTTCAAGATGGAGTCCGTAAGATCTGCGATTCCTCTGATAGAACATCACTCCTTTATGGCAACCATCGACCTCAAGGATGCGTATTTCCACATCCTTAGTCACCAGAGACACAAAAAATATCTCAGGTTTGCGATACAGGGGAGTCATCGGGTAGAGCACTATCAGTTTGGAGTCCTTCCCTTCGGCATCTCCTCAGCACCGAGGGTGTTTTCCAAGGTGATGGCAGAAGTAGTGTCATTCATCCGGAAACAAGGTGTCTGCATAGTGCCCTATCTGGACGATCTTCTGATAGTAGCTTCCACCGAGATAACCCTAATATCCCATGTCTCAACCACTCTAGAGATTCTGAGATCCCTAGGTTGGATTCCATACCTAGAAAAATCTCAGTTTCAGCCTGCAAAAACAAGGAGATTTCTGGGAGTAATTCTGGACTCAGCAAAACAAATGTCCTTCCTCCCAGACGATCACAGACTTCCCTTAGTAATAAAAATCAGGAAGTTCAAAGAGATGAGGTCTCCTACTCTACGAGAAGGAATGTCGCTGTTGGGCTCCATGACAGCCTGCATACAGTCGGTGGCTTGGGCTCAAGCTCACTCAAGGACTCTCCAAGCCCATATTCTAGACAATTGGGATGGTCGACCTGGCACTCTTACCAAGAGGATCCACACTCCGGGGAGAGTGAAAGCTTCCTTAACATGGTGGATGAATCCCAGGAACCTTCTGAAAGGTGTATATTGGATTCAATCCCCTCTATCCATGATCAAAACAGATGCCAGCAAGAGGGGCTGGGGAGCCATAGTAAACCATGTCCCCTATCAAGGTCATTGGAGCCAGTCGATCACCGAGAGATCATCAAACTTCAGGGAGCTCAAAGCTGTGGAAGAGTCCCTATTAGCGGCAAGTCATCAGATTTCTGGACAACATGTCCAGATATACTCGGACAACATGACCACGGTGGCTCATATCAGGCACCAGGGTAGTACAAGGACCCTCAGTCTAAAAAAGATCTCCGCTCGAATCTTTTCCTGGGCCGAAAAACACCTACTGTCCCTGACGGGAATCCACCTGAAGGGTACTGTAAATATTCAGGCGGACTACCTAAGCCGCCAGGATATTCATCCTGGCGAATGGAGCCTGGATCTTCAAACATTCAACATGTTAGTACACAGATGGGGTCATCCAGACGTCGACCTCTTTGCCTCTCACCAGAACGCAAAAGTCAAAACCTTTTTTTCCTTGAACCCAAGAGGCAATCCCATAGGGTTGGATGCTCTAACCCAAGATTGGCAGTTTCGCCTGGCTTACGCATTTCCGCCAATCCCAATCCTTGCCAAGGTTCTACGGAAGATACGCCTAGAAGGGACTCCGACTATCCTGATAGCTCCATTGTGGCCCAAAAGAAGTTGGTTCAACTTAATTATCCAACTACAAGTGGATGGACCGGTAATGTTACCGATAAAGCACGATCTTCTTTCTCAGGGTCCCATTCTCCACTCAGACCCTCAGAAGTGGAGCTTGGCGGCGTGGTTGCTGAAGCCCAGGTATTAAGAGCTAAAGGACTATCAATCCCTGTCATAGCTACTCTCCAAAAATCGAGAAAACCGGTAACCAACGCCATCTACAATAAAATCTGGAAAAGGTTTTCTTCATTCTGTCTGCCTAACCTTCCAGACCCTCTCAAGCCTAATATACCCATCATTTTGGATTTTTTACAAAAAGGCTTAGAAATAGGTCTTAGACCCAGTACCCTCAAGGTACAAGTCTCTGCACTTAGCTCGGTTTTTGACCAAGATTTAGCGGGTCATCGCTGGATTAAAAGGTTCATGACGTCAGCTACTAGAATGAATCCTAGAAAACAGATCATAGTTCCCCCATGGGATCTCAATATAGTACTCCAAGGTCTGACAGGTCCACCTTTTGAACCACTATCTTCCTGTTCTCCACAAAATCTAGCCTACAAAACGGTGTTTTTGGTAGCCATTACTTCAGCTAGAAGGATTGGTGAATTACAGGCCTTGTCTATATGAGAACCTTATCTTCTAGTAAGAGATGATTCAATTGTGCTTCGTCTTGATCCGTCTTTTCTTCCGAAGGTTATCTCTGACTTTCATCGTTCTCAAGAGATTTTCCTACCAACTTTTTGCCACAATCCAGCAAACTCGGAAGAAAGAAGATTCAACTCCTTGGATGTCCGGCGTATTCTTCTACAGTACTTGGACCTGACCCGTTCGTTTAGAATTGATCATAACCTATTTGTCCATCTCTTAGGACAAAACAAAGGGAAAAAAGTAGCCAAAAGTACCATCGCTACATGGATCAAGAAAGCTGTAACGGAAGCCTACCTCGCTCAAAACAAATTGCCTCCAGTAGGAATCAAAGCCCATTCAACCAGATCTACATCGGTTTCCTGGGCAGAAAGAGCAGGCGCATCTCCGGAGCAGATTTGCAGGGCAGCAACGTGGTCTTCACTCCATACCTTCTCTAAACATTAGAGACTAGATGTATTGTCCAATAAGGACTTAGCCTTCGGCCGTAAAGTACTCCAGGCCGTTGTCCCTCCCTAGTGCCAAATTAGTTGGTATTCCTCCATATGCTGTCGTGGAAGGTGACTAGAGAAAATAGAATTATTCTTACCATTAATTCGGTTTCTAGGAACCTTCCAGGACGGCACTAATTTCCTACCCCATACATATTCCTGGATTAGTTCTGGGATTCTGAAGGTAAACCAGTGCTATGGTCTCAGTTGTAAGTCACTGGTAAGTGGGAGGTGGGAGGTCCTTTTAACCTCTCTGTGTTTCCTGTTCCCCATTAGGGCAAAGAGACAACCTCCATATGCCGTCGTGGAAGGTTCCTAGAAACCGAATTAACGGTAAGAATAATTCTATTTTTTGCTCCGGACCAAATGAGGTTGCCGACAGACGTCTGCTGAGACTCCCGATGAAGGTCGTCTTCCACCCGGCCTCAGTGCTCAGCTGCATCCGCAGGAGTTGGTCCCTGAGCTCTTCCACACCGGCCTGCAGGAAGTCAGGGCCAATGGATGATGCCTGGCCACGGTGTCTCTCCAGGTGGCTGGGGGAGTCCTCTGCTCCGACCCCACGCTCTGGTCCCGGGCGGCTGGCCATGGCGTCCTCCACATGGTTCGCTTCTGCCTCGTCCTTTTCCCGCTCTCTTCATCGTGGGCGGTTTCGTTTTCGTTGTCTCCGCCCACCATTGAGGATCAGGAGGCGGATCTAAGCTGCTGACGGACACGTCCTCAAGGTACAGAGATATTTAGACTGGGCGGCCATTGTTTTTCGCGCTTCTCAATTCGTTCACGCCCACAACTCCATGCCCTTCTTCTTCTCCTGCTCTGCTCGTGGCGCTGTAATGGCGGCAGTTTTGGTGGGAATTTTGGCAGCAAATGGCAATACAGTCTTTAAGCAAATCACAGTTCAAATACAGTTCTAGCACAGTTCTTAGGCACACATGACCCGATTTTCAGGCTTAAGTAGATCCTGTTCGTGACGCCAAAATGGATCGCCCCCACGTAAGGGCAATGGGGTACTCGTTACCGGGTCCTTCGGTTCGGGGGATGACACGGTGACCCAACCTGGTCCATGGCCCTTTGAGGGACGTCCAATAAAGAAAAGAGTTTTTATGGTTTTGGGAAAGGTCTTTAAAGGGGAAATGTTCGTGACGCCACCTGTGGTATTTGGTCAGGGTGACCGACGCTGCTTAGGGGTCTTCTGGGGTGATGTGATGGCAGCCAGATGGTATACCTTCCCACAGGTGAAGTGCATCCCCAGGGCTTCCCAGAGGTGCACATGGTGATGGTGGATGATGTAAGGCGTAGGGAATAACGAGGACACAAGGTTGCAGTCTCTTTTACTGAAGACTTCAGTATCCACAGTCCAGGGTACAGACCACAGGGTAGGCAGAGTCCAGCTGGTCTGAAGGCAAATCCAGAGTCCCCTTATCCAGGTGGAAATCAGTAGTCTTCCTCTAGCGCCTGTGTGTTGTAGTACCTCCCTGCTGAGCTTCTCGGTAAGGTCCTCACAACTCTTGTAGATGTTCTAGATGTTATGTCTTCCTCTCTGTCCCCCAGATGGTATGAATAGGACAAACCAGTATGACTGATGGCCTGAGACTTTTTACAGTGACCCTACAAGTTGCCACCGTGCCTCCTGGGTATAAGGTCGGGCAGCCAACGTGGAATTGACTGTCCTGCCGGTCTCCGGAGCAAGGCTTGGAGAGGGTTGCTCCCTCGGTATTCTGGCCACCGGCTTCTGCGCCTCAGAAGGAGGCAGCCTTCTAGAGGGCAGAACTCCTTCTGGTTTTATCTCCTTGTGCTATGACTTCGTTTCTCACCCGCTACAATACAATTCTCTTCGTGTCCTTTCTTAGGATGCTGCTGCACGTGGGGCAGACGCAGCTCCGTAGCTTTCTGTCTAAGCCTCTGCCAGGATCCCACCCCTGTCAGGGACCCTCTGTCTGCAGTTCAGATGTTCCTCCTTAACCCTGTCTGCCTGACAGGTGTTGCCTGGGCAAAGCCCAGTCAGCTTCTGCCTAACTTTCTATCCAGCCCACCAGTTTTACCCTATTGTGAGGAGTGCCCTAGTAGATAGGAGCAAGGCTCCCCCTGGTGGACTGTAGTGTAAAGTGTGGTGTATGGTTTATGATACCTGGTAGGAAGATCTCCTTTATTGCCATCAGACGTAATATCACTCCCCCTGGTGGAAGAATGACATTACTGCAGCGACCAGGACTCTGGGGCACTGCATATACATTGAATTTTCTTGAAGAAACCTCCCAATGAAAACAGTATAATCTCCAGATCCATGATGGCCACTGATGAGGCAGGATGTGCGGTACAGAGCTCCTGCCTCGTTTGAAGCTCTTCACATCACAAGGCCCCGGAGACCAGATAAAAGGCCACCGGTGGCTACTAAGAACATCTTCCTACTCGGACAGGATCTACCACCCCAGAGAAGTTCCTATCTGGGAGGCTCTACAGGAGGCAAGACCCGGGAGGACATAAGAGTCCGGGCACCGGCACCAGCTCCTTCCCCCCTCCCTCTACAAAGAGGATGCAGCGGGTGACTGACCTACATCAAGGAGTGGTGAGTAATCTCCTTCTCAGCCGAGAGAGCTCTAGCTGAAGGAGCCGTGCAGAACGGGACCCTGAGCGACATCGTGGGAACAGGTGCCTTCCATCCCCCACCTCCCCCGCCCGCCATTGTTTACCGTGCTCGCAGGCTGTGGCGGGAAGACCGCTGGAAGGGGATCTCCTGGAGACCTCGGAGTTTGAGGAGAAGGCACTGTAAGAGCACGAGGGAGACCATAAAGAGCAGCATAGGAGCGCTGGACTGAGGGCCCCGCTCATATTAGCAAGCGACCCACGGGGTTAAGTGAGCTATTTATCATAGCTGCAAGATAAGGGACCTCAGCGCCATCTTGAGCTTGCACACATCAGCCCTCACTTCTAAAGAGAGAGGAGTTAGCACCAGAGAAGCTGTGTTCTAATCATAAAATCACAACCACCCCCTCCTATCTGAAGTACTCGAGCTCTGTTTTTATAAGTATATTCTAACAAGGCTAAATAGTGTGCTTAACCCTTAAGCACAGCTAAATACAACCGCAAAACCATTCATAAAGGAATTACAGAATGCTTTGAGGGGTAGGTGACTTTACCTAGCTGGAACACATCACTTTAACTAGCGGCAACATGCTTCACTCTGGATTTTTACAGGGTGGCTCCCTGTAGGGCATCTAATACCCCTAATGTATAGATAAGACAATAACAATCTCCCCTATTTCTTGACTTTTCATAGGAGGAGTAAAACTGGAGCAAACACCCCATCTAGTGGTGATTAAGATCTAAGCAGGAAGAATTATCCTTTGTTACTCATTTACTGTTCAATAGCTCCGAAAACTCTTAGAGACTGGTCCTGGAGCCCATTACTCTCAGGGTAACTATACATTATAAAAAGGGAGGACGATACTTTTGAAGAGAATATGGTCGTTCTATGGAGCAGGGCGGACAACCTCCAAATAATAACATGGAAAAATTTATTACAAAACCTGGGAGTCAGAAACAAAATTCACCACGCACTAAAGACTTCCCAGATAACTTAGGTTCTGGAGACTGGGGAGGGAACTCGTCTGACTTTGAGGACTCCGACAAACCAATATCAAGAGATTTCATCAAAAACATCCTAACTACTGCGATAGCACCTTTGTCTAAAGATCTTTCTGAAATTAAGAAGGACATACAACAAATTGGTAATAGAGTTAAGGAATTGGAGGATACTCAGACAAAACTCACAACTTATGCCAGAGCTCTTTCCACGGGAATACGACAACAGGAAGACCATCTTAACACCCTATGCACAGCCGTGGAGGATATGGAAAATAGAAATAGAAGAAACAACTTGAGAGTACGGGGCATTCCGGAAGCCCCTAACCAGGAAGATGTTCCCGCTATTCTCCAGGAGCTCTTCCTCCTGTTGGCGAAACTAAGTAGTGGTGAAACATTGATTCTGGAGAGAGCACATAGAGCATTAAAACCCAAACCCAAAATTTCAGAACGACCAAGAGATATCATCTGCAAGGTGCTAGACTTCCGAGTGAAAGAGAAAATCATCAGGAACGCCAGATCTTTAGAATCCCTGACATACAAAACCTCAAAAATCCAGATCTTTCAGGATCTCGCACCATCAACCCTTACCAAAAGATACCTGCTGAGACCTCTGACAGACATTCTCAAGGAAAGGCGTTTTCTTTATCGCTGGCTGTTCCCATTTGGCCTACTCATAACCGCTAATGGAAAGAGGTTTGCGGTTAGAACATCTTCGGATAATGGCCGAGTATGCGAGGACTTAGACATCCACTTGGACCAACTTCCAGATCTGAGAATGATTCATACTGATCTTCAACTACCGGATCTCCCGGACCACGGGCCCTGGAACACTACTGATAAACCAAAGGGTCAAAGACCTAAAAAACGCCAAATGAAGCCCCACTGATGTTCCTTCATAACGTTTGGAGAACTTTCATCTTTCCGTATTCAGGGAACAAAGATCGAGAATGGGGATAATTTATTTTGATTGCCTAGGTTCTGAAAGTGGCTCAGTAACTTTATACTGTGAATCTCGTTTTATATATTCTTGAGTTATAAAAAACAAACAAAAAACTTCTGACTTTAAAGTTAATATACCGATACATCTTTAGACTGCTCCTGCAAGATAGCTTTCGTTATTACTACTCTTGGAATCTCTTGGGTATAGATGGATGGCCTGTAGGTCATGTTTGTTGTTGTTTTTTTTTTTAAACTTAATTACCAGCTGGGTGTCACCCACAAAAGCCAAAATGGTTCTAACATATGTTAATGGGCGACAAGCCCCTGTTATTGTTGTAATGTTACTGTTCTCTCACTCTTCTTTTTCAACTTCTCACTCTCTTACCCACCCATCCCACCCCTGCCGGCGAACAAACCCATGTGGACATCGGGGGCCCAACCCTTCTCCAGACTCGAAATGACGGACCAAACTCTAGATACAACCATCGCTTCATACAACGTAAGAGGCCTAAACGCGCCGATCAAGAGAGCCCAGGTATTAGCACATATCAAGAAACTGAAGTTAGATATTCTGTTACTACAAAAGACTCACTTTATCCAAGACAAATCCCCTAATTTTGACAAACACTACTACAATACATGGTTCCATTCCTACTCGACTTCTAGGAAATCTAGAGGAGTAGCGATTGCTTTATCTAAACGTACCCCCTTCCAGTTGGTAGACACTCTTAGAGATAAGGAGGGCAGGTACATCTTTATTAACCCCTTCACCCCCAAGGGTGGTTTGCACGTTAATGACCGGGCCAATTTTTACAATTCTGACCACTGTCCCTTTATGAGGTTATAACTCTGGAACGCTTCAACGGATCTTGGCGATTCAGACATTGTTTTCTCGTGACATATTGTACTTCATGATAGTGGTAAAACTTATTCGATATAACTTGCGTTTATTTGTGAAAAAAACGAATATTTGGCAAAAATGTTGAAAATTTTGCAATTTTCCAACTTTGAATTTTTATGCCCTTAAATCACAGACATATGTCATGCAAAATACTTAATAAGTAACATTTCCCACATGTCTACTTTACATCAGCACAATTTTGGAACCAAATTTTTTTTTTGTGACGGAGTTATAAGGGTTAAAAGTTGACCAGCAATTTCTCATTTTTACAACACCATTTTTTTTTTAGGGACCACATCTCATTTGAAGTCATTTTGAGGGGTCTATATGATAGAAAATACCCAAGTGTGACAACATTCTAAAAACTGAACCCCACAAGGTACTCAAAACCACTTTCAAAAAGTTTATTAACCCTTCAGGTGTTTCACAGGAATTTTTGGAAAGTTTAAATAAAAATAAACATTTAACTTTTTTTCACACAAAATTTATTTCAGCTCCAATTTGTTTTATTTTACCAAGGGTAACAGGAGAAAATAGACCCCAAAATTTGTTTTACAATTTGTCCTGAGTACGGTGATACCCCATATGTGGGGGTAAACCACTGTTTGGGCGCATGGCAGAGCTCGGAAGGAAAGGAGCGCCATTTGACTTTTCAATGCAAAATTGACTGGAATTGAGATGGCACGCCATGTTGCGTTTGGAGAGCCCCTGATGTGCCTAAACATTGAAACCCTGTACAAGTGACACCATTTTGGAAAGTAGACCCCTTAAGGAACTTATCTAGATGTGTGTTGAGCACTTTGACCCAACAAGTGCTTCACAGAAGTTTATAATGCAGAGCCGTAAAAATAAAAAATCATATTTTTTCACAAAAATGATCTTTTCACCCCCAATTTTTTATTTTCCCAAGGGTAAGAGAAGAAATTGGACCCGAAAAATTGTTGTGCAATTTGTCCTGAGTACGCTGATACCCCATATGTGGGTGTAAACCATTGTTTGGGTGCAGGGCAGAGCTCGGAAGGGAAGGAGCTCCATTTGACTTTTCAATGCAAAATTGACTGGAATTGAGATGGGACGCCATGTTGCGTTTGGAAAGCCCCTGATGTGCCTAAACATTGAAACCCTGTACAAGTGACACCATTTTGGAAAGTAGACCCCTTAAGAAACTTATCTAGATGTGTGTTGAGCACTTTGACCCAACAAGTTCTTCACAGAAGTTTATAATGCAGAGCCATAAAAATAAAAAATCATATTTTTTCACAAAAATGATCTTTTCGCCCCCATTTTTTTATTTCCCCAAGGGTAAGAGAAGAAATTAGACCACAAAAGTTGTTGTGCAATTTGTCCTGAGTACGACGATACCCCATATGTGGGGGTAAACCACTGTTTGGGCGCATAGCAGAGCTCGGATGGGAAGGAGCGCTATTTTACTTTTCAATGCAAAATTGACTGGAATTAAGATGGGATACCATGTTGCGTTTGGAGAGCCCCTGATGTGCCTAAACATTAAAAACCCCCACAAGTGACACCATTTTGGAAAGTAGACCCCCTAAGGAACTTATCTAGATGTGTTTTGATAGCTTTGAACCCCCAAGTGTTTCACTACAGTTTATAACGCAGAGCCGTGAAAATAAAAATTCTTTTTTTTTTCACAAAAATGATTTTTAGCCCCCAGTTTTGTATTTTCACAAGGGTATCAGGATAAATTGGACCCCAAAAGTTGTTGTCCAATTTGTCCTGAGTACGCTGATACCCCATATGTGGGGGGGGAACCACTGTTTGGGCGCATGACAGAGCTCGGAAGGGAAGGAGCGCCATTTGGAATGCAGACTTAAATGGATTGGTCTGCAGGCGTCACGTTGCATTTGCAGAGCCCCTGATGTACCCAAACAGTACAAACCCTCCACAAGTGACCCCATATCGGAAACTAGACCCCCCAAGGAACTTATCTAGATGTGTTGTGAGAACTTTGAACCCCCAAGTGTTTCACTACAGTTTACAACGCAGAGCCGTGAAAATAAAAAATCTTTTTTTTCCCACAAAACTTATTTTTTGGCCCCCAGTTTTGTATTTTCCCAAGGGTAGCAGGAGAACTTGGACCCCAAAAGATGATGTCCAATTTGTCCTGAGTACGCTGATACCCCATATGTTGGGGTAAACCCCTGTTTGGGCACACGGGAGAGCTCTGAAGGGAAGGAGCACTGTTTTCCTTTTTCAACGCAGAATTGGCTGGAATTCAGATCGGATGCCATGTCCCGTTTGGAGAGCCCCTGATGTGCCTAAACAGTGGAAACCCCCAATTATAACTGAAACCCTAATCCAAACACACCCCTTACCCTAATCCCAACAGTAACCCTAACCACTCCTCTAACCCAGACACACCCAACCCTATTCCCAACCGTAAATGTAATCCAAACCCTAACCCTATCTTTAGCCCCAACCCTAACTGTAGCCCTAACCGAGCCCCAACCCTAGCCCTAACCCTAGCCCTAACCCTAGCCCTAACCCTAGCCCTAACACTAGCCCTAACACTAGCCCTAACACTAGCCCTAACACTAGCCCTAACCCTAGCCCTAACCCTAGCCCCAACCCTAGCCCCAACCCTAGCCCCAACCCTTGCCCTAACCCTTGCCCTAACCCTTGCCCTAACCCTTGCCCTATCTCTAGTCCTATCTCTAGTCCTAACTCTAGTCCTAACTCTAGTCCTAACCCTAACCCTAATGGGAAAACGGAAATAAATACATTTTTTAATTTTTTTATTTTTCCCTAACTAGGGGGGTGATGAAGGGGGGTTTGATTTACTTTTATAGTGGGTTTTTTAGCGGATTTTTATGATTGGCAGCCGTCACACACTGAAAGACGCTTTTTATTGCAAAAAATATTTTTTGCGTTACCACATTTTGAGAGCTGTAATTTTTCCATATTTGAGTCCACAGAGTCATGTGAGATCTTGTTTTTTGTGGGACGAGTTGACGTTTTTATTGGTAACATTTTCGGACACGTGACATTTTTTGATCACTTTTTATTCCGATTTTTGTGAGGCAGAGTGATCAAAAACCAGCTATTCATGAATTTCTTTTGGGGGGGGGGCGTTTATACCGTTCCACGTTTGGTAAAATTGATAAAGCAGTTTTATTCGTCGGGTCAGTACGATTACAGCGATATCTCATTTATATCATTTTTTTTATGTTTTGGCGCTTTTATACGATAAAAACTATTTTATAGAAAAAATAATTGTTTTGGTATCGCTTTATTCTCAGGACTATAACTTTATTTTTTTGCTGATGATGCTGTATGGCGGCTCGTTTTTTGCGGGACAAGATGACGTTTTCAGCGGTACCATGGTTATTTATATCAGTCTTTTTTGATCGCGTGTTATTCCACTTTTTGTTCGGCAGTATGATAATAAAGCGTTGTTTTTTGCCTCGTTTTTTTTTTTTTTTTCTTACGGTGTTTACTGAAGGGGTTAACTAGTGGGGCAGTTTTATAGGTTGGGTCGTTACGGACGCGGCGATACTAAATATGTGTACTTTTATTGTTTTTTTTATTTTATTTAGCAAAAGAAATGTATTTATGGGAATAATATATATATTTTTTTTCTTTATTTAGGATATTTTTTTTATTTATTTTTTTACACATGTGCAGAATTTTTTTTTTACTTTTTTACTTTTTTACTTTGTCCCAGGGGGGGACATCACAGATCATTGATCTGGCAGTGTGCACAGCACTCTGCCAGATCTGCGATCTGCTGTGCAGGGCTGCAGGCTTACCAAGTGTCTGCTCTGAGCAGACACTCGGTAAGCCACCTCCCTCCCTGCAGGACCCGGATGCCGCGGCCATCTTGGATCCGGGACCTGCGGCGAGGAGGGAGGTAGGAGACCCTCGGAGCAACGCGATCACATCGCTTTGCTCCGGGGGTCTGAGGGAAGCCCGCAGGGAGCCCACTCCCTGCGCGATGCTTCCCTATACCGCCGGTACACCGCGATCATGTTTGATCGCGGTGTGCCGGGGGCGGTCCGTGACCGCTCCTGGCACATAGTGCCGGATGTCAGCTGCGATATGCAGCTGACACCCGGCCGCGATCGGCCGCGCTCCCCCCGTGAGCGCGGCCGATCGCGTATGACGTACTATCCCGTCGGTGGTCATACGGGCCCACCCCACCTCGACGGGATAGTACGTCAGATGTCAGGAAGGGGTTAAAGGTAAGGTGGCACACAAATTAGTCACGATAGGCAATGTCTACACACCCAACACAAAACAAGATATTTGGCTAGCGAAAACAATGAGGGAAGTAAACAGCTTTATTGAAGGCTCATTGATAATGGGAGGAGATTTTAATACTCCACTAGAACCGGTAATAGACTCTTCGACGGGAAAATCCAACATCCCCAAAAAAGCGTTCAAGCGTATCCGTTCGATTCTAAACATTTATCAATTAATAGATGCCTGGAGGTACTTCCATCCTACACTCAGGATTATACACACTTTTCACAGACACAATTGTCTTACAGCTGCATTGATTATCTTTTCATCCCACTACAGATGTACTCACTTCTGAAAGATATACAGATAACCCCCCGTGTCCACTCAGACCACTCGATCCTTATTAGCAAAATTCAGATTGGACATAGGCCTAAAAATAACGTTTGGAGATTGAACGAGACCTTATTGACTGATAAACCATCCAGGGATAGGATACTGATGAAATTAAGAGAATTCTTTGAAGTTAATGATCAAGATACTATATCCTTTGCGACGGTAAGGGAAGCACATAAGGCAGTAATAAGAGGAGAGATGATCTCCTTGTCCTCGTATAAAAATAAGACAAGACAGACAGAAGTTAAATCCCTTTATAAGGAGATCCAGACACTAGAACAGGATCACAAACGATCGCTAAATCCCCAAGAGCTGACACTACTTTAAAAAAAAAAGACAAACTCTGAAAGACCTTCTAAACCTGGACTCACTTAAAGTTTACACTAGATGGAAAAACAAATTGTTTGTGCATGGTGATAAAATGTCTAGGTTCATGGTAACAATGATTAAAAAAAGGAAAGCAAAGGCATTAATATACTCATTAAAAACTCCGAGGGGAACTGTAACTAAAAACCCAGAGGAAATTGCTTCTGCTTTCAGAGACTACTATGCCTCCTTATATAATATACGACTGGGGGAGACCGATGATCAATTAACTAAACGAAAAATTGAGATTAATACATTCCTGAAATCACTAAAACTCCCGTCCCTTGACGAGGCCCAGCAGACTGAATTGGCAGCCCCCTTCGGGATGGGCAAACTCCGGTCCTCCCTGTCGAACAGCCCAATGGGTAAAAGTCCAGGACCTGATGGTCTCCCAAACTCCTATAATAAAACCTTCCAAGAGACCCTCAGCCCTCTGCTTCTGAAGTTGTTTAACGGAATACTGGGAGGGTCATCCTTCTCAAAACAAACATTGGAGGCCCATATCTCTCTCATACACAAAGAGGGCAAAGACCCCAAAGTGTGTAGCAACTACAGACTGATTTCTCTTCTAAACAATGATCTCAAATTGTTTGCAAAGATGATCACTAATCGGATCAACATAGTGCTGGGCTCATTGGTTCTACCAGAACAGACAGGTTTTGTGAGGGGTAGAGAAGGAAAAGACAATACTTTGAAAATATTATATTTAATGCAACGTGCTCTCACCCGCAACGAGCCGTTGGTCTTGATGGGTACAGACGCCGAGAAGGCGTTCGACAGGGTGGACTGGACTTTCATGCATTAGACATTGGGCCACTTTGGCTTTCCTCCGATTCTAATGAAAGCTATCTTCCAAATATATAATTCCCCCACTGCAAAAGTGAGGGTAAACCTTTCCGACCCCTTCGAAATTAAGAACTGCACGCGACAGGGCTGTCCCTTGTCTCCTACGTTGTTTGTTCTATCGATCGAAACTCTAATTCAAAATATTAGGCAGCACCCAGACATTGTGGGAGTCCGTGTTGAGGGATCAGCCCACTCAGTAGCGGCCTTCGCCGATGAATTACTTCTAACTTTAACTAATCCAGACAGGGAAATCCCAGCAGTATTGGGTCTATTCGAGAAGTTTGGGATTCTCTCAAATTTTACAATTAATTTAGACAAATCGGAAGCAATGAGCATAAATGTAGATCAAAAAATCATCCGCGGCATTAAAACTAAGCTACCAATAAAATGGAATTCGAAGTTTATCAAATATTTAGGAATTAAATTAAGTCCCCACTGGCATTTACTATATTCACTTAACTACACCCCACTACTTAATAATACCATAGAATTAATGAAGTCCTGGAGAGCCCCTTATGTCTCATGGATAGGAAGGAAAAATCTGTTAAAGGGCTTTATACTTCTTAAATTTAGTTATATTTCAAGAATGTTACCAATAGCTGTTCCTAACGCATTCTTTTCAAGGATCCGTTCGATGTTCGGGAGGTATATTTGAAGAGACTCTAGACCCAGACTCAATTATGCGACACTTTCGCTTCCCAAATCTAGGGGAGGCATGGGGGCCCCGGGCCCTCAAAAATACCACACTGCAGCGACATTATCTTTAATAGTAGATTGGTGGAGAGGAGATGCCCAAAAACTCTGGACACAAATAGCGGACACTAGGGTTGAGCGAAACGGATCGGTCATTTTCATAAGTCGCCGGCGTGGGATCGGCCATGTGGTACACGATCTTCGCGCCAAAGTCGCGTTTCATATGACGCCTAAAGCGCCATTTCTCAGCCAATGAAGGTGCATGCAGAGTGTGGGCAGCGTGATGACATAGGTCCTGGTCCCCACCATCTTAGAGAAGGGCATGGCAGTGATTGGCTTGCTTTCTGCAGCGTCACAGGGGCTATAAAGGGGCGTTCCCGCCGACCGCCATTTTACTGCTGCTGATCTGAGCATAGGGAGAGGTTGCTGCCGCTTCGTCAGAAGCAGGGATAGCATTAGGCAGGGTACATAAAGCCCCAAACCGCTTGTGCTGTAGCGATTTCCACTGTCCAACACCACCTTTTCTTTTTGGGACAGTGGAGGCTCGATTTCTGTGTAACAGCTCTGTAGGTTATAAAGCTCCCTGATAGCTGCATTGCTGTGTGTACGCCGCTGTGCAAACCAACTGCTTTTTTCAAAGCACAAATCCTGTTGCTCCTTCATCTCTGCACAGCTATCTATCTTGTTTGTTTGTCCACACTTTTGACTTTTGTGTGCAGCAGTCCTTTTTATTGCTGCCTGACATACTTTTCCGAGATAACTGTAGGGAGATACTAATTGTAGTACAGTCCCTTTTTTTTTTTTTTGGTTATATCTCTTCAAGCCACTTTTTGCTACAGAAAATATACTCTAATACAGTGGCCCCGATTTATTCACAATTCTCCCAGAAAAAAAAAGTGGGAGATTAAGATTGGCAAATCTGCATCAGTGCCAGTCCTGTGTGTGGCATCCGTCTTTGTTTTTCTGCCACAGAAAACCTACTGTGTAGCAGTGGGGCTGATTTCTTCCTAATTCTCCCAGAAAAAAAAATAAAAGTGGGAGATTAAGATTGGTAAATCTGCATTAGTGCCAGTCGTGTGTGTGGCATCTTTTTTCTTTTTAATTTCTGCCACAGAAAACCTACTGTGTAGCAGTGGGCCTGATTAAATCACTTGTATCACATATCCCCCCCAAAAAATAAAATAAAGGGATAATAATCTTGCCAAACCTGTGCATCTGTGCGAGTGCTGTCTGTGGTATCTGTCAGTCATTTTGTGCCACAGGAACTTTACCGTGATATAGTGGGCCTGATTCAATCCCCTGTCTCCCATATCCAAAAAAAGAGGGACATTTCTATTGCCAGTGGGTGCATCTGCGTCATTCCGGCTAGTGCCATATCTGCCACCCTCTTTCTGCAAATCAAACTGTGTTGTTGTGTAATACAGTGGGCCTGATTTTTCCCTGGATTCTCCCACACATAAATAGGGACATTTCTATTGCCAGTGTTTTTATCTGCGTCACTCTTGTTAGTGCCATACCTGCCAGCCTCTTTCTGCAAATCAAACTGTGTTGTTGTGTAATACAGTGGGCCAGATTTTTCCCTGGATTCTCCCACACATAAATAGGGACATTTCTATTGCCAGTGTTTTTATCTGCATCACTCTTGTTAGTGCCATATCTGCCAGCCTGTTTCTGCAAATCAAACTGTGTTACAGTGGGCCTGATTTTTCCCTGGATTCTCCCACACATAAAAAAGGGAGATTTAAATTCACAACCAGTTCACGTACACCTTCTTCCTGGTTTTACTGGACCACATAACGGTTGTTAGTTTGATTACATTTTTCCAATAATGAGGAAGTCTGGTGGAAGAGGTCGTGGCCGTGGGCATTCATTGCCAGCTGGTAATGATGTTAGTAGTGGTGGTCGTGGAGCATCAGGTGGTCGTGGGAAAAGCAATATAGCCCCTAAGTCTCGAGTTGTTGAGCCAGCGTCATCGTCTGGCTACACAAGGCCTCGAAGGCTCCCTTTTCTGGGAGTAGGAAAACCGCTTTTGAAGCCGGAGCAGCAGGAACAAGTATTGGCTTTCATTGCTGACTCTGCCTCTACCTCTTTCTCCTCCTCCTCGGAAAGTGCCAAATGTCAGAGCAGTGTGTCGTCAGTGGATGCTCCCGCTCAGGAACAAGTCGCTTCCTTGCGTCCTTCACCCAGAACAACAGTGAAGGCGGCACAACTGGTTACTCCATGGAGCTCTTTACACATACCGTGTCTGGGTTCGAAAGTGAAATTGTTAACAGGCCATGCCCATTACAAGATGAATCGGACATGGAGTGCACAGATGCACAGCCACAGCCAGATTATAATGCTGTTCCTTTGACTCAGATCAGAACATTGCCCTCGCAGTGTACTGATCCAGAATCTGACCCCGAGGAGACTATGGATCTCCGTCACGAACGCTATAGCACCGGCTTACACGGTGACCCAGAGGAAGGTGCACAGAACGTAGAAGAGGAGGTCATAGATGACCCAGTTGTTGACCCCGATTGGCAGCCATTGGGGGAACAGGGTGCAGGCTGCAGTAGCTCTGAAGCGGAGGAGGAGGAGCCGCAGCAGACATCAACATCGCAACAGGTTCCATCTGGCAGGCCCGTATCTGGCCAAAAACGTGTGGTAAAACCAAAACCAGTTGTAGGACAGCGTGGCCATCAGGTTCAAGTAGCTCAGTGTGCAATGCCTGAAAAGGTATCCGATAGGAAGAGTGCAGTGTGGAATTTTTTTAACCAAGATCCCAATGATCAGCGCAAAGTCATTTGTAAGAAATGCTCCCGGACCTTCAGCAGAGGTCAGAATGTTAAAAATTTAAATACAAGTTGCATGCATCGACATTTAACCACCATGCATTTGCAAGCCTGGATACACTACCAAACGTCCCTTAATGTTGTAGCACCCTCTCACAATGAAGGTAATAAGCAAGGCGACATCCCTTCCCTCCCTGTAAGCCCACCGTTTACCACACCACCTGCAGGTAATGTGGCGGTTTCGTTGCAAGGCCAAAGCAGTCAGGTAATCACCAGGTTCGTGGTCGGAAAAACTGTATGTAGGGCACCATCAAGAATACCGTCACCAACCCTCTCTCAGTCACCCATGTCCACCGGCACCCCCGCTAGTTCCACCGTATGCAGCTCTCCAGTCCAGCTCACCCTACATGAGACTCTCGTTAGGAAAAGGAAGTACTCATCCTCGCATCCGCGTACACAGGGTTTGAACACCCACATTGCTAGACTAATCTCGTTAGAGATGATGCCCTACCGGTTAGTTGAAACCGAAGCTTTCAAAGCCCTGATGGACTACGCTGTACCACGCTATGAGCTACCCAGTCGACATTTCTTTTCGAGAAAAGCCATCCCAGCCCTCCACCAGCATGTAAAAGACCGCATTGTCCATGCGCTCAGGCAATCTGTGAGTAGAAAGGTGCACCTGACAACAGATGCATGGACCAGTAGGCATGGCCAGGGGCGTTACAT
Organism: Ranitomeya variabilis; assembly: GCF_051348905.1. Classification (NCBI taxonomy): domain Eukaryota; kingdom Metazoa; phylum Chordata; class Amphibia; order Anura; family Dendrobatidae; genus Ranitomeya; species Ranitomeya variabilis. The sequence goes on along the minus strand of NC_135237.1, from coordinate 254,117,588 downwards.
CTCCATCACGGCACACTGGGTTAATGTGGTGGATGCAGGGTCCAGAGGGGACAGTAATATTGGGACAGTTCTGCCTAGCCCACGGTGTAGGAAACAGTTGGCTGTAGGCGTTCGTCCCCCCCTCCTCGTCCTCCAGCAGAAGCGAGAGCTCGTCCACAGACCGCAGTTGCACATCCACTCCATCCGCAGCTGCCACTGTTGCACACGAGGTGTCCTTTTATGGAACAGCTTGTGGCAAGCGTCAGCAGGCTGTATTGGCAATGAAGTGTTTGTGCGACAACAGACACACCGCGGAAGTTCTGTCCGAGTTCTTGCAGCAAGAAACTCAGTCATGGCTGGGCACTGTACATCTTGAGGCAGGCAAGGTAGTCAGTGACAACGGAAGGAATTATATGGCTGCCATAGCCCTTTCACAACTGAAACACATTCCTTGCCTGGCTCACACCTTAAACCTGGTGGTGCAGTGCTTCCTGAAAAGTTATCCGGGGTTACCCGACCTGCTGCTGAAAGTGCGCAGACTTTGCTCTCACATCCGCCGTTCGCCTGTCATATGCAGAACCATCAGCGGGCTTTGAACCTTCCACAGCATCGCCTAATCATCGACGTTGCAACAAGGAGGAACTCCACACTGCACATGCTTCAAAGACTGTGCGAACAGAGGCGTGCTGTTATGTATTTGTGGGAGGATACACATACACGGGCAGGCAGTTGGATGGCAGACATGGAGTTGTCAGCTGTGCAGTGGTCGAAGCTCCAAGACCTGTGTCAAGTCCTTCAGTGTTTTGAGGAATGCACACGGCTGGTTAGTGCAGACAATGCCATAATAAGCATGAGCATCCCCCTAATGCTTCTGCTGATGCAAAGTTTGACGCACATAAAGGAACAGGCATCTGCAGCCGAGGACGAGGGAAGCCTTGATGACAGTCAGCCATTGTCTGCTCAGGGAAGTCTACAGGACGAGGTGGCGGGCGAAGAGGAGGAGGACGAGGAGGATGATGGGGATGACTATTTGTTGGATGAGGAAGCTTCTCAGGGGGCAATAGAAACTGCTGGCGGTGCAAGGCCGGGTTCTGGGTTTTTGAGGGAGACAAGTGAAGTGGATTTGCCAGAAAGTGCTCCTCAACCCAGCATAAGCACTGACTTGACAACTGGAACATTGGCACACATGGCGGATTATGCCTTGCGTATCCTCAAAAGGGACCCACGCATTTTAAAAATGATGACCGATGACTAGTGTTGAGCGATACCTTCCGATATCGGAAAGTATCGGTATCGGAAAGTATCGGCCAATACCGTCAAAGTATCGGATCTAATCTGATACCGATACCCGATCCCAATGCAAGTCAATGGGACGAAAATATCGGAATTAAAATAAACCCTTTCTTTCCTTGTAGGTTAATTCTACATGAAGGAAAACAACTAAGAATAATGTAGGATGTATTGGGGGAGGTGGCGGAGACATTAAAGGCACAGAGGTTTAGCCCAAACAAATAGAATAGCAGGTTTTTTTGTTTTTTTTTATGACGTTCGGCGTTAGAAAGATTTTGACTATGTTATTTATTTTATTTTTTTTCAGATATTGATGTTTCACTACTTCCACGTCCTTCACCTTCTTTTTTACTTCTCCCACACTTTCTTCTTCATTATCCTCATCATCAGCTTCTTTGACATCAACTATCTTCACCTTATTCATCTTCTTCTTCTTCTACCTATTTTTTTTTTTTTTTTTTACATTGTTCATATTCTTTTTATTTAACTATTATCTTTTTCATATTCAACTTCTTCATCATATTCTTATTTGTGACAGGCATTCCCGTAGTTGTTATCTATAAAAGTTTGAAGATTACACATTCCGTTCTGCCTGTCACAAAAGAGTTACATTTGTCCGCGTTCAGTTTGGCCTGCAGCATCAGGCTTTATCCAGGGGCACCACGAGGAGGAACGGACTCACCCCCATACACTGCTTAGTCTTCTTCTGCTTATAATTTAGATAATATCTTTTGCTCTGATATTTAGTCTTATGCTTAATGTTCTTCTGCTCTTTGTTCTGCAGCCTCGTGTTCTTCTGCTTCTCGGTCTCCCATGTCGTCGTCGTCTCCGGGGTCGTTGTCATCGGGGTGGTCTTCAGGGTCATCGTCTCCAGGGTCGTCGTCATCTCAGTGGTCGTCGTCTCTGGTGTCGTCGTCATCTTAGGGGTGGTCTTCCGGGTCGTCGTCTTTAGGGTCTTGAACTTGGAAATGTAGCAGAAGGTACAAGAAGGCTGAGAAAATGCTGAGAAACAGCTGATGGAACTGGAACTCGGATGGCTACCCGAAGGTCCAAGAGCCAATGGAACTACCGAGGACCAGCTGACGTTACTGGAACCCGGTTACTAAGCAGGAGGTACCCGTGCCTGAAAGCACTACCAAGGACCACCTGACGTTGGTGGAACTCGGATACCCAGAGGGAGGCACCTAAGCCAAAGGCTCTGCCCGGAACCAGCTGACGGTACTGGAACCAGGATGGGGAGCAGAAGGTACAAGAGCAAAAGACACTGCCGAGAACCAGCTGACGGTACTGGAACCCGGATGGGTAGCCGAAGGTCCAAGAGCCAATGGAACTACCGAGGACCAGCTGACGTTACTGGAACTCGGTTACTATGCAGGAGGTACCCGTGCTGAAAGCACTACCAAGGACCACCTGACGTTGGTGGAACTCAGATACCCAGAGGGAGGCACCTAAGCCGAAGGCTCTGCCCGGAACCAGCTGACGGTACTGGAACCAGGATGGGGAGCAGAAGGTACAAGAGCAAAAGACACTGCCGAGAACCAGCTGACGGTGCTGGAACCCGGATGGGTAGCCGAAGGTCCAAGAGCCAATGGAACTACAGAGGACCAGCTGACGTTACTGGAACCCGGTTACTAAGCAGGAGGTACCCATGCCTGAAAGCACTACCAAGGACCACCTGACGTTGGTGGAACTCGGATACCCAGAAGGAGGCACCTAAGCCAAAGGCTCTGCCCGGAACCAGCTGACGGTGCTGGAACCAGGATGGGGACCTATTCAAGCTTGTCTTCCTAGAGCCCCAACTAGCAGTGTTGGAGCAAAGGGTCAGCAGGAGGAGGAGAGGGAGCAGAGTGTAGGCCGAAGCCTGCACTGGCGGCAGCTTTGGGTCTGTTGTGCCTGCGTGGCTGTTGCAGGACACGATGCCGGCTACACAGCAGGGGAACAGCTGGCGGTGCTGAACCCCACTGACACATTGGCTGGTGTTTTTCTCTGTGCAGCTAGCAGTACCGGGCCCCAACTGGCAGTGTTACAGCCCAGGCTCTGCAGGGGGAGCAGAGTGTAGGCCGAAGCCTAATTGAACCAATTTTAAAGGTAACCTTTAACCCCCCCTCAGGGGTTACAAAGTAGAAGAGCCACAGCTTATGCAGCAGTAGTGCTGCACAAGTCAAAGGTTGCTCTTTTAATTTTTCTCCTTGCACACGCTGAATGAAACACGTATAACATTTAGCCCTTTATACAGTCAAACTGTGTTGGAGGCGGGAGTTCCCTTCGTAATGAGACGCAGCACAGATGTCAAGAATCCCACCTTGGTGCTGGGCGCAGCCTCCTGAGCATTGTTATTTGCTGTACAGGAGTCTGCGCTGTCGTTTTATTCCTTGGCCTTGCGCTGTTAGCGCTGCCCATCTTCTGGCATCATTTAATGTCGGCCGGTGCGGTTCGCGATGACCATGAATCCCAGCCCCTCAGTGTCTTTACATAGTTAAAACACTGCGGGGCTGGGATTCATGGCCTGGCGCAGTACATATGTTGGCCTCTCACACTCGGGTCCTTACACCCGCTTCAGACTGTGCGGCGTCAGCTGATCCCTTATCGCATGCCGCGGCCATGAAGCCGCACAGTCTGAGGAAGGCGGAAGGAGATGAGGGACAGGCGAACATATGCACTGCTCATGCCCATCAATCACACCCTCGCAGTCCAAATAAATAAGACACCGAGGGGCGTTGTGTGGGGCAGGGCGGCCGCAGAGGCGCAGGCAACCAAACAATGATGCCAGAAGATGGGTAGCGCTACCAAGGGGGTTGCTGCGTGTCATTACAAAGGAAAGTCACACCTCAGGGACATTTTAATGGTCACACAGAGGACACATTTTAGACGTGTTTTCAGTTCCACATGTGCGAGGAGAATAAGTTTATGAGCCACCTTGCACACATGCAGCATTACCGCTGTACAAGGTGGCTGTAAAACATACAAACGCCTGGGGGAAGGGGGCAGGTTCCCTTCAATTTCAGTTCTTGTGTCTGCGTGGCTTTTGCAGGACACGATGCCGGCTGCACAGCAGGGGAACAGCTGGCGGTGCTGAACCCCACTGACACATTGGCTGGTGTTTTGCTCTGTGCAGCTAGCAGTACCGGGCCCCAACTGGCGGTGTTAGAGCCCAGAGTCAGCAGGAGGAGGAGAGGGAGCAGAGTGTAGGCCGAAGCCTGCACTGGCGGCAGCTTTAGGTCTGTTGTGCCTGCGTGGCATTTGCAGGACACGTTGCCGGCTACACAGCAGGGGAACAGCTGGCGGTGCTGAACCCCACTGACACATTGGCTGGTGTTTTTCTCTGTGCAGCTAGCAGTACCGGACCCCAACTGGCGGTGTTAGAGCCCAGGATCTGCACGGGGAGCATAGTGTAGGCCGAAGCCTAATTGAACCAATTTTAAAGGTAACCTTTAACCCCCCCTCAGGGGTTACAAACTAGAAGAGCCACAGCTTATGCAGCAGTAGTGCTGCACAAGTCAAAGGTTGCTCTTTTAATTTTTCTCCTTGCACACGCTGAAAGGAACACGTATAACATTTAGGCCCTTACACAGTCAAACTGTGTTGGAGGCGAGAGTTCCCTTCATAATGAGACGCAGCACAGATGTCAAGAATCCCACCTTGGTGCTGGGCGCAGCCTCCTGAGCGTTGTTATTTGCTGTACAGGAGTCTGCGTTGTTGCGTTATCCCTTGGCCATGCGCTGCCCATCTTCTGACATAATTTCATGTCGGCTAGTGCGGTTCGCGATGCCCATGAATCCCAGCCACGCAGTGTCTTTACATAGTTAAAACACTGCGGGGCTGGGATTCATGGCCTGGCGCAGTACATAGGTTCGCCTCTCACACTCGGGTCCTTACACCCGCTTCAGACTGTGCGGCGTCAGCTGATCCCTTATCGCATGCCGCGGCCATGAAGCCGCACAGTCTGAGGAAGGCGGAAGGAGATGAGGGACAGGCGAACATATGCACTGCTCATGCCCATCAATCACACCCTCGCAGTCAAAATAAATAAGACACCGAGGGGGCGTTGTGTGGGTCAGGGCGGCCGCAGAGGCGCAGGCAGCCAAACAATGATGCCAGAAGACGGGCAGCGCTACCAAGGGGGTTGCAGCGTGTCATTACAAAGGAAAGTCACACCTCCGGGACGGTTAAATGGTCACACAGAGGACACATTTTAGACGTGTTTTCAGTTCCACATGTGCGAGGAGAATAAGTTTATGAGCCACCTTGCACACATGCAGCATTACTGCTGTACAAGGTGGCTGGAAAACATACAAACGCCTGGGGGAGGGGGGACAGGTTCCCTTCAAGTTCAGTTCTTGTGTCTGCGTGGCTGTTGCAGGACACGTTGCCGGCTGCACAGCAGGGGAACAGCTGGCGGTGCTGAACCCCACTGACACATTGGCTGGTGTTTGGCTCTGTGCAGCTAGCACATCTGGGCCCCAACTGGCGGTGTTAGAGCCCAGGGACAGCAGGAGGAGGAGAGGGAGCAGAGTGTAGGCCGAAGCCTAATTGAACAAATTTCAAAGGTAACCTTTAACCCCCCCTCAGGGGTTACAAACTAGAAGAGCCACAGCTTATGCAGCAGTAATGCTGCACAAGTCAAAGGTTGCTCTTTTAATTTTGCTCCTTGCACACGCTGAAAGGAACACGTATAACATTTAGGCCCTTACACAGTCAAACTGATTTTGAGGCGTGAGTTCCCTTCGTAAAGAGACGCAGTACAGCTGGCAAAAATGCCACCTTGGTGCTTTGCGCGGCCTCCTGAGCATCGTTATTTGTTGCACAGGAGTCTGCGCTTTTGTGTTATCCCTTGGCCTTGCGCTGTTAGCGCTGCCCATCCTCTGACATCATGTAATGTCGGCCGTTGCGGTTTGCGATGACCATGAATCCCAGCCCCGCAGTTTCTTAACATTGTTAATACACTGCGGGGCTGGGATTCATGGCCTGGCGCAGTACATATGTTCGCCTCTCGCTTGGGTTCTTACACCCGCTTCAGACTATGCGGCGTCAGCTGATCCCTTATCGCATGCCATGGCCATGAAGACGCACAGGCGGAAGGAGATGAGGGACAGGCGAAGAAATGCACCGTTCATGCCCATCAATCACACCCTCGCAGTCTAAATAAATAAGACACCGAGGGGCGTTGTGTGGGGCAAGGCGGCCGCAAAGGCGCAGGCAGCCAAACAATGATGCCAGAAGACGGGCAGCGCTACCAAGGAGCTTGTTGCATGTCAATACAAAGGAAAATCACACCTGTGGGATGTTTTAATGGTCGCAGAGGACTCATTTTAGACGTGTTCAGTTCAACCTGGGCAAGGAGAATAAGTTTCTGAGCCACCTTGCACACATGCAGCATTACTGTCGTACAAGGTGGCTGTAAAACGTAGAAACGCCTGGGGGAGGGGGGACAGGTTTCCTTCAATTTCAGTTCTTGTGCCTGCGTGGCTGTTGCAGGACACGTTGCCGGCTACACAGCAGGGGAACAGCTGGCGGTGCTGAACCCCACTGACACATTGGCTGGTGTTTGGCTCTGTGCAGCCAGCACATCTGGGCCCCAACTGGCGGTGTTAGAGCCCAGGGTCAGCAGGAGGAGGAGAGGGATTAGAGTGTAGGCCGAAGCCTGCACTGGAGCAAGTTGAAAGGGAAACTTTAACCCCCCCCCAAGCGTTTATAGCTGAAAGATCCATCGTGTACAGCACTAATGCTGGAAAAGGTAAACTTAGCTCTTTTAATTATGGTCCTTGCACATGCTGAACCTAACACTTATGAAAAGTGTCCCCTCCTACCGTGATACCGTCCGGTTGGTGGAACTTTCCTTTGTGATGTGACGCAGCACAGCCGTCATTCTTACCCCCTTGGCGCCGTGCGCCGCCTCCTCAGCGTTGTTTGAATCAGTCCCGGAGCCTGCGCTGTTAGGTTAGTCCTTGGCCATGCACACATTTTGCGCTGCCCGTCTTCTGACATCATTTGGTGTCAGACTGGCTGCGCCTGTGCGGCTGCGCTGGCCGAGAGCCCGCCTCGCAGTGTCGTCTAATGTAATCCCACCGCGGGCCTGGGATCCGTGGCCATGCGCAGTGCATATCCTCACCTCTCACTCCCCTCCCTATGGCTTCTTCAGACTGTGCGGTGTCACGGCCGTGGCATGCTATTAGGGACCAGCTGACACCGCACAGTCTGAAGAAGCCGTAGGGAGATGAGTGAGAGGTGGAGGTTCAGATATGCACTGCGCATGTCCATGGATCTCAGGCCCCCAGTGGGATTAAATCAGAAGACAGTACGAGGCGGGATCTCGTCCAGCGCGGCCGCACAGGCGCAGCCAGCCTGACACCAAATGATGTCAGAAGACGGGCAGCGCAAAATGTGTGCATGGCCAAGGGCTAACCTAACAGCGCAGGCTCCGGGACTGATTCAAACAACGCTGAGGAGGCGGCGCACGGCGCCAAGGGGGTAAGAATGACGGCTGTGCTGCGTCACATCACAAAGGAAAGTTCCACCAACCGGACGGTATCACGGTAGGAGGGGACACTTTTCATAAGTGTTAGGTTCAGCATGTGCAAGGAGCACCACGAAAAGAGGCACTTTTTCCCTTTGCATCATTACTGCTGCACAAGGTGGCTCCTTCAGTAAGAAACGCCTGGGGGGGGGGACAGGTTCCCTTAAATTTAACTTGTTGTGCCTGCGTGGCGGTCGCAGTACACGTTGCCGTATACACAGCAGGGGAACAGCTGGCGGTGCTGAACCCCACTAACACATTGGCGAGGTGTTTGGCTCTGTGCGGACAGCACTTCTGGACGGCAACTAGCGGTGTTGGATCCCAGGGACAGGAGGTGGAGGTGGAGGAGATAGGAGGGATTGCCACACACACAGCAGGGGAACAGCTGACGTTACTGAACCCCAATAACAGAGGAGGGACTGTTGGGACTGTGCGGACAGCACTTCTGGATGGCAACTAGCGGTGTTGGAGCCCAGGGAAAGGAGGGGGAGGTGGAGGTGGAGGAGATAGGAGGGATTGCCACACACACAGCAGGGGAACAGCTGACGTTACTGAACCCCAATAACAGAGGAGGGACTGTTGGGACTGTGCGGACAGCACTTCTGGACGGCAACTAGCGGTGTTGGAGCCCAGGGACAGGAGGGGGAGGTGGAGGTGGAGGAGATAGGAGGGATTGCCACACACACAGCAGGGGAACAGCTGACGTTACTGAACCCCAATAACAGAGGAGCGACTGTTGGGACTGTGCGGACAGCACTTCTGGATGGCAACTAGCGGTGTTGGAGCCCAGGGACAGGAGGGGGAGGTGGAGGAGATAGGAGGGATTGCCACACACACAGCAGGGGAACAGCTGACGTTACTGAACCCCAATAACAGAGGAGGGACTGTTGGGACTGTGCGGACAGCACTTCTGGACGGCAACTAGCGGTGTTGGAGCCCAGGGACAGGAGGGGGAGGTGGAGGTGGAGGAGATAGGAGGGATTGCCACACACACAGCAGGGGAACAGCTGACGTTACTGAACCCCAATAACAGAGGAGGGACTGTTGGGACTGTGCGGACAGCACTTCTGGACGGCAACTAGCTGTGTTGGAGCCCAGGGACAGGAGGGGGAGGTGGAGGTGGAGGAGATAGGAGGGATTGCCACACACACAGCAGGGGAACAGCTGACGTTACTGAACCCCAATAACAGAGGAGGGACTGTTGGGACTGTGCGGACAGCACTTCTGGATGGCAACTAGCGGTGTTGGAGCCCAGGGAAAGGAGGGGGAGGTGGAGGAGATAGGAGGGATTGCCACAGACACAGCAGGGGAACAGCTGACGTTACTGAACCCCAATAACAGAGGAGGGACTGTTGGGACTGTGCGGACAGCACTTCTGGACGGCAACTAGCGGTGTTGGAGCCCAGGGACAGGAGGGGGAGGTGGAGGTGGAGGAGATAGGAGGGATTGCCACACACACAGCAGGGGAACAGCTGACGTTACTGAACCCCAATAACAGAGGAGCGACTGTTGGGACTGTGCGGACAGCACTTCTGGATGGCAACTAGCGGTGTTGGAGCCCAGGGACAGGAGGGGGAGGTGGAGGAGATAGGAGGGATTGCCACACACACAGCAGGGGAACAGCTGACGTTACTGAACCCCAATAACAGAGGAGGGACTGTTGGGACTGTGCGGAGAGCACTTCTGGACGGCAACTAGCGGTGTTGGAGCCCAGGGACAGGAGGGGGAGGTGGAGGTGGAGGAGATAGGAGGGATTGCCACACACACAGCAGGGGAACAGCTGACGTTACTGAACCCCAATAACAGAGGAGGGACTGTTGGGACTGTGCGGACAGCACTTCTGGACGGCAACTAGCTGTGTTGGAGCCCAGGGACAGGAGGGGGAGGTGGAGATGGAGGAGATAGGAGGGATTGCCACACACACAGCAGGGGAACAGCTGACGTTACTGAACCCCAAAAACAGAGGAGGGACTGTTGGGACTGTGCGGACAGCACTTCTGGATGGCAACTAGCGGTGTTGGAGCCCAGGGAAAGGAGGGGGAGGTGGAGGTGGAGGAGATAGGAGGGATTGCCACACACACAGCAGGGGAACAGCTGACGTTACTGAACCCCAATAACAGAGGAGGGACTGTTGGGACTGTGCGGACAGCACTTCTGGACGGCAACTAGCGCTGTTGGAGCCCAGGGACAGGAGGGGGAGGTGGAGGTGGAGGAGATAGGAGGGATTGCCACACACACAGCAGGGGAACAGCTGACGTTACTGAACCCCAATAACAGAGGAGGGACTGTTGGGACTGTGCGGACAGCACTTCTGGATGGCAACTAGCGGTGTTGGAGCCCAGGGACAGGAGGGGGAGGTGGAGGTGGAGGAGATAGGAGGGATTGCCACACACACAGCAGGGGAACAGCTGACGTTACTGAACCCCAATAACAGAGGAGGGACTGTTGGGACTGTGCGGACAGCACTTCTGGACGGCAGCTAGCGGTGTTGGAGCCCAGGGACAGGAGGGGGAGGTGGAGGTGGAGGAGATAGGAGGGATTGCCACACACACAGCAGGGGAACAGCTGACGTTACTGAACCCCAATAACAGAGGAGGGACTGTTGGGACTGTGCGGACAGCACTTCTGGACGGCAACTAGCGGTGTTGGAGCCCAGGGACAGGAGGGGGAGGTGGAGGTGGAGGAGATAGGAGGGATTGCCACACACACAGCAGGGGAACAGCTGACGTTACTGAACCCCAATAACAGAGGAGGGACTGTTGGGACTGTGCGGACAGCACTTCTGGACGGCAACTAGCTGTGTTGGAGCCCAGGGACAGGAGGGGGAGGTGGAGGTGGAGGAGATAGGAGGGATTGCCACACACACAGCAGGGGAACAGCTGACGTTACTGAACCCCAATAACAGAGGAGGGACTGTTGGGACTGTGCGGACAGCACTTCTGGATGGCAACTAGCGGTGTTGGAGCCCAGGGAAAGGAGGGGGAGGTGGAGGTGGAGGAGATAGGAGGGATTGCCACACACACAGCAGGGGAACAGCTGACGTTACTGAACCCCAATAACAGAGGAGGGACTGTTGGGACTGTGCGGACAGCACTTCTGGACGGCAACTAGCGGTGTTGGAGCCCAGGGACAGGAGGGGGAGGTGGAGGTGGAGGAGATAGGAGGGATTGCCACACACACAGCAGGGGAACAGCTGTTGTTACTGAACCCCAATAACAGAGGAGGGACTGTTGGGACTGTGCGGACAGCACTTCTGGACGGCAACTAGCGGTGTTGGAGCCCAGGGACAGGAGGGGGAGGTGGAGGTGGAGGAGATAGGAGGGATTGCCACACACACAGCAGGGGAACAGCTGACGTTACTGAACCCCAATAACAGAGGAGCGACTGTTGGGACTGTGCGGACAGCACTACCAGGCAACAACTAGCGGTGTTGGAGCCCAGGGACAGCAGGAGAAGCAGAGGAACACAATGTAGGCCGAAGCCTGATTGGAGAAAGTCGAAAGGGAACCCTTAACCCCCCCAAGGCGTTTGTAGCTGAATGAGCCAGCTTGTGCAGCACAAAAGATGCAAAAGGAAAAGGTGGCTCTTTTCATGATGCTCCTTGCAAACACAGAACTAAACACTTCTAAAATGTGTCCCCTGAAACCGTGAGACCGTCCCGGAGGTGGGACTTTCCTTCAAAATATGACGCAGCACAGCTGTCATTCCTACCTCCTTGGCGCCGTTCCCCGGCTCCTCAGCGTTGTTTGATTCCGTCCCGGAGCATGCGCTGTTATGTTATCCCTTGGCCAGGCACACTTAGCGCTGCCCATCTTCTGACATCATTTGGTGTCAGGCTGGCTGCGCCTGTGCGGCCGCGCTGGCCGAGAGCCCGCCTCGCAGTGTCTTCTAATGTAATCCCACCGTGGGCCTGGGATCCGTGGCCATGCGCAGTGCATATCCTCGCCTCTCACTCCCCTCCCTACGGCTTCTTCAGACTGTGCGGCGTCACGGCCGTGGCATGCTATTAGGGATCAGCTGACGGCGCACAGTCTGAAGAAGGCGTAGGGAGATGAGTGAGAGGCGGAGGTTCAGATATGCACTGCGCATGTCCATGGATCTCAGGCCCCCAGTGGGATTAAATCAGAAGACACTGCGAGGCGGGCTCTCGGCCAGCACGGCCGCACAGGCGCAGCCAGCCTGACACCAAATGATGTCAGAAGATGGGCAGCGTTAAGTGTGCCTGGCCAAGGGATAACATAACAGCGCAGGCTCCGGGACGGAATCAAACAACACTGAGGAGCCGGGGCACGGCGCCAAGGGGGTAGGAATGACGGCTGTGCTGCGTCATATTACGAAGGAAAGTCCCACCTCCGGGACGGTTTTACGGTATCAGTGGACACATTTTTATAAGTGTTAAGTTCTGCGTGTGCAAGGAGCTAAACAAAAATAGCTACCTTTTCCTTGTGCAGCATTACTGCTGCACAAGGTGGCTCTTTCAGTAACAAACGCCTTGGGGGGGGGGGGACAGGTTCCCTTACATTTCAGTTGTTGTGTCAGCGTGGCGGTCGCAGGACACATTGCCGGCTACACAGCTGGGGATCAGCTGACGTTACTGAAACCCAATAACACTGGGTCGTATGTTTTGACTGTGCAGACGGCACTTCTGAGCCTCAACTGGCGGTGTTGGAGCCCAGGAATTAAAGTTCAGGTGGTAGAAAGATGAACACAACAGGAGACCTGGATACTGTAGACAGTCACCTAATTATTTAATCAGGAAGAGGAGTGGCAAATTCCTGCGAGATCCAGGCCTTGTTCATTTTCAGGAAAGTAAGCCGGTCAACGTTATCGGAGGATAGTCGCATGCGACGGTCAGTTAGTACACCACCTGCAGCACTAAAGACACGTTCCGATAATACACTGGCCGCAGGGCAAGACAGCACCTCCAATGCATAATGGCTTAGCTCTGGCCATGTATCCAGCTTTGAGACCCAAAACTTGAAAGGTGAAGAGCCGTCTGGGAGTACAGCAAGAGGGCAAGACATGTAGTCTGTCACCATCTGACGGAACCGTTGCCTCCTGCTGACTGGAGCCGTCTGTGATGGTGTAGACTTTTGTGGCGGGCAGAGAAAACTGTGCCACAGTTGGGCCATACTGGTCTTGCCTTGGGCAGAGACACTGCTTCTGCTCCCTCTTTGTGCAGAGCCTCCACCACTGCCTGGACGCACTGAGCTGCTTTGTAATGCACTAGCAGCACTTCTCTCAGTTGGAATGGAGAAGATGATGGAATTCACCAGTGTGTCTTGGTACTCCCGCATTTTTCGCTCCCGGTTCAACGGTGTGATGAGGCTTTCTACGTTGTCCCGGTAGCGAGGATCGAGGAGGGTGAACACCCAATAATCAGACATGTTGAGAATGTGGGCGATGCGGCGGTCATTTCTCAGGCACAGCAGCATGTAATCCACCATGTGCTGCAGACTGCCAACTGCCCAAGAAACGCTGTCCCCTGCTGGAGGCGTGATCTCTGCCCGCTCGTCATCACCCCACTCTCGCTGTACACACTGAGTACTGGACAATTGTGTAACTCCCTCCTCTGGACGGATGTCTTCCTCCTCCATTGACTCCTCCTCATCCTCCTCACAAACTGTCCCCTGCCTACGCGTTTGTGAGGAACCACGTGGCGCTGACTGTCCAGAAGATGATGGAAATGCTGAATCCTCATCCTCCACCTCTTCCACAACATCATCCCTTAGCGCTTGCAGTGATTTTTCAAGCAGGCAGATAAGGGGGACAGTCATGCTGACTAGTGCATCATCTGCACTCGCCATCCACGTGGAATAATCAAAGGGACGCAAAACCTGGCAGACGTCATTCATAGTGGCCCACTCTGTGGTTGTGAAGTCTGTACGGCGCGGAGTGCGACTTCTTTGCGCCTGATGCAGCTGGTACTCCATTACAGCTTGCTGCTGCTCACACAACCGCTCCAACATATGTAACGTGGAATTCCACCTGGTAGGTAGGTCACATATGATGCAATGTTCCGGCAGGCGGTGTCGGCGCTGCAGAGCCGCAATGCGCGCTTTTGCCGTGCTGGAACGCCGCAAGTGAGCACACTCTAGGCGGACCTTGTGCAGCAGTGCATCAAGATCCGGATAGTCCCTCAAAAAACTCTGCACTACCAAATTGAGCACATGTGCCAGACATGGAATGTGAGTGAGGTTGCCGAGGCCCAGAGCTGCCACCAGATTTCGGCCATTATCACACACTACCATGCCTGGCTGGAGATTCGCTGGCACAAACCACACATCGCTCTCCTGCTTGATGGCATTCCAGAGCTCCTGCGCTGTGTGGCTTCGATTCCCCAAATAAATTAATTTCAAGACGGCCTGTTGACGTTTGGCCACGGCTGTGCTCATGTCGGTCGTAACAGGTAAACGTTCATCACGGGTCCATGTGGAGGTGGACTGTGACGGCTCCTGCAGCGATGATTCTGAGGAACTGGTGTAAGAGGAGGAGTCAATGCGTACAGAATGGATTCCTGCAATCCTTGGAGTGGGCAGGACACGTCCTGCGCCACTCGCACGATCTGTACCCGGCTCAACGACATTAACCCAATGGGCAGTGAGGGAAAGGTATCGCCCCTGTCCATGTTGACTGGTCCACGCATCGGTGGTGAGGTGGACCTTGCTACTGACGGCGTTCAGTAGCGCATGTTTTATGTGTCCCTCCACATGCTTGTGCAGGGCAGGGACGGCTTGCCTGCTGAAGTAAAAGCGGCTGGGCACATTGTACTGTGGGACTGCCAATGACATCAAGTCACGGAAGCTGTCAGTCTCCACCAGCCTGAATGACAGCATTTCCAGTGACAAAAGTTTGGCAATGCCTGCAGTCAGAGCCTGTGCTCGTGGGTGGTTTGACGAGAAAGGCCGCCTTTTCTCCCATGCCTGTACTACCGATGGCTGTAGACTGGGCTGGGAGTGCGTGGATGACTGGGAAAGTGGTGCTGCGGGTGGAATTACAGCGGGTCTCTGGACAACAGGGCCAGAGGTTCTTCCACGGCGATCCTGGGAGGAAGCCAAACCAGCTGCGTGTGAGCTGGAGGAAGAGGCAACACGACGAGCTGAAGAGGTGGTAGCTGCCGCTGTTGGTTGGCCTAGCTCTTCAGTGCGTTTCTGTAACTCCGCCGCGTGCCTGGTGCGCACATGTTTCCACATATTTGTGGTATTGAGGTTGCTTACACTTTTCCCTCTTTTCACTTTCTAATGACACACCTTGCATTTGACATAGCAAATGTCATCTGCAACTGTGTCAAAAAAGGACCAGGCACTGCAAGTCTTGGGAGCGCCCTTTTTGGCTTTTGGAAGAGACATGCTCCTAACGGGTGCCAAAGCGGAGGCTGCAGGATCCGCAGTCTTCCCTGTCATGGTTCTCAATGGCAAGAGAACGTAATAAAGCATACAAAAGGACTAGCTCTTGGAAGATGGGAACTCGAGCTGACCATGAGCTAAACCTACCGCACAACTAACAGTGGCCGGGTAGCGTGCCTACGTTTTATCCCTAGACGCCCAGCGCCAGCCGGAGAACTGACTGACCCTAGCAGAGGAAAATACAGACCTGGCTTACCTCTAGAGAAATTTTCCCCAAAAGGCAGACAGTAGCCCCCACATATATTGGCGGTGATTTTAGAGGAAATTGACATACGAAGTATGAAGATAGGTTTAGCAAATTGAGGTCCGCTTACTAGATAGTAGGAAGACAGAAAAGGAAACTTCACGGTCAGCTGAAAACCCTTTCAAAATACCATCCTGAAATTACTTTAAGACTCTAATATCAACTCATGACACCAGAGTGGCAATTTCAGCTCACAAGAGCTTCCAGCCTCAGAAATAATCAATCACAGAGAACTGGAACAAAAATGCAAAACAAACTAGGACAACAAGTCCAACTTAGCTGATAGTTGTCTAGGAGCAGGAACATGCAACAGAAAGGCTTCTGGTAGCATTGTTGGCCGGCATAGAAATGACTGAGGAGCAAGGCTAAATAGAAAACTCCCACATCCAGATGGAAAACAGGTGAACAGAGGAGATGAAGCACACAAATGCAGTACCACCAGAAACCACCGGGGGAGCCCAGAAACCAAATTCACAACAGTACCCCCCCCTCAAGGAGGGGGCACCGAACCCTCACCAGAACCACCAGGGCGATCAGGATGAGCCCTATGAAAGGCACGGACCAAATCGGAGGCATGAACATCAGAGGCTGTCACCCAAGAGTTATCCTCCTGACCGTAGCCCTTCCACTTGACCAGATACTGAAGTCTCCGTCTGGAAACACGGGAGTCCAAGATCTTCTCGACAACGTACTCCAACTCACCCTCAACCAACACCGGAGCAGGAGGCTCCACGGAAGGCACAACCGGTACCTCATACCTGCGCAACAATGACCGATGGAAGACATTATGAATAGAAAAAGATGCAGGGAGGTCCAAACGAAAGGACACAGGGTTAAGAATCTCCAATATCTTGTACGGGCCGATGAACCGAGGCTTAAACTTAGGAGAAGAAACCTTCATAGGGACAAAACGAGAAGATAACCACACCAAGTCCCCAACACAAAGACGAGGACCAACACGACGACGGCGGTTGGCAAAATGCTGAGTCTTCTCCTGGGACAACTTCAAATTGTCCACCACATGCCCCCAAATCTGATGCAACCTCTCCACCACAGCATCCACTCCAGGACAATCCGAAGACTCCACCTGACCGGAAGAGAAACGAGGATGAAACCCCGAATTACAGAAGAAAGGAGAAACCAAGGTGGCAGAACTAGCCCGATTATTGAGGGCAAACTCCGCCAAGGGCAAAAAGGCAACCCAATCATCCTGATCCGCAGACACAAAACACCTCAAATAAGTCTCCAAGGTCTGATTAGTTCGCTCGGTCTGGCCATTAGTCTGAGGATGGAAAGCAGACGAAAAAGACAAATCAATGCCCATCCTAGCACAGAACGCTCGCCAAAATCTAGACACGAATTGGGTTCCCCTGTCAGAAACGATATTCTCCGGAATACCATGCAAGCGCACCACATTTTGAAAAAACAGAGGAACCAGCTCGGATGAGGAAGGCAATTTGGGCAAGGGAACCAAATGGACCATCTTAGAGAAACGGTCACACGCCACCCAGATGACAGACATCTTCTGAGAAACAGGGAGATCAGAAATAAAATCCATGGAGATGTGAGTCCAAGGCCTCTTCGGAATAGGCAAGGATAACAACAATCCACTAGCCCGAGAACAACAAGGCTTGGCCCGAGCACAAACATCACAAGACTGCACAAAACCTCGCACATCTCGCGACAGGGAAGGCCACCAGAAGGACCTAGCCACCAAATCCCTGGTACCAAAGATTCCAGGATGATCTGCTAACGCAGAAGAATGGACCTCCGAGATGACTCTACTGGTCCAATCATCAGGAACAAACATTCTACCAGGCGGGCAACGATCAGGTCTATTCGCCTGAAACTCCTGCAAGACTCGTCGCAAGTCTGGGGAAACAGCAGATAATATCACTCCATCCTTAAGGATACCTGTAGGTTCAGAATTACCAGGGGAATCAGGCTCAAAACTCCTAGAAAGAGCATCCGCCTTCACATTTTTAGAACCTGGTAGGTAAGAAACCACAAAATTAAACCGAGAGAAAAATAACGACCAGCGCGCCTGTCTAGGATTCAGGCGCCTGGCAGACTCAAGATAAATCAAATTCTTGTGGTCGGTCAATACCACCACCTGATGTCTAGCCCCCTCAAGCCAATGACGCCACTCCTCAAAAGCCCACTTCATAGCCAAGAGCTCCCGATTACCAATATCATAATTTCGCTCAGCAGGCGAAAATTTACGAGAAAAGAACGCACAAGGTCTCATCACGGAGCAGTCGGAACTTTTCTGCGACAAAACCGCCCCAGCTCCGATTTCTGAAGCGTCAACCTCAACCTGAAAAGTAAGAGTAACATCAGGCTGACGCAATACAGGGGCGGAAGAAAAGCGGCGCTTAAGCTCCCGAAAGGCCTCCACAGCAGCAGGGGACCAATCAGCAACATCAGCACCCTTCTTAGTCAAATCAGTCAACGGTTTAGCAACATCAGAAAAACCAGTTATAAATCGACGATAAAAATTAGCAAAGCCCAAAAACTTCTGAAGACTCTTAAGAGAAGAGGGTTGCGTCCAATCACAAATAGCCTGAACCTTGACAGGGTCCATCTCAATGGAAGAGGGGGAAAAAATGTACCCCAAAAATGAAATCTTTTGAACCCCAAAAACGCACTTAGAACCCTTTACACACAAGGAATTAGAGCACAAAACCTGAAAAACCCTCCTGACCTGTTGGACATGAGAGTCCCAGTCATCCGAAAAAATCAAAATATCATCAAGATACACAATCAAAAATTTATCCAAATAATCACGGAAAATGTCATGCATAAAGGACTGAAAGACTGAAGGGCATTTGAAAGACCAAAAGGCATTACTAAGTACTCAAAATGGCCCTCAGGCGTATTAAATGCGGTTTTCCACTCATCCCCCTGCTTAATTCGCACCAAATTATACGCCCCACGAAGATCAATCTTAGAGAACCACCTGGCCCCCTTTATTCGAGCAAACAAATCAGTAAGCAGTGGCAAAGGATACTGATATTTAACCGTGATTTTATTCAAAAGCCGATAATCAATACACGGCCTCAAAGAGCCATCTTTTTTAGCTACAAAGAAAAAACCGGCTCCTAAGGGAGATGACGAAGGACGAATATGTCCCTTTTCCAAGGACTCCTTAATATATTCCCGCATAGCAGCATGTTCAGGCACAGATAGATTAAATAAACGACCCTTTGGAAACTTACTGCCCGGAATCAGATCTATAGTACAATCGCAATCTCTGTGCGGAGGTAGTGAACCAAGTTTAGGCTCCTCAAAAACGTCACGATAATCAGACAAAAATTCCGGAATCTCAGAGGGAATAGATGACGAAATGGAAACCAAAGGTACGTCCCCATGAGTCCCCTGACATCCCCAGCTTAACACAGACATTGCTTTCCAGTCGAGGACTGGGTTATGAGATTGCAGCCATGGCAATCCAAGCACCAACACATCATGCAGACTATAGAACACAAGGAAGCGAATAATCTCCTGGTGATCCAGATTAATACGCACAGTTACTTGTGTCCAGTATTGTGGTTTGTTACTAGCCAATGGCGTGGAGTCAATACCCTTCAGAGGTATAGGAACCTCCAGAGGCTCTAAATCAAACCCACAGCGTTTGGCAAAGGACCAATCCATAAGACTCAAAGCGGCGCCAGAGTCAACATAGGCGTCCGCGGTAATAGACGATAAAGAGCAAATCAGGGTCACAGATAGAATAAACTTAGACTGTAAAGTGCCAATTGAAACAGACTTATCAACCTTCTTAGTACGTTTAGAGCATGCTGATATAACATGAGTTGAATCACCACAATAGAAGCATAACCCATTTTTTCGCCTAAGATTCTGTCGTTCGCTTCTGGACAGAATTCTATCACATTGCATAATCTCTGGCGTCTTCTCAGTAGACACCGCCAAATGGTGCACAGGTTTGCGCTCCCGCAAACGCCGATCAATCTGAATAGCCATTGTCATGGACTCATTCAGACCTGTAGGCACAGGGAACCCCACCATAACATCTTTAATGGCATCAGAGAGACCCTCTCTGAATTTCGCCGCCAGGGCGCACTCATTCCACTGAGTAAGCACAGACCACTTACGAAATTTTTGGCAGTATATTTCAGCCTCATCTTGCCCTTGAGACAGGGCCATTAAGGCTTTTTCAGCCTGAATTTCTAAATGAGGTTCCTCATAAAGCAATCCCAAAGCCAGGAAAAACGCATCCACATTGAGCAACGCAGGATCCCCTGGTGCCAAAGCAAATGCCCAATCCTGAGGGTCGCCCCGAAGCAAGGAAATTACAATCCTGACCTGCTGTGCAGAATCTCCAGCGGAGCGAGATCTCAGAGACAAAAATAATTTACAATTATGTTTGAAATTCTGGAAGCGAGATCTATCCCCAGAGAAAAATTCAGGTAAAGGAATTCTAGGTTCAGATGTAGGAGCATGAATAACGAAATCCTGTAAGCTTTGAACCTTCATAGCGAGATTATTCAAACCTGTAGCTAAACTCTGAGGATCCATATTAATCAGGTGAAATCAGAACCATTCAAGGATTAGAAGGAGAGAGAGACGAAGGCTGCAGTAAGCAGAGATGCTAGTGAATCAACTAATGAGCAAACTCAGGAAAAAAAAAAAAAAAAAATTTCTGCAGACTTCTTTTCTCTCCTTTCTTCTGCCAATTATTTTAACTCTTGGCCGGCCAAACTGTCATGGTTCTCAATGGCAAGAGAACGTAATAAAGCATACAAAAGGACTAGCTCTTGGAAGATGGGAACTCGAGCTGACCATGAGCTAAACCTACCGCACAACTAACAGTGGCCGGGTAGCGTGCCTACGTTTTATCCCTAGACGCCCAGCGCCAGCTGGAGAACTGACTGACCCTAGCAGAGGAAAATACAGACCTGGCTTACCTCTAGAGAAATTTTCCCCAAAAGGCAGACAGTAGCCCCCACATATATTGGCGGTGATTTTAGAGGAAATTGACATACGAAGTATGAAGATAGGTTTAGCAAATTGAGGTCCGCTTACTAGATAGTAGGAAGACAGAAAAGGAAACTTCACGGTCAGCTGAAAACCCTTTCAAAATACCATCCTGAAATTACTTTAAGACTCTAATATCAACTCATGACACCAGAGTGGCAATTTCAGCTCACAAGAGCTTCCAGCCTCAGAAATAATCAATCACAGAGAACTGGAACAAAAATGCAAAACAAACTAGGACAACAAGTCCAACTTAGCTGATAGTTGTCTAGGAGCAGGAACATGCAACAGAAAGGCTTCTGGTAACATTGTTGGCCGGCATAGAAATGACTGAGGAGCAAGGCTAAATAGAAAACTCCCACATCCAGATGGAAAACAGGTGAACAGAGGAGATGAAGCACACAAGTGCAGTACCACCAGAAACCACCTGGGGAGCCCAGAAACCAAATTCACAACACTTCCCCCTCCCTCTCGCTCTTTGGGCCGTACGGGGAATCTCTTCCTCAGAGCTGCTCCCACCACCTTCCTGTCCCTCACGCCAAGATGGGTCAAGGACCTCATCATCTACACTACCCTCTGCCCCCAACTGCTCCTCCTGGGTAGTCTCAGCAGCAGAGCACGCACCAGTAAGTGGAACCTGAGTGTCATCATCAGCTGATGCGGCCTGCGATGTGGTGACCGCAGCCACTGGCCCACCCGCCTCTTCAGACTCAGAGAGAAAAAGCTGTTGGGCATCACTGCACCCTGCCTCTTCTTCCATTTCTCCAATGCTGCTTGGCTGGCCCCCTGTTTCCAAGCCAAGAGATTCAGAGAACAGAAGTAGAGATGGCTCCTGTCCTGGGCTCTCTGTCTGCCTGGGCAATTTGGCAGGTGGTGAAGAGACAGATGGCTGCTCTCCAGTGCTCTGTGTCTGAGAGGATGTGGCACTAATT
This sequence comes from Ranitomeya variabilis, assembly GCF_051348905.1. Classification (NCBI taxonomy): domain Eukaryota; kingdom Metazoa; phylum Chordata; class Amphibia; order Anura; family Dendrobatidae; genus Ranitomeya; species Ranitomeya variabilis. The sequence goes on along the minus strand of NC_135237.1, from coordinate 254,096,225 downwards.
GAAGTTGATGCATTAGCTGCCATCCATCCGACAACGGCTTCAATTTGTTCTTCACGCAGCAGCGGTGTACGGCGCTCTGCGACAAAGCTGCGCATGAATGACTGTTCCCTGGTGAAAGTGGGTGCTGATGAGTCACCAGTGCCCGCAGCAGGCAAAGAATCCCCACGTCCCCTCCCTGCTCCGCGCCCACGCCCACGTGCCTTACTCACTGCCTTCTTCATCTTGGTTGACTGATAAAGATAAGCAGAAAAGTACTAACGGCTTTGTGTGCTTATTCCTGAACAACTCCTAACAGGTATAAGAAACACTAATTTTCTAAAGTGTGGACTAGACTTTAATATGAGCTAATGTGGCCTACACAAATGTAAAGTGGTGTCACTGGTGTGTTTGGTGAACTTTATTATTTATTTATTTTTGGGGGGCTGAACTGACAACAGATAGAGCTGCAGTCACACGGAGACCGTGCAGACAGCCGTAAACGGCGCTGCAAGGCCCAAATACCCTCCTCTACGTTATCCTATGTAGTGTTTTTCCACAAGTTAGCTGGAGACGGGTGGAAAGACACTAATAGGAATTTTTTGAAAAAATGTGCAGCAGCCTGCACTACTTAAAACAAAATGAAAATTGATTTTGCGGTATGACGCAGTGAAGAACCCTGAGCTGGAGACAACCAGGCTATGGCTGCTCACAGACTACAGGGCAAGCTGCAGTCACACGGAGACCGTGCAGACAGCCGTAAACGGCGCTGCAAGGCCCAAAAACCCTCCTCTACGTTATCCTATGTAGTGTTTTTCCACAAATTAGCTGGAGACGGGTGGAAAGACACTAATAGGAATTTTTTGAAAAAATGTGCAGCAGCCTGCACTACTTAAAACAAAATGAAAATTGATTTTGCGGTATGACGCAGTGAAGAACCCTGAGCTGGAGACAACCAGGCTATGGCTGCTCACAGACTACAGGGCGAGCTGCAGTCACACGGAGACCGTGCAGACAGCCGTAAACGGCGCTGCAAGGCCCAAAAACCCTCCTCTACGTTATCCTATGTAGTGTTTTTCCACAAATTAGCTGGAGACGGGTGGAAAGACACTAATAGGATTTTTTTGAAAAAATTAGCAGCAGACTACACTACTTGGAAAAAAAAAAAAAAGAACAGTATGAGGCAATGAACCACCCTCCCTGAACTGAATACAACCAGCTATGGATGGCCTATGTGGCTGCACTCAGACTAGAGAGTGGGCTGCACTCACACAAACACACAGACCTTGCAGATCGCTGTGAAAACAGCGCTACAAGGCAAAAGCAAGGTGATTAGTAGGTGAACACAGCGGTTGCTAAATTAGCCTTGGAAAAGCACAAAGAAGCAAATCGCTATCTCTAAACTGGCCCTCAGTCAGCAAACAGCGTCCTGTCACTAACTGAATTCACAGCAGAGTGAGCACAAAATGGCGCCAGCGACTTTTAAACTGCATCGTGACATAATTTCAGCAGCCAATCACAGCCTTGCCAGTAGTTTCATGCCCTCCATGCTGAACAGGATGTGCCCACACTTGGCTGAATTTGTGCAGTTTGAATCTGGGAACTTCCGATTCCGGTATCCGATACGCGGCAAGTATCGGAATCCCGGTATCGGAATTCCGATACCGCAAGTATCGGCCGATACCCGATACTTGCGGTATCGGAATGCTCAACACTACCGATGACGATTACTGGTTGGCCTGCCTCCTTAATCCTCGCTATAAAGGCAAATTGCAAAATATCATGCCACATGAGAACCTCGAACAGATATTGGCAACCAAACAAGCTACTCTTGTAGACCGTTTGATGCAGGCATTCCCAGCACACAGCGCCGGTGATGGTTCTCACATGAGCCGCAAGGGGCACCAGGGCAGAGGTGTTAGAGGTGCACAGATCAGAAGTGGCGTAGGACAGAGTGGTTTTCTGACAAGGTTGTGGAGTGATTTCGCAATGACCGCAGATACGACAGGTACAGCAGCATCCATTCAAAGTGACAGGAGACAACATTTGTCCAGTATTGTTACTAACTATTTTTCCTCCATTACCGATGTGCTCCCTCAACCATCATTCCCCTTTGATTACTGGGCATCCAAAATAGACACCTGGCCTGAATTGGCTGAATATGCATTGCAGGAGCTTGCTTGCCCAGCAGCTAGTGTGCTATCAGAAAGAGTATTCAGTGCTGCTGGTTCAATACTGACCGAAAAAAGGACTCGTCTGGCTACCCAAAATGTTGATGAGCTAACCTTCATAAAAATGAACCACTCATGGATTTCAAATTATTTTGCCCCACCTTTCCCGGCTGACACCTAGCCTTCCTGTAAAAAGGTCTTGCTTTGGGACTAGTGTTACTGACTGTTCCAATCTCTTAATTTGCAGCTGCTGTTTGTCCAGAATACGACATGTTTTCACCTCCCTAAATGCACTAACTCCCCCCACGGGGCCGTGGTCTCGCCACTTGTCGCAAGCACCCATCAGAGTGCCGTTTGTCTGAAGAGGTGCGTGTGCCCACTTTTGGTCGACGGGACTGGCACTGGGTCCCTCATAGTACAATGAAGTGTCTCTGGCGGTGGTGGAGCGCACCCAACGTCAGACACACCGTTGTAACATGAGGGGCCCTGGGCTAGTACCGCTGGCCAGGAGAGAGTGTCCCCCCCCAAGGTCAAACAGTGCTCTACCACTTGCTAAATTATCTGTCGCTGCTCCACCACTGTTTAGTATAGGCACTGAAATCCTTCCATGCCTGGCACAGACAATAACAGTTTGTTGATATGTATGATGCTAGTTAAAATAGTCAGGGGCCCTGTCCTACATTTGCACCAGTAAATACTTTGCGCCAAATTACAATGTCTGAAAGTCAGCATAGGAGCACACCCCTGTACCTAAGTATGCCACCCTTTTTTTTTTTGGGGGGGGGGTTATTTTTGTTTTGGATACATTAACATCACTTTAGGTTTTGGGACTCGGAGTGCTTACTGTGTCAGACACTCCTTCCAATTGTCCTCCACTGACCACACCAATGCTGCCTGTGTATTCCTGTTGCCAAATTTAAGCTGCATAGAGCCTAATTTATTATTTTAGGCCTAGGAAGTCTGTCTGCGGTCCCTCCTTCCAATTGTCCTCCACTGACCACACCAATGCTGCCTGTGTATTCCTGTTGCCAAATTTAAGCTGCATAGAGCCTAATTTATTATTTTAGGCCTAGGAAGTCTGTCTGCGGTCCCTCCTTGCAATTGTCCTCCACTGACCACACCAATGCTGCCTGTGTACCCCTGTAACCAATTTAAAACTGCATAGAGCCAACTTTTTTAGTTAACACATACGATACTACCTTTGTCTGTCTGCGCCACTAAATCACGCTGTCCTCCACTGAAAAAGCTGAGCTTCATTCTTCCGGCTCTCATTAAGTATTTTTTAAATTTAACACTACAGTTGCCATACTACTTGGGTTGGGGCCTAGTAACGGTGTCTGCCGCTCCTTGGTTTTCTCCTCCTCCTTGGTGTTCTCCTCCGGGTTTCCTTGTCTGAGCTTCAATCTTCCGGCTCTCATTAAGTATTTTTAAATGTAACACTACAGTTGCCATACTACTTGGGTTGGGGCCTAGTAACGGTGTCTGCCGCTCCTTGGTGTTCTCCTCCTCCTTGGTGTTCTCCTCCGGGTTTCCTTGTCTGAGCTTCAATCTTCCGGCTCTCATTAAGTATTTTTAAATGTAACACTACAGTTGCCATACTACTTGGGTTGGGGCCTAGTAACGGGGTCTGCCGCTCCTTGGTGTTCTCCTCCTCCTTGGTGTTCTCCTCCGGGTTTCCTTGTCTGAGCTTCAATCTTCTGGCTCTCATTAAGTATTTTTAAATGTAACACTACAGTTGCCATACTACTTGGGTTGGGGCCTAGTAACGGGGTCTGCCGCTCCTTGGTGTTCTCCTCCACTGAACAAAGCAGTGCCGCCTGTTTCCTACTGTTAGCAATTTAGAACTGCATTTAGCCTAGTTACTTATTTGGCCCTACTCACTCTGTCAGCCTCTCATTACAGTGGTCCTCCACTAAACAAAGCAATGCCGCCTGGTTAGTCCTGTTACCAATTTTGAACTGCATTTAGGCCACTCTATTATTTGGGCCTAGATCTGTGTTTCCTCCTCATCCTGCCCATCGCCCAGCCACTGCTAGATTAGCCGGCTGGTACATTGACCCAGACCACTACATTCCCCTTGCACTCTACACAGCCTGAATCTGACCCTGCTGAAAGTCAGGTTCCTCTTCCCGCATACTATACCACCTTACACGGGGACAAAGAGGAAGGTGCAGGTGAAAGTGCAGGTTCCTTCATCAGGTGGGGGGGCACACTCGTTGGCGATGTCACTGGCACAGGGCCCCTCATAGTACGCAAAGTGTCGCTGCCGGTGGGAGGCGCCCCCGCCGTGCAAACACACCGCCGTACTGTGAGGGGCCCTGTGCCATTGCCAATGCGAATGAGTGGGACCCCCTGATTGCTCAGGATCACAGCACTTGCAACATTGCAATACTTACCTCTAACTGCTCCACTGCCGTGACGTACTCCACGGTTCCTGGGCCTACTGAAAACTTGAACCAGCCCTACCCCCCACAACTTTAGCCAAATGACCCCCTAATTTTCAATGGCTACCTATTATTGTAAGTTAAATTAAGATTGGCAAGCTTAAGTAACAAGAATTGATGTTTTTGGCATTAAAATGGGCACTGTAGGTGTTTTCCTGGCCTCCACTCACTGCCGACAATGCTTCCCCATTGACTTGCATTGGGTTTCGTGTTTCGGCTGAACAACGACCCCGACTTTGCAAGAAGATCAGCCGATTTCACTCGACTCGACTTTTGACAAAGTCGGGTTTCGCAAAACCCGACTCGACCCCAAAAAAGTAAAAGTCGCTCAACCCTAGCGGACACCACAATCCCAGTACCTCTACATGCTATAATTCACGCTTCCAAGGAATTCACTCATAAGCTTAAAATCCCAAATGCAATATCCAAAAATATTATTAGATTAATAATTAATATTATTATTATGGTCTAGACATTCACAGCTGCTAATGCCCTTACCGTCTCCATTAGTCAGGGTAGCTGATCTACCGGAGCTCTATCCAAAAGACTCTATAACCGCAATTTCAGACCCCCTATACAAGATCAGAGACAATTTAGAATGTATAATGAGAGACGGCACTCTACTCCCACTCCCGGAGCTTCAATCAAAATTCCCCCAACTCCATCTAAGCTTCCTTCATCATAATAGGCTTAAAAATGCAATAAAATGCTATCTCAGAGTCGGCCACATTCATAGGGAACTAACAATTTTTGAGAAACTTCTAGTTAATAAGAATCCATCAAGGGGAGTTCTGACCAAAATATACCAAGTAATCGTAGTTAACACAACCCCACTCAAAAGAGCTTTTATATATAACTGGGAAAAAGACCTAGGTATTGAATTACAGGACTGGGAGGTAGATGAAATATACAAAAACTCGCATGGTCCATCGATCTGTATAAGGGTACAAGAAAATTCATACAAAGTCATCACTAGATGGTACACCACCCCAACTCTATCCCACCTTTGGTACCCTAAATCCTCATCAACCTGTTGGAGGTGCTGTAGAGACACTGGGGCTTTTTTGCACATGTGGTGGTCTTGTGAAATTTTACAAACCTTTTGGAAGGAAGTATTGAAACACACAACTAAAATATGTAAATTACAACACCCTCCTTCCCTGACACTTATTTTTCTGAATTGGAGGGGAGACAAAATCAAAATATAAAAATAAATGCCTACTGGCATTTCTACTGTCGGCAGCTAAGCTCCTCATTCCAGTTCATTGGTTGACTAAAAATTGCCCTGGCCTCTCTGATTGGGTTAATAGAGTGGACCAGTTATACTACATAGAAGAAATATCCGCATTCACCTATTTTTCACAAGAGAGATTCTACACAATATGGGCTCCCTGGAAGTCTTTTAGAACTAGCATTGAATATTTGGCTATCATTAACAATTAAGAGTCTCTCTGGATGTATGGATTCTTTCCTAACTCAAAGGTACACTCTCCGATGTATCCTATTAACTTCCTCATTATTATATTATGATAAGCCGGATGTTCTCTCTTTTGAGGAGTCAACCCCAAACCCCTCTTTTCCCTATCTTCTTCTCTTTCTTTTTCTATTCTTTTAAATTATCTGTTGAATAGATGTTTTATTTGTGGGTTGCCGGTTCCAGCTTCGAGTTTGGTCATCAGGACGATACAAGATGTTGTAGACCGAACCTTGTTAAATGTAGTAATCTACTGTAACTTGATTTTTAATCATCTGGTCGTTACTGATAATGTTTTATTGAGTTGCATTGACCACTCTTCGAGTTTTGATTGGTGACTCACTAGTTCATCTTCATAGTTACTTGATGTTTGTTATATGTGCAAAATTTAATAAAAATAAATTTAAAACAAAACAAAACAAACAGTATAATCTCCAAAATGAATAAAAACTCAAAATGCACTGTTCCAAATTATTAGGCACAGTAGAATTTCTAAACATTTGATATTTCTTAAAGAACTGAAAAAACTCTCTCCTCTGTCCCCCAGCACCTCCTCCCTCCCCACTCATCTCAGCTGAAGACTTTGCCTCATTTTTCAAGAGGAAGATTGATAACATCAGAGACAGTTTTGGTCAACAACCCCCAAAGCCCTTCCTCCCGACTTCCCAGCCCTCCACCTCCAAAACCAACTTCTCCACCATTACAGAAGATCAACTCTCCACTCTACTCTCAAGATCGCATCTCACCACCTGTGTACTTGACCCGCTCCCATCCCATTTCATCCCAAACCTCACCACAGTCTTCATCCCAACCCTAACCCATCTATTCAACCTATCACTAACAACTGGTGTTTTCCCCTCAAGCTTTAAACATGCCTCCATCACACCTATCCTCAAAAAGCCCTCTCTTAACCCATCCTCTGTATCTAGCTATCGCCCTATATCACTTCTCCCCTTGCCCAAAATTCACCGGCCTATAACAGTACAGAGCACATTCACCCTGGTCATCTAGTGGCAGGTGAGGAAGAGACATTCCAGAAAACTGAGTTAAGAAGTAGGCCCAATGTAGCGGTGTGGGTCTGAGATTTGTAATGGATTGCATGAGCTGACAAACAATTCCACATTGGGGGTAAATTTTTAAAAATATTTCATGGGGATCATAGACAGCCTTGCCAACAAATTGACTGTCTGTTGCAGCACGGAACACATGAACCCTGGTGATCTAGTGATGGAAAATGGTGAGAGGTGGAGGAAGGCCTTATTAAAAACTAGTCCCAATTTAAAGGAGCAGGTCTCCTAGACTTGTAATGCCCATACACTAAGTGAATGGGCTAAGAAACATTTCCCCATGGGGGGTACATTTTAAAAAAATATAATATGGGCATCATAGACACCCTTGCAAACACTTGGACTGCCTGTAGCAGCACAGAAGACGTTAAGCCTGGTGATCTAGTGATGGAGAATGAGGAGACATTGCTGAAGGCCTCATTAAAAACTAGTCCCAATTTAAAGCAGCGGGTCACCTAGACTTGTAATGCCCATACACTAAGTGTATGGGCTAACAAACATTTCCCCATGGGGGGTACATTTAAAAAAAATATAATATAGGCATCATAGACACCCCTGCAAAAACTTGGACTGCCTGTAGCGGCACAGAAGACGTTAAGCCTGGTGATCTAGTGGTGGAGAATGAGAAGACATAAAGATAAATCATAATGAAATCAAACAAATAAGGAGATCAAAGATGGCCACCGATGGAAAAGGACGCACACAGCTAAGCTCCTGCTTCATCTGTAGCAATCTATTCTATCCAGACTCGGAATCAAACCGAAAAAGCACAGGAGGCTGCTAAGTCCATCTATCCTTAATAGAAGCACTAACAAGCCACCCCTGGAAAGGATCTACCACCTCAAAGCAGATAATATCACCTGCGGACAAAGAAATGGCGGGACCTGGGAAAAAACACGAGGCCTAGCGAGGCCTAATCCTCTCACAACATCTGAGCGGTGAGCTGGAAGCTGTAGAAGAACTGCCGGAGAGCTGCAGGAGAAGAGATCTTACCTGGGAGGTTGTCTCGGAGGAAGCGACATCCTGAGCCCGGACCCGCGAGGCATCGGAGGTACGTGACCTGGCATATCCTCCTCCTTGGCCACAGCTCACATCACTCACAGATGCACACATAGCAGAGGCCCAAAATCACCTCCGGCCCTGTGAAAGATCGCGGAGGGTACATATCCCGAAGGAATTCAGTGGCTGAGCAGCGGGTGGTGCATCGCGGTTAGTGGTGAGAGACCACTCTGTGAGGGCCGCAGCTAGCGTATGCAGCTAGAGGGTAAAGAGTCTACAGGGGGATAAATTAGGCCACAAATCTGCAAGACGCTCCATTAACAGAGAGGGGAGTGGGGGCTGTGCAGAAACTGAAGAGCTATTGATTTAATTCACTCTTTATTAAAAACACCCCCACCCAGAGACATTTCTTAAAGCAGAGCCACTGCATCAAAAGACCGGGAGTTCATACTCGTCCCCTCATATAAAAACTGGGCACTCTAAGAAGAACCTTTACCCCACTTATTAAAAACACAGTACCTGCCAGAATCGTGTATACTGTGACTCTTAAAAATACCTGTTACTGTAAAAGAACATATTCTTAAAATGAATCCTCAGTTTTCTATTAAAATTGCTTTAAAGGAAAACAATTGTACCCATCAGGAGTGCTTAAATTTTATTTCCACTGAATATGAAAAATGCTTAAACCACCAATATGATCCATCACTGAAAATCTGTGGTCCTATAATATGAATATCTGACACCAGATAAATAATAAGGTCAGAGACAGACAAGAATTTCTATTTATAATTCAATCTAATTCTATCCAATCGCACGTTTAGCGTTTCCCACTCCCACACTACCTCCTCATCCCGCCCTCTCTCTGTTGGAGTCCCTCAAGGCTCTGTCCTAGGACCCCTACTTTTTTCCATCTATACCCTTGGCCTAGGACAACTCATAAAGTCCCATGGCTTCCAGTACCACCTGTATGCAGACGACACTCAGATCTACCTCTCTGGCCCAGATGTCACCTCCCTGCTGTCCAGAATCCCGAAGTGTCTGTCAGCCATATCCTCCTTCTTCACCTCTCGTTTCCTAAAACTCAATGTAGACAAAACCGAATTCATCATTTTTCCCCCACCTCACGTATCCCCCCTACCCAATCTATCTATTATGGTGAACGGCATCACGCTCTCTCCCGCTCCTGAAATCCGCTGCCTCGGAGTAACTCTTGACTCTGCCCTGTCCTTCAAACCTCACGTCCAAGCTCTTGCCACCTCCTGTCGCCTCCAACTCAAAAATATTGCCAGAATCCGTTCCTTCCTCAGTCCACAATCTACCAAAACTCTTGTGCATGCTCTCATCATCTCCCGCCTCGATTACTGCAACACCCTCCTCTGTGGCCTCCCCGCTAACTCTCTTGCACCACTCCAGTCTGTCCTCAATTCTGCTGCCCGCCTAATCCACCTCTCTCCTCGCTACTCCCCTGCTTCTCCCCTCTGCAAATCCCTCCACTGGCTCCCAATCCCCCAACAAATCCAGTTCAAACTACTAACACTGATCTACAAAGCCATCCACAACCTGTCCCCTCCCTATATCTCTGAACTAATCTCCCACTATCTTCCCTCACGTAATCTTCGTTCATCCCAAGACCTCCTACTCGCCTCCACACTTATTCGTTCCTCACACAATCGCCTCCAAGATTTCTCCCGAATATCCCCCATCCTCTGGAATTCCATGCCTCAACACGTCCGATTATCCACCACCCTCGGATCCTTCAGACGGAACCTGAAAACCCATCTCTTCAGGAAAGCCTACAGCCTACAATAACCGAGCCGCCGCCTCACCACCGCCAGAGCCGCAGCTGCCTCACCCCTACCTTCTGTCTCTTCCCCACTATCCCATAGAATGTAAGTCCGCAAGGACAGGGTCCTCTCCCCTCTGTACCAGTGTGTCACTGTAAACCTGTTTACTGTAAATGATATCTATAACTCTGTATGTAACCCCTTTCTCATGTACAGCACCATGGAATTAATGGTGCCATATAAATAAATAATAATAATAATAATAATTAGATACGACTCCACAGAAATTAATACAGGTTCTGAGAAGAAGACTGAGCAAGAACTCCATCTAGTGGCGAAAAAGACACAAGGCGCTCTGGAATTGTTTACTTTCCTAAAAATAACTTCTTTGTAAAGATCTAATATTTAAAAGGTTTGAGACTAGTGTTGAGCGATACCGTCCGATACTTGAAAGTATCGGTATCAGATAGTATCGGCCGATACCCGAAAAGTATCGGATATCGCCGATACCGATACCCGATACCAATACAAGTCAATGGGACACCAAGTATCGGAAGGTATCCTGTATGGTTCCCAGGGTCTGAAGGAGAGGAAACTCTCCTTCAGGCCCTGGGATCCATATTAATGTGTAAAATAAAGAATAAAAATAAAAAATATTGATATACTCACCTCTCCGAGGCAGCCTGGACCTTACCGATGTAACCGGCATCTTCCGTTCCTAAGAATGAGCGCTTGAAAGACCTTAGATGATGTCGCGGCTTGTGATTGGTCGCGTGGCGGTCACGTGACCGCTCACGCGACCAATCACAAGCCGCGACGTCATCTAAGGTCTTTCAAGCGCTCATTCTTAGGAACGGAAGATGCCGGTTACATCGGTAAGGTCCAGGCTGCGTCGGAGAGGTGAGTATATCAATATTTTTTATTTTTATTCTTTATTTTACACATTAATATCGATCCCGATACCGATTCCCGATATCACAAAAGTATCGGATCTCGGTATCGGAATTCTGATACAGCAAATATCGGCCGATACCCGATACTTGCGGTATCGGAATGCTCAACACTATTTGAGACTTGTACTATTAGTCTCAGTAGAGAGATTTCACAGCCAAGCTATTATAACCTACAAAAGAAGGAGTATGGTCAAAATAGCACTCTCAATGGGAACGTCTAACCACAGTGGGCCCTCATTAAACAAAAACGTGGAAAAATTTATCAGAAAACAAGGTGGTTCAAAACAAGATTCGCCACATCACAAAGACCTTTGCGACAATACAGAACCCAGAGAGATGGAAGCGGAATCTTCTGACCTGGCAGACTCAGACAAACCCATCTCTAGAGGCTTTATTTAAAACATCTTATCTTCTGCACTGGGCCCCCTGGCAAAAGACCTATTAGAAATCAAGAAAGACATTCAACATATGAGCAATAGAGTGCAGTAGTTGGAAGGAACACAGTCCAAACTGACTGCCTACACTAGTGAACTAACAACAGATTTCAACTCCATGAAGATCATCTTAATGCCATGTATATGACTTTAGAAGACATAGAAAACAGAAACAGGAGAAATAACCTGAGAATCCGTGGCATGCCCGAATCGTCAGACCAGGAAAATGTTACAGCTACCCTAAAGGATCTATTTCTACCAATGTTAGACCCAAATGAAGGGAAAATGTTGGTATTAGAAAAAGCACACAGGGCACTGAAACCCAAACCTAAGCCAACAGAACGGCAAGGGATATAATTTGCAGAATTTTGGACTTTCGTATGAAGGAAAAAATTCTTAAGAAAGCAAGAACATTGGAAACGCTGAACTATGAAGGTTCTGCAATCCGTATATTGCAAGACCTGGCCCCTTCAACTCTTACCAAAAGATACTTGCTAAAACCCTTCACAGATAAACTAAAAAAAAGACATTTTCTTTTTTGTTGGCTGTTCCAATTCGACTTACTTATCACAGCTAAAGGCAGGAGATACACAATCAAAACGTCCTCAGATATTGCAAAAGTTTGTGAAGACTTTGATATTCAGCTCGACCAGCTACCAGATCTGAGATCGGTTCATACCAAACTCCAACTTCCTGATCTCCCGTCGTAGAATCCTTGGAAGACAGTTGGTGACTAGTGTTGAGCGATACCTTCCGATATTCGAAAGTATCGGTATCGGAATGGATCGGCCGATACCGGCAAAATATCGAATCTCGCCGATACCGATACCCGATACCAATACAAGTCAATGGGACACAAATATCGGAAGGTATCCTGGATGGTTCCCAGGGTCTGAAGGAGAGGAAACTCTCCTTCAGGCCCTGGGATCCATAATAATGTAAAAAATAAAGAATTAAAATAAAAAATATGGATATACTCACCCGTCCGGCGGCCCCTGGACCTTAGCGATGTAACCAGCAGCCTCCGTTCCTAAGAATGCAGAGTGAAGGACCTTCGATGACGTCGCGGCTTGTGATTGGTCGCGTGACTGCTCATGTGACCGCTCACCCGACCAATCACAATCTGCGACGTCATCGCAGGTCCTAAACTCACTGCATTCTTAGGAACAGAGGCTGCCGGTTACATTGCTAAGGTCCAGGGTCGGCCGGAGGGGTGAGTATATCCATATTTTTTATTTTAATTCTTTATTTTTTACATGAATATGGATCCCAGGGCCTGAAGGAGAGTCTCCTCTCCTCCAGACCCTGGGAACCATACACTGGGAACTTCCGATTTCCGATATCACAAAAATATCGGAACTCGGTATCGGAATTCCGATACAGCAAATATCGGCCGATACCCGATACTTGCGGTATCGGAATGCTCAACACTATTGGTGACCCTAGAGAATAAAGATCCAGGAAAAGACAAGCAAGAGCCCAGTGTCCGGTCAATGACTGAACTCAAAAGGAGAATGGGGGACTTCAGCAACTTCATGCTTCCACTAAGTATTTCTTTATCTCTCTGCTCAAATGTTTAACAGTCTTCTTGAACCGTCTATATGGAATCTCTTAGGTGGAATAATAAGATAACATGTTACTTCTGTTCTATTTTTTCTTCTTTCTTTTTTACTTCCTGTTGGGTATGACTCTGATAGACCAATGGTTAAAATAATTGGTTTGGGGCACCAAGCCCATGTTGTTGTTGATAATCTGTTAATGTTTTCTTCTCTCAATTTCTCACTTTATACCTACCCTTCTTTCTTACCCCACTCCTTTCGGCGGACTTTCTCACAACGAAACATGAGACCCAGCTCCACCCTGATCTGAAATGACTGACCATACACAGGAAACGACCATTGCATCATACAATGTAAGAGAACTGAATGCACCGATTAAAAGGGCACAGGTACTAGCACGCATTAAAAAGCTAAGGGTGGATATTATTGCAAGAGATGCATTTTACACAAGAAAAAAACCCCAAACTTTGAGAAACACTATTTTAACACCTGGTTCCACTAATTCTCATCCTCCCAGAAGTCGAGAGGTGTGGCAATTGCAATTTCTAAACACACACCATTTCAATATATAGATATGCTCAAGGATAGGGAGGGCAGATACAGTTATATGAAAAAGTTTGGGCACCCCTATTAATCTTAAGCTTAATGTTTTATAAAAATTGTTTTTTTTTCAACAGCTATTTCAGTTTCATATATCTAATAACTGTTGGACACAATAATGTTTCTGCCTTGAAATGAGGTTTATTGTACTAACAGAAAATGTGCAATCTGCATTCAAACAAAATTTGACAGATGCATAAGTATGGGCACCTCACCAGAAAAGTGACATTAATATTTAGTAGATCCTCCTTTTTCTAAAATAACAGCCTCTAGTTGCTTCCTGTAGCTTTTAATGAGTTCCTGGATCCTAGATGAAGGTATTTTTGACCATTCCTCTTTACTAGTGTTGAGCGATACCGTCCGATACTTGAAAGTATCGGTATCGGAAAGTATCGGCCGATACCAGCAAAGTATCGGATCTAATCCGATACCGATACCCGATACCAATACAAGTCAATGGGACTCAAGTATTGGACGGTATCCCTGATGGTTCCCAGGGTCTGAAGGAGAGGAAACTCTCCTTCAGGCCCTGGGATCCATATTAATGTGTAAAATAAAGAATTAAAATAAAAAATATTGCTATACTCACCTCTCCGACGCAGCCTGGACCTCACTGAGGGAACCGGCAGCGTTCTTTGCTTAAAATGCGCGCGTTTACTTCCTTCCGTGACGTCACGGCTTGTGATTGGTCGCGTGCCGCCCATGTGGCCGCGACGCGACCAATCACAGCAAGCCGTGATGTAATTTTCAGGTCCTGAATGCCTAATTCTAGGCATTCAGGATTTTAAAATTACGTTCCGGCTTGTGATTGGTCGCGTCGCCCATGTGACCGCGACGCGACCAATCACAAGCCGTGACGTCACGGGAGGCAGGAAATGCGCGCATTTTAAAATTACGTCACGGCTTGTGATTGGTTGCGTGCCGCCCATGTGACCGCGACGCGACCAATCACAGCAAGTCGTGACGTAATTTTCAGGTCCTGAATGCAGAATTAGGCATTCAGGACCTGAAATTACGTCACGGCTTGCTGTGATTGGTTGCGTCGCGGTCACATGGGCTGCACGCAACCAATCACAAGCCGTGACGTAATTTTAAAATGCTGAATGCCTAGAATTAGGCATTGAGGACCTGAAAATTACGTCACGGCTTGCTGTGATTGGTCGCGTCGCAGCCACATGGGCGGCACGCGACCAATCACAAGCCGTGACGTCACGGAAGGAAGTAAACGCGCGCATTTTAAGCAAAGAACGCTGCCGGTTCCCTCGGTGAGGTCCAGGCTGCGTCGGAGAGGTGAGTATAGCAATATTTTTTATTTTAATTCTTTATTTTACACATTAATGTTGTTTCGATACCGATACCCGATACCACAAAAGTATCGGATCTCGGTATCGGAATTCCGATACCCGCAAGTATCGGCCGATACCCGATACTTGCGGTATCGGAATGCTCAACACTACTCTTTACAAAACAATTCTAGTTCAGTTAAGTTTGATGGTTGCCGAGCATGGACAGTCCTCTTCAAATGATCCCACAGATGTTCAATGATATTCAGGTCTGGGGACTGGGATGGCCATTCCAGAACAGTGTAATTGTTCCTCTGCATGAATGCCTGAGTAGATTTGGAGCGGTGTTTTGGATCATTGTCTTGCTGAAAGATCCATCCCCTGCGTAACTTCAACTTTGTCACTGATTCATGAACATTATTGTCAAGAATCTGCTGATACTGAGAGGAATCCATGCATCCCTCAACTTTAACAAGATTCCCGGTGCCGGCATTGGCCACACAGCCCCAAAGCATGATGGAACCTCCACCAAATTTTACTGTGGGTAGCAAGTGTTTTTCTTGGAATGTTTTTTTGCCGCCATGCATAACGCCTTTTTGTATGACCAAACAACTCAATCTTGGTTTCATCAGTCCACAGGACCTTCTTCCAAAAAGAAATTGGCTTCTTTTGCATACCTCAGCCGATTCTGTTTGTGGCATGCTTGCAGAAATGGCCTTTCGCATCACTCTCCCATACAGCTTCTCCTTGTGCAAAGTGCCTTGTATAGTTGACTGATGCACAGTGACACCATCTACAGCAAGTTGATGCTGCAGCTCTCTGGAGATGGTCTGAGGATTGTCCTTGACTGATCTCACCATTCTTCTTCTCTGCCTTCCTGATGTTTTTCTTGGCCTGCCACTTCTGGCCTTAACAAGAACTGTACCTGTGTTCTTCCATTTCCTTACTATGTTCCTCACAGTGGAAATTGACAGGTTAAATCTCTTAGACAGCTTTTTGAATCCTTCCCCTGAACAACTATGTTGAATAATCTTTGTTTTCAGATCATTTGACTGTTGTTTTGAGGAGGCCATGATGCCGCTCTTCAGAGGAGATTCAAACAGGAGAACAACTTGCAAGTGGCCACTTTAAGTAGCTTTTCTCATGATTGCATACACCTGGCTATGAAGTTTAAAGCTCAATGAGGTTACAAAACCAAAAAAAGTGCTTTAGTAAGTCAGTAAAAAGTAGGTAGGAATATTTAAAAACAAGAAAATTATAAGGGTGCCCATACTTATGCCCTTGTCAAATTTTGTTTGAATGCAGATTGCACATTTTCTGTTAGTACAATAAGCCTCATTTCAAGGCAGAAAATTACTGTGTCCATCAGTTATTAGATATATGAAACTGAAATAGCTGTTGCAAAAAAAACAATTTTTATAAAACATTAAGCTTAAGATTAATAGGGGTGCCCAAACTTTTTCATATAACTGTACATTTTTCTTAAAAGGAAGATCGCACATAAACTAGTTACAATAGGGAACATTTACGCTCCCAACACAAAACAAGATATCTGGTTCGCCAAAACGATGAGAGAGGCTGACCGATTTGTAGAGGGCACGTTAATTCTAGGGAGAGACTTAAATGCCCCTTTGGAACCAACATTAGATTCTTCAACGGAGAGCATTAAAGCGCAAAAGAGCATTAAAGCGCATTCTTACAACTCTACATCTAAATCAACTAATTGAAACATGGAGATATTCTTTACCTCACTGCAAAGAATTTTACACATTTTTCACAAGCACAACTGTCATATAGCCACATAGATTACCTTTTCATGCCATTTCAAATGATTCCATATCTGAAGGACACGCAAATAATCCTGAACATCCACTCCGACCACTCTATATCTAATATATAAAGCTGAATGTGTGTATGTATGTGTGTATGTATGTCCGGGATTGGCATCTGCACCGTCGCAGCTACAGCCACAAAATTTTGCACAGTCACACTTCTGGACCCCTAGAGCGTCATAGGCTATGTTGTGAGGCGAAATTTTAACCCCGCGCGTTCCAATTCACCAAACAATTTGGCCCCTATCTACATACAGGGGAAGAAGGCAGCTGCCTGATGTGAACGAAGGGGACTTAAAGAACAAGAGCGATGGCGCCAAAGAGTATATACCGTACAGTTGCTAAGGTGGGGCCCCGACATGGGATACTCGTCACACATGGGGATATGAACACACACACAAAATGCGCCACACACTACCACGTGCTTGAACACATATACCACCCTCAGCACACATTTCACCACACATACACCAACCTTGCCACATAAAAGTCGAAACACAAAAGTCGCCGCTCAAAACTCGCCACGCGCAAAACTCTCCACATGCAAAACTCGCCACACGTGCAAAACTCACCTCATGGAAAACTCGCCACACGCAAAACTTGCACATGCAGAAAAATTGCCACATGCACAAAAGTTGCAACACATGCAAAAGTTGCCTCACACAAAACTTGCACATACTCAAAACGCACCACACATAAAACTCGACGCGCAAAACACACTAACCTGTCACATGCAACTTGACACACAAAAAGTTTCTACACGCTTGTTGCCACACAAAACTCATCTCACAAAAGTCGCTGCATGCATGTCACCACACGCAAATCAACACAAACAAATTGACACACGAAACTCGCCCTAAAACACACACAAGTCTGGTATTAGCCTTCAAAAATAAAAATCGGATTAATAAGCAGAAAAACTACAAGAGCACCAAATGTACCATATAGGAAATACGGCAGCTGTCAGTCACATGACCTGTCTATTATGTGTATGTGTGAGCTAATATATACTGCCAAGGGGGAGGACTTCCTGTTGGCTGGGATTTATCAGGCTGCTAATAGCAACCAATCACAGCTCAGCTTCTACTTTGCTACAGTTAATTAATCTGAGCTCTGATTGGTTAATATAGGCAGGACATTCTCAGTATAACAAAGCTTGTGTGAGGTAATAGCATGTTGTTAGGATGTGTTGGTGGAAAGGCTGATGTCAGTCACATTACCTCTATGTGAGAGGATAGAAGCTGCCAGTTACAGACTATTTTTACCACAATTATGTGTATGTGTGAGCTAATATATACTGCCAAGGGGAAGGGCTTCCTGTTGGCTGGCATTTATCAGTCTGCTAATAGCAACCAATCACAGCTCAGCTTCTACTTTGCTACAGTTAATTAATCTGAGCTCTGATTGGTTAATATAGGCAGGACATTCTCAGTATAACAAAGCTTGTGTGAGGTAATAGCATGTTGTTAGGGTGTGTTGGTGGAAAGGCTGATGTCAGTCACATTACCTCTATGTGAGAGGATATAGAAACTGCCAGTTACAGACTATTTTTACCACAATAATGCCTCATAAGAAAATGAATTCCATGGCACGAATGTCAGCTGATGCGAAAAGAAAAGCTGCATACGGGCCAATGAAAAATGTGAAGACCGCGAAACAAGGCTGACACACATGAGAACAGCAGCTGCTTTCTCAAGAGCCAATGAACTTTCTGAGCAGAGGGAAGCAAGGCTTGCAGACATGAAAACAAGAGCTGCTTCCTCAAGAGCCAATGAACTTTCTGAGCAGAGGGAAGCAAGGCTTGCAGACAAGAGAATAAGAGCTGCTTCCTCAAGAGCCAATGAACTTTCTGAGGAGAGGGAAGCAAGGCTTGCAGACATGAAAACAAGAGCTGCTTCCTCAAGAGCCAATGAACTTTCTGAGCAGAGGGAAGCAAGGCTTGCAGACATGAAAACAAGAGCTGCTTCCTCAAGAGCCAATGAACTTTCTGAGCAGAGGGAAGCAAGGCTTGCAGACAAGAGAATAAGAGCTGCTTCCTCAAGAGCCAATGAACTTTCTGAGGAGAGGGAAGCAAGGCTTGCAGACATGAAAACAAGAGCTGCTTCCTCAAGAGCCAATGAACTTTCTGAGGAGAGGGAAGCGAGGCTTGCAGACATGAAAACAAGAGCTGCTTCCTCAAGGGCCAATGAGTCATCTCAGCAGAGAGAAGGCCGACTTGCCGCTAAGAGAATTGCTATTTCTTCCGCCAGGGCACAGGAAATGGTTGGGGATTTGAAACATGCTGCCTTTTGTTACCAGTCAGAAATAAACTATCAGGATAATCCTAAAGTTCAGATAGGAAAAATGGATGTGGTCTGCATGTACTGCAGTGCCCTAAAATGGAAAGATGAACCGCCAGGTTTATGCTGTGCAAATGGCAAGATAAAACTTCCACCTCTCCTGTCACCACCAGATCCCCTAAAGTCTCTGATGACGGGTACCAGTACAATATCAAAGCATTTCTTGGACAACTGTTGTGAATTCCGTTCTCGGGCACCCTCCTGTGGTCGTGAATGGTACTTTGTTGAGTTCTGTTCGTGGGCTCCCTCTGGTGGCTTTGAGTGATACTGCTGGTCTTTAGCTGGGCTCCAGCTGCCTCGTTTTCTGCAGTGCTGGTTGCCTATTTAACTCCACCTAGATCTTTACTTGTTGCCAGCTGTCATTGTATTCAGTATTGCTTCAGTTCTCTTTGGGACTTCACGTGTGACCTGTCTCCTCCTGGAGAAGCTAAGTTCATGCTAGTTCATTTTTGCTCATTGCTTTTGGAAAATGTTTCTCAGTATATGATAAGTTCAGTCCAGCTTGCTTATATGCTATTTTCTTGCTAGCTGGAAGCTCTGGGGAGCAGAGTTGCTCCCTCACATCGTGAGTCGGTGTGAGGGTCTTTTGTTCTCTCTGCGTGGATATTTTGTAGTATTTTATACTGACCGCACAGTTCCCTTGCTATCTTCATACTATTTAGTACTAGTGGGCCTCTTTTGCTAAAACCTGTTTTCATTCCTATGTTTGTATTTTCCTCTTAACTCACCGTCATTATTTGTGGGGGGCTGACTTTACTTTGGGGAAATTTCTCTGAGGCAAGTGAGGCTTTTGTTTCTCTCTAGGGGTAGCTAGCTCTCAGGCTGTGAAGAGGCGCCTAGGGAGAGTTAGGTACGCTCCACGGCTGCCTATAGTGTGTGTGATAGGATCAGGTTTGCGGTCAGTAAAGTTCCCACGTCCCGAGAGCTTGTCCTATATTTCTGGTTTACCTATCAGGTCATTCCAAGTATTCCTAACCACCAGCTTCATAACAGACAACATCAGGAAGTACAACTCCTGCTTCCAAATGACATCATTTGGTGCAACAAAAGAAATGTTTACAACAGGATTTATGCCGACATTTAAAGTTCAAGGACAGGTTTACCACTCAATTGGCTCACTGCTTCCATTACAAGGAGAAGAACCTCAATTTCTTCAACTCTTCTTCATGGGAAATGCAGAAGCAGAGGCTCAGCGGAGATGCTCTTTAATTCCTAACACTCGCCTTGATATTGTCACTAATTTGCAGCAGTTCCTTCACTCCAACAATCCATATGTTCAACTTTTCAAGACTGCACTTGAATGCATGCCAAATGACGATTACAAGGTTGTCATTCGAGCTGACAAAACACCACAAGGTGAGCATCAGCGACGTTTCAATGCTCCCATATTTGATGATGTAGCAATCTTGATTGTAGGCAATGATTTTCAAAGCCGTGACATTGTGCTTCAGAAAAGGAACAATAGTTTGCAACGAGTAGCAGAAACTCACAGGTCCTATGATGCACTGCAATATCCAATCGTCTTTTGGCAGGGACAGGATGGCTATCACTTTGGAATACCTCAGACAGATCCTACAACAGGCAACCCTTCAGGAAAAAAAGTATCTGCCATGGACTTCTATGCATATAGGATCATGACAAGATTTTCAGAGGAAAATCACATCTTGAAATGCAAACACCTCTTCCACCAATTTATTGTTGATATGTATGCAAAGATTGAGAGTAAACGTCTTTTATATATCCAACTAAATCAAAAGAAGCTCAGGGCAGAGGAATAAATTCACCTTAGAGATGCTGTTGCAAATGATGCTGATCCAAAAGAGTTGGGGAAAATGGTTATTCTTCCATCAACTGTCACTGGAAGCCCACGACACATGCATGAATACACACAGGATGCAATGACTTATGTGAGAAAGTATGGCCGTCCAGATCTTTTCATCACCTTTACTTGCAATCCTGCCTGGGAGGAAATTGGAGGGCACCTGTTGCCGGGCCAAAAAACAGTGAATCGCCATGACCTTTTCAAACAGAAACTTTCAAAAATGATTACTCTCATCACAAAATCACATATTTATGGTGAGACGCAGTGCTGGATGTATTCAGTTGAATGGCAAAAAAGAGGCCTTCCTCACGCCCACATCTTGATCTGGCTGAAGCAAAAAATACAGCCTACCGAAATTGACAATATCATCAGTGTCAATTGCCAGACCTTCAGATTGACCCATTGCTGTTTGACACCATCACAAAAAACATGATCCATGGTCCGTGTGGGAGTCTCAACAAAAATTCTCCCTGTATGATTGATGGCAGGTGTTCAAAGCATTACCCACGATCCCTGGTCCAAGAAACCCAAACAGGACAAGATGGATATCCAGTCTACCGAAGAAGAAAGCCAGGGGATGGTGGTTTCACAGCAAAGCTCAAAATGCGTGTTGGATCATCACTCCAAGAGATAGAAATTGACAACAGGTGGGTAGTGCCTTACAACCCTTTGCTCTCAAAAATCTTCCAGGCCCACATAAATGTCGAATCTTGCCACTCTGTGAAATCAATCAAGTATATCTGCAAATATGTCCACAAAGGAAGTGATCAAGCAGTTTTTGAACTCCAGAAAAATTGACCTATTATTGATGAAGTGGAGGCATTCCAGATGGGCAGGTACATAAGCAGCAATGAAGCTGTTTGGAGAATACTAGGATTCTCCATTCATGAGCGCTACCCACCAGTTGTGCATCTGAGTGTGCACTTGGAAAATGGACAGAGAATTTATTTTAACCCAGCAAACTTGCAGCAGCAGCTCCTAACACCACCTAAGACCACCCTCTTGGCATTTTTTGAGCTGTGTCAACAAGACCCTTTTGCAAAAACAATTCTCTACTGTGATTTACCAAAGTACTACACTTGGAATGCCTCCAGAAAAACACTGGAACGGAGGAAACGGGGGCTTGATATTGAAGGCTATCCAGGGGTGAAAGCAACTGATACGCTTGGTCGCGTCTACACTGTTCATCCGTTAAATTCAGAGTGCTTCTACCTGCGCATGTTACTTCATGTTGTCAAAGGCCCTACATCATTTTCTGACTTGAAGACCGTCGGAGGCCATGTGTGTGAAACATTCAGGGAAGCTTGCCAAAGAAAAGGACTTCTGGAAAATGATGAACACTGGGACATGACCCTCAGTGAAGCAGCAGCCACACAAACCCCAAAGCGACTAAGACACCTCTTTGCTATTATTCTAACAACCTGTAGCATTTCAAATCCTCTTGAGATTTGGACAAAGTACAAAACTGATCTCAGTGAGGACATCCTCATGCAGATTAGAAGGGAAAATCCTCATCAACTTCACTGAGGAAATGTTCAATGAAACTTTAATGCTCCTTGAAGATCAGTGCATAGCGATGTCAGGAAAAGCCTTACAGTTGCTTGGTTTGCCTGCTCCAAAAATAAATCCTGAAGGCATCCAAACGTGTAGGGAGATTTTCATAGAAACAAACTACAATATTGATGAACTGACAGCATGTGTGTCTCAGAACGAGCCAATATTGGTACCAGATCAAAGGGACGCCTATAATTATATTTTAAGTTTCAGTGAAACCAACAAAGGTGGGATTGTCTTCCTTGATGCTCCAGGTGGAACAGGAAAGACATTTGTAATCAACTTGCTCCTGGCAAAATTTCAACAACAAAAAAAGATTGCACTTGCAGTGGCATCTTCTGGAATTGCAGCTACGCTTGTAAACGGTGGCAGGACAGCACATTCGACATTCAAACTACCACTTAACCTGTCTCATAGTGACAGCCCCGTGTGTAATATTGCCAAGGGATCAGGACTGGCCAAATTGCTTCAAAAATGCAGTGCCATCATTTGGGATGAATGCACCATGTCACACAAAAGGGCTCTGGAAGCAGTGGACAGACTGCTGCAAGACCTGCGTAGCAACAAGTATATCATGGGAGGAGTAGTTGTTTTTTTGGCAGGTGACTTCCGCCAAACACTACCTGTTATTCCAAGATCAACCCCTGCAGACGAACTCAATGCCTGTCTCAAAGCATCGTACCTTTGGAGAAAAGTAAAGAAAATTTCACTGAACACAAACATGAGGGTCTACATGACAGGCGATGTTTCTGCTGGACTGTTTTCGAGCCAGCTGTTGAATATTGGAGATGGCAAGGCACCAGTAAACTCAACCACTGGACAGATCACTTTCCCAAGCAACTTTTGTTGCATTGTGACTTCCATTGAGGAGTTGAAAGCAAAGGTTTTTCCAAACATTCAACTCCACTTCAAAAATTCTGGCTGGCTGTGTGAAAGAGCTATTCTAGCTCCCAAAAATGACAGCGTCAACAAGATCAATCTTCAAATTCTAAATCTCCTTCCAGGTTTGTGCACAACTTACAAGTCAGTAGATACAGTAATAGACCCTGCTCAAGCATTATTTTATCCAACTGAGTTCCTCAATTCCTTGGAGCCACAAGGACTTCCTCCTCACAACCTCTTTCTAAAACCTGGAGCACCTATTCTGCTATTGAGAAATTTGGATCCGCCAAAGCTGTGTAATGGAACAAGACTCTTGATTAAGAACCTGTTTCCACATGTAATTGAGGCAACCATTTTGACAGGATGTGCCACAGGAGAAGATGTTTTCATTCCAACAATTCCTCTCATTCCATCTGATTTGCCTTTTGATTTTAAACGCCTCCAGTTTCCTTTTCGACTGGCATTTGCTATGTCCATCAACAAGGCTCAGGGACAGTCCTTGAAAGTAGTTGGAATCGATTTACAATCTCCATGCTTTTCTCATGGTCAACTTTATGTGGCCTGTTCAAGAGTTGGAACAGCCAAAAATCTGTTTGTCTTCGCACCTGAAGGAAAAACTAAGAATGTCGTTTATCAAAAGGCTCTCGAATAATTAGTAGAAGATTACTTCACATTACTTGGCCAATTTAGTTAAATCTGTGTGGAATATTTCTGGTGTTGAAATATATGTTGTAAAATGCTTCTATTAGCTTAGTTTTTGCCTTTTAATAATTAAATTTCTATCTATTTGTTTTGTGTTTTTTTTGTGCAGAATAAATTTTTGTTAACACATTCTATTTTGCTAACAGCAATTATTACCCCGGGCGAAGCCGGGTAGTACAGCTAGTTAATCAATAAATTAGTAACAGAACACAGACCTAAAAATAATGCATGGAGGCTAAACGAGATTCTACTATCTAAAAAATCTTCTAGAGACATGTTAAAAAAGAAACTTAAAGAATATTTTGAGATTAATGTATAGGATAATACACAATTTTCGATTGTTTGGGAGGCCCATAAGGCTGTTATTAGGGGAGAAATGATTTATATGGCTTCATGCAAGAACAAAGTACGTCAAACAAATCTAGATTCTTTCTATAAGGAGCTTCAATCCCTAGAGCAAGACCATAAGCTAACACTAAACCCTGATGTCCTGACTCTATTATCACAAAAGAGGCAGGCCCTGAGAAACCTGCTGAATCGAGACTCAATAAAAATTTTTACAAAATGGAAACACGGAATATTCACGCATGGGGATAAAATGTCAAAGTTTATGGTCTCTTTGATTTAAAAAAGGAAAGCGAAATCGCTTATATATTCCTTAAAAAGTCCAAATGGAACTAAGATCAAAAATCCGGAAGAAATAGCTTCAACCTTTAGAGTACTTCTCCTCCCTTTATAATATGCATCCTGATGAGAAAGAGGATCAATTAGAAAAGAGAAAGGTTGATATAAGAAAATTTCTAAAATCCATTAAACTACCAATCCTCTCTGAGGACCAACAACGCGAACTGATTGCCCCCTTTACGATAACTGAACTCCAGTCTACCCTGTCGAACAGCCCAAAGGGCAAAAGCCCAGGCCCAGATGGACTCCCTGCCTCCTATTATAAAACCTTTCAAGAAACTTTAAACCCTTTTCTTCTAAGGCTATATAATGAAACGTTGAAGGGAACGCCATTCCCGAAACAGACGCTGGAAGCGTATATATCTCTTTAATCCATAAAGACGTTAAGGACTCTGAGATATGCAGGAATTATAGACCAATCTCATTACTAAATAATGACCTCAAAATATATGCAAAAATGATTGCTAAAAGAGTCAGTTTAGTACTAAACACGCTAATCTCACCTGAACAAGTGGGATTTATTGGAGGCAGAGAAGGGAGAGACAACTCCTTAAAATATTATACCTGATGCAGTATGCACACATCCACCATTAACCTTTAATATTAACCCTGCTGTTCTGTTTGTTTCCACTATACACTTGTACTGCTCCGGTCATTTTTGACCGGACCTATTAAAATGCTGTTTTAGCTACTTAAAAATAATTTTTTGAATACCTGTTGCACTATTATACTGTATGTGAACATGGTTGGTCACTATAAAAAAAAAATACATAAAAAACTAAATTTTTTTGTTTATTTTGTGTTTATAAAGGTTACAAGTAGTGTTGAGCGATACCGTCCGATACTTGAAAGTATCGGTATCGGAAAGTATCGGCCGATACCGGCAAAGTATCGGATCTAATCCGATACCGATACCCGATACCAATACAAGTCAATGGGACTCATGTATCGGACGGTATTCCTGATGGTTCCCAGGGTCTGAAGGAGAGGAAACTCTCCTTCAGGCCCTGGGAACCATATTAATGTGTAAAATAAAGAATTAAAATAAAAAATATTGCTATACTCACCTCTCCGACGCAGCCTGCATCTTACCGAGGGAACCGGCAGCGTTGTTTGCTTAAAATTCGTGCTTTAACTTCCTTACGCGAAGTCCCGGCTTGTGATTGGTCGCGCGCCGCCCATGTGGCCGGGACGCAGCCAATCACAGCAAGCCGTGACGTAATTTCAGGTCCTTCAGGATTTTAAAATTACGTTCCGGCGTTGTGATTGGTTGCGTCGCGGTCACATGGGCGACGCAACCAATCACAAGCCGTGACGTCACGGGAGGCTGGACACGCGCGCATTTTAAAATGCAACATTAATGTTGTTTCGATACCGATACCCGATACCACAAAAGTATCGGATCTCGGTATCGGAATTCCGATACAGCAAATATCGGCCGATACCCGATACTTGCGGTATCGGAATGCTCAACACTAGTTACAAGGGCTTATTGAATTCTGCACAGAAGTTACAAATTTGAGCTTAACTAACTTACTAAAACAACTACTACTACTATAACAACTATAACTAACTATAACTAAAATTAACTATAGTATAAAATTTAACTGCGTGCAAACATTTTGAAATAAAAAATAGTAAAAATAATTTAAAAAAAATAAATAAAATCAACAATGATACACATGTCTGCCTAGTCCATTATCATGTCCGGCTTTCTATCTTCTCGATTGCTTATTGCATCATCATTGTGCATTGTGCTCATAAGTATCACTTGTTTATTTTTTTTTGGGAACATAAGAAACCACTGTTGTGTCTTGAGTGAATTAAAACATGGAACTATGTACACCTCTTTTGCTGAGAATACCTTGTGGAAGCTCAGGCTTGTTTATTCTTACCGTTCCCAGCATTGTCATTTTTCTTATTTGCAATATCTGCCCAAGTTGGTACGATCTTTTCTTTTACAATATGCAATCTTGACAACTGAATTTATTTATTTTTAGAGGAAAAGCAGGGTAAATAACATACAGAGAAAAAAAATTGCACAGAACTGTACTGCGTATGGTTTGTACTGAAAGCATGTGTAAATCTGCTCCTAAAGCAACAGTTTACTTCATAAACAATAGTAGATGCAATAAGTAGTCTCAAAAGAAATTATAACTGATTTGTTTTACTCAAAAAATGGCTGAAATAGCATAAAATGCTATTTGGTCATTTTTGACTGGGAACAGTACAAGTGTAAAAAAAAAAAATGTGGCACAAAAAATAAACCAAAAAAAAAAAAAAGTACCCTTAGAAAGAACCCCTCTAATTAGGAAAATAGAAGTAACCAGTACGTTTGAGAACCGCATAATGAATTTTTTAAAAAAATATCAAAGTTCAAACAGAACAGAACAGCAGGGTTAATGTGTATGGATGCAAAGAAAACATTCGACAGGGTGGACTGGACTTTTATGCAAGAGACCCTTGCAGGGTTTGGTCTTCCCTCATTATTAATTAATGCCATATTTCAAATGTACAAGTCCCCATCTGCAAAAGTTAGAGTGAACGGAGATTTATCTTCTCCCTTTGTAATTAGAAACAGCACACGTCAAGGTTGACCCCTCTCACCAGCTTTATTTATCTTAACTATTGAAACTCTGATTCAAAATACTAGGCAACACCCCGACATAGAGAGGGTTCAGATCATTGGGACTTCACATGTTGTAGCAGCATTTGCAGGCGATCTTTTACTATCACTGACGAACCCTAAAAAGGAAATTCTAGTGGTGCTGGGAATGTTTGAGAGATTTGATGTTCTTTCAAGCTTTAAAATTAATCTAGAAAAATAAATCGAAAGGCGTTGGGTATAAAGGTTCAACATACGATTATCCGAGATATTGAAGAAAAATTCCCAATCAAATGGAATTCGAGCTATATTAAGTACTTAGGAATTAAATTAAGCCCACACTGGCATCTACTATTCTCACTCAATTATAAACCCCTACTTAAATCCACTTCAGCTTTCATTAAGACGTAGAAAGCGCCTTTTGTTTCCTGGATGGGATGAAAGAACCGTTTGAAAGGCTTTATACTACTTAAATTCAGCTATATATCAAGAATGCTTCATATTAAAGTTCCTGTCACATTCTTTCAAAAAGTACGCTCTATTTTCGGGAAATACATTTGGAGGGGCTCAAAACCCAGACTTAGCTATAATACTCTATCACTTCCTAAAACTAAGGGGGGCATGGGAACACCCAACCCACAAAAATATCACACTACGGCAAATTTATCCCTAATTATTGATTGGATGAGAGGTCACAAACATAAGCTTTGGATACAGATTGCAAATAAATCAGTGCCAGTTCCAATCTCCACCATACTCCATGCATCTTAGGCTACGTTCACATTTGCGTTATGCGCCGCAGCGTCGGCGACGCAACGCACAACGCAAATGTGAACGCATGCACAACGCAGCGTTTTTTGACACATGCGTCCACTTTTGCATGGTTTTGGGCGCAGAAAAAACTGCAACTTGCTGCGTTCTCTGCGCCCTGACGCATGCACCACAGCGACGCATGCGTCACAAAACGCAAATGCAATGCATGTCCATGCGCCCCCATGTTAAATATAGGGGTGCATGACGCATGCGGCGACGCTGCAGCGCCCGACGCTGCGGCGCCGAACGCAAATGTGAACGTAGCCTAAGGAGTTTGTCCAACATTTAGAAGTCTCTAATGCAATATCTAAAAACTTACTCTGGACATGGTCAAAACACTCATTGTCATTAATGTCACTCCCGTCCCCCGTGGCCAGAGTGAGTACCAGGTCTATATTTGGATCATTCCAATATTAAAAATACAGACTCTTTACACATGATCAAGGAGAACCTAGACTCTTTTATAGCAGACGGAGATTACTACCACTAACAGAACTACAAAATACATTTCCACACTACCATCTTAATTTCCTTCACTACAATAGGCTTAAAAAATCCATAAGATCTTATCTACAAACTGAAGTCCCACACAGAGAGTTAACGACCTTTGAAACTTTGTTAACTCATCATAAACCGCCAAGAGGTAAACTGACTAAAATATACCAAGAAATCCTGATCAGCTCGATACCCACCAAACAAGCTTTCATTTCAAATTGGGAAAAAGACCTAGGTATCAAGCTGCAGGACTGGGAGGTGGATCATATTTATAAAATCTCACAGGGTCCATCTGGATGTGTGAGAGTTCAGGAGAACTCCATATAAGATTATCACCAGATGGTATACTACTCCAGTTATGACACATCTATTGTATCATAACACTTCCTCAATCTGTTGGAGATGTTCCAGAGAAATACGAACTTTCTTACACATGTGGTGGTCATGCGACAAGACCAAGGAGTGTTGAAAAGGAGGTGTTGAAAATTATAACAAAAATTAGCAAACTCTCAAATCCTCCGTCTCTGAAACTTATCTTCTTAAACTGGTCAGGTGACAGCTCGCAATTAAAACATAAAACCCTATTACTGTTCCTAGTAGCTGCAGCTAAATTTCTTATCCCCCCACACTAGCTTGCCCAGAGTTGCCTGAATTTATCAGACTGGATACATAGAGTCAACCAGTTATACTGTATAGAAAAAATAATTGCTTTCACACATTTTTCACAAGATAGGTTCAGGGTGACCTGGGCCCCATGGAAATTATTCAGAGACAGTTATGATTGCTTGGAGCTTCTGGGTTAATAGGGAAACTTATAAATTAACTGATAGCTCACCCCTCTGTGCATAAGCAGGGGTTCACTGACAGGTCCTGTGACATAGTAAGATGTAACTCGCCGATTCCAACACCCCTTTCTCGGAAAGGTCTCCCCTACCCCTTCTTCCCCTTCACTTCACTTCTTTATCTACTTTGATTACCTTTCTCATTTATAAGGTGGTCAGTTTACCATATCCAGTTATGGCACTCTTCCTATTAATTTTTGCAACTTATTGACTTTTACTGAAGTAAATGTGATTAAACAACAGTTTGCGGGACCTGTTTAATTTGTATTGACAAAGATAGTTGAAGAATGTCTATGCAGTATTTTCTAAAGTAAACTTACACCTTTGTTTGTAACTGCGTTTCTTTGTTAAAATCAATAAAAAGATGTTTAAAAGAAAGGAAAGAAATCAAACAAATAAAGGATGTGAATCCAACCATGAAAGTAAATAAGAAAAGGGAGGGGGAACACATGTTCATATATTTGAAGCCAGAATGTGTCCAACGAGATCTGTTTGTCCCTAGCAACAGCTCAGAGACAGGGCTATAAATTAAAATATAATATAAAAGGCTTTGAATAATTTTCTATTGTAGAGGTATACACTACCTCATTAGAGGACTGTCCAGAGATAGGTAAAGTGGAAAATTTTACAATAAATGGGAATAATAGACGTACATCTCTTTTTTATGACAGTTCCCCCTGTGGGAGTAACATTTGTTTTGGTTTCCAATTGGTAACAGGCATCATAAAAACACCCTTGCACAAAAAAAAATCTGACTTGGCCATCACGGAATTCATTCACCCTGGTGTTCTACTGGTTGTGGATGATGAGGATAAAGAGGAGGCTAACACCAAATCGACCAAATCTGGAAGCGTATACCCATGTGTGGTTGTGAAGAGGTGCATGATAATACACCTCAAAAAAAAAAAAAATGTATTAGAGGTTATGTTTTGCTGTTTTCACTTGGTGGTGTACAGAAGTTTGGCCCAATCCAGCCCTTGTTCATTTTTATAAGAGTCAGCCTGTTGTGAATTCTGCTCTTGGGCTCCCTCCGGTGGTTGTAAGTGGTAGCGCTGCTGTCTCTGAGTCGCAGCATTTATCAGGTGTGTTCACTTTCTGCAAATCTGACTGGGCTATTTAGTCTTGTTTCACCCTTTAGTCAGTGCCAGTTGTCCATTGTTCCTGGAGGATTCACATCTCTGCCTGGTCTCTCCTGCTTTGCAGTTCTTTTCAACAAAGATAAGTTCTGGCCTTGATTTTTTGCTGTCCACATGCTGTGGCCTTATTGTTCAGTTCTTTTCCATGTTTTTTGTCTTGTCCAGCTTGGTCTGTATAAGGATTTGTTTAGCCAAGCTGGTATCTCTGGAGATGCAGATATACCCTCTATATCTTTAGTTAGCTGTGGAATTTTGGTATTTTCTGTGGTGGATATTTTCTAGTGTTTTAATACTGACCGCATAGTACTCTGTCCGATCCTTTCTATTTAGCTAGAAGTGGCCTCCTTTGCTAAATCCTGATTTCAGTCTGTGTATGTTTTTTCCCTCTCCTCTCACAGTCAATATTTATGGGGGGCTGTCTGTCCTTTGGGAATTTTCTCTGAGGCAAGATAGTTTTCCCTTTTCTATCTCTAGGACTAATTAGTCCTCCGGCTGTGTCGAGATGTCCAGGGAGTGCTAGGTACATTCCACGGCTACTTCTAGTTGCGGTGTTAAGTTCAGGGTCTGCGGTCAGTATAGGTACCACCTTCTCCAGAGTACGTCTCATGCTGCTCTTAGGCCACCAGATCATAACAGTACAACTGGCCTACAATGAGTAAACCGCATCTCAGAAGAAGGGAAGGAAAGTGCTGAGCCATTTTTATTTC
The DNA here is from genome assembly GCF_051348905.1 of Ranitomeya variabilis. Lineage (NCBI taxonomy): Eukaryota > Metazoa > Chordata > Amphibia > Anura > Dendrobatidae > Ranitomeya > Ranitomeya variabilis. The sequence goes on along the minus strand of NC_135237.1, from coordinate 254,065,068 downwards.
TGTAGTCTGTTGTGTTTTTTTTCTTTTTTCTTCCCTCTTTACCCCTGGGTGGCTCAGGAGTTCGGCGCTGGTATGGATGTTCAGGGATTGGCTTCTCGGGTGGATCAACTTGCTGCTAGAGTACAGGGTATTTCCGATTATATCATTCAGACTCCGGTTTAGAGCCTAGAATTCCAACTCCTGATTTGTTTTTTGGGGATAGGTCCAAATTTCTGAGCTTTAAAAATAACTGTAAACTGTTTTTTGCTCTGAAACCCCGTTCCTCTGGTGATCTGTTGTGAATTCGCTTTTTGCTCCCTCTAGTGGTTACTAGTTTTTTGACTCTGGTTTTTCTGTCATTCCTGTTATCCGCACCTGGGTCGTTAGTTAGGGGTGTAGCTATATAAGCTCCCTGGACCTTCAGTTCAATGCCTGGCAACGTAGTTATCAGAGCTAGTCTGCTGTGCTCTTGTCTACTGATCCTGGTTCCAGTTATATCAGCTAAGTCTGCCTTTTTGCTTTTTGCTATTTGTTTTGGTTTTGTATTTTTGTCCAGCTTGTTCCAAATCTATATCCTGATCTTTGCTGGAAGCTCTAGGGGGGCTGGTGTTCTCCCCCCGGACCGTTAGACGGTTCGGGGGTTCTTGAATTTCCAGTGTGGATTTTGATAGGGTTTTTGTTGACCATATAAGTTACCTTTCTTTATTCTGCTATCAGTAAGCGGGCCTCTCTGTGCTAAACCTGGTTCATTTCTGTGTTTGTCATTTCCTCTTACCTCACCGTTATTATTTGTGGGGGGCTTCTATCCAGCTTTGGGGTCCCCTTCTCTGGAGGCAAGAAAGGTCTTTGTTTTTCCTCTACTAGGGGTAGTTAGATTCTCCGGCTGGAGCGTGTCATCTAGAATCATCGTAGGAATGATCCCCGGCTACTTCTAGTGTTGGCGTTAGGAGTAGATATATGGTCAACCCAGTTACCACTGCCCTATGAGCTGGATTTTTGTATTCTGCAGACTTCCACGTTCCTCTGAGACCCTCGCCATTGGGGTCATAACAGTTTGCCAGGCCAGTATTAAGTGTTTAATGCATTGCAGAAGAGGGATTATAAGAAAGAAGATTCTGAGTTTTTTTTTTTCTTCTTCCCCTTTACCTCAGAGTGGCTATGCTTGCTGCAGACATGAATGTCCAGACCTTGATTACAAGTGTGGACCAGCTGGCTACTCGTGTGCAGGGCATACAAGACTATGTTATCAGAAATCCTAGGTCAGAACCTAAAATACCGATTCCTGAACTGTTTTCCGGAGACAGGTTTAAGTTTAGGAATTTCGTGAATAATTGTAAATTGTTTTTGTCCCTGAGACCCTGTTCATCTGGAGACTCTGCTCAGCAAGTAAAAATTATTATTTCGTTCTTACGGGGCGACCCTCAGGATTGGGCTTTTTCGCTGGCGCCAGGAGATCCGGCATTGGCTGATATTGATGCGTTTTTTCTGGCGCTCGGTTTACTCTATGAGGAACCCAATCTTGAGATTCAGGCAGAAAAGGCCTTGCTGGCTATGTCTCAGGGACAGGACGAGGCTGAAGTGTATTGCCAAAAATTTCGGAAATGGTCCGTGCTGACACATTGGAACGAGTGTGCTCTGGCCGCTAATTTTAGAAATGGCCTTTCTGAAGCCATTAAGAATATTATGGTGGGTTTTCCCATTCCCACAGGTCTGAATGATACTATGGCACTGGCTATTCAAATTGACCGGCGGTTGCGGGAGCGCAAAACCGCAAATTCCCTCATGGTGTTGTCTGAACAGACACCTAATTCGGTGCAATGTGATAGAAAAACCGCAAATTCCCTCATGGTGTTGTCTGAACAGACACCTGATTTAATGCAATGTGATAGAATCCTGACTAGAAATGAGCGGAAAATTCATAGACGCCAGAATGGCTTGTGCTACTACTGTGGTGATTCTACACATGTTATCTCAGCATGCTCTAAACGTATAGCTAAGGTTGTTAGTCCTGTCACCGTTGGTAATTTGCAACCTAAATTTATTCTGTCTGTAACTTTGATTTGCTCACTGTCGTCTTATCCTGTCATGGCGTTTGTAGATTCAGGTGCTGCCCTGAGTCTTATGGATCTGTCATTTGCTAAGCGCTGTGGTTTTACTCTTGAACCATTGGAAAATCCTATTCCTCTTAGGGGTATTGATGCTACGCCATTGGCAGCAAATAAACCGCAGTATTGGACACAAGTTACCATGTGCATGACTCCTGAACACCGCGAGGTGATACGTTTCCTGGTTTTACATAAAATGCATGATTTGGTTGTTTTAGGGCTGCCATGGTTACAGACCCATAATCCAGTCCTGGACTGGAAGGCTATGTCAGTCTCAAGTTGGGGCTGTCGTGGTATTCATGGGGATTCCCTGCCTGTGTCTATTGCTTCTTCTACGCCTTCGGAAGTTCCGGAGTATTTGTCTGATTATCAGGATGTCTTCAGTGAGTCTGAGTCCAGTGCACTGCCTCCTCATAGGGAATGTGACTGTGCTATAGATTTGATCCCTGGCAGTAAATTTCCTAAGGGAAGACTGTTTAATCTGTCGGTACCCGAACATACCGCTATGCGTTCATATGTCAAGGAGTCTCTGGAGAAAGGACATATTCGTCCGTCTTCTTCCCCTCTTGGTGCGGGATTCTTTTTTGTGGCAAAAAAGGACGGATCTTTGAGGCCTTGTATTGATTATCGGCTTTTAAATAAGATCACTGTCAAATTTCAGTATCCTTTACCGCTGTTGTCTGACTTGTTTGCCCGGATTAAGGGTGCCAAGTGGTTCACCAAGATAGACCTTCGTGGTGCGTACAACCTTGTGCGCATTAAGCAAGGTGATGAATGGAAAACCGCATTCAATACGCCCGAAGGTCATTTTGAGTACTTGGTGATGCCTTTTGGGCTCTCCAATGCGCCTTCAGTTTTTCAGTCCTTTATGCATGACATCTTCCGGAAGTATCTGGATAAATTTTTGATTGTTTATCTGGATGATATTTTGGTTTTTTCTGATAATTGGGATTCACATGTGGAGCAGGTCAGGTTGGTCTTTAAAATTTTGCGTGAAAATTCTTTGTTTGTCAAGGGCTCAAAGTGTCTCTTTGGTGTACAGAGGGTTCCCTTTTTGGGGTTCATTTTTTCCCCTTCTGCTGTGGAGATGGACCCAGTCAAGGTCCGAGCTATTCTTGATTGGACTCAGCCCTCGTCAGTTAAGAGTCTTCAGAAATTCTTGGGTTTCGCTAACTTCTACCGTCGTTTTATCGCTAATTTTTCTAGCATTGTGAAACCTTTGACGGATATGACCAAGAAGGGCTCAGATGTAGCCAACTGGGCTCCTGCTGCCGTGGAGGCTTTCCAGGAGTTGAAACGCCGGTTTACTTCGGTGCCTGTTTTGTGCCAGCCCGATGTCTCACTTCCCTTTCAGGTTGAGGTGGATGCTTCAGAGATTGGAGCGGGGGCCGTTTTGTCGCAGAGAGGCCCTGGTTGCTCTGTTATGAAACCTTGTGCCTTTTTCTCTAGGAAGTTTTCGCCTGCCGAGCGAAATTATGATGTGGGCAATCGGGAGTTGTTGGCCATGAAATGGGCATTTGAGGAGTGGCGTCATTGGCTCGAGGGTGCTAAGCATCGTGTGGTGGTCTTGACTGATCACAAAAATCTGATGTATCTCGAGTCTGCTAAACGCCTTAATCCGAGACAGGCCCGCTGGTCATTGTTTTTCTCCCGCTTTGATTTTGTTGTCTCGTATTTACCAGGTTCAAAGAATGTGAAGGCCGATGCTCTTTCTAGGAGCTTTGTGCCTGATGCTCCTGAAGTCGCTGATCCTGTTGGTATTCTTAAAGATGGAGTTATCTTGTCAGCTATTTCTCCGGATCTGCGACGTGTGTTGCAGAGATTTCAGGCGGATAGGCCTGAGTCTTGTCCACCTGACAGACTGTTTGTCCCGGATAAGTGGACCAGCAGAGTCATTTCCGAGGTTCATTCCTCGGTGTTGGCAGGTCACCCGGGAATTTTTGGCACCAGAGATCTGGTGGCCAGGTCCTTTTGGTGGCCTTCTTTGTCAAGGGATGTGCGGTCATTTGTGCAGTCCTGTGGGACTTGTGCTCGAGCTAAGCCTTGCTGTTCTCGTGCCAGCGGTTTGCTCTTGCCCTTGCCTGTCCCGAAGAGACCTTGGACACATATCTCCATGGATTTCATTTCTGATCTTCCGCTATCTCAGGGCATGTCCGTTATCTGGGTGATATGTGATCGCTTCTCCAAGATGGTCCATTTGGTTCCTTTGCCTAAGCTGCCTTCCTCTTCCGATCTGGTTCCTGTGTTTTTCCAGAACGTGGTTCGTTTGCACGGCATCCCTGAGAATATTGTGTCAGACAGAGGATCCCAGTTCGTTTCCAGGTTCTGGCGATCCTTTTGTAGTAGGATGGGCATTGATTTGTCGTTTTCGTCTGCTTTCCATCCTCAGACTAATGGACAGACGGAGCGAACCAATCAGACTTTGGAGGCTTATTTGAGGTGTTTTGTCTCTGCTGATCAGGACGATTGGGTGACATTCTTGCCGTTGGCTGAGTTTGCCCTTAATAATCGGGCTAGTTCCGCCACCTTGGTTTCGCCTTTTTTCTGCAACTCTGGTTTCCATCCTCGCTTTTCTTCAGGTCATGTGGAGCCTTCTGACTGTCCTGGGGTGGATTCTGTGGTGGATAGGTTGCAGCGGATCTGGAATCATGTGGTGGACAACTTGAAGTTGTCACAGGAGAGGGCTCAGCGCTTTGCCAACCGCCGCCGCGGTGTGGGTCCCCGACTACGCGTTGGGGATTTGGTATGGCTTTCTTCCCGCTTTGTTCCTATGAAGGTCTCCTCTCCCAAATTTAAACCTCGTTTTATTGGGCCTTACAAGATATTGGAAATCCTTAATCCTGTATCTTTTCGTCTGGATCTTCCTGTGTCGTTTGCTATTCACAATGTATTTCATAGGTCCTTGTTGCGGCGGTACATTGTGCCTGTAGTTCCTTCTGCTGAGCCTCCTGCTCCTGTGTTGGTTGAGGGCGAGTTGGAGTACGTGGTGGAGAAGATCTTGGATTCTCGCCTCTCCAGGCGGAGGCTTCAGTACCTGGTCAAGTGGAAGGGCTATGGTCAGGAGGATAATTCCTGGGTGGTCGCCTCTGATGTTCATGCGGCCGATTTAGTTCGTGCCTTTCATGCCGCTCATCCTGATCGCCCTGGTGGTCGTGGTGAGGGTTCGGTGACCCCTCACTAAGGGGGGGGTACTGTTGTGAATTCGCTTTTTGCTCCCTCTAGTGGTTACTAGTTTTTTGACTCTGGTTTTTCTGTCATTCCTGTTATCCGCACCTGGGTCGTTAGTTAGGGGTGTAGCTATATAAGCTCCCTGGACCTTCAGTTCAATGCCTGGCAACGTAGTTATCAGAGCTAGTCTGCTGTGCTCTTGTCTACTGATCCTGGTTCCAGTTATATCAGCTAAGTCTGCCTTTTTGCTTTTTGCTATTTGTTTTGGTTTTGTATTTTTGTCCAGCTTGTTCCAAATCTATATCCTGATCTTTGCTGGAAGCTCTAGGGGGGCTGGTGTTCTCCCCCCGGACCGTTAGACGGTTCGGGGGTTCTTGAATTTCCAGTGTGGATTTTGATAGGGTTTTTGTTGACCATATAAGTTACCTTTCTTTATTCTGCTATCAGTAAGCGGGCCTCTCTGTGCTAAACCTGGTTCATTTCTGTGTTTGTCATTTCCTCTTACCTCACCGTTATTATTTGTGGGGGGCTTCTATCCAGCTTTGGGGTCCCCTTCTCTGGAGGCAAGAAAGGTCTTTGTTTTTCCTCTACTAGGGGTAGTTAGATTCTCCGGCTGGAGCGTGTCATCTAGAATCATCGTAGGAATGATCCCCGGCTACTTCTAGTGTTGGCGTTAGGAGTAGATATATGGTCAACCCAGTTACCACTGCCCTATGAGCTGGATTTTTGTATTCTGCAGACTTCCACGTTCCTCTGAGACCCTCGCCATTGGGGTCATAACAGTGATCCCATCCAGCAGGTTAAAATTGTTATATCTCTGCTGCGTGGTGACCCCCAGGATTGGGCATTTGCCCTGGAACCTGGGAATCTGGCGTTGCTTAATGTAGACACCTTTTTTCAGGCGCTTGGGTTATTGTATGATGAACCTAATTCAGTGGATCATGCTGAGAAGACCTTGTTGGCCCTGTCTCAGGGTCAAGAAGCGGCAGAATCATATTGCCAGAAGTTTAGAAAATGGTCTGTACTGACTAAATGGAATGAGGATGCCTTGGAGGCAATCTTCAGAAAGGGTCTTTCTGAATCCGTTAAAGATGTTATGGTGGGGTTTCCCACGCCTGCTGGTCTGAGTGATTCTATGTCTCTGGCCATTCAGATTGATCGGCGCTTGCGCGAGCGCAGAGTTGTGCACACTATGGCATTGTCTTCCGAGCGGAGTCCTGAGGCTATGCAGTGTGATAGGATTGTGACTAGAGCTGAACGACAAGGATTCAGATGTCAGAATAGGTTGTGTTTTTACTGTGGCGATTCTGCTCATGTTATTTCTGATTGCCCTAAGCGTACCAAGAGAATCGCTAGTTCTGTTACCATCAGTACTGTACAACCTAAATTTCTGTTATCTGTGACCCTGATCTGCTCATTATCGTTATTTTTTGTCATGGCATTTGTGGATTCAGGCGCCGCTCTAAACTTAATGGACTTAGAATTTGCCAGACGTTGTGGTTTCCCCTTGCAGCCTTTGCAGAGTCCTATTCCTTTGAGGGGCATTGATGCTACACCGTTGGCAAAAAATAAACCTCAGTTTTGGACACAGCTGACCATGTGCATGGCGCCAGCCCATCAGGAAGATTGTTGTTTTCTGGTGTTGCATAATTTGCATGATGCTATTGTGCTGGGTTTCCCATGGTTACAGGTGCATAATCCGGTATTAGATTGGAAATCTATGTCTGTGACTAGTTGGGGTTGTCAGGGGGTTCATGGTGACGTTCCTTTGATGTCAATTGCCTCCTCCCCCTCTTCTGAAATTCCTGAGTTTTTGTCAGATTTCCAGGATGTATTCAATGAGCCCAAGTCCAGTTCCCTTCCACCGCATAGGGACTGTGATTGTGCTATTGACTTGATTCCAGGCTGTAAGTTCCCTAAGGGCCGACTTTTCAACCTGTCTGTGCCAGAACATCCCGCCATGCGGAGCTATGTTAAGGAGTCCTTGGAGAAGGGGCATATTCGGCCATCTTCTTCACCATTGGGAGCAGGTTTTTTTTTGTTGCCAAAAAAGATGGCTCCTTGAGACCCTGTATTGATTATCGCCTCTTGAATAAGATCACGGTCAAATTCCAATACCCTTTGCCTTTACTTTCTGATCTGTTTGCTAGGATTAAGGGGGCTAGTTGGTTTACTAAGATTGACCTTCGAAGGGCATATAATCTTGTTCGTATTAAGCAGGGTGACGAATGGAAAACTGCGTTTAATACGCCCGAAGGCCATTTTGAATACCTTGTGATGCCATTCGGACTCTCTAATGCTCCATCTGTGATTCAGTCCTTCATGCATGATATATTTCGGAATTATCTTGATAAATTCATGATTGTATATTTGGATGATATTTTGATTTTTTCAGATGATTGGGAGTCTCATGTGAAACAAGTCAGGATGGTATTTCAGATCCTTCGTGATAATGCCTTGTTTGTGAAGGGGTCTAAGTGCCTCTTTGGAGTACAGAAGATTTCTTTTTTGGGCTTCATTTTTTCTCCCTCATCTATAGAAATGGATCCGGTTAAGGTTCAGGCCATTCATGATTGGATCCAGCCCACATCCGTGAAGAGCCTTGAGAAATTTTTGGGCTTTGCTAATTTTTATCGCCGTTTCATTGCCAACTTCTCCAGTGTGGTTAAACCCCTGACCGATTTGACGAAGAAAGGCGCTGATGTGACGAATTGGTCCTCTGTGGCTGTTTCTGCCTTTCAGGAGCTTAAATGCCGATTTACTTCTGCCCCTGTGTTGCGTCAGCCGGATGTTTCTCTTCCTTTTCAGGTTGAGGTTGACGCTTCTGAGATTGGGGCAGGGGCCGTTTTGTCTCAGAGGAATTCTGATGGTTCCTTGATGAAACCGTGTGCCTTCTTTTCTCGAAAGTTTTCGCCTGCGGAACGCAATTATGATGTCGGCAATCGTGAGTTGTTGGCTATGAAGTGGGCATTTGAGGAGTGGCGACATTGGCTTGAGGGGGCCAAGCACCGTATTGTGGTCTTGACCGATCATAAGAATCTGATTTATCTCGAGTCTGCCAAACGGCTGAATCCTGGACAGGCCCGATGGTCCCTGTTTTTCTCCCGTTTTGATTTTGTGGTCTCATATCTTCCGGGTTCTAAGAATGTTAAGGCTGATGCCCTCTCTAGGAGCTTTTTGCCTGATACTCCTGGGGTCCTTGAGCCGGTCGGTATTCTGAAGGAAGGGGTGATTCTTTCTGCCATCTCCCCTGATTTACGACGGGTTCTTCAGGAATTTCAGGCTGATAAACCTGACCGCTGTCCAGTGGGGAAATTGTTCCTGACAGATGGACTAGTAAAGTGATTTCGGAGGTTCATTGTTCTGTGTTAGCTGGTCATCTGGGGATTTTTGGTACTAGAGATTTGGTTGGTAGGTCCTTTTGGTGGCCTTCTTTGTCACGGGATGTGCGTTCTTTTGTGCAGTCCTGTGGGACTTGTGCACGGGCCAAGCCTTGCTGTTCCCACGCTAGTGGGTTGCTTTTGCCTTTGCCGGTCCCTGAGAGGCCTTGGACGCATATTTCTATGGATTTTATTTCGGATCTTCCGGTTTCCCAGAGGATGTCAGTTATCTGGGTGGTCTGTGACCGGTTTTCTAAGATGGTTCATTTGGTACCTTTGCCTAAGTTGCCTTCCTCTTCTGATTTGGTTCCGTTGTTTTTTCAGCATGTGGTTCGTTTGCATGGCATTCCGGAGAATATTGTGTCCGATAGAGGTTCCCAGTTTGTTTCTAGGTTTTGGTGGGCCTTTTGTGCTAGGCTGGGCATTGATTTGTCTTTTTCTTCCGCATTTCATCCTCAGACAAATGGCCAAACCGAGCGAACTAATCAGACTTTGGAAACTTATTTGAGATGCTTTGTGTCTGCAGATCAGGATGATTGGGTGGCTTTCTTGCCATTGGCCGAGTTTGCCCTTAATAATCGGGCTAGTTCTGCTACTTTGGTTTCACCCTTCTTTTGTAACTCTGGTTTTCATCCTCGTTTTTCTTCGGGGCAGGTTGAGCCTTCTGATTGTCCTGGGGTGGACTCTGTGGTTGACAGGTTGCAGCAAATTTGGGCTCATGTTGTTGACAATTTGGTGTTGTCTCAGGAGGGGGCTCAGCGTTTTGCTAACCGTCGTAGGTGTGTTGGTTCCCGGCTTCGGGTTGGGGATTTGGTCTGGTTGTCTTCCCGTCATGTCCCTATGAAGGTTTCTTCCCCTAAGTTTAAGCCTCGGTTTATTGGCCCTTATAGGATTTCTGAGATTATCAATCCAGTGTCTTTTTCGTTTGGCCCTTCCAGCCTCTTTTTCCATCCATAATGTTTTTCATAGATCTTTGTGGCGGAAATATGTGGTGTCCGTTGTTCCCTCTGTTGATCCTCCTGCCCTGGTGTTGATTGATGGGGAGTTGGAGTATGTGGTTGAGAAGATTTTGGATTCTCGTTTTTCGAGGCGAAAGCTTCAGTATCTTGTCAAATGGAAGGGTTATGGCCAGGAGGATAATTCTTCGGTTGTTGCCTCCGATGTTCATGCTGATGGTTTGGTTCGTGCCTTTCATTTGGCTCGTCCGGATCGGCCTGGCGGCTCTGGTGAGGGTTCGGTGACCCCTCCTCAAGGGGGGGGTACTGTTGTGAATTCTGCTCTTGGGCTCCCTCCGGTGGTTGTAAGTGGTAGCGCTGCTGTCTCTGAGTCGCAGCATTTATCAGGTGTGTTCACTTTCTGCAAATCTGACTGGGCTATTTAGTCTTGCTTCACCCTTTAGTCAGTGCCAGTTGTCCATTGTTCCTGGAGGATTCACATCTCTGCCTGGTCTCTCCTGCTTTGCAGTTCTTTTCAACAAAGATAAGTTCTGGCCTTGATTTTTTGCTGTCCACATGTTGTGGCCTTATTGTTCAGTTCTTTTCCATGTTTTTTGTCTTGTCCAGCTTGGTCTGTATAAGGATTTGCTTAGCCAAGCTGGTATCTCTGGAGATGCAGATATACCCTCCATATCTTTAGTTAGCTGTGGAGTTTTGGTATTTTCTGTGGTGGATATTTTCTAGTGTTTTAATACTGACCGCATAGTACTCTGTCCGATCCTTTCTATTTAGCTAGAAGTGGCCTCCTTTGCTAAATCCTGATTTCAGTCTGTGTATGTTTTTTCCCTCTCCTCTCACAGTCAATATTTGTGGGGGGCTGTCTGTCCTTTGGGAATTTTCTCTGAGGCAAGATAGTTTTCCCTTTTCTATCTCTAGGGGTAATTAGTCCTCCGGCTGTGTCGAGATGTCCAGGGAGTGCTAGGTACATTCCACGGCTACTTCTAGTTGCGGTGTTAAGTTCAGGGTCTGCGGTCAGTATTGGTACCACCTTCTCCAGAGTACGTCTCATGCTGCTCTTAGGCCACCAGATCATAACATCAGCCTGTCAGTATTTTCAGTGGACAGGCGGATGCGCAGCGACACCAAAAAACCCGATCAGACAGAACGCTAGCAGCAGGGCAGGCCAGGACCTCCAATGGCTGGATATCAATAAGGACAAAAATGTCCAGGAAGGATGGGAAATCTTGAAAAATTAGATTCTCAAAGTACAATCATTAACAATGCCGAAAAGAGGGAAGAATGGAAGCATTTAAGGAAACCAGGATGGATGAACACAAAACTTAAACACATGCTAAAAAAGGAAGAAAGAAATGTTTATCAAATAGAAAGAGGAAGGCATATCTAAAGAAGAATATAATGCCGTCTGCAGAACCTGCAGGGTATGAATCAGATTAGCAAAAGCAGACAATGAATTAAGGCTTGCAAGAGATGTTAAAAGCAATAAAAAAGGATTTTGGGTATATGTCAAAAGAAAAAGAAAAGTCAAAGATGCTATAGGATTTTTACAGAATGGAAATGATGAAATCGTAAGAAAGGATGTTGAGAAAACCGAACTTTTAAATTCCTATTTTGCATCTGTTTTCTCTCGGAAAGGAAATGGAACATCAACTGATTTTCACTGTCCTATTAAAGGAATAGAAGTATCTAGGATGTCTATAAACAGAAAGCTAGTGAGGAAACACTTAGCTAACATAAATGTATTCAAGTCTCCAGGTCCAGATGAATTACACCCAGAATACTGAAGGAGATAGCAGAAGAAATATTTGAACCACTCTCCACAATCTTTGAAAATTCTTGGAGAACAGGAGAAGTCTGTAATGAGTGTGGGCCCTTCTACCCAGATAGAAATCTGAAGGGTCCCTGATGTCTATACAGAGATCAATCCTACAGCTAAGGAAAACCTCATCCCCCAATCCTATTAAAAACAATGGAGAACATGTATTACGGCAAAGGTTGGCAGTATATCCCAATTTATCATGCTCCTGGTTATTGCTTCTATATATTTACATGCAATCGTATAGTACCAGTGCTAAAATATCTTTATCACAGAAAACATCCCAAGCACCCTAATCCCTCACTTGATATTTCAGGGATTTCACAACAATAGCTGATTATGGACCGCTCCAAAATGTCACCGACACAAGTCCATTCAATAACCCTGATACTCATCATAAAGCCGTCTGCCGCCTGCCTTCTGTCGCCTCAACGCGTTTCGCCCATCTGGCTCATCAGGAGGCACGATTCAAAGCATGTGTCTCGATAAGATGTGATGCAATTGCCAAAGTGTTCACTGACCTTGATTTAAAAAGACCCGCTCTCATGTGCCCGATGCTGTTCCGCTTCCTGTTAATTAACAGGAAGAGCGCTTCTCCATATGCCTTATGGGTACAGAGCCCAAACTGCACATGCTCAGAATGGAACGCAGCTCTATTAACTGTGTTTCAACATGATGAAACTTTTTGCGTCTGCGCAGCTTAGTTTGTATCCTGCTCCTGCGCTCCACTTTGTGATACAGATATTTTAGCACTGGTACTATACGATTGCATGTATATATATAGAAGCAATAACCAGGAGCGTGATAAATTGGGATATACTGCCGACCTTTGCCGTAATACATGTTCTCCATTGTTTTTAATAGGATTGGGGGATGAGGTTTTCCTTAGCTGTAGGATTGATCTCTGCACAGACATCAGGGGACCCTTCAGATTTGTATCTGGGTAGAAGGGCCCACACTCATTACAGGATATATCTAGGGACACTAGTGAAAGCCATCATTGAGCGGGGGGCGCCACAATGCTCCCACTAGGGTGCCAACCCCCGCAGTGAGGTAGGCATCAGTCTAGGTAATTCAATAGGTTGCAGCTAAACCATCCCCCCCAAACAGTTATTTTCACCGTTCTTTTTCACCACAATTTGCACTATTTGTGTTTTTTTCACGGTGTTTTAGTGTGTCGGTAGCCACAGGTTGGTGGCATTTTAAGGGATAAAATAAAAAACGTATTTTTATGGGATTTATTTATGATTTATACTATTGATACAAACCCCAGACTTACTATTTAAATTTCAAAAACAGAACAGGAGAAGTCCCAGAACAATGGAGCAGAGCAAATATTGTTCCTAGCTTCAAAAAGGGGAAGAACGTGGACCCAGGGAACAATAGGCTGGTGGGTGTGACATCTATACCAGGAAAGATCTTTGAAAAAATTATTAAACAACATGTATGTAAGTACCTGGATAAGAATAAAGTGATTAAACAGAGTCCTCATGGGTTTGTAACTAATAAGTCATGTCAGACTAACTTATGACAGAATCACTGACTGGGTGGATCAGGAAAATGCTGTAGTTATAGTATATCTTGACTTCAGCAAAGCATTTGATAAAGTATCTCACACAATCCTTATTCAAAAAATGACTAAGTATTGAATGGACTAGGCAACTGTTAGGTGGATTCATAACTGTCTTAGTGATAGGACCCAAAGAGTGGTCATAAATGGCAGCACATCCAGTTGGAAGAATGTCTCAAGTGGGGTACCACAGGGCTCTGTCCTGGGCCCTATATTGTTCAATGTCTTTATCAATGATTTAGATGAAATAATTGAGGGTAAACTGATTAAACTTGCTGATGACACAAAGCTAGGAGGGATAGCTAATACTACAGAAGAGAGAGAGAGGATTCAAAAATATATCAATAAACTGGAGTAGTGGGCAGGAACTAGCAGAATGGTTTTTAACAGGGAAAAATGCAAAGTACTACATCTGGGCAATAAAAATGAAAAAAGCATATGCAGAATAGGAGGAATAGGGCTAAACAACAGCACATGTGAAAAAGACTTGGGTATAGTAATAGATCATAAACTGAACATGAGTCAACAGTGTGATGCAGCAGCAAAAAAGGCAAATGCAATTCTGGGATGAATTAACAGAAGCATGCAGTTTAGATCACGTGAAGTCATTATTGCCCTCTACTCCTCTTTGGTCAGACCTCATCTGGAATACTGTGTACAGTTTGGGGCACCACATTTTAAAAAAGACATCAGCAAACTGGAGCAAGTTCAGAGAAGAGCGACCAGAATAGTGACCCGTCTGCAAACCATGTCCTATGAGGAACGATTGCAGGATTTGGGAATGTTTAGCTTGCAAAAATGAAGACTGAGAGGAGACTTAATAGCTGTCTACAAATATCTCAAGGGCTGTCACATTGTAGAATGATCATCTTTACTCATTTGCACAAGAAAAGACTAGAAACAATGGGATGAAACTGAATGGGAGGAGACACAGATTAGATATTAGAAAAAGCTTTTTGACAGTATGGGTGATCAATGAGTGGAAAAGGCTACCACGAGAGGTGGTGAGTAGAGATGAGCGGTGTTCGAGTCGAACTGTTCGCCAATTTCAAATTCGAGCTGTTTTGGGCGGTGTTCGAGTCGTTCGACGAACCCAAACAATTTGCTTAAAATTCGGCTGTTCGAGTTTCTGTTCGATAACTGTTCATTCACCAAAAGCCTAGCTTGATTTGCACATTAAAACTGTTTATCATTGTTAATGGACTGTTTCAGTGTATAGTGGGTGGTGGGGGGGCGGGGGATAGATCTGTGCTGAAATAACACCGATCTTCATTTCTTTTTTCTTTCCCGCATTTACAGAGGGGCGGTGCAGTCTCTCAGCCTATCAGCAGTGTGCACACACACAGCAATGTGCATGTGATGCAGACAAGCAAGGGCATGTGTCATTGGCTGTGTATGTAACGTGTCACTCCTTGCCCAATGAGAACCAGCCATTTGCCCCATCGTCACCATTTCCTCACTGCTGCATCTTAGTGTTAGATGGCACCGCTGCTGCTGTGGGCGCTATACAGTCAAAGAGTCTTTTTTTGCCAGCAAATTTTCTGAGAGATAGGTTTAGGGAGTCGGGAGTTGGGACTAGTTGTAATATCAGCCCTTTTCAGGGTAGGTTCCAGCAGTTCATAGCACTGTTTGCCAGGCAGATCTGAGCCAGTGCTGTGCAAGTGTTAGTCACAGCATTTGGTGTAATCTAGCTCAGCCAATCCTTTTGGGCTAGTAGCATTGTCTGATAGTCATCTGAGTAGCCCGCCTGTGAAGCTAGCTACACCACCTGTGTATCTCAATTTTTACGGCATCTAACCCAGTAAATCGTTTTGGGGTTTTGGGCTTAGTAGCAGTGTCTGTACGTCAGCAGAGTAGCCCGCCTGTGAAGCTAGCTACATCGCCTGTGTATCTCAATTTTTACTGCATCAAACCCAGTAAATCATTTTGGCATTTTGCGCTTAGTAGCAGTGTCTGCACGTCAGCAGAGTAGCCCGCCTGTGAAGCTAGCTACACCACCTGTGTATCTCAATTTTTACGGCATCTAACCCAGTAAATCGTTTTGGGGTTTTGGGCTTAGTAGCAGGGTCTGCATGTCAGCAGAGTAGCCCGCCTGTGAAACAAACTATACCGCCTGTGTATCTCTATTTTCATTGCATCTAATCCAGTTGATAGTTTTGGGCCTAGTACCACAGTTTGGCCACTCAGTTCTGCTCGGTTTTCATCCATCGGTTGTTGTGCCAACAACTTCAGATACAGAGTTGCCAATTAAGCACTAAAATGAGTGGCAAAAGGCCTGGGAAAGGGGAATAGGCGTGTTGGAAAGGGAAAAAAGGTTGTGTCCGTGGGGTAGGTGGTAAAGCAACAGTAACATCTGCAGAAGAAAGACCATCTTCCAGCCAAAGTAAGATGTCTACTTCTTTTCGTGGACAATCTGATATGATCCCTTTCTTACTACCATCACTACAAGCATCGCCAAAAATTCCAGATGAGGCACAAAAACAGCAGGTGCTTGAACGGATATCAAGTGCTCGTTCAAGTGGGCTTTCCTCCATGTCAACGTCAACATCACAACTACTCCAGTCCTCAGAGTTGTCCCCCCAATCGCACTTGCTTCCTCACAGCTCCCAAGTCTCCAGCTGCCTGTCTGAGCATGGGGTAGCACACATGGTTGAGTCTGTAGAGCTGTTAACCATACTATAGCCTGGGAATCAGAGGTCTGCTCCAGAGCTTCTGTGAATCCAGACGAGGAAATGATCTGCACTGATGCCCAGAATCTTTGTGAGTCGGATCCAGGCCCAGATGAAGAAGGTTCTGAGCATAATGTAGACCCTCGTTCCCAAACTGTAACTCCTGTTGGTGGAGACAACGAGGAAGATGATGATGAGACTGAGATACCTGATTGGAACGAAAACTTGACTTTTCGGTCGGGGCAGGAAGAGGTTGGCTCTGAGGACGACGGGTGTGAGAACACACAGGATGATGATGACAAGGTTGTAGACCCCACTTACTGTAAACCCCCAGTCCGCCAGTCCATGAGGTCAGCAGAGGAGGTGGAGGAGGATGCTAGTGACGAGTCTGACGACGAGGTAACGGTGCGCCTTCCTGGACAGAGACGGACTACTGGAAGCACGTCAACAACTGCATCCTCAACCCCAATTGTGCCTCAGACCAGAAGTCGTGATGGCTCTTCAGGTCGCATGGGCTCTAAGCCTTGCATAGCCTGGGCATTTTTTGACATCGCAAAGGATGGCCCAACTCATGTTGTCTGTAAGATTTGTCAACAAAATCTCAGTAGAGGCCAAAAAATCACTAGCTTGAGTACTTCATGCATGAACTGTCACATGGATATGAGGCATAAGTTGCAGTGGGATGCTCACTGTGCTACAATGCGGCATAGTGGGCCGGGTCAACCACTGTCTGGCCCATCAAGTGCATCCGCGTCCTCTTCATCCTCTGTGACTGTGGGGACAGCATTCGCACATGGTTTTGGAAGCAGACCTTCCACCTCTTTACCCGCAGCAGCGAGTGTGATTGGCAGGTTGTCAGGACATTTGCAAGTGGAAACACCTGCTGGTGTTGAGCACTCTCCGACATCGACACCACATTTTGATCAAGGCAACATAACATCTCCGCCTGCACCTTCCTCACAGACCAGCAGTTTGCCGGGGACACCCTACTCAACTCCATCTAAGCACGGCAGCCAGTCCTCAGTCCCTCAGATGTGGACAAGTAAAAGACCATTTCCTCCTAGCCATGACAAAGCTAAGAGGTTGAATTTCTTCATCTGCAAGCTGTTGACTACAGAAATGCTGCCTTTCTGCCTGGTGGACACAGAGGATTTTCGAGACCTTATGTCCGTCGCAGTGCCCCAGTACCAGATGCCCAGTCGCCACTACTTCTCAAAGAAAGCTGTGCCTGTGCTACACCAGCATGTCACACACAACATCACCACTTCCTTGAGCCTGTCTGGTAATGCCACCCACGTTGTAACTGCGCAGAAGGAATCCTGCACACCTCCTCACTATGCTGTCACCAGGGCTCAACGGCATCAGGCAGTGTTTACATTGCAATGTCTGGGAAATGTGAGTCACACAGCTGAGGAGTTGTGGTCAGCTCTGGAGACCGAGTTCCATCAATGGTTGTCTCCACTCAACCTGCAGCCAGGGAAGGCCGTGTGCGACAATGCTGCAAACCTGGGTGCGGCCCTTTGCCGGGGCAATGTCACACGTGCCTTCTATGGCTCATGTTTTGAACCTGGTTGTCCAGCAATTTTTAGTCCACTATCCCGTACTAGATTGGCTTCTGCAGAGGGCATGGTCGCTGTGTGCTCACTTCTGCCGTTCGCATCCCGCAGCTCGATGACTTGCATCTCTACAGAAGTCGTTGGGCCTGCCAGTTCCCCGGCTGAAATGCGATGTGCCCACACGGTAGAATTCAACTCTGCACATGTTGCAGCGACTGTGGCAGCACCAACGAGCCCTGGTGCAATACGTTATGACATATAGCCTGGGCCAACGAGATCAAGAGGTGGGGCAAATCACGCTGCAGGAGTGGTCTCAGATCAGGGATCTATGCACCCTTCTGCACAGTTTTGAAATAGCAACAAAGATGTTTAGTGCTGACGATGCCATTATCAGCATTACCATTCCGGTGATTTACATGCTGGAGCACACCTTACACAGTGTTCGGAGTCAGGTGGTGGATCAAGAGGAGGAGGAGGAGGAACAGGAGGAGTCGTATGCGGAAGGGATCATATCTCCAAGGTCAAGAAGGTTGGCAGCACCAAAGCGGCTGGCATTGGAGGCTGGGGGAGAGGGATTACCGAGGGCGCATGGTAGCAGCCAAACTGTTGAGGAAGGTGCAGGAGGCAAGGAAGAAGTGGAGGACGAACTGGCGCTGGGCATGGAAGACTCATCAGATGAGGGAGACCTTGATCAAATTTCTGTTGTGCGAGGTTGGGGGGAGAGGGCAGACAATGGAAGCATGATTCTCACCTCGCCACCACCAAGACAACAAGGACTTGGTCCTCCTGGATGCGCAAGACACATGAGTGCCTTCTTGCTGCACTACCTGCAACATGACCCTCGGATTGTCAGAATCCGAAGTAATGCCGACTACTGGGTTGCCCGGTACAAAAGCAAATTTGGCGAAATAATTCCTGCCATAGAAAGGGATTCACGCATGCAGGTGTATCAGCAGAGATTGTTACAGAATCTAACATCTGCTTTTCCACAAAACACCAGTGGTGCACATAGTGAATCTCTGAGTTCTAACTTGCCAACCATGGGACTATCGAGTCATCACTCAAACCGTAACAGTAACATCGTATCTGGTGGTAACAGCAATTTTTTCCAATCGTTTCAAGATTTTTTTAGACCATCCTTTGCAAGGCCACAGGAGACAAGAAGTCTGATGCACAGCCAACGCCTAGAGAGGATGGTACAAGAGTATCTCCAAGTTAACATCGATGCCATGACTGTTGTGAACTCTGTTTTCGGGCTCCCTCTTGTGGTCACTGGTGGTATGGTGTGACTTTTGCTTTGGGCTCCCCCTGTTGGCTTTGTTTGTTATCCTGCTGGTCTCTGGCTATCAGCTGGTTCGTTATCCTCTGGGAGGTTCCTATATAGCTCTGTTTTACTTCCACTTGTGGCCGGCTGTCGATGTAATCAGTGCTACTCAGATCCCTTCTGAGTACCTTGCTCCCAGTCCATCCAGGATAAGCTAAGTTTTGTTTGCTCATTTTTTGATCAGCAGTGTTTATCATGTTTTCTGTTCCAGCTTGCTAAAATGTAATTCCCTCGCTTGCTGGTTGCTCTAGTGGGCTGAGTTTCTCCCCACACACCGATAGTTGGTGTGTGGGTTCTTGAAATTTCAGGATGGATATTTTGTAAGGGTTTTTTATTGATCGCATAGACCCCTGCTCTATTTTCTGCTTTCTAGTACTAGTGGGCCTCTTTTGCTGAATCTGATTTCATCCCTATGTATGTGCCTTCTTCTTACTTCACCGTTAATATTTGTTGGGGGCTTCTATATCTTTGGGGATTATTTCTCTGGAGGCAAGCGAGGTCTTTCTTTCTCTTTAGGGGTAGCTAGTTCCTCAGGCTGGCTTGAGACGTCTAAGAATTTTTTAGGCACGTTCACCGGCTACCTCTAGTTGTTTTGGATAGGTTCAGATTTGCGATCTGTCCAGTTACCATCTCCCTAGAGCTCGTCCTTAGTTTAATCACTTGCTGATCTATTTGTGATCCTCTGCCACTAGGGATCATAACACATGACTGTGGAACTGGACAATTGCTCATTTTGGGCTTCCAATCTTGAAAAATGGCCTGATCTCGCCACTCACGCCTTGGAGATCTTGTCGTGCCCCGCAGCCAGCGTTCTCTCTGAACGTGTGTTCAGCACTGCTGGTGGTGTGCTGACAGATAAGCGCACGCGGCTGTCCAGTGACAATGTAGACAGACTAAAGTTCATCAAGATGAACAAATCCTGGATCCGCGAGGACTTTTCTACCCCTGTGTCATCTTGGGGAGACTAAAAGCTTGATGATTTTTGAAAATCACCTCACCAACCGTTTTAAAAAACTCTGGCAAAATTGATGCCACTTAAGTGGTGTCTGTGGCCGAATTTTTGGAAAAAATGGAGACTCTTTGATTTAGTCTCCTTGCTGAGTTTTACATGACGTTGCCATCGTCAATTCCAGGTGGGTGGGGTCGTCTGCTGAGTTGTTTACTCATACTATGGCCTGGGATTCAGAGGTCTGCTCCAAAGCTTCAGTGTCTGCTAGTCAGCAGAGTAGCCCAGCCTCCCACCACCTGTTTACCTAAGTACTATTTTTAACAGCATCTGGCCCAGGAAATCCTTTGGGGCCTAGTAGAATTTGGTGCTACTCAGCAGTGTACTTCACCCATGAAGCAAGCTACACCGCCTGTTTACCTAACTACTATTTTGTAACGGCATCTAGCCCAGGAAATCCTTTTGGGCCTAGTAGAATTTGGTGCAACTCAGCAGCGTACCCCACCCATGAAGCAAGCTACATCGCCTGTTGATCTAATTACTAATTTTTAACTGATCTAGCCCAGGAAATCGTTTTGTACCTAATAGCATTTTGTGCTACTCAGCAGAGTACCCCCACTTATGAAGCAAGCTACACCGCCTGTTTACCTAGCTACTATTTTTTAATGGCATTTGGCCAAGGAAATCCTTTTGGGCCTAGTAGCAATTTCTGCTACTCAGCAGAGTACCCCACCCATGAAGCAAGCTACACCGCCTTCTTTCTTTCTCAATCTAACCCCTCGGCTCTGGGGTGTCCACTCTCCCTCCAGCTCTCTCCTTCTCACAGGTGGACTACCGCGTGTTTACACACTGTGGCGAATCTTTTGGGCCCACGCATAAGAAGTCGTCGAGGTAATGGATAATATGTGCCGCCTTACAAACGTCCATGACGACACATTCGAGGAAGCAACTAAACGCCTCAAATAGTGAGCAGGATATGGAACACCCCATGGGCAAACAGCGATCTATCCTTCACAGAAGCAGCCCGATGGGAGGACACTATTCGGAGGCACAGGTAGTAGCCAGAACGCCCCCTCAATGTCTGTTTTGGCCATTAGGGTGCCCCTTCCCAACTTCTTGACCCACCTGATTGCCTTGTCAAAGGAGGTACAGTACATAGTACTGTACTTGGTTCCGCGTCGATGTTGTCGTTTACTGACCTGCCCTTTGGATATGACAAATGGTGGATTACAATACCTACAAATATGATACACAAACCAAATAATTTTCCCAAAAAGTATATTTTTTTATTGTTTACATAATGATTATACATTAAAATCAGGGAACAGACCACCAGGTGGCAATAGAGTGCAAGATTCCATCAAAGGGTATGGATATTAAAAATGTATCTCAAATTGATAATAAATTTCAATGAATATATATATATATATATATATATATATATATATATATATATATATATATATATATAGAAAATGATCACAGACATTTATTTAATTCCATGCAACAGATAAAAAAACTCATTATATGTAAGGAGAAGACTAAAATATATTCAATGTTCACATTACCAGCTTTAAAGTGTATATATCAGGTAAGTACCCGGAATAAAGTGAACAATGTGCATAGAAGCTATATTACCCCAAACAAATTATAAATGAATAAAGCAATAATAAATAATGGGGATATAAGTAGAAAGCTACAGTGCACTCAATAATCACATTTTCAACTTAAAAGTGCATATATAAGGTAAGTACCCGGAGTAAAGTGAACAAAGTACTATATTGCACCAAACAGTTAATAAATAAATATAATAAATATAATGATGGGGATATAAGTAAAAAGCTAAAGTGCACTCAATATTCACATTTCCAGCTTTAAAGTGTATATATCAGGTAAGTACCCGGAATAAAGTGAACAATGTGCATAGAAGCTATATTACCCCAAACAAATTATAAATGAATAAAGCAATAATAAATAATGGGGATATAAGTAGAAAGCTACAGTGCACTCAATAATCACATTTTCAACTTAAAAGTGCATATATAAGGTAAGTACCCGGAGTAAAGTGAACAAAGTACTATATTGCACCAAACAGTTAATAAATAAATATAATAAATATAATGATGGGGATATAAGTAAAAAGCTAAAGTGCACTCAATATTCACATTTCCAGCTTTAAAGTGTATATATCAGGTAAGTACCCGGAATAAAGTGAACAATGTGCATAGAAGCTATATTACCCCAAACAAATTATAAATGAATAAAGCAATAATAAATAATGGGGATATAAGTAGAAAGCTACAGTGCACTCAATAATCACATTTTTAACTTAAAAGTGCATATATAAGGTAAGTACCCGGAGTAAAGTGAACAAAGTACTATATTGCACCAAACAGTTAATAAATAAATATAATAAATATAATGATGGGGATATAAGTAAAAAGCTAAAGTGCACTCAATATTCACATTTCCAGCTTTAAAGTGTATATATCAGGTAAGTACCCGGAATAAAGTGAGCGCTATGCATATGAACTATATTACCCCAAACAATTAATAAATAAATAAGAAATATAATGATGGGGATATAGGTAAAAGGCTAAGGTGCACTCAATATTCACATTTCCAGCTTTAAAGTGCATATATCAGGTAAGTACCTGGAATAAAGTGAGCGCTGTGCATAAATGCTATATCGCCCCAAACAGTTAATAGATAAATAAAACAAAAATAAATGTAATGATGGGGAATAACAAATAAAGTGTAGCCTAATACCTATATAGTGCACCAACTCAGTGCATCCAACATGATTGTCAAAAATTGTATTTTCGCCATGATCTTACATACCCAAATGATAGACTCGCACGGCCCAACGCGCGTTTTGCTTCAGCTTTAACGAGGGAGACTGAAGGTGAGCACGTCGCATTAGATTTTATATACAGAGGAGCCAATCAGAAAAAGTGCATCGTGCAAGTGAGCGAATAGACGGCAAGACTAGATTACCATGCATGGTAAAGCCGCCATCATCTTCCGGGAGCCAGGGACGCGTCTCCATGGAGCGCGTCACCTAACCGGATATGATGACAGCAGGAGTTAGGGAGCTGAATGTCCTGACCAAATTACTATTCAAGTGACGAAAGTGCAAAAAGAGATAGAAGTGAAGTGAACATAACGCTAATACATAAATAACGGAGTCCAAAAATTGAAAAACACAAAAATAAGCCCAACCATATAATAGGCCGAACAATATATATATATATATATATATATATATAATGTGATGCTCTTGCACATAAAAAAAAAAAAAATAATACACAATTCTTACTACAAATTAATAAATACATAACAAAAGATGTGAAATCCAATATATAGTGATAGTATATAAATATACATAAGTAGTGCAATCATCTGTATATAAAAAATAATAAAATATATAATAAAATTCATATAAAAATATATCGACGGGTATATATAGTCCATAAGTATCTTGTCAAGCAGTGAAATATCTAAAACACAACAGAACAAAACAGAACAGAACAATTAGTCATAAAAAGCAAACAGATTAAAAACAATGAAAAAGCATAAGCAATAACAAATTGTAATCCAGAAGAAACTAATAGGGGAAGGACTACTTAAAGAAAAGGCACAAAACTGAGGGCTTCATTCAAGCCCTTCGGTGATACGGTATCTAATTTGCATATCTATTGCACTTCCCTTTGTGCCAAACGTTTCTTCCAATCCCCACCCCGAGTCCCTATATTGATTTTATCAATTCCACTTACCTTGAGTAGAGATGAGTCACAACCATGGAAGAGCTTGAAGTGTCGAGGTACCGTCTTCAATTCAGCAATATTTGTGATTTCCTCCACTGCCTTAATATCCAATACGTGTTCTCGAACTCTCCTCCTTAGTTCACGTGATGTCATGCCCACATAAAGTTTTTTTACAAGGACAGCTTCAACGCCAGAAATGGTGAAATGTGGAGAGCACTCAATAAATATTGGGATGTCCTGAAATTCGATAACACTCTCAATAATTGCATTTCTAAATATCCAGCAATCACCTATAGAAGGTCACGGAACTTAAAGGATATGCTGGTTCAAAGTAATTTGGAAGGACCAAAAGAAAGGACTATATTTAACTCTGGAAAACCCATATGGGGGTGTAAACTGTGTGGATCCTGTCTGGCCTGCCCAAACATCAATACAACACAAGAATTCGCTAATTCCTCTGACTCAAAGACTTACAAGATTACCCACAGTATTAATTGTAAAACTATGGGAGTAATCTACTGTGCTAGCTGTCCTTGTAAAAAACTCTATGTGGTCATGACATCACGTGAACTAAGGAGGAGAGTTCGAGAACACGTATTGGATATTAAGGCAGCGGAGGAAATCTCAAATATTGCTGAATTGAAGACGGTACCTCGACACTTCAAGCTCTTCCATGGTTGTGACTCATCTCTACTCAAGGTAAGTGGAATTGATAAAATCAATATAGGGACTCGGGGTGGGGATTGGAAGAAACGTTTGGCACAAAGGGAAGTGCAATAGATATGCAAATTAGATACCGTATCACCGAAGGGCTTGAATGAAACCCTCAGTTTTGTGCCTTTTCTTTAAGTAGTCCTTCCCCTATTAGTTTCTTCTGGATTACAATGTGTTATTGCTTATGCTTTTTCATTGTTTTTAATCTGTTTGCTTTTTATGACTAATTTTTCTGTTCTGTTTTGTTCTGTTGTGTTTTAGATATTTCGCTGCTTGACAAGATACTTATGGACTATATTATACCCGTCGATAAATTTTTATATGAATTTTATTATATATTTTATTATTTTTTATATACAGATGATTGCACTACTTATGTATATTTATATACTATCACTATATATTGGATTTCACATCTTTTGTTATGTATTTATTAATTTGTAGTAAGAATTGTGTATTATTTATTTTTCTTTTTATGTGCAAGAGCATCACATTATATATATATATATATATATATATATATATATATATATATATATATAGATATTGTTCGGCCTATTATATGGTTGGGCTTATTTTTGTGTTATTCGATTTTTGGACTCCGTTATTTATGTATTAGCGTTATGTTCACTTCATCTTATATCTCTTTTTGCACTTTCGTCACTTGAATAGTAATTTGGTCAGGACATTCAGCTCCGTAACTACTGCTGTCATCATATCCGGTCAGGTGACGCTCTCCATGGAGACATGTCCCTGGCTCCCGGAAGATGATGGCGGCTTTACCATGCATGGTAATCTAGTCTTGCCGTCTATTCGCTCACTTGCACGATGCACTTTTTCTGATTGGCTCCTCTGTATATAAAATCTAATGCAACGGGCTCACCTTCAGTCTCCCACGTTAAAGCTGAAGCGAAACGCGCGTTGGGCCGTGCGAGTCTATCATTTGGGTATGTAAGATCATGGCGAAAATAAAATTTTTGACAATCATGTTGGATGCACTGAGTTGGTGCACTATATAGGTATTAGGCTACACTTTATTTGTTATTCCGCATCATTATATTTATTTTTGTTTTATTCATCTATTAACTGTTTGGGGCGATATAGCATTTATGCACAGCGCTCACTTTATTCTGGGTACTTACCTAATATATACACTTTAAAGATGGAAATGTGAATATTGAGTGCACCTTAGCCTTTTACTTATATCCCCATCATTATATTTCTTATTTGTTTATTAATTGTTTGGGGTAATATAGTTCATATGCATAGCGCTCACTTTATTCCGGGTACTTACCTGATATATACACTTTAAAGCTGGAAATGTGAATATTGAGTGCACTTTAGCTTTTTACTTATATCCCCATCATTATATTTATTATATTTATTTATTAACTGTTTGGTGCAATATAGTACTTTGTTCACTTTATTCCGGGTACTTACCTGATATATGCACTTTTAAGTTGAAAATGTGATTATTGAGTGCACTCTAGCTTTCTACTTATATCCCCATTATTTATTATTGCTTTATTCATTTAGAATTTGTTTGGGGTAATATAGCTTCTATGCACAGCGTTCACTTAATTCCGGGTACTTACCTGATATATACACTTTAAAGCTGGTAATGTGAACATTGAATATATTTTAGTCTTCTACTTACATATAATGAATTTTTGATCTGTTGCATGGAATTAAATAAACGTCGGTGATCATTTTCTATATATATATTCATTGAAATTTATTATCAATTTGAGATACATTTTTAATATCCATACCCTTTGATGGAATCTTGCACTCTATTGCCACCTGGTGGTCTGTTCCCTGATTTTAATGTATGATCATTATGTAAACAATAAAAAATATACTTTTTGAAAAATTATTTGGTTTGTATATCATATTTGTAGGTATTGTATGTTCTGATAGATACATGACTATATATATATATATATATATATATATATATATATATATATATATATATATCCGCTTGATGTATTAAATGGGTGATTAGTCTGAATGTAGTGGGTTCATTTTTTGGCACAACTTCCAACGGGGGTACCACTACATCTTATAAGGAAAGTGTTCTGAATGGACCCGCCGTTATTCTACCTAAAGATATTTTTAATTTTTTTTTTTGTCAAGACATCTGGGTGTTGGTAGAGTGAGTTTAGATTTTTACTCCAGCCTTTCTTAACTTTAGAAGGGCATGACATGCCTATACCTGTGTCTCCTCCTCGTTTTACTTCTCCACCTCTTTTCTTTTCGCATGACTATGTGTAGTTGTGACTAGTGTTGAGCGATACCTTTCGATATTTGAAAGTATCGGTATCGGATTGTATCGGCCGATATCCGAAAAATATCGGATATCGCCGATACCGATACCCGATACCAATACAAGTCAATGGGACACAAATATGGGAAGTGATCCTGGATGGTTCCCAGGGTCTGAAGGAGAGGAAACTCTCCTTCAGGCCCTGGGATCCATATTCATGTGTAAAATAAAGAATAAAAATAAAAAATAGGGATATACTCACCCTCTGACCCGCCCTGGTTGTAACCGCTGCAACCGGCAGCCTCCGTTCCTAAGAATGAGCGAGTGAAGGACCTTCGATGACGTGGCGGCTTGTGGTTGGTCGCATGACCGCTCATGTGACCGCTCACGTGACCAATCACAAGACCGCAAAGTCATCACAGGTCCTTCACTCGCTCATTCTTAGGAACGGAGGCTGCCGGTTGCAGCGGTTACAACCAGGGCGCGTCAGAGGGTGAGTATATCCCTATTTTTTATTTTTATTCTTTATTTTACACATGAATATGCATCCCGATCCCGATTCCCGATATCGCAAAAATATCGGAACTCGGTATCGGAATTCCGATACCGCAAATATCGGCCGATACCCGATACTTGCGGTATCGGAATGCTCAACACTAGTTGTGACTTTTCCATGTGTTTGTTGTGTCTTCTGAGCAGTTTGTCAGCTTTTGGAGACCTTTTAAGTTGTTTTCTATGTGTTTTCCCTGTGTTTGTATGTGTTTGTGTTTGCCTGCCTTTGGTTTCAATGGGGTTCGACGGTGTTCGTCGAACAGTTCGACGAACAGTTCGGCGAACATCTCCCTGTTCGACGAACCGAACAGAACCCGAACACTAAGGAGGTGGCTCATCTCTAGTGGTGAGTTCTCCTTCCTTGGAAGTCTTCAAACAGAGGCTGGGCAGACATCTGTCTGGGATGATTTAGTGAATCCTGCTTTGAGCAGGGGTTTGGACCAGATGACCCAGGAGGTCCCTTCCAACTCTACCATTCTATCATTCTATAATTCTATGCCATGTGTTCAGCTTGGATAACCAATAATTAAAAGGCACAGAGGAATCCCGGAGGACATTTGTACAATCTGCAAGGTACTCCCTCAGCATCTTCCCAAACATTGCACTTCTTGTGACAGCATTCCTTGCCTCTTTTCACCCACGATGGGAGGGTCAGAGAAAACTGTCCCAGAACTTTGCCATTGTTCCATTTCCTTAGCTGGATTGTACTTCTGTCTCTCTCGCTTGGACTCCTTGGTTGTACAACAAACTCTGATGTCTGCTGCCAGCATTCTCACATGGAAATTTTCTAAGTAGTTGTGCTACAAGGGCCCTGTGGTACTGCAATATTTTGGGTGTAGAAGTGTCACCAACCACTAATGATTGTTACCAAAAAATTTGTATAATGTGAGGGTCACGTGAAACGCAGTGCAACATAAAGTCAGCCATGCATGCCAGACTGCTAACAGGCAAGACTTCCATGCCCTCACCAACAGGATGACTGACCATGCTGTCCTCCTCATCCTCCTCCTCCCTGTCCTCAGGCCATCCCCGCTGAACAGACGGTATGACAGCTGTGCTTGTAGTACCATCTATAGCGCATGAAAGTAGCTCCTGTTCTTCCTCTTCCTCTTTCTTGCCTACCAATCCACGTTGGGAAGACATGAGGCTGGGCTGACTATAATCCCCCTGTATGGTTCCTTGATCCATGTTCTCGTGGTCTGCCTGCAATGCATCCTCTTTTATTGTGAGCAGAGAGGTTTTCAGAATGCTGAGAAGCGGGATGGTGACACTAATTATGGCGTCATCGCCGCTCACCATCTTGGTGCAGTCCTCAAACTTTTGTAGGATGGTACATATGTCTGACATCCATGTCCACTCCTGAGGTCTTATGTGTGAAGTCTGATCTGAATATCGATTGCCTTGTTGATGTTGGTAGTCAACAACTGTCCTCTTCTGCTCACAAATCTTTTCCAACATAAAAAGTGTAGAGTTCTAACTCGTGGGGACAGCACACACCAGTCAGTGAGCCGGAAGCTGCAAATGCTGCTGAAGCACGGCAAGGGCGGCTGAAGCAGTAGCTGACTTTCTAAAATGGGCAGACAGATGGTGTACTTTCACTAGCAGATCCGGCAGCTCTGGGTAGCTTTTCAGAAAACATTGAACCACGAGGTTAAGCACATGGGCCAGGCAAGGTATGTGTGTGAGCTCACCTTGCCTCAGAGCTGCCACCAGGGTCCAGCCATTGTCACACACAACAATTCCTAGCTGTAGGTTCAGCAGTTTCATCCAAATATCTGTCTGCTTTTTCAGTGCTTTCCACAACTCTTCTGCATTGTGCGGTTTGTCACCTATGCAGATTATCTTCAGTACAGCCTGTTGCCGCTTGGCTGAGGCAGTGCTGCAGTGCTTACAGCTTCTGACTGATGTGTTGATTTCAGAGATGGAGGCTGAAAAGGAGGAGGTGCAGGAGCTGCAGACTGTGGGGGCAACCCTGATTGATGTAGGGCCCGCAATCCTCGGTGTGGGGAGGATGTGTTCCATCCCAATGTCCGACTGGGTCCTGGCTTCCACTATGTTAACCCAGTGTGCCGTCAGTGAGATCTACCGTCCCTGGCCACAAGCACTTGACCACGTGTCCGTGGTTAGGTGGACTTTCACAGTAACAGCATTGTTAAGGGCACGGGTAATGTTGTGGGACACATGATGGTGTAATGCCGGTACGGGACACCAGGAGAAATAGTTGCGACTGGGGACCGAGTACCTTGGTATGGCCACCGCCATCAGGTTGCGGAAAGCTTCCATCTCAAAGAGCCTAAAAGGCAACATTTCTATCTCAAGCAGAAGAGAAATGTTAGAATTTAGGACTGTGACCTGTGGGGCATTGGCTGGGTATTTTTGCTTGCATTCAAATGACTGGGGTATAGACAACAGAAGGCTATGCTGGGACAAGGACGTGGATGGGCTTGATGATGGTGCTGCTTGACTGTGGGCAACAACAGTTGCAGGGCTAGAGGCATCTTCACATGTATGGTGGACTGGGGATTGGCTTCTTCGCAAAATAGTGGAAGAAGCAGTGGTGTCACCTGCAGACAGTGTTCCTTGAGCCTGGGGTTCAGCCCACAAAGTTGGGTGCTTTGCTGCCATGTGCCTGATCATGCTGGTGGTAGTCAGGCTGGTAGTTTTGCTACCCCTGCTGATGCGGGCATGGCAGGTGCTGCAAATGGCCTGTTTGGGTTTATCGCAGAGTCTTTAAAAAATAACCAGACTTGGGAAGATCTAACAGTTGGAATGGCAACTTCGCTCATGTTGGTGTTACGGGGAACGGATGCACGCCTTCTGTCTGTGGCCACCATACTGCTTATTCCTGCCTGTTGGTGTGATATGCCTCCTTCCCAATGTGTGCTGCTGTCCTCGCTCTGCATGTCCTCCTGCCAGGTTGAGTCAGTCACTATGTCATCCACCACCTTGTCTTCCACAAACGCACCCTGCTCCTCCTCATGACTTTCTGGCAATTGTGTCTCATCATCGTCCACCTCTTGTGAAACTTTCCCACCATCACCTTCTTGTGAACTTGGCTGTTCAAAGCTTTGGGCATCGCTGCATCCAATCTCATCCCCACTTCAAGTTGACCGGCCGAGAGTCCAGAATCTTAAAAGGGAAAACTGAACAGCTCTTTGGAGTGTCCAAGTGTGGGATCAGTTATCTCAGGGCACTCGGCATGGTGAGAGGAAGGAGAATCAGGGTGAGGAATATCCGGTTCACACTCACGGCTAATCAGACTTGACCATGTGGAAGATATGGTGGTGGTGGCTAAGTGACTGGAAGCATTATCTGCTATCCAACCAACAACCGTTTCACACTGCTCTGGCTTCAATAGTGATGTGCTGTGGTCCCCTAGAAACTGGGACAGGAAGGTCCAGCTCGAAGATGTGGGTCTTTGTTGTGGCCCACTTTCAGCTTGGCCACGTCCTCGTCCTCTGCATGCACCATCAGCATCACGTCCACTTCCCCGTCCCTTGCCTTGCCATTTTAAATGGACTACTGCACTATTTCAAAAGCTCAACACAAATGTGTTTACTTGTAGCTAAATTAGATCTGATCAGCCTGCATTTTTCCACCACCAATACACCAGGTCTCACCTTGACAGACTGTATACATTTTTTTTTTTTTGTTTTTTGGTGAATTGTAGAAAAAAAATGAACAAGGCCAGCACACAGAACTATGCTACATATGCCTGCGAAAATACAATTTTTCAAACACAGATATACCAGGACTCAGCCTGACATACACTGTATACATATTTTGGTTTTTTTTTGATGAATTGTAGAAAAAAAAATTAACAAGGCTAGCACACAGAACTATGCTACGTATGCCTGCGAAAATACGATTTTTCAAACACAGATACACAGCCTGGCATAGATTGTATACATTTTTTTGTTTTTTGGTGAATTGTAGAAAAAAAAAAAATTGAACAAGGCTAGCACACAGAACTATGCTGCGCATGCCTGCAAAGCTTCAATTTTCCACCACCGATACACCAGCCGTCTGCCTCAGATAACAGACTGATCTAAATGTGGCTTTAATTTTGCAGGGCACAACTAAATTGTGTCAACAAGTTGGCTATGACACAAAAACAATAGAAAATATTTTTTGACGCACTAACATCTGGTGTCTGGGACAAAAAAAAATGGTAGATTTGCACGTTCTTAGATTTCAATAACCTGGCTGTAGTAGGCAGCATGAACAAGCAAAGAAATGTTAAAATAAGGGGCTATGGATTGCTTTAGAATAAAAGGAGCAGGTATCAGGTGAAGAAAAAATAAGAAAGCCACAGAAAAATGCAGCTAGATATCTATTAAATAAGCAGCAGCAGCAGACAGCAATGGACCTTTTGGAGGTATACAGTGAGAGCTATGTACGCACATACAGTGCCTGCAGGCCTTGCACTGATGTGGATATGTGCACATAAACTCCTCTGCCTACCTAGCGCTGCAATCTCGGGACCCCCCGAATTAGCCCTAAAAAGGACTGTTGGTTTCTCAGTAGTTGCTGACTGAACAGTTGCAGATCTACACTAACTATTAAAAGCACGATTCTGACCCTATCTCAGCAGCAGATCTCCCCACACTCATTAAGTCCGGAGCTGAATGTGGCGAGCAAGGCGGCGCCAGGTCTCTTATACTTTTGATGATGCTGTGCAGCCAAGCCAATCACTGCATGACCACAACAAAGATGGCTGCGGCATTTAATGGCCTGGCAGACAATCCCTGCAGCGTGATTGGGTCTCTAAAGTCTGCCAAAAATGCTGGGTGGAGACCTCAGTTCTCGCCGAATAATCCCAGAAATGCTTGGTGCTCGCCGAGTATGACCAGTGCCAGGATACTCGGGCGAGTAGAGAGTAGTGGCGAGCACGTTCGCTCATCACTAATACGATCCCTTCTTTGATATCACCTTCACAATTCTTGCATCCATTGAACTTGTGAATTTTTGGAGAGTTTCTGCTTGTATTTCTTTGCATGAAGTCAGAATAGCCTCCAAGAGCTGCTGTTTTGATGTGAACTGCCTCCCACCCTCATAGATCTTTTGATTGATGATACTCCAAAGGTTCTCTATAGAGTTGAGGTCAGGGAAAGATGGTGGCCACACCATGAGTTTATCTCACTTTATGCCCATAGCAGCCAATGACTCAGATGTATTCTTTGCAGCATGAGATGGTGCATTGTCATGCAGGAAGATGATTTTGCTCCAAAAGGCATGTTTCTGCTTTTTAGACCATGGAAGAAAGTTATCAGTCAGAAACTCTATTTACTTTGAACAGGTCATTTTTACACCTTCAGGAACCTTAAAGGGCCCTAGTAGCTGTTCCCCCATGATTCTGGCCCAAAACATGACTCTTCCACCTCCTTGCTGACGTTGCAGCCTTGTTGGGACATGGTGGCCATCCACCAACCATCCACTACTCCATCTGGACCATCCAGGGTTGCTCGACACTTATCAGTAAACAAGACTGTTTGAAAATTAGTCTTCATGTATGTCTGGGCCCACTGCAACTGTTTCTGCTTGTGAACACTGTTTAGGGGTGGCCGAATAGTTGGTTTATGCACCACAGCAAGCCTTTGAAGGATCCTACACCTTGAGGCTCGAGGGACTCCAGAGGCACCAGCAGCTTCAAATAACTGTTTGCTGCTTTGTAATGGTATTTTGGCAGCTGCTCTCTTAATCTAATTAATTTGTCTGGCAGAACCCTTCCTCATTATGCCTTTATCTGCATGAACTCTGTCTGTGCTCTGTTTCAGTCACAAAACTCTTCACAGTATGATGATCACTCTTAAGTTTTCTTGAAATATCTAATTGTTCCATACCTTATCCAAGGCATTGCATTATTTAACACTTTTCAGCAGCAGAGAGATCCTTTTTATTTCCCATATTGCTTGAAACCTGTGGCCTGCTTAATAATGTGGAACATCATTTTTAAGTAGTTTTCCTTTAATTAGAATCACCTGGAAAAATAATAATTACATGTGTTTAAGATTGATTTCAGTGACCCATTGAGCCCTGAGACACAATATCATCCATGAGTTTATTTGAAAAACAAAACAATTAAATCTTTATGACACTTAAATCCAATTTGCATAATAATTTGGAAAACAGTGTATTAAGGGAACCTGTTTTTAGATAACATATGGTGGATTTGACATACTAAATATACCGCCATAGGGGGCAAAGGGGTGGATGAGTAATCCGTTAGAATAAAATGAAATGTAGATTTACTGAGTCTTGAAGGATGACCAATGATGTAAAATGAGGAAATATATAATAAATAAATGATGAAAATTGAAAATGAAAAATAATGAAAAATAAAATAAAAAGTAAAAATAAATGCTGAAAAATAAATAAGGCTGAAAAAATAATGGAAATGAATCTGAAAATAATGTGAAAACGAAACTGTTGTAATGAGGTTGCATAAATATGTAAATGACTGAGGCATCTAGGGCAGTGAAAAATTGAATTTTCAGAAAAAAAATAATATAGAAATGAGGAAAAATAGGTAGAAATCAAAAAAAAAAAAAATGAAAAACAGAATAAAAAAATTTATGAAATTATGAAAATATAAAAAGTTAGTGAAAAAAAAATAGAAACAATGAAAAATATAAAAAATAAGGATAAGAATAAAAATAAAAATAAGATATGGTGACAAAAAAGGAAGGACCAGAGGTGTGATAATAACTCACAGATTCAGTATATATTCAGTGGGTCTAGAAAACAAAACATATGGTTAGCACTAGTCCTTAGCAAACAAGCTAGTCTATTTCCCTGCCTTGGCAAAAGGGTGTCAAGGGTATGTATCCAGAAGGTTTCCCTTGATTTTAATAATTTAATATGGTTACCCCCTCTTGTGGGGCATGGGACCTGTTCGATTACCTGAAATTTAAGCTGAGCCACAGAATGTTTAAAGGTAATGAAGTGGTCAGGGATGGGGAGCCATGTTTTGCCACAACAAATTTTTGACTTGTAGCTAGCTATATGATCCTTTACATGCTGGGTGGTCTCGCCAACATAAAAGAGGCCTCAAGGGCACTTAATGATGTAAATAGCAAAATTAGTTTTTCAGGTATAATAGCCATGTATGGGATACGATTTACCTGTCCTAAGGTGAGTGACATTCGATTTGATGACATTCGAGCATGCTGAACAATTGAGGCATGAATAGGTGCCATGCCATCGGCTGGTGAGAAATCTCTGTGGTATGGGGTTGTGTGCTACCAATATTTGCCCGTACCAATTGTTCCTTGATGCTCTTGGGTTTCCTAGTACTCATCAACGGTGGTGACTGGAATGATTCCACAGAAGGATAGGCTTTATTCAAAAGGGACCAATGCTTTCTGATCACTGAGTAAATATTTGGCATAAATGGATGGTGCGTGTGTAGAAAGAGTATCCTCTCCTTAGGATGTATAAGGGGAGGTAGAGATTGTGGAGAAATGGCACGTGATATTTCCTGATCCAAAAGTTTGGAGGGATATTGTCTTTCTTGGAATTTAAGGGCCATGGGATCTAATTTACATTGGACTATCTCAGGGTCAGTTACAATACAAGAAACTCGCTTAAATAGCTCTGGCAATGAGTTCTAGCCAAAGCCCAGATTATAAAGAAGATGGGAGTTGCTAACAGTGAACAGCTGAGATCCTTAATGCAGGAAAGATTCCAACAGTTCTCAAGTGAGCAGATTAACCCCTGCACTGCTAAAAGAAACCTGCACCGTTTAATATGAAGGTGAAGTGCTTTTAAATAGTGCAGGAGTAGGAGAAATTACATGATGCAGTCTTCTGGCTCCTCTATGTCACTGTAAACTTGTGACACCATATGGGTTGGGCCATGGACAGTTCTTTCTATTCTTGTGGTTTTTTTTCATTATATAAGCTAGTGACTTCATTACTGTCTATCCATATATTATATACAGTATTTACCCCTTGTTATGCTACCCCTTTATGATTTGTGCCTTTGCCAAGTATGATCTTCATCTGAGTCTTCACCTCTAATTTTATTGATACTACTGTATTGTGATTGTCAATATTTGTGGGCTTTTTTATTACTCCAATTCTCTCTGTAGGAATTAAACTGTATGTAAGCATTGTGTGTGTATGTATTATGTATGTGTGCGGCATTTGTATTTATACTGTATGCACGCAGCATGTGTATATATTGTATTTGCAGCGTGTGTATACTGTATGTGCAGTGTGTGTATACATACTGTCTGTGTGTGCGCAGCGTGTGTATATATTGTGTATAGATGTGTGTCAAAGGGGGTATACTGTATAAGGTATATGTGTGTGCAATGTGTATATGATGGACATGTATGTGGGCAATGCATACATGTCTGCAATGTACATACTGTATAAACTGTGTGCAAATTTAGTCAGGAAATTCATTTTTGATTGAAATTATGTCAATTGAATGCTCATTATCCTCTTCAGAAGTAGAGATTAGCGAACCCTAATTGTAACATTCAAGGTTTGCATCGGAGCAGGTGTCCGGTGCTGAACTCTGAACAAGAACTTCTCCTGGAATTCTGTTTTAGTGTTCGGAGTTCGGGGAGGAGAGGGAGGGAGACTCTGTGGGGGTACTCTGCTATCTTTGGCAGCCCTTTTACAACACCAAAGTTCGGATCCCCACTGACTTCTATGGGGTTCGGATAGAGTTCTGCTACCCGAACCTGAACTTTGGCTCATCCCTGTCAAGATCATAATAAATGTAGGGTTAAAAAATACCTTGATGCTGTCCTGTCCTACCACTGCAGCCCCTTGTCTAGTCCTTTGTGCAGCTCTCTCCAGTCTATCTTTTCTGTCATTATTGCATTTGATTACTTTTTTTTTTTCAATCTTCACTCTGCATCGGGGTTCCTGATGCTGAATAGGCCTTTAACGACACCAAGGATCTTGTAGTCTTCTCCTCAGGTGATGCATATTGTGAAACAAGAGGCATACTTTACGCCGGAAGCCAACGTGCAGAGAGAAGATGCAAGAAGAGGACATTATGTCTGCAGTTATGAAAGAAAGGAGAGAGCCAAGGGAGCTGAGCAGAGGACTAGACGGGAGTGCATGACAGTCAGCCAGGTGACATATCTGATGATATCTATGTATGAAGTCTCGCGAGACTTCGGCACTATCTTCAATGGAGCACGGTGACCTGCTCCTCTGCGCAGGCGCCAGAATCCCAGGCCCGCAGTGTGAATACATCATAACACACTGCGGGGCGGGATCTGGGGCCTATGCTGTGCGCAGGCGCAATCTACTTTAATCATTTGATGTAAGTTCCAGGGCAGCGCGCATGGCGCATGCCTGAGAAATAATTGTGGAGTGCAGGCACCGGTGACGTCACGACAGAGAGGAGGCGGCGCCCGGTGGGATGATGGACGGCTGTGAGGCGCTTGAGTCAGGGAGAAATCATACCTCCTTGACTCAATAGAGGTATGGCGCCAAATTTATAAAAGTGATTATTTCAGCATTCTTAGGGATGCTAAACATAAGAGCCACCTTCACAGAATGCAGCCTTAGTGCTGCTGAAGGTGGTTCTTTTACTTAAAAACGCCCTGAGGGGGTGACAGATTCCCTTTAATGAGAAAAAATGAACTTTTTTGAATTTACCAAATGGCTGCAATGAAACAAAGAGTGAAAAATTTTAAGGGATCTGAATACTTTTCGCACCCACTGTATTAACAAAAACAATTT
Organism: Ranitomeya variabilis; assembly: GCF_051348905.1. Taxonomy (NCBI): domain Eukaryota; kingdom Metazoa; phylum Chordata; class Amphibia; order Anura; family Dendrobatidae; genus Ranitomeya; species Ranitomeya variabilis. The sequence goes on along the minus strand of NC_135237.1, from coordinate 254,028,590 downwards.
AGATATTTAGATTCTGAAATGTGGCCTGGTGTATGGCTCACACTATTAGCCAAAAGGATCTAGATTTTGAAATTTTACATAGTTACATGGGTTGAAAAAAGACCTAAGGTCCATCAAGTTCAACCTTTCTTGACCAATTGTTTATTTTATCACTAAATGAACTATAACCCGCAATGTTACGTGTACTGAGGAAATCATCCAGCCCTTTTTTAAAATCCTGTTTAAATGTCTGCCATAACTACTTCTTGTGATAAGGCTCCACAGTCTGACTGCTCTAACTGTAAATAACACTTTCCAATTTAGCTGTTGGAATCGCCTTTCTTCTACCAGTAATGAGTGCCCCCTGGTCCTTAGTATGCTCCTTTAACCCCTTCACCCCAAAGCCTGTTTTCACCTAAGTGACAGGGCCAATTTTTACAATTCTGACCACTGTCACTTTATGAGGTCATAACTCTAAAACGCTTCAACGGATCCTGCTGATTCTGAGACTGCTTTCTCGTGACATACTGTACTTCATGATAGTGGTAAAACTTCTTCGATATGACTTGCATTTATTTGTGAAAAAAACAAAAATTTGTCAAAAATTATGAAAATTTAGCAATTTTCAAACTTTTAGTTTTTATGCCCTTAAATTAGAGAGTTATATCTCATAATATAGTTAATAAACAACATTTCCCACATGTCTGCTTTACATCAGCACAATTTTGGAAACATAATTTTTTTTTGTTAGGGAGTTATAAGGGTTAAAAGTTGACCAGCGATTTCTCATTTTTGCAACAAAATTTGCAAAACCATTTTTTTTACGGACCACCTCACACTTGAAGTGACTTTGAGGGGTCTATATGACAGAAAATGCCCAAAAGTGACATCATTCTAAAAACTGCACCCCTCAAGGTACTCAAGGTGCTTCACAGGAATTTTTGGAATGTTTAAAAAAAATTGAACATTTAACTTTTTTTTCACAAAATTTTTACTTCAGATCCAATTTGTTTTATTTTACCAAGGGTAACAGGAGAAATTGGACCAAAAAAGTCGTTGTACAATTTGTCCTGAGTACGCCGATACCCCACATGTTGGGGTAAACCATTGATTGGGCACATGGCAGAGCTCGGAAGCGAAGGAGCGCCATTTGACTTTTCAATGCAAAATTGGCTGGAATTGAGATCGGAACCCATGTCGTGTTTGGAGAGCCCCTGACATGCCTAAACAGTGGAAACCCCCACAAGTGACACCATTTTGGAAAGTAGACCCTCTAAGGAACTAATCTAGATGTGTGGTGAGCACTTTGAACCTTCAAGTGCTTCACAGAAGTTTATAATGTAGAGCCGTAAAAAAAAATTCATATTAATTTTCACAAAAAATGATCTTTTTGCCCCAAATTTTTTATTTTCCCAAGGGTAACAGGATAAATTGGACCCCAAAAGTTGTTGCGCAATTTGTCCTGAGTACGCTGATACTTCATATATGGGGATAAACCACTGTTTGGGCGCATGGCAGAGCTCGTAAGGGAAGGAGCGCCATTTGACTTTTCAATGCAAAATTGACTGGAATTGAGATCGGAACCCATGTCGTGTTTGGAGAGCCCCTGACGTGCCTAAACAGTGGAAACCCCCACAAGTGACACCATTTTGGAAAGTAGACCCTCTAAGGAACTAATCTAGATGTGTGGTGAGCACTTTGAACCTCCCAGTGCTTCACAGAAGTTTATAATGTAGAGCCGTAAAAAAAATTAATATTCATTTTCACAAAAAATGATCTTTTAGCCCAAAATTTTTTATTTTCCCAAGGGTAACAGGATAAATTGGACCCCAAAAGTTGTTGCGCAATTTGTCCTGAGTACGCTGATACTTCATATATGGGGATAAACCACTGTTTGGGCGCATGGCAGAGCTCGGAAGGGAAGGAGCGCCATTTGACTTTTCAATGCAAAATTGGCTGGAATTGAGATCGGAACCCATGTCGTGTTTGGAGAGCCCCTGACGTGCCTAAACAGTGGAAACCCCCACAAGTGACACCATTTTGGAAAGAAGACCCCCTAAGGAACTTATGTGGATGTGTGGTGAGCACTTTTAACCCCCAATTGTTTCACTAAAGTTTAGAATGTAGCGCTGTGAAAATTAAAAAATCATTTTTTCTTTCCACAAACTGATGTTTTAGCCCACAATTTTTTTTCCCAAGGGTAACAGGAGAAATTGGACCACAAAAGTTATTGTCCAATTTGTCCTGAGTACGCTGATACCCCATACATTGGGGGGAACCACTGTTTGGGCGCACGGCAGAGCTCGGAAGGGAAGGAGCGCCGTTTGAAATGCAGACTTAGATGGATTGGTCTGCAGGTGCCATGTTGCATTTGCAGAGCCCCTGATGTACCTAAACAGTAGAAACCCCCCACAAGTGACCCCATATTGGAAACTAGACCCCCCACGGAACTTATCTAGATGTGTTGTAAGAACTTTGAACCAACAAGTGTTTCACTACAGTTTATCACGCAGAGCCGTGAAAATAAAAAATATTTTTTTTTCCACGAAAATTATATTTTAGCCCCCACGTTTTTATTTTCCCAAGGGTAACAGGACAAATTGGACAACAAAAGTTGTTGTCCAATTTGTCCTGAGTACGCTGATACCCCATATATGGGAAGGAACCACTGTTTGGGCGCACGGCAGAGCTCGGAAGGGAAGGAGCGCCATTTGAATTGCAGACTTAGATGGATTGGTCTGCAGGTGTCATGTTGCATTTGCAGAGCCCCTGATGTACCTAAACAGTAGAAACCCCCCACAAGTGACCCCATATTGGAAACTAAACCCCCCAGGGAACTTATCTATATGTGTTGTGAGAACTTTGAACCCCCAAGTGTTTCACTACAGTTTATAACGCAGAGCCGCGAAAATGAAAAATATATATTTTTCCACAAAAATTATATTTTAGCCCCCACGTTTTTATTTTCCCAAAGATAACAGGACAAATTGGACCCCAAAAGTTGTTGTCCAACTTGTCCTGAGAACGCTGATACCCCATATGTTGGGGGGAACCACTGTTTGGGCGCACAGGAGAACTCGGAAGGGAATGAGCACTATTTTAGTTTTTCAAAGCAGAATTGGCTGGAATTGAGATCGGACGCCATGTCGCGTTTGGAGAGCCCCTGATGTGCCTAAACAGTGAAAACTCCCCAATTCTAACTGAAACCCTAACCCCAACCCTAACCCCAGCCCTAACCATAGCCCTAACCCCAACCCTAACCCTAGCCCTAACCCTAGTCCTAACCCTAGCGCTACTTTTACACTAGTGTTTTTTTGCATACGTAGCAATGCGTCCTTTTGGCGAAAAAACGCATTGTGCAAAGTCATCTGCAGGATGCGTTTTTTCCCCATAGACTAACATTAGCGATGTATTGACACACGTCACAAGCGTCATGCGACGGTTGCGTCGTGTTGTGGCGGACCGCCGGCAGCAAAAAACGTTACATGTAACTTTTTTTGTGCCGACGGTCCACCATTTCCGACCGCGCATGCGCGGCTGGAACTCCGCCCCCACCTCCCCGCACCTCACAATGGGGCAGCGGATGCGTGGAAAAACAGCATCCGCTGCCCCCGTTGTGCGGCGCTTGCACAGTATGCGTCGGTATGTCGGGCCGACGCAGCGCGACGGCCCCATACCGACGCTAGTGTGAAAGTAGCCTAACGGGAAAATGGAAATAAATATATTTTTTAACATTTTATTATTTTTCCCTAACTAAGGGGGTGATGATGGGGGATTTGATTTACTTTTATAGCGTTTTTTGGGCGGATTTTTATGGTTGGCAGCCGTCACACACTAAAAGACGCTTTTTATTGCAAAAAATAGTTTTTGCATCACCACATTTTGAGAGCTATAATTTTTCCATATTTTGGTCCACAGAGTCATATGAGATCTTGTTTTTTGTGGGACGAGTTGACGGTTTTATTGGTACCATTTTCGGGTACATGACATTTTTTGATCGCTTTTTATTCTGATTTTTGGGAGGCGGAATGAACAAAAACCAGCAATTCCTGAAATTCTTTTAGGGGGGGCGTTTATACCGTTCCGCGTTTGGTAAAAAGGATAAAGCAGTTTTATTCTTCGGGTCAGTATGATTACAGCGATACCTCATTTATGTAATTTTTTTATGTTTTGCTTTTTTACACAATAAAAACTATTTTATATAAAAAAAATAATTGTTTTTGCATCGCTTTATTCTGAGAGCTATAACTTTTTTATTTTTCTGCTGATGATGCTGTATGGCAGCTTTTTTTTTGCGGAACAAGATGAGGTTTTCAGCGGTACCATGGTTATTTATATCCATCTTTTTGATCGCGTGTTATTCCACTTTTTGTTTGGCGGTATGAGAATAAAGCGTTGTTTTTTGCCTCGGTTTTTTTTTTTTTTTTTTACGGTTAACTAGTGATATAGTTTTATAGGTGGGGTCGTTACGGACGCGGCGATACTTAATATGTGTACTTTTATTGTGTGATTTTTTTTATTTAGATAAAGAAATGTATTTATGGGAATATTTTTTTATTTTTTCTTTATTTAGGAATTTTTTTTTTATTTTTTTTTACACATGTGGAAAATTTTTGTTTTTACTTTTTTACATTGTCCCAGGGGGGACATCACAGATCGGTGATCTGACAGTGTGCACAGCACTCTGTCAGATCACCGATCTGAGAGGCACGTTCCAGAGGCTTGCCGGCGCCTGCTATGAGGAATTCTCAGCAGGCACCGGCAAGCAGGGTCATCTCATGACCCGGAAGGAGTCCCGCGGCCATCTTGGATCCGGAGACTCCTTCCAGGTCACCGGAGCAGCGCGATCTCATCGCGTTGCTTCGGTGGGAGAGCGCAGGGAGCCCCCGTCCCTGCGCGATCCCCCTCTATGCCGCTGTCACTATTGACAGCGGCATCAGAGGGGTTAAATGCCAGCGATCGGTGATAGCGCCAATCGTGGGCATTGCTGCGGGGTGGCAGCTGTCATATACAGCTGACACCCGCACCCGATCACCGCGGCGCTCAGCGCGAGACCGCGGTGATCGGGGCACCGTACTAGTACTGCGGCTGGCACAAATGCAGTGCCGCCAGCGCAGTACTAGTACGGCGCATGTCGCGAAGGGGTTAAAGGAATAATTCATGTGCCATTTCTTTGTACTTGATAGGGCTAGAAGGACGCACAGAGTATAGATAGGTAGCTACAAGGTGCGTTCGCAGCCCGGGGTCCACCGTGCAGAGATATCTGCTGCAAAGTAATGGTGGATAACCTCTGAGCTCACAGGGTTAAGCTTCACCCCGTGTGAACTGGAAGCGATCTCTGTTGACTCACAGAGTCGCGCTGTACACAAAACTATTACTCTAGCTAAGGGTTGTGCATGCTCTGGAACTCTTCAGTGCTAACCGCACACATGAAGGAACCAGATGCTAAGCCAAGACTAATTGCCCCAACTGACGCTAGCTGCCTGCCTGAGTGTACAGTCCCAAAGCTACAGCCTCAAACCACATATGTAAAGAGTGGCATAGTATCCACTGGCATAAGCCAAACACATTTGATACTAGCACATGGCCGTGCGGCCATGCAAACCTTTTATAGTTGCAACTCTACAGGACCTTCTTGGTGGACCAATAGGAGCTGCAACAGGGCCTGAGCGTGTGACCCCCGACCTCCAATGAGAGGTCCTCCCGTGGGCATGCTCAGTGTGTGAAAAGCAGGACTTGGTCCCAGAAAAGCCTGCTTGCCACTGACCAGTGCTGGCTACAAGGGCAGAGTCTGGAAAGGCAACAGCAACCATTCACACAGTATCAGGCTGAGCCAGATGCTGGGACTGACGTCTCCGCTGAGCAGGTTTTACTGCGGCTGGAGGAGAATGGGAGACCGCAACAGACATGGGTCGAGATTACCCCTGTGCAGTGCCAAACTCGACACCTAACATTACCCCCCTCCTCCCTGAGCCTCGTTATGCTCAAAGGCTGCAATGAGCAGCGGAGCCCAAATGTTCTCCACAGGTTCCCAGGTTCTGCCCTCTGGGCCGTGACCTTTCCAGTCCACCAGATAGTACTTCTTGCCTCGTACCACCTTGCACCCCAAGATAGAGTTCACCTCGTACTCATCCGTGGATAAACCCGATGTCCCGGCAGATGACTCAGAAAAGCGGGACATATAGACGGGCTTTAAGAGGGAAACATGAAAGGCGCGGAGGAATAGCCAAACTGTAGGCCACAGGGTTAACCTGTTCCAGAACCTTGAAAGGACCAATGTAGCGAGGTGCAAACTTAGTGGACTCAACTCGTAGCCTGATGTTATGGGCGGAGAGCCACACTAAATCGCCAGGAGTAAAGGTCAGAGCGGGGCGCCGGTGTGCATCGGCAGAAACCCTCATTCTCTCCTTAGAGGCCCAAATGGCATCCTGTGTGCAGTCCCAAATGTCACGAGCCTCGTCTGCCACCCTGGAATCAGTGGATGGCATGGGCACAGGGACATGCGGATGCTGGCCGTAATTAAGGAGAAATGGAGTCTGCCAAGTCAGCTACGGCGTTGTCAAAGCAAATTCCGCCCAAGGTAATAAAGATGCCCAGTCATCCTGCCTAGCAGAGACAAAATGTCACAGGTATGTCACCAGAGTCTTGTTGGCCCTCTCTACCAACCCATTCGTCTCGGGATGGTATGCAGAAGAGATTCAGCTCAATGCTGAGTAAACGACAGAGCTCTCTCCAAAACCGAGACGTGAACTGGGGACTCAGGTCACTGACAATTTTGTCAGGCATGCCATGTAGAAGGAAAATATGTTTTATGGACAATGCCGCCAAGGCCCGTGCACAAGGTAACCGTGGAAGCAGCACCAAGTACACCATTTTAGAAAGATCGATGACTACCCAGATAATGGTGCAGCTACGAGACTTAGGTAAGCCCACCACGAAGTCCATCCTGACCATCTCCCAGGGCCTATCTGCCACCGGCAGGGGGTAAAGTAGCCCAGCAGGCCATTGCCGAGGAGATGGATTCTTGGCGCAGGAGACACACGCTCGAATATAATCCCCGACGTCACAAGCCATATGTGGCCACCAGTAAGTCCTCGCCAGAAGCTCAAATGTCCTCTTGGTCCCAAAATGTCCACTTACCCTGGATGAATGAGCCCAAGAGAGAACCTCCGGTAGCAAATTTGATGGTACAAAAGTCTTGCCGTGGGCACAGACTCTAGCGAAACCGGAGCCACGGTTCTCAGGCTCTCAGAGGGGACAATAAGCCGAGGCTCCTCTGATGATGATGATGATGACACTACGTAGCGGGAGCGCGCATCGGCACAAATGTTCTTCTCCCCGGAGAGAAAATGGAGGGTGAAATGGAACCGGGAGAAGAGCAGGGATCATCTGGCCTGGCGAGAATTTAGCCGCTGGGCTGTCTGTAAGTACACCAAATTTTGTGGTCTGTAAAAACTTCGAAGGGAAAGCAAGCCCCCTCCAGGAGGTGTCTCCACTCTGAGAAAGCCAACTTCATGGCTAGCAACTCCCTGTCCCCGATGGAATAATTCCTCTCCGCTGGTGAGAAGGTCTTGAAGAAGAAGAAGCAAGGATGCTTCCGACCTTGAGCAACCTTTTGGAAGAGGACTGCTCCAGCACCAATGGATGAGGCATCCACCTCCATTATAAATGGCTTATCTACATCGGGGCAATGTAGTTTGGGAGCACTAGTGAAGTGTGACTTAATGGAGAGAAAGGCCTTGGAGACCTCCTCCGACCACAATTTGGGATTTGCTCCCTTCTTGGGGAGGGCAACCAAAGGAGCTACCAAAGTTGAGAAGTGGGGAATGAATTGGCGATAGTAATTAATGAACCCATAAAGCGCTGCACCGCTTTAAGAGAATGGGGTTCCTGCCAGTCCATCACAGCCTGTAGCTTGGCAGGATCCATAGCCAATCCCTGGGCAGAGATGATATAGCCCAGGAAAAGCAAGGACTCCTGCTCAAACACACACTTCTCCAACTTGGCGTAGAGGGAGTTTGCCCGTAAGAGGTCGAAGACTTTGCAAGCATCTCTCTGGTGGGAGTCAATATCTGGAGAATAGATGAGAATATCATCCAGATAGACTACGACCGAGGTGGTGAGCATATCCCGGAAGATGTCGTTCACAAAGTCTTGGAAAATGGCCTGGGCATTACAGAGCCTGAAGGGCATCACCAGATATTCATAGTGCCCATCCCTGGTGTTAAAAGCCATCTTCCATTCGTCCCCCTCACGGATGCGAATCTGCTTGTAAGCACCCCGCAGATCTAATTTAGTAAATACCCTTGCTCCCCATAGCCTATCAAAGAGCGCAGATATTAGGGGTAGTGGTTACTTATTCTTAATGATGATGGCGTTAAGATCCCTGTAGACTATGCATGGATGTAGTTCTCCAGACTCTTCTTCTGCACGAAGAAGAACCCAGCCCCTGCAGTTGACACTGACTTCCTAATGAATCCTCTTGCCAGATTTTCTCGGATGTACTGGGACATTGCCTCCACCTCCGGAAGAGATAACGGATAGACTCGACCCGGGGAGGCTCTGCACCAGGCAAGAGGTCAATAGGACAGTCATAGGGGTGGTGAGGCGGAAGGGTCTCCGCAGCCCTTTTAGAGAACACATCCGCATAGGGCCAATAGTGTTTGGGGAGAGAGGAAAGATCTGCGGGTACCTCATTTGTAGCAACCTGAATGCACTCCCTCTGACATCTACCCTCACAGGATTACAGGATTTACTCCATCCCAGAATTCTCCCTGAGGACCACTCTATATGAGGAGAATGGTAGCGTAGCCATGGTATCCTCAACAGGACCTCATCAATACCCTCGGGAATTACTAGTAAGGAAATAATCTCCTGATGAGATGTAGACATGGAAAGGGTGAAAGGAATGGTTTGGTGTGTAATCTGTGAGGGTAGTGTTGACCCATTTTCCACTCGATCGGTCACAGATTTGGCGAGCATCACCAGGGGTATTGCGTGTCGTTGGGTGAAAGCAGATGACATAAAATTACCCTCCGCCCCAGAGTCCATGCAAAGCTCTACCATAATATTAGATTGGTCTATGGTAATTGTCCCCTTGAAGGACAATTTGGAGCAAAACGTCGTCATGTCTAGTGTACCTCCTCCGAGTACCACTAGACTCTGATGTTTTCCCGACTGCTGAGAACACCTGGAGGCAAGGTGTCCTGCCTGCCGGCAAACATGACAGACCTTAAGTGTTCGAGCGGTCTGGGACTTAGATCCCACTCGTGACACCTCTATGACCTCATGTGACTTGGACACCTGGACCGGAGATTCCAGAGGTTCGGTGAAGCCGAAACCTCTGCCTACACGGGGCTCGCTCCAACCTTCGCTCGTTAAAACGAAGGTAGATGCGAGTTGATACTACTAGGAGCTCCTCCAGTGTGGCGGGAATCTCCCTAGTGGCCAAAGAGTCCTTCACATGATCAGCCAGCCCCCTCCAAATCACCGGGATGAGGGCTTTATCTGGCCACTCCAGCTCGGATGCTAAAGTCCGGAAGTGGACGGCAAAATGGCTGACCATGGACGAACCCTGAGTCAATGCCAGCAGTTGGAGCGCTGTATCATGGGTGACTCGAGGTCCTAAAAAGACCTGTTTCAGAGTGCTCAAAAACCAAGGAGCACTCTGCACCACATGATCGTCGCGCTCCCACAGGGGCATAGCCCACTCCGACGCCCTGTCCGACAGAAGAGAAATAATGAATCCCACCTTTGCCCGCTCTGTGGGAAAACATGCAGCCAGGAGATCAATGTGTATACTGCACTGGCTCACGAAACCCCTACATGATTTACTGTCACCAGTAGTGTTGAGCGATACCGTCCGATACTTGAAAGTATCGGTATCGGAAAGTATCGGCCGATACCGGCAAAGTATCGGATCCAATCCGATACCGATACCCGATACCAATACAAGTCAATGGGACTCAAGTATCGGACGGTATTCCTGATGGTTCCCAGGGTCTGAAGGAGAGGAAACTCTCCTTCAGACCCTGGGATCCATATAAATGTGTAAAATAAAGAATTAAAATAAAAAATATTGCTATACTTACCTGTCCGACGCAGCCTGGACCTCAGCGAGGGAACCGGCAGCGTTGTTTGTTTAAAATTCGCGCTTTTACTTGGTTACGTGAAGTCCCGGCTTGTGATTGGTCAGGGCGGCCATGTTGCCGGGACGCGGACCAATCACAGCAAGCCGTGACGAAATTACGTCACGGCTTGCTGTGATTGGTCCGCGTCCCGGCAACATGGCGCCGTGACCAATCATAAGCCGGGACGTCACTGGAGGCTGGACACGCGCGCTTTTTAAAATACGCGCATGTCCAGCCTCCCGTGACGTCACGGCTTGTGATTGGTTAATGGCGGCCATGTTGCCGGGACGCGGACCAATCACAGCAAGCCGTGACGTAATTTTGTCACGGCTTGCTGTGATTGGTCCGCGTCCTGGCAACATGGCGCCGTGACCAATCATAAGCCGGGACGTCACTGGAGGCTGGACACGCGCGCTTTTTAAAATACGCGCATGTCCAGCCTCCCGTGACGTCACGGCTTGTGATTGGTTAATGGCGGCCATGTTGCCGGGACGCGGACCAATCACAGCAAGCCGTGACGTAATTTCGTCACGGCTTGCTGTGATTGGTCCGCGTCCCGGCAACATGGCCGCCCTGACCAATCACAAGCCGGGACTTCACGTAACCAAGTAAAAGCGCGAAATTTAAACAAACAACGCTGCCGGTTCCCTCGCTGAGGTCCAGGCTGCGTCGGAGAGGTGAGTATAGCAATATTTTTTATTTTAATTCTCTCTTTTACACATTATTACATTAATGTTGTTGCGATACCCGATACCCGATACCACAAAAGTATCGGATCTCGGTATCGGAAATTCCGATACAGCAAATATCGGCCGATACCCGATACTTGCAGTATCGGAATGCTCAACACTAGTCACCAGAGTATTTTTCTGGCAGCGGAAGGTGGGATAAGGTCGGAACAGGGGTGGCAATGGTTAAAGTTAACAGCTATTGCGGTAACATCCACAGCTGGGGTTGCACGCTCGAGAGCCGCCAACCAGCCCTCCAGCTGCTGGATGTATCCCTGTAATCACTGTTTGTCCGCCATTACTTAGCCAGACCCTAGCGCTAGTATTCTGTTAGGGCTAGCGGAACGCACCGAGTATAGATAGGTAGCTACAAGGGGCGTTCGCAGCCCGGGGTCCACCATGCAGAGATATCTGCTGCAAAGTAACGGCAGATAACCTCTGAGCTCACACGTGGGTTAAGCTTCACCCTGTGTGAACTGGAAGCGATCTCTGTTGACTCACAGAGTCGCGCTGTACACAAAACTATTACCCTAGCTAAGGGTTGTGCTTGCTCTGGAACTCTTCAGTGCTAACCGCACACATGAAGGAACCAGATGCTAAGCAAAGGCTAATTGCCCCCACTCACGCTAGCTGCCTGCCTGAGTGTACAGTCCCAAAGCTACAGCCTCAAACCACATATGTAAAGAGTGGTATAGTATCCACTGGCATAAGCCAAACACATTTGATATTAGCGCATGGCCGTGCGGCCATGCAAACCTTTTATAGTTGCAGCTATACAGGACCTTCTTGGTGGACCAATAGGAGCTGCAACAGGCCCTGACATTTGACCCCCGACCTTCAATGAGAGGTCCTCCCATGGGCAAGCTCAGTGCGTGAAATGCAGGACTTAGTCCCAAAAAAGCCTGCTCGCTGCTCACCAGTGCTGGCTTCAAGGGCAGAGCCTGGAAAGGCAACAGTAACCATTTGCACAGTATCAGGTTGAGCCAGATGCTGGGAATGATGTCTCTCCTGAGCAGGTTCCACTGCAGCTGGAGAAGAATGGGAGACCGCAGCAGCCATGGTTTGAGATTCCCCCTGTGCAGCGGTGGGAACTCGACACCTAACAGTACTGAGCACACATATATTTATACCTGTAAATGAGATCCCTTCTGAGACACTTTTTTTCTAAGCTAAACAAGCTGAACTTTTCCAACCTCTCATCATATGAGAGGCATTCCATCTTTTATAATAATCTAGTTGCCCGCCTTTGAACTGACTCTAATTCCTGAATGTCCTTTTTTAAATGTGGAGCCCAAAACTGGATCCCATATTCTAAATATGGCCTCACAAATGATTTATAAAGGGTGTAGCATAGCGTCTACTACGTGTCTTGGGGAACACTCGCTTGACACGTGATTAACGCACTCAGGCATGGTTTTCTATCAAAAACACAGTCTCTTAGGTTTATTTCGCACAACATAAACCACATCCACAGGAATTTAGTAACAGCTTGAACAGTATCTGGACATATTCAACTTTACCACAGTTCGTCTCTGACCCCAGTCAGCATTGCACACGGTTTTCAGACCGTTACCCGTTGGCAACCTTCACGGGTTCCTGGACACCTCTTGGCCTCAGAGGTGCCCCATACACAATGTCTCTTTCTCTTTCACTCTACCTTTTGGGTTACCGCCCCCTTTTGGGACTCCGCCCTTTTAGCAACCATCCCTGTTTGGGTTTTCTGCCCCATTTTTTGGGACGCTACCCTTTGGGACACCACCCCTTCCCTAGGGTACACCCAACAGTACCAGTTCACACAGTACAGAGAAAAAAAACACGTCTATTTGGGTGGCACCGGCCCTTTAAGAGTCTGCACGGAAAGAAGAAAAAAAATGTTTTTTTTTTCAACACTTCACCAGCTCCTGCTGGCAATCACAAACCGCTGCTGCTGAACCTCTTGCTGCAACTGCAGCCGCACTCCACAACGCTCTGTACGGCTCCACTGCAGACTTCGTGGACCCGCCGATCCACAGCAAGACGCTTGTCACCTTCGTAACCCCGCCGAGTTACAGCAAGACGCTTGTCACATTCGTAACCCCGCCAAGTTACAGGCATTTCTACACAAACACTTTATCTCACTGATCCCGATCAGTATCACACGGTTCTCAGACCGTCGACTCCTCTGGCTTAGCCAGCAACGCCCATGTGCTTCTTAGGGAACCGTTTTTGCCCGCATTCGAGCACCAATTGTAGCATAGTGCCTACTATGTGTCTTGGGGAACTGTTGTGAAATTGGATTTTGGGCTCCCCCGGTGGCCACTGGTGGAATTGAACTGGTGTGCATCATCCCCTCTGTTCACCTGTTTCCATCAGGATGTGGGAGTCGCTATTTAGCCTTGCTCCTCTGTCACTTCCATGCCGGTCAACATTGTAATCAGAAGCCTTTCTGTGCATGTTCCTGCTGCTAGACAACTTCCAGCTAAGTTGGACTTTAGTCCTCGTTTGTTTTTGCATTTTGTTCCAGTTCACAGCTGTAGTTTCGTTTCTGTGTCTGGAAAGCTCTTGTGATCTGAAATTGCCACTCTGATGTTATGAGTTAATACTAGAGTCTTAAAGTAATTTCAGGATGGTGTTTTGATAGGGTTTTCAGCTGACCATGAAAGTGCCCTTTCTGTCTTCCTGCTATTTAGTAAGCGGACCTCAATTTTGCTAAACCTATTTTCATACTACGTTTGTCATTTCATCTAAAATCACCGCCAATATATGTGGGGGCCTCTGTCTGCCTTTCGGGGAAATTTCTCTAGAGGTGAGCCAGGACTATATTTTCCTCTGCCAGGATTAGTTAGTCCTCCGGCCGGCGCTGGGCGTCTAGGGATAAAACGCAGGCAACGCTACCCGGCTACTGTTAGTTGTGCGGCAGGTTTAGTTCATGGTCAGTTTAGTTTCCATCCTTCCAAGAGCTAGTTCTTATGTTTGCTGGGCTATGTTCTCTTGCCATTGAGAACCATAACAGTTTGACCGGCCAAAAGGGTTAAATTAATTGACAGAGAAAGGAGAGTAAAGAGAAGTCTGCTGAAGATTTTTTTTTTTTTTTTCCCTTCAGTTCTGAGTGTGCTTGTAATTGAATCTCTTGCAAGTCTGCCTATATTGCAGCCTTTCTCTCTCTCTCTCTCCTTCTAATCCTGGAATGGCTCTGTGTTCACCTGTTTAAAATGGATATTCAGAGTTTAGCTGCAGGTTTGAATAATCTCACCACGAAAGTTCAAAATTTACAAGATTTTGTTGTTCAGGTTCCTATATCTGAACCTAGAATTCCTTTGCCTGAATTTTTCTCGGGGAATAGATCTTGCTTTCAAAATTTCAAAAATAATTGCAAGTTGTTTTTGTCCCTGAAATCTCGCTCTGCTGGAGATCCTGCTCAGCAGGTCAGGATTGTGATTTCCTTGCTCCGGGGCGACCCTCAGGATTGGGCTTTTGCATTGGCTCCAGGGGATCCTGCGTTGCTCAATGTGGATGCGTTTTTTCTGGCCTTGGGGTTGCTTTATGAGGAACCCCAGTTAGAACTTCAGGCGGAAAAGGCCTTGATGTCCCTATCTCAGGGGCAAGACGAAGCTGAAATATACTGCCAGAAATTTCGTAAATGGGCTGTGCTTACTCAGTGGAATGAGTGCGCCCTGGCGGCGAATTTCAGAGAGGGTCTCTCTGATGCCATTAAGGATGTTATGGTGGGGTTCCCTGTGCCTGCGGGTCTGAATGAGTCCATGACAATGGCTATCCAGATCGATAGGCGTCTGCGGGAGCGCAAACCTGTGCACCATTTGGCGGTGTCTACTGAGAAGACGCCAGAGAATATGCAATGTGATAGAATTCTGTCCAGAAGTGAACGGCAGAATTTTAGACGAAAAAATGGGTTGTGCTTCTATTGCGGTGATTCAACTCATGTTATATCAGCATGCTCTAAGCGTACTAAGAAGCTTGATAAGTCTGTTTCAATTGGCACTTTACAGTCTAAGTTTATTCTATTTGTGACCCTGATTTATTCTTTATCATCTATTACCGCGGATGCCTATGTCGACTCTGGCGCCGCTTTGAGTCTTATGGATTGGTCCTTTGCCAAACGCTGTGGGTATGATTTGGAGCCTCTTGAAACTCCTATACCCCTGAAGGGGATTGACTCCACCCCATTGGCTAGCAATAAACCACAATACTGGACACAAGTAACTATGCGGATTAATCCGGATCACCAGGAGATTATTCGCTTTCTTGTGCTGTATAACCTACATGATGTGTTGGTGCTTGGATTGCCATGGCTGCAATCTCATAACCCAGTCCTTGACTGGAAAGCTATGTCTGTGTTAAGCTGGGGATGTAAGGGGACGCATGGGGACGTACCTGTGGTTTCCATTTCATCATCTATTCCCTCTGAGATTCCTGAATTCTTGACTGAATATCGTGACGTTTTTGAAGAACCTAAGCTTGGTTCATTACCTCCGCACCGGGAGTGCGATTGTGCCATAGATTTGATTCCGGGTAGTAAATACCCTAAGGGTCGTTTATTTAATCTGTCTGTGCCTGAACATGCTGCTATGCGAGAATATATAAAGGAGTCCTTGGAAAAGGGACATATTCGTCCTTCGTCATCTCCCTTAGGAGCCGGTTTTTTCTTTGTGGCTAAGAAAGATGGCTCTTTGAGGCCGTGTATTGATTATCGGCTTTTGAATAAAATCACGGTTAAATATCAATATCCGTTGCCACTGCTGACTGATTTGTTTGCTCGCATAAAGGGGGCCAAGTGGTTCTCTAAGATAGATCTCCGTGGGGCGTATAATTTGGTGCGAATTAAGCAAGGGGATGAGTGGAAAACCGCATTTAATACGCCCGAGGGCCACTTTGAGTATTTGGTGATGCCTTTTGGTCTTTCAAATGCCCCTTCAGTCTTTCAGTCCTTTATGCATGACATTTTCCGTGATTATTTGGATAAATTTATGATTGTGTATCTGGATGATATTTTGATTTTTTCGGATGACTGGGACTCTCATGTCCAGCAGGTTAGGAGGGTTTTTCAGGTTTTGCGGTCTAATTCCTTGTGTGTGAAGGGTTCTAAGTGCGTTTTTGGGGTTCAAAAGATTTCCTTTTTGGGATATATTTTTTCCCCCTCTTCCATCGAGATGGATCCTGTCAAGGTTCAGGCTATTTGTGATTGGACGCAACCCTCTTCTCTTAAGAGTCTTCAGAAATTTTTGGGCTTTGCTAACTTTTATCGTCGATTTATTGCTGGTTTTTCTGATGTTCATGCCTCCGATCTGGTCCGTGCCTTTCATAGGGCTCATCCTGATCGCCCTGGTGGTTCTGGTGAGGGTTCGGTGCCCCCTCCTTGAGGGGGGGGTACTGTTGTGAAATTGGATTTTGGGCTCCCCCGGTGGCCACTGGTGGAATTGAACTGGTGTGCATCATCCCCTCTGTTCACCTGTTTCCATCAGGATGTGGGAGTCGCTATTTAGCCTTGCTCCTCTGTCACTTCCATGCCGGTCAACATTGTAATCAGAAGCCTTTCTGTGCATGTTCCTGCTGCTAGACAACTTCCAGCTAAGTTGGACTTTAGTCCTCGTTTGTTTTTGCATTTTGTTCCAGTTCACAGCTGTAGTTTCGTTTCTGTGTCTGGAAAGCTCTTGTGATCTGAAATTGCCACTCTGATGTTATGAGTTAATACTAGAGTCTTAAAGTAATTTCAGGATGGTGTTTTGATAGGGTTTTCAGCTGACCATGAAAGTGCCCTTTCTGTCTTCCTGCTATTTAGTAAGCGGACCTCAATTTTGCTAAACCTATTTTCATACTACGTTTGTCATTTCATCTAAAATCACCGCCAATATATGTGGGGGCCTCTGTCTGCCTTTCGGGGAAATTTCTCTAGAGGTGAGCCAGGACTATATTTTCCTCTGCCAGGATTAGTTAGTCCTCCGGCCGGCGCTGGGCGTCTAGGGATAAAACGCAGGCAACGCTACCCGGCTACTGTTAGTTGTGCGGCAGGTTTAGTTCATGGTCAGTTTAGTTTCCATCCTTCCAAGAGCTAGTTCTTATGTTTGCTGGGCTATGTTCTCTTGCCATTGAGAACCATAACAGGGAACCCTCGCTTGGCACGGGATTAACGCACTCAGGCACGGTTTTCTATCAAAAACACAGTCTCTTAGGTTTATTTCACACAACATAAACCACATCCACAGGAATTTAGTAACAGCTCGAACAGTATCTGGACATATTCAACTTTACCACAGTTCGTCTCTGACCCCAGTCAGCATTACACACGGTTTTCAGACCGTTACCCGTTGGCAACCTTCACGGGTTCCTGGACACCTCTTGGCCTCAGAGGTGCCCCATACACAATGTCTCTCTCTCTCTTTCACTCTGACCCCGGTCAGTACAACACGGTTCCTTCCCGTTACCTGTGGGTGCCGCACAGGTTCTCGGATACCTCTCTTCATTAGAGGCATCCTGCAGGCATTCACACTATGTCTTTCCTTTTCTCTGCCCCCGGTCAGTACAACTCGAATCTCCATTCGTTACCTGCCATTGCCGCACAGGTTCTCAGATACCTCTCTTCACCAGAGGCATCCTTCCGACATTCTCACTCTGACCACGGTCAGTACAACACGGATCTCCATCCGTTCCACAGTCTGGTCTGTGCGAGTTCCAGAGCCCCCGCCATGTGCTCTTCAGGGAGCCGACACTCCCAACACATGGGGCTCTCTCCGGGACCTTCCAGCACAGACCACTCAGATCAACACTCAGAGCCCATGTGACCAAACCTCAGTCACATTATATGCTACTAACCACTCCCCTAGATGGGAGTGTGTTTGGCTAGTCTGACCCTCCCATCTCTCAGAACTAGCGCTGCCAGCCTCCCTAGCTAAACAACACCATTCACATGTAGGACTACAGGTCCCAGAACATCCTTGCTTCAGGCTGACAGTGCAGAGTGTCTCCCTCTGCAACACACACACACCGGCCATTCACCATAATGCCAGACTTTGACTCATCACCACACTTATATCTGCGATTATCATGCATTCCTATGGCCTCCATATGCCTCTATGCACACTCTGGGAAGCCCATACAGCACCCCCTACCTGTATCACAGGTCACTATACTACAAGGGTTAACAATATATTGGGATTGCTGGATTTTATCTCTCTTTTTATACACCCTAAAATCTTGTTTGCTTTTGTGGCTGCTGCTTGACATAGAGTACTACTGCTCAGTTTACTTGTAAGCAGAATACCCAAGTCCTTCTCCTGTTCTGCAGTTCCAAGTATGGTGCCATTTAATGTATTTGCAGCTATAGGATCACTCCATCCTAGATGCATTAATCTACATTTATCTACATTAAACCTAATTTGACAAGTGTTTGCCCATTCAGACATCTTATTCAGATCGTTTTGCAAAATTGTACTGTCAAGGTCAGATTTTAGTATCCTATATAGTTTGGTGTCGTCAGCAAAGACTGACACTTTTTTCTCAATCCAATCCAAAAGGTCCTTAATAAAGAGGTTATAAAGAATCGGTCCTAGCACAGATCCCTGTGTTACACCACTGCTGACTATATCCCATTTAGAGAACGTACAATTTATGACAACTCTTTGTTTCCTGTCATTTAGCTAATTCCTTACCCATCTGCAATATAGTTTCCCCCAGTCCTTGCCTCAGTAGCTTCAGTATAGGGGCTCCTTCTCACTTGCGTGAAATATGGCCGAGTCTCGCAGGTTAAAAGCAGGCTCTGCCGTCGGCACTCCAGAGCGGAGCGTGCGGCCGCATGGCAATACATGGAGCTACACGCTCCTCTCCCAAGTGTCGGCAGCAGAGCTGGGTGTTACTATGCGAGACTCGGCAGTATTTCACGCAAGTGAGAAGGAGCCCTAAGGCTGTTATGTGGTACAGTATCAAATACCTTTGCAAAGTCCAGATAAATCACATCAGCTGAATTACCAACATCCAGATTCGTACTTACCTCTTCATAGAATCCCAACATGATAGTTAGACAAGATTTATTCTTCATGAATCCGTGCAGGTTGTCAGTTATTATATTATTCTCTACAATATATTACTGCAGGTCATCTCTTATAATGCCCTCAAAAATTTTGTACACTACTGATGTCAGGCTTACCACTGGATGGTACATGCCTGGCTCCACCTTCTTAGGCCGGGGTCACACTAGAGGGGAATACGGATGAGCGAGAGGCGCAAAAACAACGCATTGCACACGGACCAATGTTTCTCTATGGTGCAGCTCCCATCAGCCATATATTTCTCGGCCGTATTTTACGGGCCGAGAAAAATCGCAGCATGCTGCACTTGTCAGCGTATTGCGCAAAAAATCTGCGAATTAAAGTCTATGGGGGCGAGAAAAATACGGATTACACACGAACCATGCGTGTGACTTGCAAGAAATACGCACCGGTGTTCTATAGAAAGGCCGGTAATTCAGTGCGGTGTACAGTAAAATCACACTGACAGGTTAGAATGGAATAGATAGAATAAATGTGTACACATAGAATAGATATATACACACACACACACACATATATATATATATATATATATATATATATATATATATATATATATATATACACTGTGTTACAGAGCTGGATAGCTTAAAAGCCGGTAATGCAATTGCCAGCTTTTTCTATCTCCTTATCAAACCCAACAGGATATGAGACATGGTTTACCTACAGTAAACCATTTCATATCTGTTATATTTTTACATATTCCTCACTAATAATGTTAGAAGTGTCGGTGTGTAATATTTGTGAGCTCTAGGTGTTAAAATAAAGGCTAAAAACATCTGCCCCCAACCACCCCAGAAAAGGCACATCTGTAAGATGCTCCTATTCTGGCACTTAGCCTCTCTCTTCCCACTCCCGAGTAGCGGTGGGATATGGGGTAATAAGGGGTTAATGTCACCTTGCTAATGTAAGGTGACATTAAGCCAGGTTAATAATGGAGAGCTGTCAATAAGACATCTCTCCATTATTAATCCAATAGTAATAAAGGGTTAAATAAACACACACACATTATGAATAAAGTATTTTAATGAAATAAATAAACACATTGGTTTTAATATCTTTATTGTACTCTCAGGCGCCGATTCCAGGAGCAGGACCAAGAAAATGGCGGCGGAAATGAATCAGGTAGCGTCTTCACAGGATCCCACCCTCATTACGATGTGGCACTTCATGCCACAGCGATTTCTTACTTTTAGGCCCCCTGACTCCGGCCAATGAATGTCTCCCTTCTCCCGCAATCGGCGCATGCGCAGTCCGCGCTTTCCGGCGCCATTTTGTGGGAAACCTCAGTGTGTCTTCAAGAAAATGGCGGCCCGCACTCAGCACAGCCGCCCACACTCAGCACAGCCGCCCGCACTCAGCACAGCCACCCGCACTCACCACCGCCACGCACAGCCGCCCGCACTCACCACCGCCACGCACAGCCGCCCGCACTCAGCACAGCCGCTCACACTCAGCACAGCCGCTCGCACTCAGCACAGCCGCCCGCACTCAGCACAGCTGCCTGCACTCACCACCGCCATGCACAGCCTCCCGCACTCACCACCGCCACGCACAGCCGCCCGCACTCACCACCGCCACGCACAGCCGCCCGCACTCACCACCGCCACGCACAGCCGCCCGCACTTGGCACAGCCGCCCGCACTCACCACCGCCACGCACAGCCACCCGCACTCACCACCGCCACGCACAGCCGCCCGCACTCACCACCGCCACGCACAGCCGCCCGCACTCAGCACAGCCGCCCGCACTTACCACCGCCACGCACAGCCACCCGCACTCACCACCGCCACGCACAGCCGCCCGCACTCAGCACAGCCACCCGCACTCACCACCGCCACGCACAGCCGCCCGCACTCACCACCGCCACGCACAGCCGCCCGCACTCAGCACAGCCACCCGCACTCACCACCGCCACGCACAGCCGCCCGCACTCACCACCACCACGCACAGCCGCCCGCACTCACCAGCGCCACGCACAGCCTCCCACACTCACCACCGCCACGCACAGCCGCCCGCACTCAGCACAGCTGCCCGCACTCAGCACAGCCGCCCGCACTCAGCACAGCCACGCACAGCCACCCGCACTCAGCACAGCCGCCCGCACTCAGCACAGCCGCACTCGGGCAGTAGAGCCGGAGAGAGAAAGATGGTAGCAACATATGGCAGAATGGAAACAGGAACAGGCACTATGGGTGCAGCACATTACAACAGAATGGGGGCACAGGATGGGAGCAGCACATGACAGAATGGGGGCAAAGGATGCGAGCAGCACATGACAGAATGATTGTGCACGATGGAAGCAGCACATGACAGGATGGGGGTGCAGGATGGGAGCACATGGCAGGATGGGGCGCAGGATGGGAGCAGCACATGACAGAATGGGGGCACAGGATGGGAGCATCACATGACAGAATGGGGGCACAGGATGGGAGCAGCACATGACAGAATGGGGGCACACACATGACAGGATGGGGGTGTAGGATGGAGCAGCATATGACAGGATGGGGGCGCAGGATGGAGCAGCACATGACAGGATGGAGGCCATATACCAATATAAATGCTCGCCACCCGGGCGTAGAACGGGTTCAATAGCTAGTATATATATATATATACTAGATGTTTCCAGCCAGCTAACGCTCGGCATGCTCATTGCTATCTAATTAAGGCTGCTGGTGATTAAACTAAAGTAAATAATGAAAACTTTCAATAGCGCTTATGCAGGTGGTAAATTAACTTAAAATGAAGTTAATAACAATAGTGTGGTGATGTGTTGGGGGCAGGATTGTGTGTGGTAATGGGGTGGGGGGCGGGATTATGTGTGGTGATATGTTGGGGGCGGGATTATGCGTGATGTGGTGGGGGGCGGGATTATGTGTGTGTTAAATATTAATTATTAATTGAATTATTCTTATTCAATCCTGTACTGAGCACATTGCTTCTTGCTGACATTACAAAGGGCTATTTCTGTGCATGAAGCTCAGAGTATAAGTCAACTCCATATAAAGGGCAACATGTGGTCTGTGGGACACATATATAAACGTCTCTTAGGAGGGTGTGGGGGCTTTTGTCACGTGGGGGCGGTCACCTCCTGCCTTCACCATCATTCTCCATGGACATCAGACAAGTCACATAAGGAAGGAACAGCTGGTAGCGGTAGCCATGATGACCTTCAGATTTCACACAAACAGATGACTTTTACCATTCAGAACTTTGGGAAAGATGAGTAACAAGCGCTGATATTTACACATGGACAATCTGTTCATAACTATTTCATCTATTTTATGTTTCACTGCAATGTGGTTTTTCTGTGGACAATTCAATAAACCACTACCTTTTTTATGAAAATATCATGACATTTTTCTTTAAGAGTAATGCACCTGGTGAATAGTCTTGATTAAATAAATGTGCTAAAATAAGCATATTTATCATTGGCCAAGCCAGCCAGTTTTGATTTTTTGTGCTATTTTTGCGTGAATTTCCTACATCTTGCACACGGGGGAAGAAAGAAGAGCTTCACTAGGTATTGTGCAAGTTTTCAGGAATTTCACTTCAAAACTTCAAGTCACAAAGATCTCACAAGAACCTACGAGTAACGGAGACTTTAACAGGTGTCAGACGGATCGACAAGGACTAGCATTGGAAGTGCTGAAAATAGACGTGCTGAAGACCAGAGCCCAGCATTGCCCAGCAAAGGAACTACAAGCTGAGACAAGGTAAGAAAAATGGATTTAATTAATTCATATGCTAAATCAAGTCAGATAGAATTTGTAAGTTTGTACACATCTAGCTTAGAAATATTTTGGCTTAGCTTATTTGCAGAATGCAAGATAGCAAATCTAAAGTTAGATTCTAAGCTAATATCTAGGAAAAAAGAAAAAGAGCAACTGAAAAATATATTACATATGGTTTATATATTTAACAAGTTTGTTAAAGTCCAAAAAAGACTGTGTAGAAAGAATTTCTAAGGAAATGGAAATTAATGATGTTCCCAAGATTGACTGTAATGTGGAGAATAAGCAAGATGTGATGCACGTGTCATTAATGGCCATTCAAGGTGACTTTATGTCACATGATGAAAAACAAGATGGAGGACACGTAGGAGACATGACAACTGACAAAGATGATGTACAAGGAACAGATGAAGAAGGGCTACTAAAAATAAAAGACGACTCAGAAGCCCAACTCCAAACTAAATCTAGGAAAATCTTGTTAAAATTATGCAAAATCATTCCTGCATATGATGACAAAATCCATGTGTGCAGAAATTCAGAGATATTTGAGAGTTTTGCTGATAAGTTTGATATGACTAATGAAGGGAAAAATCAGTTGTTTAAAATGTGGCTTCCAGTAACTTTTTCCAGAAGGTTCTCATTAAAAAATGCTGAATGATGAGTTCCATGAAGAAATGACTGATATAGTAAGATTAAAAATTTTGATATTTTGTGGATTAAAAGAAAATTATCCAGATCTTGATATTCTTCTAAAATTGAAGATTGGCCGGAAAGAATGTACTTTTACATTCATGTCCATATTTGAAAGGTTGTACAAAATTGTCATTCCAAATTGTAATTAACAATCAATGAGAAATTGTTTTGTAAACAAATTTCGATTCCTAGATCCTGCATCTCGTGTTATTGCGTCACAAAAAGATTCTTTATTTGAATGTGTGCAATCCCTTGATTTTTCTAGAAAACATGAGAATCTTGAAAGGAAATCGAATTATACTAAAACAGATATAATTAAATCCTATCAGAAGCCAAAATCAAAATCTCCAAAATTGACCCAAAATCAAATCTAAGAAGTACAAAGAAAATTACATATTTGCTACAAACCCTATGAGTTCATTAAAGAAGTTGCTCTGAATGGGTTAAAAGTTGACGGGCCAGATCTCTCTGTAAAGATGGCGGAAATTGACAGACAGAAACAGGTGAGTATAGGGGGTGAACTGAACACTTCATTATCACAGCTCATAAGTCTAAAGATGGCAATTTTGAATAGAGGTTTTCAACAGATTATCGACAGAGAGATACATTTTGGTTTAGGAATTGGCTAAAAATGTAATTATATTATATGATGTGTAAATGAGTTATACAATGTATTATTTATTAATATGTAATTATTTTATACAATATAATTCTGCAGTTATAGTTATATATATATATATATTAATATAGTATACAGTAATTACTGTAGCATATTTGTATAAGTAAAGATTATATTAACTGTATTTTTATATGTATAGTGAAATAATTAAAATTTAATCCAGTAATAATAATTAGAATTACATTAAATACATATATTAAATATATACATATGTATAACATATTTAAATAATTTTGTTTCTGAATAAATATGAAATTAATCTTATCTTTTATTTTTCCCTTAGAATTTTCATTTCAAAGCAGGAATTGAACAAAAAAAACCTCTTACATTTATGTCTTTATTTACACAGAAAGTTATAATAACTGCATGATTTTATATATTTAATATTTAAAGAAAATAATACATACCTAACAATCTAAAATTTGTGTACTGTAATTTTTGTTCTGTAACATAATCTAAAACTTGGTTTTTTTTCCTTCACTGCATGGCATGACATGTCACACCCCTGTTTTAATTTAGAACTGGAAGAAGAAGCTTTAGAATGGATTCAGTTGCAGGCCTTGTACCAGATATAGCTGTAGAACAAAATGCTAGGGCATGTGTATTTAGGGAATAGTCAAAGAAATATTAGAATATTACATTTAATAGTTTACAATGCGCATTGATAATTAGGATACAATATTTTGGGTTAATATACATCTATTCTTATTCTTTGTATGTGAGATATGTAGTTTCAACTTCTATGTGTGTCACAGTCTGAGTGACAGATGACAGATGAGTGTATGAGCAGCTGCTAAGAGTGAAGTTAATGTAAGAGTGACTATAGCGTGGAATGTACAGTATGAAAGAGGCCTCATGATTTATGGTATGTTGAAAAAAAAGAAAAAACCTTGTGTTTATGGGAAATAAGATTCAGTTAAATTATTAGAATATTAAGATATATTTAAATATTATTTACTCAGCATATATTTCTATATTTCTTTAGTAATTATTATTTCTTGATTTAGTTAATAGTGAATAAGTGCAATCACACATCAATATGGTTTATCAAGAAAATCTACATTTAGAACATTTTTCCAAATGATAATTTTATGATATTCAGTGTTTTTTTTAATTAAATAGATGGGCACACATCTTCAAACAAATATATGGCACAAGCTGATATGACAGTTATAAAAATAATTATTTTAAATTTTGGTTTTTACAAATTATTTTTTTCATAAAATAATATTTTTTGGGTATTAAGGGGGAAATGTGTTTTTGATCCAGATTACATCATCACATTTCATCAATACCTCTTCTTCACACATTTTAATAAATAAAAATATTAATAAGGTATTATTGGGTATAATAACATTAAGTATTATAAAAGTAATTTTTTTTCTCTAATGAAGGATATTATATGCAAAGCTGCATAATTTCAATATTTTGGTAATCCAAGGTTATGACAACATCTAGATAATGGAAATATTAAAGGAAATGTGTTATTGAGACATAACCTCTGCATTTATCATCAACATATAAGGCCTTATTTTTATTTTTATTCTCATTTTTATTTTTCATTTTTCATTTTTTCTTCAATTTCTATTTTTATTCTCATTTTTATTTTTCATTTTTTATTTTTCTTCAATTTTTCTTCTTAATTTTTATATTTTATCTCAGAAAAAAATCAATATTTAATAAAGTAATGTCTAATACAAGGATATTGCTTTATCAAATATAGTGATCATATGGTTTCATTATATAAGAAATGTTTCAATTCTGAGTTAAATACAACAATTCTTTCACTTATTCATTCATTTATTCATATATATTATTATTTTGGTTCATGGCTACACATTCTTACATATTATTGGTCTAATAAATATAGTTTATTAATAACGTTTTAGTAATAAAATATTTGTTACATAATAAGACTCACTGACATCTATGGGTTCAAAAAGAAATTACACCTATGACATAAAAATGTCCTATCACATGAAGAATATGGTTAATAATGTATTATATATCACTTTTTATTATTTTATTTTTTCCAAATATGAATTCCATATTAATATTCTGATAATAATTATATGGATATTATTGATTGCTATGGTAAGCTATGATATTATAAGTTAGGAAAATTACCAGATTTGGTATAGAATAGGGAATGAAGACTTCAATCAAGATACTGAAATTACGTTAATAAAGATTTTTCAAATTTTTTAATTCAATCGATTCTTAAAAGTTGCAAGAAGAAAAGCCGTTATCCAGAAGTTCCACAAGGTAACAATGCTATGATTTCTGAATAATAATAGACTGTGTCAAATACAATTCATGTCACCACTCACAACTACAGCATCCATCACTGACAACTATGAGTACAGTATCTAAACTGCCAACCACGGAGAGGACGATGATCTTATTATGCTAAGATGAACTGTGTTATTATTTTTTATCATGTTCCAGTGGTTTCCTATCACCTATAAGACTTCCATGAAAGCTGGTGAACAATCAGGTAATTGTCAGGACGCTACAACCCTGTGTCCTGTGCACTAAGGACTGGTTATGGTGCTATGATTAGCAGGGAAGAGTCAATGTAACCCTTGCTGTCCTGACCAAAGATTTCACACCTGTTCCAAGATCAGTGCGGATGATATGGAAGGATTCCAGATGATTTCCAAGGCGAGCCAATGTAAGTCCAGGTCTCTAAAGGTGACACTGCACAGATATTAAAGCTACATTTCAGCTGTTTTCTTATCAACATTTGAATTTATGGACTTTGATTGACACATGACACACGGTTTCTACAATATCTACATGCTATCATCTATTTCAAAAGAATTATAATAAAGATTGTTTTAAAAGAACCAAGAAGAAGACATCAAGATGAAGACCAGATGACATCAGATGATGATCAGACCAGAGATGCTTCAATTATGTATAGGGAAGTATAATTATATATATTATATAAATATTAGTCACGGCTTACCATAACATGAATTTACATAACATTTTATTATTAAGTATGTATAACAATATTATTATTTATATTATTATGAACATTAAATTATTTCGCCAAAGAAAAAGAAAAGAAGAAAGAAGATCTTATTAATATATTTTATTTGAGGGTTCCAATCAATAAATGTCAGTCACCCTCAAAAGGGGGAATTGTTAAATATTAATTATTATTTGAATTATTCTTATTCAATCCTGTACTGAGCACATTGCTTCTTGCTGACATTACAAAGGGCTATTTCTGTGCATGAAGCTCAGAGTATAAGTCAACTCCATATAAAGGGCAACACGTGGTCTGTGGGACACATATAAAAACGTCTCTTAGGAGGGTGTGGGGTCTTTTGTACGTGGGGGCGGTCACCTCCTGCCTTCACCATCATTCTCCATGGACATCAGACAAGTCACATAAGGAAGGAACAGCTGGTAGCGGTAGCCATGATGACCTTCAGATTTCACACAAACAGATGGCTTTTACCATTCAGAACTTTGGGAAAAATGAGTAACAAGTACTGATATTTACACATGGACAATCTGTTTGTAACTATTTCATCTATTTTTATGTTTCACTGCAATGTGATTTTTCTGTGGACAATTCAATAAACCACTACCTTTTTTATGAAAATATCATGACATTTTTCTTTAAGAGTAATGCACCTGGTGAATAGTCTTGATTAATAATAATAATAATAATAATCTTTATTTTTATATAGCGCTAACATATTCTGCAGCGCTTTACAGGTTGCACACATTATCGTCGCTGTCCCCGTTGGGGCTCACAATCTAAATTCCGTATCAGTATGTCTTTGGAATGTGGGAGGAAACCGGAGTACCTGGAGGAAACCCACGCAAGCACAGAGAGAACATACAAACTCTTTGCAGATGTTGTCCTTAGTGGGGCTTGAACCCTGGACTCCAGCGCTGCAAGGCTGCTGTGCTATCCACTGCGCCACTGTGCTGCCCATTGTGCTGATTAAATAAATGTGCGAAAATAAGAATATTTTACAGTGTGGTAATGGGGTGGGGGGCGGGATTATGTTTGATGATGTGTTGGGGGCAGGATTATGTGTGGTGGGGGTGGGATTATGTGTGGTGATGTGTTGGGGGCCCCATTATATGTGGTAATTCTTATGTGTGGTAATGTGGTGGGGGGTGCAATTATGTGTAGTAATGTGGTGGGGGGGCGGGATTATGTGTGGTGATGTGGTGGGGGGCAGGATTGTGTGGTGATGTGGTGGGGGGGTGAGATTATGTGTCGTGATGTGGTGGGGGGCAGGATTATGTGTGGTTATGGGGTGGGGGACGGGATTATGTGTGGTGGGGGACGGGATTATGTGTGGTGATGGGTGGGGGGGCAGGATTATGTGTGGTGATGGGGTGGGGGGTGGGATTATGTGTGGTGATGGGGTGGGGGGCGGGATTATGTGTGGTGATGTGTTGGGGGCGGGATTATGTATGGTGATGTGTTGAGGTGGGATTATGTGTGGTAATGTGGTGGGCGGGATTATGTGTGGTGATGTGGTGGGCGGGCGATATCATGTGTGGTAAAGTGGTGGGGGGCCTGGATTATGTGTGGTGATGTGGTGGGGGGTGGGATTATGTGTGGTAATGTGGTGGTGGGGCTGGATTATGTGTGGTAATGTGGTGGGGGCGGAATTATCTGAAGTAATGTGGTGGAGGGGCGGGATTATGTGTGGCAATGTGGTGGGGGCGGGATTATATGTGGTAATGTGGTGAGGGGCAAGATTATGTGTGGTAATGTGGTGGGGGTGGGATTATCTGTGGTAATGTGGTGGGGGGTGGGATTATGAGTGGTAATGTGCTGGGGGGCAGGATTATGTGTAGTGATGTGGTGGGGGGCGGGATTATGTGTGGTGATGTGGTGGGGGCGGGTGTTATGACCTGGTGGTTAGGAGCACCCGAAGTGACCTGATGGTTAAAATAGAAAACCTGGGACAAGCTCTGAGGAAGTGGTAACTCTACTGACCGCAATCCCTAATCCTATCACACACACTAGAAATAGCCATGGAGCGTACCTAACTCTCCCTAGACGCCTCTTCACAGTCTAAGAGCTAACTACCCCTAAAGATAGAAATAGTAGCCTACCTTGCCTCAGAGAAATTCCCCAAAGTAAAGGTAGCCCCCCACAAATATTAACTGTGAGTTAAGAGGGAAGTGACAAACATAGGAATGAAACAAATTTTAGCAAAGGAGGCCGAATCTTCTCTAGAAAGACAGAGGATAGGAAAGGGAACTATGTGGTCAGTATAAAAAACTACAAAAACCACGCAGTGTGCAAAAAGACCTCCACACCGACTCACGGTGTTGAGGTGCAGCTCTGCACCCCCAGAGCTTCCAGCTAGCAAGGAAATATCATAATAGCAGGCTGGACTGAAACATAGCATGTACTGAAAAATATATACAAAAACCAATAAACAGCAAATGACTAGCAAGGACTTAGCTTCTGCTGGAGTAGTCAGGTCATCTGAGAATTCCAAGAGAGATCTGAACCAGTACTGAGACATTGGCAGCTGGCATGAACTAACGACCTGGGCAGAGTTAAATAGGGAAGCGAGCAGAAGCAATAAACGAGGGCAGCTGAGAAAGCCAACCTCAAAGATCAGCAGTTCCACTCAAAGCCACCAGAGGGTGTCCAAGGACAGAACTCACCAAAGTACCATTCACGACCACAGGAGGGAGCCCGAGAACGGAATTCACAACAGTACCCCCCCTTGAGGAGGGGTCACCGAACCCTCACCAGAGCCCCCAGGCCGATCAGGATGAGCAAAATGAAAGGCATGAACCAAATCGGCAGCATGGACATCGGAGGCAACAACCCAGGAATTATCCTCCTGACCATAGCCCTTCCATTTAACCAGGTACTGAAGCTTCCGTCTCGAAATACGAGAATCATCTTCTCCACCACATACTCCAACTCCCCCTCAACCAACACCGGAGCAGGAGGATCAACGGAAGGAACCATAGGTGCCACATACCTCCGCAACAACGACCTATGGAACACATTATGGATGGCAAAAGAAGCAGGAAGGACCAAACGAAACGACACAGGATTGATAATTTCAGAAATCTTATAAGGACCAATGAAACGAGGCTTGAACTTAGGAGAAGAAACCTTCACAGGAACATAACGAGAAGACAACCAAACCAAATCCCCAACATGAAGTCGGGGACCAACACAGCGACGGCGGTTAGCAAAACGTTGTGCCCTCTCCTGAGACAACGTCAAATTGTCCACCACGTGAGTCCAATTTTGTTGCAACCTGTCCACCACAGAATCCACACCAGGACAGTCAGAAGACTCAACCTGCCCTGAAGAAAAACGAGGATGAAAACCAGAATTACAAAAAAAAGGCGAAACCAAAGTAGCAGAACTAGCCCGATTATTAAGGGCGAACTCGGCCAATGGCAAGAAGGTCACCCAATCATCCTGATCAGCAGAAACAAAGCATCTCAGATAGGTTTCCAAGGTCTGATTGGTTCGTTCGGTTTGGCCATTTGTCTGAGGATGGAACGCTGAAGAAAAAGACAAATAAATGCCCGTCTTAGCACAAAAGGACCGCCAAAACCTAGAAACAAATTGGGAACCTCTGTCCGACACAATGTTCTCCGGAATGCCATGCAAAAGAACCACATGCTGAAAAAATAATGGAACCAAATCAGAGGAGGAAGGCAATTTAGGCAAGGATACCAAATGGACCATCTTAGAAAACCGATCACAAACCACCCAGATGACAGACATCCTTTGAGAGACAGGAAGATCAGAAATAAAATCCATGGAAATATGTGTCCAGGGCCTCTTCGGGACAGGCAAAGGCAAAAGCAACCCACTGGCACGAGAACAGCAAGGTTTGGCCCGAGCACAAGTCCCACAGGACTGCACAAAAGAACGCACATCCCGTGACAAGGAAGGCCACCAAAAGGACCTGGCAACCAAATCTCTGGTACCAAAAATCCCAGGATGACCAGCCAACACTGAACAATGAACCTCAGAAATAACCCTACTAGTCCATCTATCAGGGACAAACAGTTTCTCCACTGGGCAGCGGTCAGGTCTATCAGCCTGAAACTCCTGCAGCACCCGCCACAAATCAGGGGAGATGGCAGACAGAATCACCCCCTCTTTAAGAATACCAGCCGGCTCAGGAACTCCCGGAGAATCAGGCAAAAAACTCCTAGAAAGGGCATCAGCCTTCACATTCTTAGATCCCGGAAGGTATGAGACCACAAAATCGAAACGGAAGAAAAACAGTGACCATCGAGCCTGTCTAGGGTTCAACCGCTTGGCGGACTCGAGGTAAGTCAGATTCTTGTGATCAGTCAGGACCACCACGCGATGTTTGGCTTCCTCAAGCCAATGTCGCCACTCCTCAAATGCCCACTTCATAGCCAACAACTCCCGATTGCCGACATCATAATTACGCTCGGCAGGCGAAAACTTTCTAGAAAAGAAAGCACACGGCTTTATCAAGGAGCCATCAGAATTTCTCTGAGACAAAACAGCCCCTGCCCCAATCTCAGAAGCATCAACCTCGACCTGAAAAGGGAGCAAAACATCTGGCTGACGCAACACAGGGGCCGAAATAAAACGACGTTTAAGCTCCTGAAAGGCCTCAACGGCCGCAGGGGACCAATTCACCACATCAGCGCCTTTCTTCATCAAATCAGTCAAAGGTTTAACCACACTAGAAAAATTAGCGATGAAGCGACGGTAAAAATTAGCAAAGCCCAGGAACTTCTGAAGACTCTTCACAGATGTAGGTTGAGTCCAATCATAAATGGCCTGAACTTTGACAGGATCCATCTCGATAGTAGAAGGGGAAAAAATGAAGCCCAAAAAGGAAACCTTCTGAACTCCAAAGAGGCATTTAGAGCCCTTCACAAACAACGCATTAGCACGAAGGACCTGGAACACCATCCTGACCTGCCTTACATGAGACTCCCAATCATCCGAAAAGACCAAAATATCATCCAAATATACGATCATGAACCTATCCAGATACTTCCGGAAGATGTCGTGCATAAAGGACTGAAACACATATGGAGCATTAGAAAGCCCGAATGGCATCACCAGGTACTCAAAATGGCCCTCGGGCGTATTAAATGCTGTTTTCCATTCATCGCTCTGTTTAATACGCACAAGATTATACGCCCCTCGAAGGTCAATCTTGGTAAACCAACTAGCCCCCTTAATCCGAGCAAACAAATCAGACAACAGAGGCAAAGGGTACTGAAATTTGACTGTGATTTTATTGAGAAGGCGGTAATCTATACAGGGTCTCAGAGAGCCATCCTTCTTGGCCACAAAAAAGAACCCTGCTCCCAACGGCGACGAAGACGGGCGAATATGCCCTTTCTCCAAGGACTCCTTTACATAACTCCACATAGCGGCATGTTCTGGCACAGATAAATTGAACAGTCGGCCCTTAGGGAACTTACTACCAGGAATCAAATTAATAGCGCAATCACAGTCCCTATGAGGAGGTAGGGCACTGGACTTGGGCTCATCAAATACATCCTGGAAATCCGACAAAAACTCAGGGACTTCAGAAGGAGTGGAAGAAGAAATTAACATCAAAGGAACATCACCATGTATCCCTTGACAACCCCAACTAGACACAGACATTGATTTCCAATCCAGTACTAGATTATGAACCTGTAACCATGGCAAACCCAACACGACAACATCATGCAAATTATGCAACACCAAAAAGCGGATATTTTCCTGATGTGCGGGAGCCATGTACATGGTCAGCTGAGTCCAGTACTGAGGTTTATTTTTGGCCAATGGCGTAGCATCAATCCCCCTTAAGGGAATAGGACTCTGCAAAGGCTCCAAGGAAAATCCACAGCGCCTGGCAAACTCCAAGTCCATCAAGTTCAGGGCAGCGCCTGAATCCACAAATGCCATAACAGAGTAGGACGGCAGTGAGCAAATCAGAGTAACAGATAAGAGAAATTTAGGCTGTAAAGTACTAATGGTGACAGACCTAGCGAACCTCTTAGTGCGCATAGGACAATCAGAGATAGCATGAGAGGAGTCACCACAGTAAAAACACAGCCCATTCTGACATCTGTGTTCTTGCCGTTCAGCTCTGGTCAAAGTCCTATCACCTTGCATAGGCTCAGGCCTCCGCTCAGAGGACACCGCCAAATGGTGCACAACTTTGCGCTCGCGCAAACGCCGATCAATCTGAATGGCCAAAGACATTGACTCATTCAGACCAGCAGGCGTGGGGAACCCCACCATAACATCCTTAAGGGCTTCAGAAAGACCCTTTCTGAAAATTGCTGCCAGGGCACACTCATTCCATTGAGTAAGCACAGACCACTTTCTAAACTTCTGGCAATATACTTCTGCCTCATCCTGACCCTGACATAGAGTCAGCAAGATCTTTTCTGCCTGATCCACAGAATTAGGTTCGTCATAAAGCAATCCAAGCGCTAGAAAAAATGCATCCACATTAAGCAATGCAGGATTTCCTGGCTCAAGGGAGAATGCCCAGTCTTGCGGGTCACCACGCAACAAAGAAATAATAATCTTTACTTGCTGAATGGGATCACCAGAGGAGCGGGGTTTCAGAGCAAGAAACAGTCTGCAATTATTTTTTAAATTCAACAACTTAGATCTATCCCCAGAAAGCAAATCAGGAATTGGAATTCTAGGCTCTAACATCGGATTCTGAACTACATAATCTTGAATACTCTGTACCCTAGCAGTGAGTTGATCCACACAAGAGGACAAACCTTGAATATCCATATCTACACCTGAGTCCTGAACCACCTAGAGGTTAAGGGGAAAAGAAAGACAAAACAAGCTGCAAAGAAAAAAAAATTGACTCAGAACTTCTCTTATCCCTCTTTTGAGATGCATCAACACTTTGTTGGCCAGCTGTACTGTTATGACCTGGTGGTTAGGAGCACCCGAAGTGACCTGATGGTTAAAATAGAAAACCTGGGACAAGCTCTGAGGAAGTGGTAACTCTACTGACCGCAATCCCTAATCCTATCACACACTAGAAATAGCCGTGGAGCGTACCTAACTCTCCCTAGACGCCTCTTCACAGCCTAAGAGCTAACTACCCCTAAAGATAGAAATAGTAGCCTACCTTGCCTCAGAGAAATTCCCCAAAGTAAAGGTAGCCCCCCCCAAATATTAACTGTGAGTTAAGAGGGAAGTGACAAACACAGGAATGAAACAGATTTTAGCAAAGGAGGCCGAATCTTCTCTAGAAAGACAGAGGATAGGAAAGGGAACTATGCGGTCAGTATAAAAAACTACAAAAACCACACAGAGTGTGCAAAAAGACCTCCACACCGACTCACGGTGTGGAGGAGCAGCTCTGCACCCCCAGAGGTTCCAGCTAGCAAGGAAATATCATAATAGCAGGCTGGACTGAAACATAGCATGTACTGAAAAATATATACAAAAACCAATAAAAAGCAAATGACTAGCAAGGACTTAGCTTCTGCTGGAGTAGTCAGGTCATCTGAGAATTCCAAGAGAGATCTGAACCAGTACTGAGACATTGACAGCTGGCATGAACTAACGACCTGGGCAGAGTTAAATAGGGAAGCGAGCAGAAGCAATAAACGAGGGCAGCTGAGAAAGCCAACCTCAAAGATCAGCAGTTCCACTCTAAGCCACCAGAGGGTGTCCAAGGACAGAACTCACCAAAGTACCATTCACGACCACAGGAGAGAGCCCGAGAACGGAATTCACAACAGGCGGGATTGTGTGGTGATGTGTTGAAGGGGCGGGATTATGTGTGGTGATGTGGTGGGGGGGCGGGATTGTGTGTGGTGATGTGGTGGGGGGCGGGATTTGTGGGGGGCGGGATTGTGTGTGGTGATGTGGTGCGGATTGTGTGTGGTAATGTGGTGGGGGCGGGATTGTGTGTGGTAATGGGGTGGGGGGCAGGATTATGTGTGATGATGTGGTGGGGGCAGAGCTACTGTGCAGGGGTCGGGATTAGTGAGTTATAACGATGCCTCTTATATATATAGATATATATGTATTATTATTTTTATTATTATTACTATTATAATATTTATTTATATAGCACCATTAATTCCATGGTGCTGTACATGAGAAGGGGTTACATCAAAATACAAATATCACTTACAGTAAACAAAACTAACAATGACAGACTGGTACAGAGGGAAGAGGACCCTGCCCTTGCGGGCTTACATTCTACAGGATTATGGGGAAAGAAACAGTAGGTCGAGGGTTGCAGAAGCTCCAATGGTGTTGAGGTGGCTGTGTGGTCTTTACTGGCTGTAAGCTGCTTTGAAGAGGTGGGTTTTCAGGTTTCTTTTGAAGGATCCAAAAGTAGTGGATAACCGGATGTGCTGGGGCACTGAATTCCAGAGGATGGGTGATATTCGGGAGAAGTCTTGGAGGCAATTGGGTGAGGAGCGAATAAGCATGGAGGAGAGGAGGAGGTCTTGGGAGGACCAGAGATTATGTGAGGGAAGATATTGAGAGATTAGTGTGGAAATATACGGAGGAGAAAGATTATGGATGGAATTGTAGGACAGTGTTAGTAATTTAAACTGGATACACTGGGAAATTGGGAGCCAGTGAAGGTATTTGCAAAGAGGAGAAGCAGGAGTGTAGCAAGGAGAGAGATTAATTAGTCGGGCAGCAGAGTTAAGGATGGACTGGAGGGGTACGAGAGTGTTAGAAGGTAGGCCACAGAGGAGGATGTTGCAGTAGTCGAGGTGGGAAATGATTAGGGCATGCACGAGCATTTTGGTAAAGTGTGGGTTGAGGAAAGGACGGATTCTGGAAATATTTTTGAGCTGGAGGTGACAGGAGGTGGCGATAGCCTGGATTTGCGGTTCGAAGGACAGGGCAGAGTCTAGGGTTACTCTGAGGCAGCGGATTTTGGGGACAGGGGAAAGTGTGATTTCATTTATTTTGATAGATAGATCAGGTAGGGAAGATATGCGTGATGGAGGAAAGATAATGAGTTCAGATTTGTCCACATTGAGCTTGAGGAAGCGAGAGGAGAAGAAGGAGGATATGGCTGATAGACACTCTGGGATTCTGGAGAGCAGAGAGGTGACATCTGTGCAAGAGAGGTAGATCTGAGTGTCATCGACATATAGATGTTACTGGAAGCCATAGGACCTTATGAGTTGTCCCAGGCCGAGTGTATTGATTGAGAAGATTAAGGGTCCTAGGAGAGAGCCTTGGGGGACTCCAACAGAGAGGGGGCAAGATGAAGAGGTAGTATGGGAGTAGGAAATGCTAAATGTGCAGTTGGCAAGGTATGAGGAGATCCAAGATAGGGCAAGGTCTTTGACCCCAAAGGAAGAGAGGATTTGTAGTAGGAGGCATTGGTCAACTGTGTCGAAGGCAGAGGACAGGTCTAGGAGGAGGAGTATAGAGGATTGTCTGTTAGCTTTGGCTGTAAGTAAGTCGTTAGTAATTTTGGTCAGGGCAGTCTCAGTGCAATGGTGGGGATGGAAGCCAGATTGTAGGTATAATATATATATATATATATATATATATATATATATATATATATACAGTGCCTTGCGAAAGTATTCGGCTCCCTGGAACTTTTCAACCTTTTCCCACACATCATGCTTCAAACATAAAGATACCAAATGTAAATTTTTGGTGAAAAATCAACAACAATCAAGTGGAACACAATTGTGAAGTTGAGCGAAATGTATTGCTTTTTTAAATTTTTGGGGAAATTCAAAAACTGAAAAGTGGGGCGCGCAATATTATTCGGCCCCTTTACTTTCGGTGCAGCAAACTCACCCCAGATGTTCATTGTGGATCTCTGAATGATCCAATGTAGTCCTAAATGCCTAATGATGATAATTATATTCCACCTGTGTGTTATCAAGTCTCCGTATAAATGGACCTGCTCTGTGATAGTCTCAGGGTTCCATTCGAAGCACAGAGAGCATCATGAAGACCAAGGAACACAATAGACAGGTCCGTGATACTGTTGTGGAGAAGTTTAAAGCCAGATTTGGATACAAAATGATTTTCAAAACTTTAAACATCTCAAGGAGCACTGTGTAAGCGATCATATTGAAATGGAAGGAGTATCATACCACTGCAAATCTTCCAAGACCCAGCCATCCTTCTAAACTTTCATCTCAAACATGGAGAAGACTGATCAGAGATGCAGCCAAGAGGCCCATGATCACTCTGGATGAACTGCAAAGACCTACAGCTGAGGTGGGACAGTCTGTCCATATGACAACAATCAGTCGTACACTGCACAAATCTGACCTTTATGGAAGAGTGGCAAGAAGAAAGTCATTGCTCCAAGATATCCATAAAAAGTGTTGTTTAACATTTGCAACAAGCCACCTAAGAGACACACCAAACATGTGGAAGAAGGTGCTCTGGTCAGATGAAACCAAAATCGAACGTTTTGGCAACAATGCCAAACGATATGTTTGGCACAAAGGCAACACAGCTCATGTCAAACATGGTGGTAGCAGCATCATGGTTTTGGCCTACTTTTCTTCAGCAGGGACAGGGAAGATGGCTAAAATTGATGGGAAGATGGATGGAGCCAAATACAGGACCATTCTTGAAGAAAACCTGTTGGAGTCTGCAAAAGACATGAGACTGGGATGGATATTTGTCTTCCAACAAGAACATGATCCCAAACATAAAGCAAAATCTACAATGGAATGGTTCACAAATAAACATATCCAGGTGATAGAATGGCCAAATCAAAGTCCAGACCTCAATCCAATCGAGAATCTGTGGAAAGAGCTGAAATCTACGGTTCACAAACAATCTCCATCAAACTACACTGAGCTCGAGCTGTTTGCCAGGGAAGAATGGGCAAGAATTTTAGTCTCTCAGGGTATGTGCACACATCAGGATTTCTTGCAGAAATTTCCTGAAGAAAACCGGAAATTTTCTGCAAGAAATCAGCCTTTTTTATTTTGCGTTTTTTTTCCCGTTTTTTTCACGTTTTTTTTAGCATTTTGCAAGCGTAATTAGCTTGCAGAATGCTAAAGTTTTTCAAGCGATCCATAGCATCGCTTGGAAAACTGACTGATAGGTTGGTCACAGTTGTCAAACATAGTGTTTGACAAGTGTGACCAACTTTTTACTATAGATGCTGCTTATGCAGCATCTATAGTAAAAGATAGAATGTTTAAAAATAATAAAAAAAATAAAAAAATGGTTATACTCACCCTCTGCAGACAGCCGATATCATCAGCGGCGTCCGTTCCTATAGTGTTATGATCCTAGTGGCAAGGATCGCAAGTTTGACTAGCTAAGTAACTAAACCGACGACCAGCTCTGGGGAAGTGGTATCTGGATTGACCGCAACCTGATCCTATCCGCAAACAACTATAGGCAGCCGTGGAACGTTACCTGAAAATCCTAGACGTCTCTTCACGGCCTGAGAAACTACCTATTCCTAGAGGGAAAGTAAAGTCCTTACTTGCCTCAGAGAAATGACCCCAAAGATATAGAAAAGCCCCCCACAAATATTAACGGTGAGTTAAGGGGAAAGCACAAACGCAGAGATGAAATAGATTTAGCAAATGAGGCCCGCTAACACTAGATAGCAGAAAATAGGAAGGGAGCTGTGCGGTCAATAGAAAACCCTAAGCAAAATATCCATGCAGAGATTGCTCGAGCCCCCGCACCAACTAACGGTGCGGGGGAAGCAACTCCGTACCCCAGAGCTTACCAGCAGCAAGAACTCACATATTAGCAAGCTGGACTAACTCATCATATACTGAAATCATATTGCAGACTGATGAGCAAAAAATAATCAAACAGAAACTTAGCTTCTCCAGAAGAGACTGAAAACGAAGATAATCAGGGGAGATAAGAATAGCACTGAATACATAGACAGCCGGCAACAAGTGGAGGTGAAGCAGAGCTAAATAGGAAACTCCCTAGTGCATAATGAGGCAGCTGATTCAGCCACAGATCCGCAGGATAACAAACAAAGCCACCAGGGGGAGCCCAAAAACAAAACTCACACAATACCACCTGTGACCACAAGAGGGAGCCCGAAAACAGAGTTCACAACAGTACCCCCCCCTTGAGGAGGGGTCACCGAACCCTCATCAAAAACCCCCAGGGCGATCAGGGTGAGCCACATGGAAGGCACGAACCAAATCAGCCGCATGAACATCAGAGGCGACATCCCAGGAATTATCCTCCTGACCATAGCCCTTCCACTTAACCAAATACTGAAGCCTCCGTCTAGAAATACGAGAATCCAAGATCTTCTCCACCACGTATTCCAATTCTCCCTCAACCAGCACAGGGGCAAGAGGCTCAACCGAAGGAACCACAGGCACCACATACCTCCGCAACAACGACCGATGGAACACATTATGAATAGCAAACGACGCTGGGAGGTCCAAACGAAATGACACAGGGTTAAGGACTTCCAAAATCTTATAAGGACCAATAAACCGAGGCTTGAACTTGGGAGACCTTCATAGGAACAAAGCGAGAAGACAACCACACCAAGTCCCCAACGCGAAGTCGGGGACCCACACAGCGACGGCGGTTGGCAAATCGCTGAGCCTTCTCTTGTGACAGCTTCAAATTGTCCACCACATGATCCCAAATCTGATGCAACCTATCCACCACAAGATCCACTCCCAGACAGTCAGAAGGCTCCACCTGACCCGAGGAAAAACGAGGATGAAACCCCGAATTACAAAAAAAAGGCGAAACCAAAGTAGCAGAACTAGCCCGATTATTAAGGGCAAACTCGGCCAATGGCAAAAAAGCCACCCAGTCGTCCTGATCAGCAGAAACAAAACATCTTAAATAGGTTTCCAAGGTCTGATTAGTTCGCTCGGTCTGGCCATTCGTATGAGGATGGAAGGCCGACGAAAAAGACAAATCAATGCCCATCTTAGCACAAAAGGTCCGCCAAAATCTAGACACAAACTGGGATCCTCACCTACTGTATTCTCACCCATCCCTTGTAGATTGTGAGCCCTCGCGGGCAGGGTCCTCACTCCTCCTGTACCAGTTATGACTTGTATTGTTCAAGATTATTGTACTTGTTTTTATTATGTATACCCCTCCTCACTTGTAAAGCGCCATGGAATAAATGGCGCTATAACAATAAATAATAATAATAATAATAATCCTCTGTCGGAAACAATATTCTCAGGGATCCCGTGCAAACGAACCACATTTTGAAAAAACAGCGGAACCAACTCGGAGGAGGAAGGCAACTTAGGCAAGGGCACCAAATGGACCATCTTAGAAAAACGATCACACACCACCCAGATGACAGACATTCTCTGAGAGACAGGGAGATCTGAAATAAAATCCATGGAAATGTGCGTCCAAGGCCTCTTCGGGACAGGCAAAGGTAACAGCAAACCACTGGCACGAGAACAGCAAGGCTTAGCCCGAGCACAAATTCAACAAGACTGCACAAAGGAACGCACATTCCGCGACAAGGAAGGCCACCAAAAGGACATGGCCACCAAATCTCTGGTACCAAATATTCCAGGATGGCCTGCCAACACCGAAGAATGAACCTCGGAAATAACTCTGTTGGTTCATCTATCTGGGACAAACAGTCTCTCCGGTGGACAACGGTCAGGTCTATCCGCCTGAAACTCCTGCAGCACTCGTCGCAAATCTGGGGAGATGGCAGACAAAATCACCCCTTCTCTGAGGATACCAGCCGGCTCAGAATCTCCAGGAGAATCAGGCACAAAACTCCTAGAAAGAGCATCAGCCTTCACATTCTTCGAACCAGGCAGGTACGAGACCACGAAATCAAAACGAGAGAAAAACAACGACCAACGAGCCTGTCTAGGATTCAGCTGCTTGGCCGACTCGAGATAAATCAGATTTTTGTGATCAGTCAAGACCACCACATGATGCTTAGCTCCCTCAAGCCAATGTCGCCACTCCTCAAATGCCCACTTCATAGCCAACAACTCCCGATTACCGACATCATAATTCCGCTCGGCAGGTGAAAACTTTCTTGAAAAGAAAGCACATGGCTTCATCACAGAGCCATCAGAGCTTCTCTGCGACAAAACAGCCCCCGCTCCAATCTCAGAAGCATCAACCTCGACCTGGAAAGGAAGAGAGACATCTGGCTGACATAAGACCGGAGCCGAGGAAAACCGGCGCTTCAGCTCCCGAAAGGCCTCCACAGCCGCAGGAGACCAATTAGTAACATCAGAACCCTTCTTGGTCAAATCCGTCAAAGGCTTAACAACACCAGAAAAATTAGCGATGAAGCGACGGTAAAAATTAGCAAAACCCAAGAACTTCTGAAGACTCTTAACAGATGTAGGCTGAGTCCAGTCATGAATAGCCTGAATCTTGACTGGGTCCATCTCAATAGTAGAAGGGGAAAAAATGAAACCCAAAAAAGAAACCTTCTGGACTCCAAAAAGACATTTTGAGCCCTTCACAAATAAAGCATTGGCACGCAGGACCTGAAACACCATCCTGACCTGCTTAACATGGGACTCCCAATCATCAGAAAAAAACAGAATATCATCCAGATACACAATCATAAATTTATCCAGATTCTCGCGGAAGATGTCGTGCATGAAGGACTGAAAGACAGAAGGAGCGTTAGAAAGTCCAAAAGGCATCACCAAGTACTCGAAATGGCCTTCGGGCGTATTAAATGAAGTTTTCCATTCATCACCCTGCTTAATACGCACAAGGTTATACGCACCACGAAGATCTATCTTGGTGAACCAACTAGACCCCCTAATGCGAGCAAACAGATCAGATAACAATGGCAAAGGATACTGAAATTTGACCGTGATTTTATTTAGAAGGCGATAATCAATACAAGGTCTCAGGGAACCATCCTTCTTAGCCACAAAAAAAAATCCCGCACCCAGAGGGGAGGAGGAGGGGCGAATAAGTCCTTTCTCCAAAGACTCCTTTATATAACTCCGCATAGCAGCATGCTCCGGCACTGACAAATTGAAAAGTCGTCCCTTAGGAAACTTACTACCAGGAATCAAATTTATAGCACAATCACAATCCCTATGAGGAGGTAGAGAACTGAGTTTGGGCTCATCAAATACATCCTGGTAGTCCGACAAAAACGCAGGGACTTCAGAAGGAGTGGATGAAGCAATTGACACCACAGGAGCGTCACCATGAATTCCCTGGCAACCCCAACTTGACACAGACATTGCTTTCCAATCCAGGACTGGATTATGAGTCTGCAACCATGGCAGACCCAACACAACAACATCATGCAAATTATGCAGAACAAGAAAGCGAATCACCTCCTGATGAACAGGAGTCATGCACATGGTCACTTGCGTCCAGTACTGAGGTTTATTCATAGCCAATGGTGTAGCATCAATGCCCCTTAGTGGAATAGGGAATTTTAAAGGCTCAAAAACAAAACCACAGCGCCGGGCAAATGACAAATCCATCAGGCTCAGGGCAGCACCTGAATCTACAAAAGCCATAACCGGGTAAGATGACAGGGAACAAATCAGGGTAACAGACAAAATGAACTTAGGCTGTAAAGTACCGATGGTGACAGATTTATCAATCTCTTTTGTGCGCTTAGAGCATGCTGAGATAACATGAGCTGAGTCACCACAATAAAAGCACAACCCATTCTGCTCACGCGCGGAATCCCGCGGCCATCTTCCTGAAGCCCCGGGCAGCAGAGCGCTCCATCTGCGCACGCGCGGCCACAGGAAAGATGGCCGCGCCCACCGGTAAACGGCGAATAGCGAAGACCGCGCTGTTTTGAATCTCCTGGGCAGTGGATCTTTGCTTTGGACATGCGCACACCACTACGCCACCAACGTAATGATGAGCAGGTTTCTGGGGGAGAAACAGCGCTGTCACCACGCCCATATGACCAGACCAGCGTGAGTGATAGCAGAAAACGGCGATTTTACAAAGGTATTTCGGCAGCTTAGGTAGGTTATAAAGGCACACAAAGACACTAATGTAACGCCCAGCTCTGCCCCTATTTAACGGTATTTTTAGCTCATCTTCAAAAAATGGGGTGACAGGTGCCCTTTAATGGCTTCAGAAAGACCCTTTCTGAAATTTGCAGCCAGGGCACACTCATTCCATTGAGTAAGCACCGACCATTTCCGAAATTTCTGGCAATACACCTCTGCTTCATCTTGCCCCTGAGAGAGGGCCAACAAAGCTTTTTCAGCCTGGTTCTCAAGATTAGGTTCCTCATAGAGCAATCCAAGGGCCAGAAAAAACGCATCCACACTGAGCAATGCAGGATCCCCTGGCGCCAATGCGAAGGCCCAATCTTGAGGGTCGCCGCGCAAGAAAGAAATAATAATCTTAACTTGCTGAACGGAATCACCAGAGGAATGAGGTTTCAAAGAAAGAAACAATTTACAATTGTTCTTAAAATTCAGGAACCTAGATCTATCTCCAGAAAACAACTCCGGAATAGGTATTATAGGCTCTGACATAGGACTGTGAACAACAAAATCCTGAATACTTTGTACCCTTGCAGCAAGATGATCTACACTGGAGGCCAAACTCTGGATATCCATGTCAGCAGCTGAACTCAGAGCCACACCAAGATTAAGAGGAGGAAAGAAGCTAGACACACAGCAGCTAGACACACGGCAGCAAAAAAAAAAAAAAAATCCTCAAGGCTTCTCTTCTCCTGCTTCTGCCATGCAATTAACACTTTATGTCCGGCTGTACTGTTATGATCCTAGTGGCAAGGATCGCAAGTTTGACTAGCTAAGTAACTAAACCGACGACCAGCTCTGGGGAAGTGGTATCTGGATTGACCGCAACCTGATCCTATCCGCAAACAACTATAGGCAGCCGTGGAACGTTACCTGAAAATCCTAGACGTCTCTTCACGGCCTGAGAAACTACCTATTCCTAGAGGGAAAGTAAAGTCCTTACTTGCCTCAGAGAAATGACCCCAAAGATATAGAAAAGCCCCCCACAAATATTAACGGTGAGTTAAGGGGAAAGCACAAACACAGAGATGAAATAGATTTAGCAAATGAGGCCCGCTAACACTAGATAGCAGAAAATAGGAAGGGAGCTGTGCGGTCAATAGAAAACCCTAAGCAAAATATCCATGCAGA
Organism: Ranitomeya variabilis; assembly: GCF_051348905.1. Lineage (NCBI taxonomy): Eukaryota > Metazoa > Chordata > Amphibia > Anura > Dendrobatidae > Ranitomeya > Ranitomeya variabilis. The sequence continues at coordinate 253,984,523 of NC_135237.1, read as the reverse complement.
GATTGCTTGAGCCCCTGCACCAACTAACGGTGCGGGGGAAGCAACTCCGTACCCCAGAGCTTACCAGCAGCAAGAACTCACATATTAGCAAGCTGGACTAACTCATCATATACTGAAATCATATTGCAGACTGATGAGCAAAAAATAATCAAACAGAAACTTAGCTTCTCCAGAAGAGACTGAAAACGAAGATAATCAGGGGAGATAAGAATAGCACTGAATACATAGACAGCCGGCAACAAGTGGAGGTGAAGCAGAGCTAAATAGGAAACTCCCTAGTGCATAACGAGGCAGCTGATTCAGCCACAGATCCGCAGGATAACAAACAAAGCCACCAGGGCGAGCCCAAAAACAAAACTCACACAATACCACCTGTGACCACAAGAGGGAGCCCGAAAACAGAGTTCACAACATATAGATGGTGTGGTTCAGGACCTTCGATGACGTCGCGGTCACGTGAGCGGTCACATGACCGGTCTCGCGACCAATCACAAGACAGTGACGTCATCGCAGGTCCTGAACCACACCATCTATAGGAACCAAAGCGGCAGCATGCAGCGGTGAGAGGCGGGAACACTCCGGGGGCCATCGAAGGTGAGTATATGACTATTTTTTATTTTAATTCTTTTTTTTTGACCAATTATATGGTGCCCAGTCCGTGGAGGAGAGTCTCCTCTCCTCGACCCTGGGTACCAACCGCATATAATCTGCTTACTTCCCGCATGGTGTGCACAGCCCCGTGCGGGAAGTAAGCAGATCAATGCACTCCTAGGTGTGCGGAATCCCGCGATTCCGCATTTTTAATGAACATGTTGCTTTTTTTTCAGCGATGCGATTTTTTCGCGGAAAAAAATGCAACATTCGCACAAAAAATGCGGAATACACTGTAAATAATAGGAGGCATATTTTGGCATTTTTTTCGCGTTTTATCACGTTTTTATAGCGAAAAAACGCGAAAAAAACGCGAAAAATACTGAACGTGTGCACATGGCCTCAATGTACAAAACTGATAGAGACATACCCCAAGCGAATTGCAGCTGTAATTGCAGCAAACAGTGGCGCAACAAAGTATTAAGTTAAAGGGGCCGAATAATATTGCACGCCCCACTTTTCAGTTTCTGAATTTCCAAAAAAAAATGAAAATAACCAATACATTTCATTCAATTTCACAATTGTTTTCCACTTGTTGTTGATTCTTCACCAAAAATTTACATTTGGTATCTTTATGTTTGAAGCATGGTATGTGGGAAAAGGTTGAAAAGTTCCAGGGAGACGAATACTTTCTCAAGGCACTATATACTGTATACAGTATATATATAGACTGTATATATATTTTCACGAATATTTGAGCCCATGGATCCATTCTATATCGAGAAAATCTCGCCGTACGGATGCCATACGGATGACACAGGGATAATTTTTGGAGAAAAAGAAATCGCATCCTCACATTGAATCCGGGTCACTGTTCAGGAAATTTTCTGCGTATCTCGGCCGTAAAAAAACGGACCATATTTTGATACGTTAGGTGTGACCCCGGCCTTACATATCAGCACCACATCAGCCATCCTCTAATCCTGTGTCACCACCCCTGTTACAAGATAGTCTAACAATATAAGATACAGAGGTCTCTCAATTATTGAGCTCAGTTTCCTCAGTATCTGTGGATGAATGCCATCTGGGCTGGGGGATTTGTCAATGTTTAATGTGGCCTGGTGTCTGGCACACACTATAAGCTGTGAGACAGTGACCAGCATTGTTGTAAATGGCCGGTATGTGTCGCAGAGGGGGAGGTCCTCTGTGCTGTAAGCCAGTAATGTTGCTCTGGGGTCTGTAGTTTTATGAGCTTTGCTTTTGTTTATAAAGGTAGGCTTACAGGGTTAGTCGGAGAGCTCGGCGGGACTAACTAACCACACACATCTCCTACCTGTGGGGGTAGTTTCAGCTACATAATGCGACTATGTCTTGGTCACATGGTTCTAGGCAGTAAGGTCTTGGAAGAGGACAGGCCTGTGTGTTGGAAGGTCCTATGAGTAGACGGACTTCCTGAATAGCACATGGTGAGGCCGTGTACCTGGATAGTCACTGTGTTGGAAGGTCCCACATGGGGACTAGATTTCTGAAGAGCACATTGTGAGACTATGTGCGTGCAGAGTCTGTGACGGCACTGTATTGGGGAAGCTACTGACCTTCTGAGGGTCTGGACTGTCGGGAGTGCCCTGGTCACAAGGACGGTGATCTCAGTTAGGCAGCTTCCCTGGGAGAGAGGACTGATGAGGAGTCAGCGTGTGGAGCATAAGCTCCTGTAAGGTAACTCCAGACAAGGGGGTTATGGTAACGGCAGACAAATAACTGCTATTGAAACAGACTGTTAGTGCCTATTGTGTTCCGTGGACATTAATGAACTGTTCGGCGTGCTGTCTGTTATGATCTGGTGGCCTAAGAGCAGCATGAGACGTACTCTGGAGAAGGTGGTACCTGTACTGACCGCAGACCCTGAATTTAACACCGCAACTAGAAGTAGCCATGGAATGTACCTATCACTTCCTAGACATCTTGACACAGCCGGAGGACTAATTACCCCTAGAGATAGAAAAGGGAAAACTATCTTGCCTCAGAGAAAATCCCCAAAGGATAGACAGCCCCCCACAAATATTGACTGTGAGAGGAGAGGGAAAAAACATACACAGACTGAAATCAGAATTTAGCAAAGGAGGCCACTTCTAGCTAAATAGAAAGGATAGGACAGAGTACTATGCGGTCAGTATTAAAACACTAGAAAATATCCACCACAGAAAATACAAAATCTCCACAGCTAACTAAAGATATGGAGGGTATATCTGCATCTCCAGAGATACCAGCTTGGCTAAACAAATCCTTATACTGACAAAGCTGGACAAGACAAAAACATGGAAAAGAACTGAACAATAAGGCCACAGCATGTGGACAGCAAAAAATCAAGGCCAGAACTTATCTTTGTTGAAATGAACAGCAAAGCAGGAGAGACTAGGCAGGGATGTGAATCCTCCAGGAACAATGGACAACTGGCACTGACTAAAGGGTCAGGCAAGACTAAATAGCCCAGTCAGAATTGCAAAAAGTGAACACACCTGATAAATGCTGAGATTCAGAGACAGCAGCGCTACCACTTACAACCACCGGAGGGAGCCCAAGAGCAGAATTCACAACAGTACCCCCCCCTTGGGGTCACCGAACCCTCACCACAGCCCCCAGGCCGATCTGGACGAGCCAAATGAAAGGCAAGAACCAAATCCTCAGCATGAACATCGGAGGCAACAACCCAAGAATTTTCCTCCTGGCCATAACCCTTCCATTTGACAAGATACTGAAGCTTCCACCTCGAAAAACGAGAATCCAAAATCTTCTCAACCACATACTCCAACTCCCCATCAATCAACACCGGGGCAGGAGGATCAACAGAGGGTACAACGGGCACCACATATTTCCGCAACAAAGATCTATGAAAAACATTATGGATGGAAAAAGAGGCTGGAAGGGCCAAACGAAAAGACACTGCATTGATAATCTCAGAACTCCTATAAGGGCCAATAAACCGAGGCTTAAACTTAGGGGAAGAAACCTTCATAGGAACATGACGGGAAGACAACCAGACCAAATCCCAAACCCGAAGCCGGGAACCAACACACCGACGACGGTTAGCAAAACGCTGAGCCCCCTCCTGAGACAACACCAAATTGTCAACAACATGAGCCCAAATTTGCTGCAACCTGTCAACCACAGAGTCCACCCTAGGACAATCAGAAGGCTCAACCTGCCCCGAAGAAAAACGAGGATGAAAACCAGAGTTACAAAAGAAGGGTGAAACCAAGGTAGCAGAACTAGCCCGATTATTAAGGGCAAACTCGGCCAATGGCAAGAAAGCCACCCAATCATCCTGATCAGCAAACACAAAGCATCTCAAATAAGTTTCCAAAGTCTGATTAGTTCGCTCGGTTTGGCCATTTGTCTGAGGATGAAATGCGGAAGAAAAAGACAAATCAATGCCCAGCCTAGCACAAAAGGCCCGCCAAAACCTAGAAACAAACTGGGAACCTCTATCGGACACATTATTCTCCGGAATGCCATGCAAACGAACTACATGCTGAAAAAACAACGGAACCAAATCAGAAGAGGAAGGCAACTTAGGCAAAGGTACCAAATGAACCATCTTAGAAAACCGGTCACAAACCACCCAGATAACTGACATCCTCTGGGAAACCGGAAGATCCGAAATAAAATCCATAGAAATATGCGTCCAAGGCCTCTCAGGGACCGGCAAAGGCAAAAGCAACCCACTAGCACGGGAACAGCAAGGATTGGCCCGCGCACAAGTCCCACAGGACTGCACAAAAGAACTGAACAATAAGGCCACAGCATGTGGACAGCAAAAAATCAAGGCCAGAACTTATCTTTGTTGAAATGAACAGCAAAGCAGGAGAGACTAGGCAGGGATGTGAATCCTCCAGGAACAATGGACAACTGGCACTGACTAAAGGGTCAGGCAAGACTAAATAGCCCAGTTAGAATTGAAAAAAGTGAACACACCTGATAAATGCTGAGATTCAGAGACAGCAGCGCTACCACTTACAACCACTGGATGGAGCCCAAGAGCAGAATTCACAACAGCTGTCGCCCATGGTAATTGGTCAAAGAGGTCAGGCGTGTTTAGGGACTGCTAGTTAAAGCCGTTTCCTATGAAGTACCATGTGTTAAGCTTGTTATACATAACATGGCCGCAAGTGGTTTATGAGTGCATAATAAACTGAATAAAACTGTTTTAAGTGAGAAACCCTGCGCTGTGTGCCTTAATCCCGTTGCCAAGCGAGTGTCCCCCAACACATGCAGCAAGTGCTGCCTTACATAGCACAAACTATTTAGATTCTGAAATGTGGCCTGGTGTCTGGCCCATACTATTAACAGAACGGATTTAGATTCTGAAATGTTACCTCATGAATGGCCCACACTATTAGCTGAAAGAATTTAGATTTGGAAATGTGGCCTGGTGTCTGGCCCATACTATTAACACAAACAATTTAGATTCTGAAATGTGGCCTGGTGTATGGCCCACAGTATTAGCAGAAAGTATTTTGATTCTGAGATGTGGCCTGGTCTCTGGCCCACACTATTAGCACAAACGATTTAGATTCTGAAATGTGGCCTGGTGTATGGCCCACACTATTAGCACAAACGATTTAGATTCTGAAATGTGGCCTTGTGTATGGCCCACACTATTAGCATAAAGGATTTAGATTCTGAAATGTGGTCTCCTGGCTGGGCCACACTATTAGCACAAATGATTTAGATTCTGAAATGTGGCCTGGTGTCTAGCCTAAACTATTAGTACAAGCAATTTAGATTCTTTAATGTGGCCTGGTGTCTGGCCCACACTATTAGCAAAAGTGATTTAGGAGCTGGAAGGACAAATTCACACAGGATCCTATTTATCTGAATTATCTGACCACTTGCTGCAGCAGCAGTCGCAGCATCTCTGTTGGAGGGACATGTGACTTTGGCAGTTAATGACAGAAGCCCTTGTGTCTGGACATTGTGGATGGTTTCTGTGTTATGATTGGCTGCTGGAATCTCCACACATTAAGTTAATAAAAAATAATAATACAGTCCGCCGCTACTCAGACCACTCACCACACCCTCCTCTCATCAAATAATACCCCGTCTCTCATCATACAGCACCACTATCATAGCCAAAGTCATAACAGAATCATTAGTGGCTGAATTTTGCTGATTTTGAGGAACATGAATCCGAATGTGCAATGTTCGTGTTGACTTTGAGATTGGCAAATGTTTTCCAAACAAGTTCGCTCATCTCTACATATGAATTTTTCAGGTGTGTCTCTTCACCATATTTACCCTGATTGGTCAACATATACCATGTAGTACACATCTCTATGTATATATGTACCATTCTGCATACCACCTATAACCATGATTAAGGCTTCTTAAGCCGAAATGCATAGGTCAGTGTGCCGCTCGTGCTTCCACCATTATATTTTAAGAATATTTTTTGACAAATAAAGTCTTCCTTTGGATTTTACCACATTTGCCTCGCTGGAACACCATTCCTTTTTCCATAAAACATGATTGTTGCAAAAACTAAAAGAAGTTCTTTGTATAGGGTCTACCAAATGCCAAAAACAAGCTCTTGCTGTATGAGACTTGTATAAACATGAGGGGAATCAGAGTAATTTTTCACTAGTGCTATTTGTAAGACATTTCTTCCAAAGTATCCACAATGGCTTTATCATCAATTTTCTTACATGTAAACATCCACAATCACAGTTTATCATCCTTTATGGGAGAATAGTGCTATAAATAGCCATTATTAGAAACCCCTGATTAAAAAAAATCCAAGATAAGATAAGATATACCCTGAAATGTGTGTGCAATTTTTCCACATGTCGCTGGGATTTTGTCCATCATCATTCACACATATAAGGCTAAACGCCAACTATCAGGATATAGCAGTGCTTTGGACGCAGTTTATTTTTGCTGCATCCAAAATGCTGGGTTCTAATAACTCAGTTAAATCCACATGTGTTCATTGTACCATGCTTCTAATGCAGTACGCAGTGTTTTGGATGAGCTGCGACCAAAACGCTGCTCTTGTGATCATGGGCACGCAGCCTAACAGTGCTCTTTATTGCAAAGAAATATGTAACATTTGAACCCACTCTTAATTCACTTCCTCTCTCTTAGACCAAATTCAGGTGTCCATAAATCACGGTCCTCGTATGTGTCTCCTGACCATACATTATAGGTATTAATGAGGCTGTCATGTCCAAGTCAGTAGGTTCGCAGCCAGTTCATGCATCACAATTCCCACTCAAACCTTAATGTACAGATGTCTTCAACCAGTGGTTACGTTCACACAAACGTATTTTCAGTCCTAATGCTGTCCATGAAAATAACACAGCTGTCAGACCAATGTTATTCAATAAGGCTGTTCTTTCATGGGCCAAATGTCTGCATGAAAAAAAAAAATTACAGCATGTTCCAGTTTCTTCCGTTTTTTGGAAGAGACTCGCCTATTCAAGTCTATAACTGCACAAAGGAAATCAGATACCATACAGGTCAACCACATAGCATCTAATTTTTATGAATACATTGCAATTTTTAACATGGGTAACTATTTGGTCTAGTACATTTTAATAACTGTTAATGTATAAAAATGAGATGCCATTCCGATTGTATATGGATGAAAACACAGATGGAAAGTAGGCTGTTTTTTCTACAAGAAAATCTCCAAAATATTATATTTGTTCTTGTGAACTTAACCTAAATGCAATATATCAGGTAACAAAAATTGACACTAAATTGACATTCTCTTCCTTTGCCACAAGATGGAACTTGCAGCTCATGAGTAAGCCTGACTGTGGTCAGCATCTATTAACTTCAAGGTAATTGAAAAGCTATAGAATTTAAACGCCTAGCATATTTCCAGTTGACGCTAACTTATAAGGTGCTGATCGGAAGAAAGGTTTTATTGGTCCCAACTCCCTGAAGTAGATTTATATAAGAAGCTGAAATAATATGTGCTAGTTGAGTGACTAAGCTGATGTAATAAAAAATGCTTAAGTAAACTACTTCTGAGGAGTTATGGGAAATGTATATAGAAACACTCTTTGAATTGTAAGTAACCAGATGCTAAGTATACTGTATGAGATGGATGATTATGGACTACATCTTCTGCATGCATTAAAGTTCATCCTGCTTTTTGTCTGCAATGGCAATATTTCATTCTGTGGTTTGACATGACAGATTAGCTCATAATTTCTTTTCTGGACAGACGGCTTCCTGGTTCCTCAATGTCTGCTTTACAGCTGTCCAGAAAATGATTTTTGCAAAGGCACGGAGGATTATAGGCAGCAAAATGTGTGCTGGTACAAAGTCAACCTTTGAAAAATATCATTCGATATGGCAAAAACCTTTGTTTACATAAATGTTAGTGTTTTTCACTTTAAAAAATAAGTTAAAATGCAACTTCAAAAATCTACTGTTCTTTATGAGGTGATCCGTGTTATAAATGGCTCATTATTGCAGGAGCTGAACTACACTGCTCAAAAAAATAAAGGGAACACAAACTACAGAATACAACTCCAAGTAAATCAAACTTCTGTGAGATCATACTGTCCACTTAGGAAGCAACACTGTTTGACAATCAATTTCACATGCAATTGTGCAAATGGAATAGACAACAGATGGAAATTATTGGCAATTATCAAAACACACTCAATAAAGGAGTCATTCTGCAGGTGGGGATCACAGACCACATCTCAGTACTAATGCTTTCTGGCTGATGTTTTGGTCACTTTTGAATGTTGGTTGTGCTTTCACACTTGTGGTAGCATGAGACCACTCTACAACCCACACAAGTGGCTCAGGTGGTGCAGCTCATTCAGGATGGCACATCAATGCGACCTGTGGCAAGAAGGTTTGCTGTGTCTGTCAGCGTAGTGTCCAGAGGCTGGAGGCACTACTAGGAGACAGGCCAGTACACCAGGAGATGTGGAGGAGGCCATAGGAGGGCAAAAACCCAGCAGCAGGATCGCTAGCTCAGCCTTTGCACAAGGAGGAACAGGAGGAGCACTGCCAGAGCCCTGCAAAATGACCTCTAGCAGGCCACAAATGTGCATGTGTCTGCACAAACGGTTAGAAACCGACTCCATGAGGATGGTCTGAATGCCCGACGTCCACAGATGGGGTTGTGCTCACAGCCCAACACCATGCAGGAAGCTTGGCATTTGCCACAGAACACCAGGATTGGAAAATTTGCCACTGGTGCCCTGTGCTCTTCACAGATGAAAGCAAGTTCATGCTGAGCACATGTGACAGACGTGACATAGTCTGGAGACGCCGTGGAGAGCGATCTGCTGCCTGAAACATCCTTCAGCATGACTGGTTTGGCAGTGGGTCAGTAATGGTGTGGCATTTCTTTGGAGGCCCACACAGCCCTCCATGTGCTTGCTAGAGGTAGCCTGACTGCCACTAGATACCGAGATGAGATCCTCAGACCCCTTGTGAGACCATATGCTGGTGAGGTTAGCCCTGGGTTCCTCCTAATGCAGGACAATGCCAGACCTCATGTGGCTGGAGTGTGTCAGCAGTTCTTGTAAATGAAGGCATTGAAGCTATGGACTGGCCCGCCCGTTCCCCAGACCTGGATCCAATTGAACACATCTCTGACATCATCATGTCTCGCACCATTCACCAACGTCGTGTTGCACCACAGACTGTCCAGGAGTTGGCGGATGCTTTAGTCCAGGTCTGGGAGGAGATCCTTCAGGAGACCATCCACCGCCTCATCAGGAGCATACCCAGGCATTTTAGGGACATCATATAGGCACATGGAGGCAACACACATACACAACTGAACATCATTTCCTTGTCTTGAGGCATTTCCACTGAAGTTGGATCAGCCTGTAATTTGATTTTACTCCTTGATTTTGAGTATCATTCCAAATCCAGACCTCCATAGAATATTCAATTTGATTTACATTGATCATTTTTATGTTTTATTGTTCTCAACACATTCCACTATGTGATGAATAAAGACTTGCAACTGAAATATTTCATTCCGTGATATCTAGGATGTGGGATTTTAGTGTTCCCTTTATTTCTTTGAGCAGTCTATAAAGAACCATTTGGAGAGGGGCAGATTCTGCCAAGGGCAAAGGGAAGGTAAACATTTTGCTCACCTTGTTGTGCTATTTCATAACCACAATTATGTTATGCATTTAATGAAGAGGCAGGCAGTACCTGAATTAAAAAATTGATTATTTTTTCTTTTTTTTTCCTGTTAGCCATAAAACATAAAAAAAGTACTCACCTTATTGACTCTCCACAGAGGCCATGATTCCACAGGGATATGGCTTCAGATGAAAAATCACTTTAGACCCCATAACTAGATATGACGAGATTGGAATTCAGCCAATTTGCTCTGCTTTTATAGGGAAATTCAATTTACAGCAAAGTTATTTTCTCACGAATTATCCACAAATTGAATGTTCCTTAGTATTATCCTCTTGTGTCTGGGTAGACTGTAAAGCATGATAAAAGATGTAAACAAAAAAAAAAAAATAACATACACACCTCACTGATCACCTATTCCACATACTGTCCTCGGCACATCTCCTTACCACAGCTGAATATTGAAAACCTGGGCATCTTCACGCTAGACCTGGACATCCAGCAGGAAACTAAGCCTAGTACTTCACTGTGCATGTCTGGGTCTAGTCGCAACCAGAAGTCAAAGCCTGGAGTGCATCTCATAATGTTCTCACATACGACATGATGTGACGATGTCACCGGGACCTTACACCACGCATGCACAGAGATGTCCCAGGCCAGAGGTGGTATACAGTATACAGGAGACAATAAAGATCACTTCTGTATTTACTAGAGATTAGCGAATCTGCTGAGATTTGATTTCAGGATATCGCTCAAATTTGGCATAGAAATTTGATTTGCATCAAAGTTATTTGATACAAATTAAATGTTACTTATTATTCTATGGTGTTTTTACAGCATGATCCTCTGCTGCCTGCATCTGGTCCTCTGCAAAATCTAGCCTCCTCTTTCCGCCTTCCTCTTTGTTCCAATATCCTCTTTGGCCTTCTTCACTCTGCACTAAGGTTTCCAATGCTGGCTAGGCTTCAGTGTCGCAGCACCCATCATAATATTGCGGCACACATCATGTGAAACCTACTCAGCACCTGACACATCTGCGAAGAATATAGAATGCTGACGAAGATGTTGAAAAGAAGAGGAATGCAGACAAAAGAGGCCAGAGGAGTGTGTGGATGCTTTGGAAATGATGAGTGGTGAGGAGATTAACATATATTTTGTATTTTTATACCTATTCCTGGTCTTCTATCATTCAGCAAAATAAAGGCCAGCTGTTCATAATTTTGCTGAATGAAGTGAATTGCAAACTTTACAGTTTCAAGAGGTTTCAAATCTTTAAAAAATTCAAGGAGTTTATTTACCTCTAATAAATTCCCTCATCAGTGGTGTATGCAGGGAGGTATGAAGGGCAATTGCCTCAGCCACATACAGAATGGGGGTGCCGCCAGGTCACCTAATGTGGCAGTCCGAGTTGTCTCTCAGGTTGCTGTATTTTGCCATCCAATGAAAGTGTGATTCGGACGTTCAGTGGTCAAACTGACAGGTAGCTTAGAGAACATGAAAAATGCTGGCTTCCTGCACTCAACTGTATGTCCATCTTTTGGGTGACACAGATTGCATTTTAGCAGTCCGTTAGACGGACTGCGTTACACAGCGGCATAATGCGGTGTAATGCAGTCCGTTAATGCTGTCATTGAGCTCTAGTTCTGGCGCAACGCTAGCACACGCCCATAATGGGCGTGTGCTAGCGATGTGCCGTCATTGAGTGACAGACCCTTGGACGCGGGCTGCAGCGTTTCCGGGTCCATCACCGCTAGCGCAAATAGAGCATGTGCTAGCTCTATCTGCGCTAGCACGATGGCAAGTCGGCACTTGCGTTAACGCAGCACGTTAAACGCATGTGTTGAACGGGCTGCTGTTAATGCAGTGTGAACCCAGCCTAAGATAGGGATAGTTTGGCGGTTATAACTAATAAGTGCAGACAGTGTAGAGGATATAGAGGATATATTTTATAGGAGAGGGCAGTGTGAAGGGCATGTGCAATAAGATGGAAGGTGTGAATGTCATATTTTAAGCAAGAAGCACAGTGAGGGGCAATAATTTATTACATAATACTGTTGTGTTTCTGCTGACCTATTTCTCTACTGATTATGTTTCTGGTGATGTATTCCTGTACTGTTATTGGTTCAGAAACTATACCCATGTAACCACCCATAATTTGTCGGGCAATGTGATACTTGGCTATGGTAATAAAGTATTGCGCTTTCTGACAAGTTAAGGATTACTACATCTTTATTTATATTAGGAGAATTAATTATAAAATTAATCACTGTAGCATACCAAATCCTAACAGCATGTAATATACTCACTGTCAGGATTCGGCTCTGCTTGCTGGTTCCAGTGGTCATCACATCACCTCTGTTATAAGTTTTTCATGCTTACAGTATGTTCACATGCCGGCTAGCTTCTCTTCCTGCTTCTTTTTAAAAAGCACAGGCTGTAGTTTTTCATTGAACATTGAGAGAATCAGGAAGAATAGCTCATCAGCATGTGACTGTTTGTATGAAAAACACAAATGAGATGTCACATGATACCTACTAAAACTGCTTAAGTTATGTATAAGGAGGGACGCCAAACAAAATTTTTGCCCTAGGTGCAGAAAAACCTAGCCTCTGCCCTCATCTCTGATATTTACCCCTAAAGGGACTCTGTCACCTGAATTTGGAGGGAACAATTTTCAGCCATAGTGGCGGGGTTTTCGGGTGTTTGATTCACCCTTTCCTTACCTGCTGGCTGCATGCTGGCTGCAATATTGGAATGAAGTTCATTCTCTGTCCTCCGTAGTACATGCCTGCACAAGGCAATCTTCCCCTATGGCTGAAAATTGTTCCCTCCAAATTCAGGTGACAGAGTCCCTTTAACAATTCTATTTTCCTTTTCTAAATGTCAACCCAAGAAACCACAATGTATTTAGTTGCAGATTAATTTTCGATTTATTTATTCACCTTTTTTGAGGTTTGCAAATCAATGGTTAATGAAAAATTCCCTGTATCCCATTCATTTCTATTGGAAATTAGCCAATATGGTACATTATGGTATCAGTTTAAATCCATCGCCATAAGTTTTATACATGCAAAAGATGTAGGTTCATCCATCTTCGAGCCCTGGAAAACATTTTTTTTTTTTTAATATAGTAATCGGAATTGATCAAATGAAGAATTACATAACAGATAAAAAATATGGATTGTGAAAACAAATGACCCTGAACAGATGTCTTTTGTTTTTCTATTTAAAGAAAAAATAATCTAACAAATAAAGTGTTATTCACAATAATAAGTAACCTAGAAATGTTTCTATCAACAGCAAATTTTGTAAAGCTATGTATTACCTCTTTCATGATCTTCCTTTTATCTAGACGTTGTATGGAAAAAAAACCCACTGAGCTTTCTATAATCGCAAATTACTTAGTTTAAGATATACACATTAATAAAGTTGAAGAAATTAAACTAAATCTCTAGTTAATTACATTCCACCTAATGCTTTCCTAACCTGTCCTCCAATACTTTACCAGCAGAGTGCAGTGTAGGCTTAAGTTTTCACATTCTTCACATTTTTGGAAAGTATAACTGAACTTTATGAAATCATTTAACAGTTCTGTTTTGTATGTCAGCTGTCAACAAATGCAGAGTTGTGGTCAATTCAATTCTTTAGAGTTGAGAAAAAGAGGAAAACACAATTCTCACAAGCTCTTTAGAGAGAAATGTCAAATGCTTCAGCACAATGCAAGACTCTGCCACTCAAATTTTAGAGCATATACAATAATGTGACCACATTGCATAGTGACACACCTATGCCACATAAACACCAGCAATCTCTTACATGACAAGTTCATCTGAACAGATTCTGCAAATCATCATAATTATAAATATATATAATGAGACTATGATTAGTTTACTTTAAGCTTTAACTTTGGATGAAAAAACATTTCAGCAGTCAAATACTAATTTTAGTTTTAGTCTCCTTGCTTTTTTCTCTCTCTGAGCTCCTCAGCATCACTACTTCCCCTCCACGCTTCTGTCAGGTTCTTTGCATGCCTCTGATGTTGGATGCGGCTGTCGAAGTTGATGTCAAATGCAGTGAGCTTCTATTGATCAGCACCTCTGGTTGCATTACACATTGTGATCATGGGGACACACGCCTCAGTGTTCCATAACACAGGAGATTAGTGGCTCGGTTCTCTGTCACAGCCACTGGAATTGTCCTGGCCCACCTTGCTGTTAGATGAGAGAGTTGGGGAGGAGTCGCATCCAGAGAATAGATGATGCCATGCTAAGTCTGTCACATGCCTTTAAATGACCTTGACTGAAAACAATGTGTTAAAGGGAACCTGTAAGCAGGATTGTACACAGCAACCTACACACAGTGTTAGGTCGGCGCCATTATACTGATAAAAATGATACATTGGTTGGTGAAATCCATCTTGTGGGTGTTATTTAATCTTTATTTCAGTTAGGTTTTCATTAGCTGTAAGCCATAATCATCAACATTAACAGAAATAAACACCTGAAATAGATCACTCTGTTTGTAATGACTCTACACAATATATGAGTTTCACTTTTTGCATTGAGGAACTCAAATAAATTAACTTTTTAATGATATTCTAATTTAGTGAGAAGCTCTTCTACAGTGGGGAAAAAAGTATTTAGTGAGCCACTAATTGTACAAGTTATCCCACTTAAAAAGATGAGAGAGACCTGTAATTGACATCATAGGTAGACCACAACTATGAGAGTCAAGATTGAGAAAACAAATCCAGAAAATCACCTTGTCTGATTTGGCAAGATTTATTTTACAAATTATGGTGGAAAATAAGTATTTGGTGATTAACAAAAGTTCATCTCAATATTTTGTTATATATCCTTTGTTGGCAATGATAGAGGTCAAACGTTTTCTGTAAGTCTTCACAAGGTTGGCACACACTGTTGGTGGTATGTTGGCCCATTCCTCCATGCAGATCTCCTCTAGCACAGTGATGTTTTGGGCCTGTAGCAGGGCAACATGGACTTCCAACTCCCTCCAAAGGTTTTCTATGGGGCTGAGATCTGAAGACTGGCTAGGCCACTCCAGGACCTTCATATGCTTCTTACGAAGCCACTGCTTCATTGTTCTGGCGCTCTGATTGGGATCATTATCTGTTATGGTTCTCAATGGCAAGAGAACATAGCCCAGCAAACATAAGTACTAGCTCTTGGAAGGATGGAAACTAAACTGACCATGAACTAAACCTGCCGCACAACTAACAGTAGCCGGGTAGCGTTGCCTACGTTTTTTATCCCTAGACGCCCAGCGCCGGCCGGAGGACTAACTAATCCTGGCAGAGGAAAATATAGTCCTGGCTCACCTCTAGAGAAATTTCCCCGATAGGCAGACAGAGGCCCCCACATATATTGGCGGTGATTTTAGATGAAATGACAAACGTAGTATGAAAATAGGTTTAGCAAAATTGAGGTCCGCTTACTAGATAGCAGGAAGACAGAAAGGGCACTTTCATGGTCAGCTGAAAACCCTATCAAAATACCATCCTGAAATTACTTTAAGACTCTAGTATTAACTCATAACATCAGAGTGGCAATTTCAGATCACAAGAGCTTTCCAGACACAGAAACGAAACTACAGCTGTGAACTGGAACAAAATGCAAAAACAAACGAGGACTAAAGTCCAACTTAGCTGGGAGTTGTCTAGCAGCAGGAACATGCACAGAAAGGCTTCTGATTACAATGTTGACCGGCATGGAAGTGACAGAGGAGCAAGGTTAAATAGCGACTCCCACATCCTGATGGAAACAGGTGAACAGAGGGGATGATGCACACCAGTTCAATTCCACCAGTGGCCACCGGGGGAGCCCAAAATCCAATTTCACAACAGTACCCCCCCCTCAAGGAGGGGGCACCGAACCCTCACCAGAACCACCAGGGCGATCAGGATGAGCCCTATGAAAGGCACGGACCAGATCGGAGGCATGAACATCAGAGGCAGTCCCCCAAGAATTATCCTCCTGACCGTATCCCTTCCATTTGACCAGATACTGGAGTTTCCGTCTGGAAACACGGGAGTCCAAGATTTTTTCCACAACGTACTCCAACTCGCCCTCAACCAACACCGGAGCAGGAGGCTCAACGGAAGGCACAACCGGTACCTCATACCTGCGCAACAATGACCGATGAAAAACATTATGAATAGAAAAAGATGCAGGGAGGTCCAAACGGAAGGACACAGGGTTAAGAATCTCCAATATCCTGTACGGGCCGATGAACCGAGGCTTAAACTTAGGAGAAGAAACCCTCATAGGGACAAAACGAGAAGACAACCACACCAAGTCCCCAACACAAAGCCGAGGACCAACCCGACGCCGGCGGTTGGCAAAAAGCTGAGTCTTCTCCTGGGACAACTTCAAATTGTCCACTACCTGCCCCCAAATCTGATGCAACCTCTCCACCACAGCATCCACTCCAGGACAATCCGAAGATTCCACCTGACCAGAAGAAAATCGAGGATGAAACCCCGAATTACAGAAAAAAGGAGACACCAAGGTGGCAGAGCTGGCCCGATTATTGAGGGCAAACTCCGCTAAAGGCAAAAAAGCAACCCAATCATCCTGATCTGCAGACACAAAACACCTCAAATATGTCTCCAAGGTCTGATTCGTCCGCTCGGTCTGGCCATTAGTCTGAGGATGGAAAGCAGACGAGAAAGACAAATCAATGCCCATCCTAGCACAGAATGCTCGCCAAAATCTAGACACGAATTGGGTTCCTCTGTCAGAAACGATATTCTCCGGAATACCATGCAAACGGACCACATTTTGAAAAAACAGAGGAACCAACTCGGAAGAAGAAGGCAACTTAGGCAGGGGAACCAAATGGACCATCTTAGAGAAACGGTCACACACCACCCAGATGACAGACATCTTCTGAGAAACAGGAAGATCCGAAATAAAATCCATCGAGATGTGCGTCCAGGGCCTCTTCGGGATAGGCAAGGGCAACAACAATCCACTAGCCCGAGAACAACAAGGCTTGGCCCGAGCACAAACGTCACAAGACTGCACAAAGCCTCGCACATCTCGAGACAGGGAAGGCCACCAGAAGGACCTTGCCACCAAATCCCTGGTACCAAAGATTCCAGGATGACCTGTCAACGCAGAAGAATGAACCTCAGAAATGACTTTACTGGTCCAATCATCAGGAACAAACAGTCTACCAGGTGGGCAACGATCAGGTCTATCCGCCTGAAACTCCTGCAAGGCCCGCCGCAGGTCTGGAGAAACGGCAGACAATATCACTCCATCCTTAAGGATACCTGTAGGTTCAGAGTTACCAGGGGAGTCAGGCTCAAAACTCCTAGAAAGGGCATCCACCTTAACATTCTTAGAACCCGGCAGGTAGGACACCACAAAATTAAACCGAGAGAAAAACAACGACCAGCGCGCCTGTCTAGGATTCAGGCGTCTGGCGGACTCAAGATAAATTAGATTTTTGTGGTCAGTCAATACCACCACCTGATGTCTAGCCCCCTCAAGCTAATGGCGCCACTCCTCAAAAGCCCACTTCATGGCCAAAAGCTCCCGATTCCCAATATCATAATTCCGCTCGGCGGGCGAAAATTTACGCGAGAAAAAGGCACAAGGTCTCATCACGGAACAATCGGAACTTCTCTGCGACAAAACTGCCCCAGCTCCGATTTCAGAAGCGTCGACCTCAACCTGAAAAGGAAGAGCAACATCAGGCTGACGCAACACAGGGGCGGAAGAAAAGCGGCGCTTAAGCTCCCGAAAGGCCTCCACAGCAGCAGGGGACCAATCAGCAACATCAGCACCCTTCTTAGTCAAATCAGTCAATGGTTTAACAACATCAGAAAAACCAGCAATAAATCGACGATAAAAGTTAGCAAAGCCCAAAAATTTCTGAAGACTCTTAAGAGAAGAGGGTTGCGTCCAATCACAAATAGCCTGAACCTTGACAGGATCCATCTCGATGGAAGAGGGGGAAAAAATATATCCCAAAAAGGAAATCTTTTGAACCCCAAAAACGCACTTAGAACCCTTCACACACAAGGAATTAGACCGCAAAACCTGAAAAACCCTCCTGACCTGCTGGACATGAGAGTCCCAGTCATCCGAAAAAATCAAAATATCATCCAGATACACAATCATAAATTTATCCAAATAATCACGGAAAATGTCATGCATAAAGGACTGAAAGACTGAAGGGGCATTTGAAAGACCAAAAGGCATCACCAAATACTCAAAGTGGCCCTCGGGCGTATTAAATGCGGTCTTCCACTCATCCCCCTGCTTAATTCGCACCAAATTATACGCCCCACGGAGATCTATCTTAGAGAACCACTTGGCCCCCTTTATGCGAGCAAACAAATCAGTCAGCAGTGGCAACGGATATTGATATTTAACCGTGATTTTATTCAAAAGCCGATAATCAATACACGGTCTCAAAGAGCCATCTTTCTTAGCCACAAAGAAAAAACCGGCTCCTAAGGGAGATGACGAAGGACGAATATGTCCCTTTTCCAAGGACTCCTTTATATATTCTCGCATAGCAGCATGTTCAGGCACAGACAGATTAAATAAACGACCCTTAGGGTATTTACTACCCGGAATCAAATCTATGGCACAATCGCACTCCCGGTGCGGAGGTAATGAACCAAGCTTAGGTTCTTCAAAAACGTCACGATATTCAGTCAAGAATTCAGGAATCTCAGAGGGAATAGATGATGAAATGGAAACCACAGGTACGTCCCCATGCGTCCCCTTACATCCCCAGCTTAACACAGACATAGCTTTCCAGTCAAGGACTGGGTTATGAGATTGCAGCCATGGCAATCCAAGCACCAACACATCATGTAGGTTATACAGCACAAGAAAGCGAATAATCTCCTGATGATCCGGATTAATCCGCATAGTTACTTGTGTCCAGTATTGTGGTTTATTACTAGCCAATGGGGTGGAGTCAATCCCCTTCAGGGGTATAGGAGTTTCAAGAGGCTCCAAATCATACCCACAGCGTTTGGCAAAGGACCAATCCATAAGACTCAAAGCGGCGCCAGAGTCGACATAGGCATCCGCGGTAATAGATGATAAAGAACAAATCAGGGTCACAGAATAAACTTAGACTGTAAAGTGCCAATTGAAACAGACTTATCAAGCTTCTTAGTACGCTTAGAGCATGCTGATATAACATGAGTTGAATCACCGCAATAGAAGCACAACCCATTTTTTCGTCTTAAATTCTGCCGTTCACTTCTGGACAGAATTCTATCACATTGCATATTCTCTGGCGTCTTCTCAGTAGACACCGCCAAATGGTGCACAGGTTTGCGCTCCCGCAGACGCCTATCGATCTGGATAGCCATTGTCATGGACTCATTCAGACCCGCAGGCACAGGGAACCCCACCATAACATCCTTAATAGCATCAGAGAGACCCTCTCTGAAATTCGCCGCCAGGGCGCACTCATTCCACTGAGTAAGCACAGCCCATTTACGGAATTTCTGGCAGTATATTTCAGCTTCGTCTTGCCCCTGAGATAGGGACATCAAGGCCTTTTCCGCCTGAAGCTCTAACTGAGGTTCCTCATAAAGCAACCCCAAGGCCAGAAAAAACGCATCCACATTGAGCAACGCAGGATCCCCTGGAGCCAATGCAAAAGCCCAATCCTGAGGGTCGCCCCGGAGCAAGGAAATCACAATCCTGACCTGCTGAGCAGGATCTCCAGCAGAGCGAGATTTCAGGGACAAAAACAACTTGCAATTATTTTTGAAATTTTGAAAGCAAGATCTATTCCCCGAGAAAAATTCAGGCAAAGGAATTCTAGGTTCAGATATAGGAACATGAACAACAAAATCTTGTAAATTTTGAACTTTCGTGGTGAGATTATTCAAACCTGCAGCTAAACTCTGAATATCCATTTTAAACAGGTGAACACAGAGCCATTCCAGGATTAGAAGGAGAGAGAGAGAGAGAAAGGCTGCAATATAGGCAGACTTGCAAGAAATTCAATTACAAGCACACTCAGAACTGAAGGGAAGGAAAAAAAAAAAATCTTCAGCAGACTTCTCTTTTCTCTCCTTTCTCTGTCAATTAATTTAACCCTTTTTGGCCGGTCAAACTGTTATGGTTCTCAATGGCAAGAGAACATAGCCCAGCAAACATAAGTACTAGCTCTTGGAAGGATGGAAACTAAACTGACCATGAACTAAACCTGCCGCACAACTAACAGTAGCCGGGTAGCGTTGCCTACGTTTTTTATCCCTAGACGCCCAGCGCCGGCCGGAGGACTAACTAATCCTGGCAGAGGAAAATATAGTCCTGGCTCACCTCTAGAGAAATTTCCCCGATAGGCAGACAGAGGCCCCCACATATATTGGCGGTGATTTTAGATGAAATGACAAACGTAGTATGAAAATAGGTTTAGCAAAATTGAGGTCCGCTTACTAGATAGCAGGAAGACAGAAAGGGCACTTTCATGGTCAGCTGAAAACCCTATCAAAATACCATCCTGAAATTACTTTAAGACTCTAGTATTAACTCATAACATCAGAGTGGCAATTTCAGATCACAAGAGCTTTCCAGACACAGAAACGAAACTACAGCTGTGAACTGGAACAAAATGCAAAAACAAACGAGGACTAAAGTCCAACTTAGCTGGGAGTTGTCTAGCAGCAGGAACATGCACAGAAAGGCTTCTGATTACAATGTTGACCGGCATGGAAGTGACAGAGGAGCAAGGTTAAATAGCGACTCCCACATCCTGATGGAAACAGGTGAACAGAGGGGATGATGCACACCAGTTCAATTCCACCAGTGGCCACCGGGGGAGCCCAAAATCCAATTTCACAACAATTATCATGCTGAAAGACCCATCCACGTTTCATCTTCAATGCCTTTGCTGATGGAAGGTGGTTTGCACTCAAAATCTCACGGTACATTCATTCTTTCATGTACACTGATCAGTCGTCCTAGTCCATTTGCAGAGAAACAGCCCCAAAGCATAATGTTTCCACCCCCATGCTTCACATTAGGTATGGTGTTCTTTGGATGCAACTCAGCATTCTGGCTCCTCCAAACACAACAAGATTTGTTTCTACCAAACAGTTTTTCTTTGATTTCATCAGACCATATGACATTCTCCCAATACTCTTCTGGATAATCCAAATGCTCTCTATCAAACTTCAGACAGGCCCGGACATGTACTGCCTTAAGCAGGGGGACACGTCTAACACTGCAGGATCTGAGTCCCTGGCAGCATAGTGTGTTACTGATGGTAGCCTTTGTTACAGTGGTCCCAGGTCTATGCAGGTCATTCACCATAGTGGAGTTTGGAGTGTGACTGTTTGAGGTTGTGGACAGGTGTCTTTTATACTGATAACAAGTTCAAACAGGTGCCATTACTACAGGTAATGAGCGGAAGAGAGAGAAGCCTCTTGAAGAAGTTACAGATCTGTGAGAGCCAGAAATAAATACTTATTTTCCACCATAATATGCAACATAAATCTTGCTAAATCAAACAATGTCATTTTCTTGATTTGTTTTCTCAGTTTTAACTCTCATAGTTGTGGTCTACCTATGATGTCAATTGCAGGCCTCTCTCATCTTTTTTAAGTGGGAGAACTTGCACAATTTACAGTAAGTGTGATACACACATAAAAACGCTAGGGATAGGCAAGATCCAATTGGACAAAAATTCAGGCAGAAAAAATACATGCATCAAAAATATAGGAGCACAGAGTGAACATTCTTACATAATAGCAAAAACATTCATTACCATATATTATCAAGATAGAATTGATATGTCTCCAAAAAGTATTACTGCCATCTAGTGCCCATATGACCTACTTAGTGTAAAGCATGGCATAGTAACTGTAGTATGCAATAATAATGTGCCATAGTGCTGAGGTATATAGTATATGCAGTATAAAGGTTAATTGCATGTGCAATTCGCAATATTGCCTATCAAGTGACACCAGTAGAGGCCCAATGAGTCCGCCTGTCCGCCCCTTCACGCATTTCGGATGGCACCTTCGTCAGGGGGCACAGTTCATACAAATGTTCAGGGCTTTTTTATGAGCACGTCCTGGAAGTAGCGCTGCCGCGGACCGGAAGTGACGCATCTGTCACCTCGGCAACCGCGATGCAAGCCAGCGCCCGCGTCATGCATCAGGAGGCATCAGGAGCACGTAATCCCCATGTGACCCAATGCCAAAAGCCACATAGAGACATGGGAAGCCGGCGGGGATGGCGGGGACAATGCGCGCATGCGTGCTGCCCACGGCAACGCTGCAACCACGCAGCAAACAGCTGAAGACAAGTAACCATCATATAAACCTCAATCATGGGACAGCATAACAGGGAAACAATAAGGATAATGTTATATATATATATGTATATATATATATATATATATATATATATATATATATATATATATATATATATATATATATCACCCTCATGTAGTGTCACATCATAGATGTAAGTATTCATTACAATGGGGGTGAACTAACAATATTCCACATTGTGCCAAACATAAAATATAAAATATAAATATATCTATATCATTATACAAATGATGCAAAATCATATATAATTAAACAAAACATAAATACTACATCACCAATGTGGAGTAAATATCCTGTATATAGAGATTTCTTATATCTTGTCCCGAGTAGTTCCACATCAAATGGTAGCTAGTATCAACCCAGGCCAAATGGATTGTAGCGCAAGCCCAACATAATTATTACATAGTAGTGAAAACCTATAAGGATATAAAATAATAATTAAAAATCATATTAAAAACACCATATACTATATGTATCACCTACAGCAAACTAGTGACCGCACATTTATCCCAACCGCACAACAATATCATAGAAAAGGGCAAATGAGAGATTCTCATATAGGCCTTGGGGATAGACTGTTTGTAATAATAATAATCTTCATTTTTATATAGCGCTAACATATTCCACAGCGCTTTACAGGTTGCACACACATTATCATCACTGTCCCCAATGGGGCTCACAATCTAAATTCCCTATCAGTATGTCTTTGGAATGTGGGAGAAAGCAGGAGAACCCGGAGGAAACCCACGCAAACACAGAGAGAACATACAAACTCCATGCAGATGTTGTCCAGGATGGGGCTTGAACCCAGGACTCCAGCGCTACAAGGCTGCAGTGCTATCCACTGAGCCACCGTGCTGCCTGTCCCTATACGCCTAGCTTCACAATGGGCAAGGTGTTGTGATAATTTACCACCCCTGGTGTTGATGTCCAATGCATCTATACCACTCACACGTAGCAAATTGGTATTACATTGATGAACAGCCTTTAACTGGCGAGGTATGGTTTTTAAAGTTGATGCATCCGTGTGGCCAACTGCAGCCTCTTATATACAGCATTTATCCTACATTGCCTCTTATATACAGCATGTGCCCCACATAGCCCTCCTATGTTCAGTATGTGCCCCACATAGTCTACAATATACAATTCAAAAGGGTGTATCCAGCGACAGATCTGGGAATTTATATATATATATATATATATATATATATATATATATATATATATATATATATATAAACAACTATTTATTAGAAAAAGGTTAAAAATGTATCATATTGAAAAGTGCAATTCCCAGGAATATGGATATTCTGACGCGTGTCTAGCTTATGCATTTTTAGCCATAGCATAGTTTAGGCTAAAAAACTGATTTGCCATAGAGAAAGAAGTAGCTAAATGCTTGTTTGAAATACAAAAAGACATTCATGTAGCTAAAAGTGGCTAAGAAGATGACCCCGTCATTTGAAGATTCATCGCAGCTTAAAAACCTGATGGATCAAAATATGGATAATCATTTGAAGAATTCTTAGGGAAGTATTATTTACACTTTATCCATGTTTTGGTGCCTAAACCAACTTGAGAAACATATTAGTATGGGCACTACTAGAGAATATTTTTTTAGCCTCTTCAATGGGGGCATCTGCTAGGAATCATGTGGCTTTCTGTAGAAAGATTTTAAAGGTGATTGGCATGGTTTATAAGCCATAAATCTAGTGACAGGTTGTCTTTAGGAACTGCTGTATATTTTAAGCACTTCTTAGCTGATGAGATGTGGCACACACACACAATATGAGAGTCATGTAATACAATAGTATTCTATGTTACAAGCTCTTTAACTATATAAATTCTCTGAAATATTCCTTACTACGTTAATCTTATTTATCAATATAATATCTAACATTTTATCATTGTTATCAATTCACCATTGTTCCAGAGCATGGCTGTTGGGACCCCCACTGACCACACATTTCTGGCATATACTAGTTGTATGCCATCAAAGTTAAAAATGACAAAAACTATCTAAACTTTGTTTCAATGTTTTGTAGGCTAAATGTAACATTGCTAGCTGGATTATTTCCAGATCCTCTTTATTATAAAATTCCACTTATTCATCATAGTTATGAATACTAATTTGCATTCCCTTTCACATTCATATTCATATTGAATGTCACATTATGTTAACCTTTTATCTGCTATAAAAGATATATTTTAATTAATAAGCTTTGTAGGTTTATGTAAGCATTATTTCCAGTTCACCACCTGACAGCACCATTGGAGGACATCCTTCTTACCCTCAGTGGGACAGGAACAACAAGCGGTTAAAAGGACCCTCCCCACTCCACCCACCAGTGTTTTTCCTGTCCCACTGTGGATAGGAACGGCAAGCTTTTCCTCCGACGGTGCTGTGCAGATGGTGGGGATCGGGGGGCCCAGCCTTTCCCTTCCCTGCCACAAGATATCTGCGGCTGATACCTGCTATGGGGGGTCCCTCAGCCTCCCCAGTGTAGCGCTGCTCCTGGGGACGGGTCCGTTTCCTCCGCACAGGGGGCTCTTGGTCTGGGCGCCTGTGTGCTGGGTGGTGATGCGGCGGTCGCTTCCAGCGGCGACCGATTTCCAGCATGCGGCCGCAGCTTGCTCCAGGGGCCGCATCCAAACGGCCACTTCCGGGTTCAGCGGCCGCGTCATTTCCAGCCACGACGGCCCCGTCACTTCCGGTCGCATCAAGCGTCGGAGCACGGGGACGCCAGCAGCAGCGCCGGCCTCGGTGAGGCTTTGCAGCACATCAGCCGCAGCGGCGGTAAGGAGGGCAGGATCAACCAAGTAAAATCCTATATAAATGTCATAAGGGGGTCTTTATGCCGCCGGCCATCCTAAAAGGGAGCACTTGGCTATATGGTTTAATTTTCACTATGGAAGAAACAGCCAGACCTGAGGGGACTGACCAGCTTCAGGGGCACGTGAGTGGGCTATACTAAGCCATACCACAATGCTCACCCCTCCCTCTACTTCCCTATCTATGGGGTATCTCTATGTATTCTAGGCAGAGCCTCCCATCTCCGCACCTGAAAGGAGAAAATCCAGGAAGAGTAAATGCCCGATATGTGCTGCTAAATTCCCGGAAAATTGGTGGAAGCCATTATGCAAGTCATGCACATCTAGGATTGTGGGTGATGAACAGACTGCGTTATTAACCAGTATGAGGTCAATGATTTGGCAGGAGGTTCAGGCATCCATCTCAAGCTTGAACCTTCCACAGACAAGTCAGTCGGAATCGCAAACATCACGGAAAACGTCAAGAGAGTCTAGTCCTTCTTCTGAAGGAGAGATTTCGGAAGATTCAGACCAGGAAGAAAGAGATGGATCATTGAGCAGAGGGAAGAGATATCTCTTCTTTGCCGCAGATATAGATGAGCTTCTTCATGCAGTTCGTAACACCATGCAGTTATAGGACATGCCAGAGGAGACATCAATCCAGGATGAAATGTTTGGCGGTTTACATACCCAAGTCAATAAGGTTTTTCCAGTCAACAATCACATCCATTCCATGATTCTAGAAGAAAGGCAGGAAGCGAAGAAGAGACTAGTAGTACCTAGAAACTTCATACTCCGTTTACCTTATAATCCGGAGGACATTAAAGTGTGGGATGAAGTTCCCAAGATTGATGTTCCATTGGCAAATGTGGCAAAGAAGACCTCAATTCCTTTTGAAGATTCGTCTGCCTTAAAGGATCCAATGGACCGTAAAGCAGATGGTCTGCTCAGGAGAACTTGGGAATCCTCGGCAGCAATAATACGGGCCAATATAGCTGCAACATCAGTAGCCCGGTCAATGCATCTATGGATAGATGATTTGGAGGAACATCTCAAAGCTAAGACTTCCAGAGATGTTATTCTCAAATCTCCTCCATTGCTTAAACTCGCAACAGGCTTTATGGCAGACGCTTCAGCAGAATCTGTACGCTTCGCCGCCAGAAGCGAGTCCTTGTCCAACGCGGCCAGAAGAGCTATCTGGCTAAAGACTTGGTCAGGGGATATCCAATCAAAAAATAAACTGTGTGGAATCCCATTCTCATGGAATAAAGTATTTGGGCCTATTCTAGATGACATTTTAGAAAAAGCCTCAGATAAAAAGAAGGGGTTCCCTGAGGAGAACACTAAAAAATTCCAGCCCTTTCGTAGATCCTGACCTGGTCAGAAGACAGGCTACAGGGGGAAAGGGAAGACTGGGAGGTGGTCTTCTCCCAAGGGTGGAAAGGGTAGAGACTCCATCTTCCCAAGTGCAGGTGCAGGAAAGCAAAATAAATGACATCAAGGTGGGAGGTCGGTTACAAAAATTTCTAGGGGGTTGGCAGAAAATATCCCAAAATCCTTCGAGTCTGCAGGTAATTTGCTCAAGGGTACAAGCTAGAGTTCTCCAACCATCCCCCAGAAAGATTTGTAGTAATCCGTACCTGTCCGCTCTCAGACTTCTCTATGTGGACAAACATCCAGGAGTTGGTAGAGTTAGACGCAATCATCGCGGTACCCATCTCAGAAAGAGGCAAGGACCATTATTCTCACTTGTTTTCAACAAATAAAACCTTCGGGAGACTCCCGAACGATCATAAATTTAAAACCCTTAAACAGGTGGGTCCGGTACAAAAAGATTCAGGATGGAATCCATAAGGTCAACAACGCCTCTCATAGACAAAGACATGGTGATGTGCACCTTAGATCTAAGAAATGCATACTACCATGTCCCAATTACACGCTTCCTACCAAAAGTTTTTGAGATTCGCTCTAATGAACAAGGGAGTAATGTATCACTTCCAGTTCAGATGTCTCCCCTTCGGGCTTGTTTCAGCGCCCAGAATATTTACCAAACTAATGTCAGAAGTTGTAACCTATCTAAGGAACCAGAATATTGCTATAGTGCCATATCTGGACGACTTTCTGATAATGGCGAGGTCAGAGAAACTTCTCAAGATAGACTGCAGCTTCACACTTTCCATTCTACAGGACCTGGGGTGGATTGTGAATTGGAAAAAATCATGCTTGGTCCCAAATTCCAGAATGAAATTTTTGGGGGTCATATTAGACTCCAACGCCCGAACATCTTTCTTACCGGAAGACAGATAGGAGGCCTTGATCAGGCACATGCACCAATTCAGAAGGAGTACCCCCTCCATAAGGGAGGCAATGAGGATTCTGGACTTTATGATGGCATGCATACCCTGTATGCAATGGAGCCAATTCCACTTGCGGGGATTGCAGAGAGAGGTTTTGAAATCTTGGAACAGGAAACAAAGCACCCTGGACAGGAAGATGATTGTTTCTCCGTCAGTAAAGAAATCCCTAACCTGGTGGACCACACCGAAGAACCTAAAAGAGGGAGTTCCATGGATCCTCGATCCCTGTGTTACGGTTACCACAGATGCCAGTCAATTCGGATGGGGCGGACATATAGAAAAGACATATTACCAGGGAGAATGGAGTCCTCAGATTGCCACAAGCTCGTCAAACTTCAGGGAGCTGTATGCGATCTGGAAGGTGTTATACCAGGCCCAGTCACAGTTCAGAGGCAGACGCTGTTCTGTCTTCATACACGTTGATACGGTGTGTGATCCGACATACGGCATAAACCACTTCTGTCTCCCAAATAAGCAGAATGTTCTCTGTAGTCTAACTTGTTTATTGGTAAACATGAGCGTGGCAAAACTATAAGAATACAAATGATTTGGGTAAGTATTGGGCAAATAACAGCACAACTGATACTTATAACTAGCAGGGAAAGCATACAGGATGATGCAACTTCTACATGTAACTACATACAGTAACTCACAGATAATAGATTTCCCAGGTACTAGTTGCTATACAGTAATCACATTCTGTAGAACACTATATTGCAAGAACAGGAATAACAATCTTACCGGATAAACTTAACCAGATGGCAAGTAAGTGAGGTAGTTCCAACACATCAGATAACACGAGTGTACAGGAAAATACACAGAGAGAAAATGGGGGATTTCCCTATCCCATGATACCTTGGTGCAACCCAGAATGCAACACTCTAATAATTACTAAGAAAAACACAGGTAATAAATTTATCCACCACTGGGTGGTGCTATAACACAGCAAAAACCAAACACTAATAGTAATTAATAGTGTTGAGCATTCCGATACCGCAAGTATCGGGTATCGGCCGATATTTGCTGTATCGGAATTCCGATACCGAGATCCGATACTTTTGTGGTATCGGGTATCGGTATCGAAACAACATTAATGTGTAAAAGAAAGAATTAAAATAAAAAATATTGCTATACTCACCTCTCCGACGCAGCCTGGACCTCGGCGAGGGAACCGGCAGCGTTGTTTGCTTAAAATTCGCGCTTTAACTTCCTTACGTGAAGTCCCGGCTTGTGATTGGTCGCGCGCCGCCCATGTGGCCGCGACGCGACCAATCACAGCAAGCCGGAACGTAATTTTTAAATCCTGAAGGACCTGAAATTACGTCACGGCTTGCTGTGATTGGTCGCGTCGCGGCCACATGGGCGGCGCGCGACCAATCACAAGCCGGGACTTCACGTAAGGAAGTTAAAGCGCGAATTTTAAGCAAACAACGCTGCCGGTTCCCTAGGTAAGGTGCAGGCTGCGTCGGAGAGGTGAGTATAGCAATATTTTTTATTTTAATTCTTTATTTTACACATTAATATGGTTCCCAGGGCCTGAAGGAGAGTTTCCTCTCCTTCAGACCCTGGGAACCATCAGGAATACCGTCCGATACATGAGTCCCATTGACTTGTATTGGTATCGGGTATCGGTATCGGATTAGATCCGATACTTTGCCGGTATCGGCCGATACTTTCTGATACCGATACTTTCAAGTATCGGACGGTATCGCTCAACACTAGTAATTAACCTTTAATGCATGATCTGAACACCTGTCCTTCTTAGAAAGGGCAGAACACTCCCCGCTTGGCATCAACCGATGCCACACACAGCTCTTTTGGATTTGAAGTGATTGTCTTTAATCACCGTACGTAGAACGGATACCTGAGGGCGGATTTCCTCATCTGCCTCTGGATCTACCAGTTCAAAGATGTTTGACTCGTCCACGTATGGTGTCGAACGGTATAAGAATGTAGGGCCAGTAAACCAGGTTGTGTCCTTAAGGTGTCTTGCTTCAATGGATCTGGTTGCGTGGTCCGCAGGATTGTGGTTTGTGGACACATAGTACCACTGTTTAGGTTCGGTGGATCTCCTGATCCTTAGCACCCGATTGCTGACATAGACATAGAAGCGACGAGTTTCATTGCATATGTATCCCAGCACTACCTTGCTGTCAGTGTAGAACTCGACTTCTTTGATTTCCAGGTCCACTTCTGTCGAGACAAGCTCAGCTAACTCTACTGCTAGCACAGCTGCACAGAGTTCCAGTCTGGTTACCGTGTGTTCACGGAGTGGGGCCAATTTTGTCCGGCTCATAACAATCCTTACGTGGCATTGTTCGTTGATGTCGGTAGTTTTCAAATACGCCACTGCTGCAACTGCTTTGGTTGAAGCATCGCAGAAGATACAAAGCCTTTGCATCTTGATTTCTGTTGATGGCACAGAAGCATATGGTCATGCCACGTAGAGACTTGACACGGCTTCTAAAGAGTTCTTCCATCCCACCCACAAGTCTCTTTTCTCGCTGGGAAGCGGAACATCCCAATCGGACGTCTCTTGGGTGAAGTCTCTCAACATCATTTTACCTTGGATAGTTACAGGGGTTACAAATCCCAAAGGATCGTACAAGCTGTTTACCATGGACAGGATGCCTCTACGTGTGAAGGGTTTCTCTTCTTCGCTGATCTGGAAGGTGAATGCATCCTTTTTCAAATCCCAGAGCAAACCCAGGCTCCGCTGCATGGGAAGGGAGTCCGTGCTTAAATCCAAGTCTTTTAAATCGGTTGAGTAATCTTTAGAGGGAAAGGCTGCCATTAGTTTTTGGCTGTTGGAAGCAATTTTGTGCAACCTCAAATTGGATGAAGCGAGCATTTCTTGTGCCCTTTTCAGTAGACTGACTGCCGACTCCTCTGTGGGTGTGGATTTCAGGCAATCATCTACATAGAAATCCTTTTCTACAAACAATCTTACATCCGATCCATACTTTGCTTCACCCTCTCTGGCTGAATGTCTAAGGCCATAGATAGCGACAGCAGGGGAAGGGCTGTTCCCGAAGATGTGTACCTTCATACGATATTCCACGATGTCCTTGTAGGGGTCATTATCGCGGTACCAGAAGAACCTCAAGTAGTTTCTGTGTTCTTCTTTAACAAGGAAGCAGTGAAACATATGTTGTATGTCGGCCATAAATGCTACTGCATCTTTGCGGAAATGAAGAAGTACTCCCAGAAGTCTGTTGTTGAGGTCTGGACAAGACAGGAAGACGTCGTTTAAAGAAACACCTTCGTATCTGGCACTTGAGTCAAATACCACTCTTATCTGACCTGGTTTCTTCAGATGATACACGCTGAAAATAGGTAAGTACCAACATTCCTCGGAATCTTGAAGTACAGGTGCAATTTCCGCGTGGCCACTCTGGAATATTCTCTCCATGATGGTAAAGAAGTGTTCTTTTGTTTCTGGTGCCTTCTGCAGTTTGCGTGTAAGGGAGACAAATCGACTGTAGACAAGTTCTCTGTTGTTGGGTAAGCGTTGCCTCTGTGGTTTGAATGGTAAAGGTGCGACCCAACTCTTTGATTCATCTCTTACTGTCTCTCGCTCCATGATGTCCAAGAACAGTCTGTCCTCTATGGACATTGCTACCTGGTTGTCTTCTCTTGTCCTGTGGAAAACTGTGCACCCTATATGATCTTGCTCACCGTCGCATGCATGGTCTTCACAGGAAGGATCAGCTAATGGACAAGGTGGAGGGGTGCGGTGTGGCAATTCTTTAATCAGGAAACTGCTCTCGCATGGCTGGAAGAGAGATGGATGTCCATTCTTGAGGGTATTGTTGAGCATTGAGCATGCTGTTGACTGAAGTCGGCCTGTGTGCTCCACCCAAACAGACGTCTCCCACAATGACCCATCCTAGGTCAAGTCTCTGAGCATATGGGGCATTTTGTGGGCCGTTAATCTGTCCTCTAGCCTTGTGGACCCATAGTATGTCTCTTCCGAGGAGTAAGACAATAGGAGCTCCTTGGTCAAGCTCCGGTATCAGGTGAGCTATACATCTCAAGTGGGTGTGATGAGCTGCTACCTCTGGTGTAGGTATCTCAGACCTGTTGTCGGGAATCTGGTTGCACTCCAGTATTGATGGCAAGGATAAGCAGGTTTGACCGTCTATAGACTCCACTTTTAATCCGGTCGCTTTTCTCCCCACCGTCTCGACAGTACCTGCACAAGTCTTCAAGGAGTATGGAGAGCCGGGACCAGCAACGTTGAAGGTGTGGAAGAGAAAGGACTTAGCTAGAGACCTGTTGCTCTGATCGTCCAAGATTGCATATACCTTGATTGCTTTATCCCGTTGGCTCGCTGGGAATACTCTGACAAGACAGATCTTCGAGCAGGATCTTCCTGCTACGAGTTCCTTGCAGATCTCTGTACACTGAGAAGTGACCACTGGGGTGTCCATGTCAGTGTCCATCTGTTTTTCGGCAGACTCTTCTACTCGCAACGGTACCCCTGAGGGTGGTCCAGGATGTAAGGCCATGTTGTGCTCCACGCTACTACATTCTGTGCATTTCACACTGGTTTCACAGTTCTTGGAGAAGTGTGAGGTCGTCGCGCAGCATCTGAAGCATATCTTGTTTTCCTTTAGGAAACTCTTACAGTCTTCTAGAGACTTCTCTCTGAAGGCTCTACATTTTAGCAGAGGATGAGGTTTCTTGTGTAGGGGGCAGTGTTTGCTGAGATCCTGCGGTTTGTCCTCTTCTGGCGAGGACTTACTTGCCCTGTAAGGAAAACCTGTGGAGGTAACATTAGTTTTGTGTACTGTCACTGGTGTTTTACTGGGTTTTACACCAGAGGCAGTGGTACATGACATAGAGAAATCGAAACTGGGGTCATTTCTAACTTTAGCCTGTTGAGCAACAAAGTCTACAAACACCCTGAAAGGAGGAAATGGTACCTTATGAGCCTGTTTGTAACGGGACCCGTGACTGACCCACTTTTCTTGTAAGTTGTAAGGGAGCTTTTGGACAATCAGGTTGACACCTCTGGCAGTGTCCAGGAATGCCAACCCTGGTAGGTCACCTTCTGCCTGAGCAGCATGTACCTCCATTAACAAGTCGCTCAGTTCCCAGAGCTTTTGATAACCCTTATTTGCTATCTTGGGGAAATCATCAATTCTTTTATACAAAGCATTTTCTATAGCTTCTATTGACCCATAACATTCTTCGAGTCTCTCCCACGCTATGCAAAGTCCTGTGTGTGGGTACTTTATGTTAATGTTCCTGATTCTTTTGGCATGTTCAGCTGACTTGCTCCCAAGCCACTTAACCAGTAGATCTAACTCTTCACTACTGGAAAGATGCAAGTCTCTGATGGCATTCTGGAAAGAGGCTCGCCATGCTCTGTAGCTTTCAGCTCGATCAGTGAACTTTACAAGTCCCTTGGTCACCAGCTCCCGGTGGGTAAAGAACCTTGCAAAGTTCATAGTGGCTGAGTCAGTGCCAACGTGAGCTGGTGTGCTGTTGTCATGCGGTGTGTGTGGTGCGTCCTCATACCTGGTAGGAGCTTCTGGCTTAGGAAAGTCTGTATAAAACCGTTCTGAAGCGAAAGGTGTCCCTGTCAGTCTGGGAGGAGGCCGTACCTTCTGCTCTGTAAGACGGTATTGGTGGTCGACGTCGTTTCTCAGTATACCTTCCTGCTTCCAGTACGGTGTTTTGAGGAAAGATCTCTGGTAATCTGTATAGGCTGGTTGGTGTAACGGATCAGAGTTGTCTTCTATTCTGGGATGTTGGTGGACATATTCTGAGACGCGTTGAGCAGGGTCCTGACGATCAAGGTCTGGTCCACGTACGTCGCTGTCACGCTCAGACTCAGGAAACTCCACGGCTTCTAAGAACTCAGCTTTGGCTATTGCGGCTGCTGCTTCTTTTTCAGCGGAAAGCCTTTCTAAGGTCGCTCGTAGGCGCGCTGTATCTGCGTCACTATCGGCTTGCAGGCGGGCTCTTTCTGCTTCTTGCTCTGCTTGTAGTCGGGCTCTTTCTGCTTCTCTATTTGCTTGCACGCGAGCTCTTTCTGCTTCTTGCTCTGCTTGTCTTAACTTTAACTGCATCTCTTGTGCAGCGAAGGAGGATCTTACTTTCGCCGCCTCAGCTTCTGCTCGGGCGAGGGTGACAGACCTTTTTGAGGAAGACTTGCTAGAGCGGCTTGTTTGGGACCTCGTCCTAAGTGAAGATGCTCGACTTGCAGACATTTTGTGTCCGTTTGCAGGCTGTAGGACGTCTCAGAGCGGGTAGAAATGAACTTCAGCGTGGACTGAGACGTGTCGCGCTTGCTGGGGGCTGCACTCTCAGTACTTGTGACTGTATGGCAGCCGCTGCGGTATCTGCAGGCAGTGCGGTATGGTACAAGCGGCTCTGTAAGTGTTATTTGCTATCGCTGGCATCTAGCCTCCTTTACTGTCATCACCAGCGTCTAGCATCCGTTTTACTGTTCTGTCTTCATACACGTTGATACGGTGTGTGATTCGACATACGGCATAAACCACTTCTGTCTCCCAAATAAGCAGACTGTTCTCTGTAGTCTAACTTGTTTATTGGTAAACATGAGCGTGGCAAAACTATAAGAATACAAATGATTTGGGTAAGTATTGGGCAAATAACAGCACAACTGATACTTATAACTAGCAGGGAAAGCATACAGGATGATGCAACTTCTACATGTAACTACATACAGTAACTCACAGATAATAGATTTCCCAGGTACTAGTTGCTATACAGTAATCACATTCTGTAGAACACTATATTGCAAGAACAGGAATAACAATCTTACCGGATAAACTTAACCAGATGGCAAGTAAGTGAGGTAGTTCCAAAACATCAGATAACACGAGTGTACAGGAAAATACACAGAGAGAAAATGGGGGATTTCCCTATCCCATGATACCTTGGTGCAACCCAGAATGCAACACTCTAATAATTACTAAGAAAAACACAGGTAATAAATTTATCCACCACTGGGTGGTGCTATAACACAGCAAAAACCAAACACTAATAGTAATTAACCTTTAATGCATGATGTGAACACCTGTCCTTCTTAGAAAGGGCAGAACAGACACATAAGGATACTGTCAGAGCAGTGGCATTTATAAGACACCAAGGAGGTCCGAAACATCCACTGCTGCAACACTTAGCAGACCAAATTTTCAGATGGGCGGAGAAATCTGTCAAATCCATCTCGGCAGTTCACCTGGAAGGCACCAAGAATCAAGTAGCAGACTTCTTGAGCAGAACGCCTGTACATCCCGGAGAGTGGGAACTGAACCCAGAGATATTCAGCAGTCTGTGCCAGAAGTGGGGAACACCTCAGGTAGATCTATTTGCCACAAGAGCAAATACAAAGACAAGAGCATTTTTCTCTCTAGATGGAGCCACAGGAGTAGACGCCTTATCTCAGTATTGGGGAGCAGGCCTCCTGTATGCATTTCCGCCTCTTCTTCTGATACCGAAGACACTCAGGAAAATACGACAGCAACCGTAATCCTGGTGGTTCCTTTTCGTCTAAAAAGGAGCTGGTTCTCTCTACTATCCAGAATGTTAACACAGAGACCAATCTTACTATCGAACAGGCAAGATCTTCTACTACAGGGGCCAGTGTTTCACAAAGATCCAGACACTCTACACCTATCTGCTTGGATCCTGAACGGCGAACCCTGAGATCTAGAGGCCTGTCAGAGGAGGTCATTACCACACTCCAGGCAAGCAGGAAGCCGGTGACTTCAGCGATTTATAACAAAATCTGGAAGCGATATTGTTCCTTTCTGGGAGAGGTTCCTATGGATACTTCAAAGCCGGATATCCCCAGAATCCTGGATTTCCTGCAACTCGGTTTTGAGAAAGGCCTCCGGCCTAGTACTTTAGAAGTACAGATTGCAGCACTTAGTGTCTTTTTTGATATGTCACTAGCCTCTCATCCTTGGATAGCAAGATTTTCCAGGGCCACACAAAGAATGAGACCACTTGTAAGAAAATCAACTCCTCCTTGGGACCTAAACTTGGTCCTTAATGCCCTGTGTAAAACCCCGTACTTGTTATCAGAAGATATGAGCATAGCCAATCTCTCCTTTAAAACAGCCTTCCTGATTTCCATCACATAAGCTAAAAGATTGGAGGAGATGCAGGCTCTATCCATTCAGGATCCATATCTTCAGATCTTTGATGACAGAATTGTCTTAAGACTTAACCCAGCCTTCCTCCCCAAAGTAGTATCCTCAACAAATATAAATCGGGAGAAAATCCTTCCCTCATTATGCCAACACCCTAGAAACACTAAGGAAGGGATCTACCATTACCTTGAACGGAGACTGTTCTAAAATACCTGGGGGCGACGGAAGGTTGGAGACGGGACACTAACTTGTTCATTCAATACAGGGGTCCAAATAGGGGTTGTAAGGCAGCAAAATCTACCATTGCTAGGTGGATCAAAACCCTGATAAACCTAGCGTATACAGACCAAGGGAAAGATCCCCCGGATATTCTTAGAGTCCATTCAACTCGAGCTATCTCTACATCATGGGCAGAGAAGGGGGGTGCCTCAGCAGAGCAGATTTGTAGGGCGGCGACTTGGACCAGTCTTTCTAACTTTGCCAGACACTATAAATTAGATGTCTCAACAGATCAGTTAGCCTTTGGTAGAAAAGTATTAGGCTGCTTTCACACTAGCGTCGGTACAACATACCGACGCATACTATGAAAAAAATGCCCGATGTGGGCAGCGGAAGCAGTCTTAAGATGCTTCCGCTGCCCCATTGCAAGGTCCGGGGAGGAGGGGGCGGAGTTTTGGCCGCACATGCGCGGTTGAAAATGGCGGACTAGACGCACAAAAAAAATTACATGTAACTTTTTTTGTGCCGACGGTGCGCCAAAACACGACGCAACCGTCGCACGATGGTTGTGACATGTGGCACTGCGTCGCAATGCATCGCTAATAAAAGTCTATGGAGAAAAAACGCATCCTGCGGGCAACTTTGCAGGATGCGTTTTTTCTAGTGTTGAGCGATACCTTCCGATATTCGAAAGTATCGGTATCGGATTGGATCAGCCGATACCGGCAAAATATCGGATCTTGCCGATACCGATACCCGATACCAATACAAGTCAATGGGACACAAATATCAGAAGGTATCCTGGATGGTTCCCAGGGTCTGAAGGAGAGGAAACTCTCCTTCAGGCCCTGGGATCCATATTCATGTAAAAAATAAAGAATAAAAATAAAAAAATATGGATATACTCACCCTCGGACGGCCCCTGGCTGTCACCACTGCAAGCGTCTGCCTCCATTTCCTAAGAATGCAGAGTGAAGACCTTCGATGACGTCACGGCTTGTGATTGGTCGCGTGACCGCTCATGTGACCGCTCACGCGACCAATCACAAGCCGCGACGTCATCGCAGGTCCTACACTCACTGCATTCTTAGGAACGGAGGCTGCCGGTTACATCGCTAAGGTCCAGGGTCCGCCGGAGGGGTGAGTATATCCATATTTTTTATTTTTATTCTTTATTTTTTACATGAATATGGATCCCAGGGCCTGAAGGAGAGTCTCCTCTCCTCCAGACCCTGGGAACCACACACTGGGAACTTCCGATTCCGATTTCCGATATCACAAAAATATCGGAACTCGGTATCGGAATTCCAATGCAGCGAATATCGGCCGATACCCGATATTTGCAGTATCGGAATGCTCAACACTAGTTTTTTCTCCACAATGACGCATTGCGACGTGCAGTGCCCGACACTAGTGTGAAAGTAGCCTAACATGCAGTAGTCCCACCCTAGTTTACCATCCTTTGGTATTCCTCCAATGGTGCTGTCAGGTGGTGAACTGGAAAATGGTAATTAGACCTACCGGTAATTGTATTTCCAGGAATCCATCCTGCCAGCACTACTAGTTCCCTCCCACTGCAAGTTTATACTATTGACTAATGTGATGTAACATTGATGTATAACTGTTAATAAACTCTCTTTGTTGCATCCATCCAGATGTGGTACTTAGAAAATCACTGGTGGGTGGAGTGGTGAGGGTCCTTTTAACGGCTTGTTGTTCCTGTCCCACTGAGGGTAAGAAGGACGTCCTCCAATGGTGCTGTCAGGATGGAATCCTGGAAATACAATTACCGGTAGGTCTAATTACCGTTTTTGCTGCAGGATAAATAGATATATATTACAGAATCCTTTAGGAGTTTGAACAAAATAACATCAGAGATAAATTCCTACAAATTAAAAAATATAAAGCAACAGCCTGACTTATGTTATGCAATGGGGCCGTACTTCCCAGATGCCAGCTACTGTTTTTTCTCATGACTATTCAATACAGTCACTGACATTAATGCTTGCTCAATTCCTTATTGAATTAACTTAATCATAATACTAACAATATGTCAGGATTTATTACTTTTAATTCTTTGACTGAATGACTTGTATTGTTGCTTCATGTCTTATGCTCCTAATGGCTTTGTGGTTGTGCAATGTTTAATATGCAGAACAAGAAGGAAGTGTCTTGTCATAACATCAAAATATTTCCCAATATGCTTTACTTGTATGGTAAAAGTCAATGATGAAAGCCATTGACCAGATTATATCAGACTAAACTAAGTGTTCTTAATGCCATAGTAATAGAAAACCAAATTAACTCATTCTATGTATTTAGACATTTCTATTTTTTTCACCAAAAAAAAATGGAAAAATATAAATGTGGATTTGCCACAGATTTTCTCCTGTGCATGAATATTTGTGGCAAATTTAAGGCATAATTTTTAAATCGGTAGAAGAAAAATCAGTAGCTTGTGAAGAGGGTTTAATGGGGTTTTATAAAAGTACAATTGCTGACATTCTGATTCTACCTATTCAATAGTTGTATGCCACCCTTGGATACTCTATAGGTCAGTTCTCGCCATGCTTTCATGTTTTCCATGGATTCTTTCAATTATATGACGTTCTTTCTCATGTCATTCTTGATGGTATAGAGTCAATGTATTTGTAATGACTCTATATAATGGATGAGATTCACTTTTTGTATTGAAGAACTGAAATAAATTAACTTTTTGATAATATTCTAATTTAGTGAGAAGCAATTGTAACTTTGACCATGTTTTCAGATCTTAATTAGCCTGTTAGAGTTATGGCTTGTTCTCTATCAACATTAGGAAGGCCATGTGATGCACATTTCCCAGCCTAATAAAAACCCATAAATACATATTCTGATATGGAGTACCATACAGAAAAAGAAGTGATAAGAGGATTTTATAAAAAAACAAATTTTATTTGTAGATAAATTATCTTAGACATATAATAAAGACATAAAATGAAGGTAACGGGAAATAAAAACCACCGGACTACAGAGGGAAAACAACACTGGCATGTAATAACTCCAAAAATAAGGGTAAGCAGCCCTCACAAATGCTATGTAACAATGAGGGCTGCATATATATCAAGCACTATTAAAGGTACAGCCTAAACAATATGTGCTAATTTACAAGGTAACAAAATATCCCCATGGTAAAAGATCCTAAAACTGCAGGCTAAACACTGGGACAAAACCAGACCAGAAAATACAACCTAAATTGTTAATAGACTAGTAAGTGAACCACTAAGTATGCCCAGAGATGTCAGCAGAGGAGTAAAGCTAACATGGGGTTAGTTACCTGTAGTAACGATGTGAGTTGGAGGAAAGGCAGTGCCTGAATAAGAGAACCAGTGCAGAGTTTCCCGTGCCCGATAAGCGCTGTTTCGCACAAGCTTCTTCAATAGGGCGTAGACAAGTTCAGAAGGCATTGGGGAAGTTTATATGTAGTGCCGGCTAGCAAGACCCGCAAGTGTCACCCGAGAGTTCAAGGATGCGTGCGCATACAGGGCCATCCCACCTTGCCAAGGGGACCCACTGGATGCACGCCGTGACACGCAGTGGAACGCACTGCGATCACGTGAGTCGGCGCTGCCAGGAGGTCAGAGGGGGCACAGAACCTGCGCATGCGCAAAGGAGCTCCCGGGGACACCAGCCATGGAGCCTATACCATTTTGGCGCCTGCGCGGTGGACGTCGGATTTGAAGGGACAAGGAGAGGAGGAGTCACAACGCTGTAGCCCATAAGCACAGCATTACGGCATTGCGCGTGCGCAAGGGGGGGTTTTCAAGGACATCTAGAGAAAAGATGGTAATTATCATACATTCAAAAAAAGAAGAAAATAGAGTTTAAAATATAAATGCGATTGTTTGTGTCTTAATTTGTGTTGTGATTGCCAGCAGATAGTGCTTTTCTGCTGACAAGAGTGGACAAAAGACATGTTTAATCGGACAAATGAAAGGATAAGTAGGGGGATATAATTAGAATATATATAATAGGATATGTGTTAACAAAAAGTGAAGGTAAAGGGATGGGAGTGAGGCCAATCGGAATTGAAATGTCAATTAAAAATGTGAAGGTGAAGGAAGAATATGATAAATCAGACTTTATTATGACGCTGAAGGGGCTGAAGGTAGAATATGATGCTAAGTAATTATGTGTATGTGAAATATGTGAGAGTAAGAATTAGAATTGAGATAAGAAAATTGTGACCTCTACAAAAGGTCACAATAGTTGGGAACCTAAAATTGTTAGAATGTGGGAGTAAACATTGGGGATACAGTGGGATAAAATAAATATGAATGCCAAATAATGAAAAATATATATCTCGCCCCTGAATAGTATAATTGCAATACAATATCGATAAGGAAAAAATTTTTTGGCATCATTTTTCCATTTCTTGATTTCCCCTATAGATGATGCCTAGTTTGATAACCAGACCTCCTCCACTTGGCTAGCGTCCCAAAGAAAGTCCTGAAGTCCACAGATGATACAGGCATTCCAGGTAAGATATTCCGGGTAGGACATCAAAGGAGTAACATGGGCTTTTTGAGAAGGGCATCGCACAGACAGCAAGAGATACTCCGGGTAGACATCACATGGCAGGGAAACTGGCCACAGACACAAACACATAAATGCCTAAAAGGAGAAAGTAGTTATAAATATATGTACGTTAGAAAAATATTATGCCTATGCAGAGTAAAGTGGAACCAAGTTAAGACAAAGGGAATTAAAAACATACATACTCAAGATTAGATCATTAAAAACACCTTAAAAACAGGTCTTAAGATTGAAGAGATAGAGATTATAAAAAAGAATTGAAGCCGAAGCTTACATTCAGGCCACGTGGTGTGATTGTGCCAAGGCGGTATATCCATTTGCCCTCAAGTTGTGCTAGGGATTTGGCCAAATCAGGACCCCCTCTTGACTGTAAAAGACCTTCAGATAGATTTAGCAGACTCTGGAGTTGTGGCATATTGTTCGACTATTCAGAGACACCGGCACAAATATGGCCTTCATGGAAGAGTCGTCAGAAGAAAAACTCTCCTGTGTCCTCACCATAAAATTCAGCGACAGAAGTATGCAAAAGA
The DNA here is from genome assembly GCF_051348905.1 of Ranitomeya variabilis. Taxonomy (NCBI): domain Eukaryota; kingdom Metazoa; phylum Chordata; class Amphibia; order Anura; family Dendrobatidae; genus Ranitomeya; species Ranitomeya variabilis. The sequence goes on along the minus strand of NC_135237.1, from coordinate 253,943,827 downwards.
ACATCTAAACAAGCCTGATGTATTTTATAACAAATTATGTGGACCGATGAGGTTAAAATAGAACTCTTTGACCACAATGATCATGCATTTTAGAAACAAGTTCTGTGGACCGCGAGGTTAAAATAGAACTCTTTGGTCACAATGATCAAAGGTATGTGTGGAGGAAAAAAAGCAGAAAAAGAACATCTTGCAAACCATTAAGCATGGGGTGGCTCAATCATGCTTTTGGTTCAGTTTTGGCCAATGGCACGGGGAACATTTCAACTGTAAAGGGAGAAATGGATTTAATGAAATTTCAACAAATACTTTATGCAAACACAACATCATCTGTAAAAAAACTGAAGTTGAAAAGAGAATGGCTTCTACAAATGGATAATGATCTTAAAAAATCCACTACAGACTACCTCAAAGGCATAAGCTGAAGATTTTACAAAGACTCCCACAGTCCCCTGATCTGAAAATTATTTAAAATCTGTGGCTCAAAATAGCAGTGCATGAAAAACGACCCAGGAATCCCACAGAACTTGAAGAATTTTCCAAGGAAGAATGGATGAAAATCCCTCAAACAAGAATTAAAAACCTCTTGGCAGGCTACAAAAAGCATTTACAAATTGTGGTACTTGCAAAAAGTGTTGCTACTAGGTACTAACCATGCAGGGTGCCCAAACTTTTGTATTTGCCTATTTTCTTTTTTGTAATTTTTAAAATGTAAAAGATGTCAATATTTTTTTTTCTTTTGTCTAAAATACAAAGGAAATGTGTCATCTTTAACTTTAGGTCTATTAGAGATCATTTCATCTTCAACTTGCTTAGCTGTTTACAATATCAGTAATTTTGACCAGGGGTGATCAAATTTTAATATACCACTGTATTTTCCATCTCTGTTTGATGACCTGCTGGTCACCAATTTAATTCCAATCGTGGTCTTTGATGGTTGCTTGGCATGCAGAAAAAGCCTTGTTCACTTGTTTCACCATGGCAAATAATTCCCTGGTGTAGCCCTTACTTATAGGCTTTTTCAAGGTTAAAGTGTCAGGAATTCAAGAAGTTGTTCTTGCCTTCCCTGAATTTTCTTTTGATGTCTACATTGAGTTGATTCGGCTGATTCAACCTGCCCTTAGCCTTGGCTGCTCTCTTCTTACTTGCAATCTGTAGGTTAGCATTACTGGCATTATACTGTGAATTAGTTGCACATCAAAAATGTGAAGCAAATTAGCCAATATCTCAACATATTTTGTAAATGGACAGTTGGATCCACTTACATAGCTCTTAGTATTAGTGATGAGCGAGCATACTCGGTAATGCTCATTACTCGCCCTAGCATCGCTGTACTTGGCAAGCACCAAGCATTTCTGGGTTTGCTCGACGGGAGATTGGGTCCCCGCCCTGCATGATTGGCGCTCTTTACAGAGCAAATCAACATTCAGGGATTGTCTGCCACACACTGTAATGCCGTAGCCATCTTGGTTGTGGCATTACAGTGATTGGCTGGCCGCACAGCATCATCAGGTCTTTAAGAGACCTGGCACCGCACTGCTCATCACATTCAGCTCCTTATTCAGACAATGTAGAAAAAGGTGCTACCGAGATAGGGTCAAATTTGGGGGGGGGTTATCAGTTAGTGAGGGTTGTTGTGAATTCTGTTGTGGGTTCTGCTCTTAGGCTCCCTCCGGTGGTTATAAGTGGTAGTGCTGCTGTTTGTCCTTCACAACAGTCATCAGCTGCTTCCACTTTGGACGGGGCTATTTAGTCTGGCTCCTTCCTTTATTGAGTGCCAGTTGTCCATTGTTTTCTGGGATCCACATCTCTGCTTGGTTTCTCCTTCTGGATTGTCCAAATCATCAAAGATAAGTCCTGGCTCTGTTTTTGCAGTCCACATGCGGTGGACTTAATAGTTCTGTGAATTGCTATGTTTTTTCTTGTCCAGCTTTGTCTGTGTTAAGATTTACTCAGCCAAGTTGGAAGCTCTGGAGTCACAGAGTTACCCTCCATGCCTTTAGTTAGGTGTGGAGATTTTTGTATTCTCTGTGGTGGATTTTGTAGTATTTTTTATACTGACCGCACAGTACTCTTTCATGTCTTTTCTTTCTAGGTAGCGTGGCCTCCTTTGCTAAATTCTGTTTTCAGTCTGCGTTTGTAATTTCCCTCTCCTCTCACAGTCAATATTTGTGGGGGGCTGCCTTTCCTTTGGGAATTTTCTCTGAGGCAAGATAGTATTCCTGTTTCTTTCTTTAGGTGTAATTAGTCCTCCGGTCGTGACGAGGTGTCTAGGGAGTGACAGGAACATCCCACGGCTACTTCTAGTTGATGTGTTAAGTTCAGGGTGTGCGGTCAGTATAGAGGCCACCTACTCCAGAGCTCGTCCATGCTGCTCCTAGGCCACCAGTTCATAACAGAGGGTATACCATCAGATTTGACACAAATCCAGATAAACCAACAGTCCTTCTAAGTAATAATTGTGGAGTATATAGATTGCAGTGCAGTGAACTGTATATGGCTCTATACAGATCAGTGCAAGGCATGCAGGCACTGTATGTGTGTATATAGATATCATTGCATACATCAAGAGGGTCCATTCCATTACTGTCTGCTGCTGCTACCAGTTACATATATACCTAGCCTCAGGTATCAGTGGCTAGGAAAAAACATTTTGCCATCATAATCCTGATTATTTTATTCCAAAGCAGTCCAGAGCGCCCCCCCCCCTTTTTTTTTGCTTGTTCACATATTGTACATTGTGGTTTCTCTGTCATACGCCTGATCTATCTGTGGGCTACAAATTTGGGCATTTCAGGCCTACATTCCACTGTATTTGCTGTCAGTTACCCTAGTTCTAAACAGTATTTTTGGATAAAAAAACAAAAACAGGCCACATATTCATATTGAACATTGTGGTTTCTCTGTCAGACGCCTGATCTATCTATGGGATACAAATTTGGGCATTTCAGGCCTACATTCAACTTTTTTGGTGGTGTGTTACCCTAGTTCAATACAGTATTTTTCTGTTAAAAAGCGAAAATACAGGCCACATATTGAACATTGTGGTTTCTCTGTCAGACGCCAGATCTATCTGTGGGCTACAAATTTGAGCATTTCAGGCCTACAATCCACTGTATTTGCTGTCTGTTACCCTAGTTCTAAACAGTATTTGGGGGTAAAAAAAGGCCACATATTGAACATTGTGGTATCTCTGTCAGACGCCTGATCTATCTGTGGGCTAAAAATTGTGGCTTTTGAGGGCTTTTTTGAACTGGTTTTGCAGTGTTTTACCCTAGTTATTAACAGCAGGTTTTTTTTTAATTTTTACCTACAGTTCAAATAATTTAAACTGTGGTTTTTATGCACACTGATCACATAAAAGTTTGCTCCAAATTCAGCCATTTGTAGTGAACGTGGAAAATATTGTAGTAGTCCATTTAAAATGGGCAAGGCGTGTGGCAAGGGACGGGGAACAGGACATGATGCTGATGGTGCATGCAGAGGCCGTGGGCAAGCTGAAATTGGGCCCCAACAAGCACCCACATCTTGTCACTCTACATTCCTGTCCCAATTACTAGGGGACCTCAGCACACCACTAATGAGTAGTGTTGAGCGATACCGTCCGATACTTGAAAGTATCGGTATCGGAAAGTATCGGCCGATACCGGCAAAGTATCAGATCTAATCCGATACCGATACCCGATACCAATACAAGTCAATGGGACTCAAGTATCAGACGGTATCCCTGATGGTTCCCAGGGTCTGAAGGAGAGGAAACTCTCCTTCAGGCCCTGGGATCCATATTAATGTGTAAAATAAAGAATTAAAATAAAAAATATTGCTATACTCACCTCTCCGACGCAGCCTGGACCTCACCGAGGGAACCGGCAGCGTTCTTTGCTTAAAATGCGCGCGTTTACTTCCTTCCATGACATCACGGCTTGTGATTGGTCGCGTGCCGCCCATGTGGCCGCGACGCGACCAATCACAGCAAGCCGTGACGTAATTTTCAGGTCCTCAATGCCTAATTCTAGGCATTCAGGATTTTAAAATTACGTTCCGGCTTGTGATTGGTCGCGTCGCGGTCACATGGGCGACGTGACCAATCACAAGCCGTGATGTCACGGGAGGCAGGAAACGCGCGCATTTTAAAATTACGTCACAGCTTGTGATTGGTTGCGTGCCGCCCATGTGACCGCGACGTGACCAATCACAGCAAGCTGTGACGTAATTTTCAGGTCCTGAATGCAGAATTAGGCATTCAGGACCTGAAATTACGTCACGGCTTGCTGTGATTGGTCGCGTCGCGGTCACATGGGCGGCACGCAACCAATCACAAGCCGTGACGTAATTTTAAAATGCGCGCGTTTCCTGCCTCCCGTGACGTCACGGCTTGTGATTGGTCGCGTCGCCCATGTGACCGCGACGCGACCAATCACAAGCCGGAACGTAATTTTAAAATCCTGAATGCCTAGAATTAGGCATTGAGGACCTGAAAATTACGTCACGGCTTGCTGTGATTGGTCGCGTCGCGGCCACATGGGCAGCATGCGACCAATCACAAGCCGCGACATCACGGAAGGAAGTAAACGCGCGCATTTTAAGCAAAGAACGCTGCCGGTTCCCTCGGTGAGGTCCAGGCTGCGTCGGAGAGGTGAGTATAGCAATATTTTTTATTTTAATTCTTTATTTTACACATTAATGTTGTTTCGATACCGATACCCGATACCACAAAAGTATCGGATCTCGGTCTCGGTATCGGAATTCCGATACCCGCAAGTATCGGCCGATACCCGATACTTGCGGTATCGGAATGCTCAACACTACTAATGAGCCCAGAGCAGTGTCAAACGGTTGTTGGTTGGATAGCGGATAATTCTTCCAGTCACTTTGCCATCACCACCACCACCACGTCATCCACACGGTCAAGTCTGAGTAGCTGTGAGTCTGGGCCACATATTACTCACCCAGATCCTCCTTCCTCCCACCATGCCGAGTGCCCGAAGACAACTGATCACACACTTGGACACTTCGAAGAGCTGTTCACTTTTCTATTTATAGATTCAGGACTCTCGCCCGGTCCATTTGAAGCAGGGCAAGATGAGCTTGCATGTAGCGATGCCCAAATATTTGAGCAGCCATGGTCATACGAAGGTGATGGCGGGAAAGTGTCACAAGAGGTGCACACAATTGCCAGAAGGAGGACCAGGGTGTGGATGTGGAAGACGAGGTGGTGGATGATATAGTAACTGGCCCTACCTGGCAAGAAGACATTCAGAGCGAGGACAGCAACACACATGGGGAATGAGGCAGAGCACCCCAACAGGCAGGAAAAAGCAGTGTGGTGGCCGCAGACAGATGGTGTGCATCCGTTCCCCGTAACACCAACAAGACGGAAGTTGCCATTCCAACTGTTAGGTCTTCACGAGTCTGGGTGTTTTTTAAAGACTCTGCTGATAACTCCAAACAGGCCATTTGCACCACCTGCCATGGCCACATCAGCAGGGGTAGCAAAACTACCAGCCTGACCACCACCAGCATGATTAGGCATATGGCAACAAAGCACCCAACTTTGTGGGCCGAACCCCAGGCTCCAGGAACAGTGTTTGCGGGTGACACCACTGCTTCTTCCACTTTTGTGCATGCAAGCCAATCTCCTGTCCACGGTGCATGTGAAGATGCCTCGTGCACTGCACCTGTCATTGCCCACAGTAAACTAGCACCATCAATCACGTCTCCTTCCTTGTCCCAGCTCAGCCTTTAGTTGTGCATACCCCAGCCATTGGAATGCAAGCAGAAATACGCAGCCAATGCCTCACAGGCCACACATTTCTCGTCTGCTTGCGCTCAAAATGTTGCCTTTTAAGCTCATGGAGATGGAAGCTTTCTGCAACCTGATGTTGGTGGCCCTCACAAGGTACTCAGTCCCCAGTCACCACTATTTCTACCGGTGTGCCATCCCAGCATTACACAAGCACGTGTCCCACAAAATTACCCATGTCTTCAACAATGCTGTTACTGGGAAAGTCCACCTAGCCATGGACACATGAACAAGTGTTTGTGGCCAGGGAGGGTACATCTCACTAACAGCACACTGGGCTAACATAGTGGAAGCTGGGACCCAGTCAGACCTTGGGATGGAACACATCCTCCCGATGCCAAGGATTGCGGGCCTTACGTCAATCAGCGTTGCCTCAACAGTCTACAGCTCCTGCACCTACTCCTCTTCAACCTCCATCTCTGAAATGAGCACATCAGTCACAAGCTAGAAGCACTGCAGCACTGCCTCAGCCAAGTGGCAACAGGCTGTGCTGAAGATATTCTGCTTAGGTGACAAACCGCACAATGCTGAAGAGTTATGGACAGCTCTGGAAGAACAGTCAGATATGTGGCTGTCACCGCTGGACCTACAGCCAGGCATGGTCATATGTGACCATGGCAGGAACCTGGTGGCGGCTCTGAGATGAGGTGAGCTCACACACGTACCATGCCTGGCCCATGTACTTAACCTCATCATTCAACGGTTTCTCAAAAGCTACCCGGAGCTGCCGGATCTGCTTGTGAAAGTACGCTGGCTGTGTCAGCTACAGCTTCAGCCCCCTTGCAGTGCTTCAGCAGCATTTGCAGCTTCCGGCTCACCGGCTGGTGTGATGTCCCCATGCATTAGAACTCTACACTGCATATGTTGGAAAGGATTTGTGAGCAGAATAGGGCAGTTCTTGACTACCAGCATCAACAAGGCCGTCGTTATTCAGTTCAGACTCCACACATAAGACCTCAGGCGTGGACATGGATGTCAGACATATGTACCATCCTACAAAACTTTGAGGACTCCACCAAGATGGTGAGCGGCAATGACGCCATAGTTAGCATCAACATCCCACTTCTCTGCATTCTGAAAAGCTCTCCGCTCACATTGAAAGAGGATGCATTGCAGGCAGAGGACATAGAGCTGGTAACCATACAGGGTGATTACACACAGCCCATCCTCATGTCATCCCAATGTGGATTGGTAGACAAAGAGGAAGAGGAGGAGGAGGAAGAACAGGATCTACTTTCATGCACTGTAGACTGTACTACAAACATAACTGCCATACCGTCAGTTCAGCGTGGATGGCCTGAGAACAGGGAGGAGGAGAAGAAAGAGGAGGACTGCATGGTCAGTAGACCTGTCAGTGAGGACAAGGACGTGTTGCCTGTTAGCAGTCTGGCACTCATGGATGACTTTATGTTGCACTGCCTTTCCTGTGACCCTCACATTATGAAAATTTTCGAAGGCACTCATTACTGGTTGGTGACACTTCTAGACCCAATATAATAAGAAAAAAGAGAGGTGCACCCTGGCTGTAAATTAAATAAATATAGGGGTGCGATGCCTAGTCCAATAATATATATGGCCAAAAGAGAGGAGAAAAAGGATTGGACTAATATAGGCTTGCACACCACAAAGTATAGAAAAGTAACAAACTTTATTAAACACCAAAACAAACATAAAACACTTAAAATGCCACAATCGTGTGTAAAACACCCCTATACAGTCATATTTTGTCTGCCAAAAAAATAAATGTATGGATCTACAAGCAAGCTCCCATACATAGATGCTACATGTATCGTAGCCCAATGTAGGAACAATGAAATCTAGAGGATAAAGACATCACTATTGAAATAAAGTTAAACACTGAACCACCTATGCATAAATACATGCAAAATAATGATGTAAAAATATGTCATGAAATATGAATATGCATACAGGGCTAACTGGGGGAACCGCTCGTAAGATAGAAAAGCAGGGCTCCTATGAAATTAGTAACCGCAGCATAATGACATACATACTCAGCTGAATCTGAGATAAGTTGAAGCAGTTGGAGCCAAAAGCTTTCTTGGCTAAACTAGCCAGGCAGACCCACATGGTATAAATGGCCGGCATAGAAAGATGATGGGGTGTAGGAAGAAAACCCCACGCGTATCGCTGCCGCAGCAGCTTCGTCAGGGGAAGTAGCCATATGGTGAGTAATCCGAGTTTAAATACAAGCAGTAATCAAGTAGAATGCATACCGTTGTGTTGCCGCAGGAGAGGGAGGCGTATACCGGAAGGACGGCTAACCGCCAATCAAAGAAAGTAAAGCGGAAGTGTACAGCATCTCCATGGAGAGGGTTTGCGCGTGCGCAATCGCGGCTCAAACTTTTGAGCCGCACTGCGCATGCGTCAAGGGTAGAAGATACTTAGAATAGGAGCAAGGATATAAGTGTCTAAAGTGGCCGGCGTGCAGCACGACAGAGGCGATAAAATGCCAAAGATAGTGATATAGATGGAGGAACACTCACGGCTGGCCCATTGGAAGGGATGATACCAAACAAATAAATAAACCGGTCATGCAAAATAAAATATAATGTAATATAAATATGCTTATAGCAATATGTACAATGAAAGAGAGCTAGAGGGCTCAAAAGGTATGACTATATAACACAAAACCTGTTCAAGAAGAAAAAAAAAAGGTAAGTATGGTTAGTGTGCATAACACAAAAAGATATATACATTTAGCAGTAATATTATACAACGTCCATATCAAAGAGCCACAAAAACTTGAAAGTTGAGATGATAATGTCCCCATTGATGGACTACCACAGGAGTTCTGTCCACAATCTGCACTAGAATTGTCTTCTTGCCAGACAAGTAGTGCATATGGATAAGGAAAATATGTCCCCCATTCGTAAAGACTGTGGTTTGTTTTGCACCCCGTAGTCCATCCAGGTACATAGTCTCAGGGGTAATATGACTGATAGCCACATCACTCTTTGTTGAAATCCAAGGAAGTAGGGAATTGATCCATCTCAACTGTATATCGGTCCATAGTCCCAAAATATGTACCCCGTTCGTAGAAACTATGATATGTTTTGCACCCCGTTCTCCATACGGGTACGTAATCTAAGGGGTAATACAACTGATCACCACCTCCCTCTTTGTTGCAATCCAAGGAAGTAAAAAGTTGATCCATCTTGACTGTATACCGGACATTAGTCCCAAAATATCCACAGGTCATGTACAGGAGACATCAAAGTTGCAGACGTGCAACCTGTTATGAAGCCAATTAAGGTTCACATGGATGCATTTAATCCTGACGTGGAGCTGATGAGAAAAAAAAAAAGATGGAAAAATAATAATGTTAGAGGCATGGAGTAATAAGCATTCGCCAGCCTGCCTATCCCAAAAACCCCGTAAAGAGGAGCTCCTCATTCAAGCCGGAAGGAACCACTGATTGTAATTGGAAGATCCATCTTGATTCAATCTGCAATAACAGTTTGCGTCTATCACCCCCTCTCTCATTGGGGGTAAGCTTTTGTAGACCCACCACCTGAAGGTTGATGGAGGAACCCCCGTGCTGGGTTAGAAAGTGCTCAGCCACCGAAGTAAGGATCCTGCCCTTCTTTAGATCTGAGGCTGCTAGATGCGCTGTGGAAATGTGCTTCTGGGCCCGTTTCCTCAGTTCTTGGGAAGTCTGCCCGACGTATACCATTTTACAGGGGCAGATAAGAGACTTCTAGACCCATGCTACAAGGAGAACTTTCAATCTCTTCTTCCAGTGGCTCAGATGTCTAATAAAATGGTGCAGTACCAGAGGGCCCTTACTGCAGAACTACTAAAAAAATTCCCATCTGAGAATGCTGGTGGCAGATGTCATAGTTCGTTGGACAACCAAGGAATACAGGCGAGAGAGACACAACTCCAATCCAGCAGAGGCAGGGGAACACTGGAAAAGTTCTGGGAGAGTTTTCTCAGACCCTCCCATCGCCCTGGCCCAGAGGCAAGGGGTACTGTCACAAGGAGTGAAATGTTTGGGAAGATGCTGAAGGAGTACCTTGCTGACCGTACCAACGTCCTCCATGATTCCTCTGTGCTGTTTAATTATTGGGTATCCATGCTGGACACGTGGCATTAACTGGCTCTCTATGGCTTGGAGGTCCTGGCCTGCCCTGCTGCTAGAGTTTGGTCAGAGCGGGTTTTAGTGCTTCTGGCAGAATTATTACTGATACGCACATTCGCCTGTCAACTGAAAATGCTGACAGGCTGACTCTTATAAAAATGATTAAGGACTGGATTGGGCCAGACTTCTGTACACCACTGAATGATAACAGCGAAACAGAACCTCCAATATAGTGTCTTTTTTGGGAGATGTATTCCCATGCACCTCTTCACATCCACGTATTGGTCTACGCTTCCTGATTTTGGCTATTTGTGTTATACTCCTCCTTCTCCTCATCATCATCAGACACCACCATTAGAACACCAGGGTGAACGTTTCCATGATGCTACATCCACTCTAATTTTTTGTAAGGGTGTTTATGATGCCCGTAAATAATAATAATAAAAAAATAGTAATGTTTCCCCGAGGGGGAAATGTTTGTCAGCCCATACATACACTTAGTGTATGGGCATTCCAAGTATAGGAGACCCGCTCCTTTACAATGGGAACATTTTTTTTATGAGGCCCTCCTCCACATCTCTTTCAAGGGGCTTTGGAGTGCCTCCTAATTTTTTGCAGGCCTTGCATTCACTGCATAGGCAAACACTATGGGAGGCCCACTTCCTAATAATGGGAATATTGTTTTCAGGAGGCCCACCTCTACGTCTCTTCCAAGGCTTATTGGAGTGCGTGTGAATTTGGTGCAGTGCAGGACTTGCATTCGATGCATAGGCAAACAGTATGGCAGTAACAAATGAATAATGTAAACTAGGTTTTCCTGTGGTTGTAGGGGGTATGCTATATTATGTTTATACCTTTGCCTTTCTCTTATGTCCCGGTGACGTATGTTATTAGTGCTTGTATATCTGTTAACATGTGATGGTATCGCTATACGATTTAGTGTATTACCACACTTATGTAATGGTACTGCTATACGATTAGGTGTATTACCATCTTTTGCTATATGTATCTACGGCGTAATATATGCTTTACTAATGTTTAATCTGTATTAATATTTGACTAAGTAGGGGGAGCGCCCCCATGCGGCCGTGGGGTACTCGAAACCGGGTCCTGTGGTTCACAGGGGAATGTCACGGTGGCTGACCCAGTCCGTGGCCCTGGGACATCCGTGTAAAAGGGAAAGGTCTTTAAAGGGATAGAGTTTATGTTCATGATGCAACCTGTAGTATTCGGTCAGGGTGACTGACGCTGCTTTAAGGGGTCCGCTGGGGTGATGTTATGGCAGCTACAGTAGATGGTATACCTTCCCACAGGTGAAGTGTATCCCCAGGGCTTCCCAGTGTGTAGATGGTGAATGATGAATGGCGCAGTGAAGAACAAGGACACAGGGTTGCAGTCTCTTTACCTTTACTGAAGACATCAGCATCCACAGTCCAGGACACCAGACCACAGGGCAGGCAGAGTCCGGCCGGTTTGGAGGCAAGTCCAGAGCCCCCTTGTCCAGGTGGAAATCAGAAGCCTTCCCTTGCGCTGCAGTGTTGTAATTCCTTACTTCCTAAGGCTTCACATAAGGACCTCACAGATGTAATGTCTTTCTCTCTGTCCCCCGTATAGGATAGGAAAAACCCATATGACGGGTGGCTGTTTATAGGGACTTTAGTACGCCACAGCCTCCAAAGGTTGCCACCGTGCCTCCTGGGTGTAGGGCGGACAGGTAACTTGCAATTAGCTGTCCTACTGGTCTCTGGAGCAAAGCATAAAGGGCGTTACTCCCTCAGTGTTCCAGCTACCAGGATTCTGCTCCTCAAATGGAGGCAGGATGTGTAGGGCAGGACCCCTTCTGGTATCCTCTCCTTTGCTACGACTTCCTTCACGCTCGCTGCAATAGAGTTCTCCTTCTGTGTGTCTCTTTCTGGGAGCTGCAGCCCTGAGGGCATGCACAGCTCCGTGTCCTTCTCCTTCATTCTCTGACAGGATCCCACACCTGTCAGGGACCAACTAACTGAGCTGAGCTCAGCCAGCAACTAACTAATTTTCCCTACAGGCGACCAGTTTTACCTATTTGGGGAGTGACCTAATAAATAGGAGCAAGAGCTCCCCCTGGTGGCCTGGAGTGTGAAATGTGTTGCATGTTTGTGATACCTGTATGTTGTTATCCTTCTTTGCCTCCAAACGTAACATCACTCTCCCCGAGAGGAAAGCAATACCACTGCGATGACCAGGACCCTGGGGCACCGCATAGGGAAAGTGTAGTGTCTAATCATGGCCACTAGATGGGGGCACCATAGTATTCATAGAGTATACAGGAACATAGTGTAAGTAGATGGTTAATTGTAGGAGGGGCTGCTGTGTGGTAAGTGTATTGAGTTAGTTGAGCCCAGAAGGGCCTAAGCGCATGAAGCATCCACACGGGCTCAAGGCCCAGGACATCATAGCAGCCATGTAACGTTTGAAGAGGAGAACCCAGCCATTCAGAGTCCCATAGGGACAGAAGGGCAGTCTTCAGTTTCAGCATTTCAGCAGTGGGAAGCTGAGGAGAGAAAGCGGTCTGGAAGACGTACAGGGCGCAGATTGTTCATCATGTGGCAGGTCATTGCTTGGGCTGAAGCTCTAAGGTCCGTTGCGAAACGGACGAGTGAATCCTCAAATGTAGTGAGTCTACACCAGGATGATGCTGCAGTACTGCCTAAGGTGCTATTACCCCGTAATGTACATGAGGACATAGAGTACAGGGAAAGTTCAGAATGTGAACTGTAGGGACTTTGATGTTGAAATTGTTTCTGAGAAGGATGTGCTGCGATGTACTGTATGTCAAGTAAAGTTGCCCATTGTGAATTGCAATTGGACTGTGTGTCTGTTTATTCAGAAGTGAATGAAACTATCCCTGAAGAGCAGAGGGGAATTCCAGATGGAGCAAAAAATAGGAACACAAGTAAGCTCAAAGTGAGATGTGATTTTTATGTACAGGGAGACCAGGGTCTGCCAGACCCAGTATATTTGGCCACGGCTGCGCCCCTGGCGCTCCTCTACATGGCCATCCAGTACATGGGCTCAAAGGCTTATTGGGGTGCATGTAACTTCGGGGCAGGGCAGGCCTTGCATTCAGTGCATAGGCAAACATTATGGCAGCACCAAATGAATAATGTGAACTTGGTTTTCCTGTGACCATCCAGTACGTGGGCTCAAAGGCTTATTGGGGAGCATGTAACTTTGGGGCAGGGCAGGCCTTGTATTCAATGCATAGGCAAACAGTATAGCAGTAACAAATGAATAATGTGAACTAGGTTTTCCTGTGGCCATCCAGTACGTGGGTTAAAAGGCTTATTGGGGTGCATGTAACTTTGGGGCAGGGCAGGCCTTGCATTCAACACTATGGGAGACCCACTTTCTTATAATGGGAACATTTTTTCAGGAGGCCCTCCTGTACATCTCGTTAAAGGAGTATTGTGGTGCATCCTAATTTTTACCAGCCCAGCCAGCATAGGCAATAACAGTATAGAATACCCACTGTTTAATAATGGCCCTATAAGAATATTAATGTCGTCCGATGCCCCTCGAATAATAGGCTTTGTGACTTTAAGAGTCCCTCCTTCATGAATTAAACATGATGTGTCTGATGATGTGTCACACACCACATGGCCAGCTAAGGTTGTTAAATGTTACAGTGACATTTCCCAGTGAATGCAATTGTATTGGTTGAAAGCAATGCTAAAGTTGAAAAACGCATCAAAAACGCTATGTGTGAACATAGCCCAAGTAGTGGAGGTATATTTTTTGGGGGGGTCTTTATTTTGCCTTACATACAAATTATTACCCTGGAAAGGTTTTGTTTTTGTATGTTTTAGTGTGCACCTGTAAAAGTGGCGTAACACTCTGACAGGAGTCAGAAATGCTTTCAGGGATCTCCCCGTGTCATTTGAGCACTGTTCCCATCGATTTCAGACATTTTTAGATCCTAAAACGACGCCCGGGGGGGATCGCTGCAAAAATACTCGGGTTTCCCATAGACTTACATTGGGCTCGTTGCTTGGGTCAAGTACCCGAGTATACCAATCTGCTCAACCTGAGCAACGAGCACCCGAGCATTTCAGTGCTCGCCCATCACTACTTAGTATTCACTTTTATAGGAGGTGGAAATATCTTTTAACCATTCGTTTTCATCCCCAAAACAGTTTGTTCTTAGCATATGTTTAAAACATAGAACAGATGAGTCAAGGATTAGGTACATATGCATGTAAAGCTCAATTCCTTTTGTCGTTTGGTGGATTTTTCATGTTTAAAGAGGTCAAGGAATAAAAGGCATGAATAGAAGCTATTCCTGTGCTACATGATTATGTCAGTTACTGTAACAGTTTTCAGTATCCAAAGAAGCTGTAGAGTAGTGTTGAGTAGGGATGAGCGAAACGGGTCGTTCATTTTCAAAAGTCGCCGACTTTTGGCAAAGTCGGCGTCTCATGAAACCGAGCCGATCCCAGCGTTGCATCGGCCATGCGGTACGCGACTTTCGCGCCAAAGTCGCGTTTCAATTACGTGAAAAGCGCCATTTCTCAGCCAATGAAGGTGAACGCAGAGTGTGGGCAGCGTGATGACATAGGTCCTGGTCCCCACCATCTTAGAGAAGGGCATTGCAGTGATTGGCTTGCTGTCTGCGGCGTCACAGGGGCTATAAAGGGGCGTTCCCGCCGACCGCCATCTCACTGCTGCTGATCTGAGCTTAGGGAGAGGTTGCTGCCGCTTCATCAGAAGCAGGGAGAGCGTTAGGCAGGGTCCATTAACCACCAAACCGCTTGTGCTGTAGCGATTTCCACTGTCCAACACCACCTTCGGTGTGCAGGGACAGTGGAAGCTACATTTTTTTTTTCTCTCAGCGCTGTAGCTCATTGGGCTGCCCTAGAAGGCTCCCTGATAGCTGTATTGCTGTGTGTACGCCACTGTGCAAACCAACTGCTTTTTTCAAAGCACATATCCTCTTGTTCCTTCCTTTCTGCACAGCAATCTTTTTTGTTTGTCCACACTTTTTATTTAATTTGTGCATCAGTCCACTCCTTATTGCTGCCTGCCATACCTGGCTGAGATTACTGCAGGGAGATAGTAATTGTAGGACAGTCCCTGTTTTTTTGTTTGTTTTTTTTTGTGGGAGATTAAGATTGGCATTTCTGCTAGAGTGCCATCCCTGTGTGTGCCATCTGTCACTCAGTGGGCCATAGAAAGCCTATTTATTTTTTTTGCTTGATTTGGGTTCTAAAATCTACCTGAAAAAAAATCACTACATCAATCAGTGGGAGATTAATATTGCCCTTTCTGCTTGTGTGCCACTCCTGACTCCTGTGTGTGCCATCTCTCACTCAGTGGGCCATAGAAAGCCTATTTATTTTTTATTATTTGGTTTCTAAAGTCTCCCTGAAAAAGAAAAAAAAAAAAAAACAGTGGGAGATTAATATTGCCCTTTCTGCTTGTGTGCCACTCCTGACTCCTGTGTGTGCCATCTCTCACTCAGTGGGCCATAGAAAGCCTATTTATTTTTTTGTTTGATTTGGGTTCTAAAATCTACCTGAAAAAAAATCACTACATCAATCAGTGGGAGATTAATATTGCCCTTTCTGCTTGTGTGCCACTCCTGACTCCTGTGTGTGCCATCTCTCACTCAGTGGGCCATAGAAAGCCTATTTATTTTTTATTATTTGGTTTCTAAAGTCTCCCTGAAAAAGAAAAAAAGAAAAAACAGTGGGAGATTAATATTGCCCTTTCTGCTTGTGTGCCACTCCTGACTCCTGTGTGTGCCATCTCTCACTCAGTGGGCCATAGAAAGCCTATTTATTTTTTTGCTTGATTGGGTTCTAAAATCTACCTGAAAAAAAATCACTACATCAATCAGTGGGAGATTAATATTGCCCTTTCTGCTTGTGTGCCACTCCTGACTCCTGTGTGTGCCATCTCTCACTCAGTGGGCCATAGAAAGCCTATTTAGTTTTTATTATTTGGTTTCTAAAGTTTCCCTGAAAAAGAAAAAAAAAAAACAGTGGGAGATTAATATTGCCCTTTCTGCTTGTGTGCCAATCCTGACTCCTGTGTGTGCCATCTCTCACTCAGTGGGCCATAGAAAGCCTATTTATTTTTTTGCTTGATTTGGGTTCTAAAATCTACCTGAAAAAAAATCACTACATCAATCAGTGGGAGATTAATATTGCCCTTTCTGCTTGTGTGCCACTCCTGACTCCTGTGTGTGCCATCTCTCACTCAGTGGGCCATAGAAAGCCTATTTATTTTTTATTATTTGGTTTCTAAAGTCTCCCTGAAAAAGAAAAAAAAAAAAAAAACAGTGGGAGATTAATATTGCCCTTTCTGCTTGTGTGCCACTCCTGACTCCTGTGTGTGCCATCTCTCACTCAGTGGGCCATAGAAAGCCTATTTATTTTTTTGCTTGATTTGGGTTCTAAAATCTACCTGAAAAAAAATCACTACATCAATCAGTGGGAGATTAATATTGCCCTTTCTGCTTGTGTGCCACTCCTGACTCTTGTGTGTGCCATCTCTCACTCAGTGGGCCATAGAAAGCCTATTTATTTTTTATTATTTGGTTTCTAAAGTCTCCCTGAAAAAGAAAAAAAAAAAAAACAGTGGGAGATTAATATTGCCCTTTCTGCTCGTGTGCCACTCCTGACTCCTGTGTGTGCCATCTCTCACTCAGTGGGCCATAGAAAGCCTATTTATTTTTTTGCTTGATTTGGGTTCTAAAATCTACCTGAAAAAAAATCACTACATCAATCAGTGGGAGATTAATATTGCCCTTTCTGCTTGTGTGCCACTCCTGACTCCTGTGTGTGCCATCTCTGACTCAGTGGGCCATAGAAAGCCTTTGTTTTTTTTAATAATTGGTTACTAAATTGTCCCTGAAAAAATCATTTTATCTTATTTGTTTTCAAAATTCTCCCTGAGAAAAAAAAAAAAATAGGTGGGAGATTAATATTGACATTTGTGCTTGAGTGACAGTCCTGCGTGTGTGGCATCTCTGTGATTTGGTGCCACAGATAACAGAGTGTGTAACATTGTGCCTGATTTTCCTTGTGGTCTCACCAACCTGTTAAGGGATATTGAAATCATACTGAAGTTATAGCTCACCGTGTAAGTTGTTTGACAGCAACAAATAAAGTTACTTTGGTTAAGTTTTTAAAACAATGAGGAAGTCTGGTGCAAGAGGTCGTCGTGGCCGTGGGCGTTCATTGTCAGCTGGTAATGATGGTAGTGGTAGTGGAGCATCAAGTGGTCGTGGGGATAAAAATATTCCACCTAAGTCTGGAGCTGTGGAGCCAGTTTCGTCGTCTGGCTACACAAGGCCTCGAACGCTCTCTTTTCTGGGAGTAGGAAAACCGCTTTTAAAGGCGGAGCAGCAACAGCAAGTTTTGGCTTACATTGCAGACTCAGCCTCTAGCTCTTTTGCCTCCTCTTCTGAAACTGGTAAATGTAAAAGCAGCGCATCGCTTGTGGATGTTCACGGTCAGGGACAAGTCGCTTCCTTGTCCTCTTCAGCAAAAACTACAACAAGAGAGAAGGATGCAGCAGGCGACACAACGGGTTACTCCATGGAGCTCTTTACACATACCGTCCCTGGCTTAGAAAGTGAAACACTTAACAGGCCATGCCCATTACAAGTAGATTCTGACATGGAGTGCACTGATGCACAGCCACAGCCAGAGTACTATGCTGCTCCTTTGACTCAGACCACCACATTGCCCTCTCAGGGTACTGATCCACAATCAGACCCTAATGAGACTATGTTGCCCCGCCATGAACGCTATACCACCGACCGACACAGTGACACAGACGAAGTTGCACACGAGCTCGAAGAGGAGGTAATAGATGACCCAGTTGTTGACCCCGATTGGCAGCCATTGGGGGAACAGGGTGCAGGCGGCAGTAGTTCAGAAGCGGAGGTGGAGGAGGGGCCGCAGCAGGCATCAACATCGCAACAGCTTCCATCTGCCGGGCCCGTATCTGGCCCAAAACGCGTGTCAAAGCCAAAACCTGTTGGAGGACAGCGTGGCCATCCGGTTAAAGCTCAGTCTGCAATCCCTGAAAAGGGATCTGATGCTAGGAAGAGTGCAGTCTGGCATTTTTTTAAACAACATCCAATTGATCAGCGCAAAGTCATCTGTCAAAAATGTTACAACTAGCTTAAGCAGAGGTCAGAATCTGAAAAGTCTAAATACTAGTTGCATGCATAGACACTTAACCACCATGCATTTTCAAGCCTGGACTAACTACCAAACGTCCCTTAAGGTTGTAGCACCCTCGGCCAATGAAGCTAGTCAGCAACGCAACATCCCTTCCGTCACTGTAAGGCCACCATTTTCCGCACCACCGGCAGTATCTGTGCAGGTTTCTTTGCCAGCCAAAAGCAGTCAGGGTCAGGGAATCACCAGTTTTGTAGGAGGAAATATTGCATCTAGGTCACCGGCGGAAACAATACCGTCTCCAACCGTCTCTCAGTCTGCCATGTACACCGGCACACCCGAAAGTTCCATGATTCTCCAGCTCTCCAGTCCAGCTCACCCTACATGAGACTCTGGTTAGAAAAAGGAAGTACTTATCCTTGCATCCGCATACACAGGGTTTTAACGCCCACATAGCTAGACTAATCTCGTTAGAGATGATGCCCTACCGGTTAGTTGAAAGCGAAGCTTTCAAAGCCCTGAAGGAGTACGCTGAACCACGATACCAGCTACCCAGTCGACACTTTTTTTCCAGAAAAGCCATCCCAGCCCTGCACCAGCATGTTAAACAGCGCATCGTCCATGCACTCAGGCAATCTGTGAGTACAAAGGTGCACCTGACTACAGATGCATGGACCAGTAGGCATGGCCAGGGACGTTATGTGTCCATCACGGCACACTGGGTGAATGTGGTGGATGCAGGGTCCACAGGGGACATAAATTTCGGGACAGTTGTGCCTAGCCCACGGTCTAGGAAACAGTTGGCTGTAGGCGTTCGCACCCCCTCCTCCTCCTCCTCGTCCTCCTGCAGAAGCTACAGCTCTTCCACAGACCGCAGTCGGCCAACCACTCCATCGGCAGATGACACTGTTGCACACCAGTTGTCCCATTATGGGCCAGCTACTGGCAAGCGTCAGCAGGCTGTATTGGCTATGAAGTGTTTGGGCGACAACAGACACACCACGGAAGTTCTGTCCGAGTTCTTGCAACAAGAAACGCAGTCGTGGCTGGGCACAGTAGATCTTGAGGCAGGCAAGGTAGTGAGTGATAACGGAAGGAATTTCATGGCTGCCATCTCCCTTTCCCAACTGAAACACATTCCTTGCCTGGCTCACACCTTAAACCTGGTGGTGCAGTGCTTATTGAAAACTTATCCTGGGTTCTCCGACCTGCTCCTCAAAGTGCGTGGACTTTGCTCACATATCCGACGTTCGCCTGTACACTCCAGCCGTATGCAGACCTATCAGCGGTCTTTGAACCTTCCCCAGCATCGCCTAATCATAGACGTTGCAACAAGGTGGAACTCAACACTGCACATGCTTCAGAGACTGTGCCAACAGAGGCGGGCTGTTATGTTTTTGTGGGAGGATACACATACACGGGCAGGCAGTAGGATGGCAGACATGGAGTTGTCAGGTGTGCAGTGGTCGAAGATACAAGACATGTGTCAAGTCCTTCAGTGTTTTGAGGAATGCACACGGCTGGTTAGTGCAGACAACGCCATAATAAGCATGAGCATCCCCCTAATGCGTCTGCTGATGCAAAGTTTGACACACATAAAGGATCAGGCGTCTGCACCAGAGGAAGAGGAAAGCCTTGATGACAGTCAGCCATTGTCTGGTCAGGGCAGTGTACAGGACGAGGTAGCGGGCGAAGAGGAGGTGGAGGACGAGGAGGATGATGGGGATGAGTATATTTTTAATGCGGAAGCTTTCCCGGGGGCACTGGAAATTGGTTGCGTGGCAAGGCCGGGTTCTGGTTTTTTGAGGGACACAAGTGACGTAGATTTGCCTGAAACTGCCCCTCAACCAATCACAACCGGAGATTTGACAACTGGAACTTTGGCCCACATGGCGGATTATGCCTTACGTATCCTAAAAAGGGACACACGCATTACGAAAATGATGAACGATGACGATTACTGGTTGGCCTGCCTCCTTGATCCACGCTATAAAGGCAAATTGCAAAATATTATGCCACATGAGAACTTGGAACTAATATTAGCAACCAAACAATCAACTCTTGTTGACCGTTTGCTTCAGGCATTCCCAGCACACAGCGCACGTGATCGTTCTCACACGAGCTCCAGGGTGCAGCAGACTAGGAGTGTTAGGGGTGCACACATCAGAAGTGGCGTTGGACAGAGGGGTTTTCTGACCAGGTTGTGGAGTGATTTTGCTATGACGGCAGACAGGACAGGTACTGCTGCATCAATTGAAAGTGACAGGAGACAACATTTGTCCAGTATGGTTACTAACTATTTTTCATCCCTTATCGATGTTCTCCCTAAACCGTCATTCCCATTTGATTACTGGGCATCAAAATTAGACACCTGGCCAGAATTGGCAGAATATGCATTGCAGGAGCTTGCTTGCCCGGCAGCAAGTGTCCTATCAGAAAGAGTATTCAGTGCTGCAGGTTCAATATTAACCGAAAAAAGGACTCGTCTGGCTACCCAAAATGTTGATGATCTAACATTCATTAAAATGAACCACAACTGGATTTCGAAATCTTTTGCCCCACCTTGCCCGGCCGACACCTAGCTTTCCTATGAAAAGCTCTTGCCTGTGGACTACTGTGAATTACTTTTCTGATGTCTAATTTGCTGCAGCTGATTGTCCAGCATACGACATGTTTACACCTCCCTAAATGGCCAAACTCCCCACACGGGGCCGTTGTATCGTGACTTGGCGCAAGCACCCGTGAGACTGCTGTTTGTTTGAAGAGGTGGGTGTGCTCGCTTTTGGTCGACGGCATTGCTACTGGGTCCCTCATAGTACAATAAAGTGTCTCTGGCGGTGGTGGTGCGCACCCAACGTCAGACACACTGTTGTAACATGAGGGGCCCTGGGCCTGTACCGCCGGCCACAAGAGAGTTCACCCACTCCCAGGTCAAACATTGCTCTACCACTTCCACAGTTATCTCTCACACTTCCACCAATGTTTAGTCTATGCGCTGACATCCTTCCATACCTGCCACTGACAATACCATTGTGTTGACATGTATGATGGTACTTAACATAGTCAGGGGCAGTGTCCTCTATTTACCACAGTAAATACTTTGCGCTAAATTAGTAGGTCTGAAACAACGCAGAGGATCCCACCCCTGAACCTAATGATTGCACCCTTTAGTGTTTTTGTTTTGTTTTAATGCGAGACATTCACATTTATTTTTTGTTTTTGACTACTAACTGGCAGACACTCATTACAAGCCTCCACTAACCAGACCACTGCTGCCCGTGTACCCCTGGAACCAATTATAAAGTGCCTACAGCCAGCCCATTTTATTGTGTTAGGCCTTCGAAGCCTGTCTACAGTCCCTCCTTCCACTAGGCCTCCACTGACCTGACCACTGCTGCCCGTGTACCCCTGGAACCAATTACAAAGTGCCTACAGCCAGCCCATTTTATTGTGTTAGGCCTTCGAATTCTGTCTGCGGTCCCTCCTTCCACTAGGCCTCCACTGACCAGACCACTGCTGCCCGTGTACCCCTGGAACCAATTATAAAGTGCCTACAGCCAGCCCATTTTATGGTGTTAGGCCTTCGAAGCCTGTCTGCGGTCCCTCCTTCCACTAGGCCTCCACTGACCAGACCACTGCTGCCCGTGTACTCCTGGAACCAATTATAAAGTGCCTACAGACAGCCCATTTTATTGTGTTAGGCCTTCGAAGCCTGTCTGCGGTCCCTCCTTCCACTAGGCCTCCACTGACCAGACCACTGCTGCCCGTGTACCCCTGGAACCAATTATAAAGTGCCTACAGACAGCCCATTTTATTGTGTTAGGCCTTCGAAGCCTGTCTGCGGTCCCTCCTTCCACTAGGCCTCCACTGACCAGACCACTGCTGCCCGTGTACCCCTGGAACCAATTATAAAGTGCCTACAGCCAGCCCATTTTATTGTGTTAGGCCTTCAAAGCCTGTCTGCGGTCCCTCCTTCCACTAGGCCTCCACTGACCAGACCACTGCTGCCCGTGTACCCCTGGAACCAATTATAAAATGCCTACAGCCAGCCCATTTAATTGTGTTAGGCCTTCGAAGCCTGTCTGCGGTCCCTCCTTCCACTAGGCCTCCACTGACCAGACCACTGCTGCCCGTGTACCCCTGGAACCAATTATAAAGTGCCTACAGACAGCCTATTTTATTGTGTTAGGCCTTCGAAGCCTGTCTGCGGTCCCTCCTTCCACTAGGCCTCCACTGACCAGACCACTGCTGCCCGTGTACCCCTGGAACCAATTATAAAGTGCCTACAGCCAGCCCATTTTAATGTGTTAGGCCTTCGAAACCTGTCTGCGGTCCCTCCTTCCACTAGGCCTCCACTGACCAGACCACTGCTGCCCGTGTACCCCTGGAACCAATTATAAAGTGCCTACAGCCAGCCCATTTTATTGTGTTAGGCCTTCGAAGCCTGTCTACGGTCCCTCCTTCCACTAGGCCTCCACTGACCTGACCACTGCTGCCCGTGTACCCCTGGAACCAATTATAAAGTGCCTACAGCCAGCCCATTTTATTGTGTTAGGCCTTCGAAGCCTGTCTACGGTCCCTCCTTCCACTAGGCCTCCACTGACCTGACCACTGCTGCCCGTGTACCCCTGGAACCAATTATAAAGTGCCTACAGCCAGCCCATTTTATTGTGTTAGGCCTTCGAAGCCTGTCTACGGTCCCTCCTTCCACTAGGCCTCCACTGACCTGACCACTGCTGCCCGTGTACCCCTGGAACCAATTATAAAGTGCCTACAGCCAGCCCATTTTATTGTGTTAGGCCTTCGAAGCCTGTCTACGGTCCCTCCTTCCACTAGGCCTCCACTGACCAGACCACTGCTGCCCGTGTACCCCTGGAACCAATTATAAAGTGCCTACAGACAGCCTATTTTATTGTGTTAGGCCTTCGAAGCCTGTCTGCGGTGCCTCCTTCCACTAGGCCTCCACTGACCAGACCACTGCTGCCCGTGTACCCCTGGAACCAATTATAAAGTGCCTACAGCCAGCCCATTTTATTGTGTTAGGCCTTCGAAACCAGTCTGCGGTCCCTCCTTCCACTAGGCCTCCACTGACCAGACCACTGCTGCCCGTGTACCCCTGGAACCAATTATAAAGTGCCTACAGCCAGCCCATTTTATTGTGTTAGGCCTTCGAAGCCTGTCTACGGTCCCTCCTTTCACTAGGCCTCCACTGACCTGACCACTGCTGCCCATGTACCCCTGGAACCAATTATAAAGTGCCTACAGCCAGCCCATTTTATTGTGTTAGGCCTTCGAAGCCTGTCTACGGTCCCTCCTTCCACTAGGCCTCCACTGACCAGACCACTGCTGCCCGTGTACCCCTGGAACAAATTATAAAGTGAACCAATGAGAAAAAAGCACCAAAAGAACCAAAAGTAAAGCATAAAAACAACTTTATTGAATACAAAATAATACAAAGAGAAACCACAGGACAAATGACAGGGAACACACCATGGAGGTGGCACCACAAAGAACAGCAGGCAACACTAAATAGAGAGCATCACAATAAGCCTAGAGAAAATGCACCCCAATTGTATACGACTCAAAGTGACTTCAGTAGTGAGGAGGCACAAATAAAAAAAGGCTGTAAGACTAAAGAATGTCGGATGCTACAAAGTAGCAATAAACAAGTTGTATTACCTGCGGGACCGTGCTGCCACCCACCCCAACGCCGCGTTTCGGCCTCGTGCCTTCTTCCGGGGGTATGGCATCATCAGTAAGAGCCAGCGTTTTAAGTGTTAGAGGAACCAATCCGAAGCGCCGTTACAAAAAGGACCCATGTAGCGGCGCATGCGCAAGTCGGCTTCCAGAGAGCAGAGCGACACAGAGGGCGTCAAGCAAGGCCGGGGAGCGCGTCACCAAGGCCCGCCCACATGCGATCACATGAGCGGCGGCTTCGCCGAACCCCAGACAAGCCTGTGAGACGCCGCCAGTGTCGCCCGGCAACAGAGCGCCGACGCGCATGCGCACAGGATCAGGTAAGTATAATAAGAGCGGCGCTAAGGGAAGGAAAACGCTGGTTGAGAAACCCAAGCCAATATTAAAATAAGCAGAATTAAAAACATTGCGGACCAAAAAGCAAAAAAATAGACCTATAAATGTGCAATATGATAAAGTGCGAAGTGCAAAAAATGTGAAATAGAATACCCCACTAAAAGGTACATTAGAGACTATAAAATACAAGTCAATAAAACTACTATACAGAAGCAATTAATATAATAATAGAAAAGTGATAACGTCAATACCACAGCAAAATACAAAAAATCAATACAAATATAAGAATGGAGAATCCATAGATAAGATGCTGTAATCTTCATAACAGGTGATATTCCACATATTTAAAAAGAAGAAGTGCAGAAGCAAGAGGTCGCAATATTGATGATCCAAAGGACCTAATCTAAAAAGGATAAAATAATAAACACAAGGGTTAAAATAAATAACACAAGACGAGATACCAATTAAAAAGCGTGCTGAAAAATGATCAAGGAGATAGATAAATTAAAGAAAAGGGGCAAAACTAAGGCTTTCATTGAGACCCAAAGGATGTAATGTCTGAAGTCTCCATATCCATCGCGCCTCTTTCTGCGCTAAATGGCGGCTGAGTTTGCCACCACGTAAGTCGACAATCAGATGATCAATGCCCTTAATCCTGAAGCCAGAGGGGTCACATGAATGATATAATTTGAAGTGTCTAGGAATGGTTTTAAGACACTCCGCATTCTCCACTTTTGCAGCCGCCAAGATGTCACATACATGCTCCCGTGTTCTAACTTTAAGGGTACGTGTCGTGAGCCCAATGTAAATTTTATTGCATGGGCAAGTTCCATGATACACCACCATCGTGGTTTGGCAATTGATCGTGTGTGTGATGGTAAATTCACGGCCATCTGATGCCAAAAAATGCGTAGCAGAATCGATGTTGGGGCACGCTATGCACTTCCCGCATGGTCTGCAACCCCATCGAGAATGACCAGGTGCACTGGAAAAAATTGGAGGTGGCGTTATTGGTTTCAAATAACTCCTAACAAGGTGATCCCCCAAATTTTTAGATCTCCGTGCCGTAACAGAGGGATGTAAGGGCAGATATTGTCTCAAGATAGGATCAGCGAGCAAAATGGGCCAATACTTGGCCAGAACATTAGACATCTCCCCCCACCTGGAGTGGTACTGTGTGACGAATCTGACCTGATTTGTGCTTTTAACCGATCTGGAAGAGAAGAGAAGTTGTTGGCGGTCTGAATACTTTGCTCTGTTGTACGCTTTTTTGATGCATCTTTTACTATAGCCGCGATCCATAAAACGGTTTCTCAAGTCCTCAGCTTGAATTTCAAAAGACTCCTTGGTGGTACAGATTCTTTTCAGCCGAAGGAATTGTCCTGTAGGAACAGCTTTTATCACATGGGGTGGGTGGGAAGATGAAGCATGAAGTACTGCATTCACAGATGTTTCTTTACGGAAAACACTGGTCAAAAGTAAGCCATCCACATTCCTCTCCACCAAGACGTCTAAAAAATCAATATGGGAAAAATCATGTTTATAAGTCAGATGAATATTCAATGAATTATCATTCAACTCCTGTACAAATGATCGTAACTCAACCGAAGTCCCCCGCCAGATCAGGAAAATATCGTCGATGTAGCGGGCCCAAAATACGACCCGCTCCATCGACGAGACCCGATCTGACGAGAAGAGATCCTTCTCCCACAGCCCCAGGAACAGATTTGCATACGAGGGCGCACAAGCCGCGCCCATCGCTGTCCCCTGGAGCTGCAGGAAGAAGGATCCGTTAAACAGAAAAAAATTATGTGTCAGGAGGAAATCCAAAAGAATAGACAAAAACTTGATGTCAGTGGTGGAGAGGCTTGTCATGGCGAGAAAGTACGAGACTGCCCCCAAACCATCCCTGTGGCGAATATTGGTGTACAATGACTCAACGTCACACGTGACGAGGAGCATGTCCTCGTCAACATGGACGGAGTCAATCTTCTTCAAAAAATCTGATGTATCCTTTAGATAGGAAGGTAAAGTCTCCACAAGGGGCTTGAGGAAAGAGTCGAGATATTTCCCAATGTTCTCCGTAAGTCCACCCACCCCAGAGATGATGGGCCTACCTGGAGGTGATTGAAGTTGCTTATGAACCTTGGGCAAAAGGTATAACGTCGGTATGCAGTGATCATGACCCAAAAGGATGTCCCGGACCTGTGTTGTAATTATCCCCTCTAGTACCGCTTTGTTCAGGATCTTAGCCAATTCTTCTCTGAATGAAATTAGAGGGTTGAATGTTAGTCGCTTATAGCACTTCGAGTCCCTGAGAAGGCGTTGTGCCTCAGCCAGGTACAATTTAATCGGCCAGATCACAATATTCCCCCCCTTGTCCGCAGGCTTGATAACCACATCCTGAAATTGTTTAATACGTTTCAAAGCCTGAATTTCATTGAATGATAAATTACCATGACTAATATTGGTCGGTATCATGTCAAACTCGCGAGAAACCAGCTTGACGAAAATATCGACATTTCCTGATCTGGCGGGGGACTTCGGTTGAGTTACGATCATTTGTACAGGAGTTGAATGATAATTCATTGAATATTCATCTGACTTATAAACATGATTTTTCCCGTATTGATTTTTTAGACGTCTTGGTGGAGAGGAATGTGGATGGCTTACTTTTGACCAGTGTTTTCCGTAAAGAAACATCTGTGAATGCAGTACTTCATGCTTCATCTTCCCACCCACCCCATGTGATAAAAGCTGTTCCTACAGGACAATTCCTTCGGCTGAAAAGAATCTGTACCACCAAGGAGTCTTTTGAAATTCAAGCTGAGGACTTGAGAAACCGTTTTATGGATCGCGGCTATAGTAAAAGATGCATCAAAAAAGCGTACAACAGAGCAAAGTATTCAGACCGCCAACAACTTCTCTTCTCTTCCAGATCGGTTAAAAGCACAAATCAGGTCAGATTCGTCACACAGTACCACTCCAGGTGGGGGGAGATGTCTAATGTTCTGGCCAAGTATTGGCCCATTTTGCTCGCTGATCCTATCTTGAGACAATATCTGCCCTTACATCCCTCTGTTACGGCACGGAGATCTAAAAATTTGGGGGATCACCTTGTTAGGAGTTATTTGAAACCAATAACGCCACCTCCAATTTTTTCCAGTGCACCTGGTCATTCTCGATGGGGTTGCAGACCATGCGGGAAGTGCATAGCGTGCCCCAACATCGATTCTGCTACGCATTTTTTGGCATCAGATGGCCGTGAATTTACCATCACACACACGATCAATTGCCAAACCACGATGGTGGTGTATCATGGAACTTGCCCATGCAATAAAATTTACATTGGGCTCACGACACGTACCCTTAAAGTTAGAACACGGGAGCATGTATGTGACATCTTGGCGGCTGCAAAAGTGGAGAATGCGGAGTGTCTTAAAACCATTCCTAGACACTTCAAATTATATCATTCATGTGACCCCTCTGGCTTCAGGATTAAGGGCATTGATCATCTGATTGTCGACTTACGTGGTGGCAAACTCAGCCGCCATTTAGCGCAGAAAGAGGCGCGATGGATATGGAGACTTCAGACATTACATCCTTTGGGTCTCAATGAAAGCCTTAGTTTTGCCCCTTTTCTTTAATTTATCTATCTCCTTGATCATTTTTCAGCACGCTTTTTAATTGGTATCTCGTCTTGTGTTATTTATTTTAACCCTTGTGTTTATTATTTTATCCTTTTTAGATTAGGTCCTTTGGATCATCAATATTGCGACCTCTTGCTTCTGCACTTCTTCTTTTTAAATATGTGGAATATCACCTGTTATGAAGATTACAGCATCTTATCTATGGATTCTCCATTCTTATATTTGTATTGATTTTTTGTATTTTGCTGTGGTATTGACGTTATCACTTTTCTATTATTATATTAATTGCTTCTGTATAGTAGTTTTATTGACTTGTATTTTATAGTCTCTAATGTACCTTTTAGTGGGGTATTCTATTTCACATTTTTTGCACTTCGCACTTTATCATATTGCACATTTATAGGTCTATTTTTTTGCTTTTTGGTCCGCAATGTTTTTAATTCTGCTTATTTTAATATTGGCTTGGGTTTCTCAACCAGCGTTTTCCTTCCCTTAGCGCCGCTCTTATTATACTTACCTGATCCTGTGCGCATGCGCGTCGGCGCTCTGTTGCCGGGCGACACTGGCGGCGTCTCACAGGCTTGTCTGGGGTTCGGCGAAGCCGCCGCTCATGTGATCGCATGTGGGCGGGCCTTGGTGACGCGCTCCCCGGCCTTGCTTGACGCCCTCTGTGTCGCTCTGCTCTCTGGAAGCCGACTTGCGCATGCGCCGCTACATGGGTCCTTTTTGTAACGGCGCTTCGGATTGGTTCCTCTAACACTTAAAACGCTGGCTCTTACTGATGATGCCATACCCCCGGAAGAAGGCACGAGGCCGAAACGCGGCGTTGGGGTGGGTGGCAGCACGGTCCCGCAGGTAATACAACTTGTTTATTGCTACTTTGTAGCATCCGACATTCTTTAGTCTTACAGCCTTTTTTTATTTGTGCCTCCTCACTACTGAAGTCACTTTGAGTCGTATACAATTGGGGTGCATTTTCTCTAGGCTTATTGTGATGCTCTCTATTTAGTGTTGCCTGCTGTTCTTTGTGGTGCCACCTCCATGGTGTGTTCCCTGTCATTTGTCCTGTGGTTTCTCTTTGTATTATTTTGTATTCAATAAAGTTGTTTTTATGCTTTACTTTTGGTTCTTTTGGTGCTTTTTTCTCATTGGTTCACATGTCCTTGGCACTGAACCCTGCTATACATACCCTGACACCCCTTCTAATATTTAGGTGTGGTGTGTATATTCTATTTTCGGATTTATATACAAATTATAAAGTGCCTACAGCCAGCCCATTTTATTGTGTTAGGCCTTCGAAGCCTGTCTACGGTCCCTCCTTCCACTAGGCCTCCACTGACCAGACCACTGCTGCCCGTGTACCCCTGGAACCAATTATAAAGTGCCTACAGCCAGCCCATTTTATTGTGTTAGGCCTTCGAAACCTGCCTGCGGTCCCTCCTTCCACTAGGCCTCCACTGACCAGACCACTGCTGCCCGTGTACCCCTGGAACCAATTATAAAGTGCCTACAGCCAGCCCATTTTATTGTGTTAGGCCTTCGAAGCCTGTCTACGGTCCCTCCTTCCACTAGGCCTCCACTGACCTGACCACTGCTGCCCATGTACCCCTGGAACCAATTATAAAGTGCCTACAGCCAGCCCATTTTATTGTGTTAGGCCTTCGAAGCCTGTCTACGGTCCCTCCTTCCACTAGGCCTCCACTGACCAGACCACTGCTGCCCGTGTACCCCTGGAACCAATTATAAAGTGCCTACAGCCAGCCCATTTTATTGTGTTAGGCCTTCGAAACCTGTCTGCGGTCCCTCCTTCCACTAGGCCTCCACTGACCAGACCACTGCTGCCCGTGTACCCCTGGAACCAATTATAAAGTGCCTACAGCCAGCCCATTTTATTGTGTTAGGCCTTCGAAGCCTGTCTACGGTCCCTCCTTTCACTAGGCCTCCACTGACCTGACCACTGCTGCCCATGTACCCCTGGAACCAATTATAAAGTGCCTACAGCCAGCCCATTTTATTGTGTTAGGCCTTCGAAGCCTGTCTACGGTCCCTCCTTCCACTAGGCCTCCACTGACCAGACCACTGCTGCCCGTGTACCCCTGGAACAAATTATAAAGTGCCTACAGCCAGCCCATTTTATTGTGTTAGGCCTTCGAAGCCTGTCTACGGTCCCTCCTTCCACTAGGCCTCCACTGACCAGACCACTGCTGCCCGTGTACCCCTGGAACCAATTATAAAGTGCCTACAGCCAGCCCATTTTATTGTGTTAGGCCTTCGAAGCCTGTCTGCGGTCCCTCCTTCCACTAGGCCTCCACTGACCAGACCACTGCTGCCCGTGTACCCCTGGAACCTATTTTACAGTGCATAGAGCCTAATTTTTTATTTTATTTAATATTAATAAAGCAAGGATGGACTACGATGTACCACGCTATGAGCTACCCAGTTGACAATTCTTTTGCGAGAAAAGCCATCCCACCCCTCCACCAGCATGTTAAAGACCGCATTGTCCTTGCATTCTGTCAATCTGTGAGTCCAAAGGTACACCTGACAACAGACACATGGACCTGTAGGCATGGCCACGGAAGGTTACGTGTCCTTTGTGGCTCAATGGGTTAATGTATTGGATGCATGGTCCACACAGGGCACAGCCTGCTAAGTCTGTCTGCAGTCCCTAATTCAAGTTGTCCTCAACTGAATAAAGCTGAGCTTCTACCTTCTGGCTCTGATTAACTGCTGTTTTTTGGTTCCGGCCTACTAACGGTGTCTGCCCCTCCCTGGTGTTTGTCCTCAACTGAATACAGCTGAGCTTCAACCTTCTGGCTCTCATTAAGTGCTGTTTATTTTTTAAAAAAAATGGTGTTTAGGGACTAATAACGGTGTCTGCCCCTGCCTGGTGTTTGTCCTCAACTGAATACAGCTGAGCTTCAACCTTCTGGCTCTCATTAAGTGCTGTTTATTTTTTAAAAAATTGGTGTTTAGGGCCTAATAACGGTGTCTGCCCCTGCCTGGTGTTTGTCCTCAACTGAATACAGCTGAGCTTCTACCTTCTGGCTCTGATTAACTGCTGTTTTTAAAAAAATTGGTGGTTCCGGCCTACTAACGGTGTCTGCCCCTCCCTGGTGTTGTCCTCAACTGAATAAAGCTGAGCTTCTACCTTCTGATTCTTATTAAGCTTTTTTTTTTTTTTTTTTAATTGCTGGATGGGGCCTAATACCTCTGTTTGCTGCTCCCTGGTGTTTGTCCTCAACTGAATACAGCTGAGCTTCTACCTTCTGGCTCTCATTAAGTGCTGTGTTTTTAAAAAATGGTGTTTAGGGCCTACTAACGGTGTCTTCCCCTGCCTGGTGTTTGTCCTCAACTGAATACAGCTGAGCTTCAACCTTTTGGCTATCATTAAGTGCTGTTTATTTTTAAAAAAATGGTGTTTAGGGACTAATAACGGTGTCTGCCCCTGCCTGGTGTTGTCCTCAACTGAATAAAGCTGAGCTTCTACCTTCTGGCTCTGATTAACTGCTGTTTTTAAAAAAATTGGTGGTTCCGGCCTACTAACGGTGTCTGCCCCTGCCTGGTGTTGTCCTCAACTGAATAAAGCTGAGCTTCTACCTTCTGGCTCTGATTAACTGCTGTTTTTAAAAAAATTGGTGGTTCCGGCCTACTAACGGTGTCTGCCCCTGCCTGGTGTTGTCCTCAACTGAATAAAGATGAGCTTCTACCTTCTGGCTCTGATTAACTGCTGTTTTTAAAAAAATTGGTGGTTCCGGCCTACTAACGGTGTCTGCCCCTGCCTGGTGTTGTCCTCAACTGAATAAAGCTGAGCTTCTACCCTCTGGCTCTGATTAACTGCTGTTTTTTAAAAAATTGGTGGTTCCGGCCTACTAACGGTGTCTGCCACTCCCTGGTGTTGTCCTCAACTGAATACAGCTGTGCTTCAACCTTTTGGCTATCATTAAGTGCTGTGTTTTTAAAAAATGGTGTTTAGGGCCTACTAACGGTGTCTGCCCCTGCCTGGTGTTTGTCCTCAACTGAATACAGCTGAGCTTCAACCTTCTGGCTCTCATTAAGTGCTGTTTTTAAATAAAAAAAATTGGTGTTTAGTGCCTACTAACGGTGTCTGCCCCTGCCTGGTGTTGTCCTCAACTGAATAAAGCTGAGCTTCTACCTTCTGGCTCTGATTAACTGCTGTTTTTAAAAAAATTGGTGGTTCCGGCCTACTAACGGTGTCTGCCCCTGCCTGGTGTTGTTCTCAACTGAATAAAGCTGAGCTTCTACCTTCTGGCTCTGATTAACTGCTGTTTTTAAAAAAATTGGTGGTTCCGGCCTACTAACGGTGTCTGCCCCTGCCTGGTGTTGTCCTCAACTGAATAAAGCTGAGCTTCTACCTTCTGGCTCTGATTAACTGCTGTTTTTAAAAAAATTGGTGGTTCCGGCCTACTAACGGTGTCTGCCCCTGCCTGGTGTTGTCCTCAACTGAATAAAGCTGAGCTTCTACCTTCTGGCTCTGATTAACTGCTGTTTTTTAAAAAATTGGTGGTTCCGGCCTACTAACGGTGTCTGCCCCTGCCTGGTGTTTGTCCTCAACTGAATACAGCTGAGCTTCAACCTTCTGGCTCTCATTAAGTGCTGTTTATTTAAAAAAAAAATGGTGTTTAGGGACTAATAACGGTGTCTGCCCCTGCCTGGTGTTTGTCCTCAACTGAATACAGCTGAGCTTCAACCTTCTGGCTCTCATTAAGTGCTGTTTATTTAAAAAAAAATTGGTGTTTAGGGCCTAATAACGGTGTCTGCCCCTGCCTGGTGTTTGTCCTCAACTGAATACAGCTGAGCTTCAACCTTCTGGCTCTCATTAAGTGCTGTTTTTAAATAAAAAAAAATTGGTGTTTAGGGCCTACTAACGGTGTCTGCCCCTGCCTGGTGTTGTCCTCAACTGAATACAGCTGAGCTTCTACCTTCTGGCTTTTGGCCTATAGTATCAGATATTAAACTGCATTTGGCCTACTGGTGTGGTTGGGCCCTTGAAAAAGTGTTTGCTGCTCTTGGGTTTGCTACTCCACTGAACAAAGCAATGCCGCCTGTTTAGTCCTGTTACCAATTTTGAACTGCATTTAGCCTAATTTATTCTTTGGCCCTATATCTGTTTCCTCCTCATCCTGCCCATTGCCCAGCCACTGCTAGATGAGTCTGCTGCTACATTGACCTAGACCACTACATTCCCCTTGCACTCTACACAGCCAGAATCTGACCCTGCTGAAAGTAAGGTTCCCCTTCCCGCATGTTATACCACCTTACACAGGGACAAAGAGGAAGGTGCAGATGAAAGTGCAGGTTCCTTCATCAGGTGGGGGGGGCATACTCGTTGGCGACGTCACTGGCACAGGGCCCCTCAGAGTACGCAAAAGTGTCGCTGCTGGTGGGAGGCGCCCCTGCCATGCAAACGCACCACCTTACTTTGAGGGGCCCTGTGCCAGTGCCAATGCGAACGAATGGGCCCCCCCTGCTTGCTCAGGATCACAGCACTTGCAACGTTGAAATACTTACCTCTCCCTGCTCCACCGCCGTGACGTAGTCCACGTTTCCTGGGCCCATTAAAACCTTGACCCAGCCGTACCCCCAACAACTTTTGCCAAATGACCCCCAAGTTCCAATGCCCAACTATTATTATAAAGTTAATTAAGATTGACAAGCTTCAGAAACAAGAATGGATGTTTTTGGCATTAAAATGGGCACTGTAGGTGTTTTCCTGGCCTCCACTCACTGCCGACTATGCTTCCCCATTGACTTGCATTGGGTTTCGTGTTTCGGTCGATCCCCGACTTTTAGCGACAATCGGCCGACTGCACTCGACTCGACTCTGGACAAAATCGGGTTTCCCAAAACCCTACTCGATCTTAAAAAAATGAAAGTCGCTCAACCCTAGTGTTGAGCATTCCGATACCGCAAGTATCGGGTATCGGCTGATACTTGCGGGTATCGGAATTCCGATACCGAGATCCGATACTTTTGTGGTATCGGGTATCGGTATCGAAACAACATTAATGTGTAAAATACCACATTAATGTGTAAAATAAAGAATTAAAATAAAAAATATTGCTATACTCACCTCTCCGACGCAGCCTGGACCTCACCGAGGGAACCGGCAGCGTTGTTTGCTTAAAATGCGCGCATTTCCTGCCTCCCGCGACGTCACGGCTTCTGATTGGTCGCGTGCCGCCCATGTGGCCGCGACGCGACCAATCACAGCAAGCCGTGACGTAATTTTGAGGTCCTGGAAGCTTAATTCTAGGCATTCAGGATTTTAAAATTACGTTCCGGCTTGTGATTGGTCGCGTCGCGGTCACATGGGCGACGCGACCAATCACAAGCTGTGACGTCACGGGAGGCAGGACACGCGCGCATTTTAAAATTACGTCACGGCTTGTGATTGGTTGCGTGCCGCCCATGTGGCCGCGACGCGACCAATCACAGCAAGCCGTGACGTAATTTCAGGTCCTGAATGCCTATTTCTGCATTCAGGACCTGAAATTACGTCACGGCTTGCTGTGATTGGTCGCATCGCGGCCACATGGGCGGCACGCAACCAATCACAAGCCGTGACGTAATTTTAAAATGCGCTCGTGTCCTGCCTCCCGTGACGTCACGGCTTGTGATTGGTCGCGTTGCCCATGTGACCGCGACGCGACCAATCACAAGCCGGAACGTAATTTTAAAATCCTGAATGCCTAGAATTAAGCTTCCAGGACCTCAAAATTACGTCACAGCTTGCTGTGATTGGTCGCGTCGTGGCCACATGGGCGGCACGCGACCAATCAGAAGCCGTGACGTCGCGGGAGGCAGGAAACGCGCGCATTTTAAGCAAACAACGCTGCCGGTTCCCTCGGTGAGGTCCAGGCTGCGTCGGAGAGGTGAGTATAGCAATATTTTTTATTTTAATTCTTTATTTTACACATTAATATGGATCCCAGGGCCTGAAGGAGAGTTTCCTCTCCTTCAGACCCTGGGAACCATCAGGAATACCGTCCGATACTTGAGTCCCATTGACTTGTATTGGTATCGGGTATCGGTATCGGATTAGATCCGATACTTTGCCGGTATCGGCCGATACTTTCCGATACCGATACTTTCAAGTATCGGACGGTATCGCTCAACACTACTGTAGAGTTTTAAGATTTATATGACACAGAATGTCAATACACTTTAAAGGGAATCTGTGACCAGGTTTTTACCATCTAATCTGATTCCAGCGATGTGTCACTTTCTAGGCAGCTTGCTGGATTTTATATAAAAATCACCTTATTTTATCAGCAGGAGATTATTACTAGAGGACTAGTAAAACAGCTGCCATGTAGTGTTCCACATTCATGAGCTCTGTATAACTTCATGCCCACCACTAATTTTAGTAAAAATAGAATACATTTGTAAAATATGATATGGAGTTAAAGGTCATGAACAAAATTAGAAAGGAATCTTATAAGAGGACATAATGCAAAAATAGACCATAGCAAGGGATGTGAAGATATAAAATACAAAATTTTATTTGAAATAATAAACTAAAAAACCATGAAGGAAAAAACAGCTGTACAAGGTGATGGTTACAAAAATGAGGATAGTAATCACTCCAAATAATATAATCTCCAAAGAGTAAATATTGGACAAAATTAGCACATGCTCAAAAATAAGGACAAAAAATCAGCATAAAACATACATGTGCACCAAGTATATATAATAGCAATGGTGTTAATACATGTTAAATTAGTGCCTAAACCAATCATGAAAGTGCTGCCTTGGTGACGTATGGCGCCCTGCCCACGTGAGTTGCATAAGCAGGACTCCCGGACACAGGCACACGGTGGCAGCATAAAGATGCCACAGAGGATGCGAGCAGGAAGGGAGGCAAGCCTGCATGTGCACTGACTGCATATAAGAATTACTAGGGTAATGGAAAGGCACATAATTGTGACTGGTCACAAGATATTGCTAAAATGTACAGTACAGACCAAAAGTTTGGACACACCTTCTCATTTAAAGAATGAGATTTTCATGACTATAAAAATTGTAAATTCACACCGAAGGCATCAAAACTATGAATTAACACATGTGGAATTATATACTTAGCAAAAAAAGTGAAAATATGTCTTATATTATAGGTTCTTCAAAGTAGCCACCTTTTCCTTTGATGACTGCTTTGCACACTCTTGGCATTCTCTTGATGAGCTTCAAGAGGTAGTCACCGGAAATGGTTTTCACTTCACAGGTATGCCCTGTCAGGTTTAATAAGTGGGATTTATTGCCTTATAAATGGTGTTGTGACCATCAGTTGTGTTGTGCAGAAGTCTGGTGGATACACAGCTGATAGTCCTACTGAATAGACTGTTAGAATTTGTATTATGGCAAAAAAGCAGCTAAGTAAAGAAAAATGAGTGGCCATCACAACTTTAAGAAATGAAGGTCGGTCAGTCCGAACAATTGGGAAAACTTTGAAAGTGTCCCCAAGTGCAGTGGCAAAAGCCATCAAGCGCTACAAAGAAATTGGCTCACATGAGGACCACCCCAGGAAAGGAAGACCAACCAAGAGTCACCTCTGCTTCTGAGGATAAGTTCATCAGTCATAAGTTACAGTATAAGTCACCAGCCTCAGTAATCGCAGGTTAACAGCAGCTCAGATTAGAGACCAGGTCAATGCCACACAGAGTTCTAGCAGCAGACACATCTCTACAACAACTGTTAAGGCTACTTTCACACTAGCGTTAACTGCATTACGTTGCAAATCGTCTTTTTTCAGAAAAAATGCATCCTGCAAAATTTTTTGCAGGATGCGTTTTTTCCCCATAGACTTGTATTGGTGACGTATTGCGACGGATTGGCATACGTTGTGTCCGTCGTACGACGTATGCGTCGAAATTTGGCGACACGTCGGCGGCAAAAAACGTTGATTGTAACGTTTTTGTCTCCGCCTAAAAAACGTGTCGCGACGCATCCTGCGGCATGCGTCGTTGGCTACAATGGAAGCCTATGAGCGACGGATGCGTCGGGACACGTCGTACAACGCAATGCAGCGCTGCAATACGTTTTTTTCCACTGAGCATGCTCAGAAGCTGGATTTTGTTGCCAATTGGCCAGACACCCCCAAATCTATATAAGCCTGGCCTGGGCCTTCAACCCCACATATGCCAGCAAGACCCAGAGGAGAGAAGAAGCCTGCCACCAAGACTCCAGACTACCAGCAAGACTCCAGGCTGCCAGCAAGACTCCAGGCTGCCAGCAAGATTCCAGGCTGCCAGCAAGACTCCAGCCACCATAGAGCCAGTGTGAGTATTGCAATTTGTGTGTGCATCTGTGTGCCTGTGCATTTGTGTGTGTATGAGGTACTGACTACAGCAAGAGCTTAAAACCTGAAGAGAACCAGAGGCCTGCCATCGTCCTGCACCAGCCAGTGCCATGCTAGAGTCCAGATCCACCCTGATGCCAGCCACTGTGAAGACCTGCAGCTCCAGCCAGAGGATTGTCAGCCTTTTTTACGTGTGTGTGTATGTGTGTGCGTATGCGTCTTCTGACTGGGTCCACCTTTCTGCCTTTGTTGTACATATGTGTATTTTCATAAAGCTTATGTGCTTGTGTGTGTGTGGGTGTGTGTGTGTGTGTGTGTGTGTGTGTGTGTGTATTTTTGTACGGCTGTGTGCTTTTGTAAGTATGTCTTCATGTGCCTGCACCTTATTATGCCTTCGCCAATCTTATGCCTGTTCATGTGGGAGGGTATGTGTCCACGTTCAGGATTTCATCAGCATTTGGTCAGGATTTTTCATCAGTATTTGTGTGGGTGATAAATGCAGAAGTGGTGCATATGTTTCTATTATACTTTTCCTCTAATTGTTACACTCCTGGTTTTGGATTACAAATACTGATGGAAAATCCTGACCAAATCCTGATGCAATCCTGAACGTGGACACATACCAGGCATGTTTGTGCGCATCATGTTGATTGCATGTGCATTTGTCCATGCCTAATTGGTTAATTGCCTTTTTCTGATGGATTTACTAAGTATAGTGGTCTGTGCAGCCTGTGGTTTAAATGTGTGTATTTTTTTTATTTATTTATTTATTTATTTATTTAAAATCTGATGTATTTTTTCAAAGTCTAGTCTGCAGCTTGTGGTTTGAATGTGTGAGTTTTTTTTTTTTCTATTTAAAAGTGATTTTATGTTGAAACCATTTGCAGTTGATGTACCGTACTTGTATTTAAAATAAAGAGCATTTCAGCTCCCAATTGTGATGTGAAGAAAAAAAAAAAAAAAAAAAAAGGATAATAAAATGTTTGTTAATAAAAATGTCCGCAGTATCATTTCAGAAAGGTAAATTTAAAACTGGTTTATGTACCAAAGGTTACACATGCAATAAAGAGTTGGTTGACATCTCATTTTTTAATAAAGGTTATACTTTGAAGGTTTTTTGGGGGAGGTGATTTTTGAAAATAAAATGAAGTAAATATTTTTTTACATGGTGGGTTCACATTTTAAAAATATTTTTTTGGGACATGGAAATGAATGGTGTAACGTGCACCTGTTTTTGGGTTTTGGTGTTCACCTTTAATGAACATTTCTCACATCAATTCAGCAGGGTGTTTATCTTAAACATTACCTAGTTCAGGGGGTGGTCTAACTATAAATCCATTATACTTATTACAGATACACCAGGGACCAGGACCACATCCGCCGCCTCTAGTCCCAACCAGGACCACAGCCACCGGTCATCCCGCTGGGCCACAGCCATACCCACATCTTGAAATATTTCAAAGTAAGTTTTGAAGACCCCAAATCTGCTACTTCAATGTGTAGAGCAGATTGCAAGTGTCTTTTTAACTTACAGATACACCAGGACCACAGCCGCAGCAAGCCGCCTCTAGTCCCAACCAGGACCACAGCCGCAGCAAGCCGCCTCTAGTCCCAACCAGGACCACAGCCACCAATCTTTTCAAGTAAGTTTTGAAGACCCCAAATCTGCTACTTCAATGTGTAGAGCAGATTGCAAGTGTCTTTTTAACTTACAGATACACCAGGACCACAGCCGCAGCAAGCCGCCTCTAGTCCCAACCAGGACCACAGCCACCGGTCATCCCGCTGGGCCACAGCCATACCCACATCTTGAAATATTTCAAAGTAAGTTTTGAAGACCCCAAATCTGCTACTTCAATGTGTAGAGCAGATTGCAAGTGTCTTTTTAACTTACAGATACACCAGGACCACAGCCGCAGCAAGCCGCCTCTAGTCCCAACCAGGACCACAGCCGCAGCAAGCCGCCTCTAGTCCCAACCAGGACCACAGCCACCAATCTTTTCAAGTAAGTTTTGAAGACCCCAAATCTGCTACTTCAATGTGTAGAGCAGATTGCAAGTGTCTTTTTAACTTACAGATACACCAGGACCACAGCCGCAGCAAGCCGCCTCTAGTCCCAACCAGGACCACAGCCGCAGCAAGCCGCCTCTAGTCCCAACCAGGACCACAGCCACCCATCTTTTCAAGTAAGTTTTGAAGACCCCAAATCTGCTACTTCAATGTGTAGAGCAGATTGCAAGTGTTTTTTAACTTACAGATACACCAGGGCCGCAGCAAGCTTGATCAACAATGTCCTCTTCTGACAGCCCTCCTCCACAGCAACAGCGTGTATCGGTAAGTTAACACAAAAAATGGGTTTTTTTTTAGTTTTTTTAAATTACATTTTTATGGATCACTACATGCATAAATTATGTTTCAACAGGAAGCTGAATCAGATGAGGAGCTGTCAGAAGGGGGCGAGACGGGTGGAGAGATGCAAGTGGATTAGGAAACAAGTAGTGGTGAAACAGTTGCTTCACACATCACACTGCACCATACACAAAACAGATTTTCATACATAACTAAACACCGAAAACATGCCTACATTACAGAGAATTTGTTTCCTTTATTTCAGTCTCCTGCTGCTGCTGCTACTGCTGACCAGTCAGCAAATCGTGAAGGTTCTCCCAGACGCTCCCAGAGTCGGCGTAATCGTCGCCGCGGTCGGCCATCAGTGAGTTTTTTTTTTTGGAGGGGAATTCTATTGGTACTTTAGTGTTTCAGTGTACTAATTTGTTTGTTTTTCTTCTTCTTTTTTTGCACAGGCTTCACAGCGTGCTCCCGCAGAGGAGTTCGATGAGGAAATAGAGATTGACAGTCTCATCGAGGAGGTTCGCGAGCGGGAGCCGCTGTGGAACATGGCTCACCGCAGGCATGCCGATACCGGTGTCACCCGTCGGCTCTGGGACGAAGTGTGTCATAACATCTTTCCAAGGTGGGAGGACCTTCATCCACAGCAGCAGAGCAAACTATGTAAGTATTCACTTTTCAGTGATGTTTTGAGCTGACTGTAATGTATTGCATTTACCAATTTTTTTTTTTCTTTTCATTCTTGTCTTCACAGGTGGAAAGGTTAGGAAGCGGTGGCGGTCACTGAGGGATCGCTTTAAGAGGGAATTTAACGAGGAGATGCAGGCCCCGAGTGGCTCAGCAGGAAGAAAGAGGAGCAGGTATAAATATGGCCCGGCCCTCTCCTTCCTGAGGCGAACCATGCTGAGCAGAGTGTAAGTATTCTACAGCCCACTAATAACCATGTTAACCTGTCTAACTTAGTTTGGTTTCAGACAGGGCTTTTTCATATCAATATATTAATTTCTTTTGTTTTTTCTTTCACAGCACCTTCTCCAGCCACCGGGCACCTGCATCTTCCTCTGCACCCTCTGGAGCGATCCCTCCTGAGTCCGCCACTGAGGGCCACATCGGTAGGCCCCACACCACTGACCCCTCCTCTGACCCCTCTGTCCCCTCCACCTCATCTGCCAAGCAGTGGAGCATTATTGCAGCCTTCATTGCTCGCATCTGATGCTGAACAGCGTTTCCTTTACCCCACCCCTCTGATCCTGCCACCTCGAGACCACCATTAGGTTTGTGGCGGCAGCGACAGAGGGGTCAGGAAAAGAGCTATGCTCCTGAGTTCTTACATCTGAATGCATCATTCCAAAGCTCTTTCAAGATTTTGGGAGAGCAAGTGACTGCTGGTTTCAACATGGTGCAATCACGCATCAGTGAAAGCAGCCATGAAACCAGCAGTCACTTGGATAGGCTGCATTCAGATGTAAGTCAGTCTCCGGCCAATCTTTTTTTTCAATCCATGCTCAGGAGCATGGAGAAGCTTTCTCTTCAGCAACAGATGCCGGTAATGAATACCTGCCATAATGCTCTAATGAAGGCCCTTAATGAACCCGAATCTACCCACACATCCACTACAATTCCACCCCAGGCCCCATTTCCACACCATGCCCCACCCCAGGCCCCATTTCCACACCATACCCCCCATTACCAAACCCAGCCCCAATACCCACACCAGCCCCATTACCAAACCCAGCCCCAATCCCCACACCAGCTCCATTACCAAACCCAGCCCCAATCCCCACACCAGCACCATTACCAAACCCAGCCACAAACCCCACGCCAGCCCCATTACCAAACCCAGTCCCACTACCCAACCCAGTCCCACTACCCAACACCCAACCCAGTCCCCATACCCATCCCGGCCCCCAAACCAAATTCCTTCCCCAATGTTTTCTTCCTTGCCCAGCTTACCTTCCCCAGTAAGTATTCCCCCTACCCCAACACCACCCCCCTCTGGTCATCCTCCTGGTTTTACCCCCCCTTCCACTGCACCCCAAACAAGTAGGGTTTCCCCACCTATCGACGTGGTCCAACCTTCCTGCCCCTCCTCCCCTCGTATCTCCACCCCACACTTTGAAGACTTGTAAAGTATTTTTTTAAATGTTAATGTAAATATTATTTAAAAAATGTGCAAATGTAAAAAAAAAAATGGAAAATAAAAAATATCTATTTTTTTTGGCAAAAAAAAATTTATTTAAAAAAAAAAGAGTTAAAATAAAATTTTCTCTGATTTAAATTCTAGTCTTTGTGTGTGTGGATTTATTAAGGTAATATGGCAACTAAATAAAAAAGGTAAAATAAAAACAAACACCAGACGTGTGAAAGGTATAACATATTGGTTTTACTAGCAAGAAAACCACGCTTTTGGGCCTTTTTGGGGGGGGAGAAACACATTTTTTACATAAACCAAACACATGGAAAACAGGTTACACAATTATGTCTTGCCATGGGATCCGCCCCACAGGTGACATAAAATAATCCGCAAACTGGTCCCACATCCTTGTAACAGAACCTGTAGAGCGAACCGAGCTGCTGTGGTAGTCCCACAAGGTTGTCTCCAACTCTTCGTCATCCAAGGAAATGGGCTCCTTTGAAAGGACAAAGTTGTGGAGCACCACACAGGCTTTAACTACCTCATCTATAGTTGTGGTTTTCAGTTTGATTGCCGTCAGCAGAACTCGCCACTTCGCTGTCAATATACCGAAAGAACACTCTACTACTCTTCGTGCCCTAGTAAGCCGGTAATTAAATACCCGCTTGGTACGGGTTAAGTTCCGGCTACTATACGGTTTCAGTAGGTGCGGCGACAGTTGAAAGGCTTCATCACCTACACAAACATATTCCATGGCTGGTTCACTTGTTCCTGGCAGTGGTCTGGCTGACGGGAAATCGTAGGTCTCTCCATAAAGGCAACGACCCATTGGAGAGTTTTTAAAAACTTGCGAATCGTTGGACCGTCCATACGCTCCTATGTCCATGGCAAGGAACTTGCAGTTGGCGTCTGCAATAGCCATAAGAACGATGGAGAAATACTTCTTGTAATTATAGTACTCCGATCCTGTTCCTGCCGGTTTCGCAATCCTTATATGTTTCCCGTCAACTGCACCCACACAATTTGGGAAATGGCAAAATTGCTGAAACTGTTCGGCACTTCTCAACCAGATTTCCATGGATGGTTGGGGGATATACTCTGGCTGTAAAGTGGTCCAAATAGCCCGACATGTCTCCTTCACTATTCCTGAAATAGTGGAAATGCCCAGCCGGAATTGGTAATGGAGCGAAGTCATCGATTCACCAGTAGCTAGGAAGCTGAAAAAAAAAAAAAAATGTTAGAAAAAATTGAACAGACCAAAAAGTTTCAATAAATGGCACTGTGAAAATTTTTTTTAGGACGGAACACACAATAAAACCTGCATGAAACCGATGTAAAAAAGCAGTGGAATGGCCGCAAACAAAACAAAAATTTCATGCTGCAGAAAATAGTGCGCAATATGTCAGCGCAGTATTGTCTGCAGCATGTAATCTAACATTAAAAATGAGCAATCACAGAAAAAAAAGCAGTTTCATGTCAGCAAACCCCCCAAAAAATAAAAAAAGTGCAGAAAATGCAACGCAATATTTCAGAGCAGTATTTTCTGCAGTCTGTTATAGGACATTCAATATGAGCAATGACATTTAAAAAAAAGCAGTGGAATGGCCGCAAACAAAACAAAAATTACATGCTGCAGAAAATAGTGCGCAATATGTCAGCGCAGTATTGTATGCAGCATGTAATCTAACATTACAAATGAGCAATGAAATAAAAAAAAGAGGCTTACCGCAGGGTCACCATCAGCCGCTCCGCCGGTGTGATGGCAAGCCTCATCCTTGTGTCCTGCCTTCGGATGACATCCTCCAGTTTTTGAAGCAAAAAGTCAAAATGTTCCATCCTCATCCGCACGTAATTGTAGAATTTGTGTAGATTGTGCCGCAACTCCAGGTACAGAGTGGACTGGACACCCCGAGTCATCCGTAGTTCATTAATAGGATGTATCCAGAGTCGCCTCCGTCTCCGTTGCTGCAGCAGCATCCTCCGTCTTTCCGCTGCCGCCTCCTTCTCCCGCACTATGATATCCAGGCGATTCGTCTCAAAGATAACGTCGGTAACCAAACTAGCAATCCTCACAAGAACACCTTCCATCGCTGCCACAAAACTAAAACCCTCAAAGATGGGCTGTAAAAACAGTCACTATATAGTTTTCCATATTTTCCAGTAGCCAATCAAATTTGGGAGCCTCCCATTTTAAAAACGGATCCGTCGTAAAAACGGATGCAACGGATGGTAAAAACGTATGCAACGTATGCAACGCATCCAGTATTTCGACGGAAACGTTTAGCGGATTTGCGACGGATCCGTCGAAATGCTGTTTGCGTTGCATACGTTTTTCACTTTTTTGACGCATCCGTTTTTTCGCAAAAAAACGGATTTGCGACGTAATGCAGTTAACGCTAGTGTGAAAGTAGCCTAAGAGGAGACTTTGTGCAGCAGGCCTTCATGGTACAATAGCTGCTAGGAAACCACTGCTAAGGACATGCAACAAGCAGAAGAGACATTAGACCAGTGGAAATCTGACTTTGGTCTGATGAGTCCAAATTTGAGATCTTTGGTTCCAACCACATGTCTTTGTGTGACGCAGAAAAGTTCAACGGATGAACTCTACATGCCTGGTTCCCACCGTGAAGCATGGATGAGGAGGTGTGATAGTGTGGGGGTGCTTTGCTGGTGACACTGTTGGGGATATATTCAAAACTGAAGGCATACTGAACTGGCATGGCTACCACAGCATCTTGCAGGGGCATGCTATTCCATCTGGTTTGCATTCAGTTGGACCATCATTTATTTTCCAACAGGACAATGACCCAAACACACCTCCAGGCTGTGTAAGGGCTATTTGACCAAGAAGGAGAGTAACATAGTAACATAGTAACATAGTTATTAAGGTTGAAGGAAGACTTTAAGTCCATCTAGTTCAACCCATAGCCTAACCTAACATGCCATAACATGTTGATCCAGAGGAAGG
Organism: Ranitomeya variabilis; assembly: GCF_051348905.1. Taxonomy (NCBI): domain Eukaryota; kingdom Metazoa; phylum Chordata; class Amphibia; order Anura; family Dendrobatidae; genus Ranitomeya; species Ranitomeya variabilis. Next base: position 253,899,301 of record NC_135237.1, on the reverse strand, counting down.
CAAAAAAAACCCATGTGGCAAATAGTAAGCTCCACTTTGGGGGAAAAAAAATCCTTCCTGACTCCACATACGGCAATCAAACTAGTACCCTGGATCAACGCCCTTATCAAGGAATCTAGTATATATACCCTGTAACATTATACTTTTCCAGAAAGTTATCCAGTCCCCTCTTAAATTTAAGTAATGAATCACTCATTACAATATCATACGGCAGAGAGTTCCATAGTCTCACTGCTCTTACAGTAAAGAATCTGCGTCTGTTATTATGCTTAAACCTTCTTTCCTCCAGACGTAGAGGACGCCCCCTTGTCCCTGTCTCAGGTCTATGATTGAAAAGATCATCAAAAAGGTCTTTGTACTGGCCCCTCATATATTTATACATTAAAATAAAATCACCCCTTAGTCTTCATTTTTCCAAGCTAAATAGCCCCAAGTGTAATAAACTATCTTGGTATTGCAGACCCCCCAGTACTCTAATAACCTTGGTCGCTCTAATCTGCACCTGCTCCAGTTCAGCTATGTCTTTCTTATACACCGGAGACCAGAACTGTGCACAGTATTCTAAGTGTGGTTGAACTAATGACTTGTATAGAGTTAAATTATCTTCTCCTCATGTGCATCTATGCCTCTTTTAATGCATCCCATTATTTTATTTGCCTTTGTAGCAGCTGCCTGACACTGGCCACTGAATATGAGTTGGTCATCCACCCATACACCCAGGTCTTTTTCATTGACAGTTTTGCCCAGAGTTTTAGAATTAAGCACACAGTTATCATCTTATTACTTCTACCCAAGTGCATGACCTTACATTTATCCCCATTAAAGTTTATTTGCCATTTATCAGCCCAAGCTTCTAGTTTACATAAATCCTCCTGTAATATAAAATTGTCCTCCTCTGTATTGATTACCCTGCAGAGTTTAGTGTCATCTGCAAATATTGAAATTCTACTCTGTATGCCCCCTACAAGGTCATTAATAAATATGTTAAAAAGAAGAGGGCCTAATACTGACCCCTGTGTTACCCCACTGCTAACTGCGACCCAGTCCGAGTGTGCTCCATTAATAACCACCCTTTGTTTTGCAGCGCCCCAGAGTCCTGGTCATTGCAGTACTGTGGCTCCGCCACTATGGGGAGCTATGGTGCGTCTGATGGCACTGAAGGAGTTCATCTGATCAGGTATCACAGACACCAATACATTTCACAGCCGGGCCTCCGGGGGGAGCTAAGGGTTCTATTCACTAGGCCACTCCCCACCATAGTGGGTAAACTGGGGGTCAGGCAGGAAGTTAGTTAGAAAGCTGACTGGGTTGGAACCAGGCAACACCTTGTGGCAGAGGGTGTTGTGGGGGAAGATACAGTAGGGTCTCTGTCAGGGGTGGGATCCTGACAGAGGCTTGGCAACTTGAGCGAACGTAACGGGACCGTGCCTGCTCAGGATAGCGGCGGTGCCCAAGGAAGGACGAGAAGCGAGATAGATTGTGCTGAGTGAGAAACGAGATCAAGCAATAAGGAGAATACCAGTAGGGGTCGTGCCGTAAGACCGAGGCAACACCCTACTGAGGCGCACTACCGGTGGCCGGAACGCCGAGGGAGTATTACAACATCCAGCTTCAAGCGATACTCTAAACAGCGGCAGGACAGTCAGTCTAAGGCAGGCTGTCTCACTTAAATCACCTATGCAGTCTTGGGGGGCAACTTGTGGAGAGGGGCGACTCTAGGGTCCCGGAAGAGCTCCGAGCCTACCCGTCAAACGGGTGCCGTCCCAACCGTAACATCAGGGAGGGACGGAAGATTAGCAGAACATCATCTAATCGAGTTGTGAGGGAACTTAAGAAACAGACACAACAGTTGTGGGGACTTTCCGGAAGCACAGCAGGGAAGGACCGCAACACATAGCGCTAGAAGGAAGGCACAGATTTCCACCTGCTAAGAGAACTCTGGAGGTGCCATTGGACCGGCCGGCTTGCGCAGCCTGGTTATCCAGATTCTGGACTGAGGACCCAGAGATCTTCAGTAAAGAGGTAAAGAGACTGCAACCTGGTGTCCTCGTTATTTACTGCACCGCACCACTACAGCCTCACCACCACCATCATCCATCATATCTATCACTGTACGCCCCTCGGCAGGGTCACAGACTGGGCCTAGCCACCGTGACAACCCCAGAGCAGAGACTCAGAGGCCCGGTACCGGGTACCCCTCGGCCCTGCGGCAGTGGGGGCGCTACAACTTGGCGTCACGAACAGGATCTACTTAAGCCTGAAGAATCAGGTCATGTGTGCCTTGGAACTGTGATTTACTGTGCTTGGACTGTACTTTATTGCAAGGACTGTGCTGCGCTATTTGCCGCCAAAAGTTCCCGCCAAAAGTCGCCGCCATTGCAGCGTCACAGGGAGCGCAGAGGAAGAAGAAGGGCGTGCCATGGGAGGAGACTACCAAAGCGGTGCCAGAAGTAGCGACCGCCCCCTCCAACTCCTGCTGCGAGAGGACGACCTGCCCAGCAGCAGAGAAGAACCGCCCCCTGATTTGCAACGGCGGGAACGAGGTGAAGGAGGAGCCCGACCTCGGAGAAATGGCGGAGCCAGGTGCATGCGTTGCCGCCGAATGCCAGACAGCGACGATGAGCAGCAAGTGCCCAAGCAACGGCGAGGTGCTCCCGGCTTGCCCTCACCCATCAGAGGCGGACTCGCGTCCACCGCCGGTGAAGGACCTGAACTCCTTGGAGCCGCCAGTGGAGGAGCCGAGCCTACCTATCCCAGCCACGGAACCATGGAGGGCGGAGCCACATCGAGAGGTGACTCCGGAGGAGCCGCGGTCTGGGCTGCAGCCGATTCCAGTGTCCTTGTCAACGGAACAGATCGACATCGGTGGAATCACATCAGGTGCAGGTATGGACGGCACCCCTACTCCCCCGGCCGATTCTGCTCTCTCGACCGATCCGGCTCCCCTGACCGATCCCGCTCCTGTGACCGCTCCTCTCCCCAGCAATAATCGTTCCTTCTTGGTGGAGCGGGTGATCCTCACCTCTAACGCGATGGGGAAGCTAGTGCCTCCGCTACCAACCAAGATGGGAGAACCCATAGATGTGGGCCCAGACGGAGTGATCCTCCGGTGGGACACCCCCTGGACCGGGCCGGATGGAGCCCGGGAGGACGGCCTCACCCTTGCCGTGCTCACTTGGGAGCAATATAAGCAATGTCTAATCCACCACTGGAAGGATCGAGACGAGGCCGAACAGCATGATACACAACGTAGAAAGTCTGCGCACGGCAGGAAAGACGTGGTAAAGCGGGGAACTGTGCTGGCCTACCACCCGAAGAGGGGATGGGGCTCCATACAGGAACCGGGACTACCAACTGATGTCTTTGTTACTAGTTACAATGTGAAAACCCCCTGCTGCAGTCGAGATGGTGACCCATTACAAAGGGGGGATCAGGTGACCTACACCCGTCATCGGAATGCACAAGGATGGTGCGCCCGGAACGTTCGACAGTGTGAGCCTGAGAGAGCGCCCCCTGTTGCCCCGATCATGACTGATCCCGATTTGCCAGATCTTGTTCCTATTACCACCGTACGCCTTGTAGCGGCTACTGAACTTGCAAGCAGGATCAACCTTCAAATCCAGACACCGGCTGATCTGATGGCGCCTGAGAGACCAACTACCAGCATGGGTGCTGCCTCAGCTAGGGGTGGGGAACCACCCTCTGTACCGAAAGATGAGTAAGATATTACCACTTCTGAACATGTACATAGTTAACTGTTTGTTTCCATGCTTTTTGCTGCTAAACCCGTCTAGGGTTAACTCTTAAAGGGATCCCTTTGTTGACCCGGGATCCCTATTGCTTTGTTTGTTTTTCTAAGTTTTGCACAAGTTTCCAGAACTGCCGCAATCATGAACAGTGCATGATGCAAACTTTTTGTAAATAGTTTGCACCTTATTAAAGGTGCTCCCTACTGGTTTCACTTCCAAAAGGACTCTTTGTGAAGATACCACACTGGAACCTTTGCTGAGTATGGACTGGTAGCTTGAGAAGATGTGCTACCTCATAGAGACTTGGTCCCCTCTTAAAGGGGATGTTCATTTGTTGCACTTAAATGGTGATATTGCTTTAAGACAGGTGGCAATAATGTTTTGATGAAAGAAAGTGATGATAATGTTTACATGAGAAAGTTATATGTATCCAACTAGTTAATTGTAAAGAAATGCTGATAATGTTGATAGACAACGAGGATAGAAGGTGAACCCTGAGTCCTCCTAGGAGCCATATAGAGATGGCTCAGTGCTCTTAAACTGAAAGTAATGTTATGTTCTATACTATGTATAGTAGTTGAAAAGACAGAAGGCTCGGGCTGAAAGGAGCGGTCCTGTAAGAAAGGAGAGGCAGTAGGTCTGCTGCCGTTAGGACAGGCGGTCCTGCAGATTTAAAGAAGGAGAATGTAAAAGTTAAATTGCCTTATAATGTGATTATAAGAAGGTCTTTAGCGGATTCAGAGTGTACGTCCTTAAAGGCAATGCTAAACTATTGTTCAACATGTTTGTAACGTTCAAGTGTCCTCACCTCCCATAAAGGGAAGCTCTGTTTAAATATCCTTATTGTTATTGCACTCAACAAAACTGTATGTCTTTTTGCTAACTTGTATTGTTGTTTTCTTCTCAGTCCCGGAGTACTGTGTTTAACCAGGGGGGAGTGCAGCGCCCCAGAGTCCTGGTCGTTGCAGTACTGTGGCTCCGCCACTATGGGGAGCTATGGTGCATCTGATGGCACTGAAGGAGTTCATCTGATCAGGTATCACAGACACCAATACATTTCACAGCCAGGCCTCCGGGGGGAGCTAAGGGTTCTATTCACTAGGCCACTCCCCACCATAGTGGGTAAACTGGGGGTCAGGCAGGAAGTTAGTTAGAATGCTGACTGGGTTGGAACCAGGCAACACCTTGTGGCAGAGGGTGTTGTGGGGGAAGATACAGTAGGGTCTCTGTCAGGGGTGGGATCCTGACAGAGGCTTGGCAACTTGAGCGAACGTAACGGGACCGTGCCTGCTCAGGATAGCGGCGGTGCCCAAGGAAGGACGAGAAGCGAGATAGATTGTGCTGAGTGAGAAACGAGATCAAGCAATAAGGAGAATACCAGTAGGGGTCGTGCCGTAAGACCGAGGCAACACCCTACTGAGGCGCACTACCGGTGGCCGGAACGCCGAGGGAGTATTACAACATCCAGCTTCAAGCGATACTCTAAACAGCGGCAGGACAGTCAGTCTAAGGCAGGCTGTCTCACTTAAATCACCTATGCAGTCTTGGGGGGCAACTTGTGGAGAGGGGCGACTCTAGGGTCCCGGAAGAGCTCCGAGCCTACCCGTCAAACGGGTGCCGTCCCAACCGTAACATCAGGGAGGGACGGAGGATTAGCAGAACATCATCTAATCGAGTTGTGAGGGAACTTAAGAAACAGACACAACAGTTGTGGGGACTTTCCGGAAGCACAGCAGGGAAGGACCGCAACACATAGCGCTAGAAGGAAGGCACAGATTTCCACCTGCTAAGAGAACTCTGGAGGTGCCATTGGACCGGCCGGCTTGCGCAGCCTGGTTATCCAGATTCTGGACTGAGGACCCAGAGATCTTCAGTAAAGAGGTAAAGAGACTGCAACCTGGTGTCCTCGTTATTTACTGCACCGCACCACTACAGCCTCACCACCACCATCATCCATCATATCTATCACTGTACGCCCCTCGGCAGGGTCACGGACTGGGCCTAGCCACCGTGACAACCCCAGAGCAGAGACCCTCAGCCCTGCGGCAGTGGGGGCGCTACAACTTCTTATCCCTGAGTCAGCTCTTAACCCGCTTACACATATTTTCCCCTATCCCCATTATTCTCATTTTATGTATCAACCTTTTGTGTGGCACTGTATCAAAAGCTTTGGAAAAGTCCATATACACTACTTCCACTGGGTTCCCTTGGTCCAGTCCAAAACTTACCTCTTCATAGAGATTGATCAGATTAGTCTGACATGAACGGTCCCTAGTAAACCCATACACAACTCTTAAAGAACAAAACCACATATTATCACAGAAGATCCTGATCAATCTCAGGTCCCTGTGTATGCAAAGGACTAGTAACACCCTATCATGATCCTTATATGAAAAATCTACACAACAATATGACAAAAAGGGTCCAAAGTATGTAGAAACTAGTACATTTTATTCATATTAAAATAGCCAAATAAGGCAAATATTAAAGTGCAAGAGAGAAATGTGCAAGATGTAACAAACAAAATGGAACATTGCAAGCGTATGGATGCACCGGGAACATCGGTATGAACAATGAGGAAGATAGAATAACCTCACTAATAGGCCAAAAATTTAGCCATAAAGGTACAGTGCCAAAAGGGTTAATTAGTATTGAAACCCTTTATGTGCCCTATATAGGTTGCCACAGTAAGTACTTATTGCACCATCTATCATATATAGTGATCGCCTTGCAGTCAATGTAGATCTATAATTACCAAGGGCAAGAGCGATCCGGGGCACAGTCACACCAATCACCCAGCGCGTCCTAGTAAACCCGTGCTGATATTGGGTCATGAGGTTATTCCTCTTCAGATACTCCAGTATAGCATTCCTTAAAATGCCCTCCAGGATTTTACCCACAGTAGAGGTTAAGCTTACTGGCCTATAATTTCCGAGTTCAGTTTTTGTCCCCTTTTTGAATATTGGCACCACATTTGCTATACGCCAGTCCTGTGGTACAGACCCTGTTATTACGGACTCTTTAAAGATTAAAAATAATGGTCTATCAATGACTGTACTTAGTTCCTGCAGTACTCGGGGGTGTATCCCATCCGGGCCCGGAGATTTGTCAATTTTAGTGATTTTTAGACGCCGCCGTACTTCCTGCTGGGTTAAGCAAGTGACATTTAATGGGGAATTTTTATCACTAGTCATTTTGTCTGCCATGGGATTTTCTGTGTAAATACTGATGAAAAAAAAGTCATTTAGCATATTGACTTTTTCCTCATCCTCATCCACCATTTCACCCAGACTATTTTTTAGGGGGCCAACACTATAATTTTTTAGTTTCTTACTATTTACGTAGTTAAAGAATATTTTGGTATTATTTTTACTCTCTCTGGCAATGAGTCTCTCTGTCTCAATCTTTGCTGCCTTGATTTGCTTTTTACAGAATTTATTTAATTTTCTGTATTTATTTAATGCCTCATCACTACCTACTTCCTTTAATTCTCTAAATGCTTTCTTTTTGTCATTTATTGCGCCCCTTACAGCTTTATTTAGCCATATTGGTTTCCTTCTATTTCTAGTATGTTTATTCCCATAGGGTATATACTGTGCACAGGTCCTATCCAGGATGCTAATAAACGTCTCCCATTTTCTTTGTGTATTTTTATGTCTCAGGATATCGTCCCAGTTAATTGCACCAAGATCCTCTCTCATCCGTTGGAAATTTGCCCTCCTGAAGTTTAGTGTCCTTATAACCCTCCTACTACACATCTTATTAAAGGATACATGAAAACTTATTATTTTGTGATCACTATTCCCCAAGTGACCCCCAACCCTTATATTTGCTATGCGGTCTGGCCTGTTGGTTAATATTAGGTCTAGCAGTGCCCCCCTTCTTGTTGGGTCCTGAACCAGTTGTGAAAGGTAATTGTCTCTCATAGTTGTCAAAAACCGTTTACCTTTGCTGGAACTGCAGGTTTCTGTTCCCCAATCTATTTCAGGGTAGTTGAAGTCCCCCATAATAATGACTTCTCCTTGGGTCGCAGCTTCATCTATTTGCTTTATGCCAGATGACCTGGCCTCCACAGTCATCAGACCTGAACCAAATCGGGATGGTTTGGGGTGAGCTGGGCCGCAAAGTGAAGGCAAAAGGGCCAACAAGTTCTAAGCATTTCTGGGAACTCCTTGGAAGACCATTTCCTGTGACTACCTCTTGAAGCTCATCAAGAGAATGCCAAGAGTGTGCAAAGAAGTCATCAAAGCAAAAGGTGGCTACTTTGAAGAACCTAGAATATAAGACATATTTTCAGTTGTTTCACACTTATAATTCCACATGTGTTAATTCATAGTTTTGATCCCTTCAGTGTGAATTTACAATATTCATACTCATGAAAATACAGAAAAATCTTTAAATGAGAAGGTGTGTCCAAACTTTTGGTCTGTACTGTAAGTCCTGTAAGTAGACAGTTTTTTTTTCCAGTCATATATAGATATAAAGTGTCTGTTATGATTTCCACTCTGGTTCTGTTTTCTGTTACTTTGTGTCAGGGCTGTCAATCTATGCTGGGTCTGTTCTGCAATCACCTGTGTTCATTTTCCTTAATCAGGATTCTATTTAAGCATGCTTGTTCCTCCCCCCAGTGTCAATCGTACACTTGTTTTTGCCTGTGGAACATCGCTGTATGTGTGACCCAGCTTGACTTGATTCACTTCCTGGATTCTGACCCTTTGCTTGTGACCTGACTTTGCTTGTGCCAGCTCCCTGTAACTCTTTTTGTCTCTCTTGCTTTTCTTACCTCGACTCGTGTATTGGACTTCGTCTCTGACTTCCCTTTGTCATACGGCGCCGTTTCCTGGACTTGACCTCGGATTATTTGACCTCCCTTTACTTACAGTAAGTAGTATACTCGCATCACAACGTTTTTATGCTACCGCCGTGTGCCTGTGTCGGGGTGTCCCACTCATGTGATTCATGTGGATGGGGTGCCGTGGTCATGTGCTCGTGGCATCACCATGACGCTCTGGGGAAGTTTGACCGGTGAGGCAGGGCATCCCCTCATGCAATGCTCACGTACCTGCATCAACAGTACGTCACCAAGGCAGCACTTTTATGATTGGTTTAGGCTCCTATTTAATTTAACCTCCTGTTCCTTATTAACCACGCCCCCCAGAAGAAATCAAGCGCCGAAATGTACGTAGGGGACCTGGCTGCATGCTTACACTCTAGGGAAAGATAAAATCTTTATCTCCTTTCATGACTAATGTACATGCACATGCACATGCTCAGACTAATCTTATATTAGTCAATATCTACCTTGCCTACATGTTTGATCAGTTTTTCTCACTCTTGCACTCCTGCACTTTATTACCTACTCATACTACAGTAACCCCAATTTAACGTGTATTCACACCATTACTATTATATATACTTGGTGCACATGTTTTACGCTGATCTTTTGTCCTTATTTTTGAGCATGTGCTAATTTTGTCCAATATTTACTCTTAGGAGATTATATTATTTGGAGTGACTACTAAGGCCTCTTTCACACTTCCGTTTTTACAATCTGCACAGGATCCGTCAAAATGTTGAAAAGACAGATCCTGTGCTGATTGTAAAAAACGGATGCACTGACAAAACGTCAGATTGTGAAGGGAAAAAGAAAGACGGAAGTGTGAAAGAGGCCTAAGGCTTGCAAGAGATGTCAAGAGCAATAAAAAAGGATTTTGGGGATATGTCAAAAGTAAAAGAGAAGTCAAAGATGCTACAGGATTTTTACAGGATGAAAATGATGAAATGGTAAGAAAGGATGTTGAGAAGGCCGAACTTTTAAATCCCTATTTTGCATCTGTTTTCTCTCAGAAAGAAAATGTAACATCAACTGATTTTCACTGTCCTATTAAGGGAATAGAAGAATCCAGGATATCTATAAACTGAAGGAGATAGCAGAAGACATTTTTGAACCACTCTCCATAATCTTTGAAAATTCTTGGAGAACAGGAGAAGTCCCAGAAGACTGGAGAAGAGCAAAAGTTGTTCCTATCTTCAAAAAGGAGAAGAAGGTGGACCCAGGGAACTATAGGCCGGTGAGTCTGACGTCTATACAAGGATAGATCTTTGAACAAATTATTAAACAACATGTATGTAAGTACCTGGATAAGAATAAAGTGATTAAACAGAGTAAGCATGGGTTTGTAACTAATAAGTCATGTCAGACTAACTTAATTTCCTTGTATGACAGAATCACTGACTGGGTGGATCAGGGAAATGCTGTAGATATAGTATATCTTGACTTCAGCAAAGCATTTGACAAAGTATCTCACACAATCCTTGAAAAAATGACTAAGTATGGAATGGACAAGGCAACTGTTAGGTAGATTCATAACTGGCTTAGTGATTGGACCCAAAGAGTGGTCGTAAATGGCTGCACATCCAGTTGGAAGAATGTCTCAAGTGCATACCACAGGGCTCTGTCCTGGGCCCTGTATTGTTCAACATCTTTATCAATGATTTAGATTAAGGAATTGAGGGTAAACTGATTAAATTTGCTGATAACACAAAGCTAGGAGGGATAGCTAATACTAGAGAAGAGAGAGGATTAAAAAGATAAATAAACTGGAGCAGTGGGCAGCAACTAACAGAATGGTTTTTAGCAGGGAAAAATGAAAAGTACTACATCTGGGCAATAAGAATGAGAAAAGCATATACAGAATGGGAGGAATAGGGCTAAGCAACAGCACATGTGAAAAAGACTTGGGTAAACTAATAGATCACAGACTGAACATGAGTCAACAGTGTGATGCAGCAGCAAAAAGGGCAAATACTATTCTGGGATGTATTAACAGAAGCATACAGTCTAGATCACGTGAAGTCTGGGTCCAGTGATCCCGCCTGTTCAGAGTGGCTCTTGCAAGATGTAAACTAAAGAACTGTCAATTGCTAGCTCATTACATAAGAAAACCATCCAAGTCTTATATATTACTAAGGTGGCTAGGAATCCCAGAAGTGAGCGGTAAACTATAGAATTCAAAATCCTTCTATACTTGAGAATTTTTATTAAGAGGTAAATTGCAAAGTTCTATTTCCAAGTATTTTGCAATTGTGCTTTATGTAACAAAGTAACAAAGTAATATCAATAATATCATTAAAAACATTATAATTAGTGTACCATTTAAAGTTATAACAGTCTTGCAGATTATTGCTGACAGTCCGTGCTTTGCATGCCAGATTTATGGGATATGATCACTGTAGACATTTCTTTTAATGTGAGGCCCTCACGACAGTCATGGCAAGTATGGGGACCAGCTGTGCAAGTATCAGCCTTGTGTCACATATCAATGCCGTCGATGGAGGAAATAAGGTCACAGACCAATTTTCTGTATAACAAGATTCTCTGTTTATTAGAGGATGTTAATGCCTCTTTATACAGTATCTTTTTGGGCGTAGCAAATAGATAAGATACACAATAACCTAAAGCATCTTATTGGTTTGTATTAACATCTTACTACTGATTGGTTAATAACTCAATCCTCTAGGTAGTTGAATATTCATTTCTAACTAACGTGTTATAGGCTTGCATTTCAACCTTCTAATTAATATAGAGTGGGCATACTGCCATAGGGGGTGTCTTAAACCTTGTCTATGTGGGCTGGACAATGCACACCTTCTCAGTGAAAAGGTCCAAGTCCATAAATAAATACTTTTGCAGATTAAACATGATGTACCCTCATTGATAATCTGAGGGTCAGTGCCTGTGCAGAAATGTATTCTTTTCAGAAATTCAGCACAAAACTATTGTGTTAGAACATTATTCAGAAAATAGATGTAATATTAATTTCTAAGATGAATGCCACCATTACACTAACATCTGAACTATTACTAAATATGGTTATAGAGCAGGACCACTGGGATTAAAGTGAGAAACCTTTATTTAGTCTTCCTATTTTAATACCCCTGTGGCAATAGATATGGGTAACATTTATGAAGGCCCCATTTGTGGTATTAAAAAGCAAGTGGGCCCGGCATGTGTCCTTTAACTTACCCTAGAAACCGTAAATTACAGTGGAAATGTTCACTAATAGTGATGTGCGAGTGTACTCGTTGCTCGGGTTTTCTCCGACCTCCGAGTATTTATTAGTAGAGTTGAGCGACTTACTTTTTTAGGATCGAGTCGGGTTTCGAGAAACCCGACTTTGTCAAAAGTCGGGTCGGGTGAAATCAGCCGATTATTGCGTAAAGTCGGGGGCCAACTGAAACACGAAACCCAATGCAAGTCAATGGGGAATCAAAGTCGGCAGAGAGTGGAGGACAGGAAAACACCCACAGTTGCCATTTTAATGCCAAAAACATCAATTCTTATTACTGAAGCTTGTCAATCTTAATTTACTTTATAATAATAGTTAGGCATTGAAAACTTGGGGTCATTTGGCTAAAGTTGTGGGGGGGTAGGGCTGGCTCAAGTTTTTCGTGGGCCCAGGATACGCGGAATGCGTCGCGGCGGTGGATCAGGGAGAGGTAAGTATTTCAACTTTGGAAATGCTGTGATCCTGAGCAAGCAGTGGGGGCCCACTTGTTGGCATTGGCACTGGCACAGGGCCCCTCATAGTACAGCGGTGTGTTTGACGGCGGGTGGTGCCTCCCACCGGCAGAGACACTTTTGTGTATTATGAGGGGCTCTGTGCCAGTGACGTCGCCAACGAGTATGCCCCCCACCTGATGAAGGAACCTGCACTTTCATCTGCACCTTCCTCTTTGTCCTTGTGTAAGGTGGTATAGTATGCGGGAAAGGGAACCTGACTTTCAGCAGGGTCAGATTCTGGCTGTGTAAGGGGAATGTAGTGGTCTGGGTCAATGTACCAGCAGACTCATCTAGCAGTGGCTGGGCAATGGGGAGGATGAGGAGGAAACACAGATATAGGCCCAAATAATAAAGTGGGCTAAATGCAGTTCAAATGTGGTAACAGGACTAAACTGGCGGCGTTGCTTTGTTCAGCAGAGGACAATTGTAAGGAGGGGCTGACACAGTGAGTAGGCCCAAATAAGTAAGTAGGCTAAATGCAGTTCAAAATTGGTAACAGGACTAAACTGGCGGCATTGCTTTGTTCAGCAAAGGACAACTGTAATGAGAGGTTGACACAGTGAGTAGGCCCAAATAAGTAAGTAGGCTAAATGCAGTTCAAAATTGGTAACAGGACTAACCAGGCGGCATTGCTTTGTTCAGCAGAGGAGAATTGTAAGGAGTGGCTGACACAGTGAGTAGGCCCAAATAAGCAAGTAGGCTAAAAGCAGTTCAAAATTGGTAACAGGACCAAACTGGCGGTGTTGCTTTGTTCAGTGGAGGACAATTGTAAGGAGTGGCTGACACAGTGAGTAGGCCCAAATAAGTAAGTAGGCTAAATGCAGTTCAAAAATGGTAACAGGACTAACCAGGCGGCATTGCTTTGTGCAGCAGAGGACAATTGTAAGGAGTGGCTGACACAGTGAGTAGGCCCAAATAAGCAAGTAGGCTAAAAGCAGTTCAAAATTGGTAACAGGACTAAACTGGCGGCGTTGCTTTGTTCAGCAGAGGACAATTGTAAGGAGTGGCTGACTGTCATGGTTCCCAATGGCAAGGGAACGTAAGAAACATATAAGTAACGAACGAGCTCTCGGGTGATGGAAACTCGAGTTGACCGTGAGCTAAATCTACCACACAACTAACAGTAGCCAGGGAGCATACCTACGGCTTCCTATATGCCACGCGCCAGCCGGAGGACTAACTACGCCTGGTAGAGGAAGAAACAGACCTGGCTTACCTCTAGGGAAATACCCCAAAAGATGATAGCAGCCCCCCACATGTAATAACGGTGAATTAAGAGGAAAAGACATACACAGTATGAAAGTAGATTTAGCAAAGAGAGGTCCACTTACTAGATAGCAGAAGGATACAAAAGAGGACTTCATGGTCAACTGAAAACCCTTTCAAAAACCATCCTGAAATTACTTTAAGACTCCTGTGTCAACTCATGACACAGGAGTGGCAATTTCAGCCCGCAAGAGCTTCCAGCTACAGAGAATTACAAAAACTGCAAACTGGACAAAAGGTACAAAACAAAAGGACAAAGTCCACTTAGCTGATCAGCAGACTAGTAGCAGGAACATGCAACCGAAGGCTCTGGTTACAATGATGACCGGCAAGGAAATGACTGGAGAGCAAGGCTAAATAGGAAACTCCCAAACACTGATGGAAGCAGGTGAACAGAAGCAGCAAAGTGCAAACAAGTCACCAGTACCACCAGCAACCACCAGGGGAGCCCAAAAAGCGGATACACAACAGTACCCTCCCCTTAAGGAGGGGGCACCGAACCCTCACAAGAACCGCCAGGGCGATCTGGATGAGCCCTATGAAAGGCACGAACCAAATCCGAGGCATGAACATCAGAGGCAGTTACCCAAGAATTATCTTCCTGACCATAGCCTTTCCATTTAACCAGATATTGAAGTCTCCGTCTGGAAATACGGGAGTCCAAGATCTTCTCTACGACGTACTCCAATTCACCCTCCACCAGCACAGGAGCAGGAGGTTCAGTAGAAGGAACCACCGGTACCTCATATCTCCGCAACAACGACCGATGGAACACATTATGGATAGCGAAAAGAACGCACAAGGTCTCATCACTGAGCAGTCGGAACTTTTCTGCGACAAAACCGCCCCCGCTCCGATCTCGGAAGCATCGACCTCAACCTGAAAGGGAAGAGAAACATCAGGCTGGCGCAACACAGGGGCAGACAAAAAGCGGCGCTTAAGCTCCCGAAAGGCCTCCACGGCAGCAGGGGACCAATTGGCAACATCAGCACCCTTTTTAGTCAAATCCGTCAGAGGTTTAGCAACGCCAGAAAAACCAGCTATAAATCGACGATAAAAATTAGCAAAGCCCAAGAATTTCTGGAGACTCTTCAGAGAAGTAGGCTGCGTCCAGTCGTAAATAGCCCGAACCTTGACAGGGTCCATCTCAATAGAAGAAGGGGAAAAAATATACCCCAAAAAGGAAATTTTTTGAACCCCAAAAACACACTTTGAACCCTTTACACACAAAGAATTATCCCGCAAAACCTGAAAAACCCTCCTGACCTGCTGAACATGAGACTCCCAGTCATCAGAAAAAATCAAAATATCATCCAAGTACACAATCATAAATTTATCCAAATATTCACGGAAAATATCATGCATTAAGGACTGAAAGACAGAAGGTGCATTAGAAAGGCCGAAAGGCATTACCAAATACTCAAAATGGCCCTCAGGCGTATTAAATGCGGTCTTCCACTCATCCCCCTGCTTAATTCGCACCAAATTATACGCCCCACGAAGATCAATCTTAGAGAACCACTTAGCCCCCCTTATGCGAGCAAACAAATCAGTCAGCAAAGGCAACGGATACTGATATTTGACTGTAATTTTATTCAGGAGACGATAATCAATACAAGGCCTCAGAGAGCCATCCTTTTTAGAGACAAAGAAAAAACCGGCTCCTAAAGGTGATGAAGAAGGACAAATATGTCCCTTTTCCAGGGACTCCTTAATATACTCGCGCATAGCAGCATGTTCAGGTACAGATAGGTTAAACAAACGACCCTTTGGAAATTTACTGCCAGGAATCAGATCTATGGCGCAATCACAATCCCTGTGAGGAGGGAGTGAACCAATCTTAGGCTCTTCAAAAATATCACGATAATCAGACAAAAATGCCGGAATCTCAGATGGAATAGATGACGAAATGGACACCATAGGAGTGTCCCCATGAGCCCCCCGACATCCCCAGCTTAACAGAGACATAGCCTTCCAGTCAAGGACTGGGTTATGAGACTGTAACCATGGTAATCCAAGCACCAAAACATCATGTAAATTGTACAACACAAGGAAGCGAATCACCTCCTGATGGTCTGGAGTCATACGCATAGTCACTTGCGTCCAGAACTGTGGTTTATTACAAGCCAAAGGTGTAGAATCAATACCCTTCAGAGGTATAGGGACTTCCAGAGGCTCTAAATCAAACCCACAGCGCCTGGCAAAGGACCAGTCCATAAGACTCAGAGCGGCGCCAGAGTCCACATAGGCATCCACGGTAATAACTGATAATGAACAAATCAAGGTTACAGACAAAATAAATTTGGACTGTAAAGTGCCAATTGAAATGGACTTGTCAACCTTCCTAGTACGCTTAGAGCATGCCGATATAACATGAGCAGAATCACCACAATAGAAGCATAACCCATTTTTACGCCTATAATTCTGCCGCTCGCTTCTGGACATAACTCTGTCACATTGCATTTTCTCTGGCGTCTCTTCAGAAGATACCGCCAAATAGTGCACGGGTTTGCGCTCCCGCAAACGCCGATCAATCTGAATTGCCATTGTTATGGACTCATTCAGACCTGTAGGCGCAGGGAACCCGACCATAACATCTTTAACGGCATCAGAAAGGCCCTCTCTGAAATTTGCCGCTAAGGCGCACTCATTCCACTGAGTAAGCACAGACCACCTACGAAATTTTTGGCAGTATATCTCCGCTTCATCTTGCCCTTGAGATAGGGCTATCAAAGCTTTTTCAGCTTGAATCTCCAAATTAGGTTCCTCATAAAGTAACCCTAAAGCCAGGAAAAACGCATCCACATTGAGCAACGCAGGATCCCCTGGTGCCAATGAAAATGCCCAATTTTGAGGGTCACCTCGCAGCAAAGAGATTACAATCTTAACCTGCTGGACAGGATCTCCTGAGGAGTGAGGTCTGAGAGAAAGGAATAATTTACAATTATATTTGAAATTCAAAAACCGAGATCTATCTCTGGAAAACACCTCTGGTGTAGGGATTTTAGGTTCAGAAATAGGAGCATGTATAACAAAATCTTGTAAATTTTGAACCTTCGTAGCAAGATTATTTAAACCTGCAGCCAAACTCTGAGGATCCATCTTTAAACAGGTGAGCTCAGAGCCATTCAAGGATTATAAGGAGAGAAAGGCAAAGGCTGTAATTAAAGCTGAAATACAACTGATCCAACTATGGAGCAAGCATAGATGAAAAAGGGAGAAAAAAAAAAAAAATTTTACAGACTTCTTTTTTCTCTCCTTTCTTCTGCCAATAAGTTTAACACAGGCCGGTCATACTGTCATGGTTCCCAATGGCAAGGGAACGTAAGAAACATATAAGTAACGAACGAGCTCTCGGGTGATGGAAACTCGAGTTGACCGTGAGCTAAATCTACCACACAACTAACAGTAGCCAGGGAGCATACCTACGGCTTCCTATATGCCACGCGCCAGCCAGAGGACTAACTACGCCTGGTAGAGGAAGAAACAGACCTGGCTTACCTCTAGGGAAATACCCCAAAAGATGATAGCAGCCCCCCACATGTAATAACGGTGAATTAAGAGGAAAAGACATACACAGTATGAAAGTAGATTTAGCAAAGAGAGGTCCACTTACTAGATTGTTATGACCCCAATGGCGAGGGTCTCAGAGGAACGTGGAAGTCTGCAGAATACAAAAATCCAGCTCATAGGGAAGTGGTAACTGGGTTGACCATATATCTACTCCTAACGCCAACACTAGAAGTAGCCGGGGATCATTCCTACGTTGATTCTAGATGACACGCGCCAGCCGGAGAATCTAGCTACCCCTAGTAGAGGAAAACAAAGACCTTTCTTGCCTCCAGAGAAGGGGACCCCAAAGCTGGATAGAAGCCCCCCACAAATAATGACGGTGAGGTAAGAGGAAATGACAAACACAGAAATGAACCAGGTTTAGCACAGAGAGGCCCGCTTACTGATAGCAGAATAAAGAAAGGTAACTTATATGGTCAACAAAAACCCTATCAAAATCCACACTGGAAATTCAAGAACCCCCGAACCGTCTAACGGTCCGGGGGGAGAACACCAGCCCCCTAGAGCTTCCAGCAAAGGTCAGGATATAGATTTGGAACAAGCTGGACAAAAATACAAAACCAAAACAAATAGCAAAAAGCAAAAGGCAGACTTAGCTGATATAACTGGAACCAGGATCAGTAGACAAGAGCACAGCAGACTAGCTCTGATAACTACGTTGCCAGGCATTGAACTGAAGGTCCAGGGAGCTTATATAGCAACACCCCTAACTAACGACCCAGGTGCGGATAAAAGGAATGACAGAAAAACCAGAGTCAAAAAACTAGTAACCACTAGAGGGAGCAAAAAGCAAATTCACAACAGTACCCCCCCCTTAGTGAGGGGTCACCGAACCCTCACCACGACCACCAGGGCGATCAGGATGAGCGGCATGAAAGGCGCGAACTAAATCGGCCGCATGAACATCAGAGGCGACCACCCAGGAATTATCCTCCTGACCATAGCCCTTCCACTTGACCAGGTACTGAAGCCTCCGCCTGGAGAGGCGAGAATCCAAGATCTTCTCCACCACGTACTCCAACTCGCCCTCAACCAACACCGGAGCAGGAGGCTCAGCAGAAGGAACTACAGGCACAATGTACCGCCGCAACAAGGACCTATGAAATACATTGTGAATAGCAAACGACACAGGAAGATCCAGACGAAAAGATACAGGATTAAGGATTTCCAATATCTTGTAAGGCCCAATAAAACGAGGTTTAAATTTGGGAGAGGAGACCTTCATAGGAACAAAGCGGGAAGAAAGCCATACCAAATCCCCAACGCGTAGTCGGGGACCCACACCGCGGCGGCGGTTGGCAAAGCGCTGAGCCTTCTCCTGTGACAACTTCAAGTTGTCCACCACATGATTCCAGATCTGCTGCAACCTATCCACCACAGAATCCACCCCAGGACAGTCAGAAGGCTCCACATGACCCGAAGAAAAGCGAGGATGGAAACCAGAGTTGCAGAAAAAAGGCGAAACCAAGGTGGCGGAACTAGCCCGATTATTAAGGGCAAACTCAGCCAACGGCAAGAATGTCACCCAATCGTCCTGATCAGCAGAGACAAAACACCTCAAATAAGCCTCCAAAGTCTGATTGGTTCGCTCCGTCTGTCCATTAGTCTGAGGATGGAAAGCAGACGAAAACGACAAATCAATGCCCATCCTACTACAAAAGGATCGCCAGAACCTGGAAACGAACTGGGATCCTCTGTCTGACACAATATTCTCAGGGATGCCGTGCAAACGAACCACGTTCTGGAAAAACACAGGAACCAGATCGGAAGAGGAAGGCAGCTTAGGCAAAGGAACCAAATGGACCATCTTAGAGAAGCGATCACATATCACCCAGATAACGGACATGCCCTGAGATAGCGGAAGATCAGAAATGAAATCCATGGAGATATGTGTCCAAGGTCTCTTCGGGACAGGCAAGGGCAAGAGCAAACCGCTGGCACGAGAACAGCAAGGCTTAGCTCGAGCACAAGTCCCACAGGACTGCACAAATGACCGCACATCCCTTGACAAGGAAGGCCACCAAAAGGACCTGGCCACCAGATCTCTGGTGCCAAAAATACCCGGGTGACCTGCCAATACCGAGGAATGAACCTCGGAAATGACTCTGCTGGTCCACTTATCCGGGACAAACAGTCTGTCAGGTGGACAAGACTCAGGCCTATCAGCCTGAAATCTCTGCAACACACGTCGCAGATCCGGAGAAATAGCTGACAAGATAACTCCATCTTTAAGAATACCAACAGGATCCGCGACTCCAGGAGCATCAGGCACAAAGCTCCTAGAAAGAGCATCGGCCTTCACATTCTTTGAACCTGGTAAATACGAGACAACAAAATCAAAGCGGGAGAAAAACAATGACCAGCGGGCCTGTCTCGGATTAAGGCGTTTAGCAGACTCGAGATACATCAGATTTTTGTGATCAGTCAAGACCACCACACGATGCTTAGCACCCTCGAGCCAATGACGCCACTCCTCAAATGCCCATTTCATGGCCAACAACTCCCGATTGCCCACATCATAATTTCGCTCAGCAGGCGAAAACTTCCTAGAGAAAAAGGCACAAGGTTTCATAACAGAGCAACCAGGGCCTCTCTGCGACAAAACGGCCCCTGCCCCAATCTCCGAAGCATCCACCTCAACCTGAAAGGGAAGTGAGACGTCAGGCTGGCACAAAACAGGCGCCGAAGTAAACCGGCGTTTCAACTCCTGGAAAGCCTCCACGGCAGCAGGAGCCCAGTTAGCTACATCGGAGCCCTTCTTGGTGATATCCGTCAAAGGTTTCACAATGCTAGAAAAATTAGCGATAAAACGACGGTAGAAGTTAGCGAAGCCCAAGAACTTCTGAAGACTCTTAACTGACGAGGGCTGAGTCCAATCAAGAATAGCTCGGACCTTGACTGGGTCCATCTCCACAGCAGAAGGGGAAAAAATGAACCCCAAAAAGGGAACCTTCTGTACACCAAAGAGACACTTTGAGCCCTTGACAAACAAAGAATTTTCACGCAAAATTTTAAAGACCAACCTGACCTGCTCCACATGCGAATCCCAATTATCAGAAAAAACCAAAATATCATCCAGATAAACAATCAAAAATTTATCCAGATACTTCCGGAAAATGTCATGCATAAAGGACTGAAAAACTGAAGGCGCATTGGAGAGCCCAAAAGGCATCACCAAGTACTCAAAATGACCTTCGGGCGTATTGAATGCGGTTTTCCATTCATCACCTTGCTTAATGCGCACAAGGTTGTACGCACCACGAAGGTCTATCTTGGTGAACCACTTGGCACCCTTAATCCGGGCAAACAAGTCAGACAACAGCGGTAAAGGATACTGAAATTTGACAGTGATCTTATTTAAAAGCCGATAATCAATACAAGGTCTCAAAGATCCGTCCTTTTTTGCCACAAAAAAGAATCCCGCACCAAGAGGGGAAGAAGACGGACGAATATGTCCTTTCTCCAGAGACTCCTTGATATATGAACGCATAGCGGTATGTTCAGGTACCGACAGATTAAACAGTCTTCCCTTAGGAAATTTACTGCCTGGGATCAAATCTATCGCACAGTCACAGTCCCTATGAGGAGGCAGTGCACTGGACTCAGACTCACTGAAGACATCCTGATAATCAGACAAATACTCCGGAACTTCCGAAGGCGTAGAAGAAGCAATAGACACAGGCAGGGAATCCCCATGAATACCACGACAGCCCCAACTTGAGACTGACATAGCCTTCCAGTCCAGGACTGGATTATGGGTCTGTAACCATGGCAGCCCTAAAACAACCAAATCATGCATTTTATGTAAAACCAGGAAACGTATCACCTCGCGGTGTTCAGGAGTCATGCACATGGTAACCTGTGTCCAATACTGCGGTTTATTTGCTGCCAATGGTGTAGCATCAATACCCCTAAGAGGAATAGGATTTTCTAATGGTTCAAGAGTAAAACCACAGCGCTTAGCAAATGAGAGATCCATGAGACTCAGGGCAGCACCTGAATCTACAAATGCCATGACAGGATAAGATGACAGTGAGCAAATCAAAGTTACAGACAGAATAAATTTAGGTTGCAAATTACCAACGGTGACAGGACTAACAACCTTAGCTATACGTTTAGAGCATGCTGAGATAACATGTGTAGAATCACCACAGTAGTAGCACAAGCCATTCCGGCGTCTATGAATTTTCCGCTCATTTCTAGTCAGGATTCTATCACATTGCATTAAATCAGGTGTCTGTTCAGACAACACCATGAGGGAATTTGCGGTTTTTCTATCACATTGCACCGAATTAGGTGTCTGTTCAGACAACACCATGAGGGAATTTGCGGTTTTGCGCTCCCGCAACCGCCGGTCAATTTGAATAGCCAGTGCCATAGTATCATTAAGACCTGTGGGAATGGGAAAACCCACCATAACATTCTTAATGGCTTCAGAAAGGCCATTTCTAAAATTAGCGGCCAGTGCACACTCGTTCCAATGTGTCAGCACGGACCATTTCCGAAATTTTTGGCAATACACTTCAGCCTCGTCCTGCCCCTGAGACATAGCCAGCAAGGCCTTTTCTGCCTGAATCTCAAGATTGGGTTCCTCATAAAGTAAACCGAGCGCCAGAAAAAACGCATCAAGATCAGCCAATGCCGGATCTCCTGGCGCCAGCGAAAAAGCCCAATCCTGAGGGTCGCCCCGTAAGAACGAAATAACAATTTTTACTTGCTGAGCAGAATCTCCAGATGAACAGGGTCTCAGGGACAAAAACAATTTACAATTATTCACGAAATTCCTAAACTTAAACCTGTCTCCGGAAAACAGTTCAGGAATCGGTATTTTAGGTTCTGACCTAGGATTTCTGATAACATAGTCTTGTATGCCCTGCACACGAGTAGCCAGCTGGTCCACACTTGTAATCAAGGTCTGGACATTCATGTCTGCAGCAAGCATAGCCACTCTGAGGTAAAGGGGAAGAAGAAAAAAAAAAAACTCAGAATCTTCTTTCTTATAATCCCTCTTCTGCAATGCATTAAACATTTAATACTGGCCTGGCAAACTGTTATGACCCCAATGGCGAGGGTCTCAGAGGAACGTGGAAGTCTGCAGAATACAAAAATCCAGCTCATAGGGAAGTGGTAACTGGGTTGACCATATATCTACTCCTAACGCCAACACTAGAAGTAGCCGGGGATCATTCCTACGTTGATTCTAGATGACACGCGCCAGCCGGAGAATCTAGCTACCCCTAGTAGAGGAAAACAAAGACCTTTCTTGCCTCCAGAGAAGGGGACCCCAAAGCTGGATAGAAGCCCCCCACAAATAATGACGGTGAGGTAAGAGGAAATGACAAACACAGAAATGAACCAGGTTTAGCACAGAGAGGCCCGCTTACTGATAGCAGAATAAAGAAAGGTAACTTATATGGTCAACAAAAACCCTATCAAAATCCACACTGGAAATTCAAGAACCCCCGAACCGTCTAACGGTCCGGGGGGAGAACACCAGCCCCCTAGAGCTTCCAGCAAAGGTCAGGATATAGATTTGGAACAAGCTGGACAAAAATACAAAACCAAAACAAATAGCAAAAAGCAAAAGGCAGACTTAGCTGATATAACTGGAACCAGGATCAGTAGACAAGAGCACAGCAGACTAGCTCTGATAACTACGTTGCCAGGCATTGAACTGAAGGTCCAGGGAGCTTATATAGCAACACCCCTAACTAACGACCCATGTGCGGATAAAAGGAATGACAGAAAAACCAGAGTCAAAAAACTAGTAACCACTAGAGGGAGCAAAAAGCAAATTCACAACACTAGATAGCAGAAGGATACAAAAGAGGACTTCACGGTCAACTGAAAACCCTTTCAAAAACCATCCTGAAATTACTTTAAGACTCCTGTGTCAACTCATGACACAGGAGTGGCAATTTCAGCCCGCAAGAGCTTCCAGCTACAGAGAATTACAAAAACTGCAAACTGGACAAAAGGTACAAAACAAAAGGACAAAGTCCACTTAGCTGATCAGCAGACTAGTAGCAGGAACATGCAACCGAAGGCTCTGGTTACAATGATGACCGGCAAGGAAATGAATGGAGAGCAAGGCTAAATAGGAAACTCCCAAACACTGATGGAAGCAGGTGAACAGAAGCAGCAAAGTGCAAACAAGTCACCAGTACCACCAGCAACCACCAGGGGAGCCCAAAAAGCGGATACACAACAGCTGACACAGTGAGTAGGCCCAAATAAGCAAGTAGACTAAAAGCAGTTCAAAATTGGTAACATGACTAAACTGGCGGCGTTGCTTTGTTCAGCAGAGGACAATTGTAAGGAGTGGCTGACACAGTGAGTAGGCCCAAATAAGCAAGTAGGCTAAAAGCAGTTGAAAATTGGTAACAGGACTAAACTGGCGGCGTTGCTTTGCTCAGCGGAGGACAATTTTAAGGAGAGGCCGACACAGTGAGTAGGCCCAAATAAGTAAGTAGGCTAAATGTCTGCAAAAATTTTTTCATAACTAAACATGTGCCATAGCTAGGTACAAGGGTGGGCTCCTCTGCTGAGTAGCAGACAGTGGTAGTAGGTGCAAAGTATTAACTGGTCTAAATAGAGGCCAGGGCCCCTGTATATTTTAACTATCATCTATCATTTCAACAAATTTGTATTGGCAGTGCCACTGAAGGATTTAACAGCACAGACTACACAGTGGTGGAGCAGAGAGAGGTAAGTATTGCAAGTGCTAGAGCACTGTTCGAGCTGGGGGGGAACACTCTCTCGTGGGCGACGGTACTGGCACAGGGCCCTTCATATTACGACGGTGTGTCTAACGTTGGTTGTGCACCACCACCGTCAGAGACACTTCATTGTACTATGAGGGACCCTGTGCCAGTGCCGTCGCCCAAGAATGGGCACACCCACCTGTCCAGGCAAACGGCACTCACACGGGTGCTTGCGCCAGGTGGTGAACATGGCCCTGTGGGGGGAGCCAGCCCATTTAGAGAGGTATAAAAATGGCCTATGGTGGACATTCAGTAGCTGCAAATGGAGGAATTGGAGAAGTAAGTAAGAGGAGGCCAAAAGCAAGACATTTTTCAGGCATGCTATGTGTCAGCAGGGGAAGGTGGGGCCAAATAATTTGAAATCCATGATTGGTTCATTTTAATGAAGGTTAGATCATCAACATTTCAGGTAGCCAGACGTGTCCTTTTTTCGGTCAGTATTGAACCAGCAGCACTGAGTACTCTTTCTGATAGCACACTAGCAGCAGGGCATGCGAGCTCCTGTAATGCATATTCTGCTAATTCAGGCCAGGTGTCTATTTTAGATGCCCAGTAATCAAAGGGGAATGACCTGTGAGGGAGAACATCGATAAGAGCAGAAAAGTAGTTCGTAACCATACTGGAAAAATGCTGTCTCCTGTCACTTTGAATCGATGCAGCAGTACCTGTCGTGTCAGCGGTCGTTAATAAATCACTCCACAACCTGGTCATAAAACCCCTCTGTCCAACGCCACTTCGGATTGGTGCACCTCAAACACCTCTACCATGTTGCCCACTACGGCTCGTGTGAGAACCATCACCGCCACTGTGTGCTGGGAATGCCTGAACCAAACGGTCTACAAGAGTTGCTTGTTTGGTAGCCAATATTTGCTCAAGGTTCTCATGCGGCAAGATATTTTGTAATTTTCCTTTATATCGTGGATCCAGGAGACAGGCCAACCAGTAATCGTCATCGGTCATCATTTTGATAATGCGGGGGTCCCTTTTTAGGATACGCAAGGCATACTCAGTCATGTGGGCCAATGTTCCAGGTGTCAATTCACTGCTTGTGCTGGGTTGAGGAGCACTTTCTTGCAAATCAACATCACTTGTGTCCCGCAAAAACCCTGTACCTGACCTTGCAACGCCACCAGTTTCTATTGCCCCCTGAGAAGCATCCTCCCATAAATATTCATCCCCATCATCCTCCTCCTCCTCTTCATCTGCCACCTGGTCCATCAGAGTTCTCTGAGCTGACAATGGCTGACTGTCATCAAGGCTTCCCTCCTCTTTGGCTGCAGACGCCTGCTCCTTAATGTGCATCAAACTTTGCATCAGCAGACGCATTAGTGGGATGCTCATGCTTATGATGGCGTCGTCTGCACTTACCAGCCGTGTGCATTCCTCAAAACACTGAAGAACTTGACAGAGGTCTTGTAGCTTCGACCACTGCACACCAGACAACTCCATGTCTGCCATCCAAGTGCCTGCCCTTGTATGTGTAATCTTCCAACAAATAAATTGCAGCACGCCTCTGTTCGCACAGCCTCTGAAGCATGTGCAGTGTGGAGTTCCACCTTGTTAAAACATCGATTATTAGGCGGTGCTGGGGAAGATTCAGCGATCGCTGATGGTTCAGCATACAGCTGGAGTGTACGGGCGACCAGCGGATGTGCGAGCAAAGTCTTCGCACCTTCAGGAGCAGGGCTGGTAACCCCGGATAATTTTTCAGGAAGCACTGCACCACCAGGTTCAAGGTGTGAGCCAGGCAAGGTATGTGTTTCAGTTCTGAAAGGGCTATGGCAGCCATAAAATTCCTTCCGTTATCACTGACTACCTTGCCTGCCTCAAGAAGTACACTGCCCAGCCATGACTGCGTTTGTTGCTGCAAGTACTCGGCCAGTACTTCTGCGGTGTATCTGTTGTCGCCCAAACACTTCATTTGTAACACAGCCTGCTGATGCTTACCACTAGCTATTTGATAATGGAACACCTCGTGTGCAACACTGGCAGCTGCAGATGGAGTGGTCGTGCGACTGCGCTCTGTGGACGAGCTTTCGCTTCAGGAGGAGGAGGGGTGGCAAATGCCTACAGCCAACTGTTTCCTAGACCGTGGGCTAGGCAGAACTGTCCCACTATGGCTGTCCCCTGTGGACCCTGCATCCACCACATTAACCCAGTGCGCCATGATGGACACGTAACGTCCCTGGCCATGCCTACTGGACCATGCATCTGTTGTGAGGTGCACCTTTCCACTGACTGATTGCCTCAGTGCATGGACAATGCGGTCTTTGACATGCTGGTGGAGGGCTGGGATGGCTTTTCTCGCAAAGAAGTGCCGACTGGGTAGGTCATAGGCGGTACTGCGTAGGCCATCAGGTCTTTGAAAGCTTCGCTTTCAACCAACCGGTAGGGCATCATCTCTAACGAGATTAGTCTAGCAATGTGGGCGTTCAAACCCTTTGTACGCGGATGAGAGAATGAGTGCTTTCTTTTCCTAACGAGAGTCTCTGGTAGGGTGAGCTGGACTGGAGAGCTGCATATGGTGGAACTAGCGATGGTGGTGGTGGACATGGTGAATTGAGAGAGGGTTGGTGATGGTATTCTTGATGTTGGCCTACATACAGTGTTTCCTACCAATAACCTTGTGATTCCCCGACTGCTTTGGCCTTGCGACGATACCTCCACATTTGCTGTTGGTGGTGTCCTAACCGGTGGGCTTACAGTGAGGGAAGCAATGTAGCGTTGCTGACTACCTTCATTCTGAGCAGGTGCACCAATGGTACGTGACGTTTGGTAGTAAGTCCAGACTTGCAAGTGCATGCTGGTTAAATGTCTATGCATGCACGTTGTATTTAAATTTTGAAGATTCTTCCCTCTGCTAAAGGTCTTTGAGCATTTCTTACTGATAACTTTGCACTGATCATTCGGATCTTGGTTAAAAAATTGCCACACTGTACTCTTCCTACTATCGAATACCTTTTCAGGCATTGCATGCTGTGCTACTTTGACCGGATGGCCACGCTGTCCTAAAACTGTTTTTGACACACGTTGTTGGCCTGATATGGGCCTGCCAGATGACAGCTGTTGCGATGTAGATGGCTGCTGCGGATCATCCACCTCCGCTTCTGAGCTACTGGCAGCGTCACCCTCTTCCCCCAATGGCTGCCAATCTGGGTCAACAATTAAGTCATCTATCACCTCCTCTTCAATGTCATGTGCACCTTCCTCTGTGTCACCGTGAGGTGCTATAGCGTTCTGGACGGGGCACCATAGTCTCATCAGGGTCAGATTCTGGCTCAGTACACTGCGAGGGCAATGTAGTGATCTGAGTCAATGGAACAGCATAACAATCTAGCTGTGGCTGTGCATCAGTGCACTCCATGTCCGTTTCATCTTGTAATGGGCACGGTATGTGTAAAGAGCTCCATGGAGTAACCTGTAGTGTCGCCTGACGCATCCTTCACTTTTGGTTTGGGTGAAGGACACAAGGAAGCGATTTGTTCCTGACCGGGAGAATCCACTGACGACTCGCTGCTTTTATATTTGGAACTTTCTGACGAGGAGGCGAAAGAGCTAGAGGCTGAGTCAGCAAGGAAAGCCAAAACTTTTTCCTGCTGCTCCGGCTTTAAAAGCTTTTTTCCTACTCCCAGATAAGGGAGCCCTCGAGGCCTTGTGTAGCCATGACGCTGGCTCAACACCTCCAGCCTTAGGTGCTATTTTACTTTTCCCACTACCACCAGATGCTCCACCACCACCACCACCATCAGTACCAGCTGGGAACGACCACCCACGGCCTCTTCCACCAGACTTTCTCATTTTTGGGAAAATGTAACCAAAATAACAACCGTTATATGGTACTGTAAAACAAGGTAGAAGGTGTATATTAACTTGTTGAAAATTCAAATGTCCCTTTTTATTTTGGGGAGCCTGAACCCAAACTCAGGCCCAGTGTATAAAACAACGCAATGTGAGTGGCAGCAAGTGTCTGGCTGATATACGATAAACTAAGAGGACTGAGGTATATCCACTTTGTGAGAATTTCAATCTCACTTTTTTTTGGGGGGGAGACTGAACCCAAACTCAGACCCAGTGTATAAAACAACGCAATGTGAGTGGCAGCAAGTGGCTGGTTGATACACCACAAACTAAGAGGACTGAGGTATATCCAATTTGTGAGAATTTCAATCTCACTTTTTTTGGGGGGACACAGAACCCAAACTCAGCCCCAGTGTATAAAACAACGCAATGTGAGTGGCAGCAAGTGGCTGGCTGATACACAACAAACTAAGAGGCAGGGGCGTAACTACCGCGGTCGCAGGGGTCGCCAGTGCAGGTCAGGGGCCCGGGGCCGGCAGGTCAGAGGCACCCAACACCATGTTGCAGTGCAGGAGATTCCTCCTGCATGGCAACCAGTGGCGTAGGAAGGGGGTGCGGGGGGGTGCGAGGGGGTGCGGGCCAACCCGGGCGGCACAATGCGGGGGTGCTGGGGGCCCTGATCGGAGGGGCCAGGGAGCCAGTACTGGCCACTCTCCTCCGGCCTGATGCTTTCCTGCTGCACCATGTCGATCAGCCATGTACGCAGGTCCGGAGGGGAGGAGGACGGCGGCGGCTCCTGGCTCTTCTGGAGTTGGGGTACAGAGAACTGCATGCTGTGCCCCGGCCCCCCAAAACTTGGCTGGAGGAGGCGGATGGGCACGATCCTCTCCGGGCTGCACATCGGTCTGAAGTGGGTATGATCGCTGCCGTGTGCCTGGGGGAGGTAGAAGAAGGCGGGCATGGTGCAGGAGGAGCTGTGTGCGGCTGTCCCCGTCCCGCACCGTGGCATGTATATACACACAGGGGACCTGGAAATAGCCCATGTCATCAGAGGGCCCAAATAGCATGGGCACGATCTGCTGCATCACCCACACTAGGGGGAAATACCTGCACTGTGCATCATCAGCTCCATGGTGCCCACACATTCCCCACTAGTGCCCCAAACCTGCAGATAATAGGGCTGTGATGGGCCATACTGCACCCTAGTATTGCCCCTCTGCTTCACATCTGGACCTGCAGGTCGCAGTCCTCTTACTGCCTATGACTGGAATAGTTCAACAAGAATCAGGAATGAAGGCAAAAGTGAGTTTATAATTAAAGGGTTATTCCCAAGAAGAAAGGAAGTCATCCCCTATCCTATCACTGATCACTGGGGTCCGACTGCTGGGGCCCCTAAGTGATACAAGAGAATAGGGCTGGGAGCTGGGCTCGCCCTGGCTTGAGTGGAGGTGCAGGTGCTCGACCTCCGCTCCATGCATTGTCTATGGAGCTGCTGGAGATAGCCAGACCCTCTGCTCAGCTTTAGGCATGGGTCACACCAGTGTATACTCTCTCATCTGAGAGAATCGAGCCAACTCAGATCAGTCAACAACGCACGCTTTTCCAGCATCTCTAGGTGTGTGTGATATCTGTAGTATGTGTGTGTGTGTGTGATATCTGTAGTGTGTGTGTGTGATACCGTAGTGTGTGTGTGTGATATCTGTAGTGTGTGTGTGTGTGTGTGAGGCAGGGTCATAATTACCACAGTTGCAGTGGTCGCCACTCCAAGCGGCTCTGGCAGGTCAGGGGCCCGTGTGTCCCCTTGAGCCTTTCTCCCTTGTCCCCTTATGCTTGTGTCCCTTGTCCCCGTGTGCCAGTCTCCTTTGCCCATTAGTCCCTGTGTGTCCCCATGTGCCTGTCTCCTTTGTCCCCTTGTGCTTGTGTCAGTCTCTCTTGCCCACTAGTCCCTGTGTCCCCTTGTGTCAGTCTCCCTTGCCCACTTGTCCCCGTGTGCCCCTTGTGTCAGGCTCCCTTGCCCACTAGTCCCCTTGTGTCAGTCTCCCTTGTCCCCTTGTGTCAGTCTCCCTTGCCCACTAGTCCCCTTGTAACCTTCTCCCCTGCCTCCTAGCCCCCATGTGTCCCCTTGTGCCTGTCTTCCTCGCTCCCTAGCCCCCCTATGTTACCCTTGTGCCTGTCTCCCCTAGCCCCCTTGTGCCCTCTCCCCTGCCCCCTTGTCACCATTTGCTCGTGTCTTTCTCACTGCCCCTGTATGGAGGGGCTGCATTATACTATGAGGGGGGCTGCGTTGTATTCTATGGGGGTTACATTGAGTTGTATGGCAGGGCTACAGGGGGGGCCCCATTTGGAAGTTCGCACCAGGGCCCATAACTTTATAGTTACGCCACTGCTAAGAGGACTGAGGTATATCCACTTTGTGAGAATTTCAATCTCACTTTTTTTTTGGACACAGAACCCAAACTCAGGCCCAGTGTATAAAACACCACAATGTGAGTGGCAGCAAGTGGCTGGATGATACACAACAAACTAAGAGGACTGAGGTATATCCACTTTGTGAGAATTTCAATCTCACTTTTTTTTTGGACACTGAACCAAAACTCAGGCACAGTGTATAAAACAACACAATGGAAGTGGCAGCAAGTGGCTGGCTGATACATAACAAACTAAGAGGACTGAGGTATATCCACTTTGTGAGAATTTCAATCTCACTTTTTTTGGGGGGGACACTGAACCAAAACTCAGGCACAGTATATAAAACAACACAATGGAAGTGGCAGAAAGTGGCTTGAAGATATATGAAAAAATACAAGGACTGTAGTACAAATCTCCCTACAATGATCTCAGGACAAGTATGGCAGCAATAAAAAGGACTGCTGCACACAAAAGTGTGGACAAATAAACAAGATAACTGTGCAGAAAGGAGCAACAGGATTTTTGCTTTTAAAAAAGCAGTTGGTTTGCACAGCAGTGGTGCAAACAGCAATGCAGCTATCAGGGAGCCTTATAAGGCAGCCTAATAAGCTACAGAGCTGATGCATAAAGATATAGCCTCCACTGTTACTGCAAAAAAAGGTTGTGTTGGACAGTGGAAATCGCTACAGCACAAGCAGTTTGGGGGTTAATCTTCCCTCCCTAACTATATCCCTTCTTCTGACGAAGCTGCAGAAATCTTTCCCTATGCTAAGATCGGCAGAAGTAAGATGGCGGTCGGCGTGCACGCCCCTTTATAGCCCCTGTGATGCCGCAGAAAGCAAGCCAATCAGTGTCATGCCCTTCTCTAAGATGGTGGGGTCCGAGACCTATGTCATCACGCTGCCCACACTCTGCGTCCTCCTTCATTGGCTGAGAAATGGCGCTGAACGCGTCATATGAAACGTGAGTTTGGCGCGAAGATCGCCGACCTCATGGCCGATCCCATACTAAGATAGTGTCCGGTTTCATGAAACCCGACTTTGCCGAAAGTCGGCGATTTTTGAATTTGTCTGATCCGTTTCGCTCAACCCTATTTGTTAGTGTTCGGAGATTTAGTTTTCATTGAGGCAGCTGAATGATTTACAGCTAGTAGCCAGGCTGAGTACATGTGAGGGTTGCCTGGTTGCTAGGGAATCCCCACATGTAATCAAGCAGGCTAGTAGCTGTAAATCATTCAGCTGCCGTGATGAAAACTAAATCTCCGAGCAGTCATAAATACTCGGAGGTCACCTGAGCGTGCTCTGGAAAACCCGAGCAACGAGTACTCGCTCATCACTATTCACTAACTGTTTTTTTTTGCAATGCACAGACTTCTCAAAATGTGCCAAATTTATTAAATGATGAGCACATATGTGGGATTTTACCTAAGACTGTTGTGTGAACAAGGGTCTTGAATAGAGTTGAGCAAATTTGATCGGGTCCCTGCTAATTTGGCAAGCTATAGTGCTTGCCAAATAAGTTGTAGAGGGAACCCGGATACGTGCTGCTAAGCTGATAAGCTGATAAGCTGTCCGGTGCCGCAGCTGCATGTGTCACGGCTGTGTCACTGTCAAAGCACATGCATGGAGAGCCCAACACACAGGCTCTCATTTTATTTAATCAGGATTGCCATAATTATTAATATTTGCCATACGGCAGAATAATGAGAGAGAGGGAATGTTTTAAGGCATTTTTATTACGTACTGCGAAGTTAAAAGTTTACAAGCATTTCATTAGTATTTGGTACCATTGCCCTTAAACTGAATGACTTGCGTCAAATGTTTGGGATATCCTTTCACAAGCTTCTCACAATAGTTGTTCAGAATTTGGGCCTATTCCTCCTGACAAAACTGGTGTAACTGATCCAGGTTTGTAGGTCGCCTTGCTCACACCTGCCTTTTCAGCTTTGCTCATAAATGTCCAATAGGATTGAGATCAGCACTTTGTGATGGCCACTCCAAAACATTGACTTTGTTATCCTTAAGCCACTTTGTTACCATTTTGGCAGTATGCTTTAGGTCATTGTCTATTTGGCAGATCCATTTCTGCCCAAGTTTTAACTTCCAGGTTGAGTCTTGAGATGTTGCTTCAGTATGCCACATAATCTTCTTTTCTCATGATGCCATCTATTTTGTGAACTGCACCAGTCCCTCCTGCAGCAAAGCAACCCCACAACATGATGGTGTGACCCCCGTGCTTTACAGTTGGGTGTTCTTAGGCTTCCAAGCTTCCCCCTTTTTCCTCCAAACAAAAAGTTAAATTTTAGTTTCATCAGACCACAGTACGTCTCCAAAAATTAAATTCTTTGTTCCTGCGTGCATTTGCGTACATTAATCTTGCTTTTTTAAATGTTTCTTTTGGAGTAATGGCTTCTTTCTGTCAGACTAGCCTTTCAGCCCATGTTGATACAGTACTCGTTTTACTGTGGATATTGACACAATCATGCCAGCTTCCTCCATCATCTTCACAAGGTCACAAGGCATAGTAATCTTAGTGTATGTAAACTTTTGACTTTGCGGTAAGTAACAAAAATTCCATAAAACTTTCTCCCTCTCTCATTATTCTGGCATTTGGCAAGTATTAATAATTATGGTAATTCTAATTGACCTCAACCGGGAAAGTTTTATTCTGATTTTATGTCAAATATTGAGAAAAACATGCATATGTGTGTCTTTTTATATAGTGTATGTAAACTTCTGGCTTCAACTGTACATAATGTAATGCTTGTAATGTTGACTTAATAGTTATGTTGTTATCAACACTACTAATAAAATAATACTAGATGTGAAACTTTATGCACATCATTTAATAGGCTTACCTAGTGGATTCACTAAGGCATAGCTTAGGGTAAAAATCACAGAATGTAAGTAATTATGGACTAGTGCTAAACTAACTAGATGGTACGTGGTACAACAAGGTCCACCAGTAGAAAACAATGTGCAGATACGCTCATGGATGAACAAAGCTTGACATGCTTCAGCAGAGCCAAGTGTGTAGAGAGTACTTTGAATCAGCAGAGATGAAAAGACAAGCATGTAACTTGATGCAGAAGAGTTAAAGTGAACCTGTCAGCAGGATTGTGCACATTAATCTACAGTGTCAGGTCAGCGCCGTTATAATGATTATAATGATACCTGGGTTGATGAAATCCATCTTGTGGTTGTTGTTTAATCTTTATTTTCAGTTCTTAGTTAATCAGTTATTGAGATATTACTTTATACATTCAGTTCTTCTACAAAATCGTCACTACATCTGTAGATAAATTCCCAAAGGGTTATAACTTCCAAAATGTGGTCACTTGAGGGGGGATTCTGCTTTTCCAGCACTTAGGGGCTCTTTATGTGGAATCCACAAACTAGTCT
Organism: Ranitomeya variabilis; assembly: GCF_051348905.1. Classification (NCBI taxonomy): domain Eukaryota; kingdom Metazoa; phylum Chordata; class Amphibia; order Anura; family Dendrobatidae; genus Ranitomeya; species Ranitomeya variabilis. The sequence goes on along the minus strand of NC_135237.1, from coordinate 253,865,778 downwards.
AGGAAAATCTGAGCTCCAGGATGCAAATAGCGCTCCGTCCCTCCCGAGTCACTTTGTATGGCAAAGTAGTACTGTACAGCCACATATGGGGTATTTCTACATTCAGCAGAAAGTGTGGGACAAATTCTGGTGCCATTTGCCCATTTCCCAGGGTGAAAATGTAAAACTTGGGGATAACACACAATCTTGGTTGTAAAAATGTAAATATTTTTTTCTTCACTGCCCAATGGTATAAAAGTCTGTGACACATTTGGTGTCAATATAATCACTGCACTCCTAGATTAATTCATTGAGAGGTTTAATTAGCAAAATGGGGTCACCTATGGGGGTTTCTGCTGTTCAGGCACCTTAGGGGCTCTGCCAATGTAACATGGCACCCTCAAACCAAACAAGTGCAGCAAAATCTGTTCTGTAATATGGCGCTACTTCCCTTCTGAGCTTTGCAATGTGCCTCAAAAGTAGTTTTCGACCACATATGGTGCACAACAAACTTTGGGGACCATTATCTTCTTTAGCCATTGTGAAAATGCAAAATTTGCAGCTGAAAAATATTTTTGTGGGAAAAATTTGATTTTTTTTTATTTTCACGGCTTAACGCTATAAACTTCTGTGAATCACCTGGGGGTTCAAGGTGCTCAATACACATCTACATAAGGTCCCACATGGATCTTGTTTCCAAAATGGTGTAATTTGTTGAGGGATTCCACTGTTTAGGCACATCAGGGGCTCTTCAAGCGCGACATGTCTTCCGCTAATTATTCCATCAAATTTTGCATTCAAATAGTCAAATGGCGCTCTTTCCCTTCCAAGCCCTGCTGTGTGCCCAAAAAGTAGTATTCCCCCACATATGGGGTATCAGCGTACTCAGGAGAAATTGCACAACAAATTAAATGGTGCAATTTCTGCTGTTGCCCTTATGAAAATACAAAATATGGACCTAAGAAAGATTTATTTTGGAAAATTGTGATTTTTTTTATTTCCATAGCTCTACTCTATAAACTTCTGTGAAGCACCTGTGGGTTCAAGGTGCTCAATACACATCTAGATAAGTTCCCTAAGGGGTTTAGTTTCTAAAATGGTGTCACTTGTTGGGGGCCACTGTTTAGGCACATCAGGGGTTCTCCAAACGCAACATGGCAACCACTAATTATTCCAGCATATTTTACATTCAAAATGTCAAATAGCACTCCAAACAGTAATACTCCCCCACATTTGGGGTATCGGCATGCTCAGGAGAAATGCACAACAAAATGTATGGTCCATTTTTTCCTGTTACCCTTGCGAAAGTAAAAAAATTAGGTCTTAAGGAAAATATTTGTGAAAGAAAAGTAAATGTTTATTTTTTCCTTCCACATTCCAAAAAATTCTGTGAAGCACCTGAAGAGTTAATTAGCCTCTTGAATGCAGTTTTGAGTACCTTGAGGGGTGCAGTTTTTTGAATGGTGTCACTTTTGAGTACTTTCTTTCATATAGACCCCTCAAAGTAACTTCAAATGTGATGTGGTCCCTAAAAAAAATGGTTTTGCAAAATTTGTTGAAAATATGAAAAATCGCTGGTCAACTTTTAACCCTTATAACTTCCTAACAAAAAAATGTTGGTTCAAAAATTGTGCTGATGTAAAGTAGACATGGGAAATATTATTTATTAACTATTTTGTGCAATATGACTCTCTGACTTAAGGGCAGAAAAATTAAAATTTGAAAATTGCGAAATTTTACCACTATCAAAAAGTACGATATGTCTCGAGAAAACAAACTCAGAATCACTGGGATCCCTTGAAGCGTTCCAGAGTTATTACCTAATAAAGTAAGTGGTCAGAATTGTAAAAATTGTCCTGGTCATTAATGTGAAAACAGGCTTCGCCTCAAAGGGGTTAATATCGATTATAATTAGCCCTAGTAATGGCAGTTGATACAAATAATAATGGCGTCTAATCCATACCTATACGCAGCTAACACTCTGTCCCTACTTCAGCAGCACCTCTCCCTGCTCTGCCTTTTTCCGTTGGTGTGATGTGCCGAGCATGGCGACCCGGATCTTAAATAGACCCAATTACACTCTGCGCCCAGCCAATCACAGTAATGCCACAACCAAGATTGCTATGGCATTACAGTGTCTGGCGGGCAACTCGAGGACTCGAGCTTGCGAGCAAGCAATCAGAATACTCGCCGAGTAACATGCATCTTGAGCACCCTGATGCTCGAGCTAGTAACAAGCAGTGACGAGCACGCTCGCTCATCACTAGTCAGAAGGCTTCTCCATCATGGCTATTTCAGACACAGAGAAAGTGGTTGGCTTAGATTTTAACAGATTTAGTTATTAAGTCAGTGTCATAGCCTGTGCAGAACACATATTGAAGTGGAGCTCCTGGAATCAGAGGAGAAGATCAGAAATAGCACAAAACAGGTGGCTCAAATACAAGAAAACAATGTATTATAAAGTTATTTTTTTGTGATATATAAACAATAAATAGCATTTTTTTTTCACTGGACAACTCAGTTATGAAAAAAAATCACCTTTTTAACCATGCAAAGCTACTATTTTTTTATTCAAAAGAAAAATATAATAATGTAACCTCATTCCATCTACATTCATTTTCTTAGTATATGGACAGCTAAAGTAATATTTCTGTATGAGAGAGAAGCATGAAAGATTTGAAGTAGTCACAATCAATCCTGATTTTTGTAAATTTTTTACCTATACATAGCATTCCATTTTTATCAGCAGCACTTTTATTTTTTGTTCATATTATTGTACAAATTAATATGCAAAAATGAATATGCAATAGGTTGAAGGTTATTTCTTTATATATGAATGTTTATCTATCACTGACATTAAAGGGAATCTGTCACCAGGTTTTGCTATCTAATCTGAGAACAGCATAATGTAGACACAGAGACTCTGATTCCAGCAATGTACAATTTACTGGGTTCTTGCTGTAGTTTTGATACTTTCTTGCTGATAAAACACTGATTTTGTCATTTGAGGACTTGTAAACCTGCTGTCAGTTAGTCCTCCATAGTCATAAGCTCTGTATTACCCCGCCCCCACCCACTACTCATTGGCAGCATATGCACAGTGTACACAGAAAGCTGCCAATCAGTGGTGTGGGCAGGGTTATACAGAGCTCAACATTCAGAGAACTGGTAGATCTGCAGCAGATAAAACAGTGATTGCATCAAAGTGACAGAGAGCAGCCCAGTAAGTGATACCTCACTAGAATCTTGGTCTCTTCCCTATGCTTCTCACAGATGAGGTAGCAAAATCCTGGTGACAGATTCCCTTTAAATTATTGGTGCATGTGCAAAAAAAAGCGGAAAAATTCAGAAAAACTAAATTATAAGGTGTTTTCATTCCTCATATAATTGTAGGAACGTCTTAATCACAAGTAGACGTCATGTGGAAAATTCTGCAAATGTAATAATTCATGTGGATGGCACATACATAAAAAACATGATCACTGCAGAAACAATTGTTTTCAGCTGCATGGAAAAGATTTTCTGTTGCAGAATTTTCTGAAATCCACAGCATTTGAATACACGCTTAGGCTAATGTCAGACGAATGCATTTAAAATCTGACAGCTTTTATCCAGGATGTTTATCCTTTATCCATAATGTCATCTGTGTGCAATCCGTTTGTTCATATTTATATGTTCTTGTGTGATCCATGTGTTATTTGTTTTCGTATGTCTACATTCTGAAATTAACATGATCAAATACACATTCATAGGATAATGGAAATATACCTATAAATAATCAGATGCCATGCGGATATTTTGTTTATTTTTTATGCACCTATAGACTTAAATGGGTGTGACAACACAGTATTTATTCTAAAGGTAACTTCACACTGAGCGACTTAACAACGATAACGATAGCGATCCGTGACGTTGCAGCGTCCTGGATAGCGATATCGTTGTGTTTGACACGCAGCAGCGATCTGGATCCTGCTGTGATATCGCTGGTCGTTGCTGAAAGTCCAGAACTTTATTTGGTCGTCAGATAGGCGTGTATCGTTGTGTTTGACAGCAAAAGCAACGATGCCAGCAATGTTTTACAATGGTAACCAGGGTAAATATCGGGTTACTAAGCGCAGGGCCGCACTTAGTAACCCGATATTTACCCTGGTTACCATTATAAAAGTAAAAAAACCCTACATACTCACCCTCTGATGTCTGTCACGTCCCCCGGCATCCGCGCTGCTGCTCAGAGCTTCCTGCACTGAATGTGTCAGTGCCGGCCGTAAAGCAAAGCACAGCGGTGACGTCACCGCTGTGCTTTAGGGCCGGCGCTTACACAGTGCAGGGAAGCTGAAGGCGAGGGACACGACAGACACGGCAATGTAAGTATGTAGTGTTTGGGTTTTTTTACATTTACACTGGTAACCAGGGTAAACATCGGGTTACTAAGCGCGGCCCTGCGCTCAGTAACCCGATGTTTACCCTGGTTACACGGGGACTTCGGCATCGTTGGTCGCTGGAGAGCTGTCTGTTTGACAGCTCTCCAGTGACCACACAGCGACACTGCAGCGATCGGCATCGTTGTCGATATCGGTACCTTTAATTATGCCAGACGTAGTTTTCACTAGGACAAGAGACATAGGCCATTGTTCATATGAGCCTGAACGTTGACTCTTGAATTGATGTTTGTTGAATGCTTGTTGACTATGTAATGTATCTGTCCCTGCAGCTTACTGTTCTGCAAACATTGAAGGAGAAAATAGTCATGTTATTGAACACTTGAACAATGAGAGATTACCTCCTAACACCTACCCCCAAACCTCTGGATGATGGCCTGAATAAGAGCTGTGAACTACAAAAGAGGATTCTGCCACTATCTGGAGACTCTACATGACAGTAGACAAGGCACCATAGCTCCAAGGATGAGAGGGAAAGCTATCAAATTCTGGTTGGGTTGCTTAGGGAAAGTGACAAGGATAGAGGCCCATTTACTAACCTCAAAAAGAAAAGTAAGATCTTAAGTCCAAACCCACATGATATTGCCAATTTGACAGCCAATGAATCAGTGGCCCTTATTAGGCTGGAAAAGAATATGCAATTATCGTGAACTCATCAGACAAGGGCAGTAACCTTGTTATCCTGGACCACCTTGGATTCCTTGGGATGTGCCATTCCTTGGGATGTTCTACCAGGAAACCCAACCATCAACAGATCTTTAGAGCATCTTAAACCTAGTAAAGGAGAAAGGTCTCATCTCCAACAATGAAAGAAAATATATAACACCAGAAACACTAACAGTACCGACGTTTTAAGCCCTACCTAAGAACCATAAAAGCATAACATCCCTAAAGGGCGTACCAATAGTGGCAGGCATTGATTATCACAACATATTGGTATATACAAAGATAAGGTGCTGAGGCCCTTTGTTACATCACTTCTTCATAACTTTGGGACACATCTCATCTTCTGAATGTGCTTGAGGGCATCAGTGTGGAGAGGGATACAATCCAGACCTCGATTGAGGTAGAGGCAATTTACAGTAGTATCCCACATGACTCAGGCTTTGCTGCAGTGGAACACTTCCTTACGACAAGGGCAGTGGAATGTCGGGAACATGATAAGCTCATTGGTGATCTTCTCCATTTTACCCTTACACATACTTACTTCCTGTTTGATGGGAGTACTGTACTTCCACCAGCTCAACGTCAAAGCAATGGAGAGCATGTTCCTGGGCTGGTGGGAGGAAACCCTTGTTTTTGGAGATATATAGATGATATCATCGTTCTTTGGTCTGACCCAAAGTCTTATTTCTGTCATTTCATGGAAGTACTAAACGTCAATACTATTGGGTTGAGGTTCATGTCTGAATGTCATAGCCAAAGGATAAGCTTTTTGGACCTTACTATTACAAAGGAGAAGGATGGTAGTATCAGTACATGTACCTATCGTAAGCCCACGGCCATGAACAGCCTATTAAAATGGGATAGCCACCAGCATGTCCCCCTCAAAATTGGATACCCAATGGGCAGTTTCTCAGCATCAGGAGGAACTGCTCCAACAGTGGAGTCTTTAAAAGACAAGCTATGGAACTCTAATGGAGGTTCAGGGACAAGGGATATCCTCGAAAGGTGCTTGATGAGTCATACTCGGAGGCTTTCAGGAGAGATAGACGGTCTCTTCTAAACAGTCAGAGAACTAAGGTGGATAAAGATATAACAAGGATGATTGGCACAATTAATAATCAAGCTGGGTATATCAAATTTTCAAAAAACTCTGGAATATATTACTAGCGGACCCAAATTTCAAAGGTCTTCTATTATCTACATCAAGTATCACATAAAAAAGAGGTAGAGCGATTGGTGATCGATTGGTACACAGTTTATATCAGGGACCAACGAAACCCGACACCTGGCTTGATAGGAAACCCTCTGGTTTCTTTAAATGTGGGAACTGTTCAAGGTGCCAATAGATGTCCCCTTTAAAACATTCTGTAGTGCAGCGACAGGGAAGTCTGTCGAACAGGGAATTCTGTCGGACTCACTGTTGGTATTATGTGAGGGATTTTGATAATTGTAAGTCCATTGGAGTAGTGTAAAAGGTCACTTGTACATGCCCCCTGGACTTCCTTTGCAAAACCAGGAGGAAATTGAGAGTGAGCATGGGCTTGCATATGGGAGATATCAGAAATAAATGTGACACGCAGGTTGCTCACCACATGAATGTCACATATGGAGGATGTTTGAATGAGATCTCCTTCTCCATGTTTGAACTGATCAGAACCAAGATTAGAGGAGGAAATCTGGTGTAGAGATGAGCAAACTTGTTAGGAAAATGTTATCCAATCTCAAATTTGGCACAAACGTAGAACATTCTTATTCACTAGTATTTTTACTCAAAGTCGGCAAAATTCAGTCACAGTCGGCAAATCATCGCCGTTCCACTAATGCTTTTGCTATTAATTTAGCTAGAATAATGTAATGTAATGCAATGGTAAGGTATGGTGAGCGGGGTGGACATGTTTGATGAGGGGAGGGGGTGTGGAGAGGTTAGAGGAGGAGAGTGCTCTGTTTTTTCCCCCCCTTAACTTTATGTGTGTTGATTCTGGCAGCCAATCAGGGTGCAGAAGCCATCCACAATGTCATGACACAAGGTCTTCTGTGATTTCTGTTGAAGTCACATGTGTTAGGCGTCAGTATTCTCCCTCTGCACAGGAGGGATCCCAAGCTTTTTCTTCTCCTGTGGTCCCCCATACAGTCTCAACCGTAGTGATTGCTGCTGAGAAAAGACGTTGGTCTCAGCGTCTTGCTCAGATCCAGGCTGTACGTTTGGTTACTGCTGCCTCTCCAGGTTCACCTATAGTAACTGGTTATACTCGGTAGCGTGCAGTCACTCCTGAGACTAAGTTCAGATCCCGCCCTACTGACCATGCTCTTGGGTCGACTTCTCATTGGTGGTCGCCCATCACATGCTCAGGTCCTGGTCTGGCTCCAGATTGGCTAGTGAGCAAGGTCCTGTCAGATTGACAGAAACTATAAAAGCATTTTTGGCGCGCCCGTCGGTGCGCTAAGATAATTTGTGATGTGCGTGTGAGAGAAACCTGATGGTAGTGTGGACTCAGCCGTGTGTGCTCAGGGCAGGCTCAGTGCCTTTAGAATTCCGGCTTCTCTGGAGAGGAGTTTGTGTGTTTGAATTCAGGGCAGGCGCTAGTGCCTTAAGAATTCCGCCCCCCCCGGAGAGGAGTTCTTTGAGTGCTTGGAGTCCACTACTGGTTCCCATACTTACTCCAGTAGGGCTTGCGTACTCCTGTGACGCTAACAGGGCAGGTTGTCCATTCTCGAGTGCATAACCACAGCTGTGGATGTCACCACAGTAGTGGCCCAGGCATCCTCTGAAGCTGCGACTCGTATGTCCGCTGTCATCTCTGTTCCATCTCTCTCCCATCTCCCTCTGCCCGATAAGTTTGCAGGTGACAATTGTTGTGGATTCTGTTTGTGGGCTCCCTCTGGTGGTTACTGCTGGTACTGGGTGACTTTGGTGGGTTGCGGCCTTTGGTTTCCACCTGTCCATCAGAGGCTGGGTGTTTCCTATTTTACCTGGCCTTTCTGTCATTCCCTTGCCGGCTATCAATGTATTCAGATGTGCTCTGTTTGGTTCCTGCCTACCTGCTCCCAGATCTTTCAGGATAAGCTAAGTGCTGATTTTCAGTTGTTGGTTTTTTTGTCCAGCTTGCTTATTATGTCTCTATGCTAGCTGGTAGCTCTAGTGGACTGAGGTTCTCCCCATGTGCCATGAGTTGGCACATGGGTTCTTGTAATCTCAGGATGGTTTTTTTTGATTAGGGTTTTTTGCTGACCGCTCAGACCCCTTTTGTATCGTTCTGCTTTCTAGTTTACAGCGGGCCTCAATTTGCTGAACCTATATATATCATCTCTATGTGTGTGCCTTCCTCTCATTTCACCGTCAATACATGTGGGGGGCAACTATACCTTTTGGGGTTCATTCCTCTGGAGGCAAGTGAGGTCTTTATTTTCTCTGCAGTACTAGTTAGCTCTTAGGCTGGTGCGTGGCGTCTAGAACCAACGTAGGCACGCTCCCTGGCTATCTCTAGTTGCGTTTGTCAGGCGTAGGGCAGCGGTCAGCCCAGGTTCCATCACCCTAGAGCTCGTCCGATATTTTGCATTACTTTGCTTGTCCCTTGCTATCCCTAGCCATTGGGATTCATGACAGTATAGCCGGCCTACAAAGTGTTAATTGTTTGGGCTGAAGCAGGAGAAAAAGAAGTGTTTAAGGGAAATTTTTTTTTTTTTTTTCCTTCAGAGTTTTGCTGCCTAGCCCTTAATTGCTGTCTAGCTGCTTCTTACCTCCTCTTAACCCTTGAATGGCTCTGATATTAGCTGTTTAACATGGATGTCCAGAGTTTGGCTTCCAGCCTGAGTAATCTCGCGGCAAAAGTTCAAAACATACAGGATTTTGTTGTTCACACTCCCATGTCTGAACCTAGAATTCCTATTCCAGAGTTCTTTTCTGGAGATAGATCTACCTTCCTGAATTTCAGGAACAATTGTAAATTGTTTCTTTCTTTAAAATCTCGCTCCTCTGGAGACCCTGCTCAACAGGTCAAGATTGTAATATCTTTCCTGCGAGGCGACCCTCAGAATTGGGCATTTGCATTGGCACCAGGGGATCCTGCATTGCTCAATGTGGATGCGTTTTTTCTGTCATTGGGATTGCTCTATGAGGAACCCAACCTGGAGATTCAGGCTGAAAAGGCTTTATTAGCCCTCTCTCAAGGGTATGATGAAGCGGAAATATATTGTCAAAAATTTCGGAAATGGTCGGTGCTTACTCAGTGGAATGAGTGCGCCCTGGCTGCAAACTTCAGAAATGGTCTTTCCGAGGCCATTAAGGATATTATGGTGGGGTTCCCTACGCCTACAGGTCTGAATGAGTCGATGGCTATGGCCATTCAGATTGATCGGCGTTTACGGGAGCGCAAACCCGTGCACCAGTTGGCGGTGTCTTTTGAACAGGCACCTGAGACTATGCAATGTGATAGAATTCAGTCCAGAAGTGAACGGCAAAATTATAGGCGGAAAAATGGATTGTGTTTTTATTGTGGTGATTCAGCTCATGTTATATCAGCATGCTCTAAACGCACAAAAAGGGTTGATAAATCTTTTGCCATTGGTACTCTGCAGCCTAAGTTCATTTTGTCTGTGACTCTGATTTTTTCACTGTCTTCCATTTCCGTCGATGCCTATGTGGATTCGGGCGCTGCCCTGAGTCTTATGGATTGGTCATTTGCTAAACGCTGCGGTTTTAGTCTGGAACCTCGGGAAGTTCCTATTCCTCTGAAGGGAATTGACTCTACACCATTGGCTATGAATAAACCGCAGTATTGGACACAAGTGACCATGCGCATGACTCCCGTTCATCAGGAGGTGATTCGCTTCCTTGTACTGTATAATTTACATGATGTACTAGTGCTTGGTCTGCCATGGTTACGAACTCATAATCCTGTCCTGGACTGGAAAACAATGTCTGTGTTAAGCTGGGGATGTCAGGGGGTTCATGATTATGCACCTCCGATTTCAATCGCTTCATCTACTCCTTCTGAGATCCCTGCGTTTTTGTCTGACTATAGGGATGTTTTTGAGGAGCCTAAGCTCAATTCGCTCCCTCCGCATAGAGATTGTGACTGTGCTATAGAATTCATTCCTGGCAGTAAGTTCCCTAAGGGTCGTTTATTTAATCTGTCACTGCCAGAGCATACTGCTATGCGGAATTATATTAAGGAGTCCTTGGAAAAGGGACATATTCGTCCATCTTCGTCCCCTCTGGGAGCAGGTTTTTTTTTCGTGGCAAAAAAAGATGGTTCCCTGAGGCCTTGTATAGATTATCGCCTTCTGAATAAGATTACAGTCAAGTATCAGTATCCATTGCCATTATTGACTGATTTGTTTGCTCGCATTAAGGGGGCTAGGTGGTTCACTAAGATAGATCTTCGCGGTGCGTATAATCTGGTGCGGATAAAACAGGGTGATGAGTGGAAAACCGCATTTAATACGCCTGAGGGCCATTTTGAGTATTTGGTAATGCCTTTTGGACTCTCCAATGCTTCGTCAGTCTTTCAGTCCTTTATGCACAATATTTTCCGTGAATATCTGGATAAGTTTATGATTGTGTATTTGGATGATATTTTGGTGTTTTCTGATGACTGGGAGTCTCATGTTCTACAGGTCAGGAAGGTGTTTCAGGTTCTGCGGGCCAATTCTCTGTTTGTGAAGGGCTCAAAGTGTCTCTTCGGAGTCCAGAAGATTTCTTTTTTGGGGTACATTTTTTCTCCTTCTACTATTGAGATGGATCCCGTCAAGGTTCAGGCGATTTGTGACTGGACACAACCTACATCTGTTAAGAGCCTTCAGAAGTTCTTGGGGTTTGCTAATTTTTATCGTCGGTTCATTGCTAATTTTTCCAGTATTGTTAAACCTTTGACTGATTTGACTAAAAAGGGTGCTGATGTTGCTGATTGGTCTCCTGCGGCCGTGGAGGCCTTTCAGGAACTTAAGCGCCGGTTTTCTTCTGCTCCTGTGTTGTGTCAACCAGATGTTTCACTTCCTTTTCAGGTTGAGGTTGATGCTTCCGAGATTGGAGCGGGGGCGGTTTTGTCACAGAGAAGTTCTAATGGCTCGGTGATGAAGCCATGTGCATTCTTCTCTAGAAAATTCTCGCCCGCCGAGCGCAATTATGATGTGGGTAATCGGGAGCTTTTGGCCATGAAGTGGGCATTTGAGGAGTGGCGTCATTGGCTTGAGGGTGCTAAACATCGTGTGGTGGTCTTGACTGATCACAAGAATCTCATTTACCTTGAGTCTGCCAGGCGTTTGAATCCTAGACAGGCTCGTTGGTCGTTGTTTTTTTCTCGTTTCAATTTCGTGGTTTCATACCTGCCAGGTTCAAAGAATGTGAAGGCAGATGCTCTTTCCAGGAGTTTTGTGCCTGACTCTCCTGGAGACTCTGGGCCTACTGGTATCCTTAGGGATGGGGTAATATTGTCCGCCGTATCCCCAGACTTGCGACGTGCATTGCAGGAGTTTCAGGTGGATAAACCGGATCGTTGTCCACCAGAAAGACTGTTTGTTCCGGATGATTGGACCAGTAGAGTCATCTCCGAGGTCCATTCTTCTGTGTTGGCTGGTCATCCTGGAATATTTGGTACTAGAGACTTGGTGGCCAGGTCTTTTTGGTGGCCTTCCTTGTCTAGGGATGTGCGTACCTTTGTGCAGTCTTGTGAAGTGTGTGCTCGAGCTAAGCCTTGCTGTTCTCGGGCCAGTGGGTTGTTGTTATCCTTGCCCATCCCGAAGAGGCCTTGGACGCACATTTCCATGGATTTTATTTCTGATCTCCCGGTTTCACAGAAAATGTCCGTTATCTGGGTTGTGTGTGACCGCTTTTCTAAGATGGTTCATTTGGTGCCCTTGCCTAAGTTGCCTTCCTCCTCTGAGTTGGTCCCTTTATTTTTTCAGAACGTGGTTCGTTTGCATGGGATTCCGGAGAATATCGTTTCTGACAGGGGATCCCAGTTTGTGTCTAGATTTTGGCGGACGTTTTGTGCCAAGATGGACATTGATTTGTCTTTCTCGTCTGCATTCAATCCTCAGACGAATGGCCAGACGGAGCGAACTAATCAGACCTTGGAAACTTATTTGAGGTGTTTTGTTTCTGCTGATCAAGATGACTGGGTTGCTTTTTTGCCACTGGCCGAATTTGCTCTTAACCCCTTCCCGACCTTTGACGCATACGCTGCGTCATGAAAGTCTGTGCCAATCCGACCTATGACGCAGCGTATGCGTCATGGAATGATCGCGTCCCTGCAGATCGGGTGAAGGGGTTAACTCCCATTTTACCCGATCTGCAGAGACAGGGGGAGTGGTGCTTCAGCCCAGGGGGGGTGGCTTCACCCCCCCGTAGCTACGATCGCTCTGATTGGCTGTTGAAAGTGAAACAGCCAATCAGAGCGATTTGTAATATTTCACCTAAAAAAATGGTGAAATATTACAATCCAGCCATGGCCGATGCTGCAATATCATCGGCCATGGCTGGAAATACTTAAGTGACCCCCCCCCCACACCCACCGATCGCCCCCCCCCGTCCTCCGTTATGGGGTCCGGTCCCCTCCGTCCGCCTGCCGGCTCCCCCGTCCTCCTGTCCGCTCCCTCCTTGTTTCAATTCACCTCCCCGTGGTCCGATCACCCCCCCTGTGCTCCAATCCACCCCCCCACCACCCCTTCATACTTACCGATCCTCCCGGTGTCCGTACGTCTCCTCGCTGGGCGCCGCCATCTTCCAATATGGCGGGCGCATGCTCAGTGCGCCCGCCGAATCTGCCAGCCGGCAGATTCCTTACAAGTACATTTTGATCGCTGTGGTAGGTTCTATCACAGCGATCAAAATAAAGAAAATAATAAATACCCCCCCCCCCTTTATCACCCCCATAGGTAGGGAGAATAATAAAATAAAGATTTTTTTTTTTTTTTTTTTCGTTTTCCACTAGGGTTAGGGTTAGAACTAGGGTTAGGGTTAGAACTAGGGGTAGGGTTAGGGGTAGGGTTAGGGTTACGGGTAGGGTTAGGGGTAGGGTTATGGCATGTGCGGATTTGGCTGCGGATCCGCAGCAGATTGGCCGCTGCGAATTCGTTGCAGTTTTCCATCAGGTTTACAGTACCATGTACACCTATGGAAAACCAAATCCGCTGTGCCCAGGGTGCGGAAAATTCCGTGCAGAAACGCTGCGTTGTATTTTCTGCAGCATGTCAATTCTTTGTGCGGATTCCGCAGCGTTTTACACCTGTTCCTCAATAGGAATCCGCAGGTGAAATCCGCACAAAAAAACACTGGAAATCTGCTGTAAATCTGCAGGTAAAACGCAGTGCCTTTTACCTGCGGATTTTTCAAAAATGGTGCGGAAAAATCTCACACGAATCCGCAACGTGGGCACATAGCCTTAGGGTTAGGGTTGGAATTAGAGTTAGGGTACCGTCTCACAGTGGCACTTTGATCGCTACGACGGTACGATCCGTGACGTTCCAGCGATATCCATACGATATCGCTGTGTCTGACACGCAGCAGCGATCAGGGACCCTGCTGAGAATCGTACGTCATAGCAGATCGTTTGGAACTTTCTTTCGTCGCTGGATCTCCCGCTGTCATTGCTGGATCGTTGTGACAGCGATCCAGCGATGCGTTTGCTTGTAACCAGGGTAAACATCGGGTTACTAAGCGCAGGGCCGCGCTTAGTAACCTGATGTTTACCGTGGTTACCAGCGTAAAAGTAAAAAAAATAAAACCGTACATACTCACATTTCGGTGTCCTTCAGGTCCCTTGCCGTCTGCTTCCCGCTCTGACTGTCTGCCGGCCGGAAAGTGAGAGCACAGCACAGCAGTGACGTCACCGCTGCGCTCTGCTCTCACTGTACGGCGGCACTCAGTCAGAGCGGGAAGCAGACGGCAAGGGACCTGAAGGACACCGAAATGTGAGTATGTACGGTTTTTTTTTTTTACTTTTACGCTGGTAACCACGGTAAACATCGGGTTACTAAGCGCGGCCCTGTGCTTAGTAACCCGATGTTTACCCTGGTTACCCGGGACCTTGGCATCGTTGGTCGCTGGAGAGCGGTCTGTGTGACAGCTCCCCAGCGACCACACAACGACTTTCCAACGATCACGGCCAGGTCGTATCACTGGTCGTGAACGTTGGTAAATCGTTATGTGAGACGGTACCCTTACGGTTGGAATTAGGGCTAGGGTTGGAAATAGGGTTAAGATTAGGCTTGTGGTTAGGGTTAAGGATAGGGTTAGGGTTGTGTTGGGGTTACAGTTGTGGGTAGGGTTGGGATTAGGGTTAGGGTTGGGATTAGGGTTAGGATTAGGGTTGGATTTAGGGTTACGGGTGTGTTGGGGTTAGGGTTGTGGTTAGGGGTGTGTTGGGGTTAGGGTTGTGATTAGGGTTATGGCTACAGTTGGGATTAGGGTTAGGGGTGTGTTGGGGTTAGTGTTGAAGTTAGAATTGAGGGGTTTCCACTGTTTAGGCACATCAGGGGTCTCCAAACGCAACATGGCGCCACCATTGATTCCAGCCAATCTTGCGTTCAAAAAGTCAAATGGTGCGCCCTCCCTTCCAGGCCCCGACGTGCGCCCAAACAGTGGTTTACCCCCACATATGGGATACCAGCGTACTCAGGACAAACTGGGCAACAACTATTGGGGTCCAATTTCTCCTGTTACCCTTGCAAAAAATAAAAAATTACTTGCTAAAACATAATTTTTGAGGAAAGAACAATTATTTTTTATTTTCATGGCTCTACGTTATAAACTTATGTGAAGCACTTGGGGGTTGAAAGTGCTCACCACACATCTAGATAAGATCCTTTTGGGGTCTAGTTTCCAAAATGGGGTCACTTGTGGGGTGTTTCTACTGTTTAGGCACATCAGGGGCTCTGCAAATGCAACGTGACGCCCGCAGACCATTCCATCAAAGTCTGCATTTCAAACGTCACTACTTCCCTTCCAAGCCCTGACGTGCGCCCAAACAGTGGTTTACCCCCACATATGGGGTACCAGCATACTCACAACAAACTGGGCAACAAATATTGGGGTCCAATTTCTCCTGCTACCCTTGTGAAAAAAAAATTGCTTGCTAAAACATCTTTTTTGGAGGACAGAAAAATGATTTTTAATTTTCACGGCTCTGCGTTGTAAACTTCTGTGAAGCACTTGGGGGTTGAACGTGCTCACCACACATCTAGATAAGTTCTTTGGGGGGTCTAGTTTCCAAAATGGGGTCACTTAGGGGGGGTTTCTACTGTTTAGGCACATCAGGGGCTCTGCAAATGCAACGTGACGCCCGCAGACCATTCCATCAAAGTCTGCATTTCAAATGTCACTACTTCCCTTCCGAGCCCTGACATGCGCCCAAACAGTGGTTTACCTCCACATATGAGGTATCAGCGTACTCACAGCAAACTGGGCAACAAATATTGGGGTCCAATTTCTCCTGTTACCCTTGTGAAAATAAACAATTGCTTGCTAAAACATCTTTTTTTCAGGAAAGAAAAATGATTTTTTTATTTTCACGGCTCTGCGTTGTAAACTTCTGTGAAGCACTTGGGGGTTGAACGTGCTCACCACACATCTAGATAAGTTCCTTGGGGGGTCTAGTTTCCAAAATGGGGTCACTTGTGGGGGGTTTCTACTGTTTAGGCACATCAGGGGCTCTGCAAACGTAACATGATTCCCGCAGACCATTCCATCAAAG
Organism: Ranitomeya variabilis; assembly: GCF_051348905.1. Taxonomy (NCBI): domain Eukaryota; kingdom Metazoa; phylum Chordata; class Amphibia; order Anura; family Dendrobatidae; genus Ranitomeya; species Ranitomeya variabilis. The sequence goes on along the minus strand of NC_135237.1, from coordinate 253,850,003 downwards.
TCTGCATTCCAAATCGTCACTACTTCCCTTCCGAGCCCCGGCATGTGCCCAAACAGTGGTTTACCCCCACATATGGGGTATCGGCGTACTCAGGAGAAACTGGACAACAACTTTTGGGGTCCAATTTCTCCTGTTACCCTTGGGAAAATAAAAAATTGTGGGTTAAAAAATCATTTTTGAGGAAAGAAAAATAATTTTTTATTTTCATGGCTCTGCGTTATAAACTTCTGTGAAGCACTTGGGGGTTCAAAGTGCTCACCGCACATCTAGATTAGTTCCTTGGGAGGTCTAGTTTCCAAAATGGGGTCACTTGTGCAGGAGCTCCAATGTTTAGGCACACAGGGGCTCTCCAAACGCGACATGGTGTCCGCTAATGATTGAAGCTAATTTTCCATTCAAAAAGCCAAATGGCGTGCCTTCCCTTCCGAGCCCTGCCGTGCGCCCAAACAGTGGTTTACCCCCACATATGGGGTATCATCGTACTCAGGACAAACTGGACAACAACATTTGGGGTCCAATTTCCCCTATTATCCTTGGGAAAATAAAAAACTCCGGGCTAAAAATCATTTTTGAGGAAAGAAAAATATTTTTTTTATTTTCATGGCTCTGCGTTATAAACTTCTGTGAAGCACCTGGGGGTTTTAAGTGCTCACTATGCATCTAGATTAGTTTCTTGGGGGGTCTAGTTTCCAAAATGGGGTCACTTGTAGGGGAGCTCCAATGTTTAGGCACACAGGGGCTCTCCAAACGCGACATGGTGTCCACTAACGATTGGAGCTAATTTTCCATTCAAAAAGTCAAATGGCGCGCCTTCCCTTCCGAGCCTTGCCGTGCACCCAAACAATGGTTTACCCCCACATATGAGGTATCGGCGTACTCAGGAGAAATTGCCCAACAAATTTTAGGATCCATTTTATCCTGTTGCCCATGTGAAAATGAAAAAATTGAGGCTAAAAGAAATTTTGTGTGAAAAAAAAAGTACTTTTTCATTTTTACGGATCAATTTGTGAAGCACCTGGGGGTTTAAAGTGCTCACTATGCATCTAGATAAGTTCCTTGGGGGGTCTAGTTTCCAAAATGGGGTCACTTGTGGGGGAGCTCCAATGTTTAGGCACACAGGGCCTCTCCAAACCTGACATGGTGTCCGCTAACTATGGAGATAATTTTTCATTCAAAAAGTCAAATGGCGCTCCTTCCCTTCCGAGCCTTACCATGTGCCCAAACAGTAGTTTACCCCCACATATGAGGTATTGGCGTACTCAGGAGAAATTGCCCAACCAATTTTAGGATCCATTTTATCCTGTTGCCCATGTGAAAATGAAAAAATTGAGGCTAAAAGAAATTTTGTGTGAAAAAAAAGTACTTTTTCATTTTTACGGATTAATTTGTGAAGCACCTGGGGGTTTAAAGTGCTCACTATGCTTCTAGATAAGTTCCTTGGGGGGTCTAGTTTCCAAAATGGGGTCACTTGTGGGGGAGCTCCAATGTTTAGGCACACGGGGGCTCTCCAAACGCGACATGGTGTCCGCTAAAGATTGGAGCCAATTTTTCATTCAAAAAGTCAAATGGCGCTCCTTCCCTTCCGAGCCCTGCCGTGCGCCCAAACAGTGGTTTACCCCCACATATGAGGTATCAGCGTACTCAGGACAAATTGGACAACAACATTCGTGGTCCAGTTTCTCCTTTTACCCTTGGGAAAATAAAAAAATTGTTGCGAAAAGATCATTTTTGTGACTAAAAAGTTAAATGTTAATTTTTCCCCTCCATGTTGCTTCTGCTGCTGTGAAACACCTGAAGGGTTAATAAACTTCTTGAATGTGGTTTTGAGCACCTTGAGGGGTGCAGTTTTTAGAATGGTGTCACTTTTGGGTATTTTCAGCCATATAGAACCCTCAAACTGACTTCAAATGTGAGGTGGTCCCTAAAAAAAATGGTTTTGTAAATTTTGTTGTAAAAATGAGAAATCACTGGTCAAATTTTAACCCTTATAACTTCCTAGCAAAATAAAAATTTGTTTCCAAAATTGTGCTGATGTAAAGTAGACATGTGGGAAATGTTATTTATTACCTATTTTGTGTCACATAACTCTCTGGTTTAACAGAATAAAAATTCAAAATGTGAAAATTGCAAAATTTTCAAATTTTTCGCCAAATTTCCGTTTTTTTCACAAATAAACTCAGAAATTAGCGACCTAAATTTACCACTAACATGAAGCCCAATATGTCACGAAAAAACAATCTCAGAACCGCAAGGATCCGTTGAAGCGTTCCTGAGTTATTACCTCATAAAGGGACACTGGTCAGAATTGCAAAAAATGGCAAGGTCATTAAGGCCAAAATAGGCTGGGTCATGAAGGGGTTAATAATCGGGCTAGTTCTGCCACGTTGGTCTCTCCTTTTTTTTTGTAATTCGGGGTTTCATCCTCGTTTTTCCTCTGGTCAGGTGGAGTCTTCGGATTGTCCTGGAGTGGACGTGGTGGTGGACAGGCTGCATCAGATTTGGAACCAGGTGGTGGACAATTTGAAGTTATCTCAGGAGAAGACTCAGCAGTTTGCTAATCGCCGTCGCCGCGTGGGTCCCCGACTTCTTGTTGGGGATTTGGTGTGGTTGTCTTCTCGTTTTGTCCCTATGAAGGTCTCTTCTCCTAAGTTCAAGCCTCGGTTCATCGGTCCTTATAGGATCTCGGAGATTCTTAACCCTGTATCTTTTCGTTTGGATCTCCCAGCATCGTTTGCTATTCATAATGTGTTCCATCGGTCGTTGTTGCGGAGGTATGAGGTGCCCGTTGTTCCTTCGGTTGAGCCTCCTGCTCCGGTGCTGGTGGAGGGAGAATTGGAGTATGTTGTTGAGAAGATCTTGGATTCTCGTGTTTCCAGACGCAAACTCCAGTATTTGGTTAAGTGGAAGGGTTATGGTCAGGAGGATAATTCCTGGGTGGTCGCCTCCGATGTTCATGCGACTGATTTGGTCCGCGCCTTCCATAGAGCTCACCCTGATCGCCCTGGGGGTTCTCGTGAGGGTTCGGTGACCCCTCCTCAAGGGGGGGGTACTGTTGTGGATTCTGTTTGTGGGCTCCCTCTGGTGGTTACTGCTGGTACTGGGTGACTTTGGTGGGTTGCGGCCTTTGGTTTCCACCTGTCCATCAGAGGCTGGGTGTTTCCTATTTTACCTGGCCTTTCTGTCATTCCCTTGCCGGCTATCAATGTATTCAGATGTGCTCTGTTTGGTTCCTGCCTACCTGCTCCCAGATCTTTCAGGATAAGCTAAGTGCTGATTTTCAGTTGTTGGTTTTTTTGTCCAGCTTGCTTATTATGTCTCTATGCTAGCTGGTAGCTCTAGTGGACTGAGGTTCTCCCCATGTGCCATGAGTTGGCACATGGGTTCTTGTAATCTCAGGATGGTTTTTTTTGATTAGGGTTTTTTGCTGACCGCTCAGACCCCTTTTGTATCGTTCTGCTTTCTAGTTTACAGCGGGCCTCAATTTGCTGAACCTATATATATCATCTCTATGTGTGTGCCTTCCTCTCATTTCACCGTCAATACATGTGGGGGGCAACTATACCTTTTGGGGTTCATTCCTCTGGAGGCAAGTGAGGTCTTTATTTTCTCTGCAGTACTAGTTAGCTCTTAGGCTGGTGCGTGGCGTCTAGAACCAACGTAGGCACGCTCCCTGGCTATCTCTAGTTGCGTTTGTCAGGCGTAGGGCAGCGGTCAGCCCAGGTTCCATCACCCTAGAGCTCGTCCGATATTTTGTATTACTTTGCTTGTCCCTTGCTATCCCTAGCTGTTGGGATTCATGACAGACAATAAGACCTGTAGGAGATTCATAAACCAATGTGGTATACATATGGAGCTGGTGGCATCACGTATGAATATCTGGGGATGCCCTTCGGTCTGTGTAATGCCCAAGTCTTCCAAGATTTTGTCAATGATATCTTCCAGGAGTTGTTGTCCACTTCTGTGGTCATCTATCTGGATGACATTCTTATCTTCTCTCCAGATAGTGAGACTCACCAGTGGGATGTCTGCAAAGTCTTGGAACTCCTGCAAGCCAATTCCCTGTATGCCAAGCTAGAGAAGTGTGTGTTTGAGCAGGAGTCCTTGCTTTCCTAGGCTATATTATCTCGGCCAAGGGTTGGGCATGGATCCTGCCAAACTAGAGTCTGATGAACTGACAGGAACCACATTCCCTTAAAACAGTGCAGCACTTTATGGGGTTCATTATCTCTTATCGTCAGTTCATCCCTCACTTCTCTACCTTAGTAGCTCCTTTGGTAGCCGTCACCAAAAATGGAGCTAGTCCAAAGCTGTGGTCAGAGGAGGTCTCCAAGGCTTTTACTTTTGTGAAGTCCCATTTTGCCAGGGCTCCCGTGCTACATTGCCCTGATGTAGATAAGCCCTTCATACTGGAGGTTGATGCTTCTTCCGTCAGTGCTGGAGCTGTCCTGTACCAAAAGGACACTCATGGTCGGAAACACCTGTCTTTCTTCTATTCTAAGACTTTCACACCGGCAGAGAGGAATTATTCCTTTGGGGACATGGAGCTATTGGCCATGAAGTTAGCCTTCATGGAGTGGAGACTTCTCCTAGAAGGGGCCCGAAACCCCTTCCAAGTGTTTAGTGACCACAAAAATCTGCTGTATCTGCAAACGCCAGGCCAGGTGGTCCTTATTCTTCTCCCAGTTTAATTTCACTCTCCATTTTCTCTCTGGGAAGAATTTATGGGCCGATGATCTTTCTCATTCTGTTGTCTCATCTGATTAGGGAGACGAGCCTCGGCTTATTGTTCTGTCTGTGAGTCTGCATACAGAAGCTCTGGTTACTCTTGAGACTGTGCCTCTGAACAAGACTCTGGTACCACCAAATCTGGCGCCAAAGGTCCTCTCTTGGGCTCACACGTCTAAGTTGGGTGGACATTTTGGGACCAAAAGGACCTCTGAGCTTCTGGTGAGGTCATATTGGTGGCCCTGAATGGTGACTGATGTTAGGGACTACGTTAAGGCATGTGTCTCCTACGCCAAGAATTGGCCTTCTCGACAGAGGCCTGCGGGCTTATTATATCCCCTGCTGGTGGCAGACAGGCCCTGCGAGATGGTTGGAATGGACTTCATTGTCGGTTTGCCCAAGTCCCGCAATAACACTATCATATGGGTAGACACTGACCATATCTCAAAGATGGTACATCTTGTCCGTCTTCCACATGTACCATCGGCGAAGGCTTTGGCTGCACTTTTTGTGAGGCACGTTTTCTGTCTTCATGGGATTCCTGACAAGATAGTCAGCAACCGGGGTCCCCAGTTCGCTTCTCGGTTCTGAAGAGAGGTCTGTCGTCTGCTCAGTATTGAGCTTAATCTCTCTTCAACAAATTATCCTGACATGAACGGATTGGTTGAGAGGGCCATTCAGACTCTGGTCATGTACCTACAGCATTTTGTCTCTGCCAGGCATGATGACTAGGCATCTCTACTGCTGTGGGCAGAGTTTGCACTTAATAATGCAGTCGCTGACTCTACAGGGCAGACTCCGTTCCTCCTTAATTATGGTCAGCATCCACGCATTCCTGTGCCCATGCCCATCTCTTCCTCTGATTCCAGAGAGGAGGATTGGGCTGTGCAAGCTCGGGACATCTGGGATTGCACACAGGATGCTATCAAGGCCTCTAAGGAGAGAATGAGGGTCTCTGTTGACGTGTATTGCTGCCTCGCTCCCTTCTTTGCTCCCGGTGACTTGTTGTGGCTCTCAGCTCGTAATATCAAGCTGCACGTAGAGTCCACTAAGCTTGCGCCCAATTATCTTGATCCCTTTAAAGTCCTGGAGCAGGTTAATTCTGTGGTGTATTGCCTGTCTTTTCTGCCACACCTGAATATCACTGACACTTTTCACGTGTCCCTCTTGAAACTCGTTTACATGTCCTGGTTTTCTGAGTCATCTTCTGAGTCATCTGCTGAGACATCGGGGGCATCCTCAGATGACTTTGAGGTGAACGCGATTGTCGGTTCCAAGGTGGTACGTGGCAAAAAATTTTATTTAGTGGACTGGAAGGGTCATGATCCAGAGGATAGGACTTGGGAGCTGGTTGAGCACATTCATGCCCCCCAGCTTATTGAGGCCTTCAAGCGCGGTGAGGTCTGCAGGGAGGGGGCACTAGGATGGGGGGTAATGTTAGGTGCTGGGATTCTCCCTCTGCACAGGAGGGATTCCAAACCTTGTCTTCTCCTGTGGTCCCCCATTCAGTCTCGACCACAGTGAACACTGCTGAGCAAAGACATTGGACTCAGCGTCTTGCTCAGATCTGGGCTGTATGTTTGGTTACTGCTGCCTCTCCAGGTTCAGCTATAGTAACTGGCTATACTCAGCAGCGTACAGTCGCTCCTGAGACTAAGTTCTGGTTTTGCTCTACTGAGCATGCTCGTGAGTCGACTATACATTGGTGGTCGCCCGTCACATGCTCAGGTCCTAGTCTGGCTCTGGATTGGCCAGTGAGCAAGCTCCTGTCAGATTGGCAGAAACTATAAAATGATCTTTGGCGTGCCCGTCGGTGCGCTAAGATCATTTGTGTTTGGTGTGTGAGAGGAACCTGACGGTAGTGTGGACTCAGCTGTGTGTGCTCAGGGCAGGCTCAGTGCCTTTAGAATTCTGGCTTCTCCGGAGAGGAGTTTGTGTGTTTGAATTCAGGGCAGGTGCTAGTGCCTTTAGAATTCCGGCCCCTCCGGAGATGAGTTCTTTGAGTGTTTGAGTGCTTGGAGTCCACTACCGGTTCCCGTGCCCCAGTGGGGCTTGCGTACTCCTGTGATGCTAACAGGGTACACATTTAGCGCCAAATTCACTCTGCGGCCGTGTGCTGATATGCACGGTCTCATTTCAGAGTTTCTTTTCCATCTCTGTGTGAGATTGGCACAGCCATGTGCAGCGTCGGACTGGAGCACCTTGGGCCCACCAGAGAAAATCATTCTCGGGGCCCACTATGCAGCTACCTAGAAATACAAGACCACCAATTGTGTGGTAAAACACGCTAATATCAGGGTATAATATAAGGTAGTACACATCTTAATTATGTAGCAGGTGTTGGGGTAGAATCATAGAGGGGTAGCCCCCTCATAGAATATAATGTCACCCCCTGAGAGAATAATGCAGCCCCACCACAGAATATAATGCAGTCCCCCCATAGCGTACACTGTAGACCCCTCATATAGTAATATGGAGCCCCCCCAGAATATAATGTAGTCTCCTGAGAGAATAATGCAGCCCCCATAAAGTATACTGTATCCCCCTCATACAGTATGATGTAGGCCCTCAGAATATAATGTGGTCCCCTGAGAATAATGCAGTCCCCCCACAGAATATAATGTAGCCCCCCTCACAAAGTATAATGCAGCCCCTCTCCACCGCCATCATTGTCCTCATCACCACCTCCATCATTGCCTTCTTCTCCCCCACCACCCCATCACTGCCAATTCCACTATCTCCATCACTGCCTCCTCCCCCACATAATTGCCCATTTCATCACCTCCATCATTGCATCCCCCCACCACCATCATTGCCCATCACCTCCATCATTGCCTGCCCCACCACCATCATTGCCCATCACCTCCATCATTGCCTCCCCCACCATCATTGCTTACCACCACCATCATTGCCTATTGCCTCCATCATTGCCTCCCCCACCACCATCATTGCCCATCACCTCCATTGTTGCCTGCCCCCACCGCCATCATTGCCCATCACCTCCATCATTGCCTCCCCACCTTCATTGCTTATCTCCACCATCATTGCCTCCCCATACCATCATTGCCTCCCCACCACCATCATTGCCCATCACCTCCATCATTGCCCATCACCTCCATCATTGCCCATCACCTCCATCATTGTCTCCCCCACCACCATCATTGCCCATCACCTCCATCATTGCCTCCCCATCACCTCCATCATTGCCTCCCCCACCATCATTGCCCAATCGCCTCCATCATTGCCTCCTCTCATCTTCATTGCCCATCACCTCCAACATTGCCCATCACTTCCATTGTTGCCTCCCCTCACCATCATTGCCCCCCCACCATCATTGCCCATCACCTCCATCATTGTCTCCCCCCACCGCCATCATTGCCCATCACCTCCATCACTGTCTCCCCCCCACCGCCATCATTGCCCATCGCCTGCACTATTGTGTCCCCCACCAATATCATTGTGCTTCCCCACCAACACAGACACAGGCACACTCACGCATGCACACACACGCAGGCACACTCACACACAGACACGCAGGCACACTCACACACAGGCACACTCACACACAGGCACACTCACACACAGACACAGGCTGCTGCACATTCACACACACTCACACAGGCACACACACACAGACATGCAGGCACACTCACACACAGACACAGGCACACACAGACACACTCACACACAGGCACACTCACACACAGACACACTCACACACAGACACGCAGGCACACTCACACACAGACACAGGCTGCTACACAGGCTGCTGCACACTCACACAGACACACTCACACACAGACACAGGCTGCTACACAGGCTGCTGCACACTCACACAGACACACTCACACACAGGCACACTCACACACAGGCACACTCACACACAGACACACTCACACACAGGCACACTCACACACAGGCACACTCACACACAGACACGCAGGCACACACACACAGACACAGGCTGCTGCACACTCACACAGACACACTCACACACAGACATAGGCTGCTACACAGGCTGCTGCACACTCACACAGACACACACACACAGGCACACTCACACACAGACACAAGCTGCTGCACACTCACACACAGACACAGGCTGCTGCACACTCACATACAGACACAGGCTGCTGCACACTCACACACAGGCACACTCACACACAGGCACACTCACACACAGGCACACTCACACACAGGCACAGGCACACTCACACAGCACAGCTCACCTCCCTCCCTGCAGCCTCTACTTTGCCGGCAGCTTTCTGTGTGAGACAGCGTGCTGGATGATGACGTCATCCAGCTGGGCTGTCTCAGACAGGAAGCAGGACGCGGGGATATGCTGCTGCTGCTGCCAGGAGGTGAACTGCGCTGTGTGTCTGACTCTGTGTGCCTGTGTATGTGGTGCGGACGGTGCGTGTGTGTGGTGCGGCGGTGGGCCTTTACATGCGGGCAGCGTTAGCCTCACCCTGCAGCTAACGCTGCCCGCTATTAAAAAAAAAACGGTATTCACGCTTCTCCACGCCCATAGGGGCGTGGAGAAGCGTGAATATTCATTTTGGTTTAGCAGCGGGGACAGGATCCTGTCTCCAGCTGCTGCTAGGCTGGCACAGGGCGGGCCCACTTGACTCAGGGGCCCCATAGCCACTGGCTTGGGGCCCCTGGAGCAGTGGGGGCCATTGAAGCAGTGGGGGCCCTAGGCAGCTGCTGGCAAGTATGCCAGCAGGTGTCAGTGCCTGGGCCCACCGGAGAATCCTCCAGTTCTCCGGTGGGCCAGTCCGAGCCTGGCCACGTGCTACTCCACTGAGTGACATTAACTCAGTGTGAGTCTGTTTCGCTCCCTGTCGCTGATAGTGATGCAAGTGAACTTGTCAATTAGTTAGATAGGATCCTGTCCTGTGTGAAATTGATCTTCCATCATGTAACTAGATTGTGCAAAAACAGTGTTGAAGTCTCAGGAGGCCCCATTTGCTAATCTGAATCGTTTCTGATAAAACTGTGTTTCAATGATATCAGAAGGCCAGATTTCCACTTAAAAATTGTTAGGCCTTATATTGTTGTGTAGCCAGGATGACCAATTAGATAATCCAAATGATTTGTCATAAAATTGTGTTTCAGTGACAAATCAGAAGGCCAGATTTTCACTTAAATATAGTTAGGCCGTCCCATCAACTACATCTATTGTTTTTTCCTCCTCCGTCATCATGCCAAGTGTTCTCACACAGGTCTCCGGCCGCAGGAAACTCCATTTGTTTACCCCCTACAGTCGGGGTGAGTGAGAACCTGTCAGCTGTTATGGAAGTGGACATGCCTGTTGCTTTTGTGTCACCTAGCACAACACATCTTTCTCAATCCACCACAACATCTCCGCCTGCACCTCACTCACAGTCCAGCAATTTGTCCTGTTCTCCATACTCGACCCTACCCCAGTATAGCAGCCAGCTATGAAATTGCTAAGATATTGGTGAGTGAACAGAGAACAATACAAAGTTTTGTTGCAGATAGTGAATAGGGTAATAAAAATATCTGTTGAGAAAAAAAATATACATTTACTACCAAATGTTTGAGAAGAATCAAATTTGTAGGGACCAAAAACCCATTATCCTTCAGAACTGTTGTATTCCAGAACGACAGCCCCCCTGGATTAACCAGACGTACAGTGTTCAATGTGATCAGCTCCTCCATTTCTTTAATATCCTGCGTGCAGATCAGACATTCTCAACATGACAAGTCCCCTTTAAATAACTAAGCTGATGCCAAAAATTTGTTCTTAGATTATTTGGTTTTGGTTAAATTACTGTGAAATTGCTTTGTTGCTGTTGCTTGTATACATGTATGTGTTATATCAGAGCATAGCAAGAGAGCAGCCTTTGTTAAGTACCTTGTCGTAGTTGTTGATGGTCTGAAGTGAGCTTGTTTTATTATTATATGATCTCAAACTGAAAGAGATTCTCAGTAGGGGATTAGAGCATGGCACAATTTCTGTAGAGCAATGTCATCTTGGAGGACAACCAGAATGCAACTCTTTACATTAATCACTTGTGATTTAATAATCTTCAAATTTCTCTCTATACTTCTCAGCTAAGAGCAGCTTAACAGAACATGTATTAACATTTTATTCTGTGCTATAATTTAATGTTACTTTACTGCTGTGATTTGAGTATAAACGGTTGTATTGAAGACATAGCTCAAAGAAAATGGACTGATTTTTCTTCCTGCCTAATATTTTGACATGCTGTGAAACTATTTCAAACAAGTTTGTCAAGTCCTTAATATTTGCAACTTAAATGATTTTGTACAAAAGCAATCTATGTATTTATTGCACATTCCATTTTATGCTATGGGTTAGAGATGCCTCATTCTTAAAATTGGAAGATGGAAGAAATTGGCAGGGAAGGAGGGCATAGGAATTCAATTGGCAATTAGTTGCCCTCATTCATTACTTAAACCACAACTAAATAAGGATAAAACATTTTATTATAACTATTAAAATGTCACAAATATGTTTCATGGTGATTGCAATCAATGGTTACAGAACTCTTACCACTGATCTGTTCAGAACATAATATTGTGCTAGTTCTATCAAATCGCTGTGTAGGATCAAGAAGAAATTGTTTCTGTTTTAACGCTAAGTGGCTTATTCCTTAAATGGCTGTTTATGACTTGTTCTGTGAGAACCATGGCCTCACGGTGAAATGATATTCACAGAGCCTATATATAGCAATACATGAACACATGCATTCCCTTATTACAGAGAACTAGCATGCAATGTGCCATCATATAGGGGCTCTATAAAGCTCTGTTTGTGGCATAAAAATATCATAACAATTTTCTTACATTTTTTACTTTGGAAAGACCTTTGCAGAGATTTTTTATTTTGGTGTGTTTTTTACAGTTAGGTGTTTTTTTAATAGCAAATATACTGCATGTCTATTTTTCACTGTTTTTTATTTTTTATGACCACAAAGGAATGGTAAAAACTTTTAAATTTGTGTTTCTCTTTCCATATCAAATATTTTTAGACATTGGACATATTTTTGATAGGGGCAGGGCTATAAGCAGTGATTCAGACTGGTAGTTAGTTCCAGTTACAGGGGAATTTCAGACTCATGCCTGCATAGCAAGCTGACAAATGGGTCTACTAGGACCCAGCAGATCCTGCTCCCTTCTTACATTCAGCAATCACATGACCACTGTGTCTGGAGGAGGAAGCACTGTCAGTGCTTTCTTATCTGATTATGGAAGCACTGGTTCAGCACTGTATATACAGTGATCAAGAAGGTAAATGTCACGCTCACGCCCTGACTGGTGGGTGTGAGCTCGGGGAGGTTTGTGGCCCCACTATGCCACGAACCAGACTACCCTGGAAGGGGCGTGACTATGACAGCTGCCTGGGTTTTCGCTGGAGCCTCTGATGGTGAGGTCAGGCTTATGCAGCAGGCAGCTGCCAGGTGCTACTCCAGTGTGGTGTCTGGCTGTGGCTGCTGATCCCACTTGGGAGACAGGAACACTAGGACAGGTGCAGGCGACTGGCAGATGAGCACTGCAGAAACTTGGATGAGTAGGCAAGCAGGCACGGCAGAGAACACAGGGCTGGTAGGAATGGCAGAGAACACAGGGCAGGCAGGAATGGCAGAGAACACAGGGCTGGCAGGAACAGAAGAGAACACAGGGCTGGCAGGAATCCCAGAGAACACAGGGCTGGCAGGAATGGCAGAGAACACAGGGCTGTTTGGTGTGGTGTATGAAGGAACAGGTAGGGACCTGTTCACACAGGAGGTGCAGGTAAGGAAACATGCCAGAAGGAAAGGAGAATGAAGGAACAGGTTGGGACCTGTTCACACAGGAGATGCAGGTATGGAAACAAGCAGGAAGGAATGGAATGTGAAGGAACAGGTTGGGATCTGTTCACACAGGAGTTGCAGGAAGAGGTCTCTTGTTGTGAATTAGACTTTTTTGGCTCCCTCTTGTGGTCACTGGTGATATGACTCTGGGATTGTCTTTCTCAGTTTGGCACCCACCTGGGTCGTTAGTCCAGGGGTGTTGCTATATAAGCTTCCTGGTTTCTCAGTCCAGTGCCTGGCATCGTTGTAATCAGATCCTTTTTGTTTGCTCCTGTCTGCTGATCCTGGTTCTTGCAAAATTAAGCTAAGTCGTGCTTCCTTGTTTTTTGGTTATTTGTATGGCTCTTATTTTCTGTCCAGCTTGTACTAAATGTGATTCCTGATTTTGCTGGAAGCTCTAGGGGGCTGGTATTCTCCCCCCGGGCCGTTAGACGGTTCGGGGGTTCTTGAATATCCAGCGTGGAAATTTTGATAGGGTTTTTGCTGACCGTATAAGTCATCTTACTATATTCTGCTATTAGTCAGTGGGCCTCTCTTTGCTAAATATCTAGTTCATTCTTACGTTTGTCTTTTCTCCTTACCTCACCGTTATTATTTGTGGGGGGCTTGTATCCAACTTTTGGGGTCGTTTCTCTGGAGGCAAGAAAGGTCTATCTTTTCCCTTCTTTTGTTAGTTAGTTCCCCGGCTGGCGCGAGACGTCTAGAACCAACGTAGGCACGTTCCCCGGCTGCTGCTATTTGTGGTGCTAGGATTAGATATACGGTTAGCCCAGTTACCACTGCCCTATGAGCTGGTTTTTTATGTTTGCAGACTTGGTATGTACTTTTGAGACCCTCTGCCATTGGGGTCATAACAGTCTCTGCAGCAGCAGAGCAGAACAGAACGGAGCAGAACCGCAGGAGTGCAGAGCAGAGGCAAAGCTGCAAGAGTGCAGAGCCAAGGCAAAGTCACAAGGGTTCAGAGCAGCCAGAGCCGCAAGAGTGCGGAGCATAAGCAGACTGAGAACAAGGAAAGACACAGCAGGGAAGGAAGCCACAGACAAGGAGACAGAGGTAGGACTAAGTTCAGACAAGGTAATGGAACAAGACAAGGAACAAGAACAAAGACACAGGGACCAGGATATTTTGCCTCCTGGAGGGCGGACAACAAGATCAAGGCAAGAACACTGAAAAAAGCCTCTAGAGAGGGAGTAACACAGAGCAAGGCCTGGCAAACTCAGAAGCTAAACACAAACTGAGCTAACACATTGCACAGGCCCAGTCCACTGGGTGGAGCTGCACTAAATACTGGAGGCCTCTTGGTAATTGGTCAGGAACAGATTAGACAGGTGCACCTGATTACTATAAAAACCAAAGCGTTCAGGCGCCGCCTCCCTATGCACACAGCCAGGAAGCATGCAGAGAGCAGAGGCACAGAATATGGAGCTGGCAAGAAACAGAAACCACATCATGACCAGGAGCAGTGGGTAAGATAGTGTGAGAGATGAAAGTCCATGCCATGATGCCAGCAGAGTTGTTACAGTAAACATGGAAATAGACAATGTTTATATTCTCTGAGGGCAATCTGGCTGTGTCTGACAGTCAGCTCCCAGCCCCCATAGTTGTACATTATCATACAAGATGCTTATATAGCAATGACATTTTAGAGGCTTTTTGCCAAGAAGAGTGGGCAGCTTTACCATCTGAGAAAATAAAGAACCTCATCCACAACTACCACAAAAGACTTCAAGCTGTCATTGATGTTAGAGGGGGCAATATATACGGTATTATGAAATGGGGTATGTGAACTTTTGATCAGGGTCATTCAGATGTTTTGGCTTGTCATCACGATTTAAAAATAGAAAACACAGTAGTTTGACAATAATAATAATTGGCTTCAACCAACCACTAACCATAAGTGGAGAAAATTTTTTAGTGTTATTAATATCTCTGAAAAAAGGCCTAGAAAGCAAACATTTTGCCAGGGTATGTAAACTTTTCAGCACAACTGTATCTTAGTGCGAGGAAACACTACAGGGCTTTAATGAGTGCAAGCGTACTTTGCAAGGGCTGCGAAGTTGTGAGATATCCTCTTCTGTGACCCCTCCAAATATTCAAAAGATTGAAAGGGGGCCGAATAAGAACCTCTGATATGTAGCCCCATAATTTGTATGCATGTGTCTCGATGCAACTCTAAGGCTGGAGTCACACACAAAGTATAAAAAAAGGTCCGTTTTACACAGACGAGAATCTCAGAAATGTTTCCTGAACAGTGATCCGTATGTCAAGCGTGCACAGTGCCAGGATGCAATTTTCTCGCATGAAAGCATCCGTGTGACATCCGTATGGCGAGATTTTCTCGCTGGCTTGCAAAGTGGGCATATAATGGATCCATGGGCTCAAATATTCGTGAAAACATATATACAGTGTGTACATACTATATATATATACACTAGCTGTACTACCCGGCTTCGCCCGGGTTAATGACTGCTGTTAGCAAAATAGAATGTGTTAACAAAAATTTATTCTGCACACAAAAACCACAAAACAAATAGATAGAAATGTAATTATTAAAAGGCAAAAACTAAGCTAATAGAAGAATTTCACAACATATATTAGCTTTGTTATACTGAGAATGTCTTTGTTGCCTATATTAACCAATCAGAGCTCAGGTTAATTAACTGTAGCAAAATAGAAGCTGAGCTGTGATTGGTTGCTATTGGCAGCCTGATAAATCCCCAGCCAACAGGAAGCCCTCCCCCTTGGCAGTATATATTAGCTCACACATACACATAATAGACAGGTCATGTGACTGACAGCTGCCGTATTTCCTATATGGTACATTTGTTGCTCTTGTAGTTTGTCTGCTTATTAATCAGATTTTTATTTTTGAAGGACAATACCAGACTTGTGTGTGTTTTAGGGCGAGTATCATGTGTCAAGTTGTGTGTGTTGAGTTGCGTGTGGCGACATGCATGTAGCGACTTTTGTGAGATGAGTTTTGTGTGGCGACATGCGTGTAGCAACATTTTGTGTGTCGAGTTGCATGTGACTGGTTAGTGTAGCAAGTTGTGTGCAGCAAGATTTGTGCATGGCGAGTTTTGCGCGTGGCGAGTTTTATGTGTGGTGCGTTTTGAGTATGTGCAAGTTTTGTGTGAGGCAACTTTTGCATGTGGTGCAACTTTTGTACATGTGGCAATTTTTCTGTGTGTGCAAGTTTTGCATGAGGTGAGTTTTCCATGAGGTGAGTTTTGCACGTGTGGCGAGTTTTGCGTGAGCCTAGTTTTGCATATGGCGAGTTTTGCATGTAGCGAGTTTTGCGTGTTGCGAGTTTTGAGTGGTGACTTTTGTGTTTCGACTTTTATGTGGCGAGGTTGGTGTGTGTGTGGTGAAATGTGTGCTGAGGGTGGTATATGTGTTCAAGCACGTGGTAGTGTGTGGCGCATTTTGTGTTTGTGTTCATATCCCCGTGTGTGGTGAGTATCCCATGTCGGGGCCCCACCTTAGCAACTGTACAGTATATACTCTTTGTCGCCATCGCTCTCATTCTTTAAGTCCTCATTGTTCACATCTGGCAGCTGTCAATTTTCCTCCAACACTTTTCCCTTCACTTTTTCCCCATTATGTAGATAGGGGCAAAATTGTTTGGTGAATTGGAACGCGCGGGGTTAAAATTTCACCTCACAACATAGCCTATGACGCTCTCGGGGTCCAGACGTGTGACTGTGCAAAATTTTGTGGCTGTAGCTGCGACGGTGCAGATGCCAATCCCGGACATACACACATGCATACATACACACATTCAGCTTTATACACTCACCGGCCACTTTGTTAGGTACACCATGCTAGTAACGGGTTGGACCCCCTTTTGCCTTCAGAACTGCCTCAATTCTTCGTGGCATAGATTCAACAAGGTGCTGGAAGCATTCCTCAGAGATTTTGGTCCATATTGACATGATGGCATCACACAGTTGCCGCACATTTGTCGGCTGCACATCCCAAAGATGCTCCATACAAGGCAGGATGGATCCATGCTTTCATGTTGTTTACGCCAAATTCTGACCCTACCATCCGAATGTCGCAGCAGAAATCGAGACTCATCAGACCAAGCAACATTTTTCCAATCTTCTACTGTCCAATTTCGATGAGCTTGTACAAATTGTAGCCTCAGTTTCCTGTTCTTAGCTGAAAGGAGTGGTACCCGGTGTGGTCTTCTGCTGCTGTAGCCCATCTGTCTCAAAGTTCGACGCACTGTGCGTTCAGAGATGCTCTTAGGCCTACCTTGGTTGTAACGGGTGGCGATTTGAGTCACTGTTGCCTTTCTATCAGCTCGAACCAGTCTGCCCATTCTCCTCTGACCTCTGGCATCAACAAGGCATTTCCGCCCACAGAACTGCCGCTCACTGGATTTTTTTTCTTTTTCGGACCATTCTCTGTAAACCCTAGAGATGGTTGTGCGTGAAAATCCCAGTAGATCAGCAGTTTCTGAAATACTCAGACCAGCCCTTCTGGCACCAACAACCATGCCACGTTCAAAGGCACTCAAATCACCTTTCTTCCCCATACTAATGCTCGGTTTGAACTGCAGGAGATTGTCTTGACCATGTCTACATGCCTAAATGCACTGAGTTGCCGCCATGTGATTGGCTGATTAGAAATTAAGTGTTAACAAGAAGTTGGACAGGTGTACCTAATAAAGTGGCCGGTGAGTGTATATTAAATATACCTGTATGTAATCTCGTGTATATAGTATATACCTGTGTGTCATCTCACCTATATATAGTATATATCTGTGTGTCATCTCCTCCTGTATATAGTATATACCTGTATGTCATCTCCTCCTATACATAGCATATACCTGTATGTCATCTCCTCCTGTATATACTATATACCTGTAGGTAATCTGCTCCTGTATATAGTATATACCTGTGTGTCATCTCCTCCTGTATATAGTATATACCTGTATGTCACCTCCTCCTGTATGTAGTATGTACCTGTATGTCATCTCCTCCTCTATATAGTATATACCTGTGTGTCTTCTCTCCTGTATATAGTATATATCTGTGTGTCATCTCCTCCTGTATATAGTATATACCTGTGTGTCATCTCCCCTGTAAATAGTATATACCTGTGTGTCATCTCCTCCTGTATATAGTATATAGCTGTATGTCATCTCCTCCTGTATTAGCCCTCGTTCACACGTTATTTGGTCAGTATTTTTACCTCAGTATTTGTAAGCTAAAATGGCAGCCTGATAAATCCCCAGCCAACAGTAAGCCCACCCCCTGGCAGTATATATTAGCTCACACATACACATAATAGACTGGTCATGTGACTGACAGCTGCCGGATTCCTATATGGTACAGTTGTTGCTCTTGTAGTTTGTCTGCTTATTAATCAGATTTTTATTTTTGAAGGATAATACCAGACTTGTGTGTGTTTTAGGGCGAGTTTCGTGTGTCAAGTTGTGTGTGTTGAGTTGCGTGTGGCGACATGCATGTAGGGACTTTTGTGAGATGAGTTTTGTGTGGCGACATGCGTGTAGCAACTTTTTGTGTGTCGAGTTGCATGTGACAGGTTAGTGTAGCAAGTTGTGTGCAGCAAGTTTTGCGCATGGCGAGTTTTGCGCGTGGCGAGTTTTATGTGTGGTGCCTTTTGAGTATGTGCAAGTTTTGTGTGAGGCAACTTTTGCATGTGTTGCAACTTTTGTGCATGTGGCAATTTTTCTGCGTGTGGCAATTTTTCTGCGTGTGCAAGTTTTGCGTGTGGCGAGTTTTCCATGAGGTGAGTTTTGCACGTGTGGCGACTTTTGCATGTGGAGAGTTTTGCGCGTGGCGAGTTTTGAGCGGCGACTTTTGTGTTTCTACTTTTATGTGGCGAGGTTGGTGTATGTGTAGTGAAATGTGCGCTGAGGGTGGTATATGTGTTCGAGCACGTGGTAGTGTGTGGCGCATTTTGTGTGTGTGTTCATATCATCGTGGTGGTGTGGTGATTATCCCATGTTGGGGCCCCACCTTAGCAACTGTACAGTATATACTCTTTGGCGCCATCGCTGTCATTCTTTAAGTCCCCCTTGTTCACATCTGGCAGCTGTTAATTTGCCTCCAACACTTTTCCTTTCATTTTTTCCCCATTATGTAGATAGGGGCAAAATTGTTTGGTGAATTGGAAAGCACAGGGTTAAAATTTCACCTCACAGCATAGCTTTGACGCTCTCAGGGTCCAGACGTGTGACTGTGCAAAATTTTGTGCCTGTAGCTGCGACGCCTCCAACACTTTTCCTTTCACTTTTTCCCCATTATGTAGATAGGGGCAAAATTGTTTGGTGAATTGGAAAGCGCGGGGTTAAGATGTCACCTCACAACATAGCCTATGACGCTCTCGGGGTCCAGACGTGTGACTGTGCAAAATTTTGTGGCTGTAGCTGCGACGGTTCAGATGCCAATCCCGGACATACATACATACATACATACACACATTCAGCTTTATATATTATATATATATATATATATATATATATATATATATATATATATATATATATATATATATATATATATATATATATATATATATATATATTATTTTTTTTATTATTTTTTTTTTTTATTATTATTATTTTTTTCATTCAGAGCTAGATAGCAGAATAGCAGGTAATTCATTTGTTGGGTTTTGCTAAATCTTTACAGAAACCGACAGGATATGAGACATGGTTTACATACAGTAAACCATTGCAAATCCGGTAGATTTTTATATGTCCCTTACTAATAATGTTAGTAGTGTGTGGGTCAAATTTTTGAGCTGTAGCTGTTAAATTAAAGGATTAATTCACAGAAAAAACTGGCGTGGGCTCCCGTGCCTTTTCTGGGGTAGCTTGGGGCAGACTTTTGCTCACTGGTGGGTGCCAGGCCTCCTGGGCAAAACAGTCCAACACTTGCCCAAATTAGACAAACTAGAAAAATGAAGACAGCACTCCAAAATTATCCGAAGTGAAAAAGCTGTGGGTCTGAATAAACAACACAGCTTTTTCACTTTGGATAATTTTGGAGTGCTGTCTTTATTTTTCTATACATACAGTATATATATATATATATATATATATATATATATATATATATATATATATATATATATATATATATATATATATATATATATATACACATATTGTAAGATAGCTCTTACTGCGTGTCTTGGGGGACACTCGCTTGGCAATGGGATAAACGCACACAGGCTCGATTTTTCACATAAACAGTCTTATTTCGGCTCATTTCGACATCAGCATAAACCGCATGTAAGGAACTGGGTAGCATGCAACAGCCTGTACACTGTCCATTACACATTCGGCTCTATAGTGGAACCATAGTCTCTCACTGACCCCGGTCAACATAATACGGATTACAGTCCATTACCTATTGGCGTCCATCACAAAGGTTCCCGAACACAGCCTCTCTCTCTCTCTCTGACCCTGGTCAGTACACCACGGATCCCTGTCCGTTACCTGTTGGTGTCGGGAACACATGTTCCCGGATGCCTCTTATCCTCAGAAGTATCCCACAGACGTCTCTCACTGACCCTGGTCAGTATCACTCACGGTTATCAGACCGTCCACTCCAGAGGTATCTCACAGGCCTCCTTGCTCTGGCTCAGACTAGCCAGCACTCGCTCCCATATGCCAAACACACCTCTTTTAAATAGCCCTAACCACTCCCAGGTACCTATCACATGGCAAGTCAGGTGATCGTGACATCACCGCAGGTCCTCAAACACACAACCATCTTAGGTGTTCAGACACACCTCTTTGGGTGGGTATGCAGGTGACTGGACCCACCCATCTCTCCAAGTCACCTGGAAGCCTCCCCAATGAATAGCAAAAACCCTCACCAGTAGATCTGCTGAGCAAAACACGCTCAGACTTCCATCACAGGGCCACCCACCTCTGTGATACATACCGCCTATCACATGAACAGTCACCATGCCACTATATATATATATATATACTCTGCTCAAAAAACTAAAGGGAACACTAAAATCCCACATCCGAGATGTCACTGAATGAAATATTCCAGTTGCAAATCTTTATTCATTACCTAGTGGAATGTGTTGAGAACAATAAAACCTAAAAATTATCAACGTAAATCACAACTAATATCCCACAGAGGTCTGGGGTTGGAATGATGCTCAAAATCAAAGTGGAAAATGAAGTTACAGACTGATCCAACTTCAGTGGAAAGTCCTCAAGACAAGGAAATGATGCTCAGTAGTGTGTGTGGCCTCTACTTGCCTGTATGACCTCCCTACAACACCTGGGCATGCTCATGATAAGGCAGCAGATGGTCTCAGATGGATCTCCTCCCAAACCTGAACTAAAGCATCTGCCAACTTCTGGACAGTCTGTGGTGCAACGTGACGTTGGTGGATGGTGCGAGACATGATGTCCCAGATGCGTTCAATTGGAATCAGGTCTGGGGAATGGGCAGGCCAGTCCATACCTTCAATGCCTTCATCTTGCAGGAACTGCTGACACTCCAGCCACATGAGGTCTGGCATTGTCCTTCATTCGGAGAAACCCAGGGCCAGCCGCACCAGCATATGGTCTCACAAGGGGTCTGAGTTGTGAATTAGACTTTTTTGGCTCCCTCTTGTGGTCACTAGTGGTATGACTCTGAGATTGTCTTTCCCTAGTTTGGCACCCACCTGGGTCGTTAGTCCAGGGGTGTTGCTATATGAACTTCCTGAATTCTTAGTCTGGTGCCTGGCATCGTTGTAATCAGTCCTTTCTGTTTGCTCCTGTCTGCTGGTCCTGGTTCTTGCAAAATTAAGCTAAGTCCTGCTTCCTTGTTTTTTGGTTATTTGTATTGCTCTTATTTTTTGTCCAGCTTGTACTAAATGTGATTCCTGATTTTGCTGGAAGCTCTAGGGGGCTGGTATTCTCCCCCCGGGCCGTTAGACGGTTCGGGGGTTCTTGAATATCCAGCGTGGATATTTTTGATAGGGTTTTTGCTGACCGTATAAGTCATCTTACTATATTCTGCTATTAGTCAGTGGGCCTCTCTTTGCTAAATACCTAGTTCATTCTTACGTTTGTCTTTTCTTCTTACCTCACCGTTATTATTTGGTGGGGGCTTGTATCCAACTTTTGGGGTCTTTTCTCTGGAGGCAAGAAAGGTCTATCTTTTCCCTTCTAGGGTTAGTTAGTTCTCCGGCTGGCGCGAGACGTCTAGAACCAACGTAGGCACGTTCCCCGGCTGCTGCTATTTGTGGTGCTAGGATTAGCTATACGGTCAGCCCAGTTACCACTGCCCTATGAGCTGGTTTTTTGTGTTTGCAGACTTGGTATTTATTTCTGAGACCCTCTGCCATTGGGGTCATAACAGTCTGAGGATCTCATCTCGGTAACTAATGGCAGTCAGGCTACCTCTGGCAAGCACATGGAGGGCTGTGCGGCTCTCCAAAGAAATGCCACCACACAACAATACTGACCCACTGCCAAACCGTTCATGCTGAAGGATGTTGAAGGCAGCAGATCGCTCTCCATGGTGTCTCCAGACTCTGTCACGTCAGGTGCTCAGTGTGAACACGCTTTCATCTGTGAAGAGCACACGGCGCCAGTGGCAAATTTTCCAATCCTGGTGTTCTGTGGCAAGTGCCTAGCGTACTGCAGGGTGTTGAGCTGTGAGAACAACCCCCATCTGTGGACATCGGGCACTCAGACCATCCTCATGGAGTCAGTTTCTAACCGTTTGTGCAGATACATGCACATTTGTGGCCTGCTGGAGGTCATTTTGCAGGGCTCTGGTAGTGCTCCTCCTGTTCCTCCTTGCACAAAGGCTGAGGTAGTGGTCCTGCTGCTAGGTTGTTGCCCTCCTACGGCCCCCTCCACGTCTCCTGGTGTACTGGCCTGTCTCCTGGTAGCGCCTCCAGTCTCTGGACACTATGCTGGCAGACACAGCAAACCTTCTTGCCACAGCTCACATTGATGTGCCATCCTGGAACAGCTGCACTACCTAAGCCACTTGTGTGGTCAGTAGAGTCCATCTCATGCTACCACGAGTGTGAAAGCACAACCAACATTCAATAGCGACCAAAACAGAAAGCATTGGTACTGAGATGTGGTCTGTTGTCCCCACCTGCAGAACCACTCCATTATTGAGTGTGTCTTGATAATTGCCAATAATTTCCATCTGTTGTCTATTCCATTTGCACAACAGCATGTGAAATTGATTGTCAAACAGTGTTGCTTCCTAAGTTTACAGTTTGATTTCACAGGAGTTTGATCTACTTGGAGTTATACTCTGTTGTTTAAGTGTTCCCTTTATTTTTTTGAGCAGTATATATATATATATATATATATATATATATATATATATATAAATTTCAGCCCATTTTTTTAGGCTGAAAGTGCCCCTCTCGGCTTATACTCGAGTCATACCCGGGGGTCAGCAGGGGAGGTGGAGCAGCAGCTGTGTAATCATACTCACCTGCTCCTGGCACAGTCCCTGGTTCCCCGGCGTCGGCAGCTTCTTCCTGTAGTGAGCGGTCACATGGTACCTGTAACAACTCTGCTGGCATCACGGCATGGCCTCACATCTCTCACACTATCTTACCCACTGCTCCAGGCCATGATGTGGTTTCTGTTTTATGCCAGCTCCATGTTCTGTGTCTCTGCTCTCTGCATACTTCATGGCTTTGTGTATAGGGGGGCGGCGCCTGAACTCTGGTTCTTATAGCAATCAGGTGCATCTGTCTAATCTGTTCCTATCCTGACCAATTACCAAGAGGCCTCCAGTATATAGTGCAGCTCCACCCAGTGTTCTGGGCCTGTGCAATGTGTTTGCTCAGTTAGTGTCTAGCTGCTGAGTTTGCCAGGCCTACTCTATGTTACTCCCTCGCTAGAGGCTTTTCTCTGTATTTTTGCCTTAGTCTTGTTGTCCGCCCTCTAGGAGGCAGAATATCCTGGTCCCTGTGTCTTTGTCCTTGTGTCTTGTTCCATTGCCTTGTCTGTACTGTCTTATCTCTGTCTCCTTGTCTGTGGCTTCCTTCCCTGCTGTGTCTTTCCTTGTGTTCTCAGTCTGCTTACACTCTGCACTCTTGCAGCTCTGCCTGCTCTGTACCTTTGTGGCTTTTACCTCTGATCCGCACTCCTGCGGTTCTGCTCCATTTTTCTCTGCTCCGCTCCCGTTGCTGTAAGAATCTCTTTCTGCAGCTCCCCTCCGCATTCCTTGCGGTTCTGCTCCGTTCATCTCTGCTCCGCTCCCGTTGCTGTAAGAATCTCTTTCTGCAGCTCCTCTCCGCATTCCTTGCGGTTCTGCTCCGTTCTTCTCTGTTCCGCTCCCGTTGCTGTAAGAATCTCTTTCTGCATGCAGCTCCTCTCCGCATTCCTTGCGGTTCTGCTCCGTTCATCTCTGCTCCGCTCCCATTGCTGTAAGAATCTCTTGCTGCAGCTCTTCTCCACATTCCTTGTGGTTCTGCTCTGCTTTGCTTTTATTGCTGCGCTATCTCTTGCTGCTCTACCTGTTCCTTCATTCTCCCTTCCTTCTGGTTTATTTCCATACCTACATCTCCTGTGTGAACTGGTCCTACCTGTTCCTTCATATTTCATATCCTTTCCCGCACCACCTGTGTGAACAGGTCCCTACCTGTTCCTCCTAACTACATATCCGTACCTGCACCTCTAGTGTGAACAGGTCCCTACCTGTTCCTTCATACACCACATCAACCAGTCCTGTGTTCTCTGCCGTGCCTGCCAATCCTGTGTTCCTGCCTATCCTGTGTTCCTGCCAGTCCTACCATTCCTGCCGTGCCTTCCAGTCCTGTGTTTCCTGCCGTCCTAGCCAGTCCTGTGTTTCCTGCCATCCCTGCCAGTCCTGTGTTCCTGCCAGCCCTGTGTTCTCTGCCGTGTCTCTGTCAGCCCTGTGATCTCTGCCATGTCTCTGACAGCCCTGTCTCAGCCGTGCCAGCCTACTCGTCTGAGTTTCAGCCGTGCTCTTCTGCCAGTCCTGCCTGATGCCCGCACCAATCCTGGTATTCCTGTCTCCCAAGTGGGATCAGCAGCCACAGCCAGACACCGCCCTGGAGTAGCACCTGGCAGCTGCCTGCTGCACAAGCCTGACCTCACCATCAGGGGCTCCAGTGAAAACCCAGGCAGCTGTCATAGTCACGCCCCTTCCAGGGTAGTCTGGTTTGTGGCACAGTGGGGCCACAAACCCCCCCCCGAGCTCACGCCTACCAGTCAGGGCGTGAGCATGAGAGTTTGCACAGGCCATGGCCTGCGCTGTATCCCATGTCCTACCGCTCGCAGAGCATGATGAACTTTCTCTCTGCCCGTATGAGCAACCTGATCAATTTGTTCCACCAAGGGTGGTTCAGATTGAAGAGACCTCTGACCCAATTATAGTCTCTAATGCTCTCTTCAAGCAACTTCAGGCCTATGAGGAGGAGCACTACCCAGCTGACCCACCTATGTTCTATGGGAATCCTGAAGAATGCCAAGGGTTCCTGAAACAGTGCTTGCACTACATTCTGCAGAATGCAGCTTGTTTCCCCTCTGACCGGGTCAAGGTGGGTTACATCATGTCCTACCTGGCCGAAGATGCTCTAATATGGATCACTCCCCTCTGGGAAGCAGGGGATCCTATTGTGGAGAGTCTTGGGGCCTTCCTGGTGGCCTTCCATAAAGTCTTTGACAAGCCTCGTCCTGCTGCTCCTGTGAAGTCTTCCCCATCTAGATCCGAGAGGCGCTCCAGACAAGCGAAACCCGTGAAGAAACCCCCACATCAAGCCATGACCATCTGTGACCCTCCAGTTCCTGTACCCATTAAAGCAGCTACCCATGTGAAGCCTAAGAAGGTTGATGAAAGTGGGCTGGCAAAGCAGCAGCCTGAAATCAGCCATAAGAAGGGCATACAATGTCGCTGCTGTTGTGAGGAACACCTGGATGGCCTCTGTCCAGGGGACCTAAAGCTCAAAAACCTCAGGCCAGTAAGAGAGACTGCCCTTGGTGAGAATAACTCCCTTCCGCTAAAGTCTGTGTCTGTTCCAGTGCATTCTGGGAGCTTTGGTGTGTTTAAACCACCTATCATTCGGAGTCGGTGTATGTTATCCGTTCTACAGCTCCAGAACCCGGTGTGGGTGTTGCCTGATAATGGCCAAGCCCTGCTAAAGAGCAGTCTAGTCCTGCAAGGACAACTACAGCTCCAAGTTGGAGCCTTATACATGAAGAAGTTTGTTTTCCATATGCTGTCTGTTATGCCCATGGGCCATTCGGAGCCAAGGACTCTACCACCCGCTCTGGTCAAGAGTTCCAGTAAAGTGCTTCGTTTGAACTTACCCAGTCTTGAGAAGTGTCTGGTTCCCATGCATCAAAGACACTCAGCAGTGACATCTTCTTCAGCTGGTCTGCTAGTCGTGGAGTCAAGGTGTGCTGACGTCACCGAAGATGGGGAAACGGTGAGGATGTCTCCACACATCTCCAGCGACTATACCTGTAAGCAGTTAGTCGTCGAGTCAAGGTGTGCTAATGCCACCGAAGATGGGAGAGCGGTGACGATCTCTCCTCACATCTCCTACGACTCTACTTGTAATCCGTTCCTAGGAACATCCCCGCCATTTGGACGATTTCTTCTGGATAACGGGCAGAAGATGGTTCCTATGTTTATACCTTCAGCGTCCTTGTGGCCGGCTGGTGAAGACTTCAAAATAGAAGTTTGTTCACCTCAATTTTTCTCTGACCCGGTGGAGCTGATGCTCTCCACACTCATCTCTAATAACTTTTCTTGTGTTCAGTACTCTAGAACATCTCTGCTACCTGAAAGTTTGTCTCTGGATATCGGGCAGAAGGTGTATCCTGTGAGTATTCCTTCGGCTTCCATGTGGCCGGCTGGTGAAGATAACAAGTCGGTAGCTTCCAAGTCCCTGCTTCTTGACTACCCTGAGGAAATGGTCCAGTCCATTGAGAAAGCTAACCCCATTGGGTACAATGAGACTTTGCTATCCAAGATTTCTGATGAAGCTAACCCCGCAGAGCACAAAGAGACAAAGAGGGGCCGTAAAGGGGGGGGGGGTACTGTAACAACTCTGCTGGCATCACGGCATGGCCTCACATCTCTCACACTATCTTACCCACTGCTCCAGGCCATGATTTGGTTTCTGTTTTATGCCAGCTCCATGTTCTGTGTCTCTGCTCTCTGCATACTTCATGGCTTTGTGTATAGGGGGGCGGCGCCTGAACTCTCTGGTTCTTACAGCAATCAGGTGCATCTGTCTAATCTGTTCCTGACCAATTACCAAGAGGCCTCCAGTATAGAGTGCAGCTCCACCCAGTGTTCTGGGCCTGTGCAATGTGTTTGCTCAGTTAGTGTCTAGCTGCTGAGTTTGCCAGGCCTACTCTATGTTACTCCCTCGCTAGAGACTTTTCTCTATATTTTTGTCTTGGTCTTGTTGTCCGCCCTCCAGGAGGCAGAATATCCTGGTCCCTGTGTCTTTGTCCTTGTGTCTTGTTCCATTGCCTTGTCTGTACTTAGTCTTATCTCTGTCTCCTTGTCTGTGGCTTCCTTCCCTGCTGTGTCTTTCCTTGTGTTCTCAGTCTGCTTACACTCTGCACTCTTGCAGCTCTGCCTGCTTTGTACCTTTGTGGCTTTTACCTCTGATCCGCACTCCTGCGGTTCTGCTCCGTTCTTCTCTGCTCCGCTCCCATTGCTGTAAGAATCTCTTTCTGCAGCTCCCCTCCGCATTCCTTGCGGTTCTGCTCCGTTCATCTCTGCTCCGCTCCCATTGCTGTAAGAATCTCTTTCTGCAGCTGCTCTCCGCATTCCTTGCGGTTCTGCTCCATTCTTCTCTGCTCCGCTCCCGTTGCTGTAAGAATCTCTTTCTGCAGCTCCTCTCCGCATTCCTTGCAGTTCTGCTCCGTTCATCTCTGCTCCACTCCCGTTGCTGTAAGAATCTCTTGTTGCAGCTCTTCTCCACATTCCTTGTGGTTCTGCTCTGCTTTGCTTTTATTGCTGCGCTATCTCTTGCTGCTCTACCTGTTCCTTCATTCTCCCTTCCTTCTGGTTTATTTCCATACCTACATCTTCTGTGTGAACTGGTCCTACCTGTTACTTCATATTTCATATCCTTTCCCGCACCACCTGTGTGAACAGGTCCCTACCTGTTTCTCCTAACTACATATCCGTACCTGCACCTCTAGTGTGAACAGGTCCCTACCTGTTCCTTCATACACCACATCAACCAGTCCTGTGTTCTCTGCCGTACCTGCCAATCCCTGGGTGGAGATGATATAGCCCAGCAGATCTAGATTAGTTAACACCCTTGCTCCCCGAAGCCTATCGAAGAGCTCAGATATCAAGGGCAAAGGATACTTATTTTTAACGGTGATGGCGTTAAGACCCCTATAGTCTATGCATGGACGCAGTTCCCCACTCTTCTTCTGCATGAAGAAGAACCCAGCCCCAGCAGGTGACACTGACTTCCTGATGAACCCTCTTGCCAGATTCTCTTGAATGTACTGAGACATGGCCTCCGTCTCCGGGAGAGATAACGGATAAACTCGACCCCGGGGAGGTTCAGCACCAGGCAAGAGATCAATAGGACAGTCATAGGGGCGATGGGGCGGAAGGGTCTCTACCGCCTTTTTGGAGAACACGTCTGCATAAGACCAATATTGCTTGGGGAGAGAGGATAGATCTGCGGGTATCTCTGTTGTAGCAACCTGAACGCACTCCCTCTGACACCTACCCCCACAACATTCACCCCAACCCAAAATTCTGCCTGAGGACCACTCGATATGAGGAGAGTGGTACAGTAGCCATGGTATCCCCAACAGGACCTCATCAATTCCTTCAGGAATGATGAGCAGAGATATAATCTCCTGATGGGATGGCGACATGGACAGAGTAAGAGGGATGGTTTGGTGTGTTATCTGTGAGGGCAGTGTCGACCCATTCACCACTCATACCGTTACTGGTTGAGCTAGCATAACCAGGGGTATTGCATGACGTTGGGCGAAGGCTGAAGACATAAATTTGCCCTCCGCCCCAGAATCCACGCAGAGCTCTACCGAGTGGGTGGATGAGCCAATAATTATTGTCCCCTTAAAGGACAATTTGGAGGCAAACGTCGCCGTGTCTAGTGTACCTCCACCTACTACCAGTAGACGCTGACTTTTCCTCGGCCACTGGAGACATCTGGTGGCAAGATGTCCTGACTGCTGGCAAACATGACAGACCTTGTGTGCACCAGAGGTCTGGGACTTAGATCCCTCATGTGACACTTCCATGGCCACATGTGACTCAGGAACCAGGACCGGAGATTCCAGAGGTTTGGCAAAGGTGGGAGCCAGCCGAAACCTCTGCCTACACTGAGCTCGCTCTAACCTCCGCTCGTTAAAACGGAGGTCAATACGAGTGGAGGCAGATATTAACTCCTCCAGTGTGGCAGGAATCTCCCTAGTGGCCAGAGCGTCCTTAACATGACCAGCCAGCCCACTGCAAAATATGGGGATAAGGGCTTTATCCGACCACTCCAGCTCAGAAGCTAAAGTACGGAAGTGGACGGCAAATTGGCTGACCAAGGACTCACCCTGAGTTAATGCCAGCAGTTGGAGTGCCATGTCATGGGTGACTCGAGGTCCAAAAAGACCTGTTTCAAAGTGCTCAGGAACAGTGGAGCACTCTGCACCACATGATCACCACGCTCCCACATTGGTGTAGCCCACTCCAACGCCCTGTCCGACAAGAGGGAAACAATAAATCCCACCTTTGCTCGCTCTGTGGGAAAACGTGCAGCCAGGAGCTCGAGGTGAATAGAGCACTGACTCACGAATCCCCTACAGGACTTGCTGTCCCCAAAAAATTTCTCTGGCAGTGGAAGGCGAGATAATGTCGGAACAGGGGTGGCAGTGTACAGGGTTGCTGCAGCCACGCTAGCAGCCTGTACAGCAACTGAGATAACATCCACAGCTGAGGTTGAGCTCTCAAGAGCCGCCAACCTACCCTCCAGCTGCTGGAAATACCGCAAAGATTGCTGAATGTCCGCCATTAACTAGCCAGACCCTGGCTCTAGTATTATGTTAGGGCTAGTGTAACGCACCAAATGAATATAGAGATTTTATTATAATAGATGCGTTCGCAGCCCGGGGTCCACCGTGCAGGCGAACCTGCTGCTAGCAAACGGCGGAACAATATGGCGGTATGAGCTAACTCTGTTACTTCACAGAGTAGCCGTGAACTCAAAGCACTGTGCCCTGTTAGACTTCACAGTAGCACAGGCTAACTACCCAAACGAGAGCAGTCAGTGGTCATGCATGCACACAAAACTCCTAGCCGGAGGTGCCAGCGTTCTAGGGGCTTTTCTCAGCCAGGTCCCTGAATACACACACACAAACTCCTCGCCGGAGGTGCCAGCATTCTAGGGGCTTATTTCAGCCGGATCCCTGAACACAATCATACATGACCACACTGGCGCAAAGTACATAACTTAGAACAATACTAGCGCATGGCCGTGCGGCCATGTGAGCCTTAAATAGTTGTAGCACGTACAGGACCTTAAGTTAGAAGGACCAATGAGAGGCTGCCACAGAGCGTGAGCACCTACAGGGCCTTCCTGAAGGACCAATGGCCTTAGCTGCAGTGTCTGATCATGTGACCCTTGATCTCCACTGAGAGATCTTACTCTGGGCATGCTCAGAACGAGAAAAGCAGGACTTAGTCCCAGAAGCGTCTGCCCAGCACTGACTCCAATGGCAGAAGCAGGAAAAGCAGCAGTAACTCTCTGTACAGAGTCAGACTGAGCGAGACGCTGGGACCGACATCTCCGCTGAGCAGGCTCCACTGCGGCAGGAGAAGAATGGAAGTCCGCAGCGGAGATGGCCCGAGATTCCCCCTGTGCAGAGGCGGGAACTCGACCCCTAACAAACACTTGGGGGTTCAAAGCTCTCACAACACATCTAGGTGAGTTCCTTAGGGGGTCTACTTTCCAAAATGGTGTCATTTGTGGGGGGTTTCCACTGTTTAGGTACATTAGGGGCTCTGCAAACTCAATGTGACGCCTGCAGACCATTTCATCTAAGTCTGCATTCCAAATGGCGCTCCTTCCCTTCCGAGCCCTCCCATGCGCCCAAACGGTGGTTCCCCCCCACATGTGGGGTATCAGCGTACTCAAGACAAATTGGACAACAACTTTTGGGGTCCAATTTCTCCTGTTACCCTTTGGAAAATACAAAACTGCGGGCTAAAAAATAATTTTGGGGGGAATTTTTTTATTTTTTTATTTTCACGGCTCTGCATTATAAACTGTAGTGAAACACTTGGGGGTTCAAAGTTCTCACAACACAACTAGATAAGTTCCTTGTGGGGTCTAGTTTCCAATATTGGGTCACTTGTGGGGGGTTTCTACTGTTTAGGGACATTAGGGGCTACTGCAAACGCAATGTGACGCCTGCAGACCAATCCATCTAAGTCTGCATTCCAAATGATGCTCCTTCCCTTCCGAGCTCTGCCATGCGCTCAAACGGTGGTTCCCCCACACATATCAGGTATCAGCATACTCAGGACAAATTGGACAACAATATTTAGGGTCCAATTTCTCCTGTTACCCTTGGAAAAATACAAAACTGGGGGCTAAAAATAATTTTTGTGGAAAAAAAAATATTTTTTATTTGCACGGCTCTGCGTTATAAACTGAAGTGAAACACTTGGGGATTCAAAGCTCTCACAACACATCTAGATAAGTTCCTTGGGGGGTCTACTTTCCAAAATGGTGTCACTTGTGGGGGGTTTCTACTGTTTAGGTACATTAGGGGCTCTGCAAACGCAATGTGATGCCTGCAGACCATTCCATCTAAGTCTGCATTCCAAATGGCGCTCCATCCCTTCCGAGCCCTCCCATGCACCCAAACGGTGGTTCCCCCCACATATGGGGTATCAGCGTACTCAGGACAAATTGGACAACAACTGTTGGTGTCCAATTTCTCCTGTTACCCTCGGGAAAATACAAAACTGGGGGCTAAAAAATAATTTTTGTGGGAAAAAATTTTTGTTTTATTTTTAGGGCTCTGCATTATAAACTTCTGTGAAGCACTTGGTGAGTCAAAGTGCTCACCACACCTCTAGATAAATTCCTTAGGGGGTCTACTTTCCAAAATTCCAAAATGGTGTCACTTGTGGGGGGTTTCAATGTTTAGGCACATCAGTGGCTCTCCAAACGCAACATGGCATCCCATCTCAATTCCTGTCAATTTTGCAGTGAAAAGTGAAACGGCGCTCCTTCCCTTCCGAGCTCTCCCATGCGGCCAAACAGTGGTTTACCCCCACATATGGGGTATCAGCGTACTCAGGACAAATTGTATAACGACTTTTGGGGTCCAATTTCTTCTCTTACCCTTGGGAAAATAAAAAATTGGGGGCGAAAAGATAATTTTTGTGAAAAAATATGATTTTTTATTTTTACGGCTCTGCATTATAAACTTCTGTGAAGCACTTGTTGGGTCAAAATGCTCACGACACATCTAGATAAGTTCCTTAAGGGGTCTACTTTCCAAAATTCCAAAATGGTGTCACTTGTGGGGGGTTTCAATGTTTAGGCACATCAGGGGCTCTCCAAACGCAACATGGCGTCTCATCTTAATTCCAGTCAATTTTGCATTGAAAAGTAAAATGGCGCTCCTTCCCTTCCGAGCTCTGCTATGCGCCCAAACAGTGGTTTACCCCCACATATGGGGTATGGTCGTACTCAGGACAAATTGCACAACAACTATTGTGGTCCAATTTCTTCTCTTACCCTTGGGAAAATTAAAAATTGGGGGCGAAAAAATAATTTTTGTGAAAAAATATGATTTTTTATTTTTACGGCTCTGCATTATAAACTTCTGTGAAGCACTTGTTGGGTCAAAATGCTCACGACACATCTAGATAAGTTCCTTAAGGGGTCTACTTTCCAAAATTCCAAAATGGTGTCACTTGTGGGGGGTTTCAATGTTTAGGCACATCAGGGGCTCTCCAAACGCAACATGGCATCCCATCTCAATTCCAGTCAATTTTGCATTGAAAAGTAAAATGGCTCTCGTTTCCTTCCGAGCTCTGCCATGTGCCCAAACAGTGGTTTACCCCCACATATGGGGTATCAGCGTACTCAGGACAAATTGTACAACAACTTTTGGGGTCCAATTTCTCCTGTTACCCTTGGTAAAATAAAACAAATTGGAGCTGAAATAAATTTTGTGTGAAAAAAAGTTAAATGTTCACTTTTATTTAAACATTCCAAAAATTCCTGTGAAACACCTGAAGGGTTAATAAACCTCTTGAATGTGGTTTTGAGCACCTTGAGGGGTGCAGTTTTTAGAATGGTGTCACACTTGGGTATTTTCTATCATATAGATCCCTCAAAATGACTTCAAATGAGATGTGGTCCCTAAAAAAAATGGTGTTGTAAAAATGAGAAATTGCTGGTCAACTTTTAACCCTTATAACTCCCTAACATAAATAAAATTTGGTTCCAAAATTGTGCTGATGTAAAGTAGACATGTGGGAAATGTTACTTATTAAGTATTTTGTGTGACATATCACTGTGATTTAATTGCATAAAAATTCAAAGTTGGAATATTGCGAAATTTTCAAAATTTTTGCCAAATTTCTGTTTTTTTCACAAATAAACGCAGGTAATATCAAAGAAATTTTACCACTATCATGATGTACAATATGTCCCGAGAAAACAGTGTCAGAATCACCAGGATCCGTTGAAGCGTTCCAGAGTTATAACCTCATAAAAGGACAGTGGTCAGAATTGTAAAAATTGGCCTGGTCATTAACGTGCAAACCACCCTTGGGGGTGAAGGGGTTAAAGGTTTGAAATGGGTAATTTGCAACGATGAGATGAAAGGCAATAGACTAGGCTCTGATAGGTGCAAACGGGTCTGAATGAAACAAGCATAAAAGGGGCTGATGGATTGAGAAATTGAAGGAAATGCCAAGTTTGGTGTAGGAAGCCTGATGACATGGGATTGTTTCACAGTCAAAGGCACTGGATACTTGACCAGGATCGAAGGTAGTCTCCATGCTGATGAGTTGCATTAGTGGAAAGGTGATGATTTACTGAATTTTGCATATATAGAGTAGGGTGCACTACTCAATATGCCATAAATGTATGAGGAACAAGAAGGTTGCTGCAAAATGCATGAAAGCATCAAAATTAACCCCTTAACAACCGCTGATATGCCTTTTAACAGCCGTAGTTAAGGGTACTTATTCCTCAACACCGCTTTTTAACGGCGCTGTGAATTAAGGGTATAGTGCCCCCCAGTGTCAGACAATCCTCAGGGTCTCCACTACCGGGGGTAGCTAAGACCCCGAAGAACATGATTCGGGTCGGTTTTTATCATCCTCAGTGTTGTAATCGCTGTTATTCACTGAATGACCAAGTGACGTACCAAGTGACATATCACATTGCAGTACAATCATGGTAGAGTTAAGTCAGGCCTTAGGATAATAAAGGTTTTGCAATTGATAGACATGCTGTTGACACCTTCCAGCATACTTCCCTTGACGAAGATGCGACTGAAGCGATAAGCGATACGTGTGGGGACTTTCCCACGCCCTTGATCCCTGGGATGGCTGTCCATATCGGTATCCTCTTCCTTTATTATCCTAAGAAAAAAATTGAGCTTGACTAAAGTTGGTACACATGCAGCACATGAACGCATGTTCACATTGGCCATAAAACATATAAAACCTACAAGAGAAAAAATGAGCAAAAACCCTGCTGTAAATAAGTAAAAAGCAAAAAGTGCATCTAAATAACATAGACTTTTTAGTAATACTGTGTTTGATCAAAAATAGCATAAAAGCCATCCCACCACGACAAAGTAACTTTGATCGGGACAGTCCTACACTGTCTAATATTAAAAACTTTACCATGCTGATTTCAGTGTGAATAAGAGCAGACAACAGGACTGGGCCCAACCAGTAGAACAACAGCCTGGGGGAGCATTATATTTTATATTTTTATTTTATATTTATTATCCTAAGGCCTGACTTATCTGCACCATGACTGTACTGCCATGTGATATGTCACATGGTGCTTACCCTCTCCTTTCACATTAGCTGCTGAATGCTCCAGCTCTATTTCTCTATAGCTTGTAGCCAGCCTTGTTACAGGTTTTCCCATTGTGCCTCCCTTAGTGGTTCATTCTATACTACTTATATCCACCGGGACACCTCTTTCTTTCTTTTTAATTTGTTTTCCTACATACATGCACGTGCTGTATGGAGTCGGCTCACTAGGTCTCAACACTATTGTACTTGGTTATTATACCAACTATGAAGACTCCTAATCTCAGCTGTTTGCTACTGTTTAGAAGTTCTTATACTTAGGTGATCATCCATTTTTGTAAGATTGAGTCATCTGTTATTGTGGCTTACATGTACTGTTTGTGCATTATTACTGACTGCATTTTTAAATTTTTGCATCATAATTGCATACATGTCTTGCCAGTTTGGCACTATGTATGCAGTGGTGATTGCTACAGTAAGTTGCTTAATTGTTTTTAAATGGTTTTATTTTTTGTATGTGCTTTGGTGTCAATAAAATTGTGTTGTTTACTTTAACATACATCAGGAGTGAGCATTACATATGCATTGATGATTTAGCGAACTGTGACTGAATTCTGACGACTTTGAATATACATGCTTGTGAAACCGAACGTCAATCCGAATGTGCTACATTCGTACCGAATTTGAGATTGGTGAACGTTTTTCGAAGAAGTTTGCTCATTTCTATTCACAATAGCACAAGCAATGCGAAATACTGAATAAATTGTGAAGTTTTCAAAGATATTTTATTTTATTTTACTGGAATGTGCACATTGTAGATTCAGACTTAATGCATTAAAACCAAAAAGGAGCACATATGAGGAGAATGCCAAGAGTGTTTAAAACTGGCATCAGAGTAAAAGGAGCATACTTTGAGGAACCAAAGGTTTTCGACATAATCTGGTTTGTTTTACAAATCCTTTTGTGCTCCTTGTTTCCATATGTGTCCCTTTCTGGTTTTGCTGCCTTCAGCCTGAATCTAGAATGTGCACAATTCAATAATACGAATGGGTGTTTCCAAACTTTTCACAGGTACTATTTTGTGTGTTATCATATAAATATTTTTATAGATACAGTGCCTTGAAAAATTATTCCTACCCATGAACACTTCCACAGTTTTTTGATGCTACATCCACTTACTTAACTGTATGTTATTGTGATTCTAGATAATATACGAACACATAATAGCAATTATTTTGTGAAGTATAAATGAAATGATACTTGGTTTCTTAATTATTTCAAAAATATATACATTTGAAAATTGTGACATGCATTTGTATTCAGCCCCTACAAGTCAATACTTTGTTCCACCTTTAGGACCACCTTTCACTGCAATTACTGCTGCAAGTCTTTTGGAGGTGTCTCTACCAGCTTTGCACATCAAGAGGCCGTTATTTTTTCCCATTCTTCTTTGCATCCTAGCTTTAGCTCAGTGAGATCAGATGGACACGTCTTTGAACAGCAATTTTCAAGTCTTGTCACAGATTCTCAGTGTGATTTAGTTCTGGATGGTGACTTGGTCATTCACACACACACATAAATATGGTTTGAACTAAACCATCCATTATAGAACTGACAGAATGTTTAGGGTCAATGTCCTGCTGGAAGGTGAATCAACTTGCTGCTTTGTGTTGGTATATCATATAAAATCTTTATAGAGTACATATAAGCTTGTGGGCAGAACGTGAAAAAATTTGGAAAAGTTGATGGAGTATGAATACTTTTCAAGGCACTATATATATTTATAATAAACACATGCTTTTACTCTTACTGTGCCTAACCATAATTTCATACTTTACAGATATGGTACATTTGATATGCCAAATGCATGCTTTTGATGTTTGACATAATTTGTTACTGGTATTTGAAGGTGAGAACAGATCACACAAGCCTATAAAGTTTGCCCAAGGCATGTTGTATGCTTTGTTTGACATGAGCAAAAAGATTCTAAAGACAGGAGTAAATAGAGAAAGGAAATTTTGCTTTCAGCAGATACATTTGTAAAGGTCACAACAAGCCTTTTTTTAATCTACCCCCTTAGTTTCCACAGTATAACTACTGTAAGGTAAAAACATATTTTTATTTGTATATTGAAATAATCTAGGCTGTGGATCAAGAGGTCAACAAAAGTAAGCAAGAACTTCATATTTTACCCACTTACATACATAAATAACATGCATTACATGACAAATTAAAAAAAAAAGTCCAGTATAAAAACTGATTACAAATTGAAAGCAAGGCAGTATACTTTAAAAAAAATTATATGTGGCCACATAAAGGGCAGTTTCGAGAAGTTTTAATTGGGAATAGTTCAAACAGTTTAATTTTTTAAAGTTTAGTTCAATAGTGGTGCCATGCATAACCAAATTCATGGTAGAATATGAGTTGATTTTAGTAGGAAACAATTTGGAAGCTGTAGCAAAAGTTTTGATACATCCATGATAACTTCTAAATAATAGTTTGCTCTAAAATGTGTGTTAGCCATTTGCCTTTGGTTACATTACATATGGTATCATGTATGCTGTTATTTGCTGGCACATAGCTATTCATTCTTGTGCAAATCAGTGCTAGAAAAATCTTTAGGATATGGACTATCTTTGCTTTATTCATACTGTAATTAGAACCAAACAGTATTAACGTGGCTATGGGCACACTACACTAGAACAGAGCCTTTTCTCAGAGCCATATGTCCAAGATGTATACCTATGACAGGAAGCTCAGACATATGACCGTGTAAGGGCATGTAGTGGCATAGCGTCCCTTTGTAACAAAAACAGTATGTTGCTTTCCTATACAGTTGAAAAAAATAGGGTTAAATTGTATGACCATCCACCTTTCGTGTCTCCCTATTGTCTCATAGATCGTAAGCTTGCCAGCAGGGCCCTCACTCCTGTATCTGTTTATGTGATTATTGTTATGCTGTAATGTATTTTATTGTCTGTACAAGTCCCCTCTAAAATGTAAAGTGCTGCGGAATATGTTGGCGCTATAGGAATAAAATTATTGTTATTATATTATTAATATATGACAGAATTTTTTCTTTGCATATACATTTGTTACTATGTTAGTAAGCCCACACTATCGCTCAGACTTTTGTTTTCTGGAGAAGGCTTTACATTCTGTAACAACAGTGTTGCGTACACCCAGCACCAAAATATTTGTAGGAATCAAATGCTTTTTGTGTATTTTAATTGATCTGACCAGTGATTTTACAGATAAAGTTGATCCAACGTTTCAACCAATTTCAACCTTTTCAAGGGATATGTATACAAACTGTACCAAAGGTTGGAAAATGAGAGCCAAATATTCTTGTGGAATATATGAACGTGCATTATACATTATACACTATAATAAATATTTATTAATATAAATTATTAATATAATAACAGTAGGAATAGTAAAAGACAGATTGATGAACCACTGCACCTGTGCTTGTGCAAAAATGTCACCTCTTATATAGCCTAATCAGTGTAGATCTGCTAGTGCACAGCCAGATTAACTCCACATCCCTGTTTACAAAAGCTGAATTATCTCATTACATGGAACATTTGCTCTCTCCATCGCTCTACATAGCTATTCAGATTCCATACTACTATTATTATATAACAATTTAAAGGTTCATCATCTGCAACTTAACAGTCTTACTGTTCTTTCCCAGAGGCTGTCCTCTCTTCAAAATCATAGTTTTATTCACACATTCCTACTATGCTCTTTCCACAGGAAAATTGTATTGATTATCTTTATTTTGATGAATACCCCCAAAGGATGATAGTGCCTTGGATATTATTTGATCATTTCCCAATTTCCTTTGAAATTAGTGCTTACATGCTCTTGTATTATAGTATACTGTAAATGTAAATTTAACTCCCTGTCACTATAAGTGACGATTTAAGTGGGGTTGTCCACTACTAGGACAACCTCTTCTTGATCAAAATGTTTGGCCCTGATAAAATAAAAAAAACTATACTTACCTCCCATGCTGGTGCTGCTCCAGCAACGTAAACACTCCCCTGGGCTCTCCTGTGATTGCTGTGACATGTAACCCTGGCGCCCAATCAGTGCCAGCATCACTGTCTTCTAGTGTTGAGCATTCCGATACCGCAAGTATCGGGTATTGGCCGATACTTGCTGGTATCGGAATTCCGATACCGAGATCCGATACTTTTGTGGTATCGGGTATCGGTATCGAAACAACATTAATGTGTAAAATAAAGAATTATTGCTATACTCACCTCTCCGACGCAGCCTGGACCTCACCGAGGGAACCGGCAGCGTTCTTTGCTTAAAATGCGCGCGTTTACTTCCTTCCGTGACGTCACGGCTTCTGATTGGTCGCGTGCCGCCCATGTGGCCGCGACGCGACCAATCACAGCAAGCCGTGACGTAATTTTCAGGTCCTCAATGCCTAATTCTAGGCATTCAGGATTTTAAAATTACGTTCCGGCTTGTGATTGGTCGCGTATGCCTAATTCTGCATTCAGGACCTGAAATTACATCACGGCTTGCTGTGATTGGTCGCGTCGCGGTCACATGGGCGGCACGCAACCAATCACAAGCCGTGACGTAATTTTAAAATGCGCGCGTTTCCTGCCTCCCGTGACGTCACGGCTTGTGATTGGTCGCGTCGCCCATGTGACCGCGACGCGACCAATCACAAGCCGGAACGTAATTTTAAAATCTTGAATGCCTAGAATTAGGCATTGAGGACCTGAAAATTACGTCACGGCTTGCTGTGATTGGTCGCATCGCGGCCACATGGGCAGCATGCAACCAATCACAAGCCGTGACGTCACGGAAGGAAGTAAACGCGCGCATTTTAAGCAAAGAACGCTGCCGGTTCCCTTGGTGAGGTCCAGGCTGCGTCGGAGAG
This sequence comes from Ranitomeya variabilis, assembly GCF_051348905.1. Taxonomy (NCBI): domain Eukaryota; kingdom Metazoa; phylum Chordata; class Amphibia; order Anura; family Dendrobatidae; genus Ranitomeya; species Ranitomeya variabilis. The sequence continues at coordinate 253,810,503 of NC_135237.1, read as the reverse complement.
GTGAGTATAGCAATATTTTTTATTTTAATTCTTTCTTTTACACATTAATATGGATCCCAGGGCCTGAAGGAGAGTTTCCTCTCCTTCAGACCCTGGGAACCATCAGGGATACCGTCCGATACTTGAGTCCCATTGACTTGTATTGGTATCGGGTATCGGTATCGGATTAGATCCGATACTTTGCCGGTATCGGCTGATACTTTCCGATACCGATACTTTCAAGTATCGGACGGTATCGCTCAACACTACAGTGTCTTCACTTTCTGACAAATCGAACATAAAGGGGAAGTCCTGGCTGCAGCTGCTCTCCGACTTCCTCTTCAAGTTCAATTAGATGGGAGGTGACGACAGTGGTGCCAGCAACGATTGGGTGCCAGGTCATGTGTCACAACAACAGCACGGGAGCCCAAGGAAGAGCAAATGATGACACCGTGGAATCAGTGCTAACACGGGAGGTGAGTATAAGCTTTTTTTTATTGGGTCCAGGCATGGGGTACTGTATGAGAAGAAGTTGCCCAAGCAGTGGACATCTTCTTTAACCCCTGCAACCACCACCGATATGCCTTTTAATAGTGGCAGTTAAGGGTACTTTCCATTTAATTTCTTTCTCATCTGATGTGACCGCACATCAAAGAAGAGAGAAATAGGGTCCCCCGGTTCCCCGATCACCCTCCCAGTACCCCAGTACCGCCTGCCATTTTCTCCCAGAAGAAGACGCTGGCGGGACTTCACTGGGGCATGCAGGGGTCCCCGTGAAGTCCCGCCGGCATCATCTTCTGGGAGAAAATGGCAGGCGCATGTGCTGTGCGCCTGCCTAGATGTGCCGGCCGGCACCCGGCAACAATAGGAAATTTTTCCTAATGGTTCATTTTGATCACTGTAATAGATCCTATCACATTAATCAAAATAAATAAATAAGGTAAATCAAAACGCCTTTTATCACCCATTAAAGGAAAAATAATAAAATTTTAAAAATTTATTTATTTCCATTTTCCATTAGGGTTAGGGTTAGGGTTGGGGCTGGGGTTAGGGTTGAGGCTAAAGTAAGGCTGTGTGCACACGTTGCATTTTTTCGCTATAAAAATGCAATAAAAACACATAAAAAACACATACATATGCATCCTATCATTTAGAATGCATTCTGCAATTTTTGTGCACGATGCATTTTTTTCATGAAAAAAATGCATTGCGGTAAAAAACACAGCATGTTCATTAATTTTGCTTTTTTTCGCGTTTTTCCCACTATATAATGAATTAGGAAAGCTCCGGAAAAAAAAGCAAAAAAAATGCGCAAAAAACGCAGTAAAAATGCAAAAAGAAGCATGCGGATTTCTTGCATAAAATGTCCGGTTTTCTTCAGGAATTTTCTGCAAGAAATTCTTAGGGTATGTGGACACGTTCAGGATTTCTTGCAGAAATTTCCTGACAAAAACCGGACATTTCTGCCACAAATCCGCATGCATTTTTTTGCTCGTTTTTTACGCGTTTTTTTCCGGAGCTTTCCCAATGCATTAAATAGCGGGAAAAACGCGAAAAATCCGCAAAATTAATGAACATGCTGCTTTTTTTTACCACGATGCATTTTTTTCGCGGAAAAAATCCCATCATGTGCACAAAAATTGCGGAATGCATTCTAAATGAGTTAGTGTTGGGATTAGGGTTAGTGTTGGAATAAGGGTTAGGGTTGGAATAAGGGTTAGGGTTGGAATTAGGGTTTGGGTTGGAATTAGGGTTAGGTTTGAATTTAGGGTTAGGGTTGGGATTAGGGTTCTGGGTGTGTTAAGGTTAGGTTTGTGGTTAGGGTTATGGTTGAGATTAGGGTAAGAGGTGTGTTGGGGTTAGGTTTGTGGTTAGGGCTATGGTTGGGATTAGGGTTAGGGGTGTGTTGAGGTTAGGTTTGTGGTTAGGGTTGGGATTAGGGTAAGGGGTGTGTTGGGGTTGGAGTTATAATTGGGGGTTTCCACTGTTTAGGCACATCGGGGCTCTCCAAACGTGACATGGCATCTGATCTCAATTCCAGCCAATTTTGCATTGGAAAAGGAGCTTCTTCCCTTCCGAGCTCTCCCATGCGCCCAAACAGTGTTTTACCTCCACATATTGGGTATCAGCATACTCAGGACAAATCACACAACAACTTTTTGGGTCCAATTTACCCAGTTACCCTTGGGAAAATAAAAAATTGGGTGCGAAAAGATCACTTTTGTGAAAAAAATATGATTTTTTATTTTTACGGCTTTACATTATAAAACGTCTGTGAAGGACTTTGGGCTTCAAAGTGCTCACCACACATCTAGATAAGTTCCATAGGGGGTCTATTTTCCACAATTGTGTCAGTTGTGGGGAGTTTCCATTGTTTAGGCACATCAGGGGCTCTCCAAACGCAACATGGCATCCGATCTCAATTCCAGCCAATTTTGCATTGAAATGTCAAACGGTGCTCCTTCCCTTCCGAGCTCTGCTATGCACCCAAACAGTTGTTTAACTGCATATATGGGATATCAGCGTGCTCAGGACAAATTGCACAACTTTTGGGGTCCAATTTCTCCTGTTACCCTTAGTAAAATAAAACAAAACAAATTGGATCTGAAGTATTTTTTTGTGAAATGTTCATTTTTTTTTTTTTACATTTCCAAAATTCCTGTGAAGCACCTGAAGGGTTAATAAACTTCTTGAATGTGGTTTTGAGCACCTTAAGGGGTACAGATTTTAGAATGGTGTCAAGTTTGGGCATTTTCTGTCACATAGGCCCCTCAAAGTCACTTTAAATGTGAGGTGGTCCTTAAAAAAATGGTTTTGCAAATTTTGTTGTAAAAATAAGAAATCGCTGGTAAACTTTTAACCCTTATAGCTTCCTAACAAAAAAACATTATTTTTCCAAAATTGTGCTGATGTAAAGCAGACATGTGGGAAATGTTATTTATTAATTATTTTGTGTGACACATCTCTCTGATTTAAGGGCATAAAAACGAATTGCTAAATTTTCAAAATTTTGGCCAAATTTCCTTTATTTTTCACAAATAAACGCAAGTCATATTGAAGAAATTGTACCACTATCATAAAGTACAATATATCACGAGAAAATAGTCTCAGAATCACCAGGATCCGTTGAAGTGTTTCAGAGTTATGACCTCATAAAGTGACAGTGGTCAGAATTGAAAAAAATGGCCTGGTCAGGAAGTTGAAAACAGGTTTCCTGGTGAAGTGGTTAATGTCTGATAAAAAATAATATATGAACATGCTTGCCTGCTAATAAATCTTACCTTTGTTATAAAATCTGCCTACTGAGTCATACAAATATGTTAAAGCTTGCAATCATATAAAGCTATAATTTTAACTCAATGAATGAATTAAGCAAGCAGTTATATTTGTATTGCATGTGAAGCTTACTATATCACATACAGTATCTGCAGCAAAGCCAGTGATGTGAAGACAAAACAGAGGCAATCAACATCTTGAAGCTGTATCAGATTTTCACACTGAAACAAAGCGGAATATTGCTTCAAGCTTTTTCATGAGCATGAGATTTTATTAGACTGACTTCTTTATATAACTGGCTAACATTGCTTTATGTGTGTGAAATAATATTTCTGGCCAATGACAAAAAAAAATATCAGTGTTGCTGCAAATATGAGCCAAATATTTCAGTCAGTTTTAGAATTTGTCATATTAAATCATAGTTACATAATTACAAAGTTACATAGGTTGAAAAAAAGACATTGGTTCATAAAGTTCAACCTTTCTCCAGTTGAAGTGTAGCTATGATAAAAATTCCAGACCTCTCCATTCTTTGTAGGTGGGAAAACTTGCAAAATCGTCAAATCAAATACTATTTTCCCCACTGTAAATTACATCAAACGTCCTCCTAATTATTTAAATTGCCTGTGTTTAGACTATTTTCGGAAATCAATTGGATGTAATATATTACAACATGCATAATACTAGCTTACAAAGCAATGAAAAGCAAGATAGATTCAGTCCTGCAGCAGAAACTTATTTACCACTATTAATGTTGGAAATAACAATAATAATGTAACATGTCACTTGAGTCATTTAGAAGTAGCCACAACTAGAGATTTAAGCATATGGTGAGACCATACCACACTATGCACTTATATTAAGGAAGAAATAATTTCATGAGATTTGCGGATCAGAAAACAGCCTACTACTACATTTATATTATATATATATATATATATATATATATATATATATATATATATATATATATATATATATATATATATATATATATTATATCTAATGAATTCCAGGTGCAATGTAATGCTTTGTTGTCAGAGCTTAAACAAGAAGAAATCAAACTGGGATAAACCAAAAAGCAAATATTCTTAAAAAATAAGATTTATTGAAGAAATTTAAATCATATCCACAATTTCCAAAGCTTGATGAGAAAGTAAAAAACAACATAATCAAACTTGAAAACATTATTACAAAGCTGCAACATATTAAATTTATAGGAGACTGTAAGTGCTACGAGGATGGTTTTATGACTTGCTCAAATGAACTAAACGGCATCCTGATCCCAAACCTATCCTTAAATAGGGAGAAAAGAAATGTGCACCAAATTAGTATTACTTCATGTGTGTATGAGACTGCACATGCCAGGATGGATTTTTCAGATTCAGATATCTATAAAGATTTGTTAAAACACTAAATGAATAAGGCTACTTTCACACTGGCGTTTGTAGCAGCTGTGGAGGGCTGCGGACTTCCTCCGTGAAGCCCCGCCCTCGGCCGCACCTCCGCCGCTAGCTCTGCCTATTTCTGCATGCGGCCGGCTTGCGGCCTGTGTACCTATCTTTAACATTAGGTACGCAGCTTGTGCCGCAGTATGCGTTTTGACGATGCGCAAAAAAAAATTGCTACAAGCTGCATCCTACGCTGGTCGCCGCATCGTCAAAACGACGCATGCGGAAGCATCCGCATACTGCGGCACGACCTGCGTACCTAATGTTAAAGATAGGTACACAGGCCGCATGCCGGCCGCATGCAGAAATAGGCGGAGCTAGCGGCCGAGGGCAGGGCTTCACGAAGGAAGTCTGCAGCCCTCCGCAGCTGCTGCAAACGCTAATGTGAAACCGGCCTAAGACACCATGCACACTTTCACTAAGCAACATTCATGTTCAAAAAGCAGGAATATTTTTATGCACAACAGAAAATATACCAAGGGAATGGGAAAGAGACACAGAAAGAACAAAACACAGTTATGACACACAAAACAACGACTGACGTCTAGTAAGTGAAAGACATTCGTTTTGTATCTGCCAGGTGCCATTCTCACTATAGAACAACACAAAGCATTAGGGAAAGAGGTACGTTTTGTAGCAATGTCTGTGTGTCTACTATTCCATATGTAATTTGTTTCATCTGATCATTAACTGTCAAGAAATATTTTTGAAAAACTCAAGAAATCTAATCGAACTGTTGTACACAATCACATTTGATAGAACAAAACACTGAATATTAAAATCAACTTTTTTTTCAGAACAATGAGCTTTTATAATTCTATGATTATCACATAGTGAATCAGAACAGGATACAAATTGCAGATTTCTTTCATGATACAATACCAAATCTTTCATTGTAGGCAATACACTCTGCAACTGATACCAAATTATGAAAAAAGAAATAAAAGTACTTCATGTGGAATCGGATTCAAAATACAAACAAAATGTAACTATTGGTGATAAAAAAGCACTATCTACTATATAATTGTCTAAGGGTCACTTCCGTCTGTCTGTCTTTCTGTCTCTCTGTCTGTCATGGATATTCATTGGTCACGGCCTCTGTCTGTCATGGAAATCCAAGTCACTGATTGGTCGAGGCAAAATGCCCACGACCATTGCCACGACCAATCAGCTGCAGCCATAGTCTGGCAGCGAAATGGCCGCTGCTTTACTGCCCTGCAGTCAGCGCTGAGCGCTCACACAGGGTTAATGCCAGCGTTAACGGACCGCGGTGTAACGCACTCCGTTAGCGCAGCTATTAACCCTGTGTGACCAACTTTTTACTATTGATGCTGCATATGCAGCATCAATAGTAAAAAGATCTAATGTTATAAATAATAATAATAATAATAATAATAATAATAATAAAAAAAAAAGGTTATTCTCACCTTCGGACATCGCGCGCTGTCCTCGGCAGTGCAAGCGGCAGGTTCCGGTGCCAAGGATGCTATGCGAGAAGGATCGGCCATGATGTCACAGTCATGTGACCACGACGTCATCACAGGTCCTGCGCTCATACCAACCCTGGGACCGGAAGCTGCCGCGTGCACCGCACACAGGCACCAGGACTTCAAGGGGCCTTCGGAAGGTGAGTATATGTTTATTTTTTATTTGAAGTCTTTTTTAACCACGCATATAGTGCCCACATTGCTATATACTACGTGAGCTGTGTTACATACTGCGTGGGCTCTGTTATATACTACATCTTTGTGCTATATACTATGTAGCTGGGCAATATACAACGTGACTGCAATATACTACGTGCTCTGTGTTATATACTACGTAGCTGTGCAATATACTATGTGGCTGTGTCGGTTCTGTTATATACTACGTCGGCTGTGCAATATACTACGTGGCTGTGCAATATACTATGTGGCTCTGTTATATACTACGTGGCTGTGCAATATACTATGTGGCTATGTTATATACTACATGGCTCTGCTATATACTACGTCGCTGACCAATATACTACATAGCTATGCAATACACTATGTAGCTGTGCAATACACTATGTGACTGTGTTATATACTATGTGGCTGTGCAATATACTACGTGCCTGTGCAATATACTACGTGGCTCTACAATATACTACGTGGCTATGTTATATACTACGTGGCTCTGCTATATACTACGTGGCTGACCAATATACTACATACCTGTGCAATACACTATGTGGCTATATTATATACTACGTTGCTGTGTTATATACTATGTACTCTGTGTTACATACTACGTAGCTCTGTTATATACTACGTAGTTATGTTATATACTACGTCGGTTGTGTTATATACTACGTCACTGTGCAATATAGTACGTAGCCTGTGCTATATACTACCTACATATTCTAGAATACCCGATACGTTAGAACTGGGCCACCATCTAGTGAATTATAAAGATGCTCTAATATCAATAACAAGGGAGACTATATAGAGGGCAAAACATGTGAAGAAACAGGAGACACCCCAAAGCATGTTTTGCTTCTAGATTTCTTTAAGAAGGGGGGTGAAGAGAAAACTAAACATACATTGGGGTGTCACCTCTGAAGAAGCTTACACACCTTGATTAATTAGATATACCTCAGCATATTAGCTAGAACATAGGCATATTAAAGGGACTCTGTCAACTGAATTTGGCGAGCTATGACGCGTGAACTACGGAGGAAACCTACTGAAATTCAAGAAAATATTGCGGCCAGCGAGAAAGGAAGGGGTGAATGAAAGAAAAGGAAACACCGCCCATCGGACCGGACACAGGGCATTTACATAGCCTGCCAAATTCAGGTGACAGTCTCTTTAAAGACAGATTGTTAGACTACTTTGTAAGCCAAACAAAAACTTTAAATAAACAGTGACATGTAAAAGTTTGGACACTCCTGGTCAAAATTAGTGTTATTGTGAACAGTTGAGAAAGTTGAAGATGAAATGATCTCTAAAAGACATAAAGTTAAAGATGAAGCATTTCCTCTGTATTTTAGGCAAAGCATTAGACATATTTTCAAATTTGACACTTTAAAAATTGCAAAAAGGAAAAAGGGGCCAATGAATAAGTTTAGGCACTCTGAAAGGTTAGCACCATGTAGCTGTGATACCCCAGGTTACTGGTAGTCACAGTGGCATTGCTTTCCTCATGGGGAGAGTGATGTCACGCTTGGAAGTGAAGGAAGATCCTCTCTATCAGGTACACAAGAGTATGCAACATGTTCACACTCCAGGCCAGAAGGAGGAGCTCTGATACGGCTTGTGGGTGGCTCCCCTATATATATTCTGGTCTGGAGGGAAAGTCAGCCAGTCTGAGAGTCAGTTCCTTCAGAGACAGAGGAGAAGGAAGCAGAGGGGCCGTGCAGCCACAAGAAGTGCTGCAGCTCCTAGAGAGAGTGAAGGGAAAGCAGAACAGATGGTAGAGAGCATGGAGGAGGAATGAAGCATGGGTGAAGTGAAGAGCTAGGGGGGTTAGCTGCGACTGGGCTACCTCCCTACAGAGCGCAGACACCGCTAGCCGGAAGACCAGGGTTGTGTGGTACTCCAAGTGGCACAGCAGAAACCGGTGGGACAGCTGATTGCAAGTTACCTGTCCATCACACACCTGAAGACATAGTAATACATAGACTTATCATAGACGTAGCTGGCCAACAGCACACGAATAGGTGGATGCACGTCCTAATTCCACTGGGCCCCCATGGAAAATGTACATACCAAATAGAAAATGAAGGACAGCATCCAATCCAGGTGAAAGTGTTCACAAATGAAATCCTTTATTTGCCAAAGTGCAACGTTTCGACCCGCATGGGTCTTTATCAAGCATGAAACACATGGATAATGGTGGATTCTTATAGGAGATGTATTACCATACACCAATCCCCACAAAGTATCCACCCACATCATAAATATCTCTTAAAATTACACAACAGTAAAAATACATATATCACATCTTGAATATATGGCAGATTCCAGGACAAGATACAAAAAGTCGTCTTATAATTAGCAGTAGAACCTACATAGTTACTTATTTAGGGAACTATACCTGTATCTATAGTAACCATAAACCAATGGCCACAAGCATAACATCCACTCCACAAATTTCCCACCTATTAGGTCCAACTAAACAGTCTAACTGGTCATATGTATAGGGTCCACCAATCCATATTGTTGTTGTATTGCACCAATCCCATGTAACACCCAGAGTGCACTAAGCCCCATACCAGCCAACCAGATCAGGTTAATTAGCAATATTTACAAACACCAGTACACCAATCGATGAGCTGCTCACCCACGCTGTATGTACGTCTTCTCCAATCAGCCAATGTGCCTCTAACGCACATGAACGGCGCTCCAAATCTATGTGCCGGCGTGCGGACCCACACAGCTCCACCCACACCAGCGACGCCACCAATGATGCCGCATAGTGAGGGAAGCAGTCCACGCCCACCACCGCACCACTACACATGAGCGCCGAACCTCAGGCTTTTAACTATATAAGTCCCGGGTTGCACATCCAGGGGAGCTCTTACCATAAAAAACCTTCACAAAAAGATGCTTCACCAGCGGGGAAGCGCCACCTGGTTCATTAAAACGACCACCAATAACATCTCTAGTCGTCTGCAAATATATAAGGCTGGCCTGTATATCAACATGTGGGCTCACATAGCTCCACCCACCGCAGCGTCACCAACTATGACGCAACTCAGTGGGGTAAACACCGCAGGCCCACAAACACATCAGTGCGTATGCATCCCGGACTCCTACATCCCCACAGAGCCCCAACTAAAAAAGCAAGGCACACCACAAATACTAAGCAAGAAAACTAGTTGAAATAGACATATAGGGCATCCGGACACACAGCATAGTGGCTATAAACATATAAACAGCCATATATTGGAACCTTATTAAGGCTAGAAAGGGAGGATTGGTATATACATTTATATAATGTCCAAGGTATAACAATCCGCCAATAGAGGCTCTCAGATCTCATGTCTTCTACCAACAAGATATTATATGTATACCTAAAAAAACAAAAGAGGAAAAAAGAGAAAAAAACATAATATATAAAACCAATTAAAAACATTCCTATACTTAGATTATTTCACAGAATAACCTCAAAGCTACTCAAGATACACTAATTTGGAGATTATAGTCAATGTTTAGTCCCCCAGGTTGTAGAGAACCCAATTTAGAGATCCACCTCAATTCTTTTTGCTTCAACATCAAAGTACGGTCTCCCCCTCTCCTAAGTGGTGGTACCCCATCTATCACCCTAAATCTCAATTGGCTCACAGTATGCCTATTATTACAAAAATGTTTAGGGACCGGCAATTCTACCATCTTATTTCTAATTGTACTCTTATGCTTGCCAATACGTATCTTCACTTCTTTTGTTGTCTCACCAACGTAGACTAGCCCACACGGGCACACTATCATATAAATCACAAAACTAGACACACACAAAAAATAATAAATTACTGATAGGGGTTTGTTATAAATCTCCAAAACTAATGGAAGCAATGGAGAATATCCTCGTAAAGCAAATAGATGAAGCTGCGACTCAAGGAGAAGTCATTATTATGGGGGACTTCAACTACCCTGAAATAGATTGGGGAACAGAAACCTGCAGTTCCAGCAAAGGTAATCGGTTTTTGACAACTATGAGAGACAATTACCTTTCACAACTGGTTCAGGACCCAACAAGGAGGGGGGCACTGCTAGACCTAATAACCATAAGGGTTGGGGGTCACTTGGGGAATAGTGATCACAAAATAATACGTTTTCATGTAACCTTTAATAAGATGGGTAGTAGGGGGGTGACAAGGACACTAAACTTCAGGAGGGCAAATTTCCAACGGATGAGAGAGGATCTTGGTGCAATTAACTGGGACGATATCCTGAGACACAAAAATACACAAAGAAAATGGGAGACATTTATTAGCATCCTGGATAGGACCTGTGCACAATATATACCGTATGGGAATAAACATACTAGAAATAGGAGGAAACCAATATGGCTAAATAGAGCTGTAAGGGGCGCAATAAGGGACAAAAAGAAAGCATTTAGAGAATTAAGGGAAGTAGGTAGTGAGGAGGCATTAAATAAATACAGAAAATTAAATAAATTCTGTAAAAAGCAAATCAAGGCAGCAAAGATTGAGACAGAGAGACTCATTGCCAGAGAGAGTAAAAATAATCCCAAAATATTCTTTAACTATATAAATAGTAAGAAACTAAAAAATGACAGTGTTGGCCCCCTTAAAAATAGTCTGGGTGAAATGGTGGATGAGGATGAGGAAAAAGCCAATATGCTAAATGACTTTTTTTCATCAGTATTTACAAAAGAAAATCCCATGGCAGACAAAATGACTAGTGATAAAAATTCCCCATTAAATGTCACCTGCTTAACCCAGCAGGAAGTACAGCGGCGTCTAAAAATAACTAAAATTGACAAATCTCCGGGCCCGGATGGGATACACCCCCGAGTACTGCAGGAACTAAGTACAGTCATTGATAGACCATTATTTTTAATCTTTAAAGACTCCATAATAACAGGGTCTGTTGTCATGGTTCTCAATGGCAAGAGAACGTAATTAAGCATACAAAAGGACTAGCTCTTGGAAGATGGGAACTCGAGCTGACCATGAGCTAAACCTACCGCACAACTAACAGTGGCCGGGTAGCGTGCCTACGTTTTATCCCTAGACGCCCAGCGCCAGCCGGAGAACTGACTGACCCTAGCAGAGGAAAATACAGACCTGGCTTACCTCTAGAGAAATTTTCCCCAAAAGGCAGACAGTAGCCCCCACATATATTGGCGGTGATTTTAGAGGAAAATGACATACGAAGTATGAAGATAGGTTTAGCAAATTGAGGTCCGCTTACTAGATAGTAGGAAGACAGAAAAGGGAACTTCACGGTCAGCTGAAAACCCTTTCAAAATACCATCCTGAAATTACTTTAAGACTCTAACATCAACTCATGACACCAGAGTGGCAATTTCAGCTCACAAGAGCTTCCAGCCTCAGAAATATTCAATCACAGAGAACTGGAACAAAAATGCAAAACAAACTTAGGACAACAAGTCCAACTTAGCTGATAGTAGTCTAGGAGCAGGAACATGCAACAGAAAGGCTTCTGGTAACATTGTTGGCCGGCATAGAAATGACTGAGGAGCAAGGCTAAATAGAAAACTCCCACATACTGATGGAAAACAGGTGAACAGAGGAGATGAAGCACACAAGTGCAGTACCACCAGAAACCACCGGGGGAGCCCAGAAACCAAATTCACAACAGTACCCCCCCCTCAAGGAGGGGGCACCGAACCCTCACCAGAACCACCAGGGCGATCAGGATGAGCCCTATGAAAGGCATGGACCAAATCGGAGGCATGAACATCAGAGGCTGTCACCCAAGAGTTATCCTCCTGACCGTAGCCCTTCCACTTGACCAGATACTGAAGTCTCCGTCTGGAAACACGGGAGTCCAAGATCTTCTCGACAACGTACTCCAACTCACCCTCAACCAACACCGGAGCAGGAGGCTCAACGGAAGGCACAACCGGTACCTCATACCTGCGCAACAATGACCGATGGAAGACATTATGAATAGAAAAAGATGCAGGGAGGTCCAAACGAAAGGACACAGGGTTAAGAATCTCCAATATCTTGTACGGGCCAATGAACCGAGGCTTAAACTTAGGAGAAGAAACCTTCATAGGGACAAAACGAGAAGATAACCACACCAAGTCCCCAACACAAAGACGAGGACCAACACGACGACGGCGGTTGGCAAAATGCTGAGTCTTCTCCTGGGACAACTTCAAATTGTCCACCACATGCCCCCAAATCTGATGCAACCTCTCCACCACAGCATCCACTCCAGGACAATCCGAAGACTCCACCTGACCGGAAGAGAACCGAGGATGAAACCCCGAATTACAGAAGAAAGGAGAAACCAAGGTGGCAGAACTAGCCCGATTATTGAGGGCAAACTCCGCCAAGGGCAAAAAGGCAACCCAATCATCCTGATCCACAGACACAAAACACCTCAAATAAGTCTCCAAGGTCTGATTAGTTCGCTCGGTCTGGCCATTAGTCTGAGGATGGAAAGCAGACGAAAAAGACAAATCAATGCCCATCCTAGCACAGAACGCTCGCCAAAATCTAGACACGAATTGGGTTCCCCTGTCAGAAACGATATTCTCCGGAATACCATGCAAGCGCACCACATTCTGAAAAAACAGAGGAACCAGCTCGGATGAGGAAGGCAATTTGGGCAAGGGAACCAAATGGACCATCTTAGAGAAACGGTCACACACCACCCAGATGACAGACATCTTCTGAGAAACAGGGAGATCAGAAATAAAATCCATGGAGATGTGAGTCCAAGGCCTCTTCGGAATAGGCAAAGATAACAACAATCCACTAGCCCGAGAACAACAAGGCTTGGCCCGAGCACAAACATCACAAGACTGCACAAAACCTCGCACATCTCGCGACAGGGAAGGCCACCAGAAGGACCTAGCCACCAAATCCCTGGTACCAAAGATTCCAGGATGACCTGCTAATGCAGAAGAATGGACCTCCGAGATGACTCTACTGGTCCAATCATCAGGAACAAACATTCTACCAGGCGGGCAACGATCAGGTCTATTCGCCTGAAACTCCTGCAAGACCCGTCGCAAGTCTGGGGAAACAGCAGATAATATCACTCCATCCTTAAGGATACCTGTAGGTTCAGAATTACCAGGGGAATCAGGCTCAAAACTCCTAGAAAGGGCATCCGCCTTCACATTTTTAGAACCTGGTAGGTAAGAAACCACAAAATTAAACCGAGAGAAAAATAACGACCAGCGCGCCTGTCTAGGATTCAGGCGCCTGGCAGACTCAAGATAAATCAAATTCTTGTGGTCGGTCAATACCACCACCTGATGTCTAGCCCCCTCAAGCCAATGACGCCACTCCTCAAAAGCCCACTTCATAGCCAAGAGCTCCCGATTACCAATATCATAATTTCGCTCAGCGGGCGAAAATTTACGAGAAAAGAACGTACAAGGTCTCATCACGGAGCAGTCGGAACTTTTCTGCGACAAAACCGCCCCAGCTCCGATTTCTGAAGCGTCAACCTCAACCTGAAAAGGAAGAGTAACATCAGGCTGACGCAATACAGGGGCGGAAGAAAAGCGGTGCTTAAGCTCCCGAAAGGCCTCCACAGCAGCAGGGGACCAATCAGCAACATCAGCACCCTTCTTAGTCAAATCAGTCAACGGTTTAGCAACATCAGAAAAACCAGTTATAAATCGACGATAAAAATTAGCAAAGCCCAAAAACTTCTGAAGGCTCTTAAGAGAAGAGGGTTGCGTCCAATCACAAATAGCCTGAACCTTGACAGGGTCCATCTCAATGGAAGAGGGGGAAAAAATGTACCCCAAAAATGAAATCTTTTGAACCCCAAAAACGCACTTAGAACCCTTTACACACAAGGAATTAGAGCGCAAAACCTGAAAAACCCTCCTGACCTGTTGGACATGAGAGTCCCAGTCATCCGAAAAAATCAAAATATCATCAAGATACACAATCAAAAATTTATCCAAATAATCACGGAAAATGTCATGCATAAAGGACTGAAAGACTGAAGGGGCATTTGAAAGACCAAAAGGCATTACTAAATACTCAAAATGGCCCTCAGGCGTATTAAATGCGGTTTTCCACTCATCCCCCTGCTTAATTCGCACCAAATTATACGCCCCACGAAGATCAATCTTAGAGAACCACTTGGCCCCCTTTATTCGAGCAAACAAATCAGTAAGCAGTGGCAAAGGATACTGATATTTAACCGTGATTTTATTCAAAAGCCGATAATCAATACACGGCCTCAAAGAGCCATCTTTTTTAGATACAAAGAAAAAACTGGCTCCTAAGGGAGATGACGAAGGACGAATATGTCCCTTTTCCAAGGACTCCTTAATATATTCCCGCAAAGCAGCATGTTCAGGCACAGATAGATTAAATAAACGACCCTTTGGAAACTTACTGCCCGGAATCAGATCTATAGTACAATCGCAATCTCTGTGCGGAGGTAGTGAACCAAGTTTAGGCTCCTCAAAAACGTCACGATAATCAGATAAAAATTCCGGAATCTCAGAGGGAATAGATGACGAAATGGAAACCAAAGGTACGTCCCCATGAGTCCCCTGACATCCCCAGCTTAACACAGACATTGCTTTCCAGTCGAGGACTGGGTTATGAGATTGCAGCCATGGCAATCCAAGCACCAACACATCATGTAGATTATACAACACAAGGAAGCGAATAATCTCCTGGTGATCCGGATTAATACGCATAGTTACTTGTGTCCAGTATTGTGGTTTGTTACTAGCCAATGGCGTGAAGTCAATACCCTTCAGAGGTATAGGAACTTCCAGAGGCTCTAAATCAAACCCACAGCGTTTGGCAAAGGACCAATCCATAAGACTCAAAGCGGCGCCAGAGTCGACATAGGCGTCCGCGGTAATAGACGATAAAGACCAAATCAGGGTCACAGATAGAATAAACTTAGACTGTAAAGTGCCAATTGAAACAGACTTATCAACTTTCTTAGTACGTTTAGAGCATGCTGATATAACAAGAGTTGAATCACCACAATAGAAGCACAACCCATTTTTTCGCCTAAAATTCTGTCGTTCGCTTCTGGACAGAATTCTATCACATTGCATAATCTCTGGCGCCTTCTCAGTAGACACCGCCAAATGGTGCACAGGTTTGCGCTCCCGCAAACGCCGATCAATCTGAATAGCCATTGTCATGGACTCATTCAGACCTGTAGGCACAGGGAACCCCACCATAACATCCTTAATGGCATCAGAGAGACCCTCTCTGAATTTCGCCGCCAGGGCGCACTCATTCCACTGAGTAAGCACAGACCACTTACGAAATTTTTGGCAGTATATTTCAGCCTCATCTTGCCCTTGAGACAGGGCCATTAAGGCTTTTTCAGCCTGAATCTCTAAATGAGGTTCCTCATAAAGCAACCCCAAAGCCAGGAAAAACGCATCCACATTGAGCAACGCAGGATCCCCTGGTGCCAAAGCAAATGCCCAATCCTGAGGGTCGCCCCGGAGCAAGGAAATTACAATCCTGACCTGCTGTGCAGGATCTCCAGTGGAGCGAGATCTCAGAGACAAAAATAATTTACAATTATGTTTGAAATTCTGGAAGCGAGATCTATCCCCAGAGAAAAATTCAGGTAAAGGAATTCTAGGTTCAGATGTAGGAGCATGAATAACGAAATCCTGTAAGCTTTGAACCTTCATAGCGAGATTATTCAAACCTGTAGCTAAACTCTGTGGATCCATATTAATCAGGTGAAATCAGAACCATTCAAGGATTAGAAGGAGAGAGAGACGAAGGCTGCAGTAAGCAGAGATGCTAGTGAAACAACTAATGAGCAAACTCAGGAAAAAAAAAAAAAATAAATTCTCTGCAGACTTCTTTTCTCTCCTTTCTTCTGCCAATTATTTTAACCCTTGGCCGGCCAAACTGTCATGGTTCTCAATGGCAAGAGAACGTAATTAAGCATACAAAAGGACTAGCTCTTGGAAGATGGGAACTCGAGCTGACCATGAGCTAAACCTACCGCACAACTAACAGTGGCCGGGTAGCGTGCCTACGTTTTATCCCTAGACGCCCAGCGCCAGCCGGAGAACTGACTGACCCTAGCAGAGGAAAATACAGACCTGGCTTACCTCTAGAGAAATTTTCCCCAAAAGGCAGACAGTAGCCCCCACATATATTGGCGGTGATTTTAGAGGAAAATGACATACGAAGTATGAAGATAGGTTTAGCAAATTGAGGTCCGCTTACTAGATAGTAGGAAGACAGAAAAGGGAACTTCACGGTCAGCTGAAAACCCTTTCAAAATACCATCCTGAAATTACTTTAAGACTCTAACATCAACTCATGACACCAGAGTGGCAATTTCAGCTCACAAGAGCTTCCAGCCTCAGAAATATTCAATCACAGAGAACTGGAACAAAAATGCAAAACAAACTTAGGACAACAAGTCCAACTTAGCTGATAGTAGTCTAGGAGCAGGAACATGCAACAGAAAGGCTTCTGGTAACATTGTTGGCCGGCATAGAAATGACTGAGGAGCAAGGCTAAATAGAAAACTCCCACATACTGATGGAAAACAGGTGAACAGAGGAGATGAAGCACACAAGTGCAGTACCACCAGAAACCACCGGGGGAGCCCAGAAACCAAATTCACAACAGTCTGTACCACAGGACTGGCGTATAGCAAATGTGGTGCCAATATTCAAAAAAGGGGCAAAAACTGAACTCGGTAATTATAGGCCAGTAAGCTTAACCTCTACTGTGGGTAAAATCCTGGAGGGCATTCTAAGGGATGCTATGCTGGAGTATCTGAAGAGGAATAACCTCATGACCCAGTATCAGCACGGGTTTACTAGGGACCGTTCATGTCAGACTAATTTGATCAGCTTCTATGAAGAGGTAAGTTCCGGACTGGACCAAGGGAACCCAGTGGACGTAGTATATATGGACTTTTCCAAAGCTTTTGATACGGTGCCACACAAAAGGTTGTTACATAAAATGAGAGTAATGGGGATAGGGGAAAATATGTGTAAGTGGGTTGAGAGCTGGCTCAGGGATAGGAAACAAAGGGTGGTTATTAATGGAGCACACTCGGACTGGGTCACGGTTAGCAGTGGGGTACCACAGGGGTCAGTATTGGGCCCTCTTCTTTTTAACATATTTATTAATGACCTTGTAGGGGGCATTCAGAGTAGAATTTCAATATTTGCAGATGACACTAAACTCTGCAGGGTAATCAATACAGGGGAGGACAATTTTATATTACAGGATGATTTATGTAAACTAGAAGCTTGGGCTGATAAATGGCAAATGAGCTTTAATGGGGATAAATGTAAGGTCATGCACTTGGGTAGAAGTAATAAGATGTATAACTATATGCTTAATTCTAAAACTCTGGGCAAAACCGTCAATGAAAAAGACCTGGGTGTATGGGTGGATGACAAACTCATATTCAGTGGCCAGTGTCAGGCAGCTGCTACAAAGGCAAATAAAATAATGGGATGTATTAAAAGAGGCATAGATGCTCATGAGGAGAACATAATTTTACCTCTATACAAGTCACTAGTGCGACCACACTTAGAATACTGTGCACAGTTCTGGTCTCCGGTGTATAAGAAAGACATAGCTGAACTGGAGCGGGTGCAGAGAAGAGCGACCAAGGTTATTAGAGGACTGGGGGGTCTGCAATACCAAGATAGGTTATTACACTTGGGGCTATTTAGTTTGGAAAAACGAAGACTAAGGGGTGATCTTATTTTAATGTATAAATATATGAGGGGACAGTACAAAGACCTTTCTGGTGATCTTTTTAATCATAGACCTGAGACAGGGACAAGGGGGCATCCTCTACGTCTGGAGGAAAGAAGGTTTAAGCATAATAACAGACGCGGATTCTTTACTGTAAGAGCAGTGAGACTATGGAACTCTCTGCCGTATGATGTTGTAATGAGTGATTCATTAATTAAATTTAAGAGGGGACTGGATACCTTTCTGGAAAAGTATAATGTTACAGGGTATATACAATAGATTCCTTGATAAGGCGTTGATCCAGGGAATTAGTCTGATTGCCGTATGTGGAGTCGGGAAGGAATTTTTTTCCCCATGGTGGAGTTACTCTTTGCCACATGGGTTTTTTTTGCCTTCCCCTGGATCAACATGTTAGGGCATGTTAGGTTAGGCTATGGGTTGAACTAGATGGACTTACAGTCTTCCTTCAACCTTAATAACTATGTAACTATGTAACTATGTAACATGTGTATCTACCTTTAATTCTGATCTCTTTCCCTGTATGGGGATGGTAAAAAACCTCACCTTTAATCATATTGCCACAACATGCGCAACCGAGACAGGGGAAATTCCCCTGTCTCGGAGGTGCCAAAGTGCTTTGTATAGTGGTCTTACCAGGGCCTATATCCGAGTGTACCAACTTGTCTTTAAAATTACGTCCACATTTATAAGAAAAGACAGGGGGGCTCGAAAATTCAACTACATTTGGGAGACCTTTATTCAATAGATGCCAATGCCTCCTCAAAATCCCACTAATCTGGCTACTGGCAGTATTGTATGTAGAAACAAAAAGTATATGTTTGTCCACATTTTTAATTCTCTTGTTACTGAATTGCTGTCGTGTCCCGTTCATAATTTTATTTTTATATGCCATCACCCCATTAACAGGGTACCCCCTATCCAGAAACTTCCTGCACATGTCATCCAATCTGGGATCCAACATAGCGTCATCCGACATTATCCTTCTTACCCTCAGCAACTGGCTCCATGGCAGGGACTCAACCATCTTCCTGGGGTGGTGGCTATCAAAACACATATGGTAATCCATCCCCTATAAGAATCCACCATTATCCATGTGTTTCATGCTTGATAAAGACCCATGCGGGTCGAAACGTTGCACTTTGGCAAATAAAGGATTTCGTTTGTGAACACTTTCACCTGGATTGGATGCTGTCCTTCATTTTCTATTTGGTATGTATATTTTCCATGGGGGCCCAGTGGAATTAGGACGTGCATCCACCTATTCATGGGCTGTTGGCCAGCTACTTCTATGATAAGACTTTGTTTGGTCCTTGGCAGGCGTGCACCGGATTTATGATGGTTGAAACCACTTTGAGTCCAGAAATGGGTGAACTGGACGTTGCCACTACTTTTTCCTATACTGATGATGACGCCAGAAGGATAATCTCGGGCCTACAGACTAGTGCTGCATTTTTGAGTACTCCTTCAATTGACATGGTAAGAAGGAGATATGAGAATGAGAAAAGGAGATTGATCTCGTTTGAATTACATGCTACTACGTTGATTGAATATTATAAAGCACGGAGGATACCTCGAGGGTTGCGACCCCATTTACGCCCTACATTGATGGCTGATAATGCACAGTTTTGCACTAAATTTGAGTCTATAACTAATAAATTTTGCTTTGATTTGATGCTCCTTAACATTGAGTACCTACAATTGGAAGCAGGGACTATTCAAAAGAACATTGCTGATTTAGAGCAACAATTAGCTGCACAATTGACGGCACAAGACTTGAGTTCCTGTAAAAATGTATTGGAAGAATCCCTATTAAAATATCGGAGAGACATTGAAGGTACTAAAAGGACCAAATGGTTCCGTGACACGGAGGACTACAAAAATGGCCGTGTCTTCTCCTGGCAGATGGGACAGCAACCATCCTCCTTTAAAAATAAGAAGAATAGGAATTTTTTCCAGAGCAGGAGAAAAAAACGCATGATGGAAAGGAACCAACAATTTGGCTTCACCACGGGGGAATCAGACTCCGCGGATAACACTAATGCAGGCACATCTACCTCAACACATTTTTTAGGGAGAGGCCCTACCGAGAGTGCTATTCAAAGAGAAGGAGTCGGAGAAGAGGTAGGAAGCACAAAAGGAAAAAGACTGCCGCAGAACCAGAGACTGACACGCAATACCACGATGAAGATGAGGAGCACAGAGGAGAAACGGGGGACCAACATCTAACCGAAAGGACACTGGTGGTAAATATCTCATCTGTTATATTGACTGAATTAGAAGTAAGAGTTTTGGAGAAAGGACTGTCGTTCTGTCCAACAAATGGACCTGATTGGTTTAATGTGGAAGTGGATTTATTTTCATTTTTCAGGAGGTGTCGTCTTGCTTCATTTTTTTCGGATAAAAGAGATGGTGCTAATGTGGTGGATGATCCTCCAATGGGTTATTCTCTACAGGGGGTGGGTCTGTATAACAAGAGCAAATTCCAGCCACCTGGTAATAATCATTTTGTAGAGGCCTATATACAGTTGGTTGAGAGGGATGCTGGAAATCTTAAAAAGAAATTAAGGTATCGTGATCAGTCTAATCTGACACCTGATGAAAAGAAAGCAGTTGACAATCTCTCTAATAATATTGCAATCACTATCAAGGCCGCCGATAAAGGTGGGGCGGTGGTAGTGATGGATACTGACAAATATAAGGCGGAGATTATGCGACAGTTAACAGATGAAGAGGTTTACTGTAAATTGACTAATGACCCTACGGCCCGCTTCCAGGAGGAACTGCGGTTTCTGGTCGGTGATGCCCTTCTTGAGGGTCTCATTGACCTGAAATTGTCAGAGTTCCTTATTGTGGAATGCCCTGTCAGACCACTAATATATGTGCT
This sequence comes from Ranitomeya variabilis, assembly GCF_051348905.1. Taxonomy (NCBI): domain Eukaryota; kingdom Metazoa; phylum Chordata; class Amphibia; order Anura; family Dendrobatidae; genus Ranitomeya; species Ranitomeya variabilis. The sequence goes on along the minus strand of NC_135237.1, from coordinate 253,789,511 downwards.
ACCCAAAATCCACAAGGATTATTTTAATCCACCAGGGCGCCCGATAGTGTCTGGCAGGGGCTCCATCTTCAACAAGGTTGCCATTTTTTTGGATAAAGTCTTGCGTAGGTTTGCTGTGACGGCCAAATCATACATACAGGACACTAGTGATTTTTTTAAAAAAATTGAACATCTGTCTGTGACCGCGGATACTATATTGCCATCTTTTGATGTTTCATTGTACACCTCCATTGAACATTCCAGGGGAGTGGAGGCCGTCGGTGTGGTGCTTTCGGGCTCGGACATGGGACGGGACTGTGCACAGCTTGTCCTCTCGCTGCTGGAGTTCTTCCTCAGGAGAAATTATTTTCTCTTTGGGGATGATTACTACCTGCAGCGTAGGGGTACCGCCATGGGGTCCAATGTGGCCCCGACTTATGCTAACATCTATATGGCGGTACTCGAGGACCGCCATATAGATCCATTACGAGGATTTCGTAATGGATCTGACCTCCTGGTGACCCCGGCTAAGGCTGGTAGAACGCGTACCTGGGGCCTCGCAGGCCTGTCAGGTTACTTTTTTATTATTTTCTGTAAAACTACTTTAGTTACAATTTTGAAACTCTAGGTATTCCTCAGCTATATAGTTGTTAGTAATTTCCAGTTGTTCGTATATTTTTATGTTATAGGCATTTCGTATAGCAACGCTTTTTTTGTGACTACCCCATATTCACGTACCTGGGGCCTTTTAGGCCTGTGTGCAAATAACATGGAATAACTCAAATAAAAATACTTTTCAAAGTTTATTTTAAATTTGCAAAGTAAGGATGCATTCCCACTAGCGCTGGGGTCCACCAGGAGGGGATCCGTAATGGATCTGACCTCCTGGTGACCTCAGCTAAGGCTGGTGGAATCCCGGCATTCCATCAGCCTTAGCTGGAGTAACCAGGAGGTCAGATCCATTATGGATCCCATTCTGGTGAACCCCAGCGCTACTTGGAACATAGCCTAAGATGTGTATAATTCCAAAAAAAAATTATGTACATAAAACAACAAAAATGTAACTAAACGGGCACGCCCAATATATTCACTCAGTACAATTTTTTATGATGGATACATTTTTTCTTATAAAAAGTTTTTACATAAAGTCTGTAGCAAACTTGGTGCAGGAATATTTATTTTCCACTTTACATATTCCCCCGACAATTCTTGCATATTATTTTTTCTTCAGAATGTTCCCTGCATACATTTTGTCCGCAAGTAGAACAGAAATGCTCCGATTTTCTTTCTTTCTTTGCTGGACAAATATAGCAGCGCTTTCTTTTTTTTTCTCTTTGCTCTGGCTGTTCCTGAAAGCATATTCCACATCGGATCATTGCCTCTGTAATTTGCCTTGATAAGCATTTTGTGCTGCTTCTCTCTAGCATAGTAGGCATCAAAAGTTCATAACAAAGTTCTGTCAAAAATATACGTCTATTGTCCTTCCTGTTGGCATGGAATTCTGGATTAGTTTGACAATAAACAATATAGCTATTGAGGGATGACACATCAAGGATATTGGAAAAAAGGGCAACAGGCCAACGTTTAGTCTGCCTTTTACACGAATATTCAGTAATCATTTCGTCCATCTTGTCGACACCTCCTTTTGTCTTATTATAATGAAGTATAATTTCAGGTTTTTGTTTCCTGTCATTGGTGTCAATACTTTCATCGTGATGCATTGTGCTCAGTAATATCACAGATTTTTCTTTCTTGGCTTTATAGGACACCATTGTTGCCTCATTGCAGAAACCGAATACACTCTCGTAGATTGGTCGCTGTGCATTGTGCTTCATTATTGGTGGAATTTTGCGGCGGTTTGGTCTCATTGTACCAACAAGTGTTAGTTGTTTCTGAAGCAAAAAATTGGCCAGTTCTAAATTAGTAAAATAATTATCCATAGTGATATTTTTTCCAGAATGGAAAATTGGTAAAGCTAGTGTTTTCACTATGTTGGAACATAGATCTTTCTGGACTGGAGCGTCAGCTTCTTTTCCACAGTAAATCATGCCATTCATCCCATAATAAGTTGCTGAATCGCACATCCAGAAAATTTTTATGCCGTATTTAGCTGGCTTACTGGGCATATATTGGATAAATTTGCAACGTCCCCTAAAGGCAAGAAGTTGTTCGTCCACTGTCACATATTCGCTAGAATTGTAAAGTTTGTAACAGTTCTTGATAAAAAGATTCCATATATAGCTAATAGGCGCTAATTTATCGGTTGCCAACCTCACAGGCCGAGTTCTCTTTTCATCAAAACGAATGCATCTCTGTTGTGGATTCTGTTTTTGGGCTCCCTCTGGTGGTTACAGGTGGTACTGGGTGACTTTGGTGGGTTGCTGTCTCTGGTTTCCACCTGTCCATCATAGGCTGGGTGTTTCCTATTTAACCTGGCTTTCCTGTCATTCCCTTGCCGGCTATCAATGTAATCAGAGTGTCTCTGTTTGCCTCTGCTACCTGCTCCTATAATCTGCTGGACAAGCTAAGTTCTGATTTTCCTGTTTTTTGTGTTCTGCCTTATCATGTTTTTAGTCCAGCTTGCATACATATTAATCTTTGCTGCTGGTTGCTCTAGTGGGCTGAAATTACTCCCCATGTACCATGAGTTGGCACATGGGTCCCAGTAATTTCAGGATGGTTTTTTGAAGAAAGGGTTTTTCGCTGACCGCCTAGATCTCTTTTGTATCCTTCTGCTATCTAGCTGTAGCGGGCCTCATTTTGCTAAAACTGTTTTCATACCTGCGTATGTGCCTTCCTCTTAATTCACCGTCATTATATGTGGGGGGCTGCTATCCCTTTGGGGTATTTCTCTAGGAGGCAAGCGAGGTCTGCTTTTCATCTTCTAGGGGAAGTTAGTTCTCCGGCTGGTGCGAGACGTCTAGAGTCCCCGTAGGTAAGTTCCCCGGCTGCTGTTAGTGTTTGTGTTAATTTCAGGATCGCGGTCAGCTCAGGTTCCATCACCCTAGAGCTTGTCCTATTTTTGTGCTTGCCCTTTTGGTGATTCCCTGCCATTGGAATCATGACAGTATAGCCGGCCCGAAAGTTTGGGCTGAAGCAGGAGAAAAAGAAGTGTTGAGGGGGAACCAACAATTTGGCTTCACCACGGGGGAATCAGACTCCGCGGATAACACTAATGCAGGCACATCTACCTCAACACATTTTTTAGGGAGAGGCCCTACCGAGAGTGCTATTCAAAGAGAAGGAGTCGGAGAAGAGGTAGGAAGCACAAAAGGAAAAAGACTGCCGCAGAACCAGAGACTGACACGCAATACCACGATGAAGATGAGGAGCACAGAGGAGAAACGGGGGACCAACATCTAACCGAAAGGACACTGGTGGTAAATATCTCATCTGTTATATTGACTGAATTAGAAGTAAGAGTTTTGGAGAAAGGACTGTCGTTCTGTCCAACAAATGGACCTGATTGGTTTAATGTGGAAGTGGATTTATTTTCATTTTTCAGGAGGTGTCGTCTTGCTTCATTTTTTTCGGATAAAAGAGATGGTGCTAATGTGGTGGATGATCCTCCAATGGGTTATTCTCTACAGGGGGTGGGTCTGTATAACAAGAGCAAATTCCAGCCACCTGGTAATAATCATTTTGTAGAGGCCTATATACAGTTGGTTGAGAGGGATGCTGGAAATCTTAAAAAGAAATTAAGGTATCGTGATCAGTCTAATCTGACACCTGATGAAAAGAAAGCAGTTGACAATCTCTCTAATAATATTGCAATCACTATCAAGGCCGCCAATAAAGGTGGGGAGGTGGTAGTGATGGATACTGACAAATATAAGGCGGAGATTATGCGACAGTTAACAGATGAAGAGGTTTACTGTAAATTGACTAATGACCCTACGGCCCGCTTCCAGGAGGAACTGCGGTTTCTGGTCGGTGATGCCCTTCTTGAGGGTCTCATTGACCTGAAATTGTCAGAGTTCCTTATTGTGGAATGCCCTGTCAGACCACTAATATATGTGCTACCCAAAATCCACAAGGATTATTTTAATCCACCAGGGCGCCCGATAGTGTCTGGCAGGGGCTCCATCTTCAACAAGGTTGCCATTTTTTTGGATAAAGTCTTGCGTAGGTTTGCTGTGACGGCCAAATCATACATACAGGACACTAGTGATTTTTAAAAAAAAATTGAACATCTGTCTGTGACCGCGGATACTATATTGCCATCTTTTGATGTTTCATTGTACACCTCCATTGAACATTCCAGGGGACTGGAGGCCGTCGGTGTGGTGCTTTCGGGCTCGGACGTGGGACGGGACTGTGCACGGCTTGTCCTCTCGCTGCTGGAGTTCTTCCTCAGGAGAAATTATTTTCTCTTTGGGGATGATTACTACCTGCAGCGTAGGGGTACCGCCATGGGGTCCAATGTGGCCCCGACTTATGCTAACATCTGTATGGCGGTACTCGAGGACCGGCATGTGTACAGTTCCAAGTTTTGGCCCCATGTCCGGGCCTGATGGCGTTACATCGACGACATCTTTGTCGTGTGGGATGGCAATGAGACTGAGTTGTTAGATTTCCAGAGTGAGCTCAATGGCATCTTTCCTGAACTGGACTTTACTTTGACATATTCATCGGAGCGGGTCCAGTTCTTGGATACGATGGTATACAAAGAGGGATCAGCTCTAATGACGGATTTATATGTCAAGGAGACTGACAGAAACAGCCTATTGTGTTTTGATAGCCACCACCCCAGGAAGATGGTTGAGTCCCTGCCATGGAGCCAGTTGCTGAGGGTAAGAAGGATAGTGTCGGATGACGCTATGTTGGATCCCAGATTGGATGACATGTGCAGGAAGTTTCTGGATAGGGGGTACCCTGTTAACCCTAGAATGCGTGACCATAGAAATCTACACTATTACGTTCCTGGGGCCTTTGAGGCCTGTTTTCAAATAACATGGAATAACTCAAAAAAAAATTTTTTTCAAAGTTATTTGAAAGTAAGCATGCATTCCCACTAGCTCTGGGGTCCGCCTGGATGGGATTTCGTAATGGATCTGACCTCCTGGTGACCCCGGCTAAGGCTGGTAGAACGCGTACCTGGGGCCTCGCAGGCCTGTCAGGTTACTTTTTTATTATTTTCTGTAAAACTACTTTAGTTACAATTTTGAAACTCTAGGTATTCCTCAGCTATATAGTTGTTAGTAATTTCCAGTTGTTCGTATATTTTTATGTTATAGGCATTTCGTATAGCAACGCTTTTTTTGTGACTACCCCATATTCACGTACCTGGGGCCTTTTAGGCCTGTGTGCAAATAACATGGAATAACTCAAATAAAAATACTTTTCAAAGTTTATTTTAAATTTGCAAAGTAAGGATGCATTCCCACTAGCGCTGGGGTCCACCAGGAGGGGATCCGTAATGGATCTGACCTCCTGGTGACCTCAGCTAAGGCTGGTGGAATCCCGGCATTCCATCAGCCTTAGCTGGAGTAACCAGGAGGTCAGATCCATTATGGATCCCATTCTGGTGAACCCCAGCGCTACTTGGAACATAGCCTAAGATGTGTATAATTCCAAAAAAAAATTATGTACATAAAACAACAAAAATGTAACTAAACGGGCACGCCCAATATATTCACTCAGTACAATTTTTTATGATGGATACATTTTTTCTTATAAAAAGTTTTTACATAAAGTCTGTAGCAAACTTGGTGCAGGAATATTTATTTTCCACTTTACATATTCCCCCGACAATTCTTGCATATTATTTTTTCTTCAGAATGTTCCCTGCATACATTTTGTCCGCAAGTAGAACAGAAATGCTCCGATTTTCTTTCTTTCTTTGCTGGACAAATATAGCAGCGCTTTCTTTTTTTTTTCTCTTTGCTCTGGCTGTTCCTGAAAGCATATTCCACATCGGATCATTGCCTCTGTAATTTGCCTTGATAAGCATTTTGTGCTGCTTCTCTCTAGCATAGTAGGCATCAAAAGTTCATAACAAAGTTCTGTCAAAAATATACGTCTATTGTCCTTCCTGTTGGCATGGAATTCTGGATTAGTTTGACAATAAACAATATAGCTATTGAGGGATGACACATCAAGGATATTGGAAAAAAGGGCAACAGGCCAACGTTTAGTCTGCCTTTTACACGAATATTCAGTAATCATTTCGTCCATCTTGTCGACACCTCCTTTTGTCTTATTATAATGAAGTATAATTTCAGGTTTTTGTTTCCTGTCATTGGTGTCAATACTTTCATCGTGATGCATTGTGCTCAGTAATATCACAGATTTTTCTTTCTTGGCTTTATAGGACACCATTGTTGCCTCATTGCAGAAACCGAATACACTCTCGTAGATTGGTCGCTGTGCATTGTGCTTCATTATTGGTGGAATTTTGCGGCGGTTTGGTCTCATTGTACCAACAAGTGTTAGTTGTTTCTGAAGCAAAAAATTGGCCAGTTCTAAATTAGTAAAATAATTATCCATAGTGATATTTTTTCCAGAATGGAAAATTGGTAAAGCTAGTGTTTTCACTATGTTGGAACATAGATCTTTCTGGACTGGAGCGTCAGCTTCTTTTCCACAGTAAATCATGCCATTCATCCCATAATAAGTTGCTGAATCGCACATCCAGAAAATTTTTATGCCGTATTTAGCTGGCTTACTGGGCATATATTGGATAAATTTGCAACGTCCCCTAAAGGCAAGAAGTTGTTCGTCCACTGTCACATATTCGCTAGAATTGTAAAGTTTGTAACAGTTCTTGATAAAAAGATTCCATATATAGCTAATAGGCGCTAATTTATCGGTTGCCAACCTCACAGGCCGAGTTCTCTTTTCATCAAAACGAATGCATCTCTGTTGTGGATTCTGTTTTTGGGCTCCCTCTGGTGGTTACAGGTGGTACTGGGTGACTTTGGTGGGTTGCTGTCTCTGGTTTCCACCTGTCCATCATAGGCTGGGTGTTTCCTATTTAACCTGGCTTTCCTGTCATTCCCTTGCCGGCTATCAATGTAATCAGAGTGTCTCTGTTTGCCTCTGCTACCTGCTCCTATAATCTGCTGGACAAGCTAAGTTCTGATTTTCCTGTTTTTTGTGTTCTGCCTTATCATGTTTTTAGTCCAGCTTGCATACATATTAATCTTTGCTGCTGGTTGCTCTAGTGGGCTGAAATTACTCCCCATGTACCATGAGTTGGCACATGGGTCCCAGTAATTTCAGGATGGTTTTTTGAAGAAAGGGTTTTTCGCTGACCGCCTAGATCTCTTTTGTATCCTTCTGCTATCTAGCTGTAGCGGGCCTCATTTTGCTAAAACTGTTTTCATACCTGCATATGTGCCTTCCTCTTAATTCACCGTCATTATATGTGGGGGGCTGCTATCCCTTTGGGGTATTTCTCTAGGAGGCAAGCGAGGTCTGCTTTTCATCTTCTAGGGGAAGTTAGTTCTCCGGCTGGTGCGAGACGTCTAGAGTCCCCGTAGGTACGTTCCCCGGCTGCTGTTAGTGTTTGTGTTAATTTCAGGATCGCGGTCAGCTCAGGTTCCATCACCCTAGAGCTTGTCCTATTTTTGTGCTTGCCCTTTTGGTGATTCCCTGCCATTGGAATCATGACAGTATAGCCGGCCCGAAAGTTTGGGCTGAAGCAGGAGAAAAAGAAGTGTTGAGGGGGAACCAACAATTTGGCTTCACCACGGGGGAATCAGACTCCGCGGATAACACTAATGCAGGCACATCTACCTCAACACATTTTTTAGGGAGAGGCCCTACCGAGAGTGCTATTCAAAGAGAAGGAGTCGGAGAAGAGGTAGGAAGCACAAAAGGAAAAAGACTGCCGCAGAACCAGAGACTGACACGCAATACCACGATGAAGATGAGGAGCACAGAGGAGAAACGGGGGACCAACATCTAACCGAAAGGACACTGGTGGTAAATATCTCATCTGTTATATTGACTGAATTAGAAGTAAGAGTTTTGGAGAAAGGACTGTCGTTCTGTCCAACAAATGGACCTGATTGGTTTAATGTGGAAGTGGATTTATTTTCATTTTTCAGGAGGTGTCGTCTTGCTTCATTTTTTTCGGATAAAAGAGATGGTGCTAATGTGGTGGATGATCCTCCAATGGGTTATTCTCTACAGGGGGTGGGTCTGTATAACAAGAGCAAATTCCAGCCACCTGGTAATAATCATTTTGTAGAGGCCTATATACAGTTGGTTGAGAGGGATGCTGGAAATCTTAAAAAGAAATTAAGGTATTGTGATCAGTCTAATCTGACATCTGATGAAAAGAAAGCAGTTGACAATCTCTCTAATAATATTGCAATCACTATCAAGGCCGCCGATAAAGGTGGGGCGGTGGTAGTGATGGATACTGACAAATATAAGGCGGAGATTATGCGACAGTTAACAGATGAAGAGGTTTACTGTAAATTGACTAATGACCCTACGGCCCGCTTCCAGGAGGAACTGCGGTTTCTGGTCGGTGATGCCCTTCTTGAGGGTCTCATTGACCTGAAATTGTCAGAGTTCCTTATTGTGGAATGCCCTGTCAGACCACTAATATATGTGCTACCCAAAATCCACAAGGATTATTTTAATCCACCAGGGCGCCCGATAGTGTCTGGCAGGGGCTCCATCTTCAACAAGGTTGCCATTTTTTTGGATAAAGTCTTGCGTAGGTTTGCTGTGATGGCCAAATCATACATACAGGACACTAGTGATTTTTTAAAAAAAATTGAACATCTGTCTGTGACCGCGGATACTATATTGCCATCTTTTGATGTTTCATTGTACACCTCCATTGAACATTCCAGGGGACTGGAGGCCGTCGGTGTGGTGCTTTCGGGCTCGGACGTGGGACGGGACTGTGCACGGCTTGTCCTCTCGCTGCTGGAGTTCTTCCTCAGGAGAAATTATTTTCTCTTTGGGGATGATTACTACCTGCAGCGTAGGGGTACCGCCATGGGGTCCAATGTGGCCCCGACTTATGCTAACATCTATATGGCGGTACTCGAGGACCGGCATGTGTACAGTTCCAAGTTTTGGCCCCATGTCCGGGCCTGATGGCGTTACATCGACGACATCTTTGTCGTGTGGGATGGCAATGAGACTGAGTTGTTAGATTTCCAGAGTGAGCTCAATGGCATCTTTCCTGAACTGGACTTTACTTTGACATATTCATCGGAGCGGGTCCAGTTCTTGGATACGATGGTATACAAAGAGGGATCAGCTCTAATGACGGATTTATATGTCAAGGAGACTGACAGAAACAGCCTATTGTGTTTTGATAGCCACCACCCCAGGAAGATGGTTGAGTCCCTGCCATGGAGCCAGTTGCTGAGGGTAAGAAGGATAGTGTCGGATGACGCTATGTTGGATCCCAGATTGGATGACATGTGCAGGAAGTTTCTGGATAGGGGGTACCCTGTTAACCCTAGAATGCGTGACCATAGAAATCTACACTATTACGTTCCTGGGGCTGTCATGATCTCTGCAAGCAGAGATCATAGCAAGCCTATAGAGGGACAAGCTCTCGGAAGATGGAACTATACTGACCATGAACTAAGCCTGCCGCGCAACTAGAAATAGCCAGGTAGCATTTCCTATTTATTGCTAGATGCCCAGCTCTGGCCTAAGACCTAAATAGCTAGCAGAGGGAAATATAAGACCTGGCTCACCTCTAGAGAAATATTTCAAAAGCAGACAGTAGCCCCCCACATATAATGACGGTGAGTTCAGATGAAACAACAAACGCAGCAGGAAAATAGTCTTAGCAAATTTGAGGTCCGCTTACTAGATAGCAGAAGACAGATAGTATACTTTCATGGTCAGCAGAAAAACACTAACAAAACACCATCCAGAGATTACCTTAAACTCTGGCATTAACTCATAACACCAGAGTAGCAATCCCTGATCAACGAGAGCTTTCCAGACACAGTAACAAAACTTCAGCTGTGAACTGGAACAAATAGGCAAACGAAACATGGACAACAGTCCAACTTATCTAGTAGTTGTCAGAAGCAGGAACAAGCACTGAGAGGCATCAGATAACATTGTAGACCGGCAAGAAACCACCAGAGAAATGAGCTTAAATAGCGACACCCACTACTGATGGAACCAGGTGAAACAGGAAAGAGGATGACAAGTCCAATTCCACAAGCGGCCACCGGGGGAGCCCAGAATCCAAATTCACAACAGTACCCCCCCCTCAAGGAGGGGGCACCGAACCCTCACCAGATCCACCAGGGCGACCAGGATGAGCCCTATGGAAGGCACGAACAAGATCAGAAGCATGAACATCAGATGCATTGACCCAAGAATTATCCTCCTGGCCGTAACCCTTCCAGTTGACCAGATACTGGAGTCTCCGTCTGGAAACACGAGAGTCCAAAATTTTCTCCACAACGTACTCCAACTCACCCTCAACCAACACCGGAGCAGGAGGCTCAACTGAAGGTACAACAGGCACCTCATACCTGCGCAATAACGACCGATGAAAAACGTTATGAATGGAAAAGGACGCAGGGAGGTCCAAACGGAAAGAAACAGGATTAAGAATCTCCAATATTCTATAAGGGCCGATGAACCGAGGTTTAAACTTAGGAGAAGAGACCCTCATAGGGACAAAACGAGAAGACAACCAGACCAAATCTCCAACACAAAGCCGAGAACCAACACGACGATGACGGTTGGCAAAACGCTGAGTCTTCTCCTGGGACAACTTCAAATTGTCCATAACCTGCCCCCAGATGTGATGCAATCTCTCCACCACCGCATCCACTCCAGGACAATCCGAGGATTCCACCTGACCGGAGGAAAATCGAGGGTGAAACCCCGAATTACAGAAAAACGGGGACACCAAGGTGGAAGAGCTGGCCCGATTATTGAGGGCGAACTCTGCCAATGGCAAAAAAGCAACCCAATCATCCTGGTCAGCAGAGACAAAACACCTCAGATATGTCTCCAGGGTCTGATTAGTCCGCTCGGTCTGGCCATTAGTCTGAGGGTGAAAAGCAGATGAAAAAGACAAATCTATGCCCATCCTAGCACAGAATGCCCGCCAAAATCTAGACACAAATTGGGTACCTCTGTCAGAAACAATATTCTCAGGAATACCGTGCAATCGGACAACATTCTGAAAAAACAGAGGAACCAACTCAGAAGAAGAAGGCAACTTGGGCAGAGGAACCAAATGGACCATTTTAGAGAAACGGTCACAGACCACCCAGATGACAGACATCTTCTGGGAAACAGGCAGATCTGAAATAAAATCCATCGAGATGTGTGTCCAAGGCCTCTTAGGAATAGGCAAGGGCAACAGCAGTCCGCTAGCCCGAGAACTACAAGACTTGGCCCGAGCACAAATGTCACATGACTGCACAAAGACTCGCACATCTCGTGACAGGGAAGGCCACCAGAAGGATCTTGCCACCAAATCCCTGGTACCAAAAATTCCGGGATGACCTGCCAATGCAGAAGAATGTACCTCAGAGATGACTCTACTGGTCCAATCATCCGGAACAAACAGTCTATCAGGCGGACAACGATCCGGTCTATCCGCCTGAAACTCTTGCAAGGACCGCCGCAGATCAGGAGAAACGGCCGACAAAATTACTCCCTCCCTAAGGATACCTGTGGGTTCAGTATTACCAGGAGAGTCCGGGTCAAAACTCCTAGAAAGGGCATCTGCCTTAACATTCTTAGAACCCGGTAGGTATGACACCACAAAATTAAAGCGAGAAAAAAATAAAGACCAGCGCGCCTGTCTAGGATTCAGGCGCCTGGCAGTCTCAAGATAAATCAAATTTTTGTGGTCAGTCAATACCACCACCTGATGCTTAGCCCCCTCTAGCCAATGGCGCCACTCCTCAAACGCCCACTTCATGGCCAAAAGCTCCCTATTCCCAACATCATAATTCCGCTCTGCGGGCGAAAATTTGCGAGAAAAGAAGGCACAAGGTCTAATGACGGAGCAGTCGGAACCTTTCTGCGACAACACTGCCCCAGCTCCGATCTCCGAAGCGTCAACCTCAACCTGAAAAGGCAGATTCACATCAGGCTGACGTAACACAGGGGCAGAGGCAAAACGGTGCTTAAGCTCCTGAAAGGCCTCTACAGCATGAGGGGACCAATTAGCAACATCAGCGCCATGTCTGGTCAAATCAGTCAGTGGTTTAACGACATCCGAAAAACCAGCAATAAATCGGCGGTAAAAGTTGGCAAAGCCCAAAAATCTCTGAAGACCCTTAAGAGAGGAGGGCTGAGTCCAGTCACAAATAGCTTGCACCTTGACGGGATCCATCTCAATGGAAGAGGGAGAAAAAATATACCCCAAAAAGGAAATTTTCTGGACCCCAAAAACGCACTTAGACCCCTTCACACATAAAGAATTAGACCGCAGAACCTGAAAAACTCTCCTGACCTGCTGGACATGAGAGTCCCAGTCATCAGAAAAAATCAGAATATCATCCAGATATATTATCATAAATTTATCCAGAAAATCGCGGAAAATATCATGCATAAAAGACTGGAAAACTGAAGGGGCATTAGAAAGACCAAAAGGCATGACCAAATACTCAAAGTGGCCCTCGGGCGTATTAAATGCGGTCTTCCACTCATCCCCCTGCCTGATCCGCACCAAATTATACGCCCCACGAAGATCAATTTTAGAGAACCACTTAGCACCCTCTATACGAGCAAACAAATCAGTAAGCAATGGCAATGGGTATTGGTACTTAACAGTGATCTTATTCAGAAGCCGATAATCAATACATGGTCTCAAAGAGCCGTCCTTTTTTGAGACAAAGAAAAACCCAGCTCCCAAGGGAGAAGAAGATGGACGAATATGTCCCTTTTCCAAAGACTCCTTTATATATTCCCGCATAGCAGCATGTTCCGGCACGGACAAATTAAACAAACGACCCTTTGGATATTTGCAACCCGGTATCAAATCTATGGCACAATCGCACTCACGGTGCGGAGGTAACGACCCAAGCTTGGGTTCGTCAAAGACGTCTTGATAATCTGAGAGGAACTCAGGGACTTCAGAGGGAATGGACGACGAAATAGAAACCAAAGGTAAGTCCCCATGAATACCCTTACATCCCCAGCTCAACACAGACATTGCTCTCCAGTCCAAGACTGGATTGTGAGACTGCAACCATGGCAATCCCAGTACCAAATCGTCATGTAAATTATACAGCACCAGGAAACGAATAATCTCCTGGTGATCCGGATTGATACGCATGGTTACTTGTGTCCAGTATTGTGGTTTATTATTAGCCAATGGGGTGGAGTCAATCCCCTTCAGAGGAATAAGAGTCTCCAAAGGCTCTAAATCAAAACCACAACGATTGGCAAAGGACCAATCCATAAGACTCAGAGCGGCGCCAGAGTCAACATAGGCGTCCGTGGCAATGGATGACAAAGAGCAAATCAGGGTTACAGACAAAATAAATTTAGACTGAATGGTGCCAATGGAAACAGACTTATCAAGCTTCTTTGTACGCCTAGAGCATGCTGATATAACATGAGTAGAATCCCCACAATAGAAGCACAATCCATTCTTCCGTCTAAAATTCTGTCGCTCGCTCCTGGACAGAATTCTATCACACTGCATACTTTCTGGCGTCTTTTCCATAGACACCGCCAGATGGTGCACCGGTTTGCGCTCCCGCAGACGCCTATCAATCTGAATAGCCATTGTCATGGACTCATTCAGACCTGCAGGCACAGGGAACCCCACCATAACATCCTTAACGGCATCAGAGAGACCTTCTCTGAAAGTTGCCGCCAAGGCGCACTCATTCCACTGAGTAAGCACAGACCATTTACGGAATTTTTGGCAGTAAACCTCAGCTTCGTCTTGCCCCTGAGATAGTGCCATCAAAGTTTTTTCTGCCTGAAGTTCCAAATGAGGTTCCTCATAAAGCAAGCCCAAGGCCAGAAAAAACGCATCCACATCGCGCAACGCAGGATCCCCTGCTGGCAATGAGAAGGCCCAATCTTGAGGGTCACCCCTGAGCAAGGAAATCACAATCCTAACCTGCTGAGCAGGGTCTCCAGCTGAACGAGACTTCAGGGACAAATAAAGCTTACAATTATTTCGGAAATTCTGGAAGCTAGCTCTATTCCCTGTGAAGAACTCCGGCAAAGGAATTCTCGGCTCAGATACTGGAGCATGTACCACAAAATCTTGTAAATTTTGTACTTTCGTGATGAGATTATTCAAACCCGCAGTTACACTCTGAAGATCCATTATTGTCAGGTGCACACAGAGCCATACAGAGATGAGGAGGAGAGAGAGAAAAAAGACTGCAGCAAGGCAAACTGGAGGGAAAAAAAAAAAAAAAAAATACCAGCAGACTTCTTATAACTCTCCTTTCTCAACCTGGGTCTTTAACACTTTATTGGCCGGTCAAACTGTCATGATCTCTGCAAGCAGAGATCATAGCAAGCCTATAGAGGGACAAGCTCTCGGAAGATGGAACTATACTGACCATGAACTAAGCCTGCCGCGCAACTAGAAATAGCCAGGTAGCATTTCCTATTTATTGCTAGATGCCCAGCTCTGGCCTAAGACCTAAATAGCTAGCAGAGGGAAATATAAGACCTGGCTCACCTCTAGAGAAATATTTCAAAAGCAGACAGTAGCCCCCCACATATAATGACGGTGAGTTCAGATGAAACAACAAACGCAGCAGGAAAATAGTCTTAGCAAATTTGAGGTCCGCTTACTAGATAGCAGAAGACAGATAGTATACTTTCATGGTCAGCAGAAAAACACTAACAAAACACCATCCAGAGATTACCTTAAACTCTGGCATTAACTCATAACACCAGAGTAGCAATCCCTGATCAACGAGAGCTTTCCAGACACAGTAACAAAACTTCAGCTGTGAACTGGAACAAATAGGCAAACGAAACATGGACAACAGTCCAACTTATCTAGTAGTTGTCAGAAGCAGGAACAAGCACTGAGAGGCATCAGATAACATTGTAGACCGGCAAGAAACCACCAGAGAAATGAGCTTAAATAGCGACACCCACTACTGATGGAACCAGGTGAAACAGGAAAGAGGATGACAAGTCCAATTCCACAAGCGGCCACCGGGGGAGCCCAGAATCCAAATTCACAACATGGGGCCTTTGAGGCCTGTTTTCAAATAACATGGAATAACTCAAAAAAAATTTTTTTTCAAAGTTATTTGAAAGTAAGCATGCATTCCCACTAGCTCTGGGGTCCGCCTGGATGGGATTTCGTAATGGATCTGACCTCCTGGTGACCCCGGCTAAGGCTGGTAGAACGCGTACCTGGGGCCTCGCAGGCCTGTCAGGTTACTTTTTTATTATTTTCTGTAAAACTACTTTAGTTACAATTTTGAAACTCTAGGTATTCCTCAGCTATATAGTTGTTAGTAATTTCCAGTTGTTCGTATATTTTTATGTTATAGGCATTTCGTATAGCAACGCTTTTTTTGTGACTACCCCATATTCACGTACCTGGGGCCTTTTAGGCCTGTGTGCAAATAACATGGAATAACTCAAATAAAAATACTTTTCAAAGTTTATTTTAAATTTGCAAAGTAAGGATGCATTCCCACTAGCGCTGGGGTCCACCAGGAGGGGATCCGTAATGGATCTGACCTCCTGGTGACCTCAGCTAAGGCTGGTGGAATCCCGGCATTCCATCAGCCTTAGCTGGAGTAACCAGGAGGTCAGATCCATTATGGATCCCATTCTGGTGAACCCCAGCGCTACTTGGAACATAGCCTAAGATGTGTATAATTCCAAAAAAAAATTATGTACATAAAACAACAAAAATGTAACTAAACGGGCACGCCCAATATATTCACTCAGTACAATTTTTTATGATGGATACATTTTTTCTTATAAAAAGTTTTTACATAAAGTCTGTAGCAAACTTGGTGCAGGAATATTTATTTTCCACTTTACATATTCCCCCGACAATTCTTGCATATTATTTTTTCTTCAGAATGTTCCCTGCATACATTTTGTCCGCAAGTAGAACAGAAATGCTCCGATTTTCTTTCTTTCTTTGCTGGACAAATATAGCAGCGCTTTCTTTTTTTTTCTCTTTGCTCTGGCTGTTCCTGAAAGCATATTCCACATCGGATCATTGCCTCTGTAATTTGCCTTGATAAGCATTTTGTGCTGCTTCTCTCTAGCATAGTAGGCATCAAAAGTTCATAACAAAGTTCTGTCAAAAATATACGTCTATTGTCCTTCCTGTTGGCATGGAATTCTGGATTAGTTTGACAATAAACAATATAGCTATTGAGGGATGACACATCAAGGATATTGGAAAAAAGGGCAACAGGCCAACGTTTAGTCTGCCTTTTACACGAATATTCAGTAATCATTTCGTCCATCTTGTCGACACCTCCTTTTGTCTTATTATAATGAAGTATAATTTCAGGTTTTTGTTTCCTGTCATTGGTGTCAATACTTTCATCGTGATGCATTGTGCTCAGTAATATCACAGATTTTTCTTTCTTGGCTTTATAGGACACCATTGTTGCCTCATTGCAGAAACCGAATACACTCTCGTAGATTGGTCGCTGTGCATTGTGCTTCATTATTGGTGGAATTTTGCGGCGGTTTGGTCTCATTGTACCAACAAGTGTTAGTTGTTTCTGAAGCAAAAAATTGGCCAGTTCTAAATTAGTAAAATAATTATCCATAGTGATATTTTTTCCAGAATGGAAAATTGGTAAAGCTAGTGTTTTCACTATGTTGGAACATAGATCTTTCTGGACTGGAGCGTCAGCTTCTTTTCCACAGTAAATCATGCCATTCATCCCATAATAAGTTGCTGAATCGCACATCCAGAAAATTTTTATGCCGTATTTAGCTGGCTTACTGGGCATATATTGGATAAATTTGCAACGTCCCCTAAAGGCAAGAAGTTGTTCGTCCACTGTCACATATTCGCTAGAATTGTAAAGTTTGTAACAGTTCTTGATAAAAAGATTCCATATATAGCTAATAGGCGCTAATTTATCGGTTGCCAACCTCACAGGCCGAGTTCTCTTTTCATCAAAACGAATGCATCTCTGTTGTGGATTCTGTTTTTGGGCTCCCTCTGGTGGTTACAGGTGGTACTGGGTGACTTTGGTGGGTTGCTGTCTCTGGTTTCCACCTGTCCATCATAGGCTGGGTGTTTCCTATTTAACCTGGCTTTCCTGTCATTCCCTTGCCGGCTATCAATGTAATCAGAGTGTCTCTGTTTGCCTCTGCTACCTGCTCCTATAATCTGCTGGACAAGCTAAGTTCTGATTTTCCTGTTTTTTGTGTTCTGCCTTATCATGTTTTTAGTCCAGCTTGCATACATATTAATCTTTGCTGCTGGTTGCTCTAGTGGGCTGAAATTACTCCCCATGTACCATGAGTTGGCACATGGGTCCCAGTAATTTCAGGATGGTTTTTTGAAGAAAGGGTTTTTCGCTGACCACCTAGATCTCTTTTGTATCCTTCTGCTATCTAGCTGTAGCGGGCCTCATTTTGCTAAAACTGTTTTCATACCTGCGTATGTGCCTTCCTCTTAATTCACCGTCATTATATGTGGGGGGCTGCTATCCCTTTGGGGTATTTCTCTAGGAGGCAAGCAAGGTCTGCTTTTCATCTTCTAAGGGAAGTTAGTTCTCCGGCTGGCGCGAGACGTCTAGAGTCCCCGTAGGTACGTTCCCCGGCTGCTGTTAGTGTTTGTGTTAATTTCAGGATCGCGGTCAGCTCAGGTTCCATCACCCTAGAGCTTGTCCTATTTTTGTGCTTGCCCTTTTGGTGATTCCCTGCCATTGGAATCATGACAGTATAGCCGGCCCGAAAGTTTGGGCTGAAGCAGGAGAAAAAGAAGTGTTGAGGGGGATTTTTTTTTTTTTTTTCTTTCCTCAGAGTTTTGCTGCCTAGCCCTTAATTGCTGTCTAGCTGCTTCTTACCTCCTCTTAACCCTTGAATGGCTCTGACCTTAGCTGTTTAACATGGATGTCTAGAGTTTGGCTTCCAGCCTGAATAATCTTGCTGCTAAGGTTCAAAACATACAGGATTTTGTTGTTCACACTCCTATGTCTGAACCTAGAATTCCTATTCCAGAGTTTTTTTCAGGAGATAGATCTACCTTCTTGAATTTCAGGAACAATTGCAAATTGTTTCTTTCTTTGAAATCTCGCTCCTCTGGAGACCCTGCTCAGCAGGTCAAGATTGTTATATCTTTCCTGCGGGGTGACCCTCAGAATTGGGCATTTGCATTGGCACCAGGGGATCCTGCATTGCTCAGTGTGGATGCGTTTTTTCTGGCACTGGGATTGCTCTATGAGGAACCTAACCTGGAGATTCAGGCTGAAAAGGCTTTATTGGCCCTCTCTCAGGGGCATGATGAAGCGGAAGTATATTGTCAAAAATTTCGGAAATGGTCGGTGCTTACTCAGTGGAATGAGTGCGCCCTGGCTGCAAACTTCAGAAATGGTCTTTCTGAGGCCATTAAGGATATTATGGTCGGGTTCCCTGCGCCTACAGGTCTGAATGAGTCTATGACTATGGCCATTCAGATTGATCGGCGTTTACGGGAGCGCAAACCTGTGCACCAGTTGGCGGTGTCTTCTGAACAGGCACCTGAGACTATGCAATGTGATAGAATTCAGTCCAGAAGTGAACGGCAAAATTATAGGCGGAAAAATGGATTGTGTTTTTATTGTGGTGATTCAGCTCATGTTATATCAGCATGCTCTAAACGCACAAAAAAGGTTGATAAATCTTTTGCCATTAGTACTCTGCAGTCTAAGTTCATTTTGTCTGTAACTCTGATTTGTTCACTGTCATCCATTTCCGTCGATGCCTATGTGGATTCGGGCGCTGCCCTGAGTCTTATGGATTGGTCATTTGCCAAATGCTGCGGTTTTAGTCTGGAGCCTCTGGAAGTTCCTATTCCTTTGAAGGGAATTGACTCTACACCATTGGCTATGAATAAACCGCAGTACTGGACACAAGTGACCATGCGCATGACTCCCGTTCATCAGGAGGTGATTCGCTTCCTTGTACTGTATAATTTACATGATGTACTAGTGCTTGGTCTGCCATGGTTACAAACTCATAATCCAGTCCTGGATTGGAAAACAATGTCTGTGTTAAGCTGGGGATGTCAGGGGGTTCATGATTATGCACCTCTGATTTCAATCGCTTCATCTACTCCTTCTGAGGTCCCTGCGTTTTTGTCTGACTATCGGGATGTTTTTGAGGAGCCTAAGCTCAATTCGCTCCCTCCTCATAGGGATTGTGACTGTGCTATAGATTTAATTCCTGGCAGTAAGTTCCCTAAGGGTCGTTTATTTAATCTGTCAGTGCCAGAGCATACTGCTATGCAGAGTTATATTAAGGAGACCTTGGAAAAGGGACATATTCGTCCATCTTCGTCCCCTCTGGGAGCAGGTTTTTTTTTCGTGGCTAAAAAAGATGGTTCCCTGAGGCCTTGTATAGATTATCGCCTTCTGAATAAGATTACAGTCAAATATCAGTATCCATTGCCATTATTGACTGATTTGTTTGCTCGCATTAAGGGGGCTAGGTGGTTCACTAAGATAGATCTTCGCTGTGCGTATAATCTTGTGCGGATAAAGCAGGGTGATGAGTGGAAAACCGCATTTAATACGCCTGAGGGCCATTTTGAGTATTTGGTAATGCCTTTAGGACTCTCCAATGCTTCGTCAGTCTTTCAGTCCTTTATGCACAATATTTTCCGTGAATATCTGGATAAGTTTATGATTGTGTATTTGGATGATATTTTGGTGTTTTCTGATGACTGGGAGTCTCATGTTCTACAGGTCAGGAAGGTGTTTCAGGTTCTGCGGGCCAATTCTCTGTTTGTGAAGGGCTCAAAGTGTCTCTTCGGAGTCCAGAAGATTTCTTTTTTGGGGTACATTTTTTCTCCTTCTACTATTGAGATGGATCCCGTCAAGGTTCAGGCGATTTGTGACTGGACACAACCTACATCTGTTAAGAGCCTTCAGAAGTTCTTGGGGTTTGCTAATTTTTATTGTCGGTTCATTGCTAATTTTTCCAGTATTGTTAAACCTTTGACTGATTTGACTAAAAAGGGTGCTGATGTTGCTGATTGGTCTCCTACGGCTGTGGAGGCATTTCAGGAACTTAAGCGCCGGTTTTCTTCTGCTCCTGTGTTATGTCAACCAGATGTTTCACTTCCTTTTCAGGTTGAGGTTGATGCTTCCGAGATTGGAGCGGGGGCGGTTTTGTCACAGAGAAGTTCCGATGGCTCGGTGATGAAGCCATGTGCGTTCTTTTCTAGAAAATTCTCGCCCGCCGAGCGGAATTATGATGTGGGTAATCGGGAGCTTTTGGCCATGAAGTGGGCATTTGAGGAGTGGCGTCATTGGCTTGAGGGTGCTAGTCATCGTGTGGTGGTCTTGACTGATCACAAAAATCTGATTTACCTTGAGTCTGCCAGGCGTCTGAATCCTAGACAGGCTCGTTGGTCATTGTTTTTTTCTTGTTTCAATTTTGTGGTTTCATACCTGCCAGGTTCAAAGAATGTGAAGGCAGATGCTCTTTCCAGGAGTTTTGTGCCTGACTCTCCTGGAGACTCTGGGCCTACTGGTATCCTTAGGGATGGGGTAATATTGTCCGCCGTCTCCCCAGACTTGCGACGTGCATTGCAGGAGTTTCAGGCGGATAAACCTGATCGTTGTCCACCAGAAAGACTGTTTGTTCCGGATGATTGGACCAGTAGAGTCATCTCCGAGGTCCATTCTTCTGCATTGGCTGGTCATCCTGGAATATTTGGTACTAGAAACTTGGTGGCCAGGTCTTTTTGGTGGCCTTCCTTGTCAAGGGATGTGCGTACCTTTGTGCAGTTTTGTGAAGTGTGTGCTCGGGCTAAGCCTTGCTGTTCTCGGGCCAGTGGGTTGTTGTTATCCTTGCCTATCCCGAAGAGGCCTTGGACGCACATTTCCATGGATTTTATTTCAGATCTCCCTGTCTCACAGAAAATGTCCGTCATCTGGGTTGTGTGTGACCGCTTTTCTAAGATGGTTCATTTGGTACCCTTGCCTAAGTTGCCTTCCTCCTCTGAGTTGGTCCCTTTGTTTTTTCAGAACGTGGTTCGTTTGCATGGGATTCCGGAGAATATCGTTTCTGACAGGGGATCCCAGTTTGTGTCTAGATTTTGGCGGACGTTTTGTGCTAAGATGGGCATTAATTTGTCTTTCTCGTCTGCATTCCTTCCTCAGACGAATGGCCAGACGGAGCGAACTAATCAGACCTTGGAAACTTATTTAAGGTGTTTTGTTTCTGCTGATCAAGATGACTGGGTTGCCTTTTTGCCGCTGGCCGAATTTGCCCTTAATAATCGGGCTAGTTCTGCCACTTTGGTTTCTCCTTTCTTTTGTAATTCGGGGTTTCATCCTCGTTTTTCCTCTGGTCAGGTGGAGCCTTCGGATTGTCCTGGAGTGGACATGGTGGTGGACAGGCTACATCAGATTTGGAATCAGGTGGTGGACAATTTAAAGTTGTCTCAGGAGAAGGCTCAGCAGTTTGCTAATCGCCGTCGCCGCGTGGGTCCCCGACTTCGTGTTGGGGACTTGGTGTGGTTGTCTTCTTGTTTTGTCCCTATGAAGGTCTCTTCTCCTAAGTTCAAGCCTCGGTTCATCGGTCCTTATAAGATCTTGGAGATTCTTAACCCTGTATCTTTTCGTTTGGATCTCCCAGCATCGTTTGCTATTCATAATGTGTTCCATCGGTCGTTATTGCGGAGGTATGAGGTGCCCGTTGTTCCTTCGGTTGAGCCTCCTGCTCCAGTGCTGGTGGAGGGAGAATTGGAGTATGTTGTTGAGAAGATCTTGGATTCTCGTGTTTCCAGACGTAAACTCCAGTATTTGGTTAAGTGGAAGGGTTATGGTCAGGAGGATAATTCCTGGGTGGTCGCCTCTGATGTTCATGCGACTGATTTGGTCCGCGCCTTCCATAGAGCTCATCCTGATCGCCCTGGGGGTTCTCGTGAGGGTTCGGTGACCCCTCCTCAAGGGGGGGGTACTGTTGTGGATTCTGTTTTTGGGCTCCCTCTGGTGGTTACAGGTGTTACTGGGTGACTTTGGTGGGTTGCTGTCTCTGGTTTCCACCTGTCCATCATAGGCTGGGTGTTTCCTATTTAACCTGGCTTTCCTGTCATTCCCTTGCCGGCTATCAATGTAATCAGAGTGTCTCTATTTGCCTCTGCTACCTGCTCCTATAATCTGCTGGACAAGTTAAGTTCTGATTTTCCTGTTTTTTGTGTTCTGCCTTATCATGTTTTTAGTCCAGCTTGCATACATATTAATCTTTGCTGCTGGTTGCTCTAGTGGGCTGAAATTACTCCCCATGTACCATGAGTTGGCACATGGGTCCCAGTAATTTCAGGATGGTTTTTTAAGGAAAGGGTTTTTCGCTGACTGCCTAGATCTCTTTTGTATCCTTCTGCTATCTAGCTGTAGCGGGCCTCATTTTGCTAAAACTGTTTTCATACCTGCGTATGTGCCTTCCTCTTAATTCACCGTCATTATATGTGGGGGGCTGCTATCCCTTTGGGGTATTTCTCTAGGAGGCAAGCAAGGTCTGCTTTTCATCTTCTAAGGGAAGTTAGTTCTCCGGCTGGCGCGAGACGTCTAGAGTCCCCGTAGGTACGTTCCCCGGCTGCTGTTAGTGTTTGTGTTAAGTTCAGGATCGCGGTCAGCTCAGGTTCCATCACCCTAGAGCTTGTCCTATTTTTGTGCTTGCCCTTTTGGTGATTCCCTGCCATTGGAATCATGACACATCTCCGAATAGCCTCAAATCTATCTACGGACATAGTGGCTTTGTAATGTGGATCTGCAAATGGGTTCAGAAATAACTCTCTGATTGGCACATCATATGATTTAGTCGACCCTGCCAGAAGAGTAAGGCCAATATAGGCATATAGTTCCTCTTTAGTTAAATTTTTCCAAGTTTTTTTTTTTCCTGAAGCAATACGTTTACCTTCCACATTCGTACACAAAACTACCTCATCTGCAATATCATCTGAAACAAATTTACTGAAAACATCTTTTTTGGACATGAATTGGGAAATTCCGACAGCTCCTTGAGGAACTCTAATAATGTTATGTGATGGGGTGCGTGCATGAGCCACAGCAGTACTGTTCCAAAAAACATTTGTTTTAGATGTTCTACTTGCACATTCTGCTGGATCCATTACTTCTTCATCATCTGAGGAATCGCTGGACGATGAAGTTGATACATTAGCTGGTGGAATATACTCTTCATCCGACAAAGAAATGTCACTGTCTTCATCACTATTGAAAATAATCGCCTCAATTTCTTGGACAGTCAATCCCCTTGATGTAGACTGTGCCATTGTAATCTTAGATGTGAGTAAACTAAAATGAAAAGTAAAAAATAAAGATTACAATCAGGCTTGTGCACTATACACTGTGTGTGCTAAGACTTTGTTAGTGTTTGTGTGCTTAGGGTAAAGTACAGCCCCCCTACTCTTACCTTCAACAGATCACTTTCTTGTAAGTGCAGTAGAAGCCTCTGGTTTTGGAGCTCAGAAAGGTTCTTTGTTACAGACCAAAGAAAGCTGACTTCTTCCTCCAAAGTCTCTCCAGCAACTAGGATTTAGGACTAAAGGACCTGTACTGACATCATAATCACGTTACTTTGTGAGGGGAAACTCCCTTCCAGGATCACATTACCATGTCAGGCAGAATCCACACTCTTCCCAGCAACAGCCATCGACCAATAGTCATAAAGACTGAGTCATAAGTTCTTCCCCAACAACAGTACAGACAAAAAGACTAAGGAGTACATGTAAACCAAAGCAGGACTCAAAGGCCCCAGGTACGTGAATCTGGGGTAGTCACAAAAAAAGCGTTGCTATACGAGATGCCTATAACATAAAAATATATGAACAACTGGATATTACTAACAACTATATACCTGAGGATTACCTTGAGTTTCAAAATTCTAACTAATGTAGTTTTACAGATAATAGAAAACATGTAACCTAGCAGGCCTGCGAGGCCCCAGGTACGCGTTCTAGGGTTAATGGGGTGATGGCTAGTGTTGAGCATTCCGATACCGCAAGTATCGGGTATCGGCCGATACTAGCGGTATCGGAATTCCGATACCGGGATTCCGATACTTGCCGCGTATCGGATACCGGAATCGGAAGTTCCCAGATTCAAAATGCAGAAATTCAGCCAATGAGAATGATTTCAAGTGTGGGCACATCCTGTTCAGCATGGAGGGCATGAAACTACTGGCATGGCTGTGATTGGCTGCTGAAATGATGTCATGATGCAGTTTAAAAGTCGCTGGCGCCATTTTGCGATCACTCTGCTGTGAATTCAGTTAGTGACAGGACGCTGTTTGCTGACTGAGGGACAGTTTAGAGATAGCGATTTGCTTCTTTGTGCTTTCCAAAGGCTAATTTAGCAACCGCTGTGTTCACCTACTATTCACCTTCCTTTTGCCTTGTAGCGCTGTTTTCACAGCGATCTGCAAGGTCTCTCTGTGTGTGTGTGTGTGAGTGCAGCCCACTCTCTAGTCTGAGTGCAGCCACATAGGCCATCCATAGCTGGTTGTATTCAGTTCAGGGAGGGTGGTTCATTGCCTCATACTGTCCTTTTTTTTTTTTTTTTTGAAGTAGTGCAGGCTGCTGCACATTTTTTCCAAAAATTCCTATTAGTGTCTTTCCACCCGTCTCCAGCTAATTTGTGGAAAAACACTACATAGGATAAAGTAGAGGAGGGTTTTTGGGCCTTGCAGCGCCGTTTACGGCTGTCTGCACGGTCTCCGTGTGACTGCAGCTCGCCCTGTAATCTGTGAGCAGCTATAGCCTGGTTGTCTCCAGCTCAGGGTTTTTCACTGCGTCATACCGCCAAATCAATTTTCTTTTTTTTCAAAGTAGTGTAGTCTGCTGCTAATTTATTTTAAAAAATCCTATTAGTGTCTTTCCACCCGTCTCCAGCTAATTTGTGGAAAAACACTACATAGGATAAAGTAGAGGAGGGTTTTTGGGCCTTGCAGCGCCGTTTACGGCTGTCTGCACGGTCTCCGTGTGACTGCAGCTCGCCCTGTAGTCTGTGAGCAGCCGTAGCCTGGTTGTCTGCAGCTCAGGGTTTTTCACTGCGTCATACCGCCAAATCAATTTTCTTTTTTTTCAAAGTAGTGTAGTCTGCTGCTAATTTATTTTAAAAAATCCTATTAGTGTCTTTCCACCCGTCTCCAGCTAATTTGTGGAAAAACACTACATAGGATAAAGTAGAGGAGGGTTTTTGGGCCTTGCAGCGCCGTTTACGGCTGTCTGCACGGTCTCCGTGTGATTGCAGCTCTATCCGTTGTCAGTTCAGCCCCCAAAAAATAAATAAATAATAAAGTTCACCAAACACACCAGTTACACACCACTTTACATTTGTGTAGGCCACATTAGCTCATATTCAAGTCTAGTCCACACTTTCGAAAATTAGTGTGTCTTATACCTGTTAGGAGGAGTTGCTCAGGAATAAGCACACAAAGCCGTTAGTACTTTTCTGCTTATCTTTATCAGTCAACCAAGATGAAGAAGGCAGTGAGTAAGGCACGTGGGCGTGGGCGTGGGCGCGGAGCAGGGAGGGGACGTGGGGATTCTGTGCCTGCTGCGGGCACCGGTGAGTCATCAGCACCCACTTTCACAAGGGAACAGTCGTTCATGCGCAGCTTTGTCGCCGAGCGCCGTACACCGCTGCTGCGTGAAGACCAAATTGAAGCCGTTGTGGGATGGATGGCAGCTAATGCATCAACTTCCATTAGTGCCACATCCTCTCAGACACAGAGCACTGGAGAGCAGCCATCTGTCTCTTCACCACCTGCAAAATTGCCCAGGCAGACAGAGATCCCAGGACAGGAGCAGTCTCTACTTCTGTTCTCTGAATCATCTCTTGGCTTGGAAACAGGGGGCCAGCCAAGCAGCATTGGAGAAATGGAAGAAGAGGCAGGGTGCAGTGATGCCCAACAGCTTTTTCTGTCTTCCTCTGAAGAGGCGGGTGGGCCAGTGGCTCCGGTCACCACCTCGCAGGCCGCATCAGCTGATGATGACACTCAGGTGCCACTTACTGGTGCGTGCTCTGCTGCTGAGACTACCCAGGAGGAGCAGTTGGGGGCAGAGGGTAGTGTAGATGATGAGGTCCTTGACCCATCTTGGCGTCAGGGACAGGAAGGTGGTGGGAGCAGCTCTGAGGAAGAGATTCCCCGTACGGCCCAAAGAGGGAGAGGGAGGGGGAAGACTGCGGATCCTGCAGCCTCCGCTTTGGCACCCGTAAGGAGCATGTCTCTTCCAAAAGTCAAAAGGGGGGCTCCCAAGACTTGCAGTGCCTGGTCCTTTTTTGACACAGTTGCAGATGACATTTGCTATGTCAGATGCAAGGTGTGTCATCAAAAAATCAAAAGAGGTCAAAAAGTCGCCAACCTCAATACCTCCAACATGTGGAAACATGTGCGCAACAGGCACCCGGCGGAGTTAGACAAACACACTGAAGAGCTAGGCCAACCAACAGCGGCAGCTACCACCTCTTCAGCTCGTGTTGCCTCTTCCTCTAGCTCACACGCAGCTGGTTCGGCTTCCTCCCAGGATCGCCATGGAAGAACCTCTGGCCCTGTTGTCCAGAGACCCGCTGTCATTCCACCCGCAGCACCACTTTCCCAGTCAACCACACACTCCCAGCCCAGTCTACAGCCATCGGTAGTACAGGCATGGGAGAAAAGGCGGCCTTTCTCGTCAAACCACCCACGAGCACAGGCTCTGACTGCAGGCATTGCCAAACTTCTGTCACTGGAAATGCTGTCATTCAGGCTGGTGGAGACTGACAGCTTCCGTGACTTGATGTCATTGGCAGTCCCACAGTACAGTGTGCCCAGCCGCTTTTACTTCAGCAGGCAAGCCGTCCCTGCCCTGCACAAGCATGTGGAGGGACACATAAAACACGCGCTACTGAACGCCGTCAGTAGCAAGGTCCACCTCACCACCGATGCGTGGACCAGTCAACATGGACAGGGGCGATACCTTTCCCTCACTGCCCATTGGGTTAATGTCGTTGAGCCGGGTACAGACCGTGCGAGTGGCGCAGGACGTGTCCTGCCCACTCCAAGGATTGCAGGAATCCATTCTGTACGCATTGACTCCTCCTCTTACACCAGTTCCTCAGAATCATCGCTGCAGGAGCCGTCACAGTCCACCTCCACATGGACCCGTGATGAACGTGTACCTGTTACGACCGACATGAGCACAGCCGTGGCCAAACGTCAACAGGCCGTCTTGAAATTAATTTTTTGGGGGAATCGTAGCCACACAGCGCAGGAGCTCTGGAATGCCATCAAGCAGGAGAGCGATGTGTGGTTTGAGCCAGCGAATCTCCAGCCAGGCATGGTAGTGTGTGATAATGGCCGAAATCTGGTGGCAGCCCTGGGCCTCGGCAACCTCACTCACATCCCATGTCTGGCACATGTGCTCAATTTGGTCGTGCAGAGCTTTTTGAGGGACTATCCGGATCTTGATGCACTGCTGCACAAGGTCCGCCTAGAGTGTGCTCACTTGCGGCGTTCCAGCACGGCAAAAGCGCGCATTGCGGCTCTGCAGCGCCGACACCGCCTGCCGGAACATCGCATCATATGTGACCTACCTACCAGGTGGAATTCCACGTTACATATGTTGGAGCGGTTGTGTGAGCAGCAGCAAGCTGTAATGGAGTACCAGCTGTATCAGGCGCAAAAAAGTCGCAGTCAGCGCCGTACAGACTTCACAACCACAGAGTGGGCCACTATGAAGGATGTCTGCCAGGTTTTGCGTCCCTTTGATTATTCCACGCGGATGGCGAGTGCAGATGATGCACTAGTCAGCATGACTGTCCCCCTTATCTGCCGGCTTGAAAAATCACTGCAAGCGCTAAGGGATGATGTTGTGGAAGAGGTGGAGGATGAGGATTCACCACTTCCATCATCTTCTGGACAGTCAGCGCCACGTGGTTCCTCACAAACGCGTAGGCAGGGGACAGTTTGTGAGGAGGATGAGGAGGAGTCAATGGAGGAGGAAGACATCCGTCCAGAGGAGGGAGTTCCCGAATTGTCCAGTACTCAGTGTGTACAGCGAGGGTGGGGTGATGACGAGCGGGCAGAGATCACGCCTCCAGCTGGGGACCGCGTTTCTTGGGCAGTTGGCAGTCTGCAGCACATGGTGGATTACATGCTGCAGTGCCTGAGAAACGACCGCCGCATCGACCACATTCTCAACATGTCTGATTATTGGGTGTTCACCCTCCTCGATCCTCGCTACCGGGACAACGTAGAAAGCCTCATCACACCGTTGAACCGGGAGCGAAAAATGCGGGAGTACCAAGACACACTGGTCAGTTCCATCATCTTCTCCATTCCAACTGAGAGAAGTGCTGCTAGTGCATTCCAAAGCAGCTCAGTGCGTCCAGGCAGTGGTGGAGGCTCTGCACAAAGAGGGAGCAGAAGCAGTGCCTCTGCCCAAGGCAAGACCAGTATGGCCGAACTGTGGCACAGTTTTCTGTGCCCGCCACAAAAGTCTACACCATCACAGACGGCTCCAGTCAGCAGGAGGCAACGGTTCCGTCAGATGGTGACAGACTACATGTCTTGCCCTCTTGCTGTACTCCCAGACGGCTCTTCCCCTTTCAAGTTTTGGGTCTCAAAGCTGGATACATGGCCAGAGCTAAGCCAGTATGCATTGGAGGTGCTGTCTTGCCCTGCGGCCAGTGTATTATCGGAACGTGTCTTTAGTGCTGCAGGTGGTGTACTAACTGACCGTCGCATGCGACTATCCTCCGATAACGTTGACCGGCTTACTTTCCTGAAAATGAACAAGGCCTGGATCTCGCAGGAATTTGCCACTCCTCCTCCTGATTAAATAATTAGGTCACTGTATACGTTATCCAGGTCTCCTGTTGTGTTCATCTTTCTACCACCTGAACTTAAATTCCTGGGCTCCAACACCGCCAGTTGAGGCTCAGATGTGCCGTCTGCACAGTCAAAACATACGACCCAGTGTTATTGGGTTTCAGTAACGTCAGCTGATCCCCAGCTGTGTAGCCGGCAATGTGTCATGCGACCGCCACGCTGACACAACAACTGAAATGTAAGGGAATCTGTCCCCCCCCCCCCCAAGGCGTTTGTTACTGAAAGAGCCACCTTGTGCAGCAGTAATGCTGCACAAGGAAAAAGGTAGCTATTTTGGTTTTGCTCCTTGCACACGCAAAACTGAACACTTATAAAATGTGTCCACTGATACCGTAAAACCGTCCCGGAGGTGGGACTTTCCTTCGTAATATGACGCAGCACAGCCGTCATTCCTACCCCCCCGGCGCCGCGCCCCGGCTCCTCAGCGTTGTTTGATTCCGTCCCGGAGCCTGCGCTGTTATGTTATCCCGTGGCCAGGCACACTTAGCGCTGCCCGTCTTCTGGCATCATTTGGTGTCAGGCTGGCTGCGCCTGTGCGGCCACGCTGGCCGAGAGCCCGCCTCGCAGTGTCTTCTGATTTAATCCCACTGGGGGCCTGGGATCTATGGACATGCGCAGTGCATATCTGAACCTCCACCTCTCACTCATCTCCCTATGGCTTCTTCAGACTGTTCGGTGTCAGCTGGTCCCTAATAGCATGCCACGGCCGTGACACCGCACAGTCTGAAAAAGAAGCCGTAGGGAGGGGAGTGAGAGGCGAGGATATGCACTGCGCATGGCCATGGATCCCAGGCCCCCAGTGGGATTACATCAGAAGACACTGCGAGGCGGGCTCTCGGCCAGCGCGGCCGCACAGGCGCAGCCAGCCTGACACCAAATGATGTCAGAAGATGGGCAGCGCTAAGTGTGCCTGGCCACGGGATAACATAACAGCGCAGGCTCCGGGACGGAATCAAACAACGCTGAGGAGCCGGGGCACGGCGGCGGGGGGGTAGTAATGATGGCTGTGCTGCGTCATATTACGAAGGAAAGTCCCACCTCCGGGACGGTTTCACGGCTTCAGGGGACACATTTTAAAAGTGTTTAGTTCTGTGTTTGCAAGGAGCATGATGAAAAGAGCCACCTTTTCCTTTTGCATCTTTTGTGCTGCACAAGCTGGCTCTTTCAGCTACAAACGCCTTGGGGGGGGGGTTAAAGGTTCCCTTTCGACTTTCTCAGGCTTCGGCCTACATTGTGTTCCTCTGCTTTTCCACCTGCCCCTGGGCTCCAACACCGCTAGTTGCCGTCCAGAAGTGCTGTACGCACAGTCAACAGTCGCTCCTCTGTTATTGGGGTTCAGTAACGTCAGCTGTTCCCCTGCTGTGTGTGTGGCAATCCCTCCTACCTCCTCCAACCTCCTCCAACCTCCTCCTCCTCCACCTGTCCCTGGGCTCCAACACCGCCAGTTGCCGTCCAGAAGTGCTGTACGCACAGTCAACAGTCCCTCCTCTGTTATTGGGGTTCAGTAACGTCAGCTGTTCCCCTGCTGTGTGTGTGGCAATCCCTCCTACCCCCTCCAACCTCCTCCAACCTCCTCCTCCTCCACCTGTCCCTGGGCTCCAACACCGCCAGTTGCCGTCCAGAAGTGCTGTACGCACAGTCAACAGTCCCTCCTCTGTTATTGGGGTTCAGTAACGTCAGCTGTTCCCCTGCTGTGTGTGTGGCAATCCCTCCTACCCCCTCCAACCTCCTCCAACCTCCTCCTCCTCCACCTGTCCCTGGGCTCCAACACCGCCAGTTGCCGTCCAGAAGTGCTGTACGCACAGTCAACAGTCCCTCCTCTGTTATTGGGGTTCAGTAACGTCAGCTGTTCCCCTGCTGTGTGTGTGGCAATCCCTCCTACCTCCTCCAACCTCCTCCAACCTCCTCCTCCTCCACCTGTCCCTGGGCTCCAACACCGCCAGTTGCCGTCCAGAAGTGCTGTACGCACAGTCAACAGTCCCTCCTCTGTTATTGGGGTTCAGTAACGTCAGCTGTTCCCCTGCTGTGTGTGTGGCAATCCCTCCTACCTCCTCCAACCTCCTCCAACCTCCTCCTCCTCCACCTGTCCCTGGGCTCCAACACCGCCAGTTGCCGTCCAGAAGTGCTGTACGCACAGTCAACAGTCCCTCCTCTGTTATTGGGGTTCAGTAACGTCAGCTGTTCCCCTGCTGTTTGTGTGGCAATCCCTCCTACCCCCTCCAACCTCCTCCAACCTCCTCCTCCTCCACCTGTCCCTGGGCTCCAACACCGCCAGTTGCCGTCCAGAAGTGCTGTACGCACAGTCAACAGTCCCTCCTCTGTTATTGGGGTTCAGTAACGTCAGCTGTTCCCCTGCTGTGTGTGTGGCAATCCCTCCTACCTCCTCCAACCTCCTCCAACCTCCTCCTCCTCCACCTGTCCCTGGGCTCCAACACCGCCAGTTGCCGTCCAGAAGTGCTGTACGCACAGTCAACAGTCCCTCCTCTGTTATTGGGGTTCAGTAACGTCAGCTGTTCCCCTGCTGTGTGTGTGGCAATCCCTCCTACCCCCTCCAACCTCCTCCAACCTCCTCCTCCTCCACCTGTCCCTGGGCTCCAACACCGCCAGTTGCCGTCCAGAAGTGCTGTACGCACAGTCAACAGTCCCTCCTCTGTTATTGGGGTTCAGTAACGTCAGCTGTTCCCCTGCTGTGTGTGTGGCAATCCCTCCTACCCCCTCCAACCTCCTCCAACCTCCTCCTCCTCCACCTGTCCCTGGGCTCCAACACCGCCAGTTGCCGTCCAGAAGTGCTGTACGCACAGTCAACAGTCCCTCCTCTGTTATTGGGGTTCAGTAACGTCAGCTGTTCCCCTGCTGTGTGTGTGGCAATCCCTCCTACCTCCTCCAACCTCCTCCAACCTCCTCCTCCTCCACCTGCCCCTGGGCTCCAACACCGCCAGTTGCCGTCCAGAAGTGCTGTACGCACAGTCAACAGTCCCTCCTCTGTTATTGGGGTTCAGTAACGTCAGCTGTTCCCCTGCTGTGTGTGTGGCAATCCCTCCTACCTCCTCCAACCTCCTCCAACCTCCTCCTCCTCCACCTGCCCCTGGGCTCCAACACCGCTAGTTGCCGTCCAGAAGTGCTGTACGCACAGTCAACAGTCCCTCCTCTGTTATTGGGGTTCAGTAACGTCAGCTGTTCCCCTGCTGTGTGTGTGGCAATCCCTCCTACCCCCTCCAACCTCCTCCAACCTCCTCCTCCTCCACCTGTCCCTGGGCTCCAACACCGCCAGTTGCCATCCAGAAGTGATGT
This sequence comes from Ranitomeya variabilis, assembly GCF_051348905.1. Taxonomy (NCBI): domain Eukaryota; kingdom Metazoa; phylum Chordata; class Amphibia; order Anura; family Dendrobatidae; genus Ranitomeya; species Ranitomeya variabilis. The sequence continues at coordinate 253,757,249 of NC_135237.1, read as the reverse complement.
ACGCACAGTCAACAGTCCCTCCTCTGTTATTGGGGTTCAGTAACGTCAGCTGTTCCCCTGCTGTGTGTGTGGCAATCCCTCCTACCTCCTCCAACCTCATCCAACCTCCTCCTCCTCCACCTGTCCCTGGGCTCCAACACCGCCAGTTGCCGTCCAGAAGTGCTGTACGCACAGTCAACAGTCCCTCCTCTGTTATTGGGGTTCAGTAACGTCAGCTGTTCCCCTGCTGTGTGTGTGGCAATCCCTCCTACCCCCTCCAACCTCCTCCAACCTCCTCCTCCTCCACCTGTCCCTGGGCTCCAACACCGCCAGTTGCCGTCCAGAAGTGCTGTACGCACAGTCAACAGTCCCTCCTCTGTTATTGGGGTTCAGTAACGTCAGCTGTTCCCCTGCTGTGTGTGTGGCAATCCCTCCTACCCCCTCCAACCTCCTCCAACCTCCTCCTCCTCCACCTGTCCCTGGGCTCCAACACCGCCAGTTGCCGTCCAGAAGTGCTGTACGCACAGTCAACAGTCCCTCCTCTGTTATTGGGGTTCAGTAACGTCAGCTGTTCCCCTGCTGTGTGTGTGGCAATCCCTCCTACCTCCTCCAACCTCCTCCAACCTCCTCCTCCTCCACCTGCCCCTGGGCTCCAACACCGCCAGTTGCCGTCCAGAAGTGCTGTACGCACAGTCAACAGTCCCTCCTCTGTTATTGGGGTTCAGTAACGTCAGCTGTTCCCCTGCTGTGTGTGTGGCAATCCCTCCTACCCCCTCCAACCTCCTCCAACCTCCTCCTCCTCCACCTGTCCCTGGGCTCCAACACCGCCAGTTGCCGTCCAGAAGTGCTGTACGCACAGTCAACAGTCCCTCCTCTGTTATTGGGGTTCAGTAACGTCAGCTGTTCCCCTGCTGTGTGTGTGGCAATCCCTCCTACCCCCTCCAACCTCCTCCAACCTCCTCCTCCTCCACCTGTCCCTGGGCTCCAACACCGCCAGTTGCCATCCAGAAGTGCTGTACGCACAGTCAACAGTCCCTCCTCTGTTATTGGGGTTCAGTAACGTCAGCTGTTCCCCTGCTGTGTGTGTGGCAATCCCTCCTACCTCCTCCAACCTCCTCCAACCTCCTCCTCCTCCACCTGCCCCTGGGCTCCAACACCGCTAGTTGCCGTCCAGAAGTGCTGTACGCACAGTCAACAGTCCCTCCTCTGTTATTGGGGTTCAGTAACGTCAGCTGTTCCCCTGCTGTGTGTGTGGCAATCCCTCCTACCCCCTCCAACCTCCTCCAACCTCCTCCTCCTCCACCTGTCCCTGGGCTCCAACACCGCCAGTTGCCGTCCAGAAGTGCTGTACGCACAGTCAACAGTCCCTCCTCTGTTATTGGGATTCAGTAACGTCAGCTGTTCCCCTGCTGTGTGTGTGGCAATCCCTCCTACCCCCTCCAACCTCCTCCAACCTCCTCCAACCTCCTCCTCCTCCACCTGTCCCTGGGCTCCAACACCGCTAGTTGCCGTCCAGAAGTGCTGTACGCACAGAGCCAAACACCTCGCCAATGTGTTAGTGGGGTTCAGCACCGCCAGCTGTTCCCCTGCTGTGTATACGGCAACGTGTACTGCGACCGCCACGCAGGCACAACAAGTTAAATGTAAGGGAACCTGACCCCCCCCCCCCCAGGCGTTTGTTACTGAAGGAGCCACCTTGTGCAGCAGTAATGATGCAAAGGGAAAAAGTGCCTCTTTTCGTGATGCTCCTTGCACATGCTGAACCAAACACTTATGAAATGTGTCCCCACACAGCGTTAAACCGTCCGGTAGGTGGAACTTTCCTTTGTCGTGTGACGCAGCACAGCCATCATTTTTACCCCCTTGGCGCCGGGCGCCGCCTCCTCAGCGTTGTTTTAATCTGTCCCGGAGCCTGCGCTGTTAGGTTAGCCCTTGGCCATGCACACATGTTGCGCTGCCCGTCTTCTGACCTCATTTGGTGTCAGGCTGGCTGCGCCTGTGCGGGTGCGGTGGCCGAGATCCCGCCTCGCAGTGTCGTCTAATGTAATCCCACCGCGGGCCTGTGATCCGTGCCCGTGCGCAGTGCATATCCTCTCCTCTCACTCCCCTCCCTACGGCTTCTTCAGACTGTGCGATGTCAGCTGGTCCCTAATAGCATGCCACGGCCGTGACACCGCACAGTCTGAAAAAGCCGTAGGGAGGGGAGTGAGAGGAGAGGATATGCACTGCGCACGGGCACGGATCACAGGCCCGCGGTGGGATTACATTAGACGACACTGCGAGGCGGGATCTCGGCCAGCGCACCCGCACAGGCGCAGCCAGCCTGACACCAAATGAGGTCAGAAGACGGGCAGCGCAACATGTGTGCATGGCCAAGGGCTAACCTAACAGCGCAGGCTCCGGGACAGATTCAAACAACGCTGAGGAGGCGGCGCACGGCGCCAAGGGGGTAAAAATGATGGCTGTGCTGCGTCACACGACAAAGGAAAGTTCCACCTACCGGACGGTTTAACGCTGTGAGGGGACACATTTCATAACTGTTAGGTTCCGCATGTGCAAGGACCATAATTAAAAGAGCTAAGTTTACCTTTTCCAGCATTAGTGCTGTACACAATGGCTCTTTCAGCTACAAACGCCTGGGGGGGGGGGGGTTAAAGGTTTCCTTTCAACTTGCTCGAGTGCAGGCTTCGGCCTACACTCCGCTCCCCCTGCTCCTCCTGCTGACCCTGGGCTCCAACACCGCCAGTTGGGGCCCGGTACTGCTAGCTGCACAGAGAAAAACACCTCGCCAATGTGTCAGTGGGGTTCAGCACCGCCAGCTGTTCCCCTGCTGTGCAGCCGGCATCGTGTCCTGCGACCGCCACGCAGACACAACACACCCAAAGCTGCCGCCTGTGCAGGCTTCGGCCTACACTCCCCTCCCCCTGCTCCTCCTCCTCCTGCTCCTCCTCCTGCTGTCCCTGGGCTCTAACACACCGCCAGTTGGGGCCCAGATGTGCTAGCTGCACAGAGAAAAACACCAGCCAATGTGTCAGTGGGGTCCAGCACCGCCAGCTGTTCCCCTGCTGTGCAGCAGGCAACGTGTCCTGCAAAAGCCACGCAGACACCAGAACTGAAATTGAAGGGAACCTGTCCCCCCTCCCCCAGGCGTTTTTACGTTATCCAGCCACCTTGTACAGCGGTAATGCTGCATGTGTGCAAGGTGGCTCAGAAACGTATTCTCCTCGCACATGTGGAACTGAAAACACGTCTGCAATGTGTCCTCTGTGTGACCATTTAACCGTCCCGGTGGTGTGACTTTCCTTTGTAATGACACGCTGCAACCCCCTTGGTAGCGCTGCCCGTCTTCTGGCATCATTGTTTGGCTGGCTGCGCCTCTGCGGCCGCCCTGACCCACACAACGCCCCTCGGTGTCTTATTTATTGGGACTGCGAGGGTGTGTTTGATGGGCATGAGCAGTGCATCAGTTCGCCTGTCCCTCATCTCCTTCCGCCTTCTTCAGACTGTGCGGCTTCATGGCCGTGGCATGCGATAAGGGATCAGCTGACGCCACATAGTCTGAAGCAGGTGTAAGAACCCAAGCGAGAGGCGAACATATGTACTGCGCCAGGCCATGAATCCCAGCCCCGCAGTGTTTTAACTATGTCAAGACACTGCGGGGCTGTGATTCATGGGCATCGCGAACCGCACCAGCCAACATTAAATGAGGTCAGAAGATGGGCAGCGCTAACAGCGCTAGGCCAGGGGATAACACGACAGCGCAGACTCCTGTACAGCAAATAACAACGCTCAGGAGGCTGCACCCAGCACCAAGGTGGGATTCTTGACATCTGTGCTGCGTCTCATTACAAAGGGAACTCGCGCCTCCAACACAGTTTGACTGTATAAAGGGCTAAATGTTATACGTGTTCCATTCAGCGTGTGCAAGGAGAAAAATTACAAGAGCAACCTTTGACTTGCGCAGCACTGCTGCTGCATAAGCTGTGGCTCTTCTACTTTGTAACCCCTGAGGGGGGGTTAAAGGTGACTTTTGAAATCGGTTCAATTAGGCTTCGGCCTACACTCTGCTCCACCTGCAGAGCCCGGGCTCCAACAACGCTAGTTGCTGTCCGGAAGTGCTGGCTGCACAGAGCCAAACACCTCGCCAATGTGTCAGTGGGGTCCAGCACCGCCAGCTGTTCCCCTGCTGTGTAGCCGGCAACGTGTCCTGCGACCGCCACGCAGACACAACACACCCAAAGCTGCCGCCTGTGCAGGCTTCGGCCTACACTCCCCTCCCCCTGCTCCTCCTCCTCCTGCTCCTCCTCCTGCTGTCCCTGGGCTCTAACACACCGCCAGTTGGGGCCCAGATGTGCTAGCTGCACAGAGAAAAACACCAGCCAATGTGTCAGTGGGGTCCAGCACCGCCAGCTGTTCCCCTGCTGTGCAGCCGGCAACGTGTCCTGCAAAAGCCACGCAGACACCAGAACTGAAATTGAAGGGAACCTGTCCCCCCTCCCCCAGGCGTTTTTACGTTATCCAGCCACCTTGTACAGCGGTAATGCTGCATGTGTGCAAGGTGGCTCAGAAACGTATTCTCCTCGCACATGTGGAACTGAAAACACGTCTGCAATGTGTCCTCTGTGTGACCATTTAACCGTCCCGGTGGTGTGACTTTCCTTTGTAATGACACGCTGCAACCCCCTTGGTAGCGCTGCCCGTCTTCTGGCATCATTGTTTGGCTGGCTGCGCCTCTGCGGCCGCCCTGACCCACACAACGCCCCTCGGTGTCTTATTTATTGGGACTGCGAGGGTGTGTTTGATGGGCATGAGCAGTGCATCAGTTCGCCTGTCCCTCATCTCCTTCCGCCTTCTTCAGACTGTGCGGCTTCATGGCCGTGGCATGCGATAAGGGATCAGCTGACGCCACATAGTCTGAAGCAGGTGTAAGAACCCAAGCGAGAGGCGAACATATGTACTGCGCCAGGCCATGAATCCCAGCCCCGCAGTGTTTTAACTATGTCAAGACACTGCGGGGCTGTGATTCATGGGCATCGCGAACCGCACCAGCCAACATTAAATGAGGTCAGAAGATGGGCAGCGCTAACAGCGCTAGGCCAGGGGATAACACGACAGCGCAGACTCCTGTACAGCAAATAACAACACTCAGGAGGCTGCACCCAGCACCAAGGTGGGATTCTTGACATCTGTGCTGCGTCTCATTACAAAGGGAACTCGCGCCTCCAACACAGTTTGACTGTATAAAGGGCTAAATGTTATACGTGTTCCATTCAGCGTGTGCAAGGAGAAAAATTACAAGAGCAACCTTTGACTTGCGCAGCACTGCTGCTGCATAAGCTGTGGCTCTTCTACTTTGTAACCCCTGAGGGGGGGTTAAAGGTGACTTTTGAAATCGGTTCAATTAGGCTTCGGCCTACACTCTGCTCCACCTGCAGAGCCCGGGCTCCAACAACGCTAGTTGCTGTCCGGAAGTGCTGGCTGCACAGAGCCAAACACCTCGCCAATGTGTCAGTGGGGTCCAGCACCGCCAGCTGTTCCCCTGCTGTGTAGCCGGCAACGTGTCCTGCAAAAGCCACGCAGACACAACACACCCAAAGCTGCCGCCTGTGCAGGCTTCGGCCTACACTCCCCTCCCCCTGCTCCTCCTCCTCCTGCTCCTCCTCCTGCTGTCCCTGGGCTCTAACACACCGCCAGTTGGGGCCCAGATGTGCTAGCTGCACAGAGAAAAACACCAGCCAATGTGTCAGTGGGGTCCAGCACCGCCAGCTGTTCCCCTGCTGTGCAGCCGGCAACGTGTCCTGCAAAAGCCACGCAGACACCAGAACTGAAATTGAAGGGAACCTGTCCCCCCTCCCCCAGGCGTTTTTACGTTATCCAGCCACCTTGTACAGCGGTAATGCTGCATGTGTGCAAGGTGGCTCAGAAACGTATTCTCCTCGCACATGTGGAACTGAAAACACGTCTGCAATGTGTCCTCTGTGTGACCATTTAACCGTCCCGGTGGTGTGACTTTCCTTTGTAATGACACGCTGCAACCCCCTTGGTAGCGCTGCCCGTCTTCTGCCATCATTGTTTGGCTGGCTGCGCCTCTGCGGCCGCCCTGACCCACACAACGCCCCTCGGTGTCTTATTTATTGGGACTGCGAGGGTGTGTTTGATGGGCATGAGCAGTGCATCAGTTCGCCTGTCCCTCATCTCCTTCCGCCTTCTTCAGACTGTGCGGCTTCATGGCCGTGGCATGCGATAAGGGATCAGCTGACGCCACATAGTCTGAAGCAGGTGTAAGAACCCAAGCGAGAGGCGAACATATGTACTGCGCCAGGCCATGAATCCCAGCCCCGCAGTGTTTTAACTATGTCAAGACACTGCGGGGCTGTGATTCATGGGCATCGCGAACCGCACCAGCCAACATTAAATGAGGTCAGAAGATGGGCAGCGCTAACAGCGCTAGGCCAGGGGATAACACGACAGCGCAGACTCCTGTACAGCAAATAACAACGCTCAGGAGGCTGCACCCAGCACCAAGGTGGGATTCTTGACATCTGTGCTGCGTCTCATTACAAAGGGAACTCGCGCCTCCAACACAGTTTGACTGTATAAAGGGCTAAATGTTATACGTGTTCCATTCAGCGTGTGCAAGGAGAAAAATTACAAGAGCAACCTTTGACTTGCGCAGCACTGCTGCTGCATAAGCTGTGGCTCTTCTACTTTGTAACCCCTGAGGGGGGGTTAAAGGTGACTTTTGAAATCGGTTCAATTAGGCTTCGGCCTACACTCTGCTCCACCTGCAGAGCCCGGGCTCCAACAACGCTAGTTGCTGTCCGGAAGTGCTGGCTGCACAGAGCCAAACACCTCGCCAATGTGTCAGTGGGGTCCAGCACCGCCAGCTGTTCCCCTGCTGTGTAGCCGGCAACGTGTCCTGCAAAAGCCACGCAGACACAACACACCCAAAGCTGCCGCCTGTGCAGGCTTCGGCCTACACTCCCCTCCCCCTGCTCCTCCTCCCCCTGCTCCTCCTCCTGCTGTCCCTGGGCTCTAACACACCGCCAGTTGGGGCCCTAGGAAGACAAGCTTGAATAGGTCCCCATCCGGGTTCCAGTACCGTCAGCTGGTTCTCGGCAGTGTCTTTTGCTCTTGTACCTTCTGCTCCCCATCCTGGTTCCAGTACCGTCAGCTGGTTCCGGGCAGAGCCTTTGGCTTAGGTGCCTCCCTCTGGGTATCCGAGTTCCACCAACGTCAGGTGGTCCTTGGTAGTGCTTTCAGGCACGGGTACCTCCTGCTTAGTAACCGGGTTCCAGTAACGTCAGCTGGTCCTCGGTAGTTCCATTGGCTCTTGGACCTTCGGCTACCCATCCGGGTTCCAGTACCGTCAGCTGGTTCTCGGCAGTGTCTTTTGCTCTTGTACCTTCTGCTCCCCATCCTGGTTCCAGTACCGTCAGCTGGTTCCGGGCAGAGCCTTTGGCTTAGGTGCCTCCCTCTGGGTATCCGAGTTCCACCAACGTCAGGTGGTCCTTGGTAGTGCTTTCAGGCACGGGTACCTCCTGCTTAGTAACCGGGTTCCAGTAACGTCAGCTGGTCCTCGGTAGTTCCATTGGCTCTTGGACCTTCGGGTAGCCATCCGAGTTCCAGTTCCATCAGCTGTATCTCGGCATTTTCTCAGCCTTCTTGTACCTTCTGCTACATTTCCAAGTTCAAGACCCGAAAGACGATGATCCGGAAGACCACCCCTAAGATGATGACGACACCAGAGACGACAACCACCGAGATGACGACGACCCTGGAGACGATGACCCTGAAGACGACCCCGATGACGACGACCCCGATGACGACGACCCCGATGACGACGACCCTGGAGATGACGACCCTGGAGATGACGACGACAACCTGGAAGACCGAGAAGCAGAAGAACAAGAGGCTGCAGAACAAAGAGCAGAAGAACATTAAGCATAAGACTAAATATCAGAGCAAAAGATATTATCTAAATTATAAGCAGAAGAAGACTAAGCAGTGTATGGGGGTGAGTCCGTTCCTCCTCGTGGTGCCCCTGGATAAAGCCTGATGCTGCAGGCCAAACTGAACGCGGACAAATGTAACTGTTTTGTGACAGGCAGAACGGAAGGTGTAATCTTCAAACTTTTATAGATAACAACTACGGGAATGCCTGTCACAAATAAGAATATGATGAAGAAGTTGAATATAAAAAAGATAATAGTTAAATAAAAAGAATATGAACAATGTAAAAAAAAATATATATATATACGTAGAAAAGAAGAAGATGAATAAGGTGAAGAAGTTGATGTCACAGAAGCTGATGATGAGGATAATGAAGAAGAAAGTGTGGGAGAAGTAAAAAATAGGGTGAAGGGCGTGGAAGTAGTGAAACATCAATATCTGACAAAATAAATAAAAAATTAACATAGTCAAATTCTTTCTAACGCCGAACGTCATAAAAAAATTAAAAATACTGCTATTCTATTTGATTGGGATAAACCCCTGTGCCTTTAATGTCTCCGCCACCTCCCCCAATACATCCTACATTATTCTTAGTTGTTTTCCTTCATGTAGAATTAACCTACAAGGAAAGAAAGGGTTTATTTTAATTCCGATATTTTCGTCCCATTGACTTGCATTGGGATCGGGTATCGGTATCGGATTGGATTCCGATACTGTGACGGTATCGGCCGATACTGTGACGGTATCGGCCGATACTTTCCGATACCGATACTTTCCGATATCGGAAAGTATCGCTCAACACTAGTGATGGCATATAAAAATAAAATTATGAACGGGACACGACAGCAATTCAGTAACAAGAGAATTAAAAATGTGGACAAACGTATACCTTTTGTTTCTACATACAATACTGCCAGTAGCCAGATTAGTGGGATTTTGAGGAGGCATTGGCATCTAGTTGAATTTTCGAGCCCCCCTGTCTTTTCTTATAAACGTGGACGTAATTTTAAAGACAAGTTGGTACACTCGGATATAGGCCCTGGTAAGACCACTATACAAAGCACTTTGGCACCTCCGAGACAGGGGAATTTCCCCTGTCTCGGTTGCGCATGTTGTGGCAATATGATTAAAGGTGAGGTTTTTTACCATCCCCATACAGGGAAAGAGATCAGAATTAGAAGTGCTGCAGCTCCTAGAGAGAGTGAAGGGAAAGCAGAACAGATGGTGGAGAGCATGGAGGAGGAATGAAGCATGGGTGAAGTGAAGAGCTAGGGGGGTTAGCTGCGACTGGGCTACCTCCCTACAGAGCGCAGACACCGCTAGCCGGAAGACCAGGGTTGTGTGGTACTCCAAGTGGCACAGCAGAAACCGGTGGGACAGCTGATTGCAAGTTACCTGTCCATCACACACCTGAAGACATAGTAATACATAGACTTATCATAGAAGTAGCTGGCCAACAGCACACGAATAGGTGGATGCACGTCCTAATTCCACTGGGCCCCCATGGAAAATGTACATACCAAATAGAAAATGAAGGACAGCATCCAATCCAGGTGAAAGTGTTCACAAATGAAATCCTTTATTTGCCAAAGTGCAACGTTTCGACCCGCATGGGTCTTTATCAAGCATGAAACACATGGATAATGGTGGATTCTTATAGGGGATGTATTACCATACACCAATCCCCACAAAGTATCCACCCACATCATAAATATCTCTTAAAATTACACAACAGTAAAAATACATATATCACATCTTGAATATATGGCATTTGGGAGACCTTTATTCAATAGATGCCAATGCCTCCTCAAAATCCCACTAATCTGGCTACTGGCAGTATTGTATGTAGAAACAAAAAGTATATGTTTGTCCACATTTTTAATTCTCTTGTTACTGAATTGCTGTCGTGTCCCGTTCATAATTTTATTTTTATATGCCATCACCCCATTAACAGGGTACCCCCTATCCAGAAACTTCCTGCACATGTCATCCAATCTGGGATCCAACATAGCGTCATCCGACATTATCCTTCTTACCCTCAGCAACTGGCTCCATGACAGGGACTCAACCATCTTCCTGGGGTGGTGGCTATCAAAACACATATGGTAATCCATCCCCTATAAGAATCCACCATTATCCATGTGTTTCATGCTTGATAAAGACCCATGCGGGTCGAAACGTTGCATGTTATGGTTCTCAATGGCAAGAGAACATAGCCCAGCATACATAGGAACTAGCTCTTGGAAGGATGGAAACTTAAACTGACCATGAACTAAACCTGCCGCACAACTAACAGTAGCCGGGTAGCGTAGCCTGCGTTTTATCCCTAGACGCCCAGCGCCGGCCGGAGGACTAACTAATCCTGGCAGAGGAAAATATAGTCCTGGCTCACCTCTAGAGAAATTTCCCCGAAAGGCAGACAGAGGCCCCCACATATATTGGCGGTGATTTAAGATGAAAATGACAAACGTAGTATGAAAATAGGTTTAGCAAAATCGAGGTCCGCTTACTAGATAGCAGGAAGACAGAAAGGGTACTTTCATGGTCAGCTGAAAACCCTATCAATACACCATCCTGAAATTACTTTAAGACTCTAGTATTAACTCATAACATCAGAGTGGCAATTTCAGATCACAAGAGCTTTCCAGACACAGAAACGAAACTGCAGCTGTGAACTGGAACAAAATGCAAAAAACAAACAAGGACAAAAGTCCGACTTAGCTGGAAGTTGTCTGGTAGCAGGAACATGCACAGAAAGGCTTCTGATTACAATGTTGACCGGCATGGAAGTGACAGAGGAGCAAGGTTAAATAGCGACTCCCACATCCTGATGGGAACAGGTGAACAGAGGGGATGATGCACACAAGTTCAATTCCACCAGTGGCCACCGGGGGAGCCCAAAATCCAATTTCACAACAGTTGCACTTTGGCAAATAAAGGATTTCGTTTGTGAACACTTTCACCTGGATTGGATGCTGTCCTTCATTTTCTATTTGATAGTAATACATAGAGCCCGGGTCATGATAGAGATCCTGTATAAAGGCTTGAGTTACCTGTCATACAGGTATTGTCTTACCGAAAGAGGGACAGAGAGAAAAAACGTGAGGACCTTGTGAGAGGCTTAAGGCAGCAAGGGACCACACCACAGTGCTAGAAGGAAGGCTTTTAACCTCGCCTGGTATGGGGGACTCCCTACTCACTTCCAAGCTGGCCAGACTCTACCTGTGCCTGTAATCCGGGACCCTGGACTGTGGCTGCCTGAACCTTCAGTAAAAAAGTAAAGAGACTGCAACCCTGTGTCCTCTGTTTCTTTCTACATGACCTACCACCTGTCCTCACTACATCGGGAGCCCTGGGGACCCAGCTTCACCTGTGGTAAGCCATACCATCTTAGCTGCCATAACATCACCCAAGTGGACCCTGTTAAGCAGCGTTCGTCATCTCTGACCGAGAATCACAGGTGGCATCACGAACAAACTTTATTCAAACCCCTTTAAAGACATTTCCTTTTACTTGGGCGCCCGGGGCCATAGACCGGGTCGCTGCCACCGTGACATCCCCTTTACGTACTGGACCTGGGTATCGAGTACCCCACGGCCCCGGCAGGCATTCCATAGCACCCCTTTTGAAAGTATCACAGCTTGTAAATGCCTTTTGTAGCTAGATAAGAATCTTTCTATTTTTCTTTGAGGGATTTTCATCCATTCCTTTTTGGAAAATTCTTACAGTTCTGTGAGAGAGATTCCTGGGTCATCTTGCATGCACTGCTATTTTGAGGTCTAGCCACAGATTTTCACTGATGTTCAGATGAAGGGACTACGAAGGCATTGTAAAACATTCAGCTTGCACCTTCTGAGATAGTATATTGCGGATTTTGACGTATTCAGTATCATTATCCATTTGTAGAAGGCATCCTGTTTTCAACGTTAGCTTTTTTTACAGATGGTGTTATGTTTGGCTCAAGAATTTGTTGACATTTCATTTTATCCATCAGAGTCAAAACAAAAAAAAAAAGTCAAAACCGCATCCTTTCAATATAGATTGAAGGTCTCAGCGGACACAGGGGCGCACGTCCAAAACCAGTGAGCCCATCCCGGACAGTACCAAGACCATAAAGAACAAAAAGACAGCGCCACAATGGATGGTGAAAAAAATGAGAGCTTACATTTATTCTGCCTCCTGTAGCGACGTTTCGGTCAACAGACCTTTATCAAGCACACGATAAAGGTCTGTTGACCAAAACGTCGCTACAGGAAGCAGAATAAATGTAAGCTCTTATTTTTTTCACCATCCATTGTGGCGCTGTCTTTTTGTTCTTTATGGATTTCATTTTATCCATTCTTGTCTCTACCCATGAAATGTTCCCCTTGTCATTATCTGTATTACCATTTCTATATATTTGTATTTTAATACACCCTATCCCTATATATATCATGTCATTGGCTGCACTACAACCTCAAAACATGATTGACCATCCCCATGTGTTATGTTTGGCGAGATGATCTTTTCTTGAAATCCTGTGCCCTTTTTCTCCACATTTTAACCTTATCATTCCACAGGACTTGGTTCCAAAATGCATCAGGCTTATTTAGATATTCTTTTGCATACTTCTGATGCTGAATTTTCTGGTGAGGACACAGGAGAGGTTTTCTTCTAATGACTCTTCCATAAAGGCCATATTTGTGCAGGTGTCTACAGTAGAACACTGTACCACAACTCCAGAGTCTGCAGAAGGTCTCTTGCAGTCAAGTAGGGGTTCTGATTTCACTCTCTAGCAATCCTACAAGCAGCTCTCACTGATATTTTGCTTGGTCTTCCAGACCTTATTTTGGTCTCTACTGTTCCTGTTAACTTCTATTTCTTCATTAAATTTTGATCTGAGGAAAGGGCAACTTGAAAACACTTTGCTTTCTTCTTACAGCTGTCCCCTGCTTTTATTTCCATTATTTTTATTTTTGTTAAGCAGCTGCTTAGAAGACCAAATGGCTGGTGTTTTTTTGGCACAAGGTTATAGAAGGCAGGTTTTTTTATAAATCTGGGAGATTTGCATCACCTGGCCTTTCCCAACGATGGTAGTGAACAAGCCATAACCCAAACAGGTTAATTAAGATCTGAAACCTTGGTCAAAGTTATCTAAGCACATAAATCTCCAAGGGTGATCAAACTTTTGTGTCAGACCATTTTCCTTTTTAACATTTTTAAAATGTAAAATATGAAAATAGATATAATGTTTTGCATAAAATACAAAAGATATGTGTAATCTTTAACTTTAAGCTTTTTAGAGGTAATTTCATCTTCAACTTGCTAGACTGTTCACAATAACATTAATTTTGACCATGGGTACACAAACTTTTACATGCTACTGTATGCAGATTTGAAATGAGTATGTATTGCTATTTCTTTTCCAGCATATCAAGAGGCCAGTTTTTATAAAGGACATTGCAACCATGTCCTGATAGCGACCTCAATGTGATCTTAGGTTTCTCTTATCTCAGCCATGACATCAGGAGATAAATCACCGCCAGGCTCACAATGTGATTGAAAGGACATAGTTTCTGAGCTTGTACAATCTTACAATTATAACAAGGTGCCTTATCTTAAGATATGTATGATAGTCCCTTAAGGGATTAAGATACATTATTGTGTAAAGGCCCCCGTCTCACATAGCGAGATCGCTAGCGAGATCGCTGCTGAGTCACAAGTTTTGTGACGCAACAGCGACCTCCATAGCGATCTCGCTATGTGTGACACGTACCAGCGATCAGGCCCCTGCTGCGAGATCGCTGGTCGTGTCGGAATGGCCTGGACCTTTTTTTGGTCGTTGAGGCCCCGCTGACATCGCTGAATCGGTGTGTGTGACACCGATCCAGCGATGTCTTCACTGGTAACCAGGGTAAACATCGGGTTACTAAACGCAGGGCCGCGCTTAGTAACCCGATGTTTACCCTGGTTACCAGCGTAAATGTAAAAAAAAACAAACAGTACATACTCGCCTTTCGGTGTCCAGGTCCCTTGCCGTCTGCTTCCTGCTCTCACTGACTGCCGCCGTACAGTGAGAAGTGAGAGCGCAGCAGTGACGTCACCGCTGCGCTCTGCTCTCACTGTACGGCCGGATCTCAGTCAGAGCAGGAAGCAGACGGCAAGGGACCTGGACACCGAAAGGCGAGTATGTACTGTTTGTTTTTTTTGGTAACCAGGGTAAACATCGGGTTACTAAGCGCGGCCCTGCGCTTAGTAACCCGATGTTTACCCTGGTTACCCGGGTGCTGCAGGGGGACTTCGGCATCGTTGAAGACAGTTTCAACGATGCCGAAGTCGTTCCCCTGATCGTTGGTCGCTGGAGAGAGCGGTCTGTGTGACAGCTCCCTAAGAGCCTGGAACAATCGGAGGATCATCTGGAACTTTCCTGGTCCTGTCCAAAATAATATAACATTTAATATGGCTAAACATGTGAGAAGTTCGTCAATTGGTTTTGGTTTGGGTTTCTTTTTGTCTTTTTTAAGTCTTCTTGAAATATTTTATTTAACCAAAATAAAAAGAGTTGAGACTGGAAATAATTTTGAGTCACTGGTTTTAATAACTAATGGCAATTAATTATTCCTTTTTTATGGCAATCCAAACAATACATTAACAAAAAGTACAAATTCCTGGATTACAGTAAATTATTTATAAACAAAAAGCACTTAGCTTTAATCTCCAGATATAATTTACTTTAGAACAACGATAATGTGAATGTGGATAAATTATTTTGAATATTTTTAAATTATTCAAGATGTTTACTAGGTTAATGCCAAATTTAAAACAAGATAGTAAAAAGTAAGACATTTAGAGAAACACAAAAACTATTTTGATTCTGATGTCCAAAATTATGTTTCTTGCCAGTATATCTGATTCAACACAAATATCTATATAAAATAATGATACTCTGCAAAGCCAAATAGTTCTTCACAGAATTAGTAGGAAACAATGTCCCCCCACCCACACACACATTGACATCTGTATTAGTGTGTGTTCAAGAAAAAGACAAGGGGATTTCAGGAGATGTCCCTTACCTCCCAACTTTCAAAGAAGAAAAAGAGGGACAGATAATGAAGTGTGCTTCATACCTGTGGCAAAATTTTAAGCCAAAACCTTAACCTCATTCCTGAGCCAGGTCATTTACCATTTCATTCTTCCCTGACCATATAAAGAAAGTGTGAGAGGGTGATGTTCAACCCCTTTAAGGCTAATTTCCCATGATGCGTATTTGGTATGCACATTTTTATGTTAAGATTTTCTACAACAGTTCACTAAATTACATTACTTGCAGTTTTTCATTTAGATTTTGAGTGCGTTTTTTATGTTTTTATTGTGATTTTTCAACTGCGCTTTTTGTGTCTTTCAATCTTCTGTACACATCTATGTTAAGTAACACAGGTCTACAAAAAACTTTGTACTTTCTGAATCATCTTTTTGTCCTGACTTCAAAAATGTATATAGTTTTTTTCTGTAGCAGGTATAGTTTCCATGGAGCAGCCAGAGGTGTATCTAGCGTTTCTGGCACCCGGGGCAAGAATTCATTTTGGCGCCCCCCCCAAGGACATATACCCCCCGTCAGCCCCATCATTGCCCTCTCTTCCCCCCCACACACACCATTCACTTCTCTGCACATTCCCCTGCAGCGCGATACACACACACATACACCCAATACTGAGACACACACACACATACACACACACTCACATACACACATACACACATATTCACACACATTCACACACACACACACACATACACACACTCACATACACACATTCACACACACACATTCACACACATTCACACACGCACATTCACACACACACATTCACACACACACATTCACACACACATTCACACACACACACTCACATACACACACATTCACACACACCTCTCACCTCTCCTCGCGCTCTGCCGCAGCAGCTCCATCACCTTCCTCTGACACAGCTGGCCGCTGAATGATGACGTCATCCAGCGGCGCGTCTGTGTGAGAGGAAGCAAGAGGAAGCAGGAAGACAGATCGCTGGGCAGCGGAGCTGCAGGGATTTCTCCCTGCCCACCGCAGCCACTCTGCAGGGGCTCCCCTCCTCCTCTGCACACATTGGGAGCCAGCACTCTGCAGCTTCTCTGTGCCGGCTGTCAGCTTGACAGTCGGCACAGAGAACAGCTGACTCCCAGACCGGGGGTGGCAGAATGCAGCCGCCGGGGGAGACACTGCAGACCGCCGAATTAGGCGGCCCGACTGTGCCCTCCTGCTGGCTGAGCCCGGGGCACATGCCCCGGCTGCCCCCCCCTAGATACGCCACTGGGAGCAGCATCATTATTATAAGGTATAAAAAATATACTGGCGACATTAAGAAAACAGTAATCTACATATCAGAAAAAAATGCTTCACCCTTACAAAACAGTTTTTATTGAACCAAAATAATTTCACATGCAAAATAGAAACCAAAATATGAGCAGAAATTAAGTGCATGACATTAGACTCATATTGATGCGATTTTTCATGGTTGTCCCTATATAGCAGCCAACAGTAATCTGCCATCATTGAGTCATTCCAAAAACCTTGGCAGCGGTATTCCATTACATTAACACAGCGTACATTAACCCCTTAATCCCATATGACGTACTATCCCGTCGAGGTGGGGTGGGCCTTAATTCCCACCGACGGGATAGTACGTCATAGCGATCGGCCGCGCTCACGGGGGAGCGCGGCCAATCGTGGCCGGGTGTCAGCTGACTATCGCAGCTGACATCCGGCACTATGTGCCAGGAGCGGTCACGGACCGCCCCCGGCACATTAACCCCCAGCACACTGCAATCAAATATTATCGCAGTGTGCCGGCGGTATAGGGAAGCATCACGCAGGGAGGGGGCAACCTGCGGGCTTCCCTGAGACCCTCGGAGCAACGCGATGTGATCGCATTGCTCCAAGCATCTCTTACCTCTTATCCCTGCAGGCCCCGGATCCAAAATGGCCGCGGGGCTGCATCCGGGTCCTGCAGGGACTACTTCCTGGTCCAGAGCAGGCGCTGGTAAGCCTGCTGCCCTGTAAGTTAGATCGCTGATCTGACAGAGTGCTGTGCAAAAAAAATATATATATATTATTCCCATAAATACATTTCTTTATCTAAATAAAAAAAAACAATAAAAGTACACATATTTAGCATCGCCGCATTCGTAACGACCCAACCTATAAAACTGTCCCACTAGTTAACCCCTTCAGTGAACACCGTAAGAAAAAAAAACGAGGCAAAAAACAACGCTTTATTATCATACCGCCGAGCATAAAGTGGAATACTACGTGATCAAAAAGACGGATATAAATAACCATGATACCGCTGAAAACGTCATCTTGTCCCGCAAAAAACGAGCCGCAATACAGCATCATAAGCAAAAAAATAAAAAAGTTATATTCCTCAGAATAAAGCGATGCCAAAAAAATTATTTTTTCTATAAAATAGCTTTTATCGTACAAAGGCGCCAAAACATAAAAAAATGATATAAATGAGATATCGCTGTAATCGTACTGACCCGAAGAATAAAACTGCTTTATCCATTTTACCAAACGCAGAACAGTATAAACGCCCCCCCCCCCCCAAATGAATAGCTGTTTTTTGGTCATTCTGCCTTACAAAAATCGGAATAAAAAGCGATCAAAAACTGTCACGTGTCCAAAAATGTTACCAATAAAAATGTCAACTCGTCCTGCAAAAAACAAGACTTCACATGACTCTGTGGACCAAAATATGGAAAAATTATAGGTCTCAAAAATTTTTTGCTATAAAAAGCGTCTTTTAGTGTGTGACAGCTGCCAATCATAAAAATCCGCTATAAAAAATGCTCTAGAAGTAAATCAAGCCCCCCTTCATCACCCGATTAGTTAGGGAAAAATAATAAAATTTAAAAAAATGTATTTATTTCCATTTTACCATTAGGGTTAGGGCTAGGGCTAGGGTTAGGGCTAGGGTTAGGGCTAGGGTTAGGGTTAGGGCTAGGGTTAGGGTTAGGGCTAGGGTTAGGGTTAGGGTTAGGGCTAGGGTTGGGGCTAGCGTTGGAGCTAAAGTTAGGGTTAGGGTTGGGGCTAAAGTTAGGGTTGGGGCTAAAGTTAGGGTTAGGGTTGGGGCTAAAGTTAGGGTTAGGGTTGGGGCTAAAGTTAGGGTTAGGGTTTGGATTACATTTACGGTTGGGATTAGGGTTGGGATTAGAGTTAGGGGTGTGTCAGGGTTAGGGGCGTGGTTAGGGTTACAGTTGGGATTAGGGTTAGGGGTATGTTTGGATTAGGGTTTCAGGTAGAATTGGGGAGTTTCCACTGTTAACGCACATCAGGGGCTCTCCAAACGCGACATGGCGTCTGATCTCAATTCCAGCCAATTCTGCGCTGAAAAAGTAAAACAGTGCTCCTTCCCTTCCGAGCTCTCCCGTGCGCCCAAACAGGGGGTTACCCCAACATATGGGGTATCAGTGTACTCGGGACAAATTGGACAACAACTTTTGGGGTCCAATTTATCCTGTTACCCTTGTGAAAATACAAAACTGGGGACTAAAAAATCATTTTTGTGGGAAAAAAAAGAATTTTTATTTTTACGGCTCTGCATTATAAACTGTAGTGAAACACTTGGGGGTTCAAAGTTCTCACAACACATCTAGATAAGTTCCTTGGGAGGTCTAGTTTCTAATATGGGGTCACTTGTTGGGGGTTTCTACTGTTTGGGTACATCAGGGGCTCTGCAAATGCAACGTGACGCCTGCAGACCAATCCATCTAAGTTTGCATTCCAAATGGCGCTCCTTCCCTTCCGAGCTGTGCCATGCGCCCAAACAGTGGTTCCCCCCCACATACGGGGTATCGACGTACTCAGGACAAATTGGACAACAACTTTTGGGGTCTAATTTATCCTGTTACCCTTGTGAAAATACAAAACTGGAGGCTAAAAAATCATTTTTGTGAAAAAAAAAATTATTTTCACGGCTCTGCGTTATATACTGTAGTGAAACAGTTGGGGGTTCAAAGCTCTCAAAACACATCTAGATAAGTTCCTTAGGGGGTCTACTTTCCAAAATGGTGTCACTTGTGGGGGTTTTAATGTTTAGGCACATCAGGGACTCTCCAAACGCGACATGGTGTCCTGTTGTGAATTTGGATTCTGGGCTCCCCCGGTGGCTACTGGTGGAATTGAACTTGTGACATCATCTTCCCTGTTCACCTGTTCTGATTAGATCTGGGTGTCGCTATATAACCTGGCTTCTCTGTTAGATGCTTGCCGGTCAACAATGTTATCAGAAGCCTCTCTGTGCTTGTTCCTGCTCCCAGACATCTACTAGATAAGTTGGACATTCGTCCATGTTTTGTTTTTGTATTTTGGTTCCAGTTCACAGCTGCAGTTTCGTTACTGTGTCTGGAAAGCTCTTGTTGATCAGGAATTGCCACTCTGGTATTATGAGTTAATGCCAGAGTCCTAAAGTAATTTCTGGATGTGTTTTGTTAGGGTTTTCTACTGACCATGAAAGTATGCTTTCTGTCTTCTGCTATCTAGAAAGCGGACCTCAAATTTGCTAAAACTATTTTCCTGCTGCGTTTGTTGTTTCATCTCATATCACCGCCAATATATGTGGGGGGCTTCTGTCTCCTTTTTTTTGGGCATTTCTCTAGAGGTGAGTCAGGTCTTATATTTCCCTCTGCTAGCATTATTTAGTTCTCCGGCCGGCGCTGGGCATATAGGGATAAAAAGTAGGACATGCTACCTGGCTACTTCTAGATGATGCGGTAGGTTTAGTTCATGGTCAGTATAGTTACATCTTCCAAGAGCTTGTTCCTATAGAGGCTTATGCTAGTTCTCTGGCCATGGAGATCATGACAGTTTGACCGGCCCACTAAAGGGTTAAAATCCTTGGCTGAGAAAGGAGAGAAATAAGAAGTCTGCTGAGAGTTTTTTTTTTTTTTTTTTTCTCTCTCCTTATAATCTTTGAATGGCTTTGTGTTCACCTGTTAATAATGGATCTTCAGAGTGTAACTGCAGGTTTGAATAATCTCACCACGAAAGTACAAAATTTGCAAGATTTTATTATTCATGCTCCGGTATCTGAGCCGAGAATTCCTTTGCCGGAATTCTTCTCAGGGAATAGATCTAGCTTTCAGAATTTTAGAAATAATTGTAAGCTATTTTTGTCCCTGAAATCTCGTTCTGCTGGAGACCCTGCACAGCAGGTTGGGATTGTGATTTCCTTGCTCCGCGGCGACCCTCAAGACTGGGCTTTTGCATTGGCACCAGGGGATCCTGCGTTGCGCAATGTGGATGCGTTTTTTTTGGCCTTGGGCTTGCTGTATGAGGAACCTCATTTGGAACTTCAGGCAGAAAAAACTTTGATGTCCCTATCGCAGGGGCAAGATGAAGCTGAAATTTACTGCCAAAGATTCCGTAAATGGTCTGTGCTTACTCAGTGGAATGAGTGTGCCTTGGCGGCTACTTTCAGAGAGGGTCTCTCTGATGCCATTAAGGATGTTATGGTGGGGTTCCCTGTGCCTGCGGGTCTGAATGAGTCCATGACAATGGCCATTCAGATCGATAGGCGTCTGCGGGAGCGCAAACCAGTGCACCATCTGGCGGTGTCCACTGAGAAGACGCCAGAAAGCATGCAGTGTGATAGAATTCTGTCCAGAAGCGAGCGGCAGAATTTTAGACGGAAAAATGGGTTGTGTTTCTATTGTGGGGATTCTACTCATGTTATATCAGCATGCTCTAAACGTACTAAAAAGCTTGATAAATCTGTTTCCATTGGCACTTTACAGTCTAAGTTTATTTTGTCTGTGACCCTGATTTGCTCTTTGTCATCTATTACTACTGACGCCTATATCGACTCTGGCGCCGCTTTGAGTCTTATGGATTGGTCCTTTGCCAATCGTTGTGGGTATGATTTAGAGCCTTTGGAAACTCTTATTCCTCTGAAGGGGATTGACTCCACCCCATTGGCTAATAATAAACCACAATACTGGACACAAGTGACTATGTGTATTAATCCGGATCACCAGGAGACTATTCGTTTTCTAGTGCTGTATAATCTACATGAGGATTTGGAGCTGGGGATGTAAGGGGACTCATGGGGACGTACCTTTGGTGTCCATTTCATCATCTATCCTCTCTGAAATCCCTGAGTTCCTGTCTGACTATCGTGACGTCTTTGAAGAACCCAAGCTTGGTTCACTACCTCCGCACCGTGAGTGCGATTGTGCTATAGATTTAATTCCGGGTAGTAAATACCCAAAGGGTCGTTTATTTAATCTGTCTGTGCCTGAACATACTGCTATGCGAGAATATATAAAGGAGTCCTTGGAAAAGGGACATATTCGTCCATCGTCATCTCCCTTAGGAGCCGGTTTTTTCTTTGTGTCAAAAAAAGACGGCTCTTTGAGACCATGTATTGATTATCGGCTTTTGAATAAAATCACGGTTAAATATCAATACCCATTGCCGTTGCTGACTGATTTGTTTGCTCGCATAAAGGGGGCCAAGTGGTTCTCTAAGATTGATCTCCGTGGGGCGTATAATTTGGTGCGGATCAGGCAGGGGGATGAGTGGAAAACCGCATTTAATACGCCCGAGGGCCACTTTGAGTATTTGGTGATGCCTTTTGGTCTTTCTAATGCCCCTTCAGTCTTCCAGTCCTTTATGCATGATATTTTCCGCGATTTTTTGGATAAATTTATGATAGTGTATCTGGATGATATTCTGATTTTTTCGGATGACTGGGACTCTCATGTCCGGCAAGTTAAGAGGGTTTTTCAGGTTTTGCGGTCTAATTCTCTGTGTGTCAAGGGTTCTAAGTGCGTTTTTGGGGTTCAGAGAATTTCCTTTTTGGGATATATTTTTTCTCCCTCTTCCATTGAGATGGATCCTGTGAAGGTTCAAGCTATTTGTGATTGGACGCAGCCCTCTTCTCTTAAAAGTCTTCAGAAATTTTTGGGCTTTGCCAACTTTTATCGTCGATTTATTTCTGGTTTTTCGGATGTCGTTAAGCCATTGACCGATTTGACTAGACAGGGTGCTGATGTTGCTAATTGGTCCCCTGATGCTGTGGAGGCCTTTCAGGAGCTTAAGCGCTGTTTTTCTTCTGCCCCTGTGTTGCGTCAGCCTGATGTGACTCTTCCTTTTCAGGTTGAGGTCGACGCTTCTGAGATCGGAGCTGGGGCAGTGTTGTCGCAGAGAAGTTCTGACTGCGCCGTGATGAGGCCTTGTGCCTTCTTTTCCCGTAAATTTTCGCCCGCTGAGCGGAATTATGATGTTGGGAATCGGGAGCTTTTGGCCATGAAGTGGGCGTTTGAGGAGTGGCGCCATTGGCTCGAGGGGGCCAGACATCAGGTGGTGGTATTGACTGACCACAAAAATTTGATTTATCTTGAGACCGCCAGGCGCCTGAATCCTAGACAGGCGCGCTGGTCATTATTTTTTTCTCGGTTTAATTTTGTGGTATCGTACCTACCAGGTTCTAAGAATGTTAAGGCGGATGCCCTTTCTAGGAGTTTTGAGCCGGATTCACCTGGCAACTCTGACCCCACAGGTATTCTTAAGGAGGGAGTTATCTTGTCAGCCGTTTCTCCAGACCTGCGGCGGGCCTTGCAGGAGTTTCAGGCGGATAGACCGGATCGTTGTCCGCCTGATAGGCTGTTTGTTCCTGATGATTGGACCAGTAAAGTCATCTCTGAGGTGCATTCTTCTGCGTTGGCAGGTCATCCTGGAATTTTTGGTACCAGGGATTTGGTGGCAAGATCCTTCTGGTGGCCTTCCCTGTCACGAGATGTGCGAGGCTTTGTGCAGTCTTGTGACGTTTGTGCTCGGGCCAAGCCTTGTTGTTCTCGGGCTAGTGGATTATTGTTGCCCTTGCCTATTCCTAAGAGGCCTTGGACACACATCTCGATGGATTTTATTTCAGATCTGCCTGTTTCTCAGAAGATGTCTGTCATCTGGGTGGTGTGTGACCGTTTTTCTAAGATGGTTCATTTGGTTCCCCTGCCCAAATTGCCTTCTTCTTCCGAGTTGGTGCCCCTGTTTTTTCAAAATGTTGTTCGTTTGCATGGTATTCCTGAGAATATCGTTTCTGACAGAGGAACCCAATTTGTGTCTAGATTTTGGCGGGCATTTTGTGCTAGGATGGGCATAGATTTGTCTTTTTCGTCTGCTTTTCACCCTCAGACTAATGGCCAGACCGAGCGGACTAATCAGACCCTGGAGACATATCTGAGGTGTTTTGTGTCTGCTGACCAGGATGATTGGGTTGCTTTTTTGCCATTGGCGGAGTTCGCCCTCAATAATCGGGCCAGCTCTGCCACCTTGGTTTCCCCGTTTTTCTGTAATTCGGGGTTCCATCCTCGATTTTCCTCCGGTCAGATGGAATCCTCGGATTGTCCTGGAGTGGATGCGGTGGTGGAGAGATTGCATCATATCTGGGGGCAGGTGATGGACAATTTAAAGTTGTCCCAGGAGAAGACTCAGCTTTTTGCCAACCGTCACCGTCGTGTTGGTCCTCGGCTTTGTGTTGGAGATTTGGTGTGGTTGTCTTCTCGTTTTGTCCCTATGAGGGTCTCATCTCCTAAGTTTAAGCCTCGGTTCATCGGTCCGTATAAAATATTGGAGATTCTTAACCCTGTTTCCTTCCGTTTGGACCTCCCTGCATCCTTTTCTATTCATAACGTTTTTCATCGGTCGTTATTGCGCAGGTATGAGGCACCGGTTGTGCCTTCCGTTGAGCCTCCTGCTCCGGTGTTGGTTGAGGGTGAGTTGGAGTACGTTGTGGAAAAAATCCTAGACTCCCGTGTTTCCAGACGGAGACTCCAGTATCTGGTCAAGTGGAAGGGATATGGCCAGGAGGATAATTCTTGGGTCACTGCATCTGATGTTCATGCCTCTGATCTGGTTCGTGCCTTTCATAGGGCCCATCCTGATCGCCCTGGTGGTTCTGGTGAGGGTTCGGTGCCCCCTCCTTGAGGGGGGGGTACTGTTGTGAATTTGGATTCTGGGCTCCCCCGGTGGCTACTGGTGGAATTGAACTTGTGACATCATCTTCCCTGTTCACCTGTTCTGATTAGATCTGGGTGTCGCTATATAACCTGGCTTCTCTGTTAGATGCTTGCCGGTCAACAATGTTATCAGAAGCCTCTCTGTGCTTGTTCCTGCTCCCAGACATCTACTAGATAAGTTGGACATTCGTCCATGTTTTGTTTTTGTATTTTGGTTCCAGTTCACAGCTGCAGTTTCGTTACTGTGTCTGGAAAGCTCTTGTTGATCAGGAATTGCCACTCTGGTATTATGAGTTAATGCCAGAGTCCTAAAGTAATTTCTGGATGTGTTTTGTTAGGGTTTTCTACTGACCATGAAAGTATGCTTTCTGTCTTCTGCTATCTAGAAAGCGGACCTCAAATTTGCTAAAACTATTTTCCTGCTGCGTTTGTTGTTTCATCTCATATCACCGCCAATATATGTGGGGGGCTTCTGTCTCCTTTTTTTTGGGCATTTCTCTAGAGGTGAGTCAGGTCTTATATTTCCCTCTGCTAGCATTATTTAGTTCTCCGGCCGGCGCTGGGCATATAGGGATAAAAAGTAGGACATGCTACCTGGCTACTTCTAGATGATGCGGTAGGTTTAGTTCATGGTCAGTATAGTTACATCTTCCAAGAGCTTGTTCCTATAGAGGCTTATGCTAGTTCTCTGGCCATGGAGATCATGACAGTGTCCCATCTCAATTCCAGTCAATTTTACATTGAAAAGTCAAACGGCGCTCCTTCCCTTCCGAGCTCTGCTATGCGCCGAAACAGTGGTTTACCCCCACATATGGGGTATGGTCATACTCAGGACGAATTGCACAACAACTTTTGGGGTCCAATTTCTTCTCTTACCCTTGGGAAAATAAAAAATTGGGGGCGAAAACATCATTTTTGTGAAAAAATATGATTTTTTATTTTTATGACTCTGCATTATAAACTTCTGTGAAGCACTTGTTGGGTCAAAGTGCTCACCACACATCTAGATAAGTTCCTTAAGGGGTCTACTTTCCAAAATGGTGTCACTTGTGGGGGGTTTTAATGTTTAGGCACATTAGGGGCTCTCCAAACGCAACATGGCATCCCATCTTAATTCCAGTCAATTTTGCATTGAAAAGTAAAATGGCGCTCCTTCCCTTCCGAGCAGTGCTATGCGCCCAAACAGTGGTTTACCCCCACATATTTGGTATCGTCGTAATCAGGACAAATTGCGCAACAACTTTTGTGGTCTAATTTCTTCTATTACCCTTGGGAAAATAAAAAATTGGGTGCGAAAACATCATTTTCCTGAAAAAATATGATTTTTTATTTTTACGGCTCTGCATTATAAACTTCTGTGAAGCACTTGATGAATCAAATTGCTCACCACACATCTAGATATGTTCCTTAAGGGGTCTACTTTCCAAAATGGTGTCACTTGTGGGGGTTTCAATATGTACGCACATCAGGGGCTCTCCAAACGCAACATGGCGTCCCATCTTAATTCCAGTCAATTTTGCATTGAAAAGTAAAATAGCGCTCCTTTCCTTCCGAGCTCTGCCATGCGCCCAAACAGTGGTTTAACCCCACATATGGGGTATCAGCGTACTCAGGACAAATTGTACAACAACTTTTGGGGTCCATTTTCTCCTGTTACCCTTGGTAAAATAAAACAAATTGGAGCTGAATTAAGTCTTGTGTGAAAAAAAGTTAAATGTTCACTTTTATTTAAACATTCCAAAAATTCCTGTGAAACACCTGAAGGGTTAATAAACTTCTTGAATGTGGTTTCGAGCACCTTGAGGGGTGCAGTTTTTAGAATGGTGTCACACTTGGGTATTTTCTATCATATAGACCCCTCAAAATGACTTCAAATGAGATGTGGTCCCTAAAAAAAATGGTGTTGTAAAAATGAGAAATTTCTGGTCAACTTTTAACCCATATAACTCCCTAACAAAAAAAAGTTTTGGTTCCAAAATTGTGCTGATGTAAAGTAGACATGTGGGAAATGTTACTTGTTAAGTATTTTGTGTGACATATCTCTGTGATTTAAGGGCATAAAAATTCAAATTTGGAAAATTGCAAAATTTTCAAATTTTTCGCCAAATTTGTTTTTTTCACAAATAAACGCAAGTTATATCGAAGAAATTTTACCACTATCATGAAGTACAATATGTCACGAGAAAACAATGTCAGAAACGCTAAGATCTGTTGAAGCGTTCCAGAGTTATAACCTCATAAAGGGACAGTGGTCAGAATTGTAATAATTGGCCCGGTCATTAACGTGCAAACCACCCTCGGGGCTTAAGGGGTTAATACGGCGGCACGATCGCGCGGTCTCCCAGTGAGCGCCTTGGCAATTGCGTGTGGGTGTCAGCTGTATGTGACAGCTGACACCCTGCAGCAATGCCCACGATCGGTGCTAGCGCTGATCGTGGACATTTAACCCCTTTGATTCCGCTGTCAGTAGTGACAGCAGCATAGAGAACAATCACACGGGGACGGGGCTCCCACCGGAACAATGTGATGAGACCCCCGGCTCCAACATGGCCACGGGGTCCTTCCAGGTCCTTCAGTGAGGTGGCTTGTCAGCGCCTGCTGAGAGGTGCTGGCAAGCCTCCTACGCTGCCTGTCAGATTGCTGATCTGACACTGTGCTATGCAAAGTGTCAGATCAGCAATCTGACATGATATAGTGATGTCCCAACCTGGGACAATGTTATAAAGTTTTTTTTTTAAATTAGAATGTGTACAAATATTTATTTTAAATATCCGCAAATAAAGAAAAAAAATATATATATTTTTCCAATAAATCCAGTTATTTATGCAAATAAAAAAAACAATAAAAGTACACATATTTTGTATCGCTGTAACTGTAATGACCCACTCTATAAATCTGTCCCCTTCAGTGAACACAGTAAAAAAAAAAAAAACAAGGCAAAAAACAATGCTTTATCATCATACCGCCAAACAAAAAGTACAATAAAACGAGATAAAAAACGGATGTAAATAAAAATGGTACCCTGAAAATGTCATCTTGTTCCGCAAAAAAGCAAGCTGTCATACAATTCCACCAGCAGAAAAATAAAAAATAAAAAAAAGTTATAGCTCTCACAATAAAGCGATGCAAAAATAATTATTTTTTCTATAAAATAGTTTTTGTGTAAAAGCACCAAAACATAAAAAAATATAAATGAGGTATCACTGTCATCGTACTGAAATGAAGAATAAAGCTGCTTTATCAATTTTACCACACACGGAATGATATAAACGCCCACCCAAAAGAAATTCCTGAATTGCTGTTTTAGTTTATTCTCCCCAAAATCTGAATAAAAAGTGATTAAAAATAAGTCATGTGCCTGAAAATGGTACCAATGAAAACAACAACTTGTCCTGCAAAAAACAAGACCTCACATGACTCTGTGGGCCAAAATATGAATAAATTATACCTCTCAAAATATGGTGATATAAAAACTATTTATTGCAATAAAAAGCGTCTTTTAGTGTGTGACAGCTGTCAAACATAAAAACCCGCTATAAAAACCAGCTATAAATAGTGAATCAAGCCCCTTTTATCACCCCCTTAGTTAGAGAAAAATTATAAAATAAAAAAATAAAAAATATTTCCATTTTCCCATTAGGGTTAGGGTTGGGGTTAGGGTTGGGGCTAAAGTTAGGGTTAGGGTTGGGGCTAAGGTTAGGGTAAAGATTGGGATTAGGGTTAGGGTTGGGATTAGGGTTAGGGTTGGGATTAGGGTTAGGGGTGTGTTAAGGTTAGGTTTGTGGTTAGGTTATAGTTAGGGTTATGGTTAGGGTTGGGATTAGGGTTAGGGGTGTGTTGGGGTTAGGGATTGAATTAAAATTTGGAGGTTTCCACTGTTTAGGCACATCAGGGTCTCTCCAAACGCGACATGGCGTCTGATCTCAATTCCAGCCAATTCTGCGCTGAAAAAGTAAAACAGTGCTCCTTCCCTTCCGAGCTCTCCCGTGCGCCCAAACAGGGGGTTACCCCAACATATGGGGTATCAGCGTACTCGGGACAAATTGGACAACAACTTTTGGGGTCCAATTTATCCTGTTAGCCTTGTGAAAATACAAAACTGGGGACTAAAAAATCATTTTTGTGGGAAAAAAAAGAATTTTTATTTTTACGGCTCTGCATTATAAACTGTAGTGAAACACTTGGGGGTTCAAAGTTCTCACAACACATCTAGATAAGTTCCTTGGGAGGTCTAGTTTCCAATATGGGGTCACTTGTTGGGGGTTTCTACTGTTTGGGTACATCAGGGGCTCTGCAAATGCAACGTGACGCCTGCAGACCAATCCATCTAAGTTTGCATTCCAAATGGCGCTCCTTCCCTTCCGAGCTGTGCCATGCGCCCAAACAGTGGTTCCCCCCCACATACGGGGTATCGGCGTACTCAGGACAAATTGGACAACAACTTTTGGGGTCTAATTTATCCTGTTACCCTTGTGAAAATACAAAACTGGAGGCTAAAAAATCATTTTTGTGAAAAAAAAAATTATTTTCACGGCTCTGCGTTATATACTGTAGTGAAACAGTTGGGGGTTCAAAGCTCTCAAAACACATCTAGATAAGTTCCTTAGGGGGTCTACTTTCCAAAATGGTGTCACTTGTGGGGGTTTTAATGTTTAGGCACATCAGGGGCTCTCCAAACGCGACATGGTGTCCCATCTCAATTCCAGTCAATTTTACATTGAAAAGTCAAACGGCGCTCCTTCCCTTCCGAGCTCTGCTATGCGCCGAAACAGTGGTTTACCCCCACATATGGGGTATGGTCATACTCAGGACGAATTGCACAACAACTTTTGGGGTCCAATTTCTTCTCTTACCCTTGGCAAAATAAAATATTGGGGGTCGAAAACATCATTTTTGTGAAAAAATATGATTTTTTATTTTTATGACTCTGCATTATAAACTTCTGTGAAGCACTTGTTGGGTCAAAGTGCTCACCACACATCTAGATAAGTTCCTTAAGGGGTCTACTTTCCAAAATGGTGTCACTTGTGGGGGGTTTAATGTTTAGGCACATTAGGGGCTCTCCAAACGCAACATGGCATCCCATCTTAATTCCAGTCAATTTTGCATTGAAAAGTAAAATGGCGCTCCTTCCCTTCCGAGCAGTGCTATGCGCCCAAACAGTGGTTTACCCCCACATATTTGGTATCGTCGTACTCAGGACAAATTGCGCAACAACTTTTGTGGTCTAATTTCTTCTATTACCCT
Organism: Ranitomeya variabilis; assembly: GCF_051348905.1. Classification (NCBI taxonomy): domain Eukaryota; kingdom Metazoa; phylum Chordata; class Amphibia; order Anura; family Dendrobatidae; genus Ranitomeya; species Ranitomeya variabilis. The sequence goes on along the minus strand of NC_135237.1, from coordinate 253,728,038 downwards.
TGGGAAAATAAAAAATTGGGTGCGAAAACATCATTTTCCTGAAAAAATATGATTTTTTATTTTTACGGCTCTGCATTATAAACTTCTGTGAAGCACTTGATGGGTCAAATTGCTCACCACACATCTAGATATGTTCCTTAAGGGGTCTACTTTCCAAAATGGTGTCACTTGTGGGGGTTTCAATATGTACGCACATCAGGGGCTCTCCAAACGCAACATGGCGTCCCATCTTAATTCCAGTCAATTTTGCATTGAAAAGTAAAATAGCGCTCCTTTCCTTCCGAGCTCTGCCATGCGCCCAAACAGTGGTTTAACCCCACATATGGGGTATCAGCGTACTCAGGACAAATTGTACAACAACTTTTGGGGTCCATTTTCTCCTGTTACCCTTGGTAAAATAAAACAAATTGGAGCTGAATTAAATCTTGTGTGAAAAAAAGTTAAATGTTTACTTTTATTTAAACATTCCAAAAATTCCTGTGAAACACCTGAAGGGTTAATAAACTTCTTGAATGTGGTTTCGAGCACCTTGAGGGGTGCAGTTTTTAGAATGGTGTCACACTTGGGTATTTTCTATCATATAGACCCCTCAAAATGACTTCAAATGAGATGTGGTCCCTAAAAAAAATGGTGTTGTAAAAATGAGAAATTTCTGGTCAACTTTTAACCCTTATAACTCCCTAACAAAAAAAAGTTTTGGTTCCAAAATTGTGCTGATGTAAAGTAGACATGTGGGAAATGTTACTTGTTAAGTATTTTGTGTGACATATCTCTGTGATTTAAGGGCATAAAAATTCAAATTTGGAAAATTGCAAAATTTTCAAATTTTTCGCCAAATTTGTTTTTTTCACAAATAAACGCAAGTTATATCGAAGAAATTTTACCACTATCATGAAGTACAATATGTCACGAGAAAACAATGTCAGAAACGCTAAGATCTGTTGAAGCGTTCCAGAGTTATAACCTCATAAAGGGACAGTGGTCAGAATTGTAATAATTGGCCCGGTCATTAACGTGCAAACCACCCTCGGGGCTTAAGGGGTTAATACGGCGGCACGATCGCGCGGTCTCCCAGTGAGCGCCTTGGCAATTGCGTGTGGGTGTCAGCTGTATGTGACAGCTGACACCCTGCAGCAATGCCCACGATCGGTGCTAGCGCTGATCGTGGACATTTAACCCCTTTGATTCCGCTGTCAGTAGTGACAGCAGCATAGAGAACAATCACACGGGGACGGGGCTCCCACCGGAACAATGTGATGAGACCCCCGGCTCCAACATGGCCACGGGGTCCTTCCAGGTCCTTCAGTGAGGTGGCTTGTCAGCGCCTGCTGAGAGGTGCTGGCAAGCCTCCTACGCTGCCTGTCAGATTGCTGATCTGACACTGTGCTATGCAAAGTGTCAGATCAGCAATCTGACATGATATAGTGATGTCCCAACCTGGGACAATGTTATAAAGTTTTTTTTTTAAATTAGAATGTGTACAAATATTTATTTTAAATATCCGCAAATAAAGAAAAAAAATATATATATTTTTCCAATAAATCCAGTTATTTATGCAAATAAAAAAAACAATAAAAGTACACATATTTTGTATCGCTGTAACTGTAATGACCCACTCTATAAATCTGTCCCCTTCAGTGAACACAGTAAAAAAAAAAAAAACAAGGCAAAAAACAATGCTTTATCATCATACCGCCAAACAAAAAGTACAATAAAACGAGATAAAAAACGGATGTAAATAAAAATGGTACCCTGAAAATGTCATCTTGTTCCGCAAAAAAGCAAGCTGTCATACAATTCCACCAGCAGAAAAATAAAAAATAAAAAAAAGTTATAGCTCTCACAATAAAGCGATGCAAAAATAATTATTTTTTCTATAAAATAGTTTTTGTGTAAAAGCACCAAAACATAAAAAAATATAAATGAGGTATCACTGTCATCGTACTGAAATGAAGAATAAAGCTGCTTTATCAATTTTACCACACACGGAATGATATAAACGCCCACCCAAAAGAAATTCCTGAATTGCTGTTTTAGTTTATTCTCCCCAAAATCTGAATAAAAAGTGATTAAAAATAAGTCATGTGCCTGAAAATGGTACCAATGAAAACAACAACTTGTCCTGCAAAAAACAAGACCTCACATGACTCTGTGGGCCAAAATATGAATAAATTATACCTCTCAAAATATGGTGATATAAAAACTATTTATTGCAATAAAAAGCGTCTTTTAGTGTGTGACAGCTGTCAAACATAAAAACCCGCTATAAAAACCAGCTATAAATAGTGAATCAAGCCCCTTTTATCACCCCCTTAGTTAGAGAAAAATTATAAAATAAAAAAATAAAAAATATTTCCATTTTCCCATTAGGGTTAGGGTTGGGGTTAGGGTTGGGGCTAAAGTTAGGGTTAGGGTTGGGGCTAAGGTTAGGGTAAAGATTGGGATTAGGGTTAGGGTTGGGATTAGGGTTAGGGTTGGGATTAGGGTTAGGGGTGTGTTAAGGTTAGGTTTGTGGTTAGGGTTATAGTTAGGGTTATGGTTAGGGTTGGGATTAGGGTTAGGGGTGTGTTGGGGTTAGGGATTGAATTAAAATTTGGAGGTTTCCACTGTTTAGGCACATCAGGGGCTCTCCAAACGCGACATGGCGTCTGATCTCAATTCCAGCCAATTCTGCGCTGAAAAAGTAAAACAGTGCTCCTTCCCTTCCGAGCTCTCCCGTGCGCCCAAACAGGGGGTTACCCCAACATATGGGGTATCAGCGTACTCGGGACAAATTGGACAACAACTTTTGGGGTCCAATTTATCCTGTTAGCCTTGTGAAAATACAAAACTGGGGACTAAAAAATCATTTTTGTGGGAAAAAAAAGAATTTTTATTTTTACGGCTCTGCATTATAAACTGTAGTGAAACACTTGGGGATTCAAAGTTCTCACAACACATCTAGATAAGTTCCTTGGGAGGTCTAGTTTCCAATATGGGGTCACTTGTTGGGGGTTTCTACTGTTTGGGTACATCAGGGGCTCTGCAAATGCAACGTGACGCCTGCAGACCAATCCATCTAAGTTTGCATTCCAAATGGCGCTCCTTCCCTTCCGAGCTGTGCCATGCGCCCAAACAGTGGTTCCCCCCCACATACGGGGTATCGGCGTACTCAGGACAAATTGGACAACAACTTTTGGGGTCTAATTTATCCTGTTACCCTTGTGAAAATACAAAACTGGAGGCTAAAAAATCATTTTTGTGAAAAAAAAAATTATTTTCACGGCTCTGCGTTATATACTGTAGTGAAACAGTTGGGGGTTCAAAGCTCTCAAAACACATCTAGATAAGTTCCTTAGGGGGTCTACTTTCCAAAATGGTGTCACTTGTGGGGGTTTTAATGTTTAGGCACATCAGGGGCTCTCCAAACGCGACATGGTGTCCCATCTCAATTCCAGTCAATTTTACATTGAAAAGTCAAACGGCGCTCCTTCCCTTCCGAGCTCTGCTATGCGCCGAAACAGTGGTTTACCCCCACATATGGGGTATGGTCGTACTCAGGACGAATTGCACAACAACTTTTGGGGTCCAATTTCTTCTCTTACCCTTGGCAAAATAAAATATTGGGGGTCGAAAACATCATTTTTGTGAAAAAATATGATTTTTTATTTTTATGACTCTGCATTATAAACTTCTGTGAAGCACTTGTTGGGTCAAAGTGCTCACCACACATCTAGATAAGTTCCTTAAGGGGTCTACTTTCCAAAATGGTGTCACTTGTGGGGGGTTTTAATGTTTAGGCACATTAGGGGCTCTCCAAACGCAACATGGCATCCCATCTTAATTCCAGTCAATTTTGCATTGAAAAGTAAAATGGCGCTCCTTCCCTTCCGAGCAGTGCTATGCGCCCAAACAGTGGTTTACCCCCACATATTTGGTATCGTCGTACTCAGGACAAATTGCGCAACAACTTTTGTGGTCTAATTTCTTCTATTACCCTTGGGAAAATAAAAAATTGGGTGCGAAAACATCATTTTCCTGAAAAAATATGATTTTTTATTTTTACGGCTCTGCATTATAAACTTCTGTGAAGCACTTGATGGGTCAAATTGCTCACCACACATCTAGATATGTTCCTTAAGGGGTCTACTTTCCAAAATGGTGTCACTTGTGGGGGTTTCAATATGTACGCACATCAGGGGCTCTCCAAACGCAACATGGCGTCCCATCTTAATTCCAGTCAATTTTGCATTGAAAAGTAAAATAGCGCTCCTTTCCTTCCGAGCTCTGCCATGCGCCCAAACAGTGGTTTAACCCCACATATGGGGTATCAGCGTACTCAGGACAAATTGTACAACAACTTTTGGGGTCCATTTTCTCCTGTTACCCTTGGTAAAATAAAACAAATTGGAGCTGAATTAAATCTTGTGTGAAAAAAAGTTAAATGTTTACTTTTATTTAAACATTCCAAAAATTCCTGTGAAACACCTGAAGGGTTAATAAACTTCTTGAATGTGGTTTCGAGCACCTTGAGGGGTGCAGTTTTTAGAATGGTGTCACACTTGGGTATTTTCTATCATATAGACCCCTCAAAATGACTTCAAATGAGATGTGGTCCCTAAAAAAAATGGTGTTGTAAAAATGAGAAATTTCTGGTCAACTTTTAACCCTTATAACTCCCTAACAAAAAAAAGTTTTGGTTCCAAAATTGTGCTGATGTAAAGTAGACATGTGGGAAATGTTACTTGTTAAGTATTTTGTGTGACATATCTCTGTGATTTAAGGGCATAAAAATTCAAATTTGGAAAATTGCAAAATTTTCAAATTTTTCGCCAAATTTGTTTTTTTCACAAATAAACGCAAGTTATATCGAAGAAATTTTACCACTATCATGAAGTACAATATGTCACGAGAAAACAATGTCAGAAACGCTAAGATCTGTTGAAGCGTTCCAGAGTTATAACCTCATAAAGGGACAGTGGTCAGAATTGTAATAATTGGCCCGGTCATTAACGTGCAAACCACCCTCGGGGCTTAAGGGGTTAATACGGCGGCACGATCGCGCGGTCTCCCAGTGAGCGCCTTGGCAATTGCGTGTGGGTGTCAGCTGTATGTGACAGCTGACACCCTGCAGCAATGCCCACGATCGGTGCTAGCGCTGATCGTGGACATTTAACCCCTTTGATTCCGCTGTCAGTAGTGACAGCAGCATAGAGAACAATCACACGGGGACGGGGCTCCCACCGGAACAATGTGATGAGACCCCCGGCTCCAACATGGCCACGGGGTCCTTCCAGGTCCTTCAGTGAGGTGGCTTGTCAGCGCCTGCTGAGAGGTGCTGGCAAGCCTCCTACGCTGCCTGTCAGATTGCTGATCTGACACTGTGCTATGCAAAGTGTCAGATCAGCAATCTGACATGATATAGTGATGTCCCAACCTGGGACAATGTTATAAAGTTTTTTTTTTAAATTAGAATGTGTACAAATATTTATTTTAAATATCCGCAAATAAAGAAAAAAAATATATATATTTTTCCAATAAATCCAGTTATTTATGCAAATAAAAAAAACAATAAAAGTACACATATTTTGTATCGCTGTAACTGTAATGACCCACTCTATAAATCTGTCCCCTTCAGTGAACACAGTAAAAAAAAAAAAAACAAGGCAAAAAACAATGCTTTATCATCATACCGCCAAACAAAAAGTACAATAAAACGAGATAAAAAACGGATGTAAATAAAAATGGTACCCTGAAAATGTCATCTTGTTCCGCAAAAAAGCAAGCTGTCATACAATTCCACCAGCAGAAAAATAAAAAATAAAAAAAAGTTATAGCTCTCACAATAAAGCGATGCAAAAATAATTATTTTTTCTATAAAATAGTTTTTGTGTAAAAGCACCAAAACATAAAAAAATATAAATGAGGTATCACTGTCATCGTACTGAAATGAAGAATAAAGCTGCTTTATCAATTTTACCACACACGGAATGATATAAACGCCCACCCAAAAGAAATTCCTGAATTGCTGTTTTAGTTTATTCTCCCCAAAATCTGAATAAAAAGTGATTAAAAATAAGTCATGTGCCTGAAAATGGTACCAATGAAAACAACAACTTGTCCTGCAAAAAACAAGACCTCACATGACTCTGTGGGCCAAAATATGAATAAATTATACCTCTCAAAATATGGTGATATAAAAACTATTTATTGCAATAAAAAGCGTCTTTTAGTGTGTGACAGCTGTCAAACATAAAAACCCGCTATAAAAACCAGCTATAAATAGTGAATCAAGCCCCTTTTATCACCCCCTTAGTTAGAGAAAAATTATAAAATAAAAAAATAAAAAATATTTCCATTTTCCCATTAGGGTTAGGGTTGGGGTTAGGGTTGGGGCTAAAGTTAGGGTTAGGGTTGGGGCTAAGGTTAGGGTAAAGATTGGGATTAGGGTTAGGGTTGGGATTAGGGTTAGGGTTGGGATTAGGGTTAGGGGTGTGTTAAGGTTAGGTTTGTGGTTAGGGTTATAGTTAGGGTTATGGTTAGGGTTGGGATTAGGGTTAGGGGTGTGTTGGGGTTAGGGATTGAATTAAAATTTGGAGGTTTCCACTGTTTAGGCACATCAGGGGCTCTCCAAACGCGACATGGCGTCTGATCTCAATTCCAGCCAATTCTGCGCTGAAAAAGTAAAACAGTGCTCCTTCCCTTCCGAGCTCTCCCGTGCGCCCAAACAGGGGGTTACCCCAACATATGGGGTATCAGCGTACTCGGGACAAATTGGACAACAACTTTTGGGGTCCAATTTATCCTGTTAGCCTTGTGAAAATACAAAACTGGGGACTAAAAAATCATTTTTGTGGGAAAAAAAAGAATTTTTATTTTTACGGCTCTGCATTATAAACTGTAGTGAAACACTTGGGGGTTCAAAGTTCTCACAACACATCTAGATAAGTTCCTTGGGAGGTCTAGTTTCCAATATGGGGTCACTTGTTGGGGGTTTCTACTGTTTGGGTACATCAGGGGCTCTGCAAATGCAACGTGACGCCTGCAGACCAATCCATCTAAGTTTGCATTCCAAATGGCGCTCCTTCCCTTCCGAGCTGTGCCATGCGCCCAAACAGTGGTTCCCCCCCACATACGGGGTATCGGCGTACTCAGGACAAATTGGAAAACAACTTTTGGGGTCTAATTTATCCTGTTACCCTTGTGAAAATACAAAACTGGAGGCTAAAAAATCATTTTTGTGAAAAAAAAAATATTTTCACGGCTCTGCGTTATATACTGTAGTGAAACAGTTGGGGGTTCAAAGCTCTCAAAACACATCTAGATAAGTTCCTTAGGGGGTCTACTTTCCAAAATGGTGTCACTTGTGGGGGTTTTAATGTTTAGGCACATCAGGGGCTCTCCAAACGCGACATGGTGTCCCATCTCAATTCCAGTCAATTTTACATTGAAAAGTCAAACGGCGCTCCTTCCCTTCCGAGCTCTGCTATGCGCCGAAACAGTGGTTTACCCCCACATATGGGGTATGGTCGTACTCAGGACGAATTGCACAACAACTTTTGGGGTCCAATTTCTTCTCTTACCCTTGGCAAAATAAAATATTGGGGGTCGAAAACATCATTTTTGTGAAAAAATATGATTTTTTATTTTTATGACTCTGCATTATAAACTTCTGTGAAGCACTTGTTGGGTCAAAGTGCTCACCACACATCTAGATAAGTTCCTTAAGGGGTCTACTTTCCAAAATGGTGTCACTTGTGGGGGGTTTTAATGTTTAGGCACATTAGGGGCTCTCCAAACGCAACATGGCATCCCATCTTAATTCCAGTCAATTTTGCATTGAAAAGTAAAATGGCGCTCCTTCCCTTCCGAGCAGTGCTATGCGCCCAAACAGTGGTTTACCCCCACATATTTGGTATCGTCGTACTCAGGACAAATTGTGCAACAACTTTTGTGGTCTAATTTCTTCTATTACCCTTGGGAAAATAAAAAATTGGGTGCGAAAACATCATTTTCCTGAAAAAATATGATTTTTTATTTTTACGGCTCTGCATTATAAACTTCTGTGAAGCACTTGATGGGTCAAATTGCTCACCACACATCCAGATATGTTCCTTAAGGGGTCTACTTTCCAAAATGGTGTCACTTGTGGGGGTTTCAATATGTACGCACATCAGGGGCTCTCCAAACGCAACATGGCGTCCCATCTTAATTCCAGTCAATTTTGCATTGAAAAGTAAAATAGCGCTCCTTTCCTTCCGAGCTCTGCCATGCGCCCAAACAGTGGTTTAACCCCACATATGGGGTATCAGCGTACTCAGGACAAATTGTACAACAACTTTTGGGGTCCATTTTCTCCTGTTACCCTTGGTAAAATAAAACAAATTGGAGCTGAATTAAATCTTGTGTGAAAAAAAGTTAAATGTTTACTTTTATTTAAACATTCCAAAAATTCCTGTGAAACACCTGAAGGGTTAATAAACTTCTTGAATGTGGTTTCGAGCACCTTGAGGGGTGCAGTTTTTAGAATGGTGTCACACTTGGGTATTTTCTATCATATAGACCCCTCAAAATGACTTCAAATGAGATGTGGTCCCTAAAAAAAATGGTGTTGTAAAAATGAGAAATTTCTGGTCAACTTTTAACCCTTATAACTCCCTAACAAAAAAAAGTTTTGGTTCCAAAATTGTGCTGATGTAAAGTAGACATGTGGGAAATGTTACTTGTTAAGTATTTTGTGTGACATATCTCTGTGATTTAAGGGCATAAAAATTCAAATTTGGAAAATTGCAAAATTTTCAAATTTTTCGCCAAATTTGTTTTTTTCACAAATAAACGCAAGTTATATCGAAGAAATTTTACCACTATCATGAAGTACAATATGTCACGAGAAAACAATGTCAGAAACGCTAAGATCTGTTGAAGCGTTCCAGAGTTATAACCTCATAAAGGGACAGTGGTCAGAATTGTAATAATTGGCCCGGTCATTAACGTGCAAACCACCCTCGGGGCTTAAGGGGTTAATACGGCGGCACGATCGCGCGGTCTCCCAGTGAGTGCCTTGGCAATTGCGTGTGGGTGTCAGCTGTATGTGACAGCTGACACCCTGCAGCAATGCCCACGATCGGTGCTAGCGCTGATCGTGGACATTTAACCCCTTTGATTCCGCTGTCAGTAGTGACAGCAGCATAGAGAACAATCACACGGGGACGGGGCTCCCACCGGAACAATGTGATGAGACCCCCGGCTCCAACATGGCCACGGGGTCCTTCCAGGTCCTTCAGTGAGGTGGCTTGTCAGCGCCTGCTGAGAGGTGCTGGCAAGCCTCCTACGCTGCCTGTCAGATTGCTGATCTGACACTGTGCTATGCAAAGTGTCAGATCAGCAATCTGACATGATATAGTGATGTCCCAACCTGGGACAATGTTATAAAGTTTTTTTTTTAAATTAGAATGTGTACAAATATTTATTTTAAATATCCGCAAATAAAGAAAAAAAATATATATATTTTTCCAATAAATCCAGTTATTTATGCAAATAAAAAAAACAATAAAAGTACACATATTTTGTATCGCTGTAACTGTAATGACCCACTCTATAAATCTGTCCCCTTCAGTGAACACAGTAAAAAAAAAAAAAACAAGGCAAAAAACAATGCTTTATCATCATACCGCCAAACAAAAAGTACAATAAAACGAGATAAAAAACGGATGTAAATAAAAATGGTACCCTGAAAATGTCATCTTGTTCCGCAAAAAAGCAAGCTGTCATACAATTCCACCAGCAGAAAAATAAAAAATAAAAAAAAGTTATAGCTCTCACAATAAAGCGATGCAAAAATAATTATTTTTTCTATAAAATAGTTTTTGTGTAAAAGCACCAAAACATAAAAAAATATAAATGAGGTATCACTGTCATCGTACTGAAATGAAGAATAAAGCTGCTTTATCAATTTTACCACACACGGAATGATATAAACGCCCACCAAAAAGAAATTCCTGAATTGCTGTTTTAGTTTATTCTCCCCAAAATCTGAATAAAAAGTGATTAAAAATAAGTCATGTGCCTGAAAATGGTACCAATGAAAACAACAACTTGTCCTGCAAAAAACAAGACCTCACATGACTCTGTGGGCCAAAATATGAATAAATTATACCTCTCAAAATATGGTGATATAAAAACTATTTATTGCAATAAAAAGCGTCTTTTAGTGTGTGACAGCTGTCAAACATAAAAACCCGCTATAAAAACCAGCTATAAATAGTGAATCAAGCCCCTTTTATCACCCCCTTAGTTAGAGAAAAATTATAAAATAAAAAAATAAAAAATATTTCCATTTTCCCATTAGGGTTAGGGTTGGGGTTAGGGTTGGGGCTAAAGTTAGGGTTAGGGTTGGGGCTAAGGTTAGGGTAAAGATTGGGATTAGGGTTAGGGTTGGGATTAGGGTTAGGGTTGGGATTAGGGTTAGGGGTGTGTTAAGGTTAGGTTTGTGGTTAGGGTTATAGTTAGGGTTATGGTTAGGGTTGGGATTAGGGTTAGGGGTGTGTTGGGGTTAGGGATTGAATTAAAATTTGGAGGTTTCCACTGTTTAGGCACATCAGGGGCTCTCCAAACGCGACATGGCGTCTGATCTCAATTCCAGCCAATTCTGCGCTGAAAAAGTAAAACAGTGCTCCTTCCCTTCCGAGCTCTCCCGTGCGCCCAAACAGGGGGTTACCCCAACATATGGGGTATCAGCGTACTCGGGACAAATTGGACAACAACTTTTGGGGTCCAATTTATCCTGTTAGCCTTGTGAAAATACAAAACTGGGGACTAAAAAATCATTTTTGTGGGAAAAAAAAGAATTTTTATTTTTACGGCTCTGCATTATAAACTGTAGTGAAACACTTGGGGGTTCAAAGTTCTCACAACACATCTAGATAAGTTCCTTGGGAGGTCTAGTTTCCAATATGGGGTCACTTGTTGGGGGTTTCTACTGTTTGGGTACATCAGGGGCTCTGCAAATGCAACGTGACGCCTGCAGACCAATCCATCTAAGTTTGCATTCCAAATGGCGCTCCTTCCCTTCCGAGCTGTGCCATGCGCCCAAACAGTGGTTCCCCCCCACATACGGGGTATCGGCGTACTCAGGACAAATTGGAAAACAACTTTTGGGGTCTAATTTATCCTGTTACCCTTGTGAAAATACAAAACTGGAGGCTAAAAAATCATTTTTGTGAAAAAAAAATATATTTTCACGGCTCTGCGTTATATACTGTAGTGAAACAGTTGGGGGTTCAAAGCTCTCAAAACACATCTAGATAAGTTCCTTAGGGGGTCTACTTTCCAAAATGGTGTCACTTGTGGGGGTTTTAATGTTTAGGCACATCAGGGGCTCTCCAAACGCGACATGGTGTCCCATCTCAATTCCAGTCAATTTTACATTGAAAAGTCAAACGGCGCTCCTTCCCTTCCGAGCTCTGCTATGCGCCGAAACAGTGGTTTACCCCCACATATGGGGTATGGTCGTACTCAGGACGAATTGCACAACAACTTTTGGGGTCCAATTTCTTCTCTTACCCTTGGCAAAATAAAATATTGGGGGTCGAAAACATCATTTTTGTGAAAAAATATGATTTTTTATTTTTATGACTCTGCATTATAAACTTCTGTGAAGCACTTGTTGGGTCAAAGTGCTCACCACACATCTAGATAAGTTCCTTAAGGGGTCTACTTTCCAAAATGGTGTCACTTGTGGGGGGTTTTAATGTTTAGGCACATTAGGGGCTCTCCAAACGCAACATGGCATCCCATCTTAATTCCAGTCAATTTTGCATTGAAAAGTAAAATGGCGCTCCTTCCCTTCCGAGCAGTGCTATGCGCCCAAACAGTGGTTTACCCCCACATATTTGGTATCGTCGTACTCAGGACAAATTGTGCAACAACTTTTGTGGTCTAATTTCTTCTATTACCCTTGGGAAAATAAAAAATTGGGTGCGAAAACATCATTTTCCTGAAAAAATATGATTTTTTATTTTTACGGCTCTGCATTATAAACTTCTGTGAAGCACTTGATGGGTCAAATTGCTCACCACACATCCAGATATGTTCCTTAAGGGGTCTACTTTCCAAAATGGTGTCACTTGTGGGGGTTTCAATATGTACGCACATCAGGGGCTCTCCAAACGCAACATGGCGTCCCATCTTAATTCCAGTCAATTTTGCATTGAAAAGTAAAATAGCGCTCCTTTCCTTCCGAGCTCTGCCATGCGCCCAAACAGTGGTTTAACCCCACATATGGGGTATCAGCGTACTCAGGACAAATTGTACAACAACTTTTGGGGTCCATTTTCTCCTGTTACCCTTGGTAAAATAAAACAAATTGGAGCTGAATTAAATCTTGTGTGAAAAAAAGTTAAATGTTTACTTTTATTTAAACATTCCAAAAATTCCTGTGAAACACCTGAAGGGTTAATAAACTTCTTGAATGTGGTTTCGAGCACCTTGAGGGGTGCAGTTTTTAGAATGGTGTCACACTTGGGTATTTTCTATCATATAGACCCCTCAAAATGACTTCAAATGAGATGTGGTCCCTAAAAAAAATGGTGTTGTAAAAATGAGAAATTTCTGGTCAACTTTTAACCCTTATAACTCCCTAACAAAAAAAAGTTTTGGTTCCAAAATTGTGCTGATGTAAAGTAGACATGTGGGAAATGTTACTTGTTAAGTATTTTGTGTGACATATCTCTGTGATTTAAGGGCATAAAAATTCAAATTTGGAAAATTGCAAAATTTTCAAATTTTTCGCCAAATTTGTTTTTTTCACAAATAAACGCAAGTTATATCGAAGAAATTTTACCACTATCATGAAGTACAATATGTCACGAGAAAACAATGTCAGAAACGCTAAGATCTGTTGAAGCGTTCCAGAGTTATAACCTCATAAAGGGACAGTGGTCAGAATTGTAATAATTGGCCCGGTCATTAACGTGCAAACCACCCTCGGGGCTTAAGGGGTTAATACGGCGGCACGATCGCGCGGTCTCCCAGTGAGTGCCTTGGCAATTGCGTGTGGGTGTCAGCTGTATGTGACAGCTGACACCCTGCAGCAATGCCCACGATCGGTGCTAGCGCTGATCGTGGACATTTAACCCCTTTGATTCCGCTGTCAGTAGTGACAGCAGCATAGAGAACAATCACACGGGGACGGGGCTCCCACCGGAACAATGTGATGAGACCCCCGGCTCCAACATGGCCACGGGGTCCTTCCAGGTCCTTCAGTGAGGTGGCTTGTCAGCGCCTGCTGAGAGGTGCTGGCAAGCCTCCTACGCTGCCTGTCAGATTGCTGATCTGACACTGTGCTATGCAAAGTGTCAGATCAGCAATCTGACATGATATAGTGATGTCCCAACCTGGGACAATGTTATAAAGTTTTTTTTTTAAATTAGAATGTGTACAAATATTTATTTTAAATATCCGCAAATAAAGAAAAAAAATATATATATTTTTCCAATAAATCCAGTTATTTATGCAAATAAAAAAAACAATAAAAGTACACATATTTTGTATCGCTGTAACTGTAATGACCCACTCTATAAATCTGTCCCCTTCAGTGAACACAGTAAAAAAAAAAAAAACAAGGCAAAAAACAATGCTTTATCATCATACCGCCAAACAAAAAGTACAATAAAACGAGATAAAAAACGGATGTAAATAAAAATGGTACCCTGAAAACGTCATCTTGTTCCGCAAAAAAGCAAGCTGTCATACAATTCCACCAGCAGAAAAATAAAAAATAAAAAAAAGTTATAGCTCTCACAATAAAGCGATGCAAAAATAATTATTTTTTCTATAAAATAGTTTTTGTGTAAAAGCACCAAAACATAAAAAAATATAAATGAGGTATCACTGTCATCGTACTGAAATGAAGAATAAAGCTGCTTTATCAATTTTACCACACACGGAATGATATAAACGCCCACCAAAAAGAAATTCCTGAATTGCTGTTTTAGTTTATTCTCCCCAAAATCTGAATAAAAAGTGATTAAAAATAAGTCATGTGCCTGAAAATGGTACCAATGAAAACAACAACTTGTCCTGCAAAAAACAAGACCTCACATGACTCTGTGGGCCAAAATATGAATAAATTATACCTCTCAAAATATGGTGATATAAAAACTATTTATTGCAATAAAAAGCGTCTTTTAGTGTGTGACAGCTGTCAAACATAAAAACCCGCTATAAAAACCAGCTATAAATAGTGAATCAAGCCCCTTTTATCACCCCCTTAGTTAGAGAAAAATTATAAAATAAAAAAATAAAAAATATTTCCATTTTCCCATTAGGGTTAGGGTTGGGGTTAGGGTTGGGGCTAAAGTTAGGGTTAGGGTTGGGGCTAAGGTTAGGGTAAAGATTGGGATTAGGGTTAGGGTTGGGATTAGGGTTAGGGTTGGGATTAGGGTTAGGGGTGTGTTAAGGTTAGGTTTGTGGTTAGGGTTATAGTTAGGGTTATGGTTAGGGTTGGGATTAGGGTTAGGGGTGTGTTGGGGTTAGGGATTGAATTAAAATTTGGAGGTTTCCACTGTTTAGGCACATCAGGGGCTCTCCAAACGCGACATGGCGTCTGATCTCAATTCCAGCCAATTCTGCGCTGAAAAAGTAAAACAGTGCTCCTTCCCTTCCGAGCTCTCCCGTGCGCCCAAACAGGGGGTTACCCCAACATATGGGGTATCAGCGTACTCGGGACAAATTGGACAACAACTTTTGGGGTCCAATTTATCCTGTTAGCCTTGTGAAAATACAAAACTGGGGACTAAAAAATCATTTTTGTGGGAAAAAAAAGAATTTTTATTTTTACGGCTCTGCATTATAAACTGTAGTGAAACACTTGGGGGTTCAAAGTTCTCACAACACATCTAGATAAGTTCCTTGGGAGGTCTAGTTTCCAATATGGGGTCACTTGTTGGGGGTTTCTACTGTTTGGGTACATCAGGGGCTCTGCAAATGCAACGTGACGCCTGCAGACCAATCCATCTAAGTTTGCATTCCAAATGGCGCTCCTTCCCTTCCGAGCTGTGCCATGCGCCCAAACAGTGGTTCCCCCCCACATACGGGGTATCGGTGTACTCAGGACAAATTGGACAACAACTTTTGGGGTCTAATTTATCCTGTTACCCTTGTGAAAATACAAAACTGGAGGCTAAAAAATCATTTTTGTGAAAAAAAAAAATATTTTCACGGCTCTGCGTTATATACTGTAGTGAAACAGTTGGGGGTTCAAAGCTCTCAAAACACATCTAGATAAGTTCCTTAGGGGGTCTACTTTCCAAAATGGTGTCACTTGTGGGGGTTTTAATGTTTAGGCACATCAGGGGCTCTCCAAACGCGACATGGTGTCCCATCTCAATTCCAGTCAATTTTACATTGAAAAGTCAAACGGCGCTCCTTCCCTTCCGAGCTCTGCTATGCGCCGAAACAGTGGTTTACCCCCACATATGGGGTATGGTCGTACTCAGGACGAATTGCACAACAACTTTTGGGGTCCAATTTCTTCTCTTACCCTTGGCAAAATAAAATATTGGGGGTCGAAAACATCATTTTTGTGAAAAAATATGATTTTTTATTTTTATGACTCTGCATTATAAACTTCTGTGAAGCACTTGTTGGGTCAAAGTGCTCACCACACATCTAGATAAGTTCCTTAAGGGGTCTACTTTCCAAAATGGTGTCACTTGTGGGGGGTTTTAATGTTTAGGCACATTAGGGGCTCTCCAAACGCAACATGGCATCCCATCTTAATTCCAGTCAATTTTGCATTGAAAAGTAAAATGGCGCTCCTTCCCTTCCGAGCAGTGCTATGCGCCCAAACAGTGGTTTACCCCCACATATTTGGTATCGTCGTACTCAGGACAAATTGCGCAACAACTTTTGTGGTCTAATTTCTTCTATTACCCTTGGGAAAATAAAAAATTGGGTGCGAAAACATCATTTTCCTGAAAAAATATGATTTTTTATTTTTACGGCTCTGCATGATAAACTTCTGTGAAGCACTTGATGGGTCAAATTGCTCACCACACATCTAGATATGTTCCTTAAGGGGTCTACTGTTGTGAAATTGGATTCTGGGCTCCCCCGGTGGTCACTTGTGGAATTGAACTTGTGTGCATCATCCCCTCTGTTCACCTGCTCCTATCAGGATGTGGGAGTCGCTATATAACCTTGCTCCTCTGTCAGTTTCTTGCCGGTCAACAATGTAATCAGAAGCCTTCTGTGCTTGTTCCTGCTACTAGACAACTCCCAGCTAAGTTGGACTTTTGTCCTTGTGTGTTTTTGCATTTTGTTCCTGTTCACAGCTGCTGTTTCGTTACTGTGTCTGGAAAGCTCTAGTGATCGGAAATTGCCACTCTGGTGTTATGAGTTAATGCTAGAGTCTTAAAGGAATTTCTGGATGGTGTTTTGATAGGGTTTTCTGCTGACCATGAAAGTGTCCTTTCTGTCTTCCTGCTATCTAGAAAGCGGACCTCGATTTTGCTAAACCTATTTTCATACTACGTTTGTCATTTCATCTATAATCACCGCCAATATATGTGGGGGCCTCTGTCTGCCTTTTGGGAAAATTTCTCTAGAGGTGAGCCAGGACTGTCTTTTCCTCTGCTAGGATTAGGTAGTTCTCCGGCTGGCGCTGGGCATCTAGGGTTAAAAAACGTAGGCATGCTACCCGGCTACTTCTAGTTGTGCGGCAGGTTTAGTTCATGGTCAGTATAGTTTCCATCTTCCAAGAGCTAGTTCTCATATATGCTGGGCTATGTTCTCTCGCCATTGAGAATCATGACAGTTTGACCGGCCTAAAAAAAGGGTTAAATTTCTGGCTGAGAAAGGAGAGAAAAAAGAAGTCTGCTACAATTTTTTTTTTTTTTTTTTCCTCTAGTTCTGAGTGTGCTCTTAATTGAATCACTTGCTAGTCTGCCTATACTGCAGCCTTCCTCTCTTTCTCTCCTTCTAATCCTTGAATGGCTCTGTGTTCACCTGTTTCAAATGGATCTTCAGAGTGTAGCTACAGGTTTGAATAATCTCGCCACAAAGGTACAAAATTTGCAAGATTTTGTTGTTCATGCACCTGTGTCTGAGCCTAGAATTCCTTTGCCTGAATTCTTCTCGGGGAATAGATCTCACTTTCAAAATTTTAAAAATAATTGCAAATTGTTTTTGTCCCTGAAGTCTCGCTCTGCCGGAGACCCTGCACAGCAGGTCAGGATTGTAATTTCCTTGCTCCGGGGCGACCCTCAAGACTGGGCTTTTGCATTGGCACCAGGGGATCCTGCGTTGCTCAATGTGGATGCGTTTTTTCTGGCCTTGGGGTTGCTTTATGAGGAACCTCATTTAGAGCTTCAGGCGGAAAAGGCCTTGATGTCCTTGTCTCAGGGGCAAGATGAAGCTGAAATATACTGCCAAAAATTCCGCAAATGGTCTGTGCTTACTCAGTGGAATGAGTGCGCCCTGGCGGCGATTTTCAGAAAAGGTCTCTCTGATGCCATTAAGGATGTTATGGTGGGGTTCCCTGTGCCTGCGAGTCTGAATGAGTCCATGACGATGGCTATTCAGATCGATAGGCGTCTGCGGGAGCGCAAACCTGTGCACCATTTGGCGGTGTCTACTGAGAAAACGCCAGAAAATATGCAATGTGATAGAATTCTGTCCAGAAGCGAGCGGCAGAATTTTAGACGAAAAAATGGGTTGTGCTTCTATTGTGGTGATTCAACTCATGTTATATCAGCATGCTTTAAGCGTACTAAGAAGCCTGACAAGTCTGTTTCAATTAGCACTTTACAGTCTAAGTTTATTCTATCTGTGACCCTGATTTGTTCTTTGTCATCTATTACCGCGGACGCCTATGTCGACTCTGGCGCTGCTTTGAGTCTTATGGATTGGTCCTTTGCCAAACGCTGTGGGTATGATTTGGAGCCACTGGAGGCTCCGATACCTCTGAAAGGGATTGACTCCACCCCATTGGCTAGTAATAAACCACAATACTGGACACAAGTGACTATGCGTGTTAATCCGGATCACCAGGAGGTTATTCGCTTTCTGGTGCTGTATAATCTACATGATGTTTTGGTGCTGGGATTGCCATGGCTGCAATCTCATAACCCAGTCCTCGACTGGAGAGCTATGTCTGTGTTAAGCTGGGGATGTAAAGGAACTCATGGGGACGTACCTTTGGTTTCCATTTCATCATCTATTCCCTCTGAGATTCCTGAATTCTTGTCTGACTTTCGTGACGTTTTTGAA
Source organism: Ranitomeya variabilis (assembly GCF_051348905.1). Taxonomy (NCBI): domain Eukaryota; kingdom Metazoa; phylum Chordata; class Amphibia; order Anura; family Dendrobatidae; genus Ranitomeya; species Ranitomeya variabilis. The sequence goes on along the minus strand of NC_135237.1, from coordinate 253,709,789 downwards.
GAACCCAAGGTTGGTTCACTACCTCCGCACCGGGAGTGCGATTGTGCCATAGACTTGATTCCGGGTAGTAAATACCCTAAGGGTCGTTTATTTAATCTGTCTGTGCCTGAACACGCTGCTATGCGAGAATATATAAAGGAGTCCTTGGAAAAGGGACATATTCGTCCTTCGTCATCTCCCTTAGGAGCCGGTTTTTTCTTTGTGTCTAAGAAAGACGGCTCTTTGAGGCCGTGTATTGATTATCGACTTTTGAATAAAATCACGGTTAAATATCAATATCCGTTACCACTGCTTACTGATTTGTTTGCTCGTATAAAGGGGGCCAGACATCAGGTGGTGGTATTGACTGACCACAAAAATTTAATTTACCTTGAGTCTGCCAGGCGCCTGAATCCTAGACAGGCGCGCTGGTCGTTGTTTTTCTCTCGGTTTAATTTTGTGGTGTCGTACCTACCGGGTTCTAAGAATGTTAAGGCGGATGCCCTTTCTAGGAGTTTTGAGCCTGACTCCCCTGGTAATTCTGAGCCCACAGGTATCCTTAAAGATGGAGTGATATTGTCTGCCGTTTCTCCAGACCTGCGGCGGGCCTTGCAGGAGTTTCAGGCGGATAGACCTGATCGTTGCCCACCTGGTAGACTGTTTGTTCCTGATGATTGGACCAGTAGAGTCATCTCTGAGGTTCATTCTTCTGCGTTGGCAGGTCATCCTGGAATCTTTGGTACCAGGGATTTGGTGGCAAGGTCCTTCTGGTGGCCTTCCCTGTCACGAGATGTGCGAGGCTTTGTGCAGTCTTGTGACGTTTGTGCTCGGGCCAAGCCTTGTTGTTCTCGGGCTAGTGGATTGTTGTTGCCCTTGCCTATCCCGAAGAGGCCTTGGACGCACATCTCGATGGATTTTATTTCGGATCTGCCTGTTTCTCAGAAGATGTCTGTCATCTGGGTGGTGTGTGACCGTTTCTCTAAGATGGTCCATCTGGTTCCCTTGCCTAAGTTGCCTTCTTCTTCCGAGTTGGTTCCTCTGTTTTTTCAAAATGTTGTTCGTTTGCATGGTATTCCTGAGAATATCGTTTCTGACAGAGGGACCCAATTCGTGTCTAGATTTTGGCGGGCATTCTGTGCTAGGATGGGCATAGATTTGTCTTTTTCGTCTGCTTTCCATCCTCAGACTAATGGCCAGACCGAGCGGACTAATCAGACCTTGGAGACATATTTGAGGTGTTTTGTGTCTGCGGATCAGGATGATTGGGTTGCTTTTTTGCCTTTGGCGGAGTTCGCCCTCAATAATCGGGCCAGCTCTGCCACCTTGGTGTCCCCGTTTTTCTGTAATTTGGGGTTTCATCCTCGATTTTCCTCCGGTCAAGTGGAATCTTCGGATTGTCCTGGAGTGGATGCTGTGGTGGAGAGGTTGCATCAGATTTGGGGGCAGGTGGTGGACAATTTGAAGTTGTCCCAGGAGAAGACTCAGCTTTTTGCCAACCGCCGTCGTCGTGTTGGTCCTCGGCTTTGTGTTGGGGACTTGGTGTGGTTGTCTTCTCGTTTTGTCCCTATGAGGGTTTCTTCTCCTAAGTTTAAGCCTCGGTTCATCGGCCCGTACAAGATATTGGAGATTCTTAACCCTGTGTCCTTCCGTTTGGACCTCCCTGCATCCTTTTCGATTCATAATGTTTTTCATCGGTCATTGTTGCGCAGGTATGAGGTACCGGTTGTGCCTTCCGTTGAGCCTCCTGCTCCGGTGTTGGTTGAGGGTGAGTTGGAGTACGTTGTGGAAAAGATCTTAGATTCTCGTGTTTCCAGACGGAGACTCCAGTATCTGGTCAAATGGAAGGGATACGGTCAGGAGGATAATTCTTGGGTCACTGCCTCTGATGTTCATGCCTCCGATCTTGTCCGTGCCTTTCATAGGGCTCATCCTGATCGCCCTGGTGGTTCTGGTGAGGGTTCGGTGCCCCCTCCTTGAGGGTTGGGTACTGTTGTGAAATTGGATTCTGGGCTCCCCCGGTGGTCACTTGTGGAATTGAACTTGTGTGCATCATCCCCTCTGTTCACCTGCTCCTATCAGGATGTGGGAGTCGCTATATAACCTTGCTCCTCTGTCAGTTTCTTGCCGGTCAACAATGTAATCAGAAGCCTTCTGTGCTTGTTCCTGCTACTAGACAACTCCCAGCTAAGTTGGACTTTTGTCCTTGTGTGTTTTTGCATTTTGTTCCTGTTCACAGCTGCTGTTTCGTTACTGTGTCTGGAAAGCTCTAGTGATCGGAAATTGCCACTCTGGTGTTATGAGTTAATGCTAGAGTCTTAAAGGAATTTCTGGATGGTGTTTTGATAGGGTTTTCTGCTGACCATGAAAGTGTCCTTTCTGTCTTCCTGCTATCTAGAAAGCGGACCTCGATTTTGCTAAACCTATTTTCATACTACGTTTGTCATTTCATCTATAATCACCGCCAATATATGTGGGGGCCTCTGTCTGCCTTTTGGGAAAATTTCTCTAGAGGTGAGCCAGGACTGTCTTTTCCTCTGCTAGGATTAGGTAGTTCTCCGGCTGGCGCTGGGCATCTAGGGTTAAAAAACGTAGGCATGCTACCCGGCTACTTCTAGTTGTGCGGCAGGTTTAGTTCATGGTCAGTATAGTTTCCATCTTCCAAGAGCTAGTTCTCATATATGCTGGGCTATGTTCTCTCGCCATTGAGAATCATGACAGTCTACTTTCCAAAATGGTGTCACTTGTGGGGGTTTCAATATGTACGCACATCAGGGGCTCTCCAAACGCAACATGGCGTCCCATCTTAATTCCAGTCAATTTTGCATTGAAAAGTAAAATAGCGCTCCTTTCCTTCCGAGCTCTGCCATGCGCCCAAACAGTGGTTTAACCCCACATATGGGGTATCAGCGTACTCAGGACAAATTGTACAACAACTTTTGGGGTCCATTTTCTCCTGTTACCCTTGGTAAAATAAAACAAATTGGAGCTGAATTAAATCTTGTGTGAAAAAAAGTTAAATGTTTACTTTTATTTAAACATTCCAAAAATTCCTGTGAAACACCTGAAGGGTTAATAAACTTCTTGAATGTGGTTTCGAGCACCTTGAGGGGTGCAGTTTTTAGAATGGTGTCACACTTGGGTATTTTCTATCATATAGACCCCTCAAAATGACTTCAAATGAGATGTGGTCCCTAAAAAAAATGGTGTTGTAAAAATGAGAAATTTCTGGTCAACTTTTAACCCTTATAACTCCCTAACAAAAAAAAGTTTTGGTTCCAAAATTGTGCTGATGTAAAGTAGACATGTGGGAAATGTTACTTGTTAAGTATTTTGTGTGACATATCTCTGTGATTTAAGGGCATAAAAATTCAAATTTGGAAAATTGCAAAATTTTCAAATTTTTCGCCAAATTTGTTTTTTTCACAAATAAACGCAAGTTATATCGAAGAAATTTTACCACTATCATGAAGTACAATATGTCACGAGAAAACAATGTCAGAAACGCTAAGATCTGTTGAAGCGTTCCAGAGTTATAACCTCATAAAGGGACAGTGGTCAGAATTGTAATAATTGGCCCGGTCATTAACGTGCAAACCACCCTCGGGGCTTAAGGGGTTAATACGGCGGCACGATCGCGCGGTCTCCCAGTGAGTGCCTTGGCAATTGCGTGTGGGTGTCAGCTGTATGTGACAGCTGACACCCTGCAGCAATGCCCACGATCGGTGCTAGCGCTGATCGTGGACATTTAACCCCTTTGATTCCGCTGTCAGTAGTGACAGCAGCATAGAGAACAATCACACGGGGACGGGGCTCCCACCGGAACAATGTGATGAGACCCCCGGCTCCAACATGGCCACGGGGTCCTTCCAGGTCCTTCAGTGAGGTGGCTTGTCAGCGCCTGCTGAGAGGTGCTGGCAAGCCTCCTACGCTGCCTGTCAGATTGCTGATCTGACACTGTGCTATGCAAAGTGTCAGATCAGCAATCTGACATGATATAGTGATGTCCCAACCTGGGACAATGTTATAAAGTTTTTTTTTTAAATTAGAATGTGTACAAATATTTATTTTAAATATCCGCAAATAAAGAAAAAAAATATATATATTTTTCCAATAAATCCAGTTATTTATGCAAATAAAAAAAACAATAAAAGTACACATATTTTGTATCGCTGTAACTGTAATGACCCACTCTATAAATCTGTCCCCTTCAGTGAACACAGTAAAAAAAAAAAAAACAAGGCAAAAAACAATGCTTTATCATCATACCGCCAAACAAAAAGTACAATAAAACGAGATAAAAAACGGATGTAAATAAAAATGGTACCCTGAAAACGTCATCTTGTTCCGCAAAAAAGCAAGCTGTCATACAATTCCACCAGCAGAAAAATAAAAAATAAAAAAAAGTTATAGCTCTCACAATAAAGCGATGCAAAAATAATTATTTTTTCTATAAAATAGTTTTTGTGTAAAAGCACCAAAACATAAAAAAATATAAATGAGGTATCACTGTCATCGTACTGAAATGAAGAATAAAGCTGCTTTATCAATTTTACCACACACGGAATGATATAAACGCCCACCCAAAAGAAATTCCTGAATTGCTGTTTTAGTTTATTCTCCCCAAAATCTGAATAAAAAGTGATTAAAAATAAGTCATGTGCCTGAAAATGGTACCAATGAAAACAACAACTTGTCCTGCAAAAAACAAGACCTCACATGACTCTGTGGGCCAAAATATGAATAAATTATACCTCTCAAAATATGGTGATATAAAAACTATTTATTGCAATAAAAAGCGTCTTTTAGTGTGTGACAGCTGTCAAACATAAAAACCCGCTATAAAAACCAGCTATAAATAGTGAATCAAGCCCCTTTTATCACCCCCTTAGTTAGAGAAAAATTATAAAATAAAAAAATAAAAAATATTTCCATTTTCCCATTAGGGTTAGGGTTGGGGTTAGGGTTGGGGCTAAAGTTAGGGTTAGGGTTGGGGCTAAGGTTAGGGTAAAGATTGGGATTAGGGTTAGGGTTGGGATTAGGGTTAGGGTTGGGATTAGGGTTAGGGGTGTGTTAAGGTTAGGTTTGTGGTTAGGGTTATAGTTAGGGTTATGGTTAGGGTTGGGATTAGGGTTAGGGGTGTGTTGGGGTTAGGGATTGAATTAAAATTTGGAGGTTTCCACTGTTTAGGCACATCAGGGGCTCTCCAAACGCGACATGGCGTCTGATCTCAATTCCAGCCAATTCTGCGCTGAAAAAGTAAAACAGTGCTCCTTCCCTTCCGAGCTCTCCCGTGCGCCCAAACAGGGGGTTACCCCAACATATGGGGTATCAGCGTACTCGGGACAAATTGGACAACAACTTTTGGGGTCCAATTTATCCTGTTAGCCTTGTGAAAATACAAAACTGGGGACTAAAAAATCATTTTTGTGGGAAAAAAAAGAATTTTTATTTTTACGGCTCTGCATTATAAACTGTAGTGAAACACTTGGGGGTTCAAAGTTCTCACAACACATCTAGATAAGTTCCTTGGGAGGTCTAGTTTCCAATATGGGGTCACTTGTTGGGGGTTTCTACTGTTTGGGTACATCAGGGGCTCTGCAAATGCAACGTGACGCCTGCAGACCAATCCATCTAAGTTTGCATTCCAAATGGCGCTCCTTCCCTTCCGAGCTGTGCCATGCGCCCAAACAGTGGTTCCCCCCCACATACGGGGTATCGGCGTACTCAGGACAAATTGGACAACAACTTTTGGGGTCTAATTTATCCTGTTACCCTTGTGAAAATACAAAACTGGAGGCTAAAAAATCATTTTTGTGAAAAAAAAAATTATTTTCACGGCTCTGCGTTATATACTGTAGTGAAACAGTTGGGGGTTCAAAGCTCTCAAAACACATCTAGATAAGTTCCTTAGGGGGTCTACTTTCCAAAATGGTGTCACTTGTGGGGGTTTTAATGTTTAGGCACATCAGGGGCTCTCCAAACGCGACATGGTGTCCCATCTCAATTCCAGTCAATTTTACATTGAAAAGTCAAACGGCGCTCCTTCCCTTCCGAGCTCTGCTATGCGCCGAAACAGTGGTTTACCCCCACATATGGGGTATGGTCGTACTCAGGACGAATTGCACAACAACTTTTGGGGTCCAATTTCTTCTCTTACCCTTGGCAAAATAAAATATTGGGGGTCGAAAACATCATTTTTGTGAAAAAATATGATTTTTTATTTTTATGACTCTGCATTATAAACTTCTGTGAAGCACTTGTTGGGTCAAAGTGCTCACCACACATCTAGATAAGTTCCTTAAGGGGTCTACTTTCCAAAATGGTGTCACTTGTGGGGGGTTTTAATGTTTAGGCACATTAGGGGCTCTCCAAACGCAACATGGCATCCCATCTTAATTCCAGTCAATTTTGCATTGAAAAGTAAAATGGCGCTCCTTCCCTTCCGAGCAGTGCTATGCGCCCAAACAGTGGTTTACCCCCACATATTTGGTATCGTCGTACTCAGGACAAATTGCGCAACAACTTTTGTGGTCTAATTTCTTCTATTACCCTTGGGAAAATAAAAAATTGGGTGCGAAAACATCATTTTCCTGAAAAAATATGATTTTTTATTTTTACGGCTCTGCATTATAAACTTCTGTGAAGCACTTGATGGGTCAAATTGCTCACCACACATCTAGATATGTTCCTTAAGGGGTCTACTTTCCAAAATGGTGTCACTTGTGGGGGTTTCAATATGTACGCACATCAGGGGCTCTCCAAACGCAACATGGCGTCCCATCTTAATTCCAGTCAATTTTGCATTGAAAAGTAAAATAGCGCTCCTTTCCTTCCGAGCTCTGCCATGCGCCCAAACAGTGGTTTAACCCCACATATGGGGTATCAGCGTACTCAGGACAAATTGTACAACAACTTTTGGGGTCCATTTTCTCCTGTTACCCTTGGTAAAATAAAACAAATTGGAGCTGAATTAAATCTTGTGTGAAAAAAAGTTAAATGTTTACTTTTATTTAAACATTCCAAAAATTCCTGTGAAACACCTGAAGGGTTAATAAACTTCTTGAATGTGGTTTCGAGCACCTTGAGGGGTGCAGTTTTTAGAATGGTGTCACACTTGGGTATTTTCTATCATATAGACCCCTCAAAATGACTTCAAATGAGATGTGGTCCCTAAAAAAAATGGTGTTGTAAAAATGAGAAATTTCTGGTCAACTTTTAACCCTTATAACTCCCTAACAAAAAAAAGTTTTGGTTCCAAAATTGTGCTGATGTAAAGTAGACATGTGGGAAATGTTACTTGTTAAGTATTTTGTGTGACATATCTCTGTGATTTAAGGGCATAAAAATTCAAATTTGGAAAATTGCAAAATTTTCAAATTTTTCGCCAAATTTGTTTTTTTCACAAATAAACGCAAGTTATATCGAAGAAATTTTACCACTATCATGAAGTACAATATGTCACGAGAAAACAATGTCAGAAACGCTAAGATCTGTTGAAGCGTTCCAGAGTTATAACCTCATAAAGGGACAGTGGTCAGAATTGTAATAATTGGCCCGGTCATTAACGTGCAAACCACCCTCGGGGCTTAAGGGGTTAATACGGCGGCACGATCGCGCGGTCTCCCAGTGAGTGCCTTGGCAATTGCGTGTGGGTGTCAGCTGTATGTGACAGCTGACACCCTGCAGCAATGCCCACGATCGGTGCTAGCGCTGATCGTGGACATTTAACCCCTTTGATTCCGCTGTCAGTAGTGACAGCAGCATAGAGAACAATCACACGGGGACGGGGCTCCCACCGGAACAATGTGATGAGACCCCCGGCTCCAACATGGCCACGGGGTCCTTCCAGGTCCTTCAGTGAGGTGGCTTGTCAGCGCCTGCTGAGAGGTGCTGGCAAGCCTCCTACGCTGCCTGTCAGATTGCTGATCTGACACTGTGCTATGCAAAGTGTCAGATCAGCAATCTGACATGATATAGTGATGTCCCAACCTGGGACAATGTTATAAAGTTTTTTTTTTAAATTAGAATGTGTACAAATATTTATTTTAAATATCCGCAAATAAAGAAAAAAAATATATATATTTTTCCAATAAATCCAGTTATTTATGCAAATAAAAAAAACAATAAAAGTACACATATTTTGTATCGCTGTAACTGTAATGACCCACTCTATAAATCTGTCCCCTTCAGTGAACACAGTAAAAAAAAAAAAAACAAGGCAAAAAACAATGCTTTATCATCATACCGCCAAACAAAAAGTACAATAAAACGAGATAAAAAACGGATGTAAATAAAAATGGTACCCTGAAAACGTCATCTTGTTCCGCAAAAAAGCAAGCTGTCATACAATTCCACCAGCAGAAAAATAAAAAATAAAAAAAAGTTATAGCTCTCACAATAAAGCGATGCAAAAATAATTATTTTTTCTATAAAATAGTTTTTGTGTAAAAGCACCAAAACATAAAAAAATATAAATGAGGTATCACTGTCATCGTACTGAAATGAAGAATAAAGCTGCTTTATCAATTTTACCACACACGGAATGATATAAACGCCCACCCAAAAGAAATTCCTGAATTGCTGTTTTAGTTTATTCTCCCCAAAATCTGAATAAAAAGTGATTAAAAATAAGTCATGTGCCTGAAAATGGTACCAATGAAAACAACAACTTGTCCTGCAAAAAACAAGACCTCACATGACTCTGTGGGCCAAAATATGAATAAATTATACCTCTCAAAATATGGTGATATAAAAACTATTTATTGCAATAAAAAGCGTCTTTTAGTGTGTGACAGCTGTCAAACATAAAAACCCGCTATAAAAACCAGCTATAAATAGTGAATCAAGCCCCTTTTATCACCCCCTTAGTTAGAGAAAAATTATAAAATAAAAAAATAAAAAATATTTCCATTTTCCCATTAGGGTTAGGGTTGGGGTTAGGGTTGGGGCTAAAGTTAGGGTTAGGGTTGGGGCTAAGGTTAGGGTAAAGATTGGGATTAGGGTTAGGGTTGGGATTAGGGTTAGGGTTGGGATTAGGGTTAGGGGTGTGTTAAGGTTAGGTTTGTGGTTAGGGTTATAGTTAGGGTTATGGTTAGGGTTGGGATTAGGGTTAGGGGTGTGTTGGGGTTAGGGATTGAATTAAAATTTGGAGGTTTCCACTGTTTAGGCACATCAGGGGCTCTCCAAACGCGACATGGCGTCTGATCTCAATTCCAGCCAATTCTGCGCTGAAAAAGTAAAACAGTGCTCCTTCCCTTCCGAGCTCTCCCGTGCGCCCAAACAGGGGGTTACCCCAACATATGGGGTATCAGCGTACTCGGGACAAATTGGACAACAACTTTTGGGGTCCAATTTATCCTGTTAGCCTTGTGAAAATACAAAACTGGGGACTAAAAAATCATTTTTGTGGGAAAAAAAAGAATTTTTATTTTTACGGCTCTGCATTATAAACTGTAGTGAAACACTTGGGGGTTCAAAGTTCTCACAACACATCTAGATAAGTTCCTTGGGAGGTCTAGTTTCCAATATGGGGTCACTTGTTGGGGGTTTCTACTGTTTGGGTACATCAGGGGCTCTGCAAATGCAACGTGACGCCTGCAGACCAATCCATCTAAGTTTGCATTCCAAATGGCGCTCCTTCCCTTCCGAGCTGTGCCATGCGCCCAAACAGTGGTTCCCCCCCACATACGGGGTATCGGCGTACTCAGGACAAATTGGACAACAACTTTTGGGGTCTAATTTATCCTGTTACCCTTGTGAAAATACAAAACTGGAGGCTAAAAAATCATTTTTGTGAAAAAAAAAATTATTTTCACGGCTCTGCGTTATATACTGTAGTGAAACAGTTGGGGGTTCAAAGCTCTCAAAACACATCTAGATAAGTTCCTTAGGGGGTCTACTTTCCAAAATGGTGTCACTTGTGGGGGTTTTAATGTTTAGGCACATCAGGGGCTCTCCAAACGCGACATGGTGTCCCATCTCAATTCCAGTCAATTTTACATTGAAAAGTCAAACGGCGCTCCTTCCCTTCCGAGCTCTGCTATGCGCCGAAACAGTGGTTTACCCCCACATATGGGGTATGGTCGTACTCAGGACGAATTGCACAACAACTTTTGGGGTCCAATTTCTTCTCTTACCCTTGGCAAAATAAAATATTGGGGGTCGAAAACATCATTTTTGTGAAAAAATATGATTTTTTATTTTTATGACTCTGCATTATAAACTTCTGTGAAGCACTTGTTGGGTCAAAGTGCTCACCACACATCTAGATAAGTTCCTTAAGGGGTCTACTTTCCAAAATGGTGTCACTTGTGGGGGGTTTTAATGTTTAGGCACATTAGGGGCTCTCCAAACGCAACATGGCATCCCATCTTAATTCCAGTCAATTTTGCATTGAAAAGTAAAATGGCGCTCCTTCCCTTCCGAGCAGTGCTATGCGCCCAAACAGTGGTTTACCCCCACATATTTGGTATCGTCGTACTCAGGACAAATTGCGCAACAACTTTTGTGGTCTAATTTCTTCTATTACCCTTGGGAAAATAAAAAATTGGGTGCGAAAACATCATTTTCCTGAAAAAATATGATTTTTTATTTTTACGGCTCTGCATTATAAACTTCTGTGAAGCACTTGATGGGTCAAATTGCTCACCACACATCTAGATATGTTCCTTAAGGGGTCTACTTTCCAAAATGGTGTCACTTGTGGGGGTTTCAATATGTACGCACATCAGGGGCTCTCCAAACGCAACATGGCGTCCCATCTTAATTCCAGTCAATTTTGCATTGAAAAGTAAAATAGCGCTCCTTTCCTTCCGAGCTCTGCCATGCGCCCAAACAGTGGTTTAACCCCACATATGGGGTATCAGCGTACTCAGGACAAATTGTACAACAACTTTTGGGGTCCATTTTCTCCTGTTACCCTTGGTAAAATAAAACAAATTGGAGCTGAATTAAATCTTGTGTGAAAAAAAGTTAAATGTTTACTTTTATTTAAACATTCCAAAAATTCCTGTGAAACACCTGAAGGGTTAATAAACTTCTTGAATGTGGTTTCGAGCACCTTGAGGGGTGCAGTTTTTAGAATGGTGTCACACTTGGGTATTTTCTATCATATAGACCCCTCAAAATGACTTCAAATGAGATGTGGTCCCTAAAAAAAATGGTGTTGTAAAAATGAGAAATTTCTGGTCAACTTTTAACCCTTATAACTCCCTAACAAAAAAAAGTTTTGGTTCCAAAATTGTGCTGATGTAAAGTAGACATGTGGGAAATGTTACTTGTTAAGTATTTTGTGTGACATATCTCTGTGATTTAAGGGCATAAAAATTCAAATTTGGAAAATTGCAAAATTTTCAAATTTTTCGCCAAATTTGTTTTTTTCACAAATAAACGCAAGTTATATCGAAGAAATTTTACCACTATCATGAAGTACAATATGTCACGAGAAAACAATGTCAGAAACGCTAAGATCTGTTGAAGCGTTCCAGAGTTATAACCTCATAAAGGGACAGTGGTCAGAATTGTAATAATTGGCCCGGTCATTAACGTGCAAACCACCCTCGGGGCTTAAGGGGTTAATACGGCGGCACGATCGCGCGGTCTCCCAGTGAGTGCCTTGGCAATTGCGTGTGGGTGTCAGCTGTATGTGACAGCTGACACCCTGCAGCAATGCCCACGATCGGTGCTAGCGCTGATCGTGGACATTTAACCCCTTTGATTCCGCTGTCAGTAGTGACAGCAGCATAGAGAACAATCACACGGGGACGGGGCTCCCACCGGAACAATGTGATGAGACCCCCGGCTCCAACATGGCCACGGGGTCCTTCCAGGTCCTTCAGTGAGGTGGCTTGTCAGCGCCTGCTGAGAGGTGCTGGCAAGCCTCCTACGCTGCCTGTCAGATTGCTGATCTGACACTGTGCTATGCAAAGTGTCAGATCAGCAATCTGACATGATATAGTGATGTCCCAACCTGGGACAATGTTATAAAGTTTTTTTTTTAAATTAGAATGTGTACAAATATTTATTTTAAATATCCGCAAATAAAGAAAAAAAATATATATATTTTTCCAATAAATCCAGTTATTTATGCAAATAAAAAAAACAATAAAAGTACACATATTTTGTATCGCTGTAACTGTAATGACCCACTCTATAAATCTGTCCCCTTCAGTGAACACAGTAAAAAAAAAAAAAACAAGGCAAAAAACAATGCTTTATCATCATACCGCCAAACAAAAAGTACAATAAAACGAGATAAAAAACGGATGTAAATAAAAATGGTACCCTGAAAACGTCATCTTGTTCCGCAAAAAAGCAAGCTGTCATACAATTCCACCAGCAGAAAAATAAAAAATAAAAAAAAGTTATAGCTCTCACAATAAAGCGATGCAAAAATAATTATTTTTTCTATAAAATAGTTTTTGTGTAAAAGCACCAAAACATAAAAAAATATAAATGAGGTATCACTGTCATCGTACTGAAATGAAGAATAAAGCTGCTTTATCAATTTTACCACACACGGAATGATATAAACGCCCACCCAAAAGAAATTCCTGAATTGCTGTTTTAGTTTATTCTCCCCAAAATCTGAATAAAAAGTGATTAAAAATAAGTCATGTGCCTGAAAATGGTACCAATGAAAACAACAACTTGTCCTGCAAAAAACAAGACCTCACATGACTCTGTGGGCCAAAATATGAATAAATTATACCTCTCAAAATATGGTGATATAAAAACTATTTATTGCAATAAAAAGCGTCTTTTAGTGTGTGACAGCTGTCAAACATAAAAACCCGCTATAAAAACCAGCTATAAATAGTGAATCAAGCCCCTTTTATCACCCCCTTAGTTAGAGAAAAATTATAAAATAAAAAAATAAAAAATATTTCCATTTTCCCATTAGGGTTAGGGTTGGGGTTAGGGTTGGGGCTAAAGTTAGGGTTAGGGTTGGGGCTAAGGTTAGGGTAAAGATTGGGATTAGGGTTAGGGTTGGGATTAGGGTTAGGGTTGGGATTAGGGTTAGGGGTGTGTTAAGGTTAGGTTTGTGGTTAGGGTTATAGTTAGGGTTATGGTTAGGGTTGGGATTAGGGTTAGGGGTGTGTTGGGGTTAGGGATTGAATTAAAATTTGGAGGTTTCCACTGTTTAGGCACATCAGGGGCTCTCCAAACGCGACATGGCGTCTGATCTCAATTCCAGCCAATTCTGCGCTGAAAAAGTAAAACAGTGCTCCTTCCCTTCCGAGCTCTCCCGTGCGCCCAAACAGGGGGTTACCCCAACATATGGGGTATCAGCGTACTCGGGACAAATTGGACAACAACTTTTGGGGTCCAATTTATCCTGTTAGCCTTGTGAAAATACAAAACTGGGGACTAAAAAATCATTTTTGTGGGAAAAAAAAGAATTTTTATTTTTACGGCTCTGCATTATAAACTGTAGTGAAACACTTGGGGGTTCAAAGTTCTCACAACACATCTAGATAAGTTCCTTGGGAGGTCTAGTTTCCAATATGGGGTCACTTGTTGGGGGTTTCTACTGTTTGGGTACATCAGGGGCTCTGCAAATGCAACGTGACGCCTGCAGACCAATCCATCTAAGTTTGCATTCCAAATGGCGCTCCTTCCCTTCCGAGCTGTGCCATGCGCCCAAACAGTGGTTCCCCCCCACATACGGGGTATCGGCGTACTCAGGACAAATTGGACAACAACTTTTGGGGTCTAATTTATCCTGTTACCCTTGTGAAAATACAAAACTGGAGGCTAAAAAATCATTTTTGTGAAAAAAAAAATTATTTTCACGGCTCTGCGTTATATACTGTAGTGAAACAGTTGGGGGTTCAAAGCTCTCAAAACACATCTAGATAAGTTCCTTAGGGGGTCTACTTTCCAAAATGGTGTCACTTGTGGGGGTTTTAATGTTTAGGCACATCAGGGGCTCTCCAAACGCGACATGGTGTCCCATCTCAATTCCAGTCAATTTTACATTGAAAAGTCAAACGGCGCTCCTTCCCTTCCGAGCTCTGCTATGCGCCGAAACAGTGGTTTACCCCCACATATGGGGTATGGTCGTACTCAGGACGAATTGCACAACAACTTTTGGGGTCCAATTTCTTCTCTTACCCTTGGCAAAATAAAATATTGGGGGTCGAAAACATCATTTTTGTGAAAAAATATGATTTTTTATTTTTATGACTCTGCATTATAAACTTCTGTGAAGCACTTGTTGGGTCAAAGTGCTCACCACACATCTAGATAAGTTCCTTAAGGGGTCTACTTTCCAAAATGGTGTCACTTGTGGGGGGTTTTAATGTTTAGGCACATTAGGGGCTCTCCAAACGCAACATGGCATCCCATCTTAATTCCAGTCAATTTTGCATTGAAAAGTAAAATGGCGCTCCTTCCCTTCCGAGCAGTGCTATGCGCCCAAACAGTGGTTTACCCCCACATATTTGGTATCGTCGTACTCAGGACAAATTGCGCAACAACTTTTGTGGTCTAATTTCTTCTATTACCCTTGGTAAAATAAAACAAATTGGAGCTGAATTAAATCTTGTGTGAAAAAAAGTTAAATGTTTACTTTTATTTAAACATTCCAAAAATTCCTGTGAAACACCTGAAGGGTTAATAAACTTCTTGAATGTGGTTTCGAGCACCTTGAGGGGTGCAGTTTTTAGAATGGTGTCACACTTGGGTATTTTCTATCATATAGACCCCTCAAAATGACTTCAAATGAGATGTGGTCCCTAAAAAAAATGGTGTTGTAAAAATGAGAAATTTCTGGTCAACTTTTAACCCTTATAACTCCCTAACAAAAAAAAGTTTTGGTTCCAAAATTGTGCTGATGTAAAGTAGACATGTGGGAAATGTTACTTGTTAAGTATTTTGTGTGACATATCTCTGTGATTTAAGGGCATAAAAATTCAAATTTGGAAAATTGCAAAATTTTCAAATTTTTCGCCAAATTTGTTTTTTTCACAAATAAACGCAAGTTATATCGAAGAAATTTTACCACTATCATGAAGTACAATATGTCACGAGAAAACAATGTCAGAAACGCTAAGATCTGTTGAAGCGTTCCAGAGTTATAACCTCATAAAGGGACAGTGGTCAGAATTGTAATAATTGGCCCGGTCATTAACGTGCAAACCACCCTCGGGGCTTAAGGGGTTAATACGGCGGCACGATCGCGCGGTCTCCCAGTGAGTGCCTTGGCAATTGCGTGTGGGTGTCAGCTGTATGTGACAGCTGACACCCTGCAGCAATGCCCACGATCGGTGCTAGCGCTGATCGTGGACATTTAACCCCTTTGATTCCGCTGTCAGTAGTGACAGCAGCATAGAGAACAATCACACGGGGACGGGGCTCCCACCGGAACAATGTGATGAGACCCCCGGCTCCAACATGGCCACGGGGTCCTTCCAGGTCCTTCAGTGAGGTGGCTTGTCAGCGCCTGCTGAGAGGTGCTGGCAAGCCTCCTACGCTGCCTGTCAGATTGCTGATCTGACACTGTGCTATGCAAAGTGTCAGATCAGCAATCTGACATGATATAGTGATGTCCCAACCTGGGACAATGTTATAAAGTTTTTTTTTTAAATTAGAATGTGTACAAATATTTATTTTAAATATCCGCAAATAAAGAAAAAAAATATATATATTTTTCCAATAAATCCAGTTATTTATGCAAATAAAAAAAACAATAAAAGTACACATATTTTGTATCGCTGTAACTGTAATGACCCACTCTATAAATCTGTCCCCTTCAGTGAACACAGTAAAAAAAAAAAAAACAAGGCAAAAAACAATGCTTTATCATCATATCGCCAAACAAAAAGTACAATAAAACGAGATAAAAAACGGATGTAAATAAAAATGGTACCCTGAAAACGTCATCTTGTTCCGCAAAAAAGCAAGCTGTCATACAATTCCACCAGCAGAAAAATAAAAAATAAAAAAAAGTTATAGCTCTCACAATAAAGCGATGCAAAAATAATTATTTTTTCTATAAAATAGTTTTTGTGTAAAAGCACCAAAACATAAAAAAATATAAATGAGGTATCACTGTCATCGTACTGAAATGAAGAATAAAGCTGCTTTATCAATTTTACCACACACGGAATGATATAAACGCCCACCCAAAAGAAATTCCTGAATTGCTGTTTTAGTTTATTCTCCCCAAAATCTGAATAAAAAGTGATTAAAAATAAGTCATGTGCCTGAAAATGGTACCAATGAAAACAACAACTTGTCCTGCAAAAAACAAGACCTCACATGACTCTGTGGGCCAAAATATGAATAAATTATACCTCTCAAAATATGGTGATATAAAAACTATTTATTGCAATAAAAAGCGTCTTTTAGTGTGTGACAGCTGTCAAACATAAAAACCCGCTATAAAAACCAGCTATAAATAGTGAATCAAGCCCCTTTTATCACCCCCTTAGTTAGAGAAAAATTATAAAATAAAAAAATAAAAAATATTTCCATTTTCCCATTAGGGTTAGGGTTGGGGTTAGGGTTGGGGCTAAAGTTAGGGTTAGGGTTGGGGCTAAGGTTAGGGTAAAGATTGGGATTAGGGTTAGGGTTGGGATTAGGGTTAGGGTTGGGATTAGGGTTAGGGGTGTGTTAAGGTTAGGTTTGTGGTTAGGGTTATAGTTAGGGTTATGGTTAGGGTTGGGATTAGGGTTAGGGGTGTGTTGGGGTTAGGGATTGAATTAAAATTTGGAGGTTTCCACTGTTTAGGCACATCAGGGGCTCTCCAAACGCGACATGGCGTCTGATCTCAATTCCAGCCAATTCTGCGCTGAAAAAGTAAAACAGTGCTCCTTCCCTTCCGAGCTCTCCCGTGCGCCCAAACAGGGGGTTACCCCAACATATGGGGTATCAGCGTACTCGGGACAAATTGGACAACAACTTTTGGGGTCCAATTTATCCTGTTACCCTTGTGAAAATACAAAACTGGGGACTAAAAAATCATTTTTGTGGGGAAAAAAAGAATTTTTATTTTTACGGCTCTGCATTATAAACTGTAGTGAAACACTTGGGGGTTCAAAGTTCTCACAACACATCTAGATAAGTTCCTTGGGAGGTCTAGTTTCCAATATGGGGTCACTTGTTGGGGGTTTCTACTGTTTGGGTACATCAGGGGCTCTGCAAATGCAACGTGACGCCTGCAGACCAATCCATCTAAGTTTGCATTCCAAATGGCGCTCCTTCCCTTCCGAGCTGTGCCATGCGCCAAAACAGTGGTTCCCCCCCACATACGGGGTATCGGCGTACTCAGGACAAATTGGACAACAACTTTTGGGGTCTAATTTATCCTGTTACCCTTGTGAAAATACAAAACTGGAGGCTAAAAAATCATTTTTGTGAAAAAAAAAATTATTTTCACGGCTCTGCGTTATATACTGTAGTGAAACAGTTGGGGGTTCAAAGCTCTCAAAACACATCTAGATAAGTTCCTTAGGGGGTCTACTTTCCAAAATGGTGTCACTTGTGGGGGTTTTAATGTTTAGGCACATCAGGGGCTCTCCAAACGCGACATGGTGTCCCATCTCAATTCCAGTCAATTTTACATTGAAAAGTCAAACGGCGCTCCTTCCCTTCCGAGCTCTGCTATGCGCCGAAACAGTGGTTTACCCCCACATATGGGGTATGGTCGTACTCAGGACGAATTGCACAACAACTTTTGGGGTCCAATTTCTTCTCTTACCCTTGGCAAAATAAAATATTGGGGGTCGAAAACATCATTTTTGTGAAAAAATATGATTTTTTATTTTTATGACTCTGCATTATAAACTTCTGTGAAGCACTTGTTGGGTCAAAGTGCTCACCACACATCTAGATAAGTTCCTTAAGGGGTCTACTTTCCAAAATGGTGTCACTTGTGGGGGGTTTTAATGTTTAGGCACATTAGGGGCTCTCCAAACGCAACATGGCATCCCATCTTAATTCCAGTCAATTTTGCATTGAAAAGTAAAATGGCGCTCCTTCCCTTCCGAGCAGTGCTATGCGCCCAAACAGTGGTTTACCCCCACATATTTGGTATTGTCGTACTCAGGACAAATTGCGCAACAACTTTTGTGGTCTAATTTCTTCTATTACCCTTGGGAAAATAAAAAATTGGGTGCGAAAACATCATTTTCCTGAAAAAATATGATTTTTTATTTTTACGGCTCTGCATTATAAACTTCTGTGAAGCACTTGATGGGTCAAATTGCTCACCACACATCTAGATATGTTCCTTAAGGGGTCTACTTTCCAAAATGGTGTCACTTGTGGGGGTTTCAATATGTACGCACATCAGGGGCTCTCCAAACGCAACATGGCGTCCCATCTTAATTCCAGTCAATTTTGCATTGAAAAGTAAAATAGCGCTCCTTTCCTTCCGAGCTCTGCCATGCGCCCAAACAGTGGTTTAACCCCACATATGGGGTATCAGCGTACTCAGGACAAATTGTACAACAACTTTTGGGGTCCATTTTCTCCTGTTACCCTTGGTAAAATAAAACAAATTGGAGCTGAATTAAATCTTGTGTGAAAAAAAGTTAAATGTTTACTTTTATTTAAACATTCCAAAAATTCCTGTGAAACACCTGAAGGGTTAATAAACTTCTTGAATGTGGTTTCGAGCACCTTGAGGGGTGCAGTTTTTAGAATGGTGTCACACTTGGGTATTTTCTATCATATAGACCCCTCAAAATGACTTCAAATGAGATGTGGTCCCTAAAAAAAATGGTGTTGTAAAAATGAGAAATTTCTGGTCAACTTTTAACCCTTATAACTCCCTAACAAAAAAAAGTTTTGGTTCCAAAATTGTGCTGATGTAAAGTAGACATGTGGGAAATGTTACTTGTTAAGTATTTTGTGTGACATATCTCTGTGATTTAAGGGCATAAAAATTCAAATTTGGAAAATTGCAAAATTTTCAAATTTTTCGCCAAATTTGTTTTTTTCACAAATAAACGCAAGTTATATCGAAGAAATTTTACCACTATCATGAAGTACAATATGTCACGAGAAAACAATGTCAGAAACGCTAAGATCTGTTGAAGCGTTCCAGAGTTATAACCTCATAAAGGGACAGTGGTCAGAATTGTAATAATTGGCCCGGTCATTAACGTGCAAACCACCCTCGGGGCTTAAGGGGTTAATACGGCGGCACGATCGCGCGGTCTCCCAGTGAGCGCCTTGGCAATTGCGTGTGGGTGTCAGCTGTATGTGACAGCTGACACCCTGCAGCAATGCCCACGATCGGTGCTAGCGCTGATCGTGGACATTTAACCCCTTTGATTCCGCTGTCAGTAGTGACAGCAGCATAGAGAACAATCACACGGGGACGGGGCTCCCACCGGAACAATGTGATGAGACCCCCGGCTCCAACATGGCCACGGGGTCCTTCCAGGTCCTTCAGTGAGGTGGCTTGTCAGCGCCTGCTGAGAGGTGCTGGCAAGCCTCCTACGCTGCCTGTCAGATTGCTGATCTGACACTGTGCTATGCAAAGTGTCAGATCAGCAATCTGACATGATATAGTGATGTCCCAACCTGGGACAATGTTATAAAGTTTTTTTTTTAAATTAGAATGTGTACAAATATTTATTTTAAATATCCGCAAATAAAGAAAAAAAATATATATATTTTTCCAATAAATCCAGTTATTTATGCAAATAAAAAAAACAATAAAAGTACACATATTTTGTATCGCTGTAACTGTAATGACCCACTCTATAAATCTGTCCCCTTCAGTGAACACGGTAAAAAAAAAAAAAAACAAGGCAAAAAACAATGCTTTATCATCATACCGCCAAACAAAAAGTACAATAAAACGAGATAAAAAACGGATGTAAATAAAAATGGTACCCTGAAAACGTCATCTTGTTCCGCAAAAAAGCAAGCTGTCATACAATTCCACCAGCAGAAAAATAAAAAATAAAAAAAAGTTATAG
This sequence comes from Ranitomeya variabilis, assembly GCF_051348905.1. Lineage (NCBI taxonomy): Eukaryota > Metazoa > Chordata > Amphibia > Anura > Dendrobatidae > Ranitomeya > Ranitomeya variabilis. Next base: position 253,689,873 of record NC_135237.1, on the reverse strand, counting down.
CTCTCACAATAAAGCGATGCAAAAATAATTATTTTTTCTATAAAATAGTTTTTGTGTAAAAGCACCAAAACATAAAAAAATATAAATGTGGTATCACTGTCATCGTACTGAAATGAAGAATAAAGCTGCTTTATCAATTTTACCACACACGGAATGATATAAACGCCCACCCAAAAGAAATTCCTGAATTGCTGTTTTAGTTTATTCTCCCCAAAATCTGAATAAAAAGTGATTAAAAATAAGTCATGTGCCTGAAAATGGTACCAATGAAAACAACAACTTGTCCTGCAAAAAACAAGACCTCACATGACTCTGTGGGCCAAAATATGAATAAATTATACCTCTCAAAATATGGTGATATAAAAACTATTTATTGCAATAAAAAGCGTCTTTTAGTGTGTGACAGCTGTCAAACATAAAAACCCGCTATAAAAACCAGCTATAAATAGTGAATCAAGCCCCTTTTATCACCCCCTTAGTTAGAGAAAAATTATAAAATAAAAAAATAAAAAATATTTCCATTTTCCCATTAGGGTTAGGGTTGGGGTTAGGGTTGGGGCTAAAGTTAGGGTTAGGGTTGGGGCTAAGGTTAGGGTAAAGATTGGGATTAGGGTTAGGGTTGGGATTAGGGTTAGGGTTGGGATTAGGGTTAGGGGTGTGTTAAGGTTAGGTTTGTGGTTAGGGTTATAGTTAGGGTTATGGTTAGGGTTGGGATTAGGGTTAGGGGTGTGTTGGGGTTAGGGATTGAATTAAAATTTGGAGGTTTCCACTGTTTAGGCACATCAGGGGCTCTCCAAACAGTGGTTTACCACCACATATGGGGTATCAGCATACTTAGGACAAATTTCACAACAACTTGTGGGGTCCAATTTCTCATGTTACCCTTGTGAAAATATAAAATTGGGGATGAAAAGATCATTTTTGTGAAATAAATATGATTTTTTATTTTTACGGATCTATATTATAATACTTCTGTGAAGCACTTGGGGGTTCAAAGTGCTCATCATACATCTAGATAAGTTCCTTAGGGGGTCTACTTTCCAAAATGGTGTCACTTGAGGGGGGGTTCCACTGTTTAGGCACATTGGGGGCTCTCCACATGGTGTCCGACCTCAATTCCAGCCAATTTTGCATTGAAAAGTCAAACGGCACGCCTTCCCTTCCGAGCTCTGCCATGCACCCAAACTGTGGTTTACCTGCATATATCGGTTATCAGCATATTCAGGACAAATTGTACAACAACTTTTGGGGTCCATTTTCTCCTGTTATCCTTAGTAAAATAAAACAAATTGGATCTGAAGTATTTTTTTGTGAAAAAAAGTTAAATGTTCACTTTTTTTAAAACATTTCCAAAATTCCTGTGATGCACCTGATTGTGGGTTGAGTACCTTGAGGGGTGCTGTTTTTAGAATGGTGTCACTTTTGGGCATTTTCTGTCATATAGGCCCTTCAAAGTCACTTCAAGTGTGATGTGGTCCCTAAAAACAATGGTTTTGAAAGTTTTGTTGAAAAAATGTGAAATCACTGGTAAACTTTTAACCCTTATAACTTCCTAACAAAAAAATTATGTTTCCAAAATTGTGCTGATGTAAAGCAGACATTTGGGAAATGTTATTTATTAACTATTTTGTGTGAAACATCTCTTTGATTTAAGGGAATAAAAACTAAAATTTGAAAATTGCAAATTTTCAAAATTTTTGCCAAATTTCCATTTTTTTTCACAAATAAACTCAAGTCATATCAAAGAAATGTTACCACTATCATAAAGTACAATATATCATGAGAAAAAAGAATCACCAAGATCCGTTGAAGCATTTCAGAGTTATGACCTCATATATTGACAGTGGTCAGAATTTTAAAAAAATGGCCTGTCAGGAAGTTGAAAACAGGCTTCGGTTTGAAGGGGTTAATGTCCAGGTGAAACTGCTTGTCTTGTTCATCGCTTACATCCCTAGATTTTGAGGGAAGAAAACTAAATGTGAATGCAAAAAGTGCATTCTCAGAAACACGTGACATCCAAGACATTGGTATGCATTTAGCAGTTCCTCAACACCTTCAATATATTCTGGAGATTTTTGCTTTCCTAAGAAGTTTTCACAGATCAACTTGAAGCTTTTCCAAGATCTCAATTCCTTATCATTTAGAGTGCCAAACACATCATCTCTCATAAGCTCTCTGATCTGAGGATCAACAAATACCCCTTCCTTCAGTTTTGCTGGTGAAATGCTGGATCATTTCTGTGAAGTGTACTGGAACCCTTGTGAATATGTCTTTGCCATGGCTTTCACAAAATTTTTAATCAATCCCATCTTTATATGAAGTGGAGGAAGAAAGATTTTTGTTGGAGAAACTAAAGGATTATGCTGAACATTGTCTCTACCTGTAGCATAGATGTTTCTCTGTTCCCAATCACGATGAACAAAATGGTCTACTGTATTTTTACTGTCCCATAAACACAAGAAGCAACAATATTTTGTGAAACCTCCTTACATTCCCATTAGTAGACCAATCACTTTCCAATCTCCACAGATATTCCATTGATGATGATTATAGTGTATAGCATCCAAAACAACTGCGATTTTCCTAATGCTTTAGATGACATGAGTGAGCAATAGGGATTGATGGTATCATATTTCCATTATGAAGCAACACTGCTTTCAAACTTCTCTGGGATGAGTCAATAAACAATCACCAATCTGCAACAAAAAACTCTTGATTCAGTTCTTAAAAGAGGCCATTAACATTGTTACAGTACACCGTTGGTCCATCAACTGTGAAGAATTGTGTTAAAGTGTTACTTCTGTTTCGGTAATAACACACTTTGACATCATCACGAAGAAGATTCTTCTGTTTCAACCTAGATGCAAGAAGTTCAGCTTTATCTTTTGACAATGAATGGTCTCTGATGAGATAATTTAATTCACGTTGAATGAAGCGTTCTTCCTGCCTAGCTGCTCCATCAGTTACATAATCATCTTGACTTGAGGTCTCCATGTCTTCGCCAATAGCTTCAGTTCCATAGTCTTCATATTCTACGTCATTTTCATCCAATCCAGACAATGGTAGTACAGGAATTGGCAAGGTACCATCAAGTGGAACTGGCCTAATCGCAGATTCAAGTTCAGGGTAATTAATCTTATGATTGTTCTTTTTTAGAAAATGCCCTTCAGTTTGACAAAACAAAAATAGCAGTCATTACTATGATTTTTGGGTTCTCTCCACATCATGGGAACAGCAAATGGCATAGCCACTTTCCTCATATTCAACCAGTCAAGAAGACCATTTGAACAACTTGAGCATATCACATGAGGGGCCCAGCTTTTGTCTTGATCATCCAGTGGAGAAGTACATCTGGTACATTTTTTTAATTTCATGAGTGATTGAACGTACTTGGCCTTTTGTTGTAAAAGAACCACGCACATAGCAGAATCTGTTCAGAGGATTGATACACTGTTGGGGCATTTTTCTCCTATAAATTAGATCAAACAGTAGAGTAAGTTCAGTTCAATGGTGGTGGCAAACTAAAAAAAAATGCGATGAGCCGACCGACTATATGTAGATATTTCCCCAGAGATGACAGAGGCAGCTTGTATTTAGAACTGATTTTACTGGAGGTTATCTGGTAGATAACTATATACAGTTGTGAGGTAAACGGGTCAGCCTATTCCTTACAGATGGACATTTGCAGACAGGCAGTTTCTCAGTGTTTTATTGGCTGCTTTCAGGTTCTCTCTCTGTGGAGACCCTCACTCAGTTACACCTCAGTGGCTGAGCTGTTTTCTTCCCTCTGAGGTGTTTTGCCCTCCCAGAAATGCAGTGAAAATCATCTCGCAATGGTGGCTGTCCACTGCCTTCCCGTCTATCTCCCTGTGGCAGGGCTCAGATCCATGTAGAGGCCTGTCTCCTGTCAGAGTCTCACATACCAGTTCTTGCTGTCATCATCATCCTTTTCTGACTGACTCATATCTTACCACCTCATAACAGCTCCTCTCCATAACATGTGACTTTAAGAGAAGCAGTCATTGGTTGCTTGCACTGTCAATACTCCTTCCCATAAAACTCATTAACCTTTACTGATGTTGTCCCTGTAAGAAGATTCACAATTAAGTAAAACAAGCAAAGAAATTGGAATAACATAGGAAAAACCACATACATTGAAAATGCAGAAATAATGTAATAACAAAACTACTGCTATCTCAGAAACTTTATGTGATAGAGCGAAAGAAGCATATTTTTTGAATCAGCACATCAAACTCCATAAAACAGACATATTATATCATTGCTGATGATTTTTTTGTATTGACCAGTGTAATCAGCATTACTCACCTTCTCTTTCTGCCACTGTACTGATGTTTACATGATGCAGCAGTGATGTCATGTCTTTAGCATAAATGACTGCTGCAGACAATAACTGACCTCAATGCTCATGAGGGCTAAACTGATATTAGTGCTGAGCTCAGTGACTGGCTGCAGCTGTCATGACATAACCAGGGCTACAGATGTGATATCATCAGGGCTGCACACATGAAGGCAAGTAAAATTTAAGCATTTGAATTACTACTAGGGATGAGCGAGTATGCTCGTAACACGAGTTTCTCTGAGCATGCTCGGGTGGTCTCTAAGTATTTTGGCGTGCTTGGAGATTTAGTAACGAGCATACTCGCTCATCACTAATTACTACCCTTTGATCTTGTTAAAAATAAACAATTACTCAAAATATAAAATAGATACATTTTGTATCGCCGCATCTGTAAAAGTCTATCTTATCAAAATATATGATTTAACCCATCTATATATAAAGTTGAGTGTATGTATGAGTATGTATCTAGCCACGCCCACTTCACACATCCCTACCCATTCCGCATAGCCACACTCACTCCACAAGCAAAGCCCCATATAATAAATATCTAATATATTTACAGCGCCTTGCGAAAGTATTCGGCCCCTTGGAACTTTTCAACCCTTTCTCACATATCATGCTTCAAACATAAAGATACCAAATGTAAATTTTTGGTGAACAATCAACATCAAGTGGAACACAAAAGTTGAACGAAATTTATTGGTTATTTCACATTTTTGTGGAAATTCAAAAACTGAAAAGTGGGGCGTGCAATATTATTTGGCTCCTTTACTTTCAGTGCAGCAAACTCACTCCAGAAGTTCATTGTGAATCTCTGAATGATCCAATGTTGTCCTAAATGCCTGTGTGTGTAATCAAGTCTCTGTATAAATTCACCAGCTCTGTGATAGTCTCCGGGTTCTGTTTGAAGCATAGAAAGCATCATGAAGACACAACAGGCAGATCCGTGATATTGTTGTGGAGAAGTTTAAAGTTAAAGTTTTGGAAATCATTTTGTATCCCAAGGAGCACTGTGCAAGCGATCATATTGAAGTGGAAGGAGTATCATACCACTGCAAATCTATCAAGACCCGGCAGTCCCTCAAAACTTTCATCTCAAACAAGGAGAAGACTGATCAGAGATGCAGCCAAGAGGCCCATGATCACTCTGAATGAACTGCAGAGATCTACAGCTGAGGTGGGACAGTCTGTCCATAGGACAACAATCAGTCGTACACTGCACAAATCTGGCCTTTATGGAAGAGTGGCAAGAAGAAATCCATTTCTCAAAGATATCCATAAAAAGTGTTGTTTAAAGTTTGCAACAAACCACCTGGGAGACACACCAAACATCTGGAAGAAGGTGCTCTGGTCAGATGAAACCAAGATCGAACTTTTTGGCAACAATGCCAAACGATATGTATGTAAAGGCAACACTGCTCATTACCCTGAACACAACATCCCCACTGTCAAACATGGTGGTGGCAGCATCATGGTTTGGGCCTGCTTTTCTTCAGCAGGGACAGGGAAGATGGTTAAAATTGATGGGAAGATGGATGGAGCCAAATACAGGACCATTCTTGAAGAAAACATGTTGGAGTCTGTAAAAGACCTGAAACTGGGACAGAGATTTGGCTTCCAACAAGACAATGATCCCAAACATAAAGCAAAAAAATGGAATGGTTCACAAATAAACGTATCCAGGTGTTAGAATGGCCAAGTCAAAGTCCAGACATCAATCCAATCGAGAATCAGTGGAAAGAGCTGAAAACTGCTGTTCACAAACGATCTCCATCAAATCTCACTGAGCTCGAGCTGTTTGCCATGGAAGAATGGGCAAGAATTTCAGTCTCTCGATGTACAAAACCGATAGAGACATACCCCAAGCGACTTGCAGCTGTAATCGCAGCAAAAGGTGGAGCAACAAAGTATTAAGTTAAAGGGGCCGAAAAATATTGCACGCCCCACTTTTCAGTTTTTGAATTTCCACAAAAATTGAAAATAACCAATACATTTCGTTCAACTTCACAATTGTGTCCCACTTGTTTCTTCACCAAAAATTTACATTTGGTATCTTTAAGTTTGAAGCATGATATGTGAGAAAGGGTTGAAAAGTTCCAGGGGGCCCCGAATACTTTTGCAAGGCACTATATACAGTGGGGCAAAAAAGTATTTAGTCAGTCAGCAATAGTGCAAGTTCCACCACTTAAAAAGATGAGAGGCGTCTGTAATTTACATCATAGGTAGACCTCAACTATGGGAGACAAACTGAGAAAAAAAAATCCAGAAAATCACATTGTCTGTTTTTTTATCATTTTATTTGCATATTATGGTGGAAAATAAGTATTTGGTCAGTAACAAACAATCAAGATTTCTGGCTCTCACAGACCTGTAACTTCTTCTTTAAGAGTCTCCTCTTTCCTCCACTCATTACCTATAGTAATGGCACCTGTTTAAACTTGTTATCAGTATAAAAAGACACCTGTGCACACCCTCAAACAGTCTGACTCCAAACTCCACTATGGTGAAGACCAAAGAGCTGTCAAAGGACACCAGAAACAAAATTGTAGCCCTGCACCAGGCTGGGAAGACTGAATCTGCAATAGCCAACCAGCTTGGAGTGAAGAAATCAACAGTGGGAGCAATAATTAGAAAATGGAAGACATTCAAGACCACTGATAATCTCCCTCGATCTGGGGCTCCACGCAAAATCCCACCCCGTGGGGTCAGAATGATCACAAGAACGGTGAGCAAAAATCCCAGAACCACGCGGGGGGACCTAGTGAATGAACTGCAGAGAGCTGGGACCAATGTAACAAGGCCTACCATAAGTAACACACTACGCCACCATGGACTCAGATCCTGCAGTGCCAGACGTGTCCCACTGCTTAAGCCAGTACATGTCCGGGCCCATCTGAAGTTTGCTAGAGAGCATTTGGATGATCCAGAGGAGTTTTGGGAGAATGTCCTATGGTCTGATGAAACCAAACTGGAACTGTTTGGTAGAAACACAACTTGTCGTGTTTGGAGGAAAAAGAATACTGAGTTGCATCCATCAAACACCATACCTACTGTAAAGCATGGTGGTGGAAACATCATGCTTTGGGGCTGTTTCTCTGCCAAGGGGCCAGGACGACTGATCCGGGTACATGAAAGAATGAATGGGGCCATGTATCATGAGATTTTGAGTGCAAACCTCCTTCCATCAGCAAGGGCATTGAAGATGAAACGTGGCTGGGTCTTTCAACATGAAAATGATCCAAAGCACACCGCCAGGGCAACGAAGGAGTGGCTTCGTAAGAAGCATTTCAAGGTCCTGGAGTGGCCTAGCCAGTCTCTAGATCTCAACCCTATAGAAAACCTTTGGAGGGAGTTGAAAGTCCGTGTTGCCAAGCGAAAAGCCAAAAACATCACTGCTCTAGAGGAGATCTGCATGGAGGAATGGGCCAACATACCAACAACAGTGTGTGGCAACCTTGTGAAGACTTACAGAAAACGTTTGACCTCTGTCATTGCCAACAAAGGATATATTACAAAGTATTGAGATGAAATTTTGTTTCTGACCAAATACTTATTTTCCACCATAATATGCAAATAAAATGATAAAAAAACAGTCAATGTGATTTTCTGGATTTTTTTTTCTCAGTTTGTCTTCCATAGTTGAGGTCTACCTATGATGTAAATTACAGACGCCTCTCATCTTTTTAAGCGGTGGAACTTGCACTATTGCTGACTGACTAAATACTTTTTTGCCCCACTATATATATATATATATATATATACACCGTATTTTTCGCTTTATAAGACGCACCTGATTATAAGACGCACCCCCAAATTTGGTGAAGGAAAAGAGAAAAAAAATTATTGTTTATGTTAAATGGGGGTCTGTCTTATGATTCCAGTGTCCGTCTTACAAATCATATGTCCCTCATCCTGGTATCTATATAACCCCCATCCTTGTGCTGGCACATGCCCCCCTGTGCTGCTGCCAGGCATATGCTCCCCTGGTCACTATATTCCCCCCTGTGCTGCTGACAGGCACATGCCCCCCTGGTCACTATATGCCCCCCTGTGCTGCTGACAGGCACATGCCCCCCTGGTCACTATATGCCCCCCTGTGCTGCTGGCAGGCACATGCCCCCCTGGGTCACTATATGCCCAACTGTGCTGGCAGGCACATGCCTCCTGGTCACAATATGTCCCCCTGTGCTGCAGGCAGGGACATGCCCCCCTGTGCTGCTGGCAGACATATGCCCCCTAGTGCTGCTGGCAGGGACATGCCCCCCTGTGCTGCTGGCAGACACATCCCCCTCTTTGCTGCTGGCAGAGGACATGCTCCCCCTGTGCTGCTGGCAGGCACATGTCCCCCCTGTGCTGCTAGCAGACACATGCCCCCCGTGCTGCTGGCAGACTCATGCCCCCTGTGCTGCTGGCAGACACATGCCCCTCCTGTGCTGCTGGCAGACACATGCCCCCCCTGTGCTGCTGGCAGACACATGCCCCCCCATGCTGCTGGCAGACACATGCCCCCCTGCTGCTGGCAGACACATGATAAAATAGCAAACACTTAACTCACCTTCTGATGATGGGTCCGTGCTCACAGCTCCTCGGTTATGCTTCCTGTTTCCCAGGCATCTGATCATGTGACCTGGGCACACAGTGATATCATCACTGTGCTGTGCCGATCACATAATCGGATGTCAGCAGCACAGACATAAGAAGCACAACCGAGGAGCTGGGAGCAGGGAGCCATGATCAGAAGGTGAGTTAAGTGTTTGTTATTTTATCATGTGTCTGCCAGTAGCACGGGGGGCATATAAGAGTGACGGGGGGGTATATCCATGATAGGGGGGGAGATGCAGGCACATGTATTATTCGCTGCTCCCCTGTGAATCAACTCATGCAGCTTTGGCACCGAGGTGATGGACAGCAGGTGCAGTGAATATTACATGAGGCTAATGAGCGGGAACACCAGACCTCCTGCTGTCTCTGCAACCGCAGCCAGCCCACTCCAGCCTCCTGACGCCACTCCAGAGCCGCCTCCCTTCCTCTACAGCACAGCACACAGATTCGGATTATAAGACGCACCCCCCACTTTCCCCCAAAATTTGGGGAAACAAAAGTGCGTCTTATAATCCAAAAAATACGGTAATATCTAATCTCATATCTGATATATATATTTCATAGGCACATCTTCTTGACCACAATAGGTTACACTGCCTGTGTTGCCCATAGCAACCAATCACTAAGCATCTTTCATTTCACCAGAGATGTGTATAAAATGAAAGCTGAGCTGTGATTGGTTGCTATGAGCAACAGTTTTCCTTGTAGACAGTTGTGGTAACTGAGGCCTATTATTGTTATCACTAGATGGTGGCCCGATTCTAATGCATCGGGTATTCTAGAGTATGTATGTATGTATGTATGTATGTATATATGTATGTATGTATATAGCAGCCACATAGTATATAGCACAGACCACATAGTATATAGGAGCCATGTAGTATATAGCAGACAAATACTACGTGGCTGCTATATACATACATACTGTAGAATACCCACTGCGTTAATACAGTGGCCATGCAGTATATAACACAGCCCACGTACTATATAACAGCCCACGCAGTATATAGCAGCCACGCAGTATATAAGACAGGCGACGTAGTATATAACACTGGCCACATAATATATAGCACAGCCCACGCAGTATATAGCAGCCACACAGTATATAGCACAGCCCCCGCAGTATATAACACTGGCCACGTAATACATAACACAGCCCATGCAGTATATAGCAGCCACGCAGCATATAACATAGCCACGTTAGTATATAGCACAGAGATGTAGTATATAACACAGCCCACGTAGTATATAGCAATGTGGGCACTATATGCATGGTTAAAAAAGACTTAAAATAAAAAATAAACATATACTCACCTTCCGAAGGCCCCTTGAAGTCCTGGCTAGGGTTGAGCGACTTTTATTTTTATAGGATCGGGTCGGGTTTCACGAAACCCGACTTTCTCAAGAGTCGGGTCGAGTGAAATCGGCCGATCCTATAAAAAAGTCGGGGTCGGCCGAAAAAAGAAACCCAATGCAGTGCAATGGGATACTATGGTTCCCAGGGTCTGAAGGAGAGGAAACTCTCCTTCAGGCCCTGGGATCCATATTTAAGTGTAAAATAAAGAATTAAAATAAAAAATATTGATATGCTCACCTCTCCGACGCAGCCTGGACATCGCCGCTGGTAACCGGCATCTTCCGTTCCTAAGAATGGCGCTTGAAAGACCTTTCGATGACGTCACGGCTTGTGATTGGTCGCGGTGGCCCACGTGACCGCTGAGCGACCAATCACAACAAGCCATGACATAATTCTCAGGTCCTAAATTCCTCATTCTAGGAATTTAGGCCATGAGAATTACGTCACGGCTTGTGATTGGTCGCTGAGCGGTCACGTGGGCTGCCGCGACCAATCACAAGCCGTGACGTCATCGAAAGGTCCTTCACGCACTGATTCTTAAAAAGGAAGGCTGCCGGAAAGAAGCAGGGTGCGTCCGAGGGTCAGTATATACCTAATAGGAATATACTCACCCTCGGCTTCTTTCCGGCAGCCTTCCTTCTTAAGAATCAGCGCGTGAAGGACCTTTCAATGACGTCACGGCTTGTGATTGGTCGCGGCGGCCCACGTGACCGCTCAGCGACCAATCACAAGCCGTGACGTAATTCTCATGGCCTAAATTCCTAGAATGAGGAATTTAGGACCTGAGAATTACGTCACGGCTTGTTGTGATTGGTCGCTCAGCGGTCACGTGGGCCGCCGCGACCAATCACAAGCCGTGACGTCATCGAAAGGTCTTTCAAGCGCCATTCTTAGGAACGGAAGATGCCGGTTACCAGCGGCGATGTCTAGGCTGCGTCGGAGAGGTGAGTATATCAATATTTTTTATTTTAATTCTTTATTTTACACTTAAATGTGGATTCCGATACCGATTTCCGATATCGCAAACATATCGGAACTCGGTATCGGAATTCCGATCCCAGATTCAGAAGATCGCCGACCTCATGGCCGACCCCACACAGGGGTCGGGTCGGGTTTCATGAAACCCGACTTTGCCAAAAGTCGGCGACTTCTGAAAATGGCCGACCCGTTTCGCTCAACCCTAGTCCTGGCGCCTGAGTGCGGTGCACGCGGCAGCTTCCGGTCCCAGGGTTGGTATGAGTGCAGGACCTGTGATGATGTCGCGGTCACATGACCGTGACGTCATGGAAGGTCCTTCTCACGTAGCATCCTTGGCACCGGAACCTGCCGCTTGCACTGCCGAGGACAGCGGGCGACGTCGGGGGGTGAGAATAACCCTTTTTTTAATTGTATTATTCTTATTTGTAATATTAGATCTTTTTACTATTGATGCTGCATACGCAGCATCAGTAGTAAAAAAGTGGGTCACACAGGGTTAATAGCTGCTTAACCGGAGTGCGTTACACTGCGCTCCAGTAACACTGGCATTAACCCTGTGTGAGGGGAGTATGGAGTGGGCACTGACTGCGGGGAGGAAAGTGCAGCCATTTTGCCGCCAGACTGTGTCTGTCGCTGATTGGTCGTGGCAATGGTCGTGGGCGTTTTGCCATGACCAATCAGCGACGGGCACAGTCTGGCGGCAAAATGGCCGCTCTTTCCTCCCAATAGAAGGCATTTCAGTACCATTTTGTATAGCCCTCTGTTCCTCCTCAGCTTAAACGTCTTTTAGCATGCGATATGCAGCAGCAAATGGGCTTATTTTTTGTAAATGTACAGCAATTTGGTTCATCAGTTCAGCATCACACTTTTTGTTTTCTTTTAGGGTCATCCTTTTGTTCTGTAGCCTCATTTGTATCAATGATGTATAATTGTGCAAATTTTGGTGGTTGTCCTATTTCTGGGTGAAGTGTTCCAGTGCGGTGGTAGATCTGGCCGTGAATTTTAAAACAATACGGTCTGAATCCAGGGGGCGGTGCAATGTTGGCACTGAATGAAGCAAAGGCATGAGAACTGTTGGTGCTTCTGATATTTTCCATGAAATTTCTACTGTGTTGATGCATTCCTTTCATTAACTGCTCAAACAGATCTGAGTAGTGAGGTCTCGGTAGCATAACTTTTCCTTTTTGGCAGCATTGAGTAAACTGATTGTCAGATGGTTTTTCATCAATGAAATTCAGAGACTCGCATTTAGAGCAAACTGCATTCATATTCCCACAGTAGTGTTCATGAATTGTACTTTCATTGTCTGTTACGTAATGTGCAAGTTGTTGAATATTGTCCTGGTTGTGCCTTAGTTGGTAGAGCATTCATTTTTTATGAATTTGGCGATCATGTTGTTCCTGTCATACAACAGTTTGTTGTGGTGTCTCCAGTTGGCGACGGTGTCTGTGAGATTCCGCATCCTGGGCTTGTCTAGCAGCAGCTTGTTGTGGTGTCTCCTGTTGGCGACGTTGTCTGTGAGATTCCACATCCTGGGCTTGTGTGGCGGCAGTTTGTTGTGGTGTCTCCTGCTCCCGATGTTGTCGTTTTCTTGCTGCTGCTTTTCTGTCATCCTCATTGGCGTATTTTCATTTACGACCCATTCTAAGATAGAAACACAGGGAGATGCCGCCCATACAGGGAGACGCAGGCACACACCCTACACAATGGCGGCACTTGACAGCAGTGGAGGACAATGATGATTCCAGAATTCGCAGCAGACTGTGCCCGTCGCTGATTGGTCGAGGCCGGCTGGCCTCGACCAATCAGCAAGGCGGGATTTCTGAGACAGACAGACAATTAGACCCTTAGACAACACAATGGCTGCACTTGACAGCAGTGGAGGACAATGCCCGTCGCTGATTGGTCGAGGCCGACTGGCCTCGACCAATCAGAGACTGTGCCCGTTGCTGATTGGTCGAGGCCTGGCGGGAATTCCAGGACAGACAGACAATTAAACCCTTAGACAATTATATATATAGATTTCTATGGTGTTATTGTCCTTCTGTAAAGCTGGAAATAACACAATTTATTACTGTGCTGACACAGATCACCCCCTGACACAGACTGCAGGGGGAGCCCAGAATCATGAACTTCTCTTTGTCTGCCATGAAGCATCTCATTAACTTAAAAATTCAAACACAGATTAAAAAAAGAAACACAAGACAGATTTCTCCAACTGAGGTATCATGTAACAGCACCAGCCTGGCAATACCTGGTTCGCGTTAAATTTATTTATACAGCTATAAATAATGCCACTCTAAATTAGTCCTTCTTTAAAATTTCTAAAGATATGGTATTACACTCCCACAAAGTTGAAATCTGCTTTCTCTAAGGGAAAAGCTGCATTACGCCTTTAATGAGCAAGACTTACAGAAAGAAGAAAGGGAGCCAAGACTTACAGAAATTAATACAGAAATGGAAGAAAGGGAGGCAAGAGCTGCTTCATCAAAGTCAACTGAGAAGTCTCAGCAGAGAGAAGCAAGACTTGCAGACATGAGAACAAAAGCTGCTTCCTCAAGGACCACCGAAACATCTTAGGGTACCGTTACACAAAACGATTTACCAACGATCACGACCAGCGATACGACCTGGCCGTGATCGTTGGTAAGTCGTTGTGTGGTCGCTGGGGAGCTGTCACACAGACAGCTCTCCAGCGACCAACGCTGCCGAAGTCCCCGGGTAACCAGGGTAAACATCGGGTTACTAAGCGCAGGGCCGCGCTTAGTAACCCGATGTTTACCCTGGTTACCATCGTAAATGTAAAAAAAACAAACAGTACATACTCACATTCCGGTGTCCGTCAGGTCCCTCGCCGTCCGCTTCCCGCACTGACTGAGTGCCGGCCGTAAAGTGAAAGCAGAGCACAGTGGTGACGTCACCGCTGTGCTCTGCTTTTACTTTCCGGCCGGCAGTCAGTCAGTGCGGGAAGCAGACGGCTAGGAACCTGACGGACACCGGAATGTTAGTATGTACGGTTTGGGTTTTTTTACATTTACGATGGTAACCAGGGTAAACATCGGGTTACTAAGCGCGGCCTGTTGTGAAATTGGATTCTGGGCTCCCCCGGTGGCCACTTGTGGAATTGAACTTGTGTGCATCATCCCCTCGGTTCACCTGCTCCTATCAGGATGTGGGAGTCGCTATATAACCTTGCTCCTCTGTCAGTTTCTTGCCGGTCAACAATGTATTCAGAAGCCTTCTGTGCTTGTTCCTGCTACTAGACAACTCCCAGCTAAGTTGGACTTTTGTCCTTGTGTGTTTTTGCATTTTGTTCCTGTTCACAGCTGCTGTTTCGTTACTGTGTCTGGAAAGCTCTAGTGATCGGAAATTGCCACTCTGGTGTTATGAGTTAATGCTAGAGTCTTAAAGGAATTTCTGGATGGTGTTTTGATAGGGTTTTCTGCTGACCATGAAAGTGTCCTTTCTGTCTTCCTGCTATCTAGAAAGCAGACCTCGATTTTGCTAAACCTATTTTCATACTACGTTTGTCATTTCATCTAAAATCACCGCCAATATATGTGGGGGCCTCTGTCTGCCTTTTGGGAAAATTTCTCTAGAGGTGAGCCAGGACTGTCTTTTCCTCTGCTAGGATTAGGTAGTTCTCCGGCTGGCGCTGGGCATCTAGGGTTAAAAAACGTAGGCATGCTACCCGGCTACTTCTAGTTGTGCGGCAGGTTTAGTTCATGGTCAGTATAGTTTCCATCTTCCAAGAGCTAGTTCTCATATATGCTGGGCTA
This sequence comes from Ranitomeya variabilis, assembly GCF_051348905.1. Classification (NCBI taxonomy): domain Eukaryota; kingdom Metazoa; phylum Chordata; class Amphibia; order Anura; family Dendrobatidae; genus Ranitomeya; species Ranitomeya variabilis. The sequence continues at coordinate 253,674,797 of NC_135237.1, read as the reverse complement.
TGTTCTCTCGCCATTGAGAATCATGACAGTTTGACCGGCCCAAAAAAGGGTTAAATTACTGGCTGAGAAAGGAGAGAAAAAAGAAGTCTGCTACAATTTTTTTTTTTTTTTTTTTTTTTTCCTCTAGTTCTGAGTGTGCTCTTAATTGAATCACTTGCTAGTCTGCCTATACTGCAGCCTTCCTCTCTTTCTCTCCTTCTAATCCTTGAATGGCTCTGTGTTCACCTGTTTCAAATGGATCTTCAGAGTGTAGCTACAGGTTTGAATAATCTCGCCACAAAGGTACAAAATTTGCAGGATTTTGTTGTTCATGCACCTGTGTCTGAGCCTAGAATTCCTTTGCCTGAATTCTTCTCGGGGAATAGATCTCACTTTCAAAATTTTAAAAATAATTGCAAATTGTTTTTGTCCCTGAAGTCTCGCTCTGCCGGAGACCCTGCACAGCAGGTCAGGATTGTAATTTCCTTGCTCCGGGGCGACCCTCAAGACTGGGCTTTTGCATTGGCACCAGGGGATCCTGCGTTGCTCAATGTGGATGCGTTTTTTCTGGCCTTGGGGTTGCTTTATGAGGAACCTCATTTAGAGCTTCAGGCGGAAAAGGCCTTGATGTCCTTGTCTCAGGGGCAAGATGAAGCTGAAATATACTGCCAAAAATTCCGCAAATGGTCTGTGCTTACTCAGTGGAATGAGTGCGCCCTGGCGGCGATTTTCAGAGAAGGTCTCTCTGATGCCATTAAGGATGTTATGGTGGGGTTTCCTGTGCCTGCGAGTCTGAATGAGTCCATGACGATGGCTATTCAGATCGATAGGCGTCTGCGGGAGCGCAAACCTGTGCACCATTTGGCGGTGTCTACTGAGAAAACGCCAGAAAATATGCAATGTGATAGAATTCTGTCCAGAAGCGAGCGGCAGAATTTTAGACGAAGAAATGGGTTGTGCTTCTATTGTGGTGATTCAACTCATGTTATATCAGCATGCTTTAAGCGTACTAAGAAGCCTGACAAGTCTGTTTCAATTAGCACTTTACAGTCTAAGTTTATTCTATCTGTGACCCTGATTTGTTCTTTGTCATCTATTACCGCGGACGCCTATGTCGACTCTGGCGCTGCTTTGAGTCTTATGGATTGGTCCTTTGCCAAACGCTGTGGGTATGATTTGGAGCCACTGGAGGCTCCGATACCTCTGAAAGGGATTGACTCCACCCCATTGGCTAGTAATAAACCACAATACTGGACACAAGTGACTATGCGTGTTAATCCGGATCACCAGGAGGTTATTCGCTTTCTGGTGCTGTATAATCTACATGATGTTTTGGTGCTGGGATTGCCATGGCTGCAATCTCATAACCCAGTCCTCGACTGGAGAGCTATGTCTGTGTTAAGCTGGGGATGTAAAGGAACTCATGGGGACGTACCTTTGGTTTCCATTTCATCATCTATTCCCTCTGAGATTCCTGAATTCTTGTCTGACTTTCGTGACGTTTTTGAAGAACCCAAGGTTGGTTCACTACCTCCGCACCGGGAGTGCGATTGTGCCATAGACTTGATTCCGGGTAGTAAATACCCTAAGGGTCGTTTATTTAATCTGTCTTTGCCTGAACACGCTGCTATGCGAGAATATATAAAGGAGTCCTTGGAAAAGGGACATATTCGTCCTTCGTCATCTCCCTTAGGAGCCGGTTTTTTCTTTGTGTCTAAGAAAGACAGCTCTTTGAGGCCGTGTATTGATTATCGACTTTTGAATAAAATCACGGTTAAATATCAATATCCGTTACCACTGCTTACTGATTTGTTTGCTCGTATAAAGGGGGCCAAGTGGTTCTCTAAGATTGATCTCCATGGGGCGTATAATTTGGTGCGAATCAAGCAGGGGGATGAGTGGAAAACCGCATTTAATACGCCCGAGGGCCATTTTGAGTATTTGGTGATGCCTTTTGGTCTTTCAAATGCCCCTTCGGTCTTCCAGTCCTTTATGCATGACATTTTCCGCGATTATTTGGATAAATTTATGATTGTGTATCTGGATGATATTCTGATTTTTTCGGATGACTGGGACTCTCATGTCCAGCAGGTCAGGAGGGTTTTTCAGGTTTTGCGGTCTAATTCCTTGTGTGTGAAGGGTTCTAAGTGTGTTTTTGGGGTTCAAAAGATTTCTTTCTTGGGATACATTTTTGCCCCCTCTTCCATCGAGATGGATCCTGTCAAGGTTCAGGCTATTGGTGATTGGACGCAACCCTCTTCTCTTAAGAGTCTTCAGAAATTTTTGGGCTTTGCTAACTTTTATCGTCGATTTATTGCTGGTTTTTCTGATGTTGTAAAACCATTGACTGATTTGACTAAGAAGGGTGCTGATGTTGCTGATTGGTCCCCTGATGCTGTGGAGGCCTTTCGGGAGCTCAAGCGCCGCTTTTCTTCCACCCCAGTGTTGCGTCAGCCTGATGTTGCTCTTCCTTTTCAGGTTGAGGTCGACGCTTCTGAAATCAGAGCTGGGGCGGTGTTGTCGCAGAGAAGTTCCGACTGCTCCGTGATGAGACCTTGTGCTTTTTTTTCCCGTAAATTTTCGCCCGCCGAGCGGAATTATGATATTGGGAATTGGGAGCTTTTGGCCATGAAGTGGGCTTTTGAGGAGTGGCGTCACTGGCTTGAGGGGGCCAGACATCAGGTGGTGGTATTGACTGACCACAAAAATTTAATTTACCTTGAGTCTGCCAGGCGCCTGAATCCTAGACAGGCGCGCTGGTCGTTGTTTTTCTCTCGGTTTAATTTTGTGGTGTCGTACCTACCGGGTTCTAAGAATGTTAAGGCGGATGCCCTTTCTAGGAGTTTTGAGCCTGACTCCCCTGGTAATTCTGAGCCCACAGGTATCCTTAAAGATGGAGTGATATTGTCTGCCGTTTCTCCAGACCTGCGGCGGGCCTTGCAGGAGTTTCAGGCGGATAGACCTGATCGTTGCCCACCTGGTAGACTGTTTGTTCCTGATGATTGGACCAGTAGAGTCATCTCTGAGGTTCATTCTTCTGCGTTGGCAGGTCATCCTGGAATCTTTGGTACCAGGGATTTGGTGGCAAGGTCCTTCTGGTGGCCTTCCCTGTCACGAGATGTGCGAGGCTTTGTGCAGTCTTGTGACGTTTGTGCTCGGGCCAAGCCTTGTTGTTCTCGGGCTAGTGGATTGTTGTTGCCCTTGCCTATCCCGAAGAGGCCTTGGACGCACATCTCGATGGATTTTATTTCGGATCTGCCTGTTTCTCAGAAGATGTCTGTCATCTGGGTGGTGTGTGACCGTTTCTCTAAGATGGTCCATCTGGTTCCCTTGCCTAAGTTGCCTTCTTCTTCCGAGTTGGTTCCTCTGTTTTTTCAAAATGTTGTTCGTTTGCATGGTATTCCTGAGAATATCGTTTCTGACAGAGGGACCCAATTCGTGTCTAGATTTTGGCGGGCATTCTGTGCTAGGATGGGCATAGATTTGTCTTTTTCGTCTGCTTTCCATCCTCAGACTAATGGCCAGACCGAGCGGACTAATCAGACCTTGGAGACATATTTGAGGTGTTTTGTGTCTGCGGATCAGGATGATTGGGTTGCTTTTTTGCCTTTGGCGGAGTTCGCCCTCAATAATCGGGCCAGCTCTGCCACCTTGGTGTCCCCGTTTTTCTGTAATTTGGGGTTTCATCCTCGATTTTCCTCCGGTCAAGTGGAATCTTCGGATTGTCCTGGAGTGGATGCTGTGGTGGAGAGGTTGCATCAGATTTGGGGGCAGGTGGTGGACAATTTGAAGTTGTCCCAGGAGAAGACTCAGCTTTTTGCCAACCGCCGTCGTCGTGTTGGTCCTCGGCTTTGTGTTGGGGACTTGGTGTGGTTGTCTTCTCGTTTTGTCCCTATGAGGGTTTCTTCTCCTAAGTTTAAGCCTCGGTTCATCGGCCCGTACAAGATATTGGAGATTCTTAACCCTGTGTCCTTCCGTTTGGACCTCCCTGCATCCTTTTCGATTCATAATGTTTTTCATCGGTCATTGTTGCGCAGGTATGAGGTACCGGTTGTGCCTTCCGTTGAGCCTCCTGCTCCGGTGTTGGTTGAGGGTGAGTTGGAGTACGTTGTGGAAAAGATCTTAGACTCTCGTGTTTCCAGACGGAGACTCCAGTATCTGGTCAAATGGAAGGGATACGGTCAGGAGGATAATTCTTGGGTCACTGCCTCTGATGTTCATGCCTCCGATCTTGTCTGTGCCTTTCATAGGGCTCATCCTGATCGCCCTGGTGGTTCTGGTGAGGGTTCGGTGCCCCCTCCTTGAGGGGGGGTACTGTTGTGAAATTGGATTCTGGGCTCCCCCGGTGGCCACTTGTGGAATTGAACTTGTGTGCATCATCCCCTCGGTTCACCTGCTCCTATCAGGATGTGGGAGTCGCTATATAACCTTGCTCCTCTGTCAGTTTCTTGCCGGTCAACAATGTATTCAGAAGCCTTCTGTGCTTGTTCCTGCTACTAGACAACTCCCAGCTAAGTTGGACTTTTGTCCTTGTGTGTTTTTGCATTTTGTTCCTGTTCACAGCTGCTGTTTCGTTACTGTGTCTGGAAAGCTCTAGTGATCGGAAATTGCCACTCTGGTGTTATGAGTTAATGCTAGAGTCTTAAAGGAATTTCTGGATGGTGTTTTGATAGGGTTTTCTGCTGACCATGAAAGTGTCCTTTCTGTCTTCCTGCTATCTAGAAAGCGGACCTCGATTTTGCTAAACCTATTTTCATACTACGTTTGTCATTTCATCTAAAATCACCGCCAATATATGTGGGGGCCTCTGTCTGCCTTTTGGGAAAATTTCTCTAGAGGTGAGCCAGGACTGTCTTTTCCTCTGCTAGGATTAGGTAGTTCTCCGGCTGGCGCTGGGCATCTAGGGTTAAAAAACGTAGGCATGCTACCTGGCTACTTCTAGTTGTGCGGCAGGTTTAGTTCATGGTCAGTATAGTTTCCATCTTCCAAGAGCTAGTTCTCATATATGCTGGGCTATGTTCTCTCGCCATTGAGAATCATGACAGCGGCCCTGCGCTTAGTAACCCGATGTTTACGCTGGTTACAAGCGAACGCATCGCTGGATCGGTGTCACACACACCGATCCAGCGATGACAGCGGGAGATCCAGCGACAAAATAAAGTTCCAAATGATCTGCTACGACGTACGATTCTCAGCGGGGTCCCTGATCGCTGCTGCGTGTCAGACACAGCGATATCGCATGGATATCGCTGGAACATCACGGATCGTACCATCATAGCGACAAAAGTGCCACTGTGAGACGGTACCCTTAGCAGAGAGAAGCAAGACTTGCAGACATGAGAACAAAAGCTGCTTCCTCAAGGACCACTGAAGCGTCTCTGCAGAGAGAAGTAAGACTTACAGACATGAGAATCACAACTGCTTCCACCAGGACACAGGAAAAAGTTGGAAATTTGAAATACTCTGCCTTTTTCTACCACTCAGACATTCAATAGCTAACATAGGAAAATGGATGTGGTCTGCATGTACTGCAATGCCCTGAAGTGAAAAGATGAACTGCCAGGGTTATGCTGTGGAAATGGCAAGGTAAAACTGCTTCCTCTCCTCTCACCACCAGATCCCCTGAAGTCTCTGATGACAGGTGAGTCACCCACCGGGGTACTTGGCACCGGGTCCGGTCCGTGGCACTGGGACTCACTGTAAAAGGGAATGGTCTTTAAAGGGAATTGTAATAAAGTCTGTCGTGATGCCACCTGTGGAGTTAGGTCAATGAAGGGACCAACGCTGCTTTAAAGGGGTCCTCTGGGGGATGTTGTTGCAGCAATGATGGTGACGCTTCCCACAGGTGAAGCGGGGTCTCCAGGGCTCCCAAGGTGTATGGCGAAGATGGTGTATGGGTAAAGGACACAGCATTGCAGTCTTTACCTGTTTTACTGAAGATGTAACAGGCCTCAGTCCAGGGTACCGGCAACAGGTACAGTAGGTTTCCAGGCAGCCTGGAAACAAGTGAAATCCCCTTGGCAGGTCAGGTTGGGAGCCTTCCACTTTGCGCTCTCTATAAGTCCCTTGCTGCTTGAAGTGTCCTAACAAGGTCTTGGTTCTTTCCCCTGTCCTGGGACAGGTACCTGTATGGCAGGCAGCTTGAGCCGTTCCTTCTGGGGTCTCTGCACGGTGACTCCAGGCTTCAGAATGCTGCTGTACCACAGGCTTAATTTGGGCAATATACGTGTAGTTCTGTGCCCTCCGGTTCTGCTATGGGGCTTGCAGCTCCCCACAGCCATTCCCCGGACCTTAATCCAGTAGTTCCGTATATCACCGTTCTGCATGACATGGTCTGGGAGGAGACCCCACAGGAGAACATCTGCCTCATCAGAAGCATGTTCATGCACCATTGGGAGGTCATACAGGCATGTGGGGGCCACACACATTACTGAGCATCATTTCCTTGTCTTGAGGCATTTCCACCAGGGCCGGACTGGCTATCGGGCAGTTCTGGCAAATGCCAGAAGGGCCGGTGCCAGTAGTGGGCCGCTGTGTGCCGACTCACTCTCCCCCCCAGTGCCGCCGCTCCCGCATTCAACTATACCAGCGTCTATGACGCCGGTACAGTTGAATGTAATGATGGAGGGGAGAGCGTCACCTGACGCTCCCTCTCCCATCTTTCCCCGCTCTGCCTCTGTCACTGCGGGTGCGCGCACTCACCTTGTCCCAGCCAGAGCAGCGGCAGCTGCCGAGACAGGAGCAGGGAGCACCGCAGGCACGAGGGGAGGTGAGGAGTGTTTTTTTTAACTAGACTGTGGGGCCATTCTAGGGGAGAGGAGAGATGTGGGCTCTGCTGTATACTACTATGTGGGCTGTGCTGTATACTACTGTGTGGGCAGTGCTGTATACTACTATGTGGGCTCTGCTATATACTACTGTGTGGGCTCTGCTATATACTACTATGTGGGCTGTGCTATATACTACTATGTGGGCTCTGCTATATACTACTATGTGGGCTGCGCTGTATACTACTATGTGGGCTGTGCTATATACTACTATGTGGGCTCTGCTATATACTACTATGTGGGCTGTGCTGTATACTACTATGTGGGCTGTGCAATACACTACTGTGTGGGCTCTGCTGTATACTACTATGTGGGCAGTGCTATACACTACTGTGTGAGCTCTGCTATATACTACTGTGTGGGCTCTGCTATATACTACTGTGTGGGCTGTGCTATGCACCACTATGTGGGCTCTGCTGTATACTACTATGTGGGCTGTGCTGTACACTACTATGTGGGCAGTGCTGTATACTACTGTGTGGGCTCTGCTGTATACTACTATGTGGGCTCTGCTGTATACTACTATGTGGGCTGTGCTATACACTACTATGTGGTCAGTGCTCTATTGCTATGTGGGCCGTGCTATACACTACTATGTGGGCTCTGCTGTAAACTACTATGTGGGCAGTGCTGTATACTACTATGTTGGCAGTGCTGTATACTAAGATGTGGGCTGTGCTGTATACTACTATGTGGGCTGTGCTATATACTACTGTGTGGGCTCTGCTGTACTACTGTACTGTATAACGCGGTCCATTAGCGCTGCCATTATCCCTGTGTGAGTGCTGACTGGAGGGGAATATGGAGTGGGCACTGACTGTGGGGAGGAAGGAGCGGCCATTTTGGCGCCGGACTGTGCCCGTCGCTGATTGGTCGTGGCAATGGTCGTGGGCGTTTTGCCACGACCAATCAGCGACTTGGTTTCCATGACAGACAGAGGCCGCGACCAATGAATATCTGCAACAGACAAACGGAAGTGACCCTTAGACAATTATATAGTAGGATGATAATGTAAAAAAAAAATAGGTTGATATATTTTGTGCTTATTTATAAAAAAAATCTGAAATTTTTCAAAAATGTAAAATAAATTGCAATTTTCAAACTTTGAATGATTATTCCTTTAATCCAAATGGTCATATCACAGAAAAACATTAATAAATAACATTTCCCATGTGTCTGCTTTACATCAGCACCATTTGTAAAATGCTTGTTTATTTTGGTAGCATTTAAGGAGGTTTAAAAATGCAGCAGTAATTTATTTTTTCAAGGAAATTTACAAAATGCATTTTTTTAGGGACCTATCCAGGTTTGAAGTGACTTCGGAAGTCCTATATATTGGAAATCCCCCAAAAGTGATAACACTTTAAAAACAGCACCCCCTCTGTCATACTGAAAACTGCTGTCAGGTAGTTTATTTACCCTTCATGTGTTTTTCAGGAATTAATACAAAGTGGCCTGACCGGAATGAAAAAGGGTATTTTTACCAACTAAATTTCGGTAACTTCTGAACAGCTAAAGCATCAGGAAAACATGTGGCAAACATCAGGACTGTGATGAGCGAGCATACTCGGTAATGCTCGGTACTCGCCCGAGCATCGCTGTACTCACGGTGCTCAGCGAGCGCCGAGCATTTCCAGGATTATTTGACGGGAGCTTGGGTTCCCCCATGCATGTTTGGCACTCTTTAGAGCACCAATCAATATGCAGGGATTGTCTGCCACACACTGTAATGCCGCAGCCAGTGTAGGGAGAGTTGCTGCAGCGATTGGGACAGAATAGGTGGGGTTTACAGTTACTGTGGGTATACCATCATTGAATACACAAATCCAGCTAAACCAACAGTCCTTCTAAAGCAGAGGTGTCAAATTGCATTCCTCGAGGGCCTCGAGGGCCGCCAACAGGTCATGTTTTCAGGATTTCCTTGTATTGCACAGGTGATAATTTGATCACCTGCACAGAATGATTCCAGCACCTTGTGGAATGCTAAGGAAATCATGAAAACATGACCTGTTGGCGGCCCTCGAGGAATGCAGTTTGACACCTTTGTTCTAAAGGGTATATAGATTGCAGTGCTAGGTAGGCAGGTAGTGTCTGTGTGTATATAGATATCAGTAGCAGGCAGGCATTGTATGTGGCATACTTCATTGCATTCTTCAAGAGGGTCCATTCCATTACTGTCTTCTGCTGCTGCTGCTATTGCTTGTTACATATTTTGACTGTATATACATAGCCCCAGCTATCATTGGCCAGGAATAATTTTTTGCATCTTAATCCGGTTTATTTAACCCCTTCCTGACATCGGACGTACTATCCCGTCGAGGTGGGGTGGGCCCCCATGACCACGGACGGGATAGTACGTCCAGCGCGATCGGCGGCGCTCACGGGGGGAGCGCGGCCGATCGCGGCCGGGTGTCAGCTGCCTATCGCAGCTGACATCCGGCACTATGTGCCAGGAGTGGTCACGGACCGCTCCCGGCACACCGCGATCAAACATGATCGCGATGTGCTGGCGGTGCAGGGAAGCATCGCGCAGGGAGGGGGCTCCCTGCGGGCTTCCCTGAGCCCCCCGCAGCAACGCGATGTGATCGCGTTGCTGCGAGGGTCTTACCTCCCTCCCTGCCTGCTCCAGACCCGGATCCAAGATGGCCGCGGATCCGGGTCCTGCAGGGAGGGAGGTGGCTTCGCAGAAGCCTGCTCAGAGCAGGCACTGTGAAGCAGCCTGCACTTCTCTCAGATCGGTGATCTGTCAGAGTGCTATGCAAACTGGCAGATCACCGATCTGTATTGTCCCCCCCTGGGGCAAAGTAAAAAAGTTTTAAAAAAAATTTCCAAATGTGTAAAAAAAAAAAAAAAAAAAATATTCCAAAATAATGAAAAAATATATATATATTATTCCCATAAATATATTTCTTTATCTAAATAAAATAAAAAAAACAAACAAAAAAAGTACACGTATTTAGTATCGCCGCGTCCGTAACGACCCGACCTATAAAACTGGCCCACTAGTTAACCCCTTCAGTAAACACCGTAAGAAAAAAAAAAAAAAACGAGGCAAAAAACAACGCTTTATTATCATACCGCTGAACAAAAAGTGGAATAACACGCGATCAAAAAGACAGATATAAATAACCATGGTACCGCTGAAAGCATCATTTTGTCCCGCAAATAACGAGCCGCCATACAGCATGATCAGCAAAAAAATAAAAAAGTTATAGTCCTGAGAATAAAGCGATGCAAAAATAATTATTTTTTCCATAAAATAGTTTTTATCATATAAAAGCGCCAAAACATAAAAAAATAATATAAATGAGGTATCACTGTAATCGTACTGACCCGAAGAATAAAACTGCTTATCAATTTTACCAAACGCGGAACGGTATAAACGCCTCCCCCAAAAGAAATTCATGAATAGCTGGTTTTTGGTCATTCTGCCTCACAAAAATCGGAATAAAAAGCGATCAAAAACTGTCACATGTCCGAAAATGTTACCAATAAAAACGTCAACTCGTCCCGCAAAAAACAAGACCTCACATGACTCTGTGGACCAAAATATGGAAAATTTATAGCTCTCAAAATGTGGTAACGCAAAAAATATTTTTTGCAATGAAAAGCGTCTTTCAGTGTGTGACGGCTGCCAATCATAAAAATCCGCTAAAAAACTCGCTATAAAAGTAAATCAAACCCCCCTTCATCACCCCCTTAGTTAGGGAAAAAAAAATGTATTTATTTCCATTTTCCCATTAGGGCTAGGGTTGGAGCTAGGGTTAAGGCTACAGTTAGGGTTGGGGCTAAAGTTAGGGTTAGGGTTGGGGCTAAAGTTACGGTTAGGGTTTAGATTACATTTACGGTTGGGAATAGGGTTGGGATTAGGGTTAGGGGTGTGTCAGGGTTAGAGGTGTGGTTAGGGTTACTGTTGGGATTAGGGTTAGGGGTGTGTTTGGATTAGGGTTTCAGTTATAATTGGGGGGTTTCCACTGTTTCGGCACATCACGGGCTCTCCAAACGCGACATGGCGTCCGATCTCAATTCCAGCCAATTCTGCGTTGAAAAAGTAAAACAGTGCTCCTTCCCTTCCGAGCTTTCCCGTGTGCCCAAACAGGGGTTTACCCCAACATATGGGGTAGCAGCGTACTCGGGACAAATAGGACAACAACCTTTGGGGTCCAATTTCTCCTGTTACCCCTGGGAAAATACAAAACTGGGGGCTAAAAAATAATTTTTGTGGGAAAAAAAAATATTTTTTATTTTCACGGCTCTGCGTTATAAACTGTAGTGAAACACTTGGGGGTTCAAAGTTCTTACAACACACCTAGATAAGTTCCTTGGGGGGTCTAGTTTCCAAAATGGGGTCACTTGTGCGGGGCTTCTACTGTTTAGGTACATTAGGGGCTCTGCAAACGCAATGTGACGCCTGCAGACCATTCCATCTAAGTCTGCATTCCAAATGGCGCTCCTTCCCTTCCGAGCCCTCCCATACATCCAAACGGTGGTTCCCCCCACATATGGGGTATCAGCGCACGCAGGACAAATTGGACAACAACTTTTGGGGTCCAATTTCTCCTGTTACCCTCAGGAAAATACAAAACTGGGGGCTGAAAAATAATTTTTGTGGGAAAAAATTTTAGTTTTATTTTTACGGCTCTGCATTATAAACTTCTGTGAAGCCCTTGGTGGGTCAAAGCGCTCACCACACATCTAGATAAGTTCCTTAGGGGGTCTACTTTCCAAAATGGTGTCACTTGTGGGGGGTTTCAATGTTTAGGCACATCAGTGGCTCTCCAAATGCAACATGACGTCCCATCTCAATTCCTGTCAATTTTGCATTGAAAAGTCAAACGGCGCTCCTTCCCTTCCGAGATCTCCCATGCGCCCAAACAGTGGTTTATCCCCACATATGGGGTATCAGCGTACTCAGGACGAATTGTACAACAACTTTTGGGGTCCAATTTCTTCTCTTACCCTTGGGAAAATAAAAAATTGGGGGCGAAAAATAATTTTTGTGAAAAAATGTGATTTTTTATTTTTACGGTTCTGCATTATAAACTTCTGTGAAGCACTTGGTGGGTCAAAGTGCTCACCACACCTCTAGATAAGTTCCTTAGGGGGTCTACTTTCCAAAATGGTGTCACTTGTGGGGGGTTTCAATGTTTAGGCACATCAGGGGCTCCCCAAATGCAACATGGCGTCCCATCTCAATTCCAGTCAATTTTGCATTGAAAAGTCAAATGGCGCTCCTTCGCTTCCGAGCTCGGTCATGCGCACAAACAGTGGTTTACCACCACATATGGGGTATCGGCGTACTCAGGACAAATTGTACAACAACTTTTGGGGTCCATTTTCTCCTGTTACCCTTGGTAAAATAAAACAAATTGGAGCTGAAGTAAATTTTTTGTGAAAAAAAGTTAAATGTTCACTTTTATTTAAACATTCCAAAAATTCCTGTGAAGCACCAGAAGGGTTAATAAACTTCTTGAATATGGTTTTGAGCACCTTGAGGGGTGCAGTTTTTAGAATGGTGTCACACTTGGGTATTTTCTATCATATAGACCCCTCAAAATGACTTCAAATGAGATGTGGTCCCTAAAAAAAAATGGTGTTGTAAAAATGAGAAATTGCTGGTCAACTTTTAACCCTTATAACTCCCTAACAAAAAAAAATTTTGGTTCCAAAATTGTGCTGATGTAAAGTAGACATGTGGGAAATGTTACTTATTAAGTATTTTGTGTGACATATCTCTGTGATTTAAGGGCATAAAAATTCAAAGTTGGAAAATTGCAAAATTTTCAAAATTTTCGCCAAATTTCCATTTTTTTTGCAAATAAACGCAGGTAATATCAAAGAAATTTTACCACTATCATGATGTACAATATGTCATGAGAAAACAATGTCAGAATCGCCAAGATCCGTTGAAGCGTTCCAGAGTTATAACCTCATAAAGGGACAGTGGTCAGAATTGTAAAAATTGGCCCGGTCATTAACGTGCAAACCACCCTTGGGGGTGAAGGGGTTAATTCAAAAGCAATCCAGAGCCCACGGTTTTTTCTCCATTTGGTTGTTGGGACTGCAGAATTCAGCCAGATCCTTTTCATAGTACATCATGAAAATCCAGCTATTTTAAATGGGTTTGCCCGTCCCAGCAGTCACATGTGAGTGCGCATAAAATTCTGCCATTTTTGTGGTAGTGCAAACATTTTTGGGGAGTGTCTTATACAATTTCTTGACACCATTTTGCTGCCAAAAAAAACATTTAGCTAGAGGGCAGATATTTTACACTGGGTTTAAGCCACCACACAGACCATGGAGAAATCACCAACCACACAACTGGAGAACCGATATCAAATCTTTGTAGAGGATGAAGATGGCACACCTAAGGATGAAGCACTACCAGCAAGCAAAAACGAAAAGGGTACACAGCAACAAGTGACAGCAAAAAGTACAGCCAAGAAGCAACAAAGAGTGGTGGTGGTGGGAGACTCACTACTGAGAGGCACAGAAGCAGCCATATGCAGACCGGACATAACTGCAAGAGAAGTATGCTGCCTTCCAGGTGCGATGATCAAGGATGTGACCGATAGGATACCAAAGCTCTTCAGCTCCAAGGACGTCCACCCATTTCTTCTGATACATGTTGGCACCAATGACACGGCAAGGAAGGACCTACCGACAATCTGCAAGGACTTTGAAGAGTTGAGGAAGAATGTAAAGGAACTGGATGCACAGGTAGTTTTTTATTCTATCCTTCCAGTAGACGGGCATGACACCTGGAAATGAAACAGGATCCTTGATGCGAACAACTGGCTAAGACGATGGTGCAGACAACAAGGATTCGGATTCCTGGACCACAGTGTGAATTACTTGTACGATGGACTCCTCGCCAGAGACGGACTACACCTCAACAAACCTGGGAAACACACTGTCATGTCGGACGCTGTTCAGACCAGGTCGTTCGACAGACAGCGGTAATTCCGCTTTTGACCACTATGTGCTCATTGGCGTCGGCTAGATTTTATCTAGCTGGTCTGGGGTTAATTTACCTGATGCTTGGATTGGAAGCTGGGCCATGCCCATTGCCTTTAAATAGTTCTCCTGAACATTGGGCGTCGCCGATTATAGCTTCTGTCTTGTGCGTTGTTATCTCGGTCTGGAGTGGTGAGCAAGTAGTTGGAGTATCGTTGCTGGTGGTGTATTTCCCTTTGTCTAATTTACTCTTTCCTATATTTGTATTTATTCTGCCCTGCGCATTTATAGTGTATTCCTGAGTGACTGCGGCGTGGTGTATATTTTCCGTTATCCTTGTCTGTTCTAACTGTGGGTATTGGTGTATGATCTTTTCACTGGGTGGTGGGCGATGGTTTCAGCCTAGGGTTGAAACAGGAGACAGGGCAAGGGTCGAGGCCTAGACATGCACACCATCAGTGTAAACTCTAGGTAGAGGGTCAGTCAGGATTTCCCTAGTCTGAGGGAAATTGCAGGGGCCCGGGTTATTAGCTCTTGCCCACCTAGTCTCCCCGTGACACACACATTCGCCAGAAGACTAGCTACACTCATCGGGAGGGCGTTAAACTAGAAGAAGAGGGGACGGGAAGAAAAACATTAGATTCAAACAAAGAAGACCCAGGAAAACAATCCACAGCGAGGAGATTGGAACAAAACAAAATCCTCTAAACTGCATGCTCACAAACGCCAGAAGCCTGACAAACAAGATGGAAGAACTAGAAGCAGAAATATCTACAGGTAACTTTGACATAGTGGGAATAACCGAGACATGGTTAGATGAAAGCTATGACTGGGCAGTTAACTTACAGGGTTACAGTCTGTTTAGAAAGGATCGTAAAAATCGGAGAGGAGGAGGGGTTTGTCTCTATGTAAAGTCTTGTCTAAAGTCCACTTTAAGGGAGGATATTAGCGAAGGGAATGAGGATGTCGAGTCCATATGGGTCGAAATTCATGGAGGGGAAAATGGTAACAAAATTCTCATTGGGGTCTGTTACAAACCCCCAAATATAACAGAAATCATGGAAAGTCTACTTCTAAAGCAGATAGATGAAGCTGCAACCCATAATGAGGTCCTGGTTATGGGGGACTTTAACTACCCGGATATTAACTGGGAAATAGAAACCTGTGAAACCCATAAAGGCAACAGGTTTCTGCTAATAACCAAGAAAAATTATCTTTCACAATTGGTGCAGAATCCAACCAGAGGAGCAGCACTTTTAGACCTAATACTATCTAATTGACCTGACAGAATAACAAATCTGCAGGTGGTCGGGCATCTAGGAAATAGCGACCACAATATTGTGGAGTTTCACCTGTCTTTCACTAGGGGGACTTGTCAGGGAGTCACAAAAACATTGAACTTTAGGAAGGCAAAGCTTGACCAGCTTAGTGATGCCCTTAATCTGGTAGACTGGGACAATATCCTCAGAAATAAGAATACAGATAATAAATGGAAAATGTTTAAGAACATCCTAAATAGGCACTGTAAGCGGTTTATACCTTGTGGGAATAAAAGGACTAGAAATAGGAAAAACCCAATGTGGCTAAACAAAGAAGTAAGACAGGCAATTAACAGTAAAAAGAAAGCATTTGCACTACTAAAGCAGGATGGCACCATTGAAGCTCTAAAAAACTATAGGGAGAAAAATACTTTATCTAAAAAACTAATTAAAGCTGCCAAAAAGGAAACAGAGAAGCACATTGCTAAGGAGAGTAAAACTAATCCCAAACTGTTCTTAAACTATATCAATAGTAAAAGAATAAAAACTGAAAATGTAGGCCCCTTAAAAAATAGTGAGGAAAGAATGGTTGTAGATGACGAGGTGGAAAATGAAAGGCTAGGTGAAATCCCAAGAAACAATGAAAACCCTATATTAAGGGTCACCAATCTAACCCAAGAAGAGGTGCGAAACCGGCTAAATAAGATTAAAATAGATAAATCTCCGGGTCCGGATGGCATACACCCACGAGTACTAAGAGAACTAAGTAATGTAATAGATAAACCATTATTTCTTATTTTTAGGGACTCTATAGCGACGGGGTCTGTTCCGCAGGACTGGCGCATAGCAAATGTGGTGCCAATATTCAAAAAGGGCTCTAAAAGTGAACCTGGAAATTATAGGCCAGTAAGTCTAACCTCTACTGTTGGTAAAATATTTTAAGGGTTTCTGAAGGATGTTATTCTGGATTATCTCAATGAGAATAACTGTTTAACTCCATATCAGCATGGGTTTATGAGAAATCGCTCATGTCAAACCAATCTAATCAGTTTTTATAAAGAGGTAAGCTATAGGCTGGATCACGGTGAGTCATTGGACGTGGTATATCTCGATTTTTCCAAAGCGTTTGATACCGTGCCGCACAAGAGGTTGGTACACAAATTGAGAATGCTTGGTCTGGGGGAAAATGTGTGTAAATGGGTTAGTAACTGGCTTAGTGATAGAAAGCAGAGGGTGGTTATAAATGGTATAGTCTCTAACTGGGTCGCTGTGACCAGTGGGGTACCGCAGGGGTCGGTATTGGGACATGTTCTCTTCAAAATATTCATTAATGATCTGGTAGAAGGTTTATACAGTAAAATATTGATATTTGCTGATGATACAAAACTATGTAAAGCAGTTAATACAAGAGAAGATAGTATTCTGCTACAGATGGATCTGGATAAGTTGGAAACTTGGGCTGAAAGGTGGCAGATGAGGTTTAATAATGATAAATGTAAGGTTATACACATGGGAAGAAGGAATCAATATCACCATTACACACTGAACGGGAAACCACTGGGTAAATCTGACAGGGAGAAGGACTTGGGGAACCTAGTTGTCATACCGGCCGTCTCTGATGCTGCGGCCGCTTCCTCCGTCGGCTCCTCCCGCTGCGTTCCTGTCCACCGCTCTGGGCATCGCGCCGATACCTCGGCCCCTCTTCCTGCTGCTCGGGGTTTTCAGCGTGGTGTCCGTGCTTCCTCCTTCCTCTGTCCGGCGTCTGCTCCGCACATGCGCCATAGGTCGCGGGCGCGCGCTCTTCCCTCTTCCTAACCCCTTCCGCGTCCTCTCTGTTCCAGGATCCTCCAATCAGGTAACTCCTTGGGCTTTATCAGGCGTCTCCTCCTTAATGGAGGCACCTGATTATTGTGTGCAGTTTGTACTCAGTGTTAGGCCTTGTGTGTTCTTGCTCCCTGCCCGCTCTCGTCTTGTTTTCAGTCGCTGGCTGTTTTTCCTGTGTTGTCCTCCTGTCTCCTACCCTGTCCTAGCCCAGTCTCCTTTGTTCCGTTCTGTGCTTCCCGTTTCCTTCCCATTCAGTCCTGTTAGTTTTCCCTCTCCTCTCTCCCATCCACCCTCTTCAGTCTCTTCCAGAGCCATCCCTCTTGGTACCGGCTGTTGCGGTATTGACTCCCTCGGGCCTGCTCCCCACTATCCCTGTATAGGGGTTGTCCATCCCGGGTGCGCTCGTTCTTGGGTGCATCAGTACCGTGACCCAGAGGGTCCACTCTCTCTTCGTGTGTCTCCAACGTCACACTAGTTAATGATAAACTTACCTGGAGCAGCCAGTGCCACGCAGCAGCTGCCAAGGCAAACAGGATCATGGGGTGCATTAAAAGAGGTCTGGATACACATGATGAGAGCATTATACTGCCTCTGTACAAATCCCTAGTTAGACCACACATGGAGTACTGTGTACAGTTTGGGGCACCGGTGCTCAGGAAGGATATAATGGAACTAGAGAGAGTACAAAGGAGGGCAACAAAATTAATAAAGGGGATGGGAGAACTACAATACCCAGATAAATTAGCGAAATTAGGATTATTTAGTCTAGAAAAAAGACGACTGAGGGGCGATCTAATAACCATGTATAAGTATATAAGGGGACAATACAAATATCTCGCTGAGGATCTGTTTATACCAAGGAAGGTGACGGGCACAAGGGGGCATTCTTTGCGTCTGGAGGAGAGAAGGTTTTTCCACCAACATAGAAGAGGATTCTTTACTGTTAGGGCAGTGAGAATCTGGAATTGCTTGCCTGAGGAGGTGGTGATGGCGAACTCAGTCGAGGGGTTCAAGAGAGGCCTGGATGTCTTCCTGGAGCAGAACAATATTGTATCATACAATTATTAGGTTCTGTAGAAGGACGTAGATCTGGGGATTTATTATGATGGAATATAGGCTGAACTGGATGGACAAATGCCTTTTTTCGGCCTTACTAACTATGTTACTATGTTACTATGTTACTATGTTACTATATTACTATGTATATCATTGAGGTCAAAATTGTGCCATTTCAGGCCTCCATAGAATTGTATTTGTTGTGTCTTAGCCTACTTATGTCATGTCGGACGCTGTTCAGACCAGGTCGTCCGACAGACAGCGGTAATTCCGCTTTTGTCCACTATGTGCTCAGTAGCGTCGGCTAGATTTTATCTAGCTGGTCCAGGGTTAATTTACCTGGTGCTCGGATTGGAAGCTGGGCCATGCCCACTGCCTTTAAATAGTTCTCCTGAACATTGGGCGTCGCCGATTATAGCTTCTGTCTTTTGCGTTGTTATCTCGGTCTGGAGTGGTGCGCTAGTAGTTGGAGAATCGTTGCTGGTGGTGTATTTCCCTTTGTCTTATTTTCTCCTTCCCATATTTGTATTTGTGTTGCCCTTTGCACTTTAGTGTATTCCTGAGTGACTACGGCGTGGTGTATATTTCCTTTATCCTTGTCTGTGCTAACTGTGGGTATTGGAGTATTAACTCTTCACTGGGTGGTGGTTTCAGCCTAGGGTTGAAACAGGAGATAGGGCGAGGGTGGAGGCTCAGACATGCACACCATCAGTGTAAACTCTGGGTAGAGGGTCAGTCAGGGTTTCCCTAGTCTGAGGGAAATCGCAGGGACCCGGGTTATTAGCTCTATTCTACCTAGGTCTCCCGTGACAACTTATTGACACAATTTTACTGGCCCAAAAAAAATAAAAAATACAGGCCAGATATTTGAAAGTGGGCTATCTCCGTCAGACGCTTCATCTCTCTGTGGGCTGCAAATTGTGGCATTTGAGGCCTCCATTCACCTGTTTTTGCTGTGTGTTACTCCAAGTATTAATACTATTTTGCTGTAAAAAAATAAAAATGCAGGCCACATATTTTACAGTGTGGTATCACACACCTCATCTATCTGTGGGCTAAAAATTGTGGCATTTCGGGCCTTCATTCAATGGTTTTTACTGTGTATTACCCTAGTTCTTGACACTATTTTCCTGTAAGAAAATAAAAATACAGGCCACATATTTTAGTCTGGTATCTCCGTCACACGCCTCATCTTCCTGTGGGCTAAAAACTGTGGCAATTCAGGCCTCCATTCAACTGTTTTTGCTGTGTGTTACCCTAGTTCTTGACACTATTTTGCTGTAAAAAAAAAATACAGGCCACATATTTTACAGTGTGGTATCTCTGTCACACGCCTCATCTATCTGTGGGCTAAAAACTGTGGAATTTTAAGCCTACATTGAAGTGTTTTTCTGTGTGTTACTCTAGCTAGTGACACTATTTGCTGTAAAAAAAAACCCAAAAAACACATATTTTACAGTGTAGTATCTCCGTCACACGCCTCTTCTATCTGTTGGCTACAAATCGTGGCATTTGAGGCCTCCATTCAACTGTTTTTCCGGTGTCTTAGCCTAGTTATTGACACCATTTTGCTGAAAAAAATTGTTAGCTACAGGCCAGATATTTTAAACTCTGGTTTTACCACACATGGATCACATATAAGTTTGCTCCAAATTCAGCCATTTCTAGCGAACGTGGAAAATATTGCATTCCATTTAAAATGGGCAAGGCGCATGGCAAGGTACGGGGAAGTGGACGTGATGGTTATGGTGCATGCAGAGGTCGAGGCCGTGGGCAAGCTGAAATTGTGCCACGACAAACATCCATATCTTCTCGCCCGACCTTCCTTGAACCTAGAGCAGTGTCAAAAGGTTGTTGGTTGGATAGCGGATAATGCATCCAGTCACTTTGCCACCACCACCTTGTCTTCCACATGGTCAAGTCTGAGTAGCCGTAAGTCTGGACCGCATATTCCTCACCCTGATCATCCTTCCTCCCACCATGCCGAGTGCCCGGAGACAACTGATCCTTCACTAGGACACTCCAAAGAGCTGTTCACTTTTCCATTTATAGATTCGGGCCTCTGGCCCAATCCACTTGAAGCGGGGCAAGATGAGATTGCATGTGGTGATGCCCAAATAATTGAGCAGCCACGGTCACACGAAAGCAATGGTGGGAACATATCACAAGAGGTGGATGATGATTTGACACAATTGCCAGAAAGTCAGGAGGAGGACCATGGTGTGGAAGTCAAAGAGGAGGTGGTGGATGATACAGTAACTGACCCAAACCAGGCAGGAGGACATGCTGAGTGAGGACAGCAGCACACAGGGGGATGGAGGCGTAGCACCCCAACATGCAGGAAGAAGCAGTGTGGTGGCCAGAGACAGAAGGTGGGCAACCGTTCCTCGTAAAACCAACACGACAGAAGTTGTCAGTACAACTGTTAGGTCTTCTCGAGTCTGACTGTTTTTCAAAAACTATGCCGATAACCACCCTGACCACCACCAGCATGATCAGGAACATGGCAGCAAAGCACCCAACTTTGTGGGCCGAACCCCAGGGTCCAGGAACAGTGTCTGCGGGTGACACCACTGCTTCTTTCGCTGTTGTGCGTGGAAGCCAATCCCTTGTCCATGGTGCCTGCGAAGATGCTTCCTGCCCTGCACCTGTCGTTGCACACACTCAACTAGCACCATCATCAAGCATGTCCATGTCCTCCTTGTGCAGTGTTCAGTTGAACATACCCCAGTACTTGGAACACAAGCGTAAATATGCAGCCAATGCCCCACAGTCCACTGTACTAAATTCACACATTTCTCGTCTGCTTGCGCTCGAAATGTTGCCTTTTAGGCTAATGGAGACGGAAGCTTTCCACAACCTGATGGCGGCGGCCGTCCCAAGATACTCGGTCCTCAGCTGCCACTATTTCTCCCGATGTGCCGTGTTGGCATTACACAAGCACGTGTCCCACAACATTAGCCGTGCCCTCAACAATGCTGTTACTAGGAAAGTCCACCTAACCATGGACACGAGGACAAGTGCTTGTTGGTAGGGATGGTACATCTCGGTGATGGCACACTGGGTTAACATAGTGGAAGCCGCAACCCAGTCAGACCTTGGGATGGAACACATCCTCCCGACGCTGAGGATTGCGGGCCTACGTCAGTCAGGGTTCCCCCACAGTCTACAGCTCCTGCACCTCCTCCTCCTTTTCAGCCTCCATCTCTAAAAGTAGCACATCAGTCACAAGCTGGAAGCACTGCTGCACTACCTCAGCCAAGCGGCAACAGGCTGTGCTGAAGCTAATATGCTTAGGTGACAATCCGCACAATGCTGAAGAGTTGTGGACAGCTCTGAAAGAGCAGGTAAATCTGTGGCTGACACTGCTGAACCTACACCTAGGCATGGTCATGTGTGACAATAGCCGGAACCTGGTGGCAGCTCTGTGGCGAGGCAAGCTCACACACGTACCATACCTGGCCCATGTGCTTAACCTCATTGTTCAACGGTTTCTCAAAAGCTACTCGGAGCTGCCGGATCTGCATGTGAAAGTACGCCACCTGTGTGCCCATTTTAGAAAGTCAACTACAGCTTCTGCCGCTCTTGCCGTGCTTCAGCAACATTTTCAGCTCACTGACTGGTGTGTGATGTCCCACACATTGGAACTCTGCACTGCATATGTTGAAAAGGATTTATGAGCAGAAGAGGGCAGTTGTTGACTACCAGCATCAACAAGACTGTCGGTATTCATTTCAGACTCCACACATAAGACGTCAGGAGTGGACATTGATGTCAGACATATGTACCATTCTACAAAATTTTGAGGAGTCCACTAAGTTGGTGAGTGGCGATGACGCCATTATTAGCATCACCATCCAGCTTCTCTGTATTCTGAAAAGCTCTCTGCTCATAATGAAAGAGGATGCATTGCAGGATGAGCAAGATGAGATGGAGCAAGGAACCATACAGGGTGATTACACACAGCCCAGCCTCATGTCATCCCAACGTGGATTGGTTGACAATGAGGAAGAGGAGGAGGAGGAAGAACAGGAGCTACTTTCACTATAGATGGTACTACAAGCACAACTGTCATACTGTCTGTTCAGCGTGGATGGCCTGAGGACAGGGGGGAGGAGGAGGAGAGCATGGTCAGTTGCCCTCTTGGTGAGGACAAAGAAGTCTTGCCTGTTAGCAGTCTGTAAACCAAAAATGGGTACGTAAAGTATATGCGCACGGCCATACATATAGATAGGGAAACCAAAGGAAAAAGGACACTAGAGCAACAATAAGTATAAAAAGTCTTCAAATTTATTACCAAATATCAAAACCAAAGGAAAATACATATACATAGAGACAGAAACAATGCAAAATTAAAAGTGAGGCAGGAGGTATAGGAAATATAGCACCAATATGGAAATATGAGCCAATCAGTACTATATTCAAATGAATAAATATAACAAAAGGATTCAGTGCATACTATCTTGTTAGGTATCTAGAGTGTTTTATACTATAAAGAGTACTTAATTGTGGGTGGTGAGGTGACTATATGTAAAAATCCCTTAATATCCAATCATAGTGGAAAAAATAGCATGTCCCACATATGTCCTCCTCAAATAAAGTGAGAATGCACATGTATTCAAAGATATGACATAGGTACAAAAAATAATCAAATTACAGCAAAATTAGAGATGCTATAGTAAAGTCCATAGTGCTATAGTGCCATCTATCATAGTATAGACTACCATACAAGATGAGTACAATAAAGTTAGTCGCAACAAAGTAGAGATCCATGTAGTAAAGTGCAGGATGCTATAAGTAGTCTATCATAAGATGCATAATGTAGCCAAAATAGTATACACTGTCCTCCAATATAAGGGCAAAGAGGGAATATGTACACGAGTAAAGGAGTAAATGCCTAATGTTAAGAAGAAACCTTCCAATTCTATATGGAACCACATTAGTAGGCTAAAAATAGCATTGAGAATGTTGGTAGGAGTATCTAAAACCAACCTGCTGTAGACATGGAATGAGAGGGACCCCAACGTGCGTTTCGCACACTGCTTCTTCGGGGGGCATGATGTCAGGGATTGGGGAGCAGGTATATATACCCTGGACTGCACATGGCTGTGGCGGCTGAAGCGGCACTTTCAGAAGCCAGGGAGTCAGTGTCCGACGTCACAGGTTCACGCCCACCACTGACGCGTCAGTAAGGCGGGCCTGAAGTGCGACGTCAGAAGGATGCGTAGCCCCAGCAATGGACCCACGCCGGTCACAGGGAGTGCACCCTGCAAACACTGCACAGCCTTGTGCAGTCCAGGATATATATATATATATATATATATATATATATATATATATATATATATATACAGTGGGGCAAAAAAGTATTTAGTCAGTCAGCAATAGTGCAAGTTCCACCACTTAAAAAGATGAGAGGCATCTGTAATTTACATCATAGGTAGACCTCAACTATGGGAGACAAACTGAGAAAAAAAAATCCAGAAAATCACATTGTCTGTTTTTTTATCATTTTATTTGCATATTATGGTGGAAAATAAGTATTTGGTCAGAAACAAAATTTCATCTCAATACTTTGTAATATATCCTTTGTTGGCAATGACAGAGGTCAAACGTTTTCTGTAAGTCTTCACAAGGTTGCCACACACTGTTGTTGGTATGTTGGCCCATTCCTCCATGCAGATCTCCTCTAGAGCAGTGATGTTTTTGGCTTTTCGCTAGGCAACACGGACTTTCAACTCCCTCCAAAGGTTTTCTATAGGGTTGTGATCTGGAGACTGGCTAGGCCACTCCAGGACCTTGAAATGCTTCTTACAAAGCCACTCCTTCGTTGCCCTGGCGGTGTGCTTTGGATCATTGTCATGTTGAAAGACCCAGTCACGTTTCATCTTCAATGCCCTTGCTGATGGAAGGAGGTTTGCACTCAAAATCTCACGATACATGGCCCCATTCATTCTTTCATGTACCCGG
The DNA here is from genome assembly GCF_051348905.1 of Ranitomeya variabilis. NCBI lineage: Eukaryota > Metazoa > Chordata > Amphibia > Anura > Dendrobatidae > Ranitomeya > Ranitomeya variabilis. Next base: position 253,650,925 of record NC_135237.1, on the reverse strand, counting down.
ATCAGTCGTCCTGGCCCCTTTGCAGAGAAACAGCCCCAAAGCATGATGTTTCCACCACCATGCTTTACAGTAGGTATGGTGTTTGATGGATGCAACTCAGTATTCTTTTTCCTCCAAACACGACAAGTTGTGTTTCTACCAAACAGTTCCAGTTTGGTTTCATCAGACCATAGGACATTCTCCCAAAACTCCTCTGGATCATCCAAATGCTCTCTAGCAAACTTCAGACGGGCCCGGACATGTACTGGCTTAAGCAGTGGGACACGTCTGGCACTGCAGGATCTGAGTCCATGGTGGCGTAGTGTGTTACTTATGGTAGGCCTTGTTACATTGGTCCCAGCTCTCTGCAGTTCATTCACTAGGTCCCCCTGCGTGGTTCTGGGATTTTTGCTCACCGTTCTTGTGATCATTCTGACCCCACGGGGTGGGATTTTGCGTGGAGCCCCAGATCGAGGGAGATTATCAGTGGTCTTGAATGTCTTCCATTTTCTAATTATTGCTCCCACTGTTGATTTCTTCACTCCAAGCTGGTTGGCTATTGCAGATTCAGTCTTCCCAGCCTGGTGCAGGGCTACAATTTTGTTTCTGGTGTCCTTTGACAGCTCTTTGGTCTTCACCATAGTGGAGTTTGGAGTCAGACTGTTTGAGGGTGTGCACAGGTGTCTTTTTATACTGACAACAAGTTTAAACAGGTGCCATTACTACAGGTAATGAGTGGAGGAAAGAGGAGACTCTTAAAGAAGAAGTTACAGGTCTGTGAGAGCCAGAAATCTTGATTTTTTGTTTCTGACCAAATACTTATTTTCCACCAGAATATGCAAATAAAATGATAAAAAAACAGACAATGTGATTTTCTGGATTTTTTTTTCTCAGTTTGTCTCCCATAGTTGAGGTCTACCTATGATGTAAATTACAGACGCCTCTCATCTTTTTAAGTGGTGGAACTTGCACTATTGCTGACTGACTAAATACTTTTTTGCCCCACTGTATATACTATACTTTCCTGTTAATTGTAAAGTGTCAGCTGTGTGATTATTTGCCCAATACTTACTTATGTTTGTTTTCTAATAGTTTTACTGCATGTTCTATACCTGTTCACCAATAAACAAGTTGGACTGCAGAGAACGGTCTGCTTATTTGGAAGACAGAAGTGGTTTATGCTGTATATTAGATTGCACACCGTAACAACATGTATGAAGACAGAACATCTCTAACTTCCAAACAGAGAAGGACATCACATCTATCATGCTGCTGCAATTCAGGTAGAAGCTAGCTCCGCTAGGTGGCGATAGAGTGGAGAGAGGTCATGCACACAGATGAAGCTGACCTGCTGAAGAGCAGAGAAGCTACCACCAGATGGCAGCAGACAAGTCAAACAACCGGGTAAAATCCAAGACTGTAGCGCAGTACCAAAGGAATAAGCAAACTCAGGGTCAGAGACAAGCAAGGGGATCAGTAACGGTCAGGAGTAGATATGCCGAAGACAAGAGACAAAAGCAGGTCAGGGTCCAAGCCGAGATCAAGTACCAAGAAGTCCAGACACAAAGGGGACACACAGAGACAGGACAGGGATCAGGTTACAACACAGACACCGGTTGAGTCATGAATAACAGCAGGACAAGTCAGGGTGTAAAAGAGTCAGCTACTAAAGTCATAGGAAGAACTATAACTGACACTGCCTGCAGGATGCAGTGAAGGCAAATAGCAAGCCTGAAGCCAAAACAAGGCAGATAAAAGTTAACCCGATCAGACCAGGAATGAAAGACAGAATACAAAATCCGGTCTGGATCATGACAACACCCATTCTAAAATGGTTGGGAGTAGAAATGAGTGAATATATTTGAGTAGAATTGGAATTGAATATACTTGAATATTACAACAATCTGTTTTTGCCAAAGTGTGTATTTTTGTAATTCAAGGCTGTTGGCCACCATCTTACTGAAATATAAAGGGCCATTCAAAGGTTAAAAACATTTTTTACCCCTTTCATCCACACCATCACAAATTCAGTCCTTGTCGTATCTACTTACTGTCACCGCAAGCATTGCAATCCTTGGATTTTTCACCCTAGACATGTTTTTCTGGCTCTGATGAGGCCATGTTGGTTCTGCACCAGTGAAAGGTCATGATGCACATTGTAACATTGTGACTAATGCTAAAATGCTCAAACAATTGGTATTTGAATTGAGCAGGTCGGACGCTCGGATGGGCTCTACTCGAGTACCGAGTATATTGGTAGTCAATGGGAAATTCAAGCATTCTTCCATAAGACAATAACAGAAGTGGTGGGGAATCAGGAAAATGGCTGAAATGGATGGAGACAGTGCTCAAGTGGAATGTGAACGCATGATGAAGATGCCTGGATGCTGTGTAAGGGGGTCGACGAGGCAAAGAGTACCTGCGTGCTGGGTCTGGAACTAGAGAGGCTGCATCCACTGTTCCTGGGGCGAAACCTGGGTGAGACGGACCTCCACCGGTTACCTAAGGAAAGCTCTATGGAGGAGTGGCTTCCTGCTATCGGAGGGAAGCAAAAAAGGAGAAAGAAAAAGCGCGCAAAGAAAGGCAGTTTGGTGCCAGGGCAGAGCAGCATGCAGTCAGACAATCAGTGTTCTCCACTCCCCTTCCAGCCAGAAAGTACAGGGCCGTTGCCAGGCCATGCTCCAGCCAACCAGTAACATAGGAGCTGCTGCACTGAGACTTGCCCATCAGCAATACGGAGAGCGGGACCGCTTCCAGCAGAGCAGAGCTGTGCAGCGTAGAGCCGTGCCAACAGAGCACAGCCAAGCCGGGTGCTACAGCAACAAGAGAGAGGAGTGCTCTGTCCAGGGAACACCTGCACCATACAGAACAGCGACCGCCGTCGCCCGCCACCAGTAACGGGGACAAGCGAGAAGGAGACGTACAGGGTGTACCCAGTGACCGCCATAGAGCCCGGTGTCAGGCGCTTCAGGATCGTGAGTACCGCGCACGTGCCACCTGAAAGAGACCGGGAGGGTGACCGTTATTTTATATCCCGACTGTGCCAGTGAATGTCGACCCAGACGCTTGTGACCTGACTTTGCCAGCGTATGTTAGCAGAGCCACGTTGGGCTCGTACAGGACAGTGGTCCTCATCGATATTTAGCCACTATAGTACATGGACTAGGGGCGATGGAAGGTACTGGAGATCGACCACTGTCACCAGAAGACGGGATATTGTTGTTTGCTGAACCCCATTAATAGTGACACCACGCCCGCCGTTGCCGGCATTATTGAGTTCGCAGCAGGAGCTGCAATGTTAAGACTTCCTGATACACTTGCTACCGAAGTGTTGTTATTTGTACCGTTGTACTTCACATTGCCATACTGTTTAACTATTTACCTCCCTGCGTGGAGTATTCCCCTGTAAATAAACCTGTTAACCCTTGCTCTGCCTCCCGCCCGTCACTGCATCCTGCGTTCCTGCGAGTCCCTTACAGCATCTCTGACTCTCAGGTCGCTGCTGGGAACAATGTTTTCAGAGTTTTACTCCACTTTTGCAAACTGACAATAAAACATACAAAACCTAAGGCCGGTTTCACACTGGCGTTTGGAGCAGCTGCGGAGGGCTGCGGACTTCCTCTGTGAAGCCCCGCCCTCCGCCGCTAGCTCCGCCTACTTCTGCATGCGGCCGGCATGCGGCCTGTGTACCTATATTTAACATTAGGTACGCAGGTCGTGCGGCTGTATGCGGAGGCTGCCACATGCATCGTTTTGACGCTGCAGATAAAAAAAAAATGCTACAGGCTGCGTCCTACGCTGGTCGCCGCAGCGTCAAAACGAGCACAAATTTAGAAGAAAGAGGGACTCTGATACACCCTATATTAGACATAAAGGAGGGCCTCATACACATTCGGTTAAAATTTTAATTTAGTGGGACTCCTAGACTCATAAAGCCTATGCACTAACTGCAAGGGCTGCCAAAAATTAGAAGTGACAGCAATACACACTGGAAGACAAATAGAAGGCCTCAGAAAACATTTTTATCTATTTTTAAGAAGTGAGAAGGAGCGGCCCCCAAACGCAGGGCAGCGGGGTACTCGGTACCGGGTCCCTTGGTTCTGGGGATGTCACGGTGGCCTGACCCGGGCCGTGGCCCTGCTAAGGGGCGCCCAATTAACCCCTTAAGCCCGTATGACGTACTATCCCGTCGAGGTGGGGTGGGCCTTAATTCCCGGTGACGGGATAGTACGTCATACGCGATCGGCCGCGCTCACGGGGGGAGCGCGGCCGATCGCGGCCGGGTGTCGGCTGCATATCGCAGCTGACATCCGGCACTATGTGCCAGGAGCGGTCACGGACCGCCCCCGGCACATTAACCCCCGGCACACCGCGATCAAACATGATCGCGGTGTACCAGCGGTACAGGGAAGCATCGCGCAGGGAGGGGGCTCCCTGCGGGCTTCCCTGAGACGATCGGTACAAGGTGATGTACTCACCTCGTACCGAACGTCTTCTCCCTGCAGGCCCCGGATCCAAAATGGCCGAGGGGCTGTATCCGGGTCCTGCAGGGAGCACTTCCGGGTCGGAGCAGGCTGCAGATGAAAGCTGCAGCCTGCACGGCTGTAAGTGAGATCGGAGATCTCACAGAGTGCTGTGCACACTGTGAGATCAGCGATCTGTAATGTCCCCCCCTGGGACAAAGTAAAAAAGTAAAAAAAAAAATTTCCACATGTGTAAAAAAAAATAAAAAAAATTCCTAAATAAATAATAATAATAAAAAAAAAAAAAATATTATTCCCATAAATACATTTCTTTATCTAAAAAAACCAAACAAAAACAATAAAAGTACACATATTTAGTATCGCCGCGTCCGTAACGACCCAACCTATAAAACTGGCCCACTAGTTAACCCCTTCAGTAAACACCGTAAGAAAAAAAAAAAAAAAACGAGGCAAAAAACAACGCTTTATTACCATACCGCCGAACAAAAAGTGGAATAACACGCGATCAAAAAGACGGATATAAATAACCATGTTACCGCTGAAAACGTCATCTTGTCCCGCAAAAAACGAGCCGCCATACAGCATCATCAGCAAAAAAATAAAAAAGTTATAGTCCTGAGAATAAAGCGATACCAAAATAATTATTTTTTCTATAAAATAGTTTTTATCGTATAAAAGCGTCAAAACATAAAAAAAATGATATAAATGAGGTATCGCTGTAATCGTACTGACCCGACGAATAAAACTGCTTTATCAATTTTACCAAGCGCAGAACGGTATAAACGCCTCTCCCAAAAGAAATTCATGAATAGCTGGTTTTTGGTTATTCTGCCTCACAAAAATCGGAATAAAAAGTGATAAAAAATGGTCACGTGTCCGAAAATGTTACCAATAAAAACGTCAACTCGTCCCGCAAAAAACAAGACCTCACATGACTCTGTGGACCAAAATGTGGAAAAATTATAGGTCTCAAAATGTGGAGACGCAAAAACTTTTTTGCTATAAAAAGCGTCTTTTAGTCTGGTTTCACACTTGCGTTTTTATCTGCATGCGTTTTTTTAAAAAACCGCATGTGTGAAAAAATGCATGTAAACGCGGTAAAACGCATGCGTTTTTATAGAAAAACACAAGAAAACAAGAAAAAAACAAAAAACCCTAACCCTACCCCTAACCTGAAATACGTGGCACTGAAATACGTGGCACTGAAATATACGTTTATATACGTATATACGTATATAAGTGCCACGATATTTCAGTGGCCACGTATATAAGTGCCACGTATTTAAGTGCCACGTATTTAAGTGCCACGTATTTAAGTGCCACGTATTTAAGTGCCACGTATTTAAGTGCCACGTATTTACGTGCCACGTATTTAAGTGCCACGTATTTAAGTGCCACGTATTTACGTGCCACGTATTTACGTGCCACGTATTTACGTGCCACGTATTTACGTGCCACGTATTTTTCAGTGCCTGAAATACGTGGCACTGAAATACGTGGCACTTATATACGTGGCACTTACATACGTGGCACTTACATACGTGGCACTTACATACGTGGCACTTACATACGTGGCACTTATATACGTGGCACTTATATACGTGGCACTTATGACTGTCAGAAAATGTTCAGTAAACGGTTAGGGGTGAGGTTAGGGGTAGGGTTTCAGGTAGAATTGGGGAGTTTCCACTGTTCAGGCACATCAGGGGCTCTCCAAACGCGACATGGCGTCCAATCTCAATTCCAGCCAATTCTGCGTTGAAAAAGTAAAACAGTGCTCCTTCCCTTCCGAGCTCTCCCGTGCGTCCAAAAAGGGGTTTACCCCAACATATGGGGTATCAGCGTACTAGGGACAAATTGAACAACAACTTCTGGGGTCCAAGTTCTCTTGTTATCCTTGGGAAAATAAAAATTTGGGGGGCTAAAAATCATTTTTGTGGGAAAAAAAATATGTTTTATTTTCACGGCTCTGCGTTGTAAACTGTAGTGAAACACTTGGGGGTTCAAAGTTCTCACAACACATCTAGATAAGTTCCTTGGGAGGTCTAGTTTCCAATATGGGGTCACTTGTGTGGGGTTTGTACTGTTTGGGTACATCAGGGGCTCTGCAAATGCAACGTGACGCCTGCAGACCAATCCATTTAAGTCTGCATTCCAAATGGCGCTCCTTCCCTTCCGAGCTCTGTCATGCGCCCAAACAGTGGTTCCCCCCCACATAGGGGGTATCAGCGTACTCAGGACAAATTGGACAACAACTTTTAGGGTCCAATTTATCCTGATACCCTTGTGAAAATACAAAACTGGGGGCTAAAAAATCATTTTTGTGAAAAAAAAAATAATTTTTATTTTCACGGCTCTGCGTTATAAACTGTAATGAAACACTTGGGGGTTCAAAGTTCTCACAACACATCTAGATAAGTTCCTTGGGGGGTCTAGTTTCCAATATGGGGTCACTTGTGGGGGGTTTGTACTGTTTGGGTACATCAGGGGCTCTGCAAATGCAACGTGACGCCTGCAGACCAATCCATTTAAGTCTGCATTCCAAATGGCGCTCCTTCCCTTCTGAGCTCTGTCATGCGCCCAAACAGTGGTTCCCCCCCACATAGGGGGTATCAGCGTACTCAGGACAAATTGGACAACAACTTTTAGGGTCCAATTTATCCTGATACCCTTGTGAAAATACAAAACTGGGGGCTAAATTTCATTTTTGTGAAAAAAAAAAAAAAATTATTTTCACGGCTCTGCGTTATAAACTGTAGTGAAACACTTGGGGGTTCAAAGCTCTCAAAACACATCTAGATAAGTTCCTTAGGGGGTCTACTTTCCAAAATGGTGTCACTTGTGGGGGGGTTTAATGTTTAGGCACATCAGGGGCTCTCCAAACGCAACATGGCATCCCATCTTAATTCCAGTCAATTTTGCATTGAAAAGTAAAATAGCGCTTCTTCCCTTCTGAGCTCTGCTATGCGCCCAAACAATGGTTTACACCCACATATGGGGTATCGTCGTACTCAGGACAAATTGCACAACAACTTTTGTGGTCTAATTTCTTCTCTTACCCTTGGGGAAATAAAAAAATGGGGGTGAAAAGATCATTTTTGTGAAAAAATATGATTTTTTATTTTTACGGCTCTGCATTATAAACTTCTGTGAAGCACTTGTTGGGTCAAAGTGCTCACCACACATCTAGATAAGTTCCTCAGGGGGTCTACTTTCCAAAATGGTGTCACTTGTTAGGGGTTTCAATGTTTAGGCACATCAAGGGCTCTCTAAATGCAACATGGCGTCCCATCTCAATTCCAGTCAATTTTGCATTGAAAAGTCAAATGGCGCTCCTTCCCTTCCGAGCTCTGCCCTGCGCCCAAACAATAGTTTACACCCACATATGGGGTATCAGCGTACTCAGGACAAATTGCACAACAATTTTTGGGGTCCAATTTCTTCTCTCACCCTTGGGAAAATAAAAAATTGGGGGTGAAAAGATCATTTTTGTGAAAAAATATGATTTTTTATTTTTACGGCTCTGCATTATAAACTTCTGTAAAGCACTTGTTGGGTCAAAGTGCTCACCACACATCTAGATAAGTTCCTTAGGGGGTCTACTTTCCAAAATGGTGTCACTTGTTAGGGGTTTCAATGTTTAGGCACATCAAGGGCTCTCTAAATGCAACATGGCGTCCCATCTCAATTCCAGTCAATTTTGCATTGAAAAGTCAAATGGCGCTCCTTCCCTTCCGAGCTCTGCCCTGCGCCCAAACAATGGTTTACACCCACATATGGGGTATCAGCGTACTCAGGACAAATTGCACAACAATTTTTGGGGTCCAATTTCTTCTCTCACCCTTGGGAAAATAAAAAATTGGGGGTGAAAAGATCATTTTTGTGAAAAAATATGATTTTTTATTTTTACGGCTCTGCATTATAAACTTCTGTAAAGCACTTGTTGGGTCAAAGTGCTCACCACACATCTAGATAAGTTCCTTAGGGGGTCTACTTTCCAAAATGGTGTCACTTGTTAGGGGTTTCAATGTTTAGGCACATCAGGGGCTCTCCAAATGCAACATGGCGTCCCATCTCAATTCCAGTCAATTTTGCATTGAAAAGTCAAATGGCGCTCCTTTGCTTCCAAGCTCTGCCATGCGCCCAAACTGTGGTTTACCCCCACATATGGGGTATCAGCGTACTCAGGACAAATTGTACAACAACTTTTGGGGTCTATTTTCTCCTGTTACCCTTGGTAAAATAAAACAAATTGGAGCTGAAATAAATTTTGTGTGAAAAAAAGTTAAATGTTCATTTTTATTTAAACATTCCAAAAATTCCTGTGAAACACCTGAAGGGTTAATAAACTTCTTGAAAGTGGTTTTGAGTACCTTGAGGGGTGCAGTTTTTAGAATGGTGTCACACTTGGGTATTTTCTATCATATAGACCCGTCAAAATGACTTCAAATGAGATGTGGTCCCTAAAAAAAAATGGTGTTGTAAAAATGAGAAATTGCTGGTCAACTTTTAACCCTTATAACTCCGTCACAAAAAAAAATTTTGGTTCCAAAATTGTGCTGATGTAAAGTAGACATGTGGGAAATGTTATTTATTAAGTATTTTGTGTGACATATGTCTGTGATTTAAGGGCATAAAAATTCAAAGTTGGAAAATTGCGAAATTTTCAAAATTTTCGCCAAATATTCGTTTTTTTCACAAATAAACGCAAGTTATATCGAAGAAATTTTACCACTAACATGAAGTACAATATGTCACGAGAAAACAATGTCAGAATCGCCAAGATCCGTTGAAGCGTTCCAGAGTTATAACCTCATAAAGGGACAGTGGTCAGAATTGTAAAAATTGGCCCGGTCATTAACGTGCAAACCACCCTCGGGGCTTAAGGGGTTAAAGATGTAGGTGATGGTGTAGGTCGCAGTAAATAACAAGGACACAGGGTTGCAGTCTCTTTACCTTTTTACTGAAGGCTTCGGCTTCCGCAATCCAGAGCACTGCTAACAGGGCTGGCTGAGACAAGCCGGTCCGAAGGCACATCCAGAGTTCCCTTTGCAGGTGGAAATCAGTAGCCTACCAACTAGCGCCTGGGTGTTGTAGTACTTCCCTGCTGAGCACCACGGGATAGTCCTCACAACTGTCGTGTATGTTTCTGTTCTCTCTCCATCCCCCAGATGATATGGATAAGATGCACCCGTATGACGGGGTAGGCCTGGAGTTATTTTATAGGGACCCTAGAGACGCCCCTCTCCCACAATTGCCTCCGTTGTCTTCATTAGGTGAAAAGGTGAGACAGCCAACCTAGAGTTAACTGCCCTGCCGTAGTTCAAAGTAATGCGTAGAGTCCATTACTTCCTCGGCGTTCCGGCCGCCGGCTACGCGCCTCAGAAGGATGTTGCCGATCTTGGGGCACGACTCCTTCTGGTTCTATCGCCTTTGTGCTGTGATCTCATTTCTCACTTCTCCACAATATACTTTGCTTCGTGTCCTTTCTTAAGATGCCGCGGCAATGAGATGCAGGCACGGCTCCATAACGATCTGTCTCGTGCTAGGCCACTGTCAGGATCCCACCCCTGACAGGGACCTCCCTGTGTCTTTCCAAGCAACCTCTTCTCTCACTAGATGTTTCCTGGGCAAAACCCAGTCAGCTTCTTCCTAACTTCCTATCCAACCCCCAGTTTTACCAGAGTGTGAGGAGTGGCCTACATAGAACCTTTTGCTCCCCCTGGTGGCCAGAGTGTGAAGTGTAATGTGTGACTGTGATACCTGGTCAGGTGAACTCTTTTAGTGCAATCAGACGTACCATTACTCCCCTTAGTGGCAGAGCGACGTTACTGCAACGACCAGGTCTCTGGGGTGCTGCAGAGACTCCTAGACAGGCAAAACCAATGCACTAAGTGCAAAGGCTGTCAAAAATTAGGAGGAGCTGCAATACACCCTGGAAGATATGCAGAGGAGGGCCTCAGAAAACATTTTTTCCCATTTTTAAGGAGTTGTTCTCCTTGACTGGTATAGGCTATGCAATCCTAGTGCAAGCGGTGAAAAATATTTACCCCTGGGATGTATACAGCTCTGGCAAAAATTAAGAGACCACCACATCAAAACCCTGTCATGGGCAGCCCAATCTCCAGACCTAAACCCCATTGAAAACCTCTGGAATATAATCAAGAGGATGATGCATAGTCACAAGCCATCAAAGAACTGCTTAAATGTTTGCACCAGAAGCAGTGTGAAGACTGATGGAAAGCATGTCAAAACATATGAAAGCTGTAACTAAAAATCATGGTTATTGCACAAAATTTTGATTTCTGAACGCTTCCTGAGTTAAAACATTAGTATTGCTGTTTCTAAATGAGCATGAACTTGTTTTCTTTGCATTATTTGAGGTATGAAAGTACTGTTTTCTTTTTTCATTTTGACCATTTCTCCTTTTCAGAAAAAAAATACAAAATGTATTGCTTGGAAATTCGGAGACATGTTGTCAGAAGTTTATAGAATAAATGAACAATTTACATTTTACCCAAAAATATACCTATAAAGAGACAAATCAGGCAAACTGAACATTTTGCAGTGGCCTCTTAATTTTTGCCAGAGCTGGGTATATACAGTACAGTGCCTTGCGAAAGTATTCGGCTTCCTGGAACTTTTCAACCTTTTCCCACATATCATGCTTCAAACATAAAGATACCAAATGTAAATTTTTGGTGAAGAATCAACAAGAAGTGGAACACAATTGTAAAGTTGAACAAAATGTATTGGTTGTTTTAAATTTTGTGGAAATTCAAAAACTGAAAAGTGGGGCATGCAATATTATTCAGCCCCTTTGAAAGTCGGTGCCAATCCGACCTGTGACGCATATGCTGCGTCACAGAATGATGGCGTTCCTGCAGGTAAGGTGAAAGGGTCAACTGTAATTTCACCTGCCCTGCAGGTACAGCAGGAGTTGTACTTGAGCCCAGGGGGGTGGCTTTGCCCCCCCCCCCCCGTGGCTATGATCGCTCTGATTGGCTGTTGAAAGTGACTATTTCACTTTCACTTTCAATCAGAGCAATCACAATATTACACCAATGAAAATTGGTGAAATATTACAATCCAGCCATGGCCGATGCTGCAATATCATCGGCCATGGCTGGATACTGTGATCTGCCCCGCCACGATCTCCTCCCCTCTGTCCTGTCCACTGCTGTCCTTCACTCCCCTCCGTCCTCCCGTCCGCTCCCCCCGTGGTCCGATCTCATCCCCCCTTACCTACCAAGCTCCGGTGTCCCTCCGGGCGTCCGTCCATCTTCTGCATGGGCGCCTGTTATGATCCTTAGTGGCTGAGGATCACAGAACTGACTAGCTAAGTTACTGAACATAGAACGAGCTCTAGGGAGGTGGTAACTGGACTGACCGCAATCCTGAACCCAACCGAACACACTAAAGGTAGCCGGTGAACGTGCCTGAATTCCTAGACGTCTCGACGCAGCCTGAGAAACTAGCTACCCCTAGAGAGAAAGAAAGTAAGACCTCACTTGCCTCAGAGAAATACCCCAAAGATATAGGAAGCCCCCAACAAATAATAACGGTGAGGTAAGGGGAAAACACAAACGTAGAAATGAAACAGATTCAGCAAATGAGGCCCGCTAATACTAGATAGCAGAAGACAGATAGGAAACTGTGCGGTCAGTAGAAAACCCTATACAAAATATCCACGCTGAGAATTCAAGAACCCCCACACCAACTAACGGTGTGAGGGGAGAAATTCAGCCCCCTAGAGCTACCAGCAAGCGAGGAAATCACATATTAGCAAGCTGGACAAGGACAGATAATAAACCAAGAAACATATTGAACACTGATGATCAAAAAATGAACAAACAGAAACTTAGCTTCTCTTGGAGAGACTGATAACGAAGGTAGTCAGGAGAGATCAAAATAGCACTGAATACATTGACAGCAGGCAACAACTGAAAGTCCAGGTGAGCTAAATAGGAAACCAACCAGCAGATAACGAGACAGCTGATCCCAGCCACAGACCCGCAGAATGACAAAAAGAGCCACCAGAGGGAGCCCAAAGACAGCACTCACACAGTACCACTTGTGACCACAAGAGGGAGCCCAAAAACAGAGTTCACAACAGGAGCCGCCATCTTCCAAAATGGCGGACACATGCGCAGTGCGCCCACCGAATCTGCCGGCCAGCAGATTCATTCCAGGTACATTTTGATCACTGTGATAGAACCTATCACAGTGATCAAAATAAAAAAAATAGTAAATAAACTCCCCCCTTTATCACCCTCATAGGTAGAGAAAATAATGAAATAAAGAAAATATATTTACTTTTATTTTTCCACTAGGGTTAGAGTTAGAACTAGGGTTAGGGTTGAAATTAGGGTTAGAATTAGGGTTAGGGTTGCAGTTAGGGTTAGGGTTGAAATTAGGGTTAGGGTTGCAATTAGAGTTAGAATTAGGGTTAGGGTTGCAATTAGGGTTAGTGTTAGAATTAGGGTTAGAATTAGGCTATGTGCACACGGTATGGATTTTGCTGTGGATCCGCAGCGGATTGGCCGCTGCGGATTTGTAGCAGTTTTCCATCATGTTTACAGTACCATGTAAACCTATGGAAAACCAAATCCGCTGTGCCCATGGTGCGAAAAATAGCGAGCGGAAACGCTGAGTTGTGTTTTCCGCAGCATGTCAATTCTTTGTGCGGATTCTGCAGCATTTTACACCTGTTCCTCAATAGGAATCCGCAGGTGAAATCCGCACAAAAAACACTGGAAATCCGCTTTAAATCTGCAGGTAAAATGCAGTGCATTTTTTCTGCGGATTTTTCAAAAACGGTGTGGAAAAATCCTCACACAAATCCGCAACGTGGGCACATCGCCTTAGGGTTAGGGTTCGAATTAGAGTTAGGGATGGAATTAGGGTTAGGGTTGGGAATAGGGTTAAGATTAGGGTTAGGGGTGTGTTGGGGATAGGGTTAAGCTTGTGGTTAGTGTTATGGTTAGGGTTGGGATTAGGGTTAGGGGTGTTTTGGGGTTAGGGTTGTAGTTAGGGCTGGGCTTAGAGTTAGGGGTGTGTTGGGTTTAGGGTTGTGGTTAGAGGTGTGTTGGGGTTGGGGTTGTGATTAGGGTTATGGCTAGAGTTGGGATAAGGGTTAGGGGTGTGTTGGGGTTAGTGTTGGAGTTAGAATTGAGGGGTTTTCACTGTTTAGGCTCATCAGGGGTCTCCAAATACAACTTGGCGCCACCATTGATTCCAGCCAATCTTGCGTTCAAAAAGTCAAATGGTGCTCCCTCCCTTCCGAGCCCTGACGTGTGCTCAAACAGTGGTTTATCCAAACATATGGGGCATAAGCGTACTCAGGAAAAATTGCACAACAACTTTGGAGGTTTAATTTCTCCTCTTACCCTTGGGAAAATAAAAAAATGGGGGCTAAAAAATTATTTTTGCATGAAAAAAAAAAATATTTTTTATTTTCACGGCTCTGCGTTATAAAATTCTGTGAAGCACTTGGGGGTTCAAAGTGCTCACCACACATCTAGATAAGTTCTTTGGAGGGTCTAGTTTCCAAAATGGGGTCACTTGTGGGGGGTTTCTACTGTTTAGGCACATCAGGGGCTCTGCAAACGCAATGTGACGCCCGTAGTCCATTCCATCAAAGACTGCAGTTCAAAACGTCACTACTTCCCTTCCAAGCCCCAACGTGTGCCCAAACAGTGGTTCCCCCCACAGATGGGGTATCAGCGTACTCAGGACAAACTGGACAACAACTTTTGCGGTCCAATTTCTCCTGTTACCCTTGTGAAAATAAAAAAATGCTTGCTAAAAAATAATTTTTGAGGAACGAAAAATGATTTTTTATTTTCATGGCTCTGCGTTATAAACTTCTGTGAAGCACTTGGGGGTTCAAAGTGCTCACCACACAACTAGATGAGCTCCTTGGGGGTCTATTTTCCAAAATGGGGTCACTTGTGGGGGATTTCTACTGTTTAGGCACATCAGGGCCTCTGCAAACCTAACATGGTGCCCGCAGACCATTCCATCAAAGTCTGCATTTCAAAACGTCACTACTTAACTTTCGTGCCCCAACATGTGCCCAAACAGTGGTTCCCCCCCACATATGGGGTATCAGCGTACTCAGGACAAACTGGACAACAACTTTTGTGGTCCAATTTCTCCTGTTACCCTTGTGAAAATAAAAAATTATGGGCTAAAAAATAATTTTTGAGGAATGAAAAATGATTTTTTATTTTCACGGCTCTGCGTTATAAACTTATGTGAAGCACTTGGGGATTCAAAGTGCTCACTGCACATCTAGATTAGTTCTTTGGGAGGTCTAGTTTCCAAAATGGGGTCAATTGTTGGGGAGCTCCAATGTTTAGGCACACAGGGGCTCTCCAAACGCGACATGGTGTCCGCTAACGATTGGAGCTAATTTTTCATTCAAAAAGTCAAATTGCGCTCCTTCCATTCAGAGCCCTGCCATGTGCCCAAACAGTGGTTTACCCCAACATGTGAGGTGTACTCAGGAGAAATTGGCCAACAAATTTTAAGATCCATTTTATCCTGTTGCCCATGTGATAATGAAAAAATTGAGGCTAAAACAAATTTTTTGCAAAAAAAAAGTACTTTTTCATTTTTACGGATCAATTTGTGAAGCACCTGGGGGTTCAAAGTGCTCTCTATGCATCTAGAAAGATTCCTATGGGGGTCTAGACTCCAAAATGCGGTCACTTGTGTGGGAGCTCCAATGTTTAGGCACACAGGGGCTCTCCAAAAGAGACATGGTGTCCGCTAACGATTGGAGCTAATTTTTCATTCAACAGTCAAATGGCGCTCCTTCCCTTCCGAGCCTTGCCGTGTGTCCAAACAGTGGTTCCCACCACATATGGGATATCGGCGTACTCAGGACAAATTGTACAATAACTTTCGGGGTCCTGTCTCCTGTTATCCCTGGGAAAATATAAAAATTGTTGCTAAAAGATCATTTTTGTGACTTTCCTTCCATGTTACTTCTGCTGGTGCGAAGCACCTGAAGAGTTTATAAACTTCTTGAATGTGGTTTTGAGCACCTTACGGGGTACATGGAGCGCCCCCCCACAGTCGCAGGGCCGAGGGGTACCCGGTACCGGGCCTCTCTGTCTCAGTTCTGGGATTGTCACGGTGGCTAGACCCGGTCCGTGACCCTGCTGAGGGGCGTCCAGTAAAAGTTGAGAGGGATGATGTGTGGTGCAGGGTGCGATGAATAACGAGGACACAGGGTTGCAGTCTCTTTACCTCTTTACTGAAGGCTTCAGGATCCTCAATCCAGAGTACGGTTAACAGGGCTGTCTGAGACCGGCCGGTCCGATGGCACCTCCAGAGTTCCCTTTGCAGGTGGAAATCTGTGCCTTCCTTCTAGCGCTTGTGTGTTGTAGGTCCTTCCCTGCTTAGCACCATGGGATAGTCCTCACAACTGTTGTGTCTGTTTCTGATGTTCACACACAACTGATTCTGATGTTCTTCTCCGTCCCCCAGATGATATGGCTAGGACGCACCCGTATGACGGGTAGGCCTGGAGTTCTTCCGGGACCCTAGAGTCGCCCCTCTCCCACTGTTGCCCCCTATGTCTGCTTAGGTGATTTAGGTGAGACAGCCCACCTATAACTGACTGTCCTGCCGTTGGTTTGAAGTAAGGCTTGGAGCCAGTACTTCCTTGGCGTTTCCGGCCACCGGCTACGCCCCTCAGTAGGATGTTGCCTCGATCTTACAGCATGACTCCTACTGGTGTTTTCTCCTTGTTGCTTTGATCTCGTTTCTCACTCTTCACAATAAACCTCGCTTCTTGTCCTTTCTTGGGGTACCGCCGCAATGAAGTGCAGGCGCGGTCCCGTAACGTTCTTTCTGTTCGCTAGGCCTCTGTCAGGATCCCACCCCTGACAGGGACCCCCCTGAATCTTCCCCTGCAACACCCTCTGCCACAGGATGTTGCCTGGTTCCAACCCAGTCAGCTTTCTGTCTAACTTCCTATCTAACCCCCAGTTTTACCAGATTGTGAGGAGTGGCCTAATGCATAGTGCCCTTTGCTCCCCCTGGAGGCCAGACTATGAAGTGTATTGGTGTCTGTGATACCTGGTCAGGTGAACTCCTTCAGTGCCATGAGACGTACCATAGTCCCCCTTAGTGGCGGAGCAACAGTACTGCAATGACCAGGACTCTGGGGCGCTGCATACAGTTTTTAGAATGGTGTCATTTTGGGGCATTTTCAGACATATAGATCCCTCAAACTGACTTCAAATGTGAGGTGTTCCTTAAAAAAAATGGTTTTGTAACTTTTGTTGTAAAAATGAGAAATCGCTGGTCAAAATTTAACCCTTGTAACTTCCTAGAAAAAAAAAAAATTGTTTCCAAAATTGTGCTGATGTAAAGTAGACATGTGGGTAATGTTATTTATTAACTATTTTGTGTCACATAACTCTTTGGTTTAACAGAATAAAAATTAAAAATTTGAAAAGTGCGAAATTTTCAAAGTTTTCGCCAAATTTCCATTTTTTTCACAAATTAACACAAAAATTATCTACCTAAATTTACCACTAACATGAAGCCCAATATTTCATGAAAAACAATCTCAGAAGTGCTAGGATCCGTTGAAGCGTTCCTGAGTTATTACCTCATAAAAGGTAATGGTAAACTACATTTGTTGTCTGAGTTTCGTTCAGCACTCCAGGGACTGATTTCTGTTTGACACATTACCTCATAAAAGGACACTGGTCAGAATTGCAAAAAATGGCCAGGTCATTAAGATCAAAATAGGCTGGGTCATGAAGGGGTTAACTTAACACTTTGTTGCGCCACCTTTTGCTGCGATTACAGTTGCAAGTCGCTTGGGGTATGTCTCTATCATTTTTGTACATCGAGAGACTGAATTTCTTGCCTATTCTTCCTTGGCAAACAGCTCGAGCTCAGTGAGGTTTGATGGAGATAGTTTGTGAACAGCAGTTTTCAGCTCTTTCCACAGATTCTTGATTGGATTGAAGTCTGGACTTTGACTTGGCCATTCTAACACCTGGATACATTTATTTGTGAACCATTCCTTTGTAGATTTTGCTTTATGTTTGGGATCATTGTCTTGTTGGAAGACAAATCTCCATCCCAGTCTCAGGTCTTTTGCAGACTCCAACAGGTTTTCTTCAAGAATGGTCCTGTATTTGGCTCCATCCATCTTTCCATCAATTTTAACCATCTTCCCTGTCCCTGCTGAAGAAAAGCAGGCCCAAACCATGATGCTGCTACCACGTTTCACAGTGTGTTCAGGGTGTTAAGCTGTGTTGCCTTTACGCCAAACATATCATTTCGCATTGTTGCCAAAAAGTTCAATTTTGGTTTCATCTCACCAGAGCAGCTTCTTCCACATGTTTGGTGTGTCTCCCAGGTAGATTGTTCCAAACTTTAAACCCTTTTTATGGAGATCTTTGAGAAATGGCTTTCTTCTTGCCACTCTTCTTTAAAGGCCAGATTTGTGCAGTGTACGACTGATTGTTGTCCTATGGACAGACTGTCCCACCTCAGCTGTTGGTCTCTGCAGTTCATCCAGAGTGATCATGGGCCCCATGGCTGCATCTTTGATCAGTATTCTCCTTGTTTGAGATGAAAGTTTAGAGGGATGGCCGGGTCTTGTTAGATTTTCAGTGGTATGATACTCCTTCCAATTCAATATGATCGCTTGCACAGTGATCCTTGGGATGTTTAAAGTTTTGTAAATCATTTTGTATCCAAATCCGGCTTTAAACTTCTCCACAACAGTATCACGGACCAGCCTGTTGTGCTCCTTGGTCTTCATAATGTTCTCTGTGCTTCAAACAGGACCCGAGACTATCACAGAGCAGGTGCATTTATACGGAGACTTGATTACACACAGGTGGATTATATTTATCATCATTAGGCATTTAGGACAACATTGGATCATTCAGAGATCCACAATAAACTTCTGTAGTGAGATTGCTGCACTGAAAGTAAAGGGGCCGAATAATATTGCATGCCCCACTTATCAGTTTTTGAATTTCCACAAAAATGCAAAATTAAGTTAACAGGTTGATATACGATGTGCCGACATGGTGGAATTCCACTCTGCACATATTGCAGCGACTGCGGCAGCAGCAGTGAGCCCTCACACAGTATGTTATGTTGTGTAGCCTAGGCCAATGCAGTACAGACATGGCGCATATCATGTTTACAGAGTGGGCACAGATTAAGGACCTCTGCACTCTTCTGCACAGTTTCAAAATGGCTGCTAAGATAGTTAGTGCTGACGATGCCGTCATCAGCATCACTATTTCGGTCATCTATATGCTGGAGCAGACATTGCATAGCCTGCGGTAGGAGATGGTGGTCCCAGAAGATGAGGAGGAAGCAGAGGAGGATGCGGAAGAGATAACATTGTCTCTACGTTACAGACTGTCGTCACACAGGCGGGTGCCAAGGGAGGTTGGATTACTGGTGATAACAGACAAACTATTATAGAAGGTGCAAAAGTCTGACGAAAAAATGGTGTAAGAGGTGATGGGAGAGCAACTGTCAGATGAAGAAGATAATCATCCCCTCTCTGTTGACAGTGGTTGGTGGGAGGGGATGGAGGAAACAAGGATCATTGTTACCCAGCCACCAACACAGCATGGGCTTGGACCTCATGGTAGAGCCAGACATATGAGTGCCTTCTTGTTGCACTATCTGCAACATGATCCTGGTATAATTATGATTAGGAATACTGCTGACTACTGGATTGCCACTCTGTTATATCCACATTATATAGCCAAATTTTGCCAGATGCTTCCTGCCCTGCAAAGGGATCCGCGAATGCTGGAGTATCGAAGCATGCTTTTACACAACCTTAAGAGAGCTTTTCCCCAAGACAGCAGTGAAGCCCACAGTTTGCATCACAACTCTAGACTTCCAACCTCCAGCACATCAATTCATCAACGCCAAAACATCATCAGCAGCAGTGGTGTAAGTGGAAGAAGCAATTTCTGTGAGTCCTTAGACACTTTTTTAGATAAGCTCGTGCACCAGCACAACAGCGTCCAAGTTTTACATGTGGTGAATAAATGGAGAGGATGGTGAAGGAGTATCTAGAACTGAACATCAATACCAAAAGGGAGGGTTTGGACCCTTTCACATTTCGGTCTTCCAAAATGGATGAGTGGCTTGAGCAAGCCTTACACGCCTTGGAGGTTTTATCATGCCCAGCAGCCAGCGTTCTTTCAGAACGTGTCTTCGGTGATGCTGGTGGTGTCTGGCTGTCCCCTGAAATTGTAGACCGCCTAACTTTCATCAAGATGAACAAGTCATGGATCACCAAGGACTTTTGCACCCCAATCACAGACTGTTCAGACTAGGTGATATTGCATTTTTTAGTGTGATGCATTAATGTCACGTAACTGCACTCTGTGATATCTTTAGTGTGACTTTTGTGCCTGCTGTGTCTGCTGCTGATGTTAACACAAATTTGTGGAAATGTGAACTGTCATGGTTGGTCTATATCTGCTGGGTTAGCTGTAGTGGAAGATGTGTTGGTCCCAATTATACTACTTCTATTCTAGTGACATTTAATCCACTTCAGTGGTGTCAGTCCCTCATTTTTTTAAATGTGAGCAATCCTGGTTGGGTGTCCATCTGCTGGGTGTCCATATTCTGGATTGGGAGTAATGCATTACATGTCGGTCCCTTTTACACTATTTCTACTGTGGTGAAATTGATGCCACTTTGGTATTGTCTGCCAATAATTTTTGGAAATGTGAACACTCCTTGTTGGGAGTCCAGCTGCTGGATTGAGCATAGTGGAAGTCCTGTCGTTTCCTATAATACTATGTCTACTCTGATCAAATTGATGCCATTGGGTATTGTCTGTCAATATTTTTTTGAAAAGTGAACTCTCCTGTTTGGATGTCTATCTGCTGGATTGGGTTTAGTGGAAAACATGTTGGTCCCTATTACACTATTTCTACTCTTGTGAAATTTATGCCACTTCTGTGGTGTAAGGCTTAAATGTGAATGCAGCGCCCCAAGGTCCTGGTCGTTACAGTAATGTCATTTTCCTCTAGGGGATAGTGATATTATGTTTGGAGGCAAAGAAGGACAACTGCATCCAGGTATCACAAACATGCAACACATTTCCCACTCCAGGCCACCAGGGGGAGCTCTGCTCCTATTTATTAGGTCACTCCCTACACTTAGGTAAAACTGGTTGTCTGGAGGGATAGTTAGGGAGTTGATGGCTGAGCTTCGCTCAGGTAGTTGGTCCCTGACAGGGGTGGGATGCTGTCAGAGATCGAGGAAGAAGGACACGGAGCTGTGCATGCCTTGAGAGCTGCAGCTTCTACAAAGAGACACTGAAGGAGAACTGTTTTGCCGAGAGGGTGAAAGAAGTTGTAGCAAAGGAGTGGATACCAGAGGGGATCAGCCCTACACAGACTGCCACCTTCTGAGGCGCAGGATCCCGGTAGCCGGAACACCGAGGGAGCAATAATCCTTTATGCCTTGCTCCAGAGACCGTCAGGACAGCTAATTTCACGTTACCTGTCCGCCCTACACCAAGGAGGCAAGGTGGCACCCACTTAGAGGCTGGGGCATGATAGAGTCCCTGTAAAACGCCTCAAGCCACCGGTCATACGGGTTTGTCCTATCCTATCCGGGGGATAGAGAGAGAGCCATAACATCTATAACACTGGGAGGACCTTATGAGAAGCTTAGCAGTAAGGGACTACAACACTGCAGCACTAGAGGAAGGCTACTGATTTCCACCTGGACAAGGGGACTCTGGACGTGCCTCCAAACGGCCGGACTCTGTCTGCCCTGAGATCCAGTGCTCTGGACTGTGGATACTGAAGTCTTCAGTAAAGTTAAAGAGACTGCAACCTTGTGTCCTCGTTCTTCACTGCACCTCTCACCATCCACCATCTACACACTGGGAAGCCCTGGGGACATACTTCACCTGTGGGAAGGTATACCATCTAGCTGCCATAACATCACCGCAGCAGACCCCTTAAAGCAGCGTTGGTCACCCTGACCGAATTCCACAGGTGGCATCATGAACATTCCCCTTAAAGACCTATTCCTTTTAAACGGACATCCCAGGGCCACGGACAGGTTAGCCACCGTGACATCCCCCTGTGAACCAAAGGACCCAGTACCGAATACCCCGCTGCCCTTGGGGGTGATCGATGAATACTCCTTTTTGGGTGCTTATCTGCTGGATTGGGAGTAGTGGAAGACCTGTCGGCCCCTATTATACTTTTTCTACTGTGGTGAAATTGATGCCACTTTGGTATTGTCTGTCGCTAATTTTTGAAAATGTGTAGATGCCTGGTTGGGTCTCCTTCATGCGTTTTGCCTGTAACAGTAGGCCTCCAAGACCATCAGGCGTCCACTTTCTTGGACTCAACAACCCGTGTTTCTATCCTTAAATTTTTCTAACAATGGTATTCTATGAAACTGATACTTGTGTCACCTGAGTGTGGCTCAGCATGAATGCAGGTAGAGGCGTTGCATGTGGTATCAGGGCTCCCAGCAAAGAAGACCTACACCGATCCCTCACCCACCTCGTCTTACTATGATGTTCAATTGAAAGCTGTAAATGCTGTCCCATACCCCGATACCTCATGCCTGGCTGATTGCTGCAGTTCGATACTACAGTTTGTACTGTGGGTGAATTGAGGCCTCTTTCCTGGTGTCTTTCCCTGATTTTATATGTTTTGTCAGCATTTAGGGCCATTAGAAGGTGTTGTGCATGTGTTTGCTTTTGCCTTACATTGACATGAATGGGGTTCAGTTATGTTTGGCGAATATTCGAAGAATTATTTATTGCAAATTCGGCGATCAGAATCCGAACTGAACATTGAAATATTCGCTCATCTCTAATTTTTAGTTCCCTTAAGGGATTTCTAGCATGTAATCATCCAATCACTTATACTATGTTCTGCGAAACTACTAAATACAATATTTGCAGTCACAGTTGCCATGATATCTAATGGTTCCCCACGATAGCATTATGGGGGTGGGTGATGGGAACTGATGCAAGCTAGCACTGGCAACAGCTATTCTGAGCCGCCACTGTCAGAGGTTGTCAGCAACATTTGAATGTTTGACAGTAGTTTTCTGAGTTTGACTCCAGCAGCCGCTGTATGACAGAGAGGCTTGCTATATAATAGCAGTCATCTCGTCATCTACCATATGTGGAGACAGCTCAGCTCTAGAACCATCTCTGCACACAGGTACCTTAGCAATCATCATTATTATTACCAGTTTCCAGAGGTGGCGCAGTCCAATGTGCAGCTTTCCCAGCACACACAGCGTCTACTATGTGGAGCTATAGCTGCTTTCCCAGTGTAAATATATTAGACTCAGAATGAGACTACATAGACTGAGAAAAATTGAGAAAGCGACTTCCAGTTTACACATAAAGCCCTGTATGAGCTGGCTAGTCTCATTTCAGGTGTGCCCTGTAGAGGACTTCAACCACAACTCTGGAAACCTGGGATAATAGCGATTTTAAAACACTTACATACCATCACATATATAAAAAATAATAATTACAGAATAAATATTTTGTTGAGACTTTTAATAAATCAATGGTTACTGTGACTGATGTAGAGAAATGAGAAGAAAAAAGATTATTTAAAGAGTGGTATCGATAAGTGTCTGCAATGGGTTAAGCCTGAAGTGGATTGGCTTCTTTCTAGTAAATGTGCTTTGTCTAACACATATATTCTGCAACACAAATTTGCTGAATTCATTGCAACAAACAACAAACCTTTTGTGAATTTCTCTTCTTGGAGAATCAGTTTTATATCCCGGGTGCATCTCTACTGTGCATACAAATAGGATGAGCTGATATTGACATTCACAGCAACATGCAAACAAAGTTTATTCAACCCTGCCTAAAATCCCTGCCAAGGATAATAATGATACAATTACCTTGCCTCCCATTAAGGAGAAGAAAATGAGCTCTACAGATGGATGACCTTCTCTTTTATGAAAATGTTTATTTTAAATTTGGAATAAAAAGTAAAACAGCAACAAGAAAAAAAATAAATAGCCTGCTGCTCCGCACCATTCACATTTAAGGACCCAGCAAGACAGAGACTTTTCTAGGTTCCAGATCAACTTCAATTCTGTATAATAACATGGAGAGGAAAAGCAGGCAGACATTTCAATGCAGTAATCCAATGTGCAAAAACAGCAAGACGCACTTCTATCATAATGAGAGAAGAAAGCAGATGTGATTAGTTTACCCTGAGATATTTTCTAGCATTTATTAAAGCCTTTTCTGAAGGTAAATTTGGGTGTTTAAATTCATGTTAGGGAAGTAAAAGAGGTTGTATGTAGGGAAATTAAAATGATTGCAGCTGAGATCTGATGCATTAAAATTTCAACTAATTTTCTTAAAATAATTTTGATTGCATAATGTGTCACACTGTTGAATAGCTATAATGAGATATCTGATTGAGAAACACTAAAGTATCATTTTACACACTCATACTATCAACTATGTTTTGCTTTACCAAGAGATGACAGAATTTTCTACAAAGTGTGCCCAAATTTGTAGATTGCATATCAAGAGTTCAATATAGTAGATGGTGTCTTTTGAGTACAGGCAGAAAAAAACAAATCCCTTGATGACACATCCATTTCTTTCTCTTGTAATACAAAACCAAACCCTAACCAGATCCAAAAGCATGGCATAAAAACTCTCCAAGTGTCATCTGTAATCAGTGTCAGACTGGGGAGCCAAGGGCCCACCAGTAACAAACTCCAGGGTCCTACTCTTCAGCTACATACAAATGTGACATTATCCTCAATCACAACTTTATAATGAACTGTGTAGATTGTTAAGTGCATAAGATGCTGACTTGTCTGTACATAGTGATTCCTGTATCTTGTGCCAAGTACTGCCCATATAAGAGGGTGTAGGCTCACGCTAGCACAGCGGTCCAACAGAGGATTCTCCTGTTCGTCTGTGGGCCAGTCCAAGCCTGCCTGTAATACTACCTAACACTGCATCCATGTAGATGATTTGACAACCATGGTAGCACCATAAAAAGTAATCTGACTTTTAGCAGCAGTAGATTGATCCATACACAATCCCATCAATAATCAATATAAAAAAATTAGCACAGCAGCGGAACTTATCAATTACCTCAAGCATTATTTGAAATCAAGACATAAAAGCATATTGGAGAAAAGCATGATAAACTGCGAATGGACATATTAAACCAGTTCTTTTTGCCTGATTTCATGAATTTCTGAATACATATCACTATAAAACCATGAATCTATCAAAGAATGTATGGAAAAAACAATCATGCATGACTGTCGAAGAGATGCATGTGACCAGAATGAACACTCATTTCCAGCATTTGAACAAAGAATTTTGAACCTTTTTGCAGTTTTATATACCACTAACACTAAGTAACACTATGTAATAACAATAATCTATAATCTATGGAAGACTAAATGAATCCTGAAAAAAAACTGAACTTTTGGGGGAGTTTTATATGCCACTGTGATATAACACTAAGCAGTGCGTTAAACTCTTTAGATCACTAATTAACCCCTTTACCCCCAAGGGTGGTTTGCACGTTAATGACCGGGCCAATTTTTACAATTCTGACCACTGTCCCTTTATGAGGTTATAACTCTGGAACGCTTCAACGGATCCCGGTGATTCTGACTTTATTTTCTCAAGACATATTGTACTTCATGATAGTGGTAAAATTTCTTTGATATTACCTGCGTTTATTTGTGAAAAAAATGGAAATTTGGGAAAAATTTTGAAAATTTCGCAATTTTCCAAATTTGAATTTTTATACAATTAAATCACAGAGATATGTCACACAAAATACTTAATAAGTAACATTTCCCACATGGAGAAGTATCAGATAATATCTGATAGCCCAAAAATTAGTAATTACCAAAAGTATAACCAAAAACTAACATTAACAATACCTTTATTTAAATCAAAAATAGGAATAAAAACTGACACAACACCCAAACCCCTCTTGGTGGGAATGGGTTAATAAAAAACCTGGCCCGATGATACGAGGGCACTGGGTAGGAGCACTACGTGTCCCTAAAGTGCTTCCTGCCTGTCTGCGGAGGTTGGCACCCTCTTGGACGCAATATGGCGCCCCCGCTCCTCGACGGCTAACCCTATAAGCCCCTATGGGACCCTACACTAATTGGGAGATGCTATAGTCTGTGGATATCCCCAAATTGCCCACACAATAGGGCCCCAAAACAAATAATAAATACACACAAATCGATGCCAGATGGTAATTCACCAAATTATTCCAGTAAAGGAGGCCTGGTCTGACCGTACACAGCCCCCAACCATGTATGCTCAACCTGCTCTAATGGCTATTACGCCCTCCAGAGTCCCTACTTGGACCACCCTGCCTATCAGCGGAGGTTGGCACCACCTTGAGCGCAAAATGGCGCCCCCGCTCCTTGGCGGCTGTCCCTATTGGCCCTGGCCGAGTCCCTGCAAAAGATGGGGATCCTATAAACAGGGTAGTGCCTATGGGGCTACAATAGTGAACCACAATAACAGGTAGATATATCACGGTGCAGCCAACACTAGAGCCAAAATTGATCTTGAGCACATACACCAGGTGATCAGAAACCAAGATAATTAAATACAATCCACCAGACTTAGTTACAGCATTTTCAAAACAGGGGGGGAAGGTGTACTAACTCTACTCCCCAAATTTACACAGATGCAGGTATACATATATTAACTTTTTGGCCCAGATGAATCTTATATTCTAAGTTATATCTTAATTATTGCTGTATACACAATTCAGCTTAGTGCAACTCTATATCCTGTTTGTAAGTCCACCGATGGTGAAAAACCAATTAACAATTAAAAACACTGATACACTTATCTGTGTTCAGGTCTCGCCTCTCATTTGAAGTCATTTTGAGGGGTCTATATGATGGAAAATGCCCAAGTGTGACACCATTCTAAAAACTGCACCCCTCAAGGTGCTCAAAACCACATTCA
The DNA here is from genome assembly GCF_051348905.1 of Ranitomeya variabilis. Classification (NCBI taxonomy): domain Eukaryota; kingdom Metazoa; phylum Chordata; class Amphibia; order Anura; family Dendrobatidae; genus Ranitomeya; species Ranitomeya variabilis. The sequence goes on along the minus strand of NC_135237.1, from coordinate 253,624,444 downwards.
AGAAGTTTATTAACCCTTCAGGTATTTCACAGGAATTTTTGGAATGTTTAAATAAAAATGAACATTTAACTTTTTTACGCAAAAAATTTAATTTAGCTCCAATTTGTTTTATTTTACCAAGGGTAACAGGAGAAAATGGACCCCAAAGGTTGTTGTACAATTTGTCCTGAGTATGCCGATACCCCATAAGTTGGGGAAAACCACTGTTTGGGCGCATGGCAGAGCTCGGAAGCGAAGGAGCGCCATTTGACTTTTCAATGCAAAATTGACTGGAATTGAGATGGGACGCCATGTTGCGTTTGGAGAGCCCCTGATGTGCCTAAACATAGAAACCCCCTACAAGTGACACCATTTTTAAAAGTAGACCCCCTAAGGAACTTATCTAGATGTGTGGTGAGCACTTTAACCCACAAAGTGCTTCACAGAAGTTTATAATGCAGAGCTGTAAAAATAAAAAATCATATTTTTTCACAAAAATGATTTTTTCACCCCCCAATTTTGTATTTTCCCAAGGGTAAGAGAAGAAATTGGACCCCAAAAGTTGTTTTCCAATTTGTCCTGAGTACACTGATACCTCATATGTTGGGGTAAACCACTGTTTGGGCGCATGGCAGAGTTCGGAAGCGAAGGAGCGCCATTTGACTTTTCAATGCAAAATTGACTGGAATTGAGATGGGACGCCATGTTGCGTTTGGAGAGCCACTGATGTGCCTAAACATTGAAACCCCCCACAAGTGACACCATTTTTGAAAGTAGACCCCCTAAGGAACTTATCTAGATGTGTTGTGAGAGCTTTGAATCCCCAAGTGTTTCACTACAAATTATAACGCAGAGCCGTGAAAATAAAAAAAAAAATTTTCCCCACAAAAATTATTTTTTAGCCCCCAGTTTTGTATTTTCCCAAGGGTAACAGGAGAAATTGGACCCCAAAAGTTGTTGTCCAATTTGTCCTGAGTACGCTGATACTCCATATGTGGGGAGGAACCACCGTTTGGGCGCATGGGAGAGCTCGGAAGGGAAGAAGCGCCATTTGGAATGCAGACTTAGATGGAATGGTCTGCAGGCGTCACGTTGCATTTGCAGAGTCCCTAATGTACCTAAACCATAGAAACCCCCCACAAGTGACCCCATGTTGGAAACTAGACACCCAAGGAACTTATCTAGATGTGTTGTGAGAACTTTGAACCCCCAAGTGTTTCACTACAGTTTATAACGTAGAGCCGTGAAAATAAAAAATCCTTTTTTTTCCCCACAAAAATTATTTTTTAGCCCCCAGTTTTGTATTTTTCCAAGGGAAACAGTGTAAATTGAACCCCAAAAGTTGATGTCCAATTTGTCCTGAGTACGCTGATACCCTATATGTGGGGGGAACCACTGTTTGGGCGCATGGCAGAGCTTGGAAGGGAAGGAGCGCCATTTGGAATGCAGACTTAGATGGATTGGTCTGCAGGCGTCACGTTGCATTTGCAGAACCCCTGATGTAACTAAACAGTAGAAACCCCCCATAAGTGACCCCATATTGGAAACTAGACCCCCCAAGGAACTTATCTAGATGTGTTGTGAGAACTTTGATCCCCCAAGTGTTTCACTACAGTTTATAACGCAGAGCCGTGAAAATAAAAAATATTTTTTTTTTACACAAAAATTAATTTTAGCCCCCAGTTTTGTATTTTCCCAAGGGTAACAGGAGAAATTGTACCCCAAAAGTTGTTGTCCAATGTGTCCTGAGTATGCTGATACCCCATATGTTGGGATAAGCCCCTGTTTGTGCGCACGGGAGAGCTCGGAAGGGAAGGAGCACTGTTTTACTTTTTCAACGCAGAATTGGCTGGAATTGAGATCGGACGCAATGTTGCATTTGGAGAGCCCCTGATGTGCGTAAACAGTGGAAACCCCCAATTATAACTGAAACCCTAATCCAAACACACCCCTAACCCCAATCTCAACTGTAACCCTAACCACACCCCTAACCCTGACACACCCCTAACCCTAATCCCAACCCTATTCCCAACCGTGAATGTAATCCAAACTGTAACCTTAACTTTAGCCCCAACCCTAATTTTAGCCCCAACCCTAACCCTAGCCCTAACCCTAACCCTAGCCCTAGCCCTAACCCTAGCCCTAGCCCTAATGGGAAAATGGAAATAAATACATTTTTTTAATTTTTCGTAACTAAGGGGGTGATGAAGGGGGGTTTGATTTACTATTTATAGCGCGTTTTCTAGCGGATTTTTGATTGGCAGTTGTCACACACAAAGTATTAATTGCAAAAAATGTTTTTTGCGTTACCACATTTTGAGTGCTATAATTTTTCCATATTTTGGTCCACAGAGTCATGTGAGGTCTTGTTTTTTACGGGACGAGTTGACGATTTTATTGGTAACATTTTCGGGCACGTGACTTTTTTGATCGCTTTTTATTCCGATTTTTGTGAGGCATAAAGACCAAAAACCAGCTATTCATTTCTTTTTGGGGGGCGTTTATACCGTTCTGCGTTTGGTAAACTGGATAAAGCAGTTTTATTCTTCGGGTCAGTACGATTACAGCGATACCTCATTTATATTATTTTTTTATGTTTTGGCGCTTTTATACGATAAAAACTATTTTATAGAAAAAATAATCATTTTGGCATCGCTTTATTCTGAGGACTATAACTTTTTTTTTTTTTCGCTCATGATGTTGTATGGCAGTTCGTTTTTTGCGGGACAAGATGACGTTTTCAGCGGTACCACGGTTATTTATTTCCGTCTTTTTGATTGCATGTTATTCCACTTTTTGTTCGGAGGTATGATAATAAAGCATTGTTTTTTGCCTCTTTTTTTTTATGGTGTTCACTGAAGGGGTTAACTAGTGGGACAGTTTTATAGGTCGGGTCGTTACGGAAGCGGCAATACTAAATATGTGTACTTTTATTGTTTTCTTTTTTTATTTAGCTAAAGGAATGTATTTATTGGAACAATGTTTTTTATTATTATTATTTATTTAGGAATTTTATTTATTTTATTTTTTTACACATGTAATTTTTTTTTTTTTTTTACATTTTTGCTTTGCCCCAGGGGGGCATCACAGTAAAGTTACAGATCACCGATCTGACACTTTGCTGTGCACTGTGTCAGATCGGCGATCTGACGTGCACAGCTCCAGGCTTCCCGGCGCCTTCTCTGAGCAGGCGCTGTGAAGCCACCTCCCTGCAGGACCCGGATGTAGCCCCGCAGCCATTTTGGATCCGGGGCCTGCAAGGAGGAGACCCTCGGTACAAGGTGAGTACATCGCCTTGTACTGATCGTCTCAGGGAAGCACGCAGGGATCCCCCTCCCTGCGCGATGCTTCCCTATACCGCCGGAACACTGCGATCATGTTTGATCGCAGTGTGCCGGGGGTTAATGTGCCGGGGGCGGTCCGTGATAGTCAGTTGACACCCGGCCGCGATCGGCCGTGCTCCCCCCGTGAGCGCGGCTGATCGTGCTGGACGTACTATTCTGTCCTTGGGAAGTAGGGCCCACCCCACATGGACGGAATAGTACGTCCAATGACAGAAAGGAGTTAAATCCAGAAAAACAATGTGAACTGTTTTTTTGAGTGTTATATACCACTGTAATGTAATACTAAGCATGTTAAACTAGAAGGATGACTGAATAAATCAAGAAAAAAGTTAACTTTTTTTGTAGTTTTAAATACAGTGAGGGAAATAAGTATTTGATCCCTTGATGATTTTGCCCACTGACAAAGACATGAACAGTCTATAATTTTAAGTGTAGGTTAATTTTAACATTGAGCGATCTCTGCAGTAGTATAGAGGGTCGCAGCTCTATCTGTAGCACTGAAGCACTTTATCTCCCATGCAAGCTAGTCCCCTGATGATCCTGCTTGCAAAGAAATGCGTTAGGACTAGTGTTGAGCGATACCGTCCGATACTTGAAAGTATCGGTATCGGAAAGTATCGGCCGATACCGTCACAGTATCGGAATCCAATCCGATACCGATACCCGATACCAATACAAGTCAATGGGACTCAAGTATCGGACGGTATCCCTGATGGTTCCCAGGGTCTGAAGGAGAGGAAACTCTCCTTCAGGCCCTGGGAACCATATAAATGTGTAAAAGAAAGAATTAAAATAAAAAATATCGCTATACTCACCTGTCCGACGCAGCCGGGACTTCAGCGAGGGAACCGGCAGCGTTGTTTGTTTAAAAATCGCGCTATTACTTGGTTACGTGAATTCCCGGCTTGTGATTGGTCAGGTCGGCCATGTTGCCGGGACGCGGACCAATCACAGCAAGCCGTGACGAAATTACGTCACGGCTTGCTGTGATTGGTCCGCGTCCCGGCAATATGGCCGCCCTGACCAATCACAAGCCGGGACGTCACGGGAGGCTGGACACGCGCTCATTTTAAAATGGGCGCGTGTCCAGCCTCCCGTGACGTCACGGCTTGTGATTGGTTGCGCCGCGATCAACCAATCACAAGCCGGGAGGCTGGACGCGCTCATTTTGAAATGGGCGCGTGTCCAGCCTCCCGTGACGTCACGGCTTGTGATTGGTTGCGCCGCGATCAACCAATCACAAGCCGGGAGGCTGGACGCGCTCATTTTGAAATGGGCGCATGTCCAGCCTCCCGGCTTGTGATTGGTTGACCGCGACGCAACCAATCACAAGCCGTGACGTCACGGGAGGCTGGACACGCGCCCTTTTTAAAATGAGCGCGTTTCCAGCCTCCCGTGACGTCACGGCTTGTGATTGGTTAATGGCGGCCATGTTGCCGGGACGCGGACCAATCACAGCAAGCCGTGACGTAATTTCGTCACGGCTTGCTGTGATTGGTCCGCGGCCCGGCAACATGGCCGCCCTGACCAATCACAAGCCGGGACTTCGCGTAACCATGTAAAAGCGGGAATTTTAAACAAACAACGCTGCCGGTTCCTGCGCTGAGGTCCCGGCTGCGTCGGACAGGTGAGTATAGCGATATTTTTTATTTTAATTCTCTATTTTACACATTTTAACATTAATGTTGTTCCGATACCCGATACCCGATACCACAAGAGTATCGGAATCCCGGTATCGGAATTCCGATACAGCAAGTATCGGCCGATACCCGATACTTGCAGCATCGGAATGCTCAACACTAGTTAGGACCTGAAAATAGGGAGAGTGCAGGGCTTGTTATACCCTAGGGGTAGTTGTGGACTGTCCTTGTAAGGACAGGAGCTCGGGGATTGAGATTTATTACTAGCCCCCCAGGGATGGACAGGGAATTGTCTCCTGAGGTCGTGCTATGACGGATTTCACCATCTAAGCGGATTGGGGCTCCACTTTTCCTATCCTCGACAATTGGTGAGATTGTTCCAGTATTATTATCTTTTTCCAATTGATCTTACCCCCCTTTTTTCACTTTATGATTGACTGCTAATATTAATGCAACCAAGGTACCTGTTTATTTGTATTGGCACTTGATAAATGCCACTGTTGTTGGCATTTTCACCTTTAAACTAGGTCCCTTGGTTTAAGTGATAGGACACTGGACCACTGCCAGTGCCCTCACAGAAATACCCCATAAGTACTAACCTGTGTATGTTATGCTATCTGATCGGACATACCTAGTGGTACTTTTTTATTGACACTTTTTTGGTGACATTTTTTCTAATAATTTCTTATGGTTATACATTAAAAGTTATGTTTTAATTCCTGCTTTAGCTATGTTCCCAAAATTTTGGTAGGATCATGTGATATACTCAAAACTATTATCTATTGCTGTTTTTGCAACATTGAGCGATAGAATATCAAAAATAAAATAAAAATCCAGAAACTATAAATTATATAAATTTATTTGCATTTTGCAGTGAGAAATAAGTATTTGATCCCCTACTAACCATTAAGAGTTCTGGCTCCTACAGACCAGTTACCGTATTTTCCGGCGTACAAGACGACTTTTTAACCCCTGAAAATCTTCTTAAAAGTCGGGGGTCGTCTTGTACGCCGGGAATCGCCTTGTACGCCAGGTGTATATGGTGGGTGGGGGGGGGGAGTGGTCCTGATGACGACGAGGGGGCGTCTCACAGGAAAGTGAGTATCCCCCATTACCTTATCATAGCGCTGCAGCGTGGGGTCTCTGTGCTGGGAGCGGCGGCTGCTGTGCTGTGGTGCGGCGGCTCCTCTTCTGCAGTGTGGGGCCTCTGGTGCTGTGGGGCGGTGGCGGCGGCGTATCTTCATGCAGTCGGGGCTCCTCCGGCATCTCAAAGCCTGGAAGCCCCGCCGGCAACTCCATCGGTGTAATGCGGTGGCCTCCGGGAAAATGGCCGCTGCTTAGATTCAGATCTCGTGTCCCGAGATTTCGGGACGAGATCTGAATCTGAGCATGCGCAGCCCCCAGCGGCCATTTTCCCGGAGGCCACCGCATCGCACCTATTGAGCTGCCTCCGGGAAAATGGCCGATGGCTATGATTCAGATCTTGTCTCCCGAGATCTCGAGACAAGATCTGAATCTGAGCAGCGGCCATTTTCCCGGAGGCCACCGCATTGTACCGATGGAGTTGCCGGCGGGGCCTCCAGGCTTTAATGAGATGCCGGAGGAGCCCCGACTGCATAAAGATACGCCGCCGCCGCCACCACCCCACAGCACAGAGGCCCCACACTGCAGAAGAGGAGCCGCCGCACCACAGCACAGCAGCCGCCGCTCCCAGCACAGAGACCCCACGCTGCAGAGCTATGATGAGGTAATGGGGGATACTCACTTTCCTGTGAGACGCCCCCTCGTCGTCATCAGGATCACTCCCCCCCCCCAAAAGGCACATATTCACCGGCCCTATAAGACGACATAGGGTGTATAAGAAGACCCCCGACTTTTAAGAAGATTTTATTTTTTAACTGGTAAAGTTGGGGGGTCGTCTTATACGCCCAGTCGTCTTATACGCCGGAAAATACAGTAGATGCTTCTAATCAACTTGTTACCTGCATTAAAGACAGCTGTCTTACATAGTCACCTTTATAAAAGACTCCTGTCCACAGACTCAATTAATCGGTCAGACTCTATTGTGTCCACGTTCAGGATTGCATCAGGATTTGGTCAGGATTTTTCATCAGTATTTGTAAGCCAAAACCAGGAGTGGAACAATTAGAGGAAAAGTATAATAGAAACATATGCTCCACTTTTGCATTTATCACCCACTCCTGGTTTTGGCTTACAAATACTGATGAAAAATCCTGACCAAATCCTGATGCAATCCTGAACATGGACACAGCTTTTTGAGGATGTCAGGGAGATTATAGACCTGCACAAAGCTAGAATAGGCTACAAAACCATGAGTAAAATGCTGGGTGAGAACGAGCAAATTGTTGGTTCAATAGTAAGAAAATGGAAGAAATACAGTGGGTACGGAAAGTATGCATACCCCTTTAAATTGTTCACTCTTTATTTCATTGCAGCCATTTGGTAAATTCAAAAAATTCAAAAAAAAGTTTGTTTGTTTTTTCATTATTGTACACTCTGTGTGTATTGAGCAGAAGCACCCTTTTGAGCTAGTACAGCCATGAGTCTTCAAGGGAATTATGCAACAAGTTTTCACACCTGGATAAGGGATCCTCTCCAGTTCCATCAGGTTGGATGATGAACGCTGGTGGACAGCCATTTTCAGGTCTCTCCAGAAATGCTCAATTGGGTTTAGGTCAGGGCTCTGGCTGGGCCAGTCAAGAATGGTCACAGAGTTGTTCTGAAGCCACTCTTTCGTTATTTTAGCTGTGTGCTTAGGGTCATTGTCTTGTTGGAAGGTGAACCTTTGGCCAAGTTTGAGGTCCAGAGCACTCTGGAAAAGGTTTTCATCCAGGATATCTCTGTACTTGGCCGCATTCATGTTTCCTTCAATGACAACTAGTCATCCTGTCCCTGCAGCCGAAAAACACCTCCATAGCATGATGCTACCACCACCACATTTCACTGTTGGGATTGTATTGGGAAGGTGATTAACAGTGCCTGGTTTTCTCCACACATACCGCTTAGAATTATCACCAAAAAGGTCTATCTTTGTCTCATCAGACCAGAGCATCTTAGTTCTCATAGTCTGGGAGTCCTTCATGTGTTTTTTTTAGCAAACTCTATGCGGGTTTTCATATGTTTTGCACTGAAGAGAGGCTTCCAATGGGCCACTCTGCCATAAAGGCCTGACTGGTGGAGGGCTGCAGTGATAGTTGACATTGTGGACCTTTCTCCCATTTCCCTACTGCATCTCTGAAGCTCAGTCACAGTAATCTTGGGGTTCTTCTTTTACCTCTCTCACCAAGACTCTTGCTCAGTTTGGCTGGACGGCCAAGTCTAGGAAGACTTCTGGTGGTCCCAAACTTCTTCAATTTAAGGATTATGGCGGCCACTGTGTTCTTAGGAACCTTGACTACAGAAGAAATTCTGTTGTAACCTTGGCCAGATCTGTGCCTTGCCACAATTCTGTCTCTGAGCTCCTTGGCCAGTTCCTTTGACCTCATGATTCTCATTTGGTCTGACATGCACTGTGAGCTGTGAGGTCTTATATAGACAGGTGTGTGCCTTTCTAAATCAAGTCCTATCAGTTTAATTAAACACAGCTGGCCTCCAATGAAGGAGTAGAACCATTTTGTTGCCGTTTTCGCCTGTGAGCGACGCTATTCCGGCGGGTGAGTCCCGGTCACGTGACCCCCAGGCTGCAGCCACCGCTTATTTCCGCCGACGTCACGTAAATTTCCAGACTCTGGAAATTGACGTGACGTCAGCAGCAGGCGTGAGCCAGCCTCACATTCAGCAGTCACTCATCAAGAGTGACTGGGCTGTGGGCGGTGCTGGGGGCTGCAGGGCTGTGCTAGGGGCGGTTGGTGCTGTGCTGGGGTGGGCGGGACTGTGCTGGGGGCGGGCGGGGCTGTGCTGGGGGCGGGCGGGACTGTGCTGGGGGTGGGCGGGGCTAGGCAGGGAATCCACGATGTGATGTGCAGGACTCTGCGTACCGGCGCTGGTATGTGCGGGCCACGCCGGGGCTCTGCGTGCCGGCGCCGGTATGGGCGGTGCTGGGGTCTGCTGCGGGGGTGGTCATTGGTGTGTGTGTGTCTCTGTCTCTGTGTGCAGGCATTGTCCGATGGGACTACAAGTCCCATCAGGCTCTGCCTGCTACAGTGACAGTGAGTGACACATTAGCCAATGATGGGACAGTAGTAGTCCCATCATCCGGCTAATGTGTTGAATGTAAAAAAAAACACATGCAAATGTACAGTACATACATACATACAACACACACCATATGACATGTAACATGTGGCAACATGCATCAAACAACATGTGACATGCAATGACATGCACCATGTGACGACATGCAACATGCGATAACATGCAGCATGCGATGACATGCGATGACATGCACCATGCGACGACATGCGACATGCACCATGTGACGACATGCACCATGCGACGACATGCACCATGCGATGACATGCACCATGCGACGACATGCGATTACATGCGACGACATGCAAAATGTGACATACACCATGCGACGACATGCACCATGCAGCGACATGCAACATGCGATGACATATGACATGCGACAACATGCAACATGTGACATGCACCATGCGACGACATGCACCATGCAGCGACATGCAACATGTGATGACATGCGACATGCGACGTCATGCAACATGTGACATGCGACATGCACCATGCAGCGACATGCAACATGCGATGACATGCAGCATGCGATGACATGTGACATGTGATTACATGCGACGACATGCAACATGTGACATGCGACATGCACCATGCGACGACATGTGACATGCGGCGACATGCACCATGCGATGACATGCGACATGCTATTACATGCGACGACATTCAACATGCGACATGCTATGACATGCAGCATGCAATGAGATGCCACATGCAATGATATGCGACGACATGCAACATGTGACATGCGACATGCACCATGCGACTACATGCACCATGCAGCGACATGCAACATGCGATGACATTCAGCATGCGATTACATGCGACATGCTATTACACATGCACCATGCGATAACATGCACCATGCGACGACATGCGACATGCACTATGCAATGACATGCGACATGCGATTACATGCGACGACATGCAACATGTGACATGCGATGACATGCAGCATGCAATGACATGCCACATGCGATGACATGTGGTGACATGCAATATGCGACGACATGCGATGACATGCAGTATGCGACATGCAATGACATGCACCATGCGACATGCAACATGCGATGTCATGCTACATGCGACATGCAATGACATGCGACGACATGCAACATGTGATATGCGACATGCAACATGCCACATACAGTACGTACATACATACAACATACATACAGACATACAGTACATGTAACATAGAGTACATACTCACCATCACTTGTCACCTTGATCCCCGAAGCCAGTGTCATCTGTAAAAAATCTTAAAATAATAAACAAACAATATACTCCCTGTCCGCAGAAATCCAATTAAAACGAGTGTCCCTCGTCGATCTCCTGTGGAGAGCAGGAGCATCTGCTGATGTGACTGCTCTCCATGGCTCCAGGAATACAATGATGGAAGGTATCCTTCCACAATGTATTCCTCACAATGTATTCCTATGCCCCTGTGAGAAAATAGTCCCTAGTCTCACTTTATGCCATTGCAGTGTGAGATATTTTCCCAGGCAGCAATTGCCATAAAGTGAGACTCAGAGGTTACTGTAGTTCAGTGATGCACTGCAGGAGCCATTGTCTCCTGTCAGTGTGTAACTGAGGATCCTATAGAGCAGTGACATCACCCGATGTCACTGTTCTATAGGGGAGATCTTCGTGGGACACTCATTATTAATTGGACTACGGCGGACAGGTAGCCGGAGGGGACCAATATCCATGGGCCCTCTCTAGGCTATGAATATCAGCCCGCAGCTGTCTGCGTAGCCTTTCTAGCTATAAAATATAGGGGGACCCCACGTCATTTTTTGGGGGGGTCCCCCTATTTTAATAGCCAGTAAAGGCTACGCAGACAGCTGAGGGCTGATATTTATAGCAGGCTACAAATATTGGACCCCGGCCATCGGCTTTCCCCCTCTGGTGCAGAAAATTGTGCGGGAGCCCACGCCGTTTTTTTCCGTTTTTTTTATTAAATTAAACGCTCATTAAGGCCTCTTTCACACTTGCGTCGGTACGGGTCCATCGCTATGCGTCGGGCCGACGTACTGTCGCACGTTGTTAAATTTGTGCACGACATGGGCAGCGGATGCAGTTTTTCAACGCATCCACTGCCCATTCTGAAGTCCGGGGAGGAGGGGGCAGAGTTTTGGCCGCGCATGCGCGGTAGAAAATGGTGGACGCAACAGACAAAAAACGTTCACTTGAACGTTTTTTTGTGCCAACCGTCCGCCAAAACACGACGCATCCGTTGCACGACGGACGTGACGTGTGGCCATCCGTCGCGATCCGTCACTAATACAAGTCTATGGGTAAAGAACGCATCCTGCGAGCACATTTGCAGGATCTGTTTTTTTCCCAAAAAGACAGATTGCTAAAAACGCAAGTGTGAAAGTAGCCTTAGAAACATCGGCCTTTCTATTATATATCTATGGATATATCTACTGTATCTATAGATATATTTATAGATAGATATATCTATAGATACATAGATGTATCTATCCATATATATGGCTGCTTTCACACATCAGGTTTTTGCCTTCAGGCACAATCCGGCAAGTTTTGAAAAAAACGGATCCATTTTTTTCCGCCAGATCTGTTTTTTTCTCATAGAGTTGTATTAGCGCCGGATTGCACCTGATGGCCACACATTTCATCAGTTTTTTGCCGGATCGGTCAAAAGAGCTGTTTCCGCCAGACGGAAAACACATACAGAGGAACGTTTTTTCTGTCCGGCGAAAAAACGCACAGCGACGGATCCGGCAAAAAACAGATGAAACTGAGATGTGAAATGATGAATCCGGCCTCCGAATCTGTTTTTTCATGCATGTTTCCTTTCAAATCATGCACATTTTCCGTTTATTTATTTCCAAAAACTGCATCAAAACCGCACAAAAAACGCACCAAAAACCTGGTGCAGTTTTGCAGTTTTGGTGCGGTTTTGATGCAGTTTTTGGTGCGTTTTTGATGCAGATTTTGGTGCAGTTTTGGTGCGGTTTTAATGCAATTTTGGTGCCGTTTTTGCGCGGTTTTGATGCAGTTTTTGGTGTGGTTTTGGTGCAGTGTTGATGTAATTTTGGTGCGGTTTTGATGTCGTTTTTGGTGCAATTTTTATGCGTTTTGGTGCATTTTTGAAAGCTCAATAAAGATGTATTATTGAACAAAAAAAAAAAAATTGTGATGTCATTGTCCAACCTCCTCTTTTACATTTGTCCAACCCACACTCCATTACACACACAGATAGATAGATGATAGATGAAATGGATAGACAGATCTACATATAGATAGATCTATAGATGTATACATTTATCTATTCATATATCTATCTATAGATATATCTGGATAGATATATCTATTGATAGATGTATGGATAGCGTAGGGTGTGTGTCCACTGTCCAGATTACATCCGAATTAGTTGCAGATTGGATGCTGCGTACTTGTAGTCCCATCGGATGATGCCTGCACTTGCACACACACCCCAAAAGACCCCCCGCACAGCCCCGCACACATCCGAACAGTCCCGCACACACCCGAACAGCCAGGCACCCACCCGAAAAGCCCCGCACACACCCGAACAGTCCCGCACACACCCAAACAGCCCCGCACACACACGAACAGTCCCGCACACATCCGAACAGCCCGCAGACCCAGCACACACATATACGCACACAGTCACCGCCCACATTCCGCCCACACACTTCTCTCCTCCCGAACTGCAGCGTTTCTCGGACCCACATCCGCATCAAAACTGGAGATCTTTTTTACATCTGCGGTTTTGCTGAGGATGTGCCCGAATCAATGAAAGTCTAAAGGTGCAGAAACGCTGCAGATCCGCACAAAAGGAGTGACATGCTGTGAGAAAAAAAAGCTGCGTTTCGGTGCGGCTTTTTCCGCAGCATGTGCACAACAAGTCTGCGGCTCCCATAGACTTACATTGGTTGTGCACTACACTGCGGATTTGATGCAATTCTGTGCGACAAAAACGCTGCGGATCTGCAATCAAATCCGCAACTTGTGCACACAGCCTTAGCATTTAGTGAACCTAGCAAAAAAGCCAAGCAAAAAACAAGTGTCGGATTGCACTTTTTTTGCAATTTCATTGCACTTTGAATTTTTTTCACATTTTCTGTTACACGACATGGTAAAACCAATGGTGTCGTTCAAAAATAGAACTTGTCCTGCAAAAAATAAGCTCTCACATGGCTATATTGACAGAAAAATTATGGCTCTGGAAAGAAGGGGAGTGATAAACGAAAACAAAAAAGCTCCAGGGGTGAAGGGGTTTAGAAACATGGATATGGACATATCTATGGAAATAGACATAGATATATAGATATATATCTGTATGTATCTATCTATCCATCCCATATCTATCTGTCTATCTATCTATCTATCTATCTATCTATCTATCTATCTATCTATGTGTAATGGAGTGTGGGTTGGACAAATGTAAAAGAGGAGGTTGGACAGAAATGACATCACAAATCTTTTTGAAGATAGAGGAGGGAGGGGTTGGGGTGTGTTTTGGAGTGGGTGTGGCAGGTGCAGAGTTACAGGTGAGTGCAATGCATCATGGAACTTGCAGTATTAGAGCACAGTAAGTCAGGAGAAAGGAAGTTGTCGATTAACCCCATGAGAGCTGGATCCAGCACTAAAGATGTGCTGCTACAGCATGATAAAAGGTAATATTGCTAAAATAAACACAGTAGATGTTTTCAGTGGCACATAATAGCAAGATTTATGGAAAAAAAAAAAAAGGTTATAGTAGTGGACAACTTCTTTAAATATGAGTGGCTGAGCAAAGGGTCTAAACACTTATAAACATGTGATATTTCAGTTTTTCTTTTTTATTAACTTTGCTAAAATGTCTACATTTCAGTTATTTTCAGTCAAGATGGGGTGCAGAGTATACATTAATATGAAAAAGATGAATTTTTCTGAATTAACCAAATTCAAAGAATGAAAAATTTAAAGGGGTCAGAATACTTTCCGTACGCACTATATATATATATATATATATATATATATATATATATATATATATATATATATATATATATGTATATATATATATATATATGTATATATATATATATATATATGTATATATATATATATATATATATATATATACAGTGCCTACAAGTAGTATTCAACCCCCTGCAGATTTAGCAGGTTTACACATTTGGAATTAACTTGGCATTGTGACATTTGGACTGTAGATCAGCCTGGAAGTGTGAAATGCACTGCAGCAAAAAAGAATGTTATTTCTTTGTTTATTTTTTTTTTAAATTGGGAAAAGTTTTTTCAGAGGGTCATTTATTATTCAACCCCTCAACCCACCAGAATTCTGTTTGGTTCCCCTAAAGTATTAAGAAGTAGTTCAGGCACAAAGAACAATGAGCTTCACATGTTTGGATTAATTATCTCTTTTTCCAGCCTTTTCTGACTATTTAAGACCCTCCCCAAACTTGTGAACAGCACTCATACATGGTCAACATGGGAAAGACAAATGAGCATTCCAAGGCCATCAGAGACAAGATCATGGAGGGTCACAAGGCTGGCAAGGGGTCCAAAACCCTTTCCAAGGAGTTGGGCCTACCTGTCTCCACTGTTGGGAGCATCATCCGGAAGTGGAAGGCTTATGGAACTACTGTTAGCCTTCCACGGCCTGGACAGCCTTTGAAAGTTTCCTCCCGTGCCGAGGCCAGGCTTGTCTGAAGAGTCAAGGCTAACCCAAGGACAACAAGGAAGGAGCTCCGGGAAGATCTCATGGCAGTGGGGACATTGGTTTCAGTCAATACCATAAGTAACGTACTCCACCGCAATGGTGTCCGTTCCAGACGAGCCCGTAAGGTACCTTTACTTTCAAAGCGTCATGTCAAGGCTCATCTACAGTTTGCTCATGATCACTTGGAGGACTCTGAGACTGACTGGTTCAAGGTTCTCTGGTCTGATGAGACCAAGATCGAGATCTTTGGTGCCAACCACACAAGTGACGTTTGGAGACTGGATGGCACTGCATACGACCCCAAGAATACCATCCCTACAGTCAAACATGGTGGTGGCAGCATCATGCTGTGGGGCTGTTTCTCAGCCAAGGGGCCTGGCCAACTGGTCCGCATCCATGGGAAGATGGATAGCACGGCCTACCTGGAGATTTTGGCCAAGAACCTCCGCTCCTCCATCAAGGATCTTAAGATGGGTCGTCATTTCATCTTCCAACAAGACAACGACCCAAAGCACACAGCCAAGAAAACCAAGGCCTGGTTCAAGAGGCAAAAAATCAAGGTGTTGCAGTGGCCTAGTCAGTCTCCTAACCTTAACCCAATTAAAAACTTGTGGAAGGAGCTCAAGATTAAAGTCCACATGAGACACCCAAAGAACCTAGATAACTTGGAGAAGATCTGCATGGAGGAGTGGGCCAAGATAATTCCAGAGACCTGTGCCGGCCTGATCAGGTCTTATAAAAGACGATTATTAGCTGTAATTGCAAACAAAGGTTATTCCACAAAATATTAAACCTAGGGGTTGAATAATAATTGACCCACACTTTTATGTTTAAAATTTATAAAAATTTAACTGAGCAACAAAACTTTTTGGTTTGTAAGATTTATGCATCTGTTAATAAATCCTGCTCTTGTTTGAAGTTTGAAGGCTCTAACTTATTTGCATCTTATTAAACCTGCTAAATCTGCAGGGGGTTGAATACTACTTGTAGGCACTGTATATATATATATATACACTCACCGGCCACTTTATTAGGTACACCTGTCCAACTTCTTGTTAACACTTAATTTCTAATCAGCCAATCACATGGCGGCAACTCAGTGCATTTAGGCATGTAGACATGGTCAAGACAATCTCCTGCAGTTCAAACCGAGCATCAGTATGGGGAAGAAAGGTGATTTGAGTGCCTTTGAACGTGGCATGGTTGTTGGTGCCAGAAGGGCTGGTCTGAGTATTTCAGAAACTGCTGATCCACTGGGATTTTCACGCACAACCATCTCTAGGGTTTACAGAGAATGGTCCGAAAAAGAAAAAAATCCAGTGAGCGGCAGTTCTGTGGGCGGAAATGCCTTGTTGATGCCAGAGGTCAGAGGAGAATGGGCAGACTGGTTCGAGCTGATAGAAAGGCAACAGTGACTCAAATCGCCACCCGTTACAACCAAGGTAGGCCTAAGAGCATCTCTGAACGCACAGTGCGTCGAACTTTGAGGCAGATGGGCTACAGCAGCAGAAGACCACACCGGGTACCACTCCTTTCAGCTAAGAACAGGAAACTGAGGCTACAATTTGTACAAGCTCATCGAAATTGGACAGTAGAAGATTGGAAAAACATTGCTTGGTCTGATGAGTCTCGATTTCTGCTGCGACATTCGGATGGTAGGGTCAGAATTTGGCGTAAACAACATGAAAGCATGGATCCATCCTGCCTTGTATGGAGCATCTTTGGGATGTGCAGCCGACAAATCTGCGGCAACTGTGTGATGCCATCATGTCAATATGGACCAAAATCTCTGAGGAATGCTTCCAGCACCTTGTTGAATCTATGCCACGAAGAATTGAGGCAGTTCTGAAGGCAAAAGGGGGTCCAACCCGTTACTAGCATGGTGTACCTAATAAAGTGGCCGGTGAGTGTATATATATATACGCAGTGGGGAGAAAAAGTATTTAGTCAGCCACCAATTGTGCAAGTTCTCCCACTCAAAAAGATGAAAGAGGTCTGTAATTGACATCACAGGTAGACCACAACTATGAGAGTCAAAATGAGAAAACAAAAATCCAGAAAATCACCTTGTCTGATTTTGAAAGATTTATTCTACAAACTATGGTGGAAAATAAGTATTTGGTCATTAGCAAAAGTTCATCTCAATATTTTGTTATATATCCTTTGTTGGCAATGACAGTGGTGAAACATTTTCTGTAAGTCTTCACAAGGTTGGCACACACTGTTGGTGATATGTTGGCCCATTCTTCCATGCAGATCTCCTCTAGATCAGAGAGGGCCTAGGGTTTTGGGCCTGTCTCTGGGCAAGACGGACTTTCAACTGCCTCCATAGGTTTTCTATGGGGTTGAGATCTGGAGATCTAGGCCACTCCAGAACCTTCATATACTGCTTACAAAACCACTCGTTCATTGCTATGCCTGTGTGCTTAGGGTCATTATCATGTTCAAAGGCCCATCCACATTTCATCTTCAATGCCCTTGCTGATGGAAGGAGGTTTGCACTCAATATCTCATGATACATGGGCTCATTCATTCTTTCATGTACACGGATCAGTCGTCTTGGTCCTTTTGCAGAGAAACAGCCCCAAAGCATAATGTTGCCACCCCATGCTTCACAGTAGGTATGGTGTTCTTTGGATGCAACTCAGCATTCTGTCTCCTCCAAACAGGACAAGTTTTGTTTCTACCAAACAGTTCTACTTTGGTTTCATCAGACCCATTCTCCCAATACTCCCAGCTCTATGCAGGTCATTCACTAGGTCCCCCCGTGTGGTTTTTGGATTTTTGCTCACTGTTCTTGTGATCATTTTGACCCCATGGGGTGAGATCTTGCATGGAGCCCCAGATCAAGGGAGATTACCAATGGTCTTGTATTTCTTCCATTTTCTTATTATTGTTCCCACAGCTGATGTCATCACACCAAGCTGCTTGCGTATTGCATAATCAGTCTTCGCAGCCTGGTGCATGGCTATGATTTTGATTCTGGTGTCCTTCGACAGCTTTTTGGTCTTCACCATAGTGGAGTTTGGAGTGTGACTGTTTGAGGTTGTGGACGGGTGTCTTTTATACTGATAACTAGTTCAAACAGGTGCCATTACTACTGGTAATGAGTGGAGGACAGAGGAGCCTCTTAAAGAAGAAGTTACAGGTTTGTGAGAGCCAGAAATCTTGAATGTTTTGAGGTGACCAAATACTTATTTTCCACCATATTTTGCAAAAAAAATCTTGCCAAATCAGACAAGGTGATTTTCTGGATTTGTTTTCTCATTTTGACTCTCATAGTTGTGGTCTACCTATGATGTCAATTACAGGCCTCTCTCATCTTTTTAAGTGGGAGAACTTGCACAATTGGTGGCTGACAAAACACTTTTTTCCTCACTGTATATAACGGTGCCACTGTTTACTGAGAGCCCGAATACAGAATGCCATAAACAAATAAGTATTTTGAAGTGACATTTCAAGTGATTTTGATGGGTCTATATGATTAAAATGTAAAAGTTTATTAACTTTTTAAGTGCTTCACAAAAATTAAAGCAATGTGGAAGGAAGAAATTAAAAATTGTTTTCAAGAAAAAAATATTGCTTTAGCCCCAAATTTTGTATTTTCAAAAGGGTAAAAGGAGAAAATTCAATTTGTTGGGTAGTGTCTCCTGAGTACACCGATACCCCATATGTCGTGGAAAACTACTGTTTGAGCACTTGGCAGGGTTCGGAAGATAAGAAGCAACATACGACTTTAGGAGCATAAAATTGGCTGGAATTTGTGGATGCAGAGCCCCTTAAGTCGCTAAACAGTGGAAACCCCAACCGTGAACCCATTTTTTAAACAAATAACTTCAAGGAATTTATTTAGAGGTGTGGTGAGCACTTCGAACCTGCAGGTGATTCACAGAATGTTATAATGTTTAGCTGTAAAAATGAAAAAAATACATTTTTCACAAGGATAACAGCAGAAATTTACCCCGGAAATTGTTGTGCAATTTCTCCCGAGTGCCTTGATACCCAAAATGTGGTAGAGAACTACTGTTTGGGTACAGAGCAGGGTTCTGAACGAAAGGAGTGCCAATTGAATTCTGGAGAACAACTGTGGGTGGAATAGGTGGATGATGCCATATCCCATTTGAAGAGCCTCTCACATGCCAAAACATCAGATCCCTCCACAAGTCACCCAATTTTTAAAAGTATACCTCTTGAAGATTTCATCTAGGGGTAGTGAGCATTTTAACCCCTCAGGTGATTCACAGCATTGCATAACATTGGGCTGAGTCAATGGAAAATTAACATTTTTTTTTTCCACTTGAATGGTGTGAGTGTCATGCCACATTGGCAGAGCCACTGAGTTGCCAGAACAGCAGAACACCTCCATTAAGGATCCAATTTTACAAACTACACCTCTCAATGAATTCATCTAAGTGTGCAGTGATCAAATTAACACCACTGGTGTCACAAAATTTTATACCATTGGGAAGGGAAGAAAAATAATTACATTTTTGCCACAAAAATTTAGTTGTAGCCCCAGATTTAACATTTTCAGACTAGGAAAAGGGTAAAAATGGTACCAAAATATGTCACAAAATTTTTGCTGACCATGGCATTGCTCCATACATGGCTTTACAGTACGGCCTAGCCACTCTGTGAGACTTAAGGGTGAAGGAGCAGTGGATGTTGCTGAGTGATAATTGCAAATCTGCCCAAACATTGTAGTGCCCATACATTGTGCTCAGTTCGTGCTTCTGGAGACATGGGTCCCATAAATTAGGTGTGCTCTCATCGATGCAGAAATAGCAAACATGTGGATTCTAAACTGTTGTTTAGACACACTGTGGATCTCAGAAGGGAAGGTGGCATTTGGATTTGGGAGCACAGAATTCCCTAGATTTCTTTTGGGGGGCAAAGAGGCATAGCATTTTTCCAGGGCCTTTGTGCTACCACTGACATGGAAACCCCTATATTTCCATTGACAGATGTCTGACCAAATGAGTGGGGACTTACATTTTTTGTGGTTTAAGTTTAAGCTTTAATTGGGAACATTTTACATAACATTTTGGATCACATTTATCCTGTGCTTTACTCTGAGCATTTAAATCGGGGTTTCCATCTAAATCTCCCAATGACACGATTCAAATGAAACCTCTGAGGGATCCATTCACTGCAATGAGGCAGCAGAGTTACTCTGGACATCATCTGGCCTCCATTTAGCAGGTGTCCTTCTTTTCAGAGGAGCACAAAGCAGTGGCCGACAGTGTTTTTATGCACAAATAAAAAGACTTGGATTATAGATCAGATGGTGTTGTCCACAGTCTGAACAAGATTACATTTTCAACAATATCACTTTTATTTACATTCAACTTTTTGATCGTGTTTTATTCTACTGTTTGTTTGGTGCTATGATGAAAAAAGTATAGTTTTTGCCACTTTTTTTGCAGTTCACTGGAGGGGTTAACTATTGTTTTATATAGATCAGGTCATTCTGGACACGATGACTACAAATATGTGTACTTTTCTCATTTATTTTTGCACATATTTTTTATGTACTATTTTGTTTTCTTTATGTTTTTGTGATTTTTTATATATTTTTATAAAAAATTTGTTTACATTTTTAACTTTTTTATTTAGTCCTTCTTAACATTTAGTACTCTAATTGCTGGTATAATGCATTGTAATGCACCAGCAGTGCAATGCATTATACAGGGTGGGCCATGTATATGGATACACCTAAATAAAATGGGAATGGTTGGTGATATCAACTATTTGTGGCACATTAGTATATGGGAGGGGAAAACTTTATAAGATGGGTGGTGAGCATGGCGGCCATTTTGAAGTTGGCCATTTTGGATCCAACTTTATTTTTTCTAATGGGAAGAGGGTCATGTGACACATCAAACTTATTGAGAATTTCACAAGAAAAACAATGGTGTGCTTGGTTTTAACATAACTTTATTCTTTCATGAGTTATTTACAAGTTTCTCTTTGTTTACAGCCATTGACATGTCGCAGAGGTTAACATGTGAGGAGAGGATAGAAATTGTGTTGCTGTCTGGTTGTTAGGATTCTGAATAGAACCTGAGAGTGGACCCTCTGCGTCGTGGCTCTAGAGCCCCAGAGGATGAGTGGACCAGATAGAACCACCCCCTATACAGGGAGCTTTAAGGGCAGGCCGAAGGGGGATGGAGACACAACTGCTAGAGCCAAAGGGGTGACTACAGGTCAGAAAAAAGGAGACCGAAGACAGAACGGAAAGGACTGGAAGTGGGAAGGCTGGGTATAAGATGGAACTTCAGGAGCTGGACATGGACGGAAACAATGCTGCAAATAAGGAGACAAAAAGTAATGAAGCCAGGAAGACAAGACTAGATGCAGGACAAGTATATATTAGGACAAAGGGCCGGAAAGACAGAGACTCAGGGACAGATATGGCAGAGGCACCGGGCAGGTATGACTGGGAAACAGGGCAGGTACGGCGGAGACACAGGGCACAGGACAGGTATGGCGGAGATACGGAGCAGGGATGGCTGAGACACAGGACTGATCAAGGACTGAATGGTCTACGAGTAGGAGGGGAAGGCCGAAGAAGTCTCCTCTCCCGGGCGCACTCCTGGAAGCGAAGATCAGTATGGGTAGCCAGGGAAATCAAATCCTCCAAGACTGTTGGGGTGTCCCGACCAGCAAGCTCATCCTTTATACGCCCGGAGAGACCTCCTCAGAAGGCACCCACCAAAGCCTCATTATTCCAGCCTAAATCGGAAGAGAGAGTGCAAAACTGGATGGCATACTGGCCTACAGTTAGGGACCCTTGATGAAGATTACAGAGAGCCTCCGTAGTAGAGGCCAGACATCCCGGTTCATCAAAAACATGATGAAAAGTCTCCAAAAATACAGACAACTGTGAGACTATGGGATTGTCTCGCTCCCAGAGAGGATTAGCCCATGCAAAAGCATCACCCTCCAAATGGGAAATCAAAAAGGCTGCTTTTGCCCGATCAGTAGGGTATTGCTAGGGCAAAAGTTCAAAATGGAGATGACATTGATTTTACAAAACCTCGACACAATTTGGCATCATCATTGTACCACAGAGGTTTTGCCAAGCGGGGAGGAGGGTGGGAAGCAGAGACAGAGGCAGAAGTAGAAGCGGCCGATTGTAAAGAAAGCAACTGGTCGTCCACAGATGCCATATTAGTAAGAATATGAGCCTGGGTGTCTCGCTGCTGGGCCAACTCCTGCTGTAGGCCAGCTTATTCAGAAGCATTTCTAGGATCCGAAGACTGAAGCAAGGAAAGACGGGTGTCCATAGTCTTCATGAAGGACATAATACGGGTCTGATTCTCCCGAAAAAAGACCAGCTCTTTTTGTGCACCAGAAGCTCCAGCGGGGTCCATTGCCTGTGCTTACTGTTCGGATTCTGAATAGAACCTGAGAGTGGACCCTCTAGGTCGTGGCTTTAGAGCCCCCGAGGACGAGCGGACCAGATGGAACCCCCCCCCCTTTACAGGGAGCGTTTTATGTTGATTACACATTGCCCAGGCCAGCTAGTTTGTTGAATTGCAAAACAGAGAAGGAAATATGCAAATTGGTTAATTACTCAAACAATGCAAGTTAATCTCATCACACCTTCCACTTGACCTCTGGAGGATGCCTTGAAGACAACAGTTGTGAACTATATAAGTGGAATATGCCTCTGCAACAAGACATCCAAAGATCCAGAGATCCAAAGAATCTGAGATTCTTTACAAAACCAAACCAGGAACTCTCTATGGCATAGAAGCCAGTGCATCATGACTGCATCACAAGGGACACAGATTTGACATTCTACAGGATGCCAGCTTATGGAACCATGGCCCCAGCTGAAAGAATACAGATCTGCTTCATTGACCGTCACTGAACCCATGGATACATTTGAGGAAGCTAGGATTGGGGCACACCGGTCACCTGGCTCCATGGATAGGTTCGGAGAAGCTAGGTTGTGACCCTCCGGCCTTGTACCTCAATAGACAGTCAGCTTCCTAAGCTTGTTGTTACCTCCTCTTAGAGCAGTGTTCCCCAACTCCGGTCCTCAAGAGCCACAAATAGGTCATGTTTTCAGGATTTCTTTAGTATTGCACAGGTGATGGAATTATTGCCTGTGCAGGTGATGCAATTATCACCTGTGCAATACTAAGGAAATCCTGAAAACATGACCTGTTGGTGGCTCTTGAGGACCGGAGTTGGGGAACACTGTCTTAGAGCATGCCACAGATGGAGGTAGTAGGCCATGGGAGCTCTGAAATCATAGCTGCTCTTATCCTGGTAAATCAGTGAATGTGTGAGACTCTAATTTTGCGCCATTTTGGTATTTTGCTGGGACAGTTCTGTGTGTCATTTGCCTGTTTTGTGTTTCATAAAGTAATGTCACACTGTTTTACCCTCACCCTGTGTTGTCTGAGTAGTATTATGCCCACAGTAAAAGGAGAGAAGGTGTTCAGTGCGATGATCTTTGGTCCATCTTGTTTTGGGCTAGTGGACTAGAGCATCCTCTGGCCACTGTCAGTATATAGACACCTTTTCTGAAAGGCCGCAGAGGCTAAAATGACATTAAGCAGAAGACACTACTAACCAAACAACATCATGAAGAACAAGGAGATCTTCAAACAAGTCACACACAAAGTTGTTGAGAAGTACAAGTCAGGGTTGAGTTATAAAAAGAAAATAATATCTGATAATCCACCAGAACACCATCAAATTCATTATCATCCACTGGATAGAACATGGTATCACATCAAACCTGGCAAGAGAGGACTTTTCACCAAAACTCTCAGCCCAGGCAAGGAGGGCATTAACCAGAGAGGCAGCACAGAGACCAAAGGTAACCCTGAAGGTGCTGCTGATTTCCTAAACAAAGACTGGAGTAATTGTCCATGCAAGTCAAATAAGCCGTACACTCCATAAAAGTGGCCTTTATGGAAGAGTGGGCAGAAAAAAAATGTTTCTTATATGCAAAAATTATGAGGCTTGTTTTGAGTTTGCAAAAAGACATTTGGGGGACTCCCTAAATTATGTAGGAAGGTGCTATAGTCAGATGAGACGAAAATTAAACTTTTTGGCTACCAAGATAAATGCTATGTCTGGCATCAAACCAACACTGCTCATCACCACAAGAACACCATCCTGACAGTCATACATGGTGGTGGCAACATCAAGCTGTGGAGACGTTTTTCTGCTGCAGATACAGGGAAAATGGTCCGAGATGAGGAGAAGATAGATGGTGTGAAATACTGGGATATTTTTGAGCAAACCCGTTTTAGACTGTCAGTGATTTGAAACTGAGATAGAAGTTTACCTTCCAACAAGCCAATGACCTAAAACATACTGCAAAGCAATATTGAAGTGGTTTAATGGGAAATGTGTAAATGTTTTGGAGTGGCCTAGTCAAAGCCCAGACTTTAATCCAATTGAGAATCCATGGTCAAACTTGAAGGTTGCTGATCATCACCAGAGGAAACCATCTAACTTGAAGGAGCTGAATCAGCTTTGCCTTGAGGAAAGGGCAAAAATCCCAGTGGCAAGATATGGAAAGCTCATAAATACTTAACCAAAGCGACTCACAGCTGTAATTGCCACAAAAGGAGGCTATACAAAGTACTGACTTTATTGGGGTGAATAGTTTTCCGTTATTTTGGCCTATTTGTTATTTGCTATTTATGTTGCTTCACAAAATAAAAGAAAACCGAATATTCACAGCTGTAGGCATGTCCTTTACATGAACTGATGCAAGCCCTCCCAAAAAAACAGTGAAATTCCAAGTTGTGAGGTAGCAAAACACTAAAAATGCCAACAGGGTTTTTACTTTTGCAAGCCACTGTATATGCAATGTACACAGAATTAGTAAGAAAGTCACAATAACTGTGATGCCACAACAGATTTGAAAGGGAGAAATTGGTGTGACATCACAGGAAGCCAGAGCATACTCAACAAGAGATCAAATGACCATACAAGCAGATGAGATTACAGAATGATTTTGGAAAGCAATGTACTGTATTTATAAAAGAACTTGTATTTGTCAGTTAGTTTACATGATAGAGCATCATAAAGTAGTGGCTAATCCCTATCTTGTTAATTAAATAATGTTAAGGAACAGAGTTTCAATTTTAAAGAGTCATAGTAAAACATGGCTGCTTTTTCTTTTACTAGCGACAGTGCCATTTGTGCAATTTCATTGTGGCTTAGAAGTACTCTAAAATGTAAAGAGCTGCTGAATACGTTGGCGCTACAGAAATAATAAATATTACAAGCAATATCTTTAGACAAGAGCGTTGTACTCAGTGGAGGACAAGAACAACTATGTTTCACCAAAACTGGTCGCTATATCGTTATAGGATCTAAATTGATGCCATCTGTTTCATAAACATTCAAAAACTGAATTTCAATAGATATTGACTATGTAAAGGGAAAGTTCATAAAGAGCTCACAATTCCTTTATTTTATTTAATGAAAGAGATACACAGATAATCTACTATGTCAAATCAAAATTAGGATTTAACAGATCCCAAGTAGAAGTATTTAAAGTATTCAAGTGTATAAATAATATCTTTTCCTAATATAAATATAAAACTTATAAAAGTATCAAGTATATATCTCAAAATTTCATTTATAGCTGCTAGTTGAGCAATTTTTGTTCAAGGGGTGACACTTAATGATGTTGATAAATCAAATTTTCAACCAGTAACATCATACATTTTCAAAACGAAGTAAATTTTCCATGAAGGTCAAACTGAGTTGCAGATGCAATAAAAGTGCTATATCATCTTTTGACAGCTAAAATGTACATGATGCATTCTGTTAATCTAGTTTCTCTGATTTTCTCCTGATTTTTAACTCTGGTCAAATAATATCACCTCCTCTTTCCTCAATACTATGGTTCAAAAGTATACAGGTCCTTCTCAAAAAATTAGCATATAGTGTTAAATTTCATTATTTACCATAATGTAATGATTACAATTAAACTTTCATATATTATAGATTCATTATCCACCAACTGAAATTTGTCAGGTCTTTTATTGTTTTAATACTGATGATTTTGGCCTACAACTCCTGATAACCCCAAAAACCTGTCTCAATAAATTAGCATATCAAGAAAAGGTTCTCTAAACGACCTATTACCCTAATCTTCTGAATCAACTAATTAACTCTAAACACATGCAAAAGATACCTGAGGCTTTTAAAAACTCCCTGCCTGGTTCATTACTCAAAACCCCCATCATGGGTAAGACTAGCGACCTGACAGATGTCAAGAAGGCCATCATTGACACCCTCAAGCAAGAGGGTAAGACCCAGAAAGAAATTTCTCAACAAATAGGCTGTTCCCAGAGTGCTGTATCAAGGCACCTCAATGGTAAGTCTGTTGGAAGGAAACAATGTGGCAGAAAACGCTGTACAACGAGAAGAGGTGACCGGACCCTGAGGAAGATTGTGGAGAAGGACCGATTCCAGACCTTGGGGAACCTGAGGAAGCAGTGGACTGAGTCTGGTGTGGAAACATCCAGAGCCACCGTGCACAGGCGTGTGCAGGAAATGGGCTACAGGTGCCGCATTCCCCAGGTAAAGCCACTTTTGAACCATAAACAGCGGCAGAAGCGCCTGACCTGGGCTACAGAGAAGCAGCACTGGACTGTTGCTAAGTGGTCCCAAGTACTTTTTTCTGATGAAAGCAAATTTTGCATGTCATTCGGAAATCAAGGTGCCAGAGTCTGGAGGAAGACTGGGGAGAAGGAAATGCCAAAATGCCTGAAGTCCAGTGTCAAGTACCCACAGTCAGTGGTGTGGGGTGCCATGTCAGCTGCTGGTGTTGGTCCACTGTGTTTCATCAAGGGCAGGGTCAATGCAGCTAGCTATCAGGAGATTTTGGAGCACTTCATGCTTCCTGGCACCTGCTCACAGTGCCAAAACCACTGGTAAATGGTTTACTGACCATGGTATTACTGTGCTCAATTGGCCTGCCAACTCTCCTGACCTGAACCCCATAGAGAATCTGTGGGATATTGTGAAGAGAAAGTTGAGAGACGCAAGACCCAACACTCTGGATGAGCTTAAGGCCGCTATTGAAGCATCCTGGGCCTCCATAACATCTCAGCAGTGTCACAGGCTGATTGCCTCCATGCCACGCCGCATTGAAGCAGTCATTTCTGCCAAAGGATTCCCGACCAAGTATTGAGTGCATAACTGAACATTATTATTTGATGGTTTTTTTGTTTGTTATTAAAAAACACTTTTATTTGATTGGACGGGTGAAATATGCTAATTTATTGAGACAGGTTTTTTGGGTTATCAGGAGTTGTATGCCAAAATCATCAGTATTAAAACAATAAAAGACCTGACAAATTTCAGTTGGTGGATAATGAATCTATAATATATGAAAGTTTAATTGTAATCATTACATTATGGTAAATAATGAAATTTAACACTATATGCTAATTTTTTGAGAAGGACCTGTATAGCTAACAAATCTTACAAATAAAAGAAACTCTTTTTGGAAGGAAGACTATTCTCAACCAAATAGTGCAAATTTTTACTAATATACTACAGTAAAACAAAGAAGTGCCATGTACACACAGGCAGAGCAAGAGGGCAATAGACATCATAAAGTCTGTCTGCATAGGTTGTCAGTATTTTGTTCAGCATCAGATTTCATTTTTACTTGGTTATTGGTTATAAGACAAGTATTTTGACCATATCATGGTATATTCCAACTCCAAACTGTATAAATGTGAATGCTTGTTGGATGAAGCATATCAGGTGATGTGAATTTGTGTAAGGAGGAGGGTGTAACCTAAGGATATCACGGCCCTTTATCAAGGTGTGCAAAATTATTAGGCGGTTTGTTGTCCTCAGCCAAAATGGGCCAAAAACAAGATTTAAATACAGTATTTTCAGATTAAAAGACACACTTTTCCCCCAACAATTTGGGAGGAAAATGGGGGTGCGCCTTATTATACGAATGTAACTTACCATGGGAGGGCAGCGGCAGTGGAGTGGGGTCACATTAGGCAGGGTCACTGCTGCAGGAAGTCGTCAGTGGCAGGAGTGGGGCGATGCCTTACACCACCTGGACACCCCCTCTTTCCTGCCCGGGGCCTGCAGAATCACCCACTCCTGCGGCAGCGGACTTCCTGCCGCAGCAACCCTCCATCTTTAACCTCACTCCATGACGCTGCCCCTGGTAAGCTTCATGATTAAGGGTGCGTAGCCACCTGAAATGCGTCAATATCGTATATCATGTAACTTGCAGCGTCGATGCTGTTTTATCCTCTGCTGAGAACTTTAAGTAAATAAAGAAAGAAGTACTGTTCACAAGTTTGTCGAGATGGATTTTCTTCTGTTTTGTGATTACTCTACTCCTTGACACATTGTTTCCTGTGCTCCGAACACCTAAGGATGTCTATTACAGTGAGCTGGACTGATTTCTATTTCGTTTATAGGGTGGACCCCCATTTTACTAAAAACATTTTTTTCCTATTTACATCCCCAAAATTTGGGGTATGTCTTATAATCTTGTAAATGTTACAAGTCTTTCAGAGTGATACAGTGCTCTTAACCCCTTAGCGACCGCCGATATGTCTTTTAACGGCAACAGTTAAGGGTACTTAACCCCTTTCTGACCTCAGACGGGATAGTACGTCCGAGATCAGATCCCCTGCTTTGCTGCAGGGCTCCGGCGGTGAGCCCGTATCAAAGCCGAGACATGTCAGCTGTTTTGAACAGCTGACATGTGCCCGCAATAGCGGCTGGTGAAATCGCGATTCACTCACCGCTATTAACTAGTTAAATGCCGCTGTCAAACGCTGACAGCGTCATTTAACCGACGCATCCGGCCATCCGGCCGGAAATGAGCGCATCGCTGACCACGTCACATGATCGGGGGTCAGCGATGCATCAGAATGGTAACCAAAGAGGTCCTTGAGACCTCTATGGTTACTGATCCCAGCTAGCTGTGAGCGCCACCCTGTGGTCGGGCGCTCATAGCACACCTGCAATTCAGCTACATAGCAGCGATCTAATGATCGCTGCTATGTAGCTGAGCCGATCGAGTTGTGCCAGCTTCTAGCCTCCCATGGAGGCTATTGAAGCATGGCAAAAGTAAAAATAAAGTTAAAATGTGAAAAAAAAAAATATAAAAGTTTAAATTACCCCCCTTTCCTCCCATTCAAAATAAATCAATAAAAAAAATCAAACCTACACATATTTGGTACCGATGCATTCAGAATCACCCGATCTATCAATAAAAAAAGGATTAACCTGATCACTAAACGGCATAGCGAGAAAAAAATTAGAAACGCCAGAATTACGTTTTTTTGGTCGCCGTGACATTGCATTAAAATGCAATAACGGGCGATCAAAATAACATATCTGCACCACAATGGTATCATTAAAAACGCCAGCTCGGCACGCAAAAAATAAGCCCTCAACCGACCCCAGATCATGAAAAATGGAGACGCTACAGGTATCAGAAAATGGCGCAAATTTTTTTTTTTTTTTTTTTTAGCAAAGTTTGGGATTTTTTTTCACCACTTAGATAAAAGAGTACCTAGACATGTTTGGTGTCTATGAACTCAAAATGACCTGGAGAATCATAATGGCATTTTTAGCATTTAGTGAAGCTAGCAAAAAAGCCAAACAAAAAACAAGTGTGAGATTGCATTTTTTTTGCAATTTCACCGCACTTGGAATTTTTTTCCCGTTTTCTAGTACACGACATGCTAAAACCAATGATGTCATTCAAAAGTACAACTTGTTTTACAAAAAATAAGCCATCACATGGCCATATTGACGGAAAAATAAAAAAGTTATGGCTCTGGGAAGGAGGGGAGCGAAAAACAAACACAGAAAAATGGAAAATCCCAAGGTCATGAAGGGGTTAAACCAGAGCACTGCTTTTTAACGCCATTGAGGCTTAAGTGTATAGCGCCCCCCAGATTCGGAATTTCTCAGGGGTCTCGGCTACCAGGCTAAGGTTAGGGTTAGGGTTGGGCTAAAACTATGGCTAGGGTTGGGCTAAAGCTATGGTTAGGGTTGGTCTAAAGTGAGTTGGGCTAAAGTTAGGGTTAGGGCTAGGGTTAAGGCTAGGGTTATGGCTAGGGTTAGGATTACGGATAGGGTTGGGATTAGGGTTAGGAGTGTGTTGGGGTGAGGTTTGTGGTTAGAATTATGGTTAGGGTTGGGATTAGGGTTAGGGGTGTGTTGGGATTAGGGTTGGAGTTAGAATTGGAGGGTTTCCGCTGTTTAGGTACATCAGGGGGTCTTCAAATGCAACATGGCACCACCATTGCTTCCAGCCAATTTTGCCTTCAAAAAGTCAAATGGTGCTGCCTCCTTTCTGTGCCCTGACATGCACCCAAACAGTGGCTTTTCCCCACTTATGGGGTACTCATAAGAAATTGCACATTTTTCCTGATACCCTTGTGAAAATAAAAAAAATGGTTCCAAAGTAATTTTTGTGAAAAAAGTAAAATGTTCATTTTTTCCTACCACATTGCTTTAGTTCTCGTGAAGAACCCGAATGTGGTTTTGCGCACCTTTAGGGGTGCTGTTTTTAGAATGGTGTCACTTTTGGGTATTTTCTGTTATATTGACCCCCCAAAGTAACTTTAAATGTGAGGTGGTCCCTAAAAAATGGTTTTGTAAATTTTGTTGAAAAAATAAGAAATCGCTGGTCAAATTTTAACTCTTATAACTTACAAACAAAAAAAAATTTGCTTCTAAAATTGTGCTCATGTAAAGTAGACATGGAGGAAATGTTATTTATTAGGTACCGTATATACTCGAGTATAAGCCGACCCGAGTATAAGCCGAGAACCCTAATTTTGCCACAAAAAACTGGGAAAACTTACTGACTCGAGTATAAGCCTAGAGTGGAAGATGCAGCAGCTACTGGTAAATGTCAAAAATAAAAATAGATACCAATAAAAGTAAAATTAATCAGTAGGCTAAGTGTTTTTGAATATCCATATTGAATCAGGAGCCCCATATAATGCTCCATACAGTTCATGATGGGCCCCATAAGATGCTCCATATTAAAATATGCCCCATATAATGCTGTACAAATGCTGATTATGGCCCCATAAGATGCTCCATACAGATATTTGCCCCATATAATGCTGCACAAATGCTGATTATGGCCCCATAAGATGCTCCATAGAGATATTAGCCCCATATAATGCTGCACATGGCCCAATAAGATGCTCCATAGAGATATTTGCCCCATATACTGTTGCTGCGATTTAAAAAAAAAATCACATACTCACCTCTCATCACTCAGGCTTCCGGCACTTGCTATACTCACCTTTCTCGTTCTACCATTGGCGCCACTGTGTCTTCTGCGTCCTCCGCACTAATGCTCAGGCAGAGGGCGGTGCACACTAATCGCGTCAGTGCACCCTCTGACCTGAGCGTCACTGCAGAGGATGCAGAAGACACAGCAGCGCCGATGGTGGATCGAGGGACAGGTGAATATAGCGCACTGCCCTGCCATACTCACCTGCTCCCAGCGTGGTCCCTGGATGTCCCTGGTTCTCCTGGCGCCAGCAGCTTCTTTTTGTATTGATCGGTCACAAGGTACCGCTCATTACAGTAATGAATATGCGGCTCCACCCCCTATGGGAGTTGAGTATGGTCCATATTCATTACAGTAATGAGCGGTACCACGTGACCGCTCAATACAGGAAGACGCTGTCAGCACCCGGAGAACCAGGGACCTGCAGAGACCGTGCCAGGAGCAGGTGAGTATTATTAGATCGCTGCCGCTCCCCCTCCCCTGCCAACCCCTGGGAATGACTCGAGTATAAGCCAAGAGGAGCAATTTCAGCCTAAAAAAATGGGCTGAAATTCTCGGCTTATACTCGAGTATATACGGTAGTGACATTTTAAAATGCAGACGTTGAAGGAATGGTCTGCGAGCATCATGTTACATTTGCAGAGACCCTGATGTGCCTAAACAGTAGAAACCCACACAAGTGACCCCATTTTCAAAACTAGACCCCCCAAGGAACTTATCTAGATGTGTGGTGAGCACTTTTTACCCCCAAGTGCTTCACAGAAGTTTGTAATGCAGAGCCTTGAAAATAAAAAATCTTTTTTTTCCTCAAAAATTATTTTTTAACCGGCTAGGTAACAGGAGAATTTGGACCCCAAAAGTTGTTGTCCAGTTTGTCCTGTGTATGCTGATACCCCATATGTGGGGGTAAACCACTGTTTGGGCACATGTCGGGGCTCGGAAGGGAAGTAGTAACGTTTTGAAATGCAGACTTTGAAGGAATGGTCTTCCGGTGTCATGTTATGTTTGCAGAGGCCCTGATGTGCCTAAACAGTGGAAACCCCCCAATTCTAACTCCAAACCTAACACACCCCTAACCCCAACCCTAACTCTACCCCCAACCCTAACAATAATCCCAACCCTAACTTTAGCCCCAACCCTAACCCTAACTTTAGCCCCAATCCTAACTTTAGCCCAATTCACTTTAGCCCAACTCTAACCCTAATGGGAAAACTGAGGAGGGAAGGGGAGATCACTGGGGCAGGTGGGAGATCAGCAGCACAGGGGGGAAATTAACGGGGGAGGGGTAATATCAGCAGGGCAAGAGTAAAATCAGTGGGGCAAGAAGGCGATCAGCAGAGCAGGGGGGTGACCAGAGTGGCAGGAGGGTGATCAGCGGGGCAGCGGGTGATCAGCGGGGCAGGGGGGTGATCAGTTGGGCGGGGGGCAATCAGTGGGGCAGGGGGGCTTGCAGGTGCGGGGGGCAGGAGGGCGCTGAGGAGATGCAGCATGGAAATGGAGATGGAGCTGGAAGTAGCAGGCTAAGGTTAGGGTTGGGCTAAAGTGAGTTGGGCTAAAGTTAGGGTTAGGGCTAGGGTTAAGGCTAGGGTTATGGCTAGGGTTAGGATTACGGATAGGGTTGGGATTAGGGTTAGGAGTGTGTTGGGGTGAGGTTTGTGGTTAGAATTATGGTTAGGGTTGGGATTAGGGTTAGGCTTAAGTGTTGATCACAAGGGCAGGGGGGAGGGAGCGGATGTCAGGGGGTGGAATCGGATGGTGGGGCGAGCGGAGGGCAGCAGAGGGGAGTACCGGATAGCAGGTGGCAGTGGTCAGGCAGCGATAAGGCGGCGATCAGGTGGCAGGGCAGCAGAAGGGACACCGCTCTGCAGCTCCCATGGAAGGGATCAGGTTGCAGAGTGAGGGCAGACATATTTCACTCCGCCCCTCCATATCTATTTGGAGGGATAGCGTCACATGGATGCTAGCTCCAATCAGATCTGGGGGGTGGTGACAAAAAGGTCACCAGAGTGATCATAGCCACGGGGGGGCAAAGCCACCCCCCTGGGCTCAAATACAAGTCCCCCTGTTCCTGCAGGTTGG
Organism: Ranitomeya variabilis; assembly: GCF_051348905.1. NCBI lineage: Eukaryota > Metazoa > Chordata > Amphibia > Anura > Dendrobatidae > Ranitomeya > Ranitomeya variabilis. The sequence continues at coordinate 253,591,171 of NC_135237.1, read as the reverse complement.
GTGAAATTTCAGTTAACCTGTTTACTCGACCCGCAGGAACGCGATCCCGCCATGACATATACGCTGCGTCACAGGTCGGATTGGCACCGACTGTCATGACGCATACGCTGCGTCACAAGTCGGGAAGAGGCTAAAATGAATCATCAAAAATATAAATTGCCTAATAATTGTGCACACAATGTATGTACACAAAATATAAATTGCCTAATAATTGTGCACACAATGTATGTACAATGTATGTACAGTTACCGTATATACTCGGGTATAAGCTGACCCGAGTATAAGCCGACCCCCCTAATATTGCCACAAAAAACTGGGAAAACTTAATGACTCGAGTATAAGCCTAGGGTGGAAAATGCAGCAGCTACGGGTAAATTTCAAAAGTAAAAATGGATACCAATAAAAGTAAAATTAATTGAGACATCAGTAGGTTAAGTGTTTTTGAATATCCATATTGAATCAGGAGCCCCATGTAATGCTCCATAAAGTTTGATGGGCCCCATTAGATGCTCCATATTAAAATATGCCCCATATAACCCTGCATAAAGGGTAATAAGGGCCCCATAAGATGCTCCATCGACACAATTGCCCCATATAATGCTGCACAAACGTTATGGCCCCATAAGATCATCCATACAGTCACTTGCCCCATTATAATGCTGCACAATCGTTATGGCCCCATAGATGCTCCGTACAGTCACTGCCCCTTATAATGCTGCACAATCGTTATGGCCCCATAAGATGCTCCGTACAGTCACTGCCCCTTATAGTGCTGCACAATCGTTATGGCCCCATACAGATGCTCCGTACAGTCACTTGCCCCATATAGTGCTGCACAATGGTTATGGCCCCATAAGATGCTCCGTACAGCCACGTGCCCCATCTAGTGCTGCACAATCATTATGGCCCCATAAGATGCTCCATACAGTCACTGCTCCATATGCTTTTGCTGCGATAAAAAAAATCACATACTCACCTCTCTTCGCTCAGGACCCCCGGGACTTTCAATATTTACCTGCTCCTCGTGCGGCTCCATCTTCAGCACTGACGTTCAGCAGAGGGCGCGCACTGACTACGTCACCGCACCCTCTGACCTGAGCGTCACAGCCAGAGGACGCTGATGACTGAGCCGCACCGGAACGAGGAGCAGTAAATATCGCGCAGCGCTGTATACTCACCTACTGCTGGCGCGGTCCCTGTTTCTTCCAGCACTGCATCTTCTTCCTGTATTGAGCGGTCACCGTTACCGCTCATTACCAAAATGAATATGCGGCTCCACCTCTATGGGAGGTGGAGCCGCATATTCATTTCGGTAATGAGCGGGACCATGTGACCGCTCAGTACAGGAAAAATATGCAGCGCTGGAAGAAGCAGGGACCGCGCCAGCAGTAGGTGAGTATAATTAGATAGCCCCCGCCCCCCCTCCCCTGCCGACCCCCGGGTATGACTCGAGTATAAGCCGAGAGGGGGACTTTCAGCCCAAAAAAATGGGCTGAAAATCTTGGCTTATACTCGAGTATATACGCTACATATATTAACTTACACTAGGCAGCATTATTTTGATGTGCTGAATTCAAATATGACAAGGAAAACTATTATTTGGCTCTACCGTAGTTCCATAAAATCGAAGAGTTTTTGTTTTACGGTTACATAAATTAATAAATAATTAAAACTTGTAGTTTTAATTACTAGTATTGTAGTTTTCGATTACTTCTACAGATATAAAACTGCACATGTACTGTCAAACAAATTTTATTAGATGTATTCAGAGGAAACTCAAGTGTATTTAAATCTACTATATAATTAACTAATTCACATGTCTAAGCACTTTGAACAATTTTAACTTTAACCATTAATATACGTTATTGTACAGTACAAAATATGTCCTTAGTCACTTAATACTTGGCTCCTTTTTAGTTGTCTCTTGTATTCAAGCATTGGATTATCTCTCGTGATTGTCCAACAGTAGTCTGTAAGTATTGAAGAGTTCCAATTACCATGATATTTTTTTTCCATAGTCACAATTTCCTGGTGAAATCGCTCACCGTGCTCGTCACTCACTGCTCCGCAGTTTGGTGCAAAGAAGTTTAGATGCAACTGCAAGAGATGAACCTTTAATGACATGTTGCAGCCAAGATTATGATAAGCCTGAAGAAGATTTTCCACCAGCTCTTTATAGTTGTCCGACTTGGTGTTTCCAAGGAAATTTGTTACCAGTAGCTGGAATGCTTCCCATGCAGCCTTTTCCTTGCCACATAGAATTGTGTGCTTCTGCAAGATGAGGAGATTCACCATTTACTGAGGACCAATGAAGACTCCTTCCTTTATCTTTGCTTCACTCAACCTTGGAAATTTACAAATGAGATACTTAAATGCTTCTGCATTTTTGTCCATTGCCTTTACAAAGTTCTTCGTGAGACGCAACTTGATATGCAATGGAGGTAACAGAATTTTCTGTCGTTTGACAAGTGCTGGATGGAGAACATTTTTAGTCCCCGACTGCAGTGCATTTCTGAGGACCAATCTCTTTTCTTGCAGTGTTCTTGTCTTGCTTGACTGTCCCATTCACATAAGAAACAACAGTACTTTGTGAATTGTTCTGAATGAGCTATTGGGCATATTGCAGATGGAATATTTGGGTACTGTATAGTCCACTTCTTTTTCTTAGAAATTCCTATCCCAATTGGAGGCACCATGCAGAAGTAACAATTGGTAGTATGGTCAGTTGGCTCTCTCCATACCATTGGCACTGCAAAAGGCATTGATTGTCTTTTCCCATTCAACCACTGTTGGAGGTGTGATGAACATCGATTACAGCATGTATGTGGAGCCCAACTCTTGTCCTGATCTCCAATTTTGCAGCCAAAATACAGGTTGTAGGCGTTCTTAACCATATGAGTCAAGTTTCGATTTTGTGACTCAAAAGTCACCTTACCAAAGATATAGCAGAAATTCAGAAATGATTGCCTTTATTAATGCAAGTCCAAGGCATCACTGAATAGCTGAACGATGATATCAGTAGACCACTGAAATTGCTGTGTGACAGATAGGCTGTGTGCACACATTCAGGATTTTTTGCGTTTTTTCACTTTTTTTGCTATAAAAACGCAATAAAAACGCGATAAAAATGCATACATATGCATTCCGTCATTTATAATGCATTCTGCAATTTTAGTGCATATGTTCACGGAAAAAAAGGCATCGCGGTAAAAAACGCAGCATGTTCATTAATTTTGCAGATTTTTTGCGATTTCCTACTATATTATTGGATCCCAGAACCTCTGGAAAAAAGGCAAAAAATCTGCAAAAAAATGCACAAAAAAACGCAAGAAATACGTGAAAAAAAAACGTGAGAAAAACACATGCGGATTTCTTGCAGAAAATGTCCGGTTTTGTTCAGGAATTTTCGGCAAGAAATCCTGACGTGTGCACATAGCCATATAGGGAGAACATGTACCTTTTATAGAGTTGCGTGATGCAAGTTTAGTTAGGATTGCATCATCTTTCTTTGGCATCTATCATTGGTCATTTAGAGATGAATTGAGTCATCAGTATTTCATCATTAGTCATTTGGAGATGATGCAATATTTATGAAGCAATCCGTTAGTCAGTTGGATGGTGCAAAACTGATGACGTAAGGTTGAAGATGTATTACTTGCCTAGCGATGTATCAAAGGCTGTGAGAAATATCGATACACCCCTGTATCATAAAAACTAGAGCCAATTTCCAAAATGTAAGCATCATTTTCGTTTTTAGCTCTCCAAAATTAGTTAAGTTGAACTGTTTTCCTGTCTGAATCAATTTTGTTGTTGACTAGTGTTATATTTGTTACTTATTATGCTAGTTTACTATTCCCATATGTTCCATCTTACCCAGACCACCATAATGACTATGTCAAGCCACAACTTGCATCTGCAAAGTTTACAGCGAAGAGCATTTGATTTCACACTTTCCACCACATCTACATCAATTCCCAACTTATACAAACTGTCTGCATGGCTGGCACTCTTAATTCTATGCCTAAATCTGCTGCATTACATTGTAACCCCAGTACTTCAAAATTTGTGTCAGTATTACAATTACCTCCTCTCTCCCAAAAGAGTGCTACATAGACACTGCCCCTGATCACAATAGTAATAGATAGTGCTGTTAAAAATAATAGTGATGAACAGATGGTTAGTAGTGCACCACACAGACAGCAACCTTTGTACCCTTAACAGTAAATATTTCATCTTCTGTGCCACACATGACAATAGTGATCTTCTCTGTTCTCCCCAAACAGTAAGGCTGTGTGCCCATGTTGCGTTTTTTATGCATTTCCGCCATGTTTTTTGCCCCAGTGGAAATGCTTAAAAAACACTTAAAATCGCATTCCCATGGGATTCCACAGTTGCTGTGCCCATGCTGCAGATTTTCCCGCTGCGGAATCGCATAGCAGTAAAATCCGCAGCATGTTCATTATTTCTGCGGAATTGCGGTGATTCCGCCGCCATAGGATTGCATTGAAACGCTCACTTTACGCATGTCGCTATGCCCACCATGCATAAAGTGAGCGCTTCATGTGCGGATGGTACCCAGTCTGGAGGAGAGGAGACTCTCCTTCAGGCCCTGGGTACAATATTCCTGTAAAAAAAAAAATAATTAAAATAAAAAATAGGGATATACTTACCTTCTGATGGCCCCCGGAGTCCTCCCGGTTCTCAGCGGTGCACGCGGCGGCTTCTGTTCCCAGGGATGCTTTGCGCGAATCACCTGAGATGACATCGTGGTCATGTGACCGTGACATCACAAAGGTTCTTTGTGCAAAGCACCCCTGGGAACGGAACGTACCGGGAGTGCCGCTGAGGAGATCGGGGGCCGTCAGAAGGTGAGAATAACCATATTTATTTTTTTTGTATTTTTAACATTTTATATTTTACTATTGATGCTGCATAGGCAGCATTATTAGTAAAAAGTTGGTCACACTTGTCAAGCACTGCGCTTGACAAATGTGACCAACCTGTTAATCAATTTTCTAAAGGATGCTTCAAATTGCTAGTAAAGCGCAAGCATTCTGCAAGCTAAAAACGCTTGCAAAACGCTTGTGTTTTGCGGGAAAATGCATGCGAATTCCGCATGCGTTTTACCCACGGCAGCGAGTTGCGGAAATGCTGCAGACATTTCCGTAGCATTTCTGCAATGTGGGCACATAGCCTAATGATGCTCTTCGTAGTGCCCCACACAGTAAAAGTGCCCCCATTCACAGTAATAATCCACTGTGTTAACTAGAAAGAAATAGGGCTCCTTTGTGCCCTCAGACAGTAATAATGCTCCCTTAAAATTAATAATCCTTGAATTAGTCTTTCAAGGATAAGATTGCCACACGTGCCCTCTTCAAGGAACCAGTCCCCTAGCATCTTCTTAAAAACTAACAGAGACTCCTGCGTTTTCCTTTAAAAAGAGACAATACCCTCTGAGTGCCCCCTAAACTTTGTATAATGCCCCCTGAGTACCCTACATATTGAAAAAAAATAAAGTTTGGATAGACCTAATCCTAGCCACCCCCCCCCCCCCCCCCCACTTTCCCACTGACCAAACCATTGTGTCCTCTTTTACTTGCATAAATAGTCGGCTGGCATGCATTGACTTCATTGTGCTTTATCAACTTGGCTTATAAATATAGATCATTTTTTTCTGTGATACAAAAAAAGAAAAATGTATTCCATTTGGCTTCTAGATATAAGGATACATGTGTGCCAGTGACAGCATAACTAATTCTTTCACTTAGAATTGGAGTATTCCCTGAAAACAAGGGCAAAATTAAATTTCAGGTATAACTTTCATCAAATTAATTCTTGTGTAAAACATGGTTAGTCTATAACCAATAGACTTGTGTACAGACTATGCATAGGGAATAACTTACTTGCTACAAACTCTTTAAAGGAAGCTTTACCATTCCCAAAAACAGACATCCAGCTACATGATGGATAGTGGTAAGACAGGGAGTCAATGGCTCCCTTCTCTGTTATGGGATTGACTGGTGTTGGTGTCATGATAAAAAATGATTTGGTGCTCTGACAAGAAGTCTGGGCCAAAGCCCAGAATCTTTGGTGACAGCAACACTACTATTCCAAAGCATGTAATCTTGGCATTCTTCCAGCCAATAAACATATAGCCATTGGTATTTCTTATTAATCTTAGAGTGGAATAAAAGATCATTTTGAGGGGGGGTTGGCGGTGAGGAGTGGGAGAATTGTTGTGGGGAGAGCCATATATAACGTACAGATTTAAGCAGTTGTCATTACCCAATTACCTGTGTGATAAGGATGTCTATTTTTTGGGAATGGTACAGCTTCCATTACAGAGTTGGTAGCAAGTAAGTTATTCCCTATGCATAGTCTGTACACAAGGCTATTGGTTGTAGACTAACCATGTTTTACACAAGAATAAGTTTGATGAAAGTTATACCTGAAATTGAATTTTGCCCTGGTTTTTCAGTGAATACTCCAATTCTAAGTGAAAGAATTAGTTATGCTGTCTCGGGCACACATGTATCCTTAGATCTAGAAGCCAAATGAAATACATTTTTCTTTTTTGTATCATAGAAAAATTGATCTATATGTATAAGCCAAGTTGTTGTTTCACTCAAGCCAAGCTTTCCTTATTTACTGTGACTATTCAGATAAAGCCTACGGAGATATTTAGTGTGCCAAGGCAAACTATTTCAAAACTTAAAAAAAATATAAAATTTAAAGGGGTGGTTCGAAGGCAAATAATTTTTCTCTATATATTTAGTCCCATAATCTAAGCTATTTTCTAACATACTTGCTTTAAAATTTCCCTACCGTTCCCTAACTACAATTGTCCAACTGCTTTTGTATTTTTCTCTACTTCCTCTCTGATGGCGATTCGTTTGAGTATCCAAAGTGCATGCTGGGATACTCAAACAATATTCGCATTACCAGCTTTCTGTCTTTTTTCACTTTATGACTCATGCATTCTTACACTTTGCGCGATTTTGCACATTAGGGCTTATACTCACAATAAGGCAGAAAACCTGGCTCTGCTGCTGGCACTCCAGAGCGGAGCGTGCGGCTGCACAGCAATACATGGAGCTGCACACTAAGCTCCCAAGTGCTGGCGGCAGAGCTGGGTTTTAACCTGCGAGACTCGGCCGTATTTCCCGCAAGTGAGAAGGAGCCCTTCCTTATATGTATTGTGTGATGTGTTCTCCTTATTCGGTGTATATTTGGTGAAGAAAGGTTGAACTTGATGGACCTTATGAGTCTTTTTTCCAACCTATGCAACTGTGTAACATCTCCTCTCATATGTCTACTATGTCTACAGCACAGGGAACTTTTTTGCAAGGTGCACTTTCTGATGTGTCCTCTCCATTTTAGGATCATTTACACTTTTATCTGCATTTTTCACTATTTTAATGTTTTCTCTCCATTCCCAGGGCATACACATCTCTGGCATACCTCACTTTCTTCTTTTTTATTTATTCACCATAATCTAATTTCCTTTGCCCTTTATACCACTCATCTTCATTCAGCCATATTTTCTTCATCTCCTTTCTTTGCTATCTTTTGTACCATCTGTAAAAGGAATGGGCTTACCTCCACAAATTACTAAACTTATAGTTAGCAGAAGAGGAAACCTCCTTACACCTCTCTTGAGGTCCGATATCAACTATTAACGCCAAAATTGACTACTAATAATTAATATCCACTTAATACCACAACGTTATCTTTACCTTATACTATACACTAACTGTTATCTATTCCTTATACTATATACTGAGACAAAACCGTGTATCAATAAAGGGTATTTATTGCACACACACACACAATTCTGCAGTCTATAACATACATACAGTCATGGCCAAAAGTATTCACACCCCTGCAATTCTGTCAGATAATACTCAGTTTCTTCCTGAAAATGATTGCAAACACAAATTCTTTGGTATTATTATCTTCATTTAATTTGTCTTAAATGAAAAAAACACAAAAAGAATTGTTCTAAAGCCAAATTGGATATAATTCTACACCAAACATAAAAAGGGGGTGGACAAAAGTATTGGCACTGTTCGAAAAATCATGTGATGCTTCTCTAATTTGTGTAATTAACAGCACCTGTAACTTACCTGTGGCACCTAACAGGTGTTGGCAATAACTAAATCACACTTGCAGCCAGTTGACATGGATTAAAGTTGACTCAACTTCTGTCCTGTGTCCTTGTGTGTACCACATTGAGCATGGAGAAAAGAAAGAAGACCAAAGAACTGTCTGAGGACTTGAGAAACCAAATTGTGAGGAAGCATGAGCAATCTCAAGGCTACAAGTCCATCTCCAAAGACCTGAATGTTCCTGTGTCTACCGTGTGCAGTGTCATCAAAAAGTTTAAAGCCCATGGCACTGTGGCTAACCTCCCTAGATGTGGACGGAAAAGAAAAATTGACAAGAGATTTCAACGCAAGATTGTGTGGATGTTGGATAAAGAACCTTGACTAACATCCAAACAAGTTCAAGCTGCCCTGCAGTCCGAGGGTACAACAGTGTCCACCCTTACTATCCATTGGCGTCTGAATGAAAAGGGACTGTATGGTAGGAAACCCAGGAAGACCCCACTTCTTACCCCAAGACATAAAAAAGCCAGGCTGGAGTTTGCCAAAACTTACCTGAAAAAGCCTAAAACGTTTTGGAAGAATGTTCTCTGGTCAGATGAGACAAAAGTAGAGCTTTTTGGGCAAAGGCATCAACATAGAGTTTACAGGAGAAAAAAAGAGGCATTCAAAGAAAAGAACATGGTGCCTACAGTCAAAAATGGCAGAGGTTCCCTGATGTTTTGGGGTTGCTTTGCTGCCTCTGGCACTGGACTGCTTGACCGTGTGCATGGCGTTATGAAGTCTGAAGACTACCAACAAATTTTGCAGCATAATGTAGGGCCCAGTGTGAGAAAGCTGGGTCTCCCTCAGAGGTCATGGATCTTCTAGCAGGACAATGACCCAGATCACACTTCAAAAAGCACTAGAAAATGGTTTGAGAGAAAGCACTGGAGACTTCTTAGGTGGCCAGCAATGAGTCCAGATCTGAATCCCATAGAACACCTGTGGAGAGATCTAAAAATGGCAGTTTGGAGAAGGCACCGTTCAAATATCAGGGACCTGGAGCAGTTTGCCAAAGAAGAATGGTCTAAAATTCCAGCAGAGCATTGTAAGAAACTCATTGATGGTTACCGGAAGCGGTTGGTCGCAGTTATTTTGGCTAAAGGTTGTGCAACCAAGTATTAGGCTGAGGGTGCCAATACTTTTGTCTGGCCCATTTTTGGAGTTTTGTGTGAAATGATCAATGTTTTTCTTTTTGCTTCATTCTCTTTTGTGTTTTTTCATTTAAGACAAATTAAATGATAATAATACCAAAGAATTTGTGTTTGCAATCATTTTCAGGAAGAAACTGAGTATTATCTGACAGAATTTCAGGGGTGTCAATACTTTTGGCCATGAATGTATATATTTATACCCAATCTGGCGACTATAAATATATATATATATATACACAATATACGGATGTACAACTCTAATACAGTAATCTCACTACAGTATACAATAATATAACAATATCACACAGTAAAAACCCACCCTGAATTACCTGACTAAATTACCCAAATCACACATCCAATATCAGCCCTCCCACCTATATCTCAGCTATCCCTGAGGCCCAGTATACTCAGCCATGTGTGTAAGTCCATCCTTGTCCCAGGAATCCAGCAAGGCAAGAGAGCGAGAACCACCTGGTCTTGTCCCTTATATGTGACCAACTAAAAGAGGTGTGTCCAGCCCCAGGTGTGGGGGATGAGGTCACGGTCTATTGTCCACTAAGATACATCCCCTCAGTCCTAAATGAAACATGTTTTTCCAGCTCATGGCAGCTTTGTTTTACAGCAGGCTGGAGGGGGGGGGTCTTTGCTCCATGTGGCATACATGTATATGCATAAAACATGCACTAAACACATCTCTATATAGAGATATACATTTTGGGGCATTTCCCTTCTTCTACACCATCCCTTTTGGTTGATGCAGTCATGCTGGGATTACGTTCCTTATATGTTCTCCTTTCCATGCGATGTGTGCATTGCACTTTGATAGGTGATGTCACTCTTAACCTTGATCACGCATGGTCCAGTGTCCTTTGCATATTGTGTCAATATTTGCAGAATTCTCGCTGTTATTGGTATGAATACAGTTCTCAATTATTGTCTTAACTATGCTCCTAGTTATTGATCATTTTCTCTTTAAACACCTACCCATTACTCAACCACCCACCCCAGATGAAGCTGTTGTGAAACTATGTCAAGTACTTGGTAGGTGAGCCATTTTACCTTTATGTTATCAAAGCATTTAAGGAATCAGTCCTCCTATCGGGGATTTCTGTTCCATTATGGCTTTCAGTATTTACCCTCTATTACCCTGTCATTTACAAAATCTTGTTTCCTACTCCTTATACACCTTCAGTCAATTTCTGGTGATTTCTTTGCCTTAATGTTTTTGCATGCAATATTTTGTTGGCTCACTCACCATTTTTTCCATGTGTTTGCGTGTATTGGCATTTGTATATTTTTTTATGTTATACAATAAAATTTGTATGCATGTTTTATAATAAATATGTGATCACTAATATCCTGCACACTTTTCCTTCTTGGTTTATTATTGTACAAGGACCACAAAAGGGGACATATGCATTAATGGGGAATCATATAGAGGGTCATTTCTACAGTGAGATTCACAAAGGAAGACATGATCACTTAACGTTGTATGCTTTTTTTTATTTTGAGATACTGCTACTGTGTGAGGAACAAAAGCAAGGCACTGTTCCTGTGCAGGGCATCAGAGTGGCACTATGTTGCGTTTCTCCATCATCCAATGCAATCTACACAGCTCAAAAAAATAAAGGGAACACTTAAACAGAATATAACTCCAAATAAATCAAACTTCTGTGAAATCAAACTGTCCACTTAGGAAGCAACACTGATTGACAATCAATTTCACATGCTGTTATGCAAATGGAGTAGACAACAGATGGAAATTATTGGCAATTATGAAGACACAATCAATAAAAGGAGTGGTTCTGCAGGTGGGGACCTGTTATGATCCGGTGACTTTGGAGCCGCATGAACTTTCTCTGGAGTAGGTGGAAACTGTACTGACCGCAAAACCTGAACTAACACTGCAACTAGAAGTAGCCGTGGGGTGTGCCTAACAAACCCTAGACACCTCGACACAGCCGGAGGACTAAATACCCCTATAGATAGAAATAGGAATACTACCTTGCCTCAGAGCAGAACCCCAAAGGATAGGCAGCCCCCCACGAATATTGACTGTGAGTAGGAGAGGAAAGACACACGCAGGCAGAAAACAGGATTCAGCGAAAGAGGCCACTCTAGCTAAATAGGGAAAGATAGGACAGAATACTAAGCGGTCAGTATTAAAACCCTTCCAAAAATATCCACAGCAGATAATACAAAAAGTTCCACAATCTAACTAAAGACATGGAATGTATATCTGCCACTCCAGAGAATCCAACAAGACTGAGAAAATAGTGACACAATCTAAGCTGGACAAAAAACACTGAATAGCACATAATTATTAATCACACAGCATGTGTGCCACAGAAAAAAAACCAGACACTTATCTTTGCTGATTTGGCAGAAGGCAGAAGGAACCAAACCAGGACCAAAACCTCCCAACAACCATGGACAACTGGCAAGGACTAATGAATCCTGCACGCCTAAATACCCCAGTCAGAACTGCAATCAGCAGATACACCTGACCAGGACTGCAACTCAGGGGCAACTGCATTACCACCTACAACCACCGGAGGGAGCCCAAAAGCAGAATTCACAACAGTACCCCCCTTGAGGAGGGGTCACCGAACCCTCACCAGAGCCCCCAGGGCCGATCAGAACGAGCCAGATGAAAAGCATGAACCAAATCAGCAGCATGGACATCAGAGGCAAAAACCCAAGAATTATCCTCCTGGCCATAACCCTTCCATTTGACAAGATACTGAAGTCTCCGCCTCGAAAAACGAGAATCCAAAATCTTCTCAACCACATACTCCAACTCCCCATCAACAAACACAGGGGCCGGAGGATCAACAGAGGGAACAACGGGTACCACATATTTCCGCAATAAAGATCTATGGAAGACATTAGGGATAGCAAAAGAGGCCGGAAGCGCCAATCGAAAAGACACCGGATTAATAATCCCAGAAATCCTATAAGGACCAATAAACTGAGGCTTAAACTTAGGAGAAGAAACCTTCATAGGAACATGACGGGAAGACAACCAGACCAGATCCCCAACCTGAAGCTGGGAACCAACACACCGATGACGGTTAGCAAAACGTTGAGCCTCCTCCTGAGACAACACCAAATTGTCCACCACATGAGCCCAAATCTGCTGCAAACTGTCAACCACAGAATCCACACCAGGACAGTCAGAAGGCTCAACCTGCCCAGAAGAAAAACGAGGATGAAAACCAAAATTACAAAAAAAAGGCGAAACCAAAGTAGCCGAACTAGCCCGATTATTAAGGGCAAACTCGGCCAATGGCAAAAAGGCCACCCAATCATCCTGATCAGCAGACACAAAGCATCTCAAATAAGTCTCCAAGGTCTGATTAGTTCGCTCGGTTTGGCCATTTGTCTCAGGATGAAATGCAGAGGAAAAAGATAAATCAATGCCCAGCCTAGCACAAAAGGCCCGCTAAAACCTAGAAACAAACTGGGAACCCTCTGTCAGACACAATATTCTCCGGAATACCATGCAAACGGACCACATGCTGAAAAAACAAGGAAACTAAATCTGAAGAGGAAGGCAATTTAGGCAAAGGCACCAAATGAACCATCTTAGAAAACCGGTCACAAACAACCCAGATAACCGACATCCTCTGGGAAACCGGAAGATCAGAAATAAAATCCATAGAAATATGCGTCCAGGGCCTCTCAGGGACTGGCAATGGCAAAAGCAACCCACTAGCATGGGAACAACAAGGCTTGGCCGGCGCACAAGTCCCACAGGACTTCACAAAAGAACGCACATCACGTGATAAAGAAGGCCACCAAAAGGACCTACCAACCAAGTCTCTGGTACCAAAAATACCAGGATGACCAGCCAACACAGAACAGTGAACCTCAGAAATCACTCTACTAGTCCATCTGTCAGGAACAAACAGTTTCCCCACTGGACAACGATCAGGTCTGTCAGCCTGAAATTCCTGAAGAACCTGTCGTAAATCAGGGGAAATAGCAGAAAGAACCACCCCTTCTTTCAAAATGCCGACCGGTTCAAGGACCTCAGGAGAATCAGGCAAAAAACTCCTAGAAAGGGCATCAGCCTTAATATTCTTGGAACCCGGAAGATACGAGACCACAAAATCAAAACGGGAAAAAAAACAAGGACCATCGAGCCTGTCTAGGATTCAGCCGCTTGGCAGACTCGAAGTAAATCAAATTCTTATGATCGGTCAAGACCACAATACGGTGCTTAGCTCCCTCAAGCCAATGTCGCCACTCCTCAAATGCCCACTTCATAGCCAACAACTCCCGATTGCCGACATCATAATTGCGTTCAGCAGGCGAAAATTTACGGGAAAAGAATGCACACGGTTTCGTCAAGGAACCAACATGATCCCTCTGGGACAAAACGGCCCCTGCGCCAATCTCAGAAGCGTCAATCTCAACTGAAACGGAAGGGAAACATCCGGTTGGCACAATACCGGAGCAGAAGTAAATCGACGTTTAAGCTCCTGAAAGGCAGAAACAGCCGCAGAGGACCAATTCGCCACATCAGTGCCTTTTTTCGTCAAATCGGTCAAGGGTTTAACCACGCTGGAAAAGTTAGCAATGAAACAGCGATAAAAATTTGCAAAACCCAAAAATTTCTGAAGGCTCTTTACGGACGTGGATTGAATCCAATCATGAATGGCCTGAACCTTAACCGGATCCATCTCAATAGATGAAGGAGAAAAAATAAAACCCAAAAAAGAAACCTTCTGCACCCCAAAGAGACACTTAGACCCCTTCACAAACAAAGCATTGTCACGAAGGATCTGAAATACCATCCTGACCTGTTCCACATGAGACTCCCAATCATCAGAAAAAATCAAAATATCGTCCAAATATACAATCAAGAATTTATCAATATAAGTCCGGAAGATATCATGCATGAAAGATTGAAAAACAGATGGAGCATTAGTGAGCCCGAACGGCATCACAAGGTATTCAAAATGGCCTTCGGGCGTATTGAACGCAGTTTTCCATTCATCACCCTGCTTAATACGAACAAGATTATACGCCCCCCGAAGGTCAATCTTCGTAAACCAACTAGCCCCCTTAATCATAGCAAACAAATCGGAAAGCAAAGGTAAAGGGTATTGAAACTTGACCGTGATCTTATTCAAGAGGCGATAATCAATACAGGGTCTCAAGGAGCCATCCTTCTTGGCAACAAAAAATCCAGCTCCCATCGGTGAAGAAGATGGCCGAATATGCCCTTTCTCCAAAGACTCCTTAACATAACTCCGCATAGCGGTATGTTCAGGCACAGACAGGTTGAAGAGTCGACCCTTAGGAAACTTACAGCCTGGAATCAAATCAATAGCACAATCACAGTCCCTGTGCGGTGGAAGAGAACTGGACTTGGGCTCATCGAATACATCCTGAAAATCAGACAAAAACTCTGGAATTTCGGAAGAGGAAGAAGAGGAGATGGACATTAAAGGAACATCATTATGAATCCCCTGACAACCCCAACTAGTCACAGACATAGACTTCAAATCCAACACAGGATTATGTACCTGCAACCACGGAAAACCCAACACGATAGCATCATGTAAATTATGCAACACCAAAAATCGACAATCTTCCTGATGGGCTGGCGTCATGCGCATTGTCACCTGTGTCCAAAACTGGGGCTTATATTTAGCCAAAGGTGTAGCATCAATGCCCCTTAAAGGAATAAGGTTCTGCAAGGGCTGCAAGGGGAAACCACAACACCTGGCAAACTCAAGGTCCATTAAGTTCAAAGCAGCGCCTGAATCCACAAACGCCAAGACAGAAAATGATGACAATGAGCAGATCAAGGACACCGATAACAGAAATTTAGGTTGTACAGTACTGATGGTAAATGAACTAGCGATCCTCTTTGTCCGTTTAGGGCAGACTGAAATGACATGAGAAGCGTCGCCACAAGGATGATAAGGTTCATGATGCCGGATGCTTCATCGATATAGGGCCCTATATCGATGAAGCATCCGGCATCATGAAGCTTATCATCCTCCTGATGAACTGCTAAAGCGGGGAAACGCGTCGAGGAGAAGAGAAACCGGCACACGCTAAGTTATCCTTCTTATAAGGAATTGTTTATTGGCATGTTTGACACCCCTTTTGTTGTGTGGGGGATGTATTGCTAACATGGGACCATGACAGCATTGTCTGCTAAGGCCAAATTGGTTTGAGATCAGAGGATACTGTATACGCATTTGATGCGATGTGTCGGAAATATTGATTTATATATGGAGGTGTTTATGGAGATCTAGGTTTTTGTTTATCTGTTGTTTCACCACTACTCTTCACCTATATTGTTTTCCCACGTTTTATCTAAGGGAAAGTATAGGGGAGTGAGGGATAGCCTACGTGGTGCGGGGGCGCCAAATAATCGTTTCTTAGGGTGCCAACCCCCGCAGCAAGGTAGGTGCCAGTGGTAGTTATACCTAGGATTTCAATAGGTCAGTAGGTTATTTTTGGTGACCGATTCATCTAATTGTGGTATCTATTCGTTAGTGGGTTGGGGTTTTATATTTAAGATTAATAAAAGCTGTTTTAAGGGATTGTATGTACACAAACTAAGTTTTGATTCCTCTACATATTTAGTTTTGAGCAATTGTGTGCCTAACAAACCCTAGACACCTCGACACAGCCGGAGGACTAAATACCCCTATAGATAGAAATAGGAATACTACCTTGCCTCAGAGCAGAACCCCAAAGGATAGGCAGCCCCCCACGAATATTGACTGTGAGTAGGAGAGGAAAGACACACGCAGGCAGAAAACAGGATTCAGCAAAAGAGGCCACTCTAGCTAAATAGGGAAAGATAGGACAGAATACTAAGCGGTCAGTATTAAAACCCTTCCAAAAATATCCACAGCAGATAATACAAAAAGTTCCACAATCTAACTAAAGACATGGAATGTATATCTGCCACTCCAGAGAATCCAACAAGACTGAGAAAATAGTGACACAATCTAAGCTGGACAAAAAACACTGAATAGCACAGAATTATTAAGCACACAGCATGTGTGCCACAGAAACAAAACCAGACACTTATCTTTGCTGATTTGGCAGAAGGCAGAAGGAACCAAACCAGGACCAAAACCTCCCAACAACCATGGACAACTGGCAAGGACTAATGAATCCTGAACGCCTAAATACCCCAGTCAGAACTGCAATCAGCAGATACACCTGACCAGGACTGCAACTCAGGGGCAACTGCATTACCACCTACAACCACCGGAGGGAGCCCAAAAGCAGAATTCACAACAGGGACCACATCTCAGTACCAATGCTTTCTGGCTGATGTTTTGGTCACTTTTAAATGTTGGTTGTGCTTTCACACTCGTGGTAGCATAAGACTGACTCTACAACCTACACTAGTGGCTCAGGTAGTGCAGCTCATCCAGGATGGCACATCAATGCAAGCTGTGGCAATAAGCTTTGCTGTATCTGTCAGCGTTGTGTCCAGAGGCTGGAGGCACTACTAGGAGACAGTACACCTTGAGATGTGGAGGGGCCGTAGGAGGGCAACAACCCAGCAGCAGGACTGCTACCTCAGCCTTTGTGCAAGGAGGATAGGGAGGAGCACTGCCAGAGCCCTGCAAAATGACCTCCAGCAGGCCACAAATGTGCATATGTCTGCACAAATAGTTAGAAACCAACTGCATGACGATGGTCTGAGTGCCAGACTTCCACAGATTGGGGTTGTACTCACTGCCCAAACACCGTGCAGGATGTTTGGCAATTGCCACAGAACACCAGGATTGGCAAATTCACCACTGGCGCTCTGTGCTCTTCACAGATGAAAGCAGGTTCACACTGAGCACGTGACAGAGTCTGGAGACACCGTGGAGAGCGATCTGCTGTCTGCAACATCCTTCAGCATGACCGGTTTTGGCAGTGGGTCGGTAATGGCGTGGGGTGGCATTTCTTTGGAGAGCCACACAGCCCTCCATGTGCTCGCCAGAGGTAGCCTGACTGCCATTAGCCACCAAGATGAGATCCTCAGACCCCTTGTGAGAGCATATGCTGGTGCGGTTGACCCTTGGGTTCCTCTTAATGCAGGACAATGCCAGACCTCATGTGGCTGGAGTGTATCAGCAGTTCCTGCAAGATGAAGGCATTGAAGCTATGGACTGGCCCACCCGTTCCCTAGACCTGAATACATTGTAGGGAGGTCATACAGGCACGTGGAGGCCACACACACTACTGAGCATCATTTCCTTGTCTTGAGGCATTTCCACTGAAGTTGGATCAGCCTGTAACTTCATTTTCCACTTCGATTTTGAGCATCATTCCAACTCCAAACCTCCGTGGGATATTATTTGTGATTTACATTGATATATTTTAGGTTTTATTGTTCTCAACACATTCCACTATGTAATGAATAAAGATTTACAACTGGATTATTTCATTCAGTGATATATAGGATGTGTGATTTTAGTGTTCCTGTATTTTTTTTGATCAGTGTATAAGTATACAGTACAGACCAAATTTTGGACACACCTCATTTAAAGATTTTTCTGTAATTTCATGACTATGAAAATTGTACATTCACACTGAAGGCATCAAAACTATGAATTAACACATGTGGAATTATATACTTAAAGGGAACCTGTCACCTGAATTTGGCGGGACCAGTTTTGGGTCATATGGGCGGGGTTTTCGGGTGTTTGATTCACCCTTTCCTTACCCGCTGGCTGCAATACTGGATTGAAGTTCATTCTCTGTCTTCCGTAGTACATGCCTGCACAAGGCAATATTGCCTTGCGCAGGCATGTACTCCAGAGGACAGAGAATGAACTTCAATCCAATATTGCGGCCAGCATGCAGCCAGCGGGTAAGGAAAGGGTGAATCAACACCCGAAAACCCCGCCCATATGACCCAAAACTGGTCCCGCCAAATTCAGGTGACAGGTTCCCTTTAACAAAAAAGTGTGAAACAACTGAAATTATGTCTTATATTCTAGGTTCTTCAAAGTAGCCACCTTTTGCTTTGATGTCTGCTTTGCACACTCTTGATGAGCTTCAATAGGTAGTCACCTCGAATGGTTTTCAATTCACAGGTGTGCCCTGTCAGGTTTAATAAGTGGGATTTCTTGCCTTTTAAATGGGGTTAGGACCATCAGTTGTGTTGTGCAGAAGTCTGGTGGATACACAGCTGATAGTCCTACTGAATAGACTGTTAGAATTTGTATTATGGCAAGAAAAAAAGCAGCTAAGAAAAATGAGTGGCCATCATTACTTTACGAAATGAAGGTCCATCAGTCCAAAAAATTGGGAAAACTTTGAAAGTGTCCCCAAGTGCAGTGGCATAAATCATCAAGCTCTACAAAGAAACTGGCTCACATGAGGACCGCCCCAGGAAAGGAAGACCAAGAGTCACCTCTGTTTCTGAGGATAAGTTTCTGAGTCACCAGCTTCAGAAATCGCAGGTTAACAGCAACTCAGATTAGAGACCAGGTCAATGCCACACAGAGTTCTAGCAGCAGACACATCTCTACAACAACTATTAAGAGCAGACTTTGTGCAGCAGGCCTTCATGGTAAAATAGCTGCTAGGAAACCACTACTAAGGACAGGCAACAAGCAGAAGAGACTTGTTTGGGCTAAAGAACACAAGGAATGGACATTAGACCAGTGGATATCTGTGCTTTGGTCTGATGAGTCCAAATTTGAGATCGTTGGTTCCAACCACCGTGTCTTTGTGCGACGCAGAAAAGGTGAACGGATGGACTCTACATGCCTGGTTCCCACCGTTAAGCAAGGAGGAGGAGGTGTGATGGTGCTTTGCTGCTGACACTGTTGGGGATTTATTCAAAATTGAAGGCATACTGAACCAGCATGGCTACCACAGCATCTTGCAGCGGCATGCTATTCCATCCAGTTTGCGTTTAGTTGGACCATCGTTTTATTTTTTTTAACAGGACAATGACCCCAAACAGAACTCCAAACTGTGTAAGGGCTAATTGTCCAAGGAGAGTGATGAGGTGCTACGCCAGATGACCTGGCCTCCAGTCACCAGCCCTGAACCCAATCGAGATGGTTTGGGGTGAGCTGGACCGCAGAGTGAAGGCAAAAGGGCCAACAAGTGCTAAGCATCTCTGGGAACTCCTTCAAGATTGTTGGAAGACCATTTCCGGTGACTACCTCTTGAAGCTCATCAAGAGAATGCCAAGAGTGTGCAAAGCAGACATCAAAGCAAAAGGTGGCTACTTTGAAGAACCTAGAATATAAGACAATTTCAGTTGTTTCACACTTTTTTGTTAAGTATATAATTCCACATGTGTTAATTCATAGTTTTGATGCCTCAAATGTGTGAATGTACAATTTTCATAGTCATGAAAAATCTTTAAATGAGAAGCTGTGTCCAAACTTTTGGTCTGTACTGAACATACCGCCAATACATAAGAATAGAGGAAAACAGAACTCTGGTACCATGCTTGTAGTGTGCAGAGTGCTATCAGAAGAGTCACGCTTGTGGACCTCTTCATAAGCCTCCATGGATTGAAGGAGCTGGCCCTGATATGACAGCTCAAACTCTTAATACATTCAGGGTTTTAAAACATCCATGCTGAGCTGGATGTTCTAAACTACGGGGTCTCAAATAATTTCTGGCAACCCTGTATTCTTCACTTCCATTCTGACATGGAGGACCAAAAGAATCAGAATGCTCAAACCATTAGAACTCCCGCAAGAGCCATTACAACTAGAGGAAAAGCAAAGTGCCACACTTACAACCACAAATTCAAATTGAAGGATCCCAACTACTGTCCAGCATCACATCCTAATGGCAAGACTGCAATCATACATCTGTGTGCTGTCCAGTTTTTCTCTGTAAGCACAAGGACCCAATTCCTTGATCTATACACATCAGTTTAAAATGGATCCATGTCTCCGATCTCAGACTCCATGCATATTTCCTATTATCCTGTGTTTCTCTCACAGCAGCTTTATTCACAGGTTTTTCTGCAGGGACAGAAAAGTACTGAGGCTTGGAAGGAGGCGCTTTCTTTTATTACCAGGAATTCTGACCTGGATGGGGCTATAGAGATTAACATTCTTCCCACAAAGTGGTACCAAACATATAAGAATTTTGTAGGAATACACTGTTGGCCAATGCTTAGGAAAGGCAATGTGTGATTGGTGTGAGTCAACCACCCATCAGTAGAATGAAGGTGCAAAACTTGTTTGATGTGTTCTCCAAAAGGTGATGTAAAATGAAAGCCTGCCAAGTCTCAAATGATTATGGAAGCAGAGGGCAGGAGATGCCAAAATACATCTAAAGTCCATGATGAAATATTGTACTCGACATTTCATAAAAATTCAATGAAAATGATCACTTGTTTTTTTTGCCATGTAAAATCATTTTACAGTTGATAATCAGATCCACTGTAGTGAAATACATGTGTTTTTGTGAATATGAAAGAATAAGACCGACCAAATCAGACTGTCTTTACTGTTCAACTACTATAACCCCTTCACATAGCAGACCAATGCCCTTCACCCATAACCTTCCTTTGCACTATCACTGAAGGAAAGAATACTCTTCTTTCCAAATCAAATCTCAGCACTTGTTTGCTTAACCCCATCTCATTCCATTTTCCCTCCAATCTCGCCAGCCTGATTATCTCAGCCCTAATCCATACCTTCAACCTATCATTAACCTCTGGTGTCTTCGGTTTTGCTTTCAAACATGCAAAAATCACACCTACCCTGAAGAAACTATCCCTTGACCCAATCTCCACATCTAGCCATCACTTCATTTTGCTAATCCCATTTGCCTAAACAAAAAACACCATAAGAGGAAAAAACCTCCACTAACTTCTAGAAAATAAAAACCAGTACACAGGTAAAGGTGCTTACCTGTCGCGGCCTCCAAACAAATGCACTATCAAGGTGCAGGGGACCCAAGTTAAGATGGCAACTACACAGGTGCTATAATACCGATGAGGCAGCCAGCCTACAATCAGGGATTGCCCACTTCGCACACCAGTGCAGACAAAAACTGTATGTGGCATGTTCACACAGAAATGCAAAGCATCTGACTCAAAGCATATTAGTGACGCCATATGGCGGGCTTAATCAGTGCTGACTAATGCATCCTGTGTGAACATTGGCCACAGTATACAGAGCCAACTAGGGTCCAACTGCACCCCGAAAGAATCCCATTTGCCTCTAAACTCCTCGAATAGCATGTCGACGTTGAACTTTCCTCTTACCTCTCTTCCAACTCACTCTTCTACGACCTACAATCCGGCTTCCATCCCCACCACTCCACTATCGACGTACTTACCGCCAAAGCTAACAGACAATTCTCTATACTGGTCCTTCTAGACCTGTCCTCTGCTTTCGACAGTCAACCACTCCCCCCTCCTACTACAGACTCTTTTTCCATGGCATGAAAAACCTTTCCTTTGCCTGGATCTTCTCATACCTCATTAAACTGTACATTTAGCATCTCTCATTCTAACTATTCAGCCTGCCCTCTGTCAGGGTCCCTCAAGGTGGCTTTGTCTTGGAACCGCTACCTTTCTCCATCTATACATTTGGAATAACTTGAAAAGTCCCATGGTTCCAAGTATCATCTTTATACTGAAGACACTTAAATCTATCTTTTTGGCCCGTATATCACAGTGTCTAACAGCCATATCCTCCTCCTTGTCAGCATGTTTCCTAAAACTTAATGCGGACAAAAAACAAAAAACAATTATCTTTCCTCCATCCCACTTAGGTCCCATACTAGACCTTTCTATCACTATAAACATCACAATTTCCCCCTGTACTGGAAATCCACTGCCTTGAGGTAACCTTTGATTCTACCCTGTTCTTTAACCCACACATTAAAGCTCTTACCACTTCCTGTCGCTTCCATCTCAAAAATATTTCTAGAATTAATCTCTTCCACAACTCTCAATCTACTTAAATGTTAGTGTAAAGGCCCCGTCTCACATAGCGATTTACCAGCGATCACGACCAGCGATACGACCTGGCCGTGATCGTTGGTAAGTCGCTGTGTGGTCGCTGGGGAGCTGTCACACAGACAGCTCTCTCCAGCGACCAACGATCAGGGGAACGACTTCGGCATCGTTGAAACTGTCTTCAACGATGCCGAAGTCCCCCTGCAGCACCCGGGTAACCAGGGTAAACATCGGGTTACTAAGCGCAGGGCCGCGCTTAGTAACCCGATGTTTACCCTGGTTACCAAAAAAAACAAACAGTACATACTCGCCTTTCGGTGTCCCTTGTCGTCTGCTTCCTGCTCTGACTGAGCCGCCGTACACTGAGAGCAGAGCGCAGCAGTGACGTCACCGCTGTGATCTGCTTTCACTTTCACTTTGCGGCGCTCAGTCAGAGCAGGAAGCAGACAGCAAGGGACCTGACGGACATCAGATGGTGAGTATGTACTGTTTGTTTTTTTTTACATTTACGCTGGTAACCAGGGTAAACATCGGGTTACTAAGCGCGGCCCTGCGCTTAGTAACCCGATGTTTACCCTGGTTACCAGTGAAGACATCGCTGGATCGGTGTCACACACACCGATTCAGCGATGTCAGCGGGACCTCAACGACCAAAAAAAGGTCCAGGCCATTCTGACACGACCAGCGATCTCGCAGCAGGGGCCTGATCGCTGGTACGTGTCACACATAGCGAGATCGCTACTGAGGTCGCTGTTGCGTCACAAAACTAGTGACTCAGCAGCGATCTCGCTAGCGATCTCGCTATGTGAGACGGGGCCTTTAGTCTTCATAATCTTCCGTCTCGACTACTGCAATATGACCTTTTCAATTAACACTTCCACACCTCTCCAATCCATGCTTGACTAGGCAGCCAACTAATCCACCTCTCCCCTTGCTACTCCTCTGCCCTTCATGCTATGCAGTTTAAACTACTAACACTAACCTACAAAACTGCCCATAATCTGTCTCCTCCATTTATTTCCAAACGAATCTCCTAATATCTTTCCACATGTAATCTCTGGTCCTCACAAAACTTCCTTGTATTCTCCATTCTCATAAGTCCCTCACCCAGTCCCCCTTCAACACTTCTCTGGAGCATTCCCCATCTTCTTGAGTTCCGTGCTTCAACACGTCCGTTTGTTTCCAACATCTGGAATCTTCAGATAAAACTTGAAAATCCATCTCTTTATAAAAGCCTAGAACTTGCAATGACTGCGCTGTCACCTCATCACCACCTGAACTTTTGCTACCTCCACCTAACTACGGCCATCTTCCTCATTATGCTGTAGACCAGGGGTGGGGAACAGTTTTTCTGCCAAGGACCATTTGGAATTTTATAATGGCATTCGGGGGCCATACAAAATTATTAACTTAAAACATTAGCCAACTATGTTTATTCAAACATTTAAATAACTTCCACCTAATGTGATGGCTATGTGGAAAAGTTAAAAATGCTACTACTCTTTGAAGAATGTGAGGAAAAATAGAGAGCTTGCCATGTCAGTAAGGCTATGTGCACACGTAGGAAAAGAGGTGCAGAAGTTTCTGCACAAAATCCGCATCTCCTGGCAGAATCCGCAGCCGTGGATTTGCCGCGGTTTTTATGTGGATTCTGTGCGGCTTTTATGCGGAATTGATGCGGATTTTGTGCAGTTTTTGCCACTGCGGAATTTTAACATGGAGTGCAGAAACGCTGCAGATCCGCACAAAAGTAGTGACATGCACTTTTTTGAAATCCGCAGCAATTCCGCACTGATTTTTCCACACAGCTTTTTTTTTTTCCCCCCCATTGAACAACATTGTACTATACATCACAGTGCGGATCTGCAGCGTTTTTGCGCGGAAAAATTCGCTGCGGATCCGCAGCAAATCCGCATCGTGTGTACATAGCCTAAGGGGTTGATGAATTTAATGCTTCTTACACCAGCAAACCCTGTTCAAAGCCATAAAATCAGGTGAACATTTAGAAACCCTACAAGCCACACAGAGTGGTAAAATATAGAAAATAACAGACGAACACAGAAGTGACTTTAAAAAAAGGCACAAATAAAAATGAATAAGGCGCAAACAAAAAGACAACAAGCACAAACATCCAGCAAGAGGTGGAACATTACAAAAACTACTTTGCGTTCATCTCAGACATCAGGGAAGAAATGCCCTGTTATCACAGACAGCGGAGGAAAGCAGAGCCCACAGTGTGTGGGGGAAGGGAAGAGCAGAGCTAACAGTATGGTGGATTCAGGAGGAGAGTAGAGCTGACAATGTGCAGAGACAAGAGCATAACTGACAGTGTGGTAGGATCAGGAGGAGAGCAGAGCTGAATGTGTTTGTGTGGGTAGGAGGAAAGCAGAGATGGAAGTGTGTGTGGGTAGGAGAGCAGAGATGAAAGTGTGTGTGGGTGGAGGAGAGCAGAGCTGAGAGTGTGTGTGGGGGAGGAGAGCAGAGCTGACAGTGTGGGTGGAGGATAGCAGAGCTGTGTGTGTGTGTGGGGGGGAGAGGAGAGCTGAGTGTGTGTGTGGGGAGGAGGAGAGCAGAGTTGAGTGTGTGTGGGGGAGGAGGAGAGCAGAGCAGAGCTAAGTGTGTGTGTGGGAGAGGAGAGCAGAGCTGACAGTGTGGGGTGGAGGAGAGCAGAGCTGACAGTGTGGGGTGGAGGAGAGCAGAGCTGACAGTGTGGGGTGGAGGAGAGCAGAGCTGAGTGTGTGTGTGGGGAGGAGGAGAGCAGAGCTGAGTGTGTGTGTGGGGGAGGAGGAGAGCAGAGCAGAGCTAAGTGTGTGTGTGGGGGAGGAGAGCAGAGCTGACAGTGTGTGGTGGAGGAGAGCAGAGCTGACAGTGTGGGGTGGAGGAGAGCAGAGCTGACAGTGTGGGGTGGAGGAGAGCAGAGCGGACAGTGTGGGGTGGAGGAGAGCAGAGCTGACAGTGTGGGGTGGAGGAGAGCAGAGCTGAGTGTGTGTGGGTAGGAGGGGAGCAGAGTTGAGTGTGTGAGTGTGTGTGTGTGTGGGGAGAGCAGAGCTGAGAGTGTGTGTGTGTGTGTGTGTGTGTGTGTGTGTGTGTGTGTGTAGGAGAGCAGAGCTGAGAGTTTGTGTGGAGGAGAGCAGAGCTGACAGTGTGGGTGGAGGATAGCAGAGCTGTGTGTGTGTGTGTGTGTGTGTGTGGGGGGGGGGGGGGGAGGAGAGCAGAGATGAGTGTGTGTGGGGGAGGAGAGCAGAGATGAGTGTGTGTGGGGGAGGAGAGCAGAGAGGAGTGTGTGGGTAGGAGGAGAGCAGAGCCGAGTGTGTGTGTGTGTGGGGGGGAGGAGAGCAGAGATGAGTGTGTGTGGGGGAGGAGAGCAGAGCTGACTGTGGGTAGGAGGAGAGCAGAGCTGATAGTATGGGGTGGAGGAGAGCAGAGCTGAGAGTGTGGGGGAGGAGAGCAGAGCTGACAGTGTGGGGTGGAGGAGAGCAGAGCTGACAGTGTGGGGTGGAGGAGAGCAGAGCTGAGTGTGTGTGGGTAGGAGGGGAGCAGAGTTGAGTGTGTGTGTGGGGAGAGCAGAGCCGTGTGTGTGTGTGTGTGTGTGTGTGTGTGTGTGTGTGTGTGTGTGGGTAGGAGAGCAGAGCTGAGAGTTTGTGTGGAGGAGAGCAGAGCTGACAGTGTGGGTGGAGGATAGCAGAGCTGTGTGTGTGTGTGTGTGTGTGTGTGTGTGTGTGTGTGTGGGGGAGGAGAGCAGAGTTGACTGTGGGTAGGAGGAGAGCAGAGCTGATAGTATGGGGTGGAGGAGAGCAGAGCTGAGAGTGTGGGGGAGGAGAGCGGAGCTGAGTGTGTGTGTGTGTGTGTGTGGGTAGGAGAGCAGAGCTGACAGTGTGGGTGGAGGATAGCAGAGCTGTGTGTGTGTGTGTGTGTGGGGGGGGGGAGAGCAGAGATGAGTGTGTGTGGGGGAGGAGAGCAGAGAGGAGTGTGTGGGTAGGAGGAGAGCAGAGCCGAGTGTGTGTGTGTGTGGGGGAGGAGAGCAGAGCTGACTGTGGGTAGGAGGAGAGCAGAGCTGATAGTATGGGGTGGAGGAGAGCAGAGCTGAGAGTGTGGGGGAGGAGAGCAGAGCTGACAGTGTGGGGTGGAGGAGAGCAGAGCTGACAGTGTGGGGTGGAGGAGAGCAGAGCTGACAGTGGGGTGGAGGAGAGCAGAGCTGACAGTGTGGGGTGGAGGAGAGCAGAGCTGACAGTGTGGGGTGGAGGAGAGCAGAGCTGAGTGTGTGTGGGTAGGAGGGGAGCAGAGTTGAGTGTGTGTGTGTGTGGGGAGAGCAGAGCAGAGCTGAGTGAGTGAGTGAGTGAGTGAGTGAGTGAGTGTGTGTGTGTGTGTGTGTGTGTGTGTGTGTGTGTGTGTGTGTGTGTGGGTAGGAGAGCAGAGCTGAGAGTTTGTGTGGAGGAGAGCAGAGCTGACAGTGTGGGTGGAGGATAGCAGAGCTGTGTGTGTGTGTGGGAGAGGAGAGCAGAGAGGAGTGTGTGTGGGGGAGGAGAGCAGAGATGAGTGTGTGTGGGGGAGGAGAGCAGAGCTGACTGTGGGTAGGAGGAGAGCAGAGCTGATAGTATGGGGTGGAGGAGAGCAGAGCTGAGAGTGTGGGGGAGGAGAGCGGAGCTGACATTATGGGGTGGAGGAGAGCAGAGCTGAGTGTGGGGGAGGGGGGCAGAGCTGACCGTGTGTGGTGGAAAGCAGAGATGACAGTGTGGGGGGAGCTGGATGAGCACAGAACAGAGTTGTCAGTGTTGTGAGAGGAGAGCTGCAGCGTGTCACACACATTTATGGACTCACAGACAAGTTGCACAAATGTTTTTGCAGACTTTTCAGATAACTGTGTCAGGAAAGATGTCTCTGCGTAGCCCCAGCCAATGTAGACAATCGTCTGGAGGCTCGGATACGTGTGGCGCTAGATGAGGGTCTCCACCTTGCACATACTTCTGGGCTCCTGTCAGCGCTGTGCGGCCGCGGGCTGACCATGTGTTCTATACCCCCTCCTGCCTCGGGGGCGGGGCTTCACCCGCCCATACTTTTGTACAAATCGGGAATGGTGCGGACTGCTAAAAGCGGATCCGTTCTGTCACTCACCCAGGCCTCAGCCCAGCCAGACGTGCACACAGCTGAGCACACACGTGCACGCTGCGGTCCCTCTGTCTACACTGCTCAAACACACAGCAGCAGAAACCCCACCCCATATTCGTATAGGCCAGCCACACCTTTTCCTGTTTAGGCTCAGTTCCGTCATTATTTATGCCATTAAAGGGTCAAAAATTGGGCAAAGTGGCTGATATTGTGGGCCGTATACAGCCCCCGGGCTGGACCTTTCCCACCCCTGCTGTAGACAGTAAGCCCGTGAGGACAGGGTCCTATCCCCTCCTGTACAAGTCTGTCGGTTATTTTGTTCTCTGTAATTTATATATGCATTTGAACCTTTTTACATGCATAACACCATGAAATCAATGGTGCTCAAAAAATAAAATACAAAAATAATGCACTTTACCTTATCCATAAAACAATATCAGTGTTTTGTTTTTTTTTTAATATAAAAGCCAAGAGAAGTATAAGTATGTATAACTTTGTAACTTTAAAAAGCGAACTCGTCAGCATTTTCAGATTGGTAGTGTTAAACTGATTAAAATAGTACCTGGGGTGAAAAAATCTGTGTTGTGGTTCTTGTGTAATCAGTGTTAGAAGTTTTCAGTTAATGAGATGCCCGTGCTCCGGAGCGGGACTGTAGGCAGAGTCTTCGCTTCCTGCTCTAAGCCAGAAAAACCAAAGACCTGCCACAGGCCGCCCCAAATACAGTCTCTCTAAGATGAAAAACCTGTAGCAAATTCCTGCTGACAGGTCCGCTTTAATTCATTTGAAATAAAAAGTGTCAGCAAATCTGACCCTCTCGTTTTGTTTCTAGGATAGCAAGAAGCAGTTTGCAAATGGAGGAACACTATGCAGCCTTTAACCAGTAACAGACACGTCTTTTTTCTTATATACACCATTTACAAAGGTTTTTGGTGTTGCATTATAGTACGGTAATATAAAATTACAGAAGTATACATACAGTTAATTATTGAAACTCAAACTTTCTTGTCTGCCCCATAGAAACCAAGTAAAGAACATATTTCATATTTTCAAGTGCAAAATAAGAAATTAATATTGAACTGTGATTGGTTGCAATGGGTAATTGTTTTTTTTCTGGTTGACAATATCATAAACCTTCTCAGCTTTTAAAAACATCAAGAAACTATAAAAATAAATTCATATGATTACAATTTTGTTTCAAAACTCCACTATGTACCAAATGTGATTAATATGTCACAATAATTTAAGACTCTTTGCGGTTATTTCACCTTTTTGCTGATAAAGATTATGTAAATGCTACTCTTAAAGGAACCTGTCACCCACTTCACGCTGCTGAAACTACGGAATCAGGGCTTGGCTGCACAATTTCAGCCAGTTCCTTTTTTTTGACACTCTGGCATTTCAGAAAAGATATACGTTGAAAGTCCAGTTGGGATCATAGCCAAGACCAGTCCGATTCCACCCCCATGGTTTGGGCAGCATGAATCAGTTGACTGGTTACCGTTAAAAAGAGCACCTATTCTACAAATTCTGTTTTAACATCA
Organism: Ranitomeya variabilis; assembly: GCF_051348905.1. Classification (NCBI taxonomy): domain Eukaryota; kingdom Metazoa; phylum Chordata; class Amphibia; order Anura; family Dendrobatidae; genus Ranitomeya; species Ranitomeya variabilis. The sequence continues at coordinate 253,562,292 of NC_135237.1, read as the reverse complement.
TTTTTGTATACTATGCTATGTGAGGCTCATTTCTTCTCCTTGGTAAATAAGTTTCTTAATATATTATACTGAGAAACTTAACATGACTGTATAAAGGGAACCTGTCACCCCCCAGAGCTACATGGGGCCGCACTAGTTATGCATTCTGACAAGGTGGCTCTTTTAGTTCTGGTCCCTGCCAACTCTGCAATAATCGCTTTTATAATGTGCCCCTCATACCTTGAAATCACCAGGGGGGCAGGTCTTTCCCCCTAACACAGATGCACCACAGCTGTCACTTAGGGCCTCTGCGCGCCGGGCGCTGCCCCCTCGTCCCCGGCACCTGCGCTGTAAGTTCAAAGGGCAGCGCAACTGCGCATGCCCGAAAAAAAAAATAACAGCGCAGGCGCCGGGGACCCTAATGAAGGAAGAGGAGGCAGCGCCCGGCGCGCAGAGGCCATAAGCGACGGCTGTGATGCGTCTGTGTTAGGGGGGAAAGTTGAGTCCCTGCAGCTTTAGAAAAGATAGATCATACGCTACTTACATTTTCTGGGCATTCAAAGCTAGCACAAAGTCTATGCTGCAATCCCTGATAACAACAGAAGCAATGAAGATTGGTATTACTACAAAGGTCATCGTAGTTGTGCTGTTTGTAGGTCTGTATGGTTATGGAGAAAACCAATGGTGGCAATCAACGTAAAGGTAGTCTGGTCTGACTACAAAAGGTCTGTTCGAACCAAGAACTTCGTCTTGTAAAGGACCTTAATAAAATTCTTAACTTTAGTGTCCAAATCCATCTCCGTTTTTCCAGAAATGATTTATTCCCATAAGTAAACGAGGCCCTTGGTGCACGATTGGTGACTCGTTTCCTCTCCAGCTTTCTAAGAAGAGCGGGCAGAGACAGAAGTAAAACAAGTAGGGGGGAAAGTGCACCCAACTTCTTGGCCGTACCAAGGATCCACCAAGCGAATTTAAATAGAGAACAATTTTTAGTGATTGCAGCAAATGATTTGGACGCTAAATGTATGGTTTTATCAGGGCAATGTCCACAACAAATGCTCTGATTGGTTAGAACAGTCTGCTATAACTACAGAACAGTGAAATATAACTTTTCTGAAAAGTGGCATTTATGAGTCATATAGGATTCGTTTTCTGAACTTTATAGACCAGGCTGAAATTTGGCTAGAACAAACTAGATTTATTGCTGTGTAAAAAATGTACAGTAGTATGAATTTTGGGCACTACAAATACTCAGTTATACTTTACGGCAATTTTTGTTTGTATTCGGAACCATTCATTTCAAGGCTAGAAATTAGCAATCAAAAATTGAATTCAATTATATAACACAACACTATATGTTGTAAGGTAAGATTAATCTTGATTTTGTAGAAGGCAAAGTGAAAATACATCATAATGGAAAAGTACCCGAGCAAAAAACAAAACAGGATTTAGGATGGGAAAACAAACACCCCAATGACTTTCGCATCCCAATAATGTTTTTTCTTAGAAATTAACATAATTCCCATCATGAAAAATATACTCTATCCATTACTATCACATACTTGAAAAAAATGTGATTTTAGTTATTTTCCCAGCAAAGGTAAAAAGGAAAGAAAAAAAAAACCGAAAAAAAACAAACAAAAAAAAAACTACATATAAATCTGATATTCTTCTATTAGAAATTGTACTTTTGATATATGTGATTCTCAACTCTTTAACCCTGTTTTCTGCACAAGAAATAATGGGCATGAAAAGGAGATGTCATTTCGGATTCTGCAGATCACTGCTCTGTACATTCTTGTCTCCGAATATGGAGCATATAGTATGTGATAAAACTGTAAAGTGTCACAGTTGCTTGGCATATAGCTGCTCGAGCATGCCAACGCAGAGGCCAGACATGTGCAAGCCAACCGTACAGATATGCAGTTCTCCTGGGGACAAACACAACAGATTGCATTTTCTTTAGTTATCTTGGATAGCTTCGTAAAGACTTCCATCCTTCTTGTAAACTTCAGTGTGCACAGTTCCAATACCACTTCACATCCTCAGAGGGGAGCCATTTCACAGCTTCTGGAATGTCTTGGCTGATATGTGCCCCCCATATTTTACAAGTGCAGAAAATTATTTCCTTTAGGTCTCTGGATGCTCAAGGATGTGCAAGTTACATGTGCAGAGGTAGCGCAGTCAATTCTTTTAGTTTATTAAATGTTCTTTGTTTTCTCACAACTTGTTTGCCAATGATGAGATATTTTAAAAGTTTTCTGGAAGAGTAACGTTACGCAAAAGCCACTGCTGAGAGTGGCTTCCATTACAGTCTCTGATGCTGGGTACTTGGCTGTCTTCTTCTGCAGCTTTGTCCAGACACTGGTTGCTATTCACATGGATTAACGTTAATTTCTAGAGAAAAAGGAAGAAAAGACATTTGAGAACCTTACACAGAAAAGCTTTCCCATATATTATAATAAACTATTTCTCCGCTCCATTATTCTGTAACCTGTACTTCATTGTCTCAGAAGGCCACTTTCTACTCACAAAAAGAACCTTTGCATCTCCATCCTTCCAACATTCCGCTCCACCCTCTTACTTGATTTAGTCAAAGATCAATGAAGTATTAATTGTATTTGGAAAACAAGTTGTCTGTTTCTACAGGGCCAATTTAAATTGTAATTATTTGCAAAGAATATTCTCTATCCAATAGAGATTTCTATAGTCTGTGCATAGCGGCCTTTGCTCAGGCCATGAAATAGAGATATGTGAATCTGGCCTAAGACTCATTCTTCACAATAATCCAAAAACTCCTCACTTCTCCCCAAATATTCCTTTATGTCAATGTCCTTCACGGTACCTAATGGGATTTCACGATTCTATAACGTCCAGCCACTTCTAGTAGATTTTCATATCACATGGAGGTAAAGGAAAAACTACAGGATTAACATCTGCAGTACTAAAAAAAAAAAATAGACACAGCTAAACGAAAACCATTAAAAAGGATAAGATAGTGCCCAACTTGTCATGGCGTCCTGTCTCTAATTACAGTTAGACCTCATTGATTGACAAGAATTTCAGTACAGCAAGTACAAACGTACACACGTGAAATACCCAGGAGGTGTCAGTCCGAACTACTGGGAGTAACAAGAGCCCAGACACTGATACTTTACCACCACGATTTGTGGTCTACTAGAGTAAGAGAATTCGTGAAGACTGAGTTTAGAAGGTGACACCAGAAGCAATTCAAAGGCCAGGAAGGAACTTCTCCATGATATAGCAAATACGCTCAAGGATATTTTTGTTTGCTTTCCTCTGGGCTCAATTGACAATAAGCATAAAAATATTTTTTTCCAACATGCATGTAACAGTTAAAAAAAAATAAAATAAAAATAGATGTATTTATCAACACCACAACACTTGAAAAGGAGGAAAATTAATATTGATCACATGACTTCCAAGTGATGATTTACCGTAATGTAGCTCAAACATCAATAACAACATTCCCAGAATAGAGACAGTTCTGTAGCTGCTAGTAATAATACACTCTGTCAATAATGAGATCAAATTAAATTCATTCATTCCCTCTGAGATGTGCCGATCTCCCAGGCCCCATTTCACTAGATATTCAGCATCTATGAAAATATTCAGTGGTCTTTTTGATTGCTTTGGCAGACTGAACAAGGCCCAGTGTCTTACACTGCGTGCAGAATTATTAGGCAAGTTGTATTTTAGAGGATTATTTTTATTATTGATCAACAACTATGTTCTCAATCAACCCAAAAGACTCAAATATCAAAGCTTAATATTTTTGGAAGTTGGAGTCGTTTTTTTTTAGGTTTGGCTATCTTAGGAGGATATCGGTTTGTGCAGGTAACTATTACTGTGCAGAATTATTAGGCAACTTAATAATAACCAAATATATTCCCATCTCACTTGTTTATTTTCACCAGGTAAACCAATATAACTGCACCAAATTTAGAAATAAACATTTCTGACATGCAAAAGCAAAACAAAAAAAAATTAGTGCTCAATATAGCCACCTTTGTTTATGATGACACTCAACAGCCTTCCATCCATAGATTCTGTCAGTTGCTTGATCTGGTTACGATCAACATTACGTGCAGCAGCCACCACAGTCTCCCAGACACTGTTCCGAGAGGTGGACTGTTTTCCCTTCCTGTAGATCTCACATTTTATGAGGGACCTTTATGAGGGACCACAGGTTCTCTATGGGGTTCAGATCAGGTGAACAAGGGAGCCATGTCATTATTTTTTCTTCTTTGAGACCTTTACTGGCCAGCCACACTGTGGAGTAGTTGGAGGCATGTGATGGAGCATTGTCCTGCATGAAAATCATGTTTTTCTTGAACAATACCGACTTCTTCCTGTACCACTGCTTGAAGAAGTTGTCTTCCAGAAACTGGCAGTAGGTCTGGGAGTTGAGCTTCACTCCATCCTCAACCCGAAAAGGTCCCACAACTACATCTTTGATGATACCAGCCCATACCAGTACCAACCTCCTCTTTGCTGGCGTCCATGTCGGAGTGGAGCTCTCTGCCCTTTACTGATCCAGCCTCTGGCCCATCCATCGGGCCCATCAAGAGTCACTCTCATTTCATCAGTCCATAAAACCTTTGAAAAGTCAGTCTCAAGATATTTCTTGGCCCAGTCTTGAAGTTTTATCTTATGCTTCTTGTTCAAAGGTGGTTGTTTTTCAGCCTTCCTTTCCTTGGCCATGTCCCTGAGTATCGCACACCTTGTGCTTTTTGTTACTCCAGTAACGTTGCAGCTCTGAAATATGGCACAACTGGTGACAAATGGCATCTTGGCAGCCTCACGCTTGATTTTCCTCAAGTCATGGACAGTTATTTTGCCCCTTTTTTTTGCCCAACACGCTTCTTGCGACCCTGTTGGCTATTTGCCATGAAACGCTTGATTGTTCGGTGATCACGCTTCAAAAGTTTAGCAATTTCAAGACTGCTGCATCCCTCTGCAAGACATCTCACAATTTTGGACTTTTCAGAGCCCTTCAAATCTCTCTTCTGACCCATTTTGCCAAAGGAAAGGAAGTTGCCTAATAATTAAGCACACCTTATATAGGGTGTTGATGTCATTAGACAACACCCCTCCTCATTACAGAGATGCACATCACCTGATTTACTTAATTTGTAGTTGGCTCTCAAGCCTGAACAGCTTGGAGTAGGACAACATGTATAAAAAGTATCATGTGATCCAAAAAACAACTTGCTTAATAATTCTGCACGCAGTGTAGACAAAGACAGACACTGAAACGTACAAATCCGAAAATGAGGAATTTCTGCAGTGGTAAACAACCATATCTATGAAAATGCTTAAAAATACTAATGAGAAGTATTTCCATTGTAAAACAGGAGAAGACTGCACTTTTTACGATCCTATTGGGAAGACCGTGCTGGAATAAAAGTAAAGATCTTGAAAGCATCTGTTCACATTTGTATAAAAGGTGCTGCCTGGCAGGTGCTCGAACGCATTAGATTAGTGGGCTGCGTGCCATGTTTGCACTCAGCCTGACACAACTTGGCAGGGACTCACACCACCTTCATAATTAAAAAGGACACATTAAAGTGTAGTTTGCTCTCACAATGTGAAAAAAAAATACCTAACTGCCGGGAGGAAAAAAACATTTCACTTTTCTACATACTTACCTTCTGGAACAGAAAGAAGTGTTTAATATGAAGCTGTAACAGCTCTGACACCAGAAGTCTGGGAGGGATTTAAAGAAACCCCACTTGTCAAAGGTCAGTGCTGTTTATCAGCATTATGTAAATATACAATACTAAGCAAAAGTTTTAGGCAGGTGTGGAAAAAATGCTGTACAGTAAAAATGCTTGAAAAAATAATAATAATGTTATCTAAACTTGTAATTGATAAAACAAACTAAGTGAATGATGATAAAGAGAAACCAAAATCAATGTTTGGTGTGACTACCCTTTCCCTTCAAAGCATCAAAACAACAATACTTCTAGGCACACTTGAATACTATTTTGAAGCAACTCGATAGAAAAGTGCAGATACGTTCTTTTGATCACCTGTTATTGCATTTTAATGCAATATTGCGGCGACCAAAAAACCATAATTCTGATGTTTTTACTTTTTTCTCACTACGCCGTTTGGCGATCAGGTTAATCCTTTTTTTTTTATTGAATGATCGGGTGATTCTGAATGTGGCGATACCAAATATGTGTATGTTTGATTTTATTTTTATTGTTTTATATTGAATTTATTTTAAATGTTTTAAAAACATTTATTTTTACTTTTGGCATGCTTCAATAGTCTGCAATAGGAGACTAGCAGCTGCCACAACCCGATCGGCTCTGCACATAGAGGTGATGTTCAGATCGCCTCTATATAGCAGATTTACTCACTTGCTATGAGTGCCGACCATTGTGTGGCGCTCATAGCATGCAGGCACCGACATCCATAGAGGTTAGGGGTCTCCAGGAGGCCACAGGTTGTCATGCCAACACACTGGTGATCTGCGATCACGTGACATGGGTCACCGGTGTGCGTATTTCCTGCGCGATTGCCAGAAGCGCAATGTAAATGCCGCTGTCAAGAGTTTGACAGTGGTATTTAACTGGTTAATAGCCACGGGTGGATCGCGATTCCACCTGCGGAAATTGCGGGCACATGTCAGCTGTTCAAAACAGATGATGACATGTTCCCGGAAAGATGTGGGCTCATCGCCGGAGCCCACATCAAAGGGAGGGAGTCCGACATTGGCGTAAATGTATGCCTGATGTAGGAAAAGGGTTAAACATTGGTTATAAAAACAAGAAAGATATGTAAAAAAATAAATAATGGGTGCAATACCGTCTTTACTTTGTAACAAAGTAACAGAAAAAAACAAGCCTTCAGCTACGCTATAAGTTAAGCATCGATTTCATTAGATATAATGGAAGCAAAATTAAACTAACTTAGAACAAATAAAATGAATTTAGTAGTTCGTTGTATGATCAGAATAAATAGGATGTTATTTTGGATTTCTTTTTTGTTCTTCTGAAAAGTAACATTTGTAGAAAACTAAAAATGCAGAAGATGGACTGGACTGTGCAGCTGGTACGGGTAATGGAGTTGTGCACATTCCTACTAGATATTCCCTACTCCATCAGAACATCTGCTTAGCTTAAGAAAACAGGTTTCCAAATTGCTAAACAGACATGATGTCCAGCTTACTGGCATGTTTAAACTTTATTAACGGATCACAAAAATACCTTGGTCAATACCTGTGAAAAAAAAGGAATCCGTCTCTCACTCTTAACACTGGTGTCTTAAGATCTGTACCAGGCGGCACAAACAAAGGAAGAAATATAAAAAATAAATAAATGAAAAAAAGGAGTTGGGTAAAATTCAGCTGACGCAGGACTCAACAGTAAATTAGAGGTGTTGATCTCTCACCACCGTAACAATAGTATCGAGAAGAAACAATGACCAAAGTAATTCATGAGATAGGTCCTCTGGCAGTCACAATTTGACTGGTTCATATGGGCAACTGCTTCACCAGTTTCAATAAATCTCACTAACTCAACTTTTTCTGACTTCTGATTGCAGCTCATGATATTCGAAGAAAAGTACCCTCTAAAAACCAGTGCTACTGCAGTAAGTGCAAGCACAAACCCCAGCTGCATTTAGCATGCAGGAGGGGGATATCACACAGTGCTGGGGCACCCTCAATTCAATTGGCCCCAACTCCATAACATTGCATAACAAAATAGGAGGACACGGAGTACATAAGTGCATATAACATTTTTTTGTAATTTTGTCTAAAATTGCACATGCCCCGCAATCTAACCAGAAAGGGAAAGAGGGAAGAAAAAAAAAAAAAGGGTGCAATAGTGCAGTGTGTTAGGGGAAGGTACCATTCCATGGAGCAAATGTATTTAGTTAAAGTAACTATATACTATATCTATTGCTCATCGGTCCTTACCCGAGAAAGAGGGACGCTGCACCCGCGAAATGTACGTTGGGACTGTTGCACCTGACCGGGGGGGTGTCACTGTCTTGCTTTTTTTTCTTCCCTCTTTCCCTTTCTGGGTAGATTGCGGGGCATGTGCAATATTGTAATAGACACTGGTTGCAGCACCTTCATGCCTCAGGTGGGATACACCTTATCAGGTTTTGGCACGGTCTTTTGAATTATGATGCACATTTTGATACAAATACATATATAGATCCGATGGCCTGACCTAGTGCCTTTTTGACCCGTATTGGTGCATTGACATAATAACACTGAATCCATGTGATTGTTTGATTTCATGTGCGAGTGCATGGTTATACAACTATAGACAGTGACCTCAATATCTCTGTTTCCCTGAATGTGTTTTTTGTTTTGTAATGTTTTTTATACATATATCGTTTGATAGACAAATAAAATTACAAACATTTTTATATGCACTTATGTACTCCGTGTCCTCCTATTTTGTTATGGAGTCGATATAAGAGAGTGATTAAAACTCATAAAATATATAATAAATTGGGTACAGTAGTACAACGCAGGATGTGCTGTAAATGTTTCCATAAGAATTTGGGAAAGTTATGAAATGTCCTATAAATGTCTGTTCTGTTCCTGATCTGAGGATCGGGGCTTTTAGCTGAGATGAATCTGCTGCACTTTATGTACATGCTCAGTAGTGACCAGTGCTGTGGGGTCAGGGGAAATCAAGGAGTCGGAGGTTTGGCTGACTGACTCCACAACCCTGCTAAAAGCAAAACTGCCATGTAAGACTGTTCTTGGAAAACCACATGCTCAAGCATTTTGTTCTGCTACCAAAGAATGATGAATCTATTCTGGCTTGGAAGCCGATACAGCTTCACAATACTCACCACTGGATCATACTCCCATAGTTGATTGCCTCTTAAATGGTGGCATTTAAGCATTATGACTGGGCCATTAAGCTTGGAGACATCTAAACATAAATCATCTGTGCGGATTTCTTTGCTAGCTGTGTAGGAAAATACCTAAGAAAAACAGAAGAATGTACATATATTTAATAGGCATCTTGAGCACAATATAGTTGGCAGTCCTTAGTATTATGGCATACACAAACACACATGACAAGCCGATAGATGGAATTTGTTGTAGTGTTACGGTATTGCTTATTTCAGCGGTGGAACAATAGTAATCTGTTCTGAATTTTACAGCTGCAGAACAGATTCTACTTTATGTCATTATTTCTAACAACTATTAAAAGTTTGGTAAAATTTAGAATATTTCATTTTTACATTGGATCATGATGTTGTTTTTAACCGCAATACAAAATAAATACAGCTCATTATACCTGGTTTCCTCCCATTCCATGGCAGTTGAAGATACCAACTTTTTCATTCTCCTTTCTTGCCATATTGTCCAAGCACTGATTTGTTTCCACATTTCTGATCTGGGTAGACAAGAGAATAAGTACATTTATCTTTGAATCATAATAAGTGACCAATATGAGAACACAGAGGCTCAGAAAAGATCTCATAGATGTAAGTGTCGCAGCACGCACCCTTGACATGGAGTATTTAGATGTCTTGTTGAAACCATCAGATATCCATGTAGCTCTTCTGAATGACTTCTACTAAGCAGGGAGAGTGATTGTTTAGGATTAGAAAAAAGGGTCCATATGTTTTTCCTGAAATAACACGTCTGTGCGTGGGAAGTGCCTGATATTACACTTCACCCTATTTACTTGGATGGGGCCAAGCTTAATTAATAGTCATATCCAGTCAATCAAAAAAGTGCAGTTTCTGGCTTTTCCAGATACAATCACGGCCATCACTCCATTCCGATAGGACATTGCAGAGCCCCATTTAAAGGATTGGTGGTGATCCAGGAAATATGTCATAACTTACAATATTGGCTTAACCCCGGTAAATAGCCTTTTTTAATTACATTTGGTATAATCTTTCAAACAAAAGCTTATCCCACTAAGACATGTTCATATCCTCTTAACAGGGTATGGGGTACCGTAAAGGAGGAGGAGGGTCCAAGGTCGAGGACCCTCTCTGAGAAAGAGCAGAGAGTTGCTAACAGCAGTCCATATTTGCGACTAGGGAAATGTCGAGGTTGCCGTGGCTCTCCTTGGGAAAATAGGCAGTCTGCCATTGGGACCTGGATGCCAGGCTTCCCGTCATAAAAGGGATGTTGGTAGGGCAGTTTCCTTTAAGCCAATTAGTGAGAATCTACTGGAATTGGTAAACATTTCCCTCTGAAAGACTACTCCATTTCAAGGACAATCACCTCAACTAATGACGGCTATAAAGTATACTACGCATTTAATTTGCACATTGACATTTCTTATTTCAGTAATTCAGAACCCATTTTGCAAAAATAGTCAATGAGTTCATTTTCTGACACCTTCTCCTTACAGCTTTATAGTGTTCTTTAAAATCCAGACTATAAGGGTTGCATTTAACATTGCCGGTAACCAGGGAAAGTGCAGCTATCAGTGAAAGTGGAGCAATAATTAGTTGCCATTGGCAACCAAACACGGTTTATACAGCGTAGATCAATTAGGCCCTTTATAGAGTATATATATAGAGGAGGTTTACAACTCTGTATCTAGTGCCAATACATATCTATAGTGGCAGGATTCACAAAACTGGATCCAACGCAGGATTATATTGAGCCCTTCCTGTTACAATAAATCCAATGTTTAATATTCAGGAATCTCAGTGAGTAGAACGCATCACACATCATACCTCTCCCAAAGAAAAATAATGACGCGGTATCTGGGAATCGGGGTAGACATTTTCTAAGTACCAGGCAAATGGTTTGCATTGTAGTTTATGCCTCAAGGAAACTCTTGTAGATATGTCCCCATAGTCCACTTTAGTCACACCTGAAATGATAAACACAAGTATTAGCCTGACACTAGTCAAAACGGATTTATCGTTAAAGGGGTTGTCTACAGGGTGACTGCAGACTTCTTGATTTAGACTACATAACCCTTTTAACCTTAAACTGAATTTTATTGAAGCTACTGTCTTGTGTACAGTCCTGGCCAAAAGTTTTGATGAACGTGTCAATAAACGTTTACAAACTTCTGAGACGCTGATAATTGTGCTTCAGTAACCATACACATACTGCAGTAAATGAAAGTAAAAACAAACTGGCAGTCCCAAAACTTTTTGCCACAACTGTGCATTTTTTCAGGTACAATAATTTGATAGAAATTTGTAGAACAGACATTTATCTAAACGTTGCACCTAGATATTTGAGCGATTTTCAATATTTCTTGTTGTAAAACAGATAAATTTGGAACACACGCACTTACACCAACATTATTTTTATTATTTTGAAAAGACCTAAAAATCACAAGAAGAGGGGTTAATCTTTCACTGTGAAGTACTACATGTTTATGAATGCATTTCTAAATAAAAGGCAGAAAAATGGAAATTAGACTTAAGGTACCTTCACACGAAACGACATTATAACGATATCGCTAGCAATCCGTGACGTTGCAGCGTCCTCGCTAGCGATATCGTTTCGTTTGACACGCAGCAGCGATCAGGATCCTGCTGTGATGTCGCTGGTCGCTGAATAAAGTCCAGAACTTTATTTGGTCGTCCGATCGCTGTGTATCGTTGTGTTTGAAAGCAAAAGCAACGATACCAGCGATATTTTACACTGGTAACCAGGGTAAACATCGGGTTACTAAGCGCAGGGCCGCGCTTAGTTACCCGATGTTTACCCTGGTTACTAGCGTAAAATGTAAAAAAAACAAACAGCACATACTCACATTGCGTCCCCTGCAGTCAGCTTCCTCCTCTGACTCAGCGCCGCAAAGTGAAAGTGAAAGCAGCACAGCGGTGACGTCACCGCTCTGCTCTCACTGTACGGCGCTCAGTCAGTCAGGAAGTGGACGCAGGGGGACGTGAATGTAAGTATGTGCTGTTTGTTTTTTTTAGATTTTACGCTGGTAACCAGGGTAAACATCGGGTTACTAAGCGCGGCCCTGCGCTTAGTTACCCGATGTTTACCCTGGTTACCAGGGGACCTCGGCATAGTTGATCGCTGGAGAGCGGTCTGTGTGACAGCTCTCCAGCGACCAAACAGCGACGCTGCAGCGATCGACATCGTTGTCGCTATCGCTGCAGCGTCGCTTCGTGTGAAGGTACCTTTACTCGTAATTCCATTTCCAGGTAGTCCCTCAGGACAGCACCATGGACAGCACCATGGAGGACGTCCTTCCTTGACCTATAGCGGGACAGGATCATAGAGAGGTTTAAAAGGACCCTCCCACCTCCACCCTCCAGTGTTGTTTCAAAGTACCACCGAGGATGGAAATAAATGGTCTAAACATGCCCTTACAAACATGTCTGTAATAACCATTAAACTGCTTCATCTTAATATCGAGCCATGGTGACCCAAAGGATAAACGATCTGCCGGTAGATAAATCCCGAACAATCCTAAAAAACAGAAACATAAGGGAGGGAACTACGGGTGCTGTCCTGAGGGACTATCTGGAAATGGAATTACCAGTAAGTCTAATTTCCCTTTTTCCATTACGTCCCTCAGGACAGCACCATGGAGAATACCAAAGCAACTCTCCCAGGGTGGGTACAGAAGCCCAGGAATCAAAGTCCCAGGCAAAACCAGACTAAATATAAAGGATCTGAAAGATCAGAAAAACCATAGATATCTAAAGAGATTCGCAAAGAAAATCACCGTAGTGAGTGCCTGGTATACATCTATAATGCCCAATTTCAGTATGAATGTGGTAAATGAAATAAGCAGAAGGAGCAGAGAGTGAGATACACCCATTGTACTCCAATATCAATAATAAACCACAGCAATTTATTTATTGTGATAGATACTTATAGACATCGCAGCCCCAGAATAGGGTTAGAGAACATTATTGCCCAGCAAAATATGGTGAAAGTCACAGCCACCACACAATGAGGACTGTATCGACCAATAATAAGCTGCATGTGCTCATAACAGGACTGTTCCTTCATCGGTCCTTCTGGGCTCAGGTTAGGCCTTGGTTACAGACCAGCTTACCGTACTACAAGGAGACCTGCAGGACAGAGGTACTGGACTGCGGAAAGATCAAACCAATAACAGTTAGTACATGGATAATGGCAGAGCATTGGGATGTACGCACATTACTCATCCAGGAGATCACGTCTATTCCAAATCCTTAGATGTCTAACCCCAAGTAAGGGTTATATATTATTAAAACTAAGGAATACACCCTCCGGCAGGTAATATCTCCTGCCATTACCAACGTCGGGCTTCTCATTAGAAGCGCTGAAAGAGAAACGTGGATCATCACTCCTCTTTTACTGATGTTAGACGCAGGGAGTCTGGACTCTGAATCGATGAAGGTGGTGGTGGTGCAAGTAAAAATCTTCCGACACTTGAAATTATTCGGAACAGCATTTATACGAGTCATTAGTCCAGACATTATAAGTATGTCAACTTCTTTGTCCATATATGCATATACGCTCATACATATCCCAAGAGGCAATCTTCTCAGGGATCTTTATACACTCAGACTGCCATTGTGGGGTAACCATATTCCATGGCTAGAGAAAGAGTAGGTTTCTTCCTCATAACAGAGGGAGATTATCTACTGTGAGGCAGTGAGAATATGGGGTCTTAAAAGTAAGAGCCCTGGATACAGTTTCATTTATCTTAGAAGCCGCGACTGCTGTAAGAGCAGCGAGAATGGGATCCTCTGCCACACGACCCAGTGCTGCTGCTTCACCACAAGGTACAGAAGGCAGTGCTGATGTCCCTGGTAAACAAAACGCAACAGACTTATGGGACAAGAATCTGTCTGCCGAATGTAGAGTTTGGGAAGGATTAATAATAATAACAACAATAATAAACTTTTATTTATATAGCGTCAACATATTCCGCAGCGCTTTACAGTTTGACAGTTTCAAACACAACAGTCATAAGTAACAACCATATAATAATTAAAGCAAAATAAGACGACCCTGCTCTTGAAAGCTTACACTCTACAATGAGGCAGGGAAGATACAAAATACAGGTGTGTATCAACAATATTTTATTTATAATGATGGCCCAACCATCTCAGGGGGTGGGGGATAGATGGAGATAGTGAATGGGCTACACGCACAACATAAAATGACTGATTAGGGAACATGATAGACCGCTCTGAACAAATGTGTCTTACGGGAGCGCCCAAAACTATGCAAATTGTAGATGGTCCCAATATCCTAGGGCAAAGCATTCCAAGGAGGAAGGAATCCTTCCTTTCAACTTGTGGGATTTTCCGCTCCCGGGACAGTAGTATGTCCTTCTATAGGATTATAGAATGTACCAAAATGACGTATGTCATCTTTTAAAGCTAATTATGAAATAGACTTGCTTTTAGCACTCAAGGTAGAACCTACCTGAGAAATCTGTTCCAAACAGAAGAAATGCAGATTTTACTAAGCCAATTCAAGCATAACTGTTTGCTTGACTAAGCCCTGTTGTAAAGAATGAAGTAACAGAAGCTGGATCTGGGTCCAAAACACAAGGACTCCATATCCAGAGTTGAGGCCCAAGACAAAAATGTGAAGTGGTAGGCCGATGATACAATGTGCGACCACACAAGGCACCAGACAGAAGGTCTGATTCAGTGGCTCACCGCCAGAGGCAAAAAAGGCACCAAGCCCGACACACTGATACCCCCTGCCCTGCAAAGGGCACCGAAACCTTATAATGCAAAATGATGCATATAGGAACTATGAAGCATATAGGAACTATGAAGCAATATAATGCAATATGATGTACAAAGTTACTATGAAGCGCTATGATGCATATAGCAACTATGAAGAAATATGGTGCACAAAGGCAGTTTGAAGCACTATGATGCATATAGGAACAATGAAACAATATGATGTAAATAATGAAGCAGTATAATGCAATATGATGCATGAAGTAACTATGAAGCATTACGGTGTATATAGGAACAATGAAGGAAAATGATGAATATAGGGACTATGAAGCAATATGCTGTAATATAATGCGCAAAGTCACTATGAAGCGCTATGATGCATATAGGGACCATGAAGCAATATGCTGTAATATAATGCACAAAGGCAATATGAAGCGCTGATGCGTATAGGAATCATGAAGCAATATGCTGTAATATAATGCTCAAAGGCAATATGAAGCGCTGATGCGTATAGGAACCATGAAGCAATATGCAGTAATATAATGCACAAAGGCAATATGAAGCGCTGATGCATATAGGAATCATGAAGCAATATGCTGTAATATAATGCACAAGGCAATATGAAGCGCTATGACGCACATAGGAAACCTGAAGCAATATGATGCACAAAGGCAATACGAGCGCTATGATGCATATAGGAACAGTGATGCAATATGACGCACAGAGTCACTATGAAGCGCTATGATGCACATAGTAGCCATGAAGCAATATGATGCAGAAGGGCACTATGATGCATATAGGAACAATGAAGCACCACTATGCATATAGGAACCATGAAGCAATATGATGCAATAGGATACACGAAGTGACTATGAAGCGCTATGATGCATATAAGAACAATGAAGCACCTTGATGCATATAGGAACCATGAAGCACCTTGATGCATATAGGAACCATGAAGCAATATGATGCAATATGATGCATGAAGTTACTATGAAGCGCTATGATGCATATAGGAACAATGAAGCACCATGATGCATATAGGAACTATGAAGCAATATGATGCAATATGATACACGAAGTAACTATGAAACAGTATGATGCCACAGAGGCACTCAATATGATGCATGGATGAGCTATGATGCAGTATCATGCACAGAGGCACTCAATATGATGCATAGAGGCACTATTATGCAGTATTATGCACGGAGGCACTCAATATGATGCATAGAGGCATTATTATGCAGTATTATGCACGGAGGCACTCAATATGATGCATAGAGGCACTATTATGCAGTATTATGCACGGAGGCACTCAATATGATGCATAGAGGCAGTATTATGCACGGAGGCACTCCATGTGATGCATAGAGGCACTATTATGCAGTATTATGCATAGAGGCATTCAATATGATGCATAGAGTCAGTATGACTAGGCCATGCCTTAAGGTGCCAAACAAGAGACCAGACTTACACTTTTAAGCAAAAGAGCAATCTATCAGAGTTCCAGATAAATCTCCACTCTGAACAATACGTCTCATTTGTCAGACTGACTCCACCCGAAGGAGCTAATTAATGAGCCGCAGCTGGAGGGCAGTCTTCATGGAGATAATGTGCTGAATTAACACCTTGTGTCCTCCTATGGATGGAGTAGTTAAATTGCAAAGAAAAGTGAAACACTTGCTTATTGAACCAGAAAATGGAAAGCATGTTTCCAAAAAGTCAGTCTGAAGCCCAATCATAAGGCTCTGTGCAGACAAGACCTGCAACTAACTGAAGTCCAGTCATGAGATGTAGCCTGGACATATGGCCCCACCATAGCCTAGAGGTCCAAGGCCTAGCTGCAAATGGGTTCCAGGTACAGCTTTGGCACAAAGGCCTGAGACTAGAGTCAGCCCAGAGGCCCTGGCCATCGATGCAACATTAAACCATGCACTCACCTGTGCTGGCTCCATACCTGCTAGAAGACAGGGGGAGCTGGTAACGCCGAGAGCCTACCGTGGAAGTTAGCGGCGTCCATTCAGAAATGTTGCATTACTGCCTGTGCCCCCTTCCGTGTTCCATTGTGGAACGCACGCCGATTCTGTGTGCCGTCGCTCCTCTCTGACGTCACTGGGAGCGCAACGGCCTTCTCCAACACACGACTTTCGGAAGTAGCGGTGTTTTGCCGGTCAGCGTCCGAGCCGAGAGCCCCCCACTGGGAGGAAGCGGCTCTACCCAGGAGCCCGTCCGCTCGACTGGTCTCTGGGGCTGAGGGACTCCCCGCCGGGGAGTTTCCACCCTGGGCTACTTGATAGGGGGAAGGATTGGACTTGCCGCACGATCCCCCTAAGCCCATTACACAGGCTGATGGCTGAGGAACCTCTCAAAGAGGAGTCGGCCATGGTCCGTCTGACCGGGGAAAGGGAAGGCTGAGATCCCCGAACTCTGAGTCCATCTGGTACCGCACTGATAGCTGAGGGACCTCTACCCAGTGAGGTATCGGCCACGGACCATTTGACAGGGGGAAGAGAATCCACAGGATATCTTCGCTCTAGGAGCAACCTCACATACAACCGTCCCTGTAGGGACAGGAAAAACACTGGAGGGTGGAGGTGGGAGGGTCCTTTTAAACCTCTTTATGATCCTGTCCCGCTATAGGTCAAGGAAGGACGTCCTCCATGGTGCTGTCCATGGTGCTGTCCTGAGGGACGTAATGGAAAAAACAAATCACAGATTCAGTGTTATCATAGCGGTAAGGCCCCATGGTGGATACATCACTCACGGACTGTTTCCGGATGTGGCACACGGGCTACGGGGCTCTCTACACATGCAGCATCTGCCTCTAGCAGACGGAGCTTCAATCACTTCTATTAAACATGTAGATGCTGCTGTCAGTAGACCACAGCATATAAACGGTGCAGTGGTCGGTGCTCGCAAGCGCTACTGGCTCCCCATGACACGACAGTCGGGGGACAGCTGACGACCCCTATAACTGCAACCTTGGTTCTTCTGATCAGCCGTAGTCTATGCTTCCTAGCAAACTGTAATTTACACTACATTCTTCAATACGGCACTGAAGTATATAGAACAAGCAATCTAAAGATCTCAGGCTCAAGTCCCCTAATGGGACAAAAGAACAGGGTGAAAAAAAATAAAATAAAGTACATTTTTTCCTTTATATCTTTATAGAACACCCCGTTTTCCCCGTATAAAAAAAATATTTGGTATTGACAAGTTCATAAGCGTTCGGTATATCAAAACATATAATTAACCTGTACAGTAAATAAATATATATATATATATATATATATATATATATATATATATATATATATATATATATCAATCTATATCTATCTATACACATCTATATAGAAATTACCACACTTTCCTAAAAAGATATCCAATAAAAAAGGATCAAATTGTGATATTTACCCCAAAATGGGATAAACAACTGAACATACAAAAAAGAAGCCCTCATAAAAATATATGAGTCTTGGAAAATGGCGTGAAGCAAATACAGTATATTTATATTGCAACCTTAATTGTTAACATACATAAAAAGGTGCAATATTTAATATTAAAGGCAACTTGTGAACTACGGTAACTCATGCTGACCGAATTTACAGCAGTAAAATAGTCCTGCAACATAAAGATGTTCAATTAGTTATTTTTTTTTGCAAAATACGAGATGCTTATGTTTTATAAAGCTAAACTCAATTTCCTTAAATTTCAATTAATGTAAATAATCATCTAGCTATTAAATTATGAATTGGTTTGTAGATTTGAACTTCATCACTATGCAGAAAAATTATTCTTTATTTGTGACATCATTGTATTTATTATTCATAGCCCATGTAACAGCACATTATTTTTTAATATAGCAATCAAGACACTTCATTTGTTTTCTATGATCAAACAAGTTGCAGGTGACCTCCTTTAGTTGGAAATCTTATTAAAATTAATAAGATTGTCTTTATTTTTGGCTAGTGTCATTTGATTGGCCAATTAACTAAAAGGATTAAAAAAAAAATCTTGCTATCCAAAACAAGGTTAAGGTCCTAACTATATACAGTAAATTATGTTATTTGTAACAGAAGATGAGTTATGTACATTCATTCTTATGTGTCTGAACCAAAAGAAAGCAAAGCAAACAAAACTTAAAGATACATTATAAAAACAGAATTTCATGACCCGACAAAAGAAAAATACCATTAAAAGGGTCTTTTCATAACCATTAATGCATAAAACTGCATAGTGCTTACAAAAACAAGAATTGAGGAAATTATAGATATCGTTTACTGCTCATTGCCTAGGCTACCGGACACTTCTACTGTCTGTGGTGGCTGGTTTTGTAGGCAAGGAGAGTGCCCACGCCGGCAAGGAGAGTGCCCACGCCGGCAAGGAGAGTGCCCACGCCGGCAAAGGAGAGTGCCCACGCCGGCAAAGGAGAGTGCCCACGCCGGCAAAGGAGAGTGCCCACGCCGGCAAAGGAGAGTGCCCACGCCGGCAAAGGAGAGTGCCCACGCCGGCAAGGAGTATAACTCAACAACAAGTATTCCCATGATTAACAACACGAATAACTGAAGTGTATGTAATGCTATGTACTTTATGTTATATCTAAACATAACTGCAGCACAATCAAGAAGATTTGATGAAAAGCCTGGCATCACCCAAGATTGAATATTTTATTGAGAGTAAAAAAGTATTGAACTGTGATACACAATAAAGTGACTAGAATAAAAAGATTGATCTCACCAGGTGAAATTATGTAAAAGAAGCTCTTGAACTCATCCATCCACACCTCCGCCAACCTCCTATTATTCTTGTTTATAATCTGACCGGTACCACCTGGAAAGGTATATGGAGTAGCTTTCCGAAAAACATGACCAACATGCGAACAAGTGACTATTTCAAGTGTACCTCCGCACTGCCATATCTAGAGCAAAAAAGGGGCACAAAGTATTAGGTAGAATCCCTCGCAGCAATCATATCATAGGTATAAATTTGGCTTTTTGTTATACTTGCCCTAAATGAGATTTCTAAATTCTCCCCTCCCCAAATATCCATTCCAGCATCATATGTCCCAATTTCCTGGAAATAATCTCTGTCAATTGAAAAGAGGCCACCTGCCATTGTGGGAGTCCTGCAAAATAAAAAAATACATACAGTATATAGCAATTAATTCAATTTATGTGCATTTATGTATACCAGCCTTCAATGGGGGAATAGTAACATTTGGTTTATGCACCAGAAGCCAATTTGGCACAAACACAAAACTTTGGCGCAGTACAAATAAGGAAAGATAGACTGTAGAAGTCTGTGGTACTGCCGCTTATCCCCCAATGGATGATTATCAGTAATATGCACCACAATCTTATACTGAAGTGGTTCAAAAGATTTTTAAAGCACAGGCAATTATTAATGCAACCTGTGTTGCTTTTTCTATCACCTATTGATTACCTGTCTGCCATAAAGCCATGAAGCCCCCCCCACCCCCCCCCACCACATGATTATGAGAAGTCTATCTTCTGCTAGGGCCTACAGTGTTGTATAGGATTAACCCCTTAACGACCAGGGGTATTTCAGTTTTTACATTTTCATTTTTTGGTCTCCTTCCTAGAGCCATAACTTTTTTATTTTTAGGTCAATATGGCCATGTGAGGGCTTGTTTTTTGCAGGACAAGTTGTATGTGTGAACGACGCCTTTGTTTTAACATATAATGTACAGGATAATGGGAAAAAAATTCCAAGTGAGGTAAAATTGCAATGTCAGAAAGGGGTTAATGCAGTTTATTTCAGTGTCTTTCTGTAGGTCTCCAGCACTGAACAGTATTCCAGAAGGATCACGAGTTCAGTCTTTCTAAGCATTTTAAAAATTACAAAAAGGAAAATGGGCCGATCCAAAAATTTGGGCACCCTGAATGGTTAGTACTATGTAGCACCCCTTTTGAAAGTATCACAGCTTGTAAATGCTTTTTGTAGCCAGAAAAGTCTCTTTCAATTCTTGTTTGAGGAATTTTCATCCATTCTACTTTGGAAAGTACAGATTTTCAATGATGTTCAGATCAGCACAATGAGAGAGTCATTGTAAAACCTTCAGTTTGTGACTTTGATGTAGTCTATTGTCGATTTTACCATGCGTTTATGATCATTATCCATTTGTAGAAGCCATTCTCTTTTCAACTTCAGCTTTTTTAAAGATTGTGAAAGGTTTGCAATCAAAATTTGTTGAAAATTAATTGAATACATTCTTCCTTCTACAAGTGAAATGTTCCCCATGTCATTGGCTGCAACACAACCCCAAAGCATTATTAATCAACCCCAATCCTTTCCTGAAATTCTGTGCCCTTTTCTCTCCACACATACCTTTGATAATTGTGGCCAAAGGGTCCCATTTTAACATAGTCGGTCCACAGGACTTGCTTCCAAAATTCATCAGGCTTGTTTAGATATTCTGCATACTTCTGAAGCTGAATTTTATGGCGAGGATCCAGGAGAGGCTTTTTTTCTGACGACTCTTCCATGAAGGCCATATTTGTGCAGGTGTCTCTGAACAGTAGAACAATGTACCACAACTCCAGAGTCTACTAAATCTCTCTGAAGGTCTTTTGAAGTCACATGGGGTTCTGATTTGCCTCTATAGAATTTCCAATGTGCAGCTCTCACTGAAATGTTGGTTGGTCTTCTAGACCTTACCTTGACCTCCTGTGCTATTAACGGACATTCCTTAGTTACATTTTGAATTGAGTAAAGAGCAACTTGAAAACACTTTTCTATCTTCTTATAGCCTTCTCCCACTTAGTCAGCCTCCACCAATTTTATTTTCAGAGTGATAGGCAGCTGCTTCGAAGAACCCATGGCTGCTGTTTTTTGGCACAAGGGTAGAGAAGGCTGGGTTTTTATAAAGCTAGGAAATTAGCATCACCTGGCCTCTCCTAAAGATGATAGTGGAAAAACCATAACCTCAGGCCATAACCAAGGCTAATTAAGGTCTGAAACCTTGGTCAAAGTTATTTGAGCACACAAATCTCCAAGAGAGCCCACATTTTTTCATCTGTTCATTTTCCTTTTTGTAATTTTTTAAACGTAAAAAAAAAAAGACTATGATTATATATATGTGTATATATATATATATATATATATATATATATATATATATATATATATATATATATATATATATATATATATATATATACATATATATATACACACACACATACACAGACCAAAAGTTTGGACACACCTTCTCATTTAAAGGTTTTTCTGTATTCTCATGACTATGAAAATTGTACATCCACACATTTGAGGCATCAAAACTATGAATTAACACATGTGGAATTATATACTTAAAAAAGTGTGAAACAACTGAAATTATGTCTTATATTCTCGGTTCTTCAAAGTAGCCACCTTTTGCTTTGATGACTGCTTTGCACACTCTTGGCATTCCCTTGATGAGCTTCATGAGGTAGTCACCGGGAATGGTCTTCCAACAATCCTGAAGGAGTTCCCAGAGATACTTAGCACTTGTTGGCCCTTTTGCCTTCACTCTGCGGTCCAGCTCACCCCAAACCATCTCAATTGGGTTCAGGTCTGGTGACTGTGGAGGCCAGGTCATCTGGCGTAGCACCCCATCACTCTCCTTCTTGGTCAAATAGCCCTTACATAGCCTGGAGGTGTGTGGGGTCATTGTCCTGTTGAAAAATAAATGATGGTCCAACTAAACGCAAACCGGATGGAATAGCATGCTGCTGCAAGATGCTGTGGTAGCCATGCTGGTTCAGTATGCCTTCAATTTTGAATCAATTCCCAACAGTGTCACCAGCAAAGCACCATCACACCTCCTCTTCCATGCTTCACGGTGGGAACCAGGCATGTAGAGTCCATCAGTTCACCTATTCTACGTCGCACAAAGACACGGTGGTTGGAACCAAAGATCTCAAATTTGGACTCATCAGACCAAAGCACAGATTTCCACTGGTCTAATGTCCATTCCTTGTGTTCTTTAGCCCAAACAAGTCTCTTCTGCTTGTTGTCTGTCCTTAGCAGTGGTTTCCTAGCAGCTATTTTACCATGAAGGCCTGCTGCACAAAGTCTCCTCTTAACAGTTGTTGTAGAGATGTGTCTACTGCTAGAACTCTGTGTGGCATTGACCTGGTCTCTAATCTGAGCTGCTGTTAACCTGCGATTTCTGAGGCTGGTGACTCGGATAAACTTATCCTCAGAAGCAGAGGTGACTCTTGGTCTTCCTTTCCTGGGGCGGTTACATGTGAGCCAGTTTCTTTGTAGAGCTTGATGGTTTTTGCCACTGCACTTGGGGACACTTTCAAAGTTCTCCCAATTTTTCGGACTGACTGACCTTCATTTCTTGTAATGATGGCCACTTGTTTTTCTAGCAGTCTATTCAGTAGGACTATCAGCTGTGTATCCACCAGACTTCTGCACAGCACAACTGATGGTCCCAACCCCATTTAAAAGAAATCCCACTTATTAAACCTGACAGGGCACACCTGTGAAGCGAAAACCATTCCCGGTGACTACCTCTTGAAGCTCATCAAGAGAATGCCAAGAGTGTGCAAAGCAGTCATCAAAGCAAAAGGCGGCTACTTTGAAGAACCTAGAATATAAGACATTTTCAGTTGTTTCACACTTTTTTGTTAAGTATATAATTGCACGTGTTAATTCATAGTTTGATGCCTTCAGTGTGAATGTACAATTTTCATAGTCATGAAAATACAGAAATATCTTTAAATGAGAAGGTGTGTCCAAACTTTTGGTCTGTACTGTATCTCTCTCTCTCTCTCTCTCTCTCTCTCTATATATATATACATATATATATCTATCTATCTTTGTCTATAATACACAAAAAGTGTCATTTAACTTTTAGAGATCATTTCATATTCAACTTGTTTAACTTCACAATAACAGTCATTTTGACAAGGGGTGCGCAAACTTTTACATGCCACTATATGCACAGTAATTTCAATATGACTTGGTCTGTATATGTTTAAACTTTTGTCACTTATTTTGCTGCTTCAGGCTCAGATAGCCAAAAAGCGGATAAAATAATTAACCAGTCCACTCTCCTGACTTGGAAGACTACACTATCTTACATATAAAATAAGAGGAAACCAACGCAAAAGCCATGAAAATCAATACTTCAGGAAAATGCCAGCAGTATTCTTCCTGAACAAACTTCCAATAGCAAAAAAAGCTGCCGTTTGCGTATACCGCAATGGTTTTACCTCTAGCAATATAGACAAGCTTTCGCCTGGCTTTCCCTAGGGCATTACGCAGTCAAAAATCAGAATCCCTAAAATCATCTTTCCTAAAGTTGTGGATAGCACCAATTAGCCAATGTGACACACTGTGGTAAGGAAACATTGTCCTGGTAATAGACTTTGAAATGTGACCTACTCACTTTAAAAAATGTTCTTACAAGTTAAAGCTGCATGACTGGAAGTCAATACTACGTCGTCTTTTTTCCATTTCCAAAACAAAATATTTGTGTTGCTGTTCCCGGTAAATCTGGAGTAAAAATGTGTAAAGTGGTACATGTCTATTTTCTGTTCCAAGTCTTCTGAGCTGCATTTTTAAAGGCATATTATATTCTAGCTTGTGTGTGGCTGCGTATTCATGTCAGCACAATCTACGGCACCCTGGGAACAGTGCTGGCACTGTCCGCACAATGGGCAGACATGAAACCTTCTTCTTGCGGGCAATGACTGCAGTGGATAATCATTACACAAGCTTTGGCTTGCAGCCACTAGTCTAAAAGACATGATCTGTGTTATATACAAACTTAATGTTCCCAGTGTCAGGGCGTGCTAGGAAGGGCTTATTACATCAGCTATTTGTGCACATGAAACAAGGCTGGAAAAACAGGGGTTTTAAGAGGTTTTACGACTTTAGCATTAAAGAGTATTCAATTCTCCACAACAAAAATGGCCTAAGCAAACCAGATAAAGTCAGTGTGAAAAGAGTTAATAGGGAATGAATGTGGGGGCCAAATCTGCTGCGAGGGTCCTCTTTATCATTGTATATCTGTTACAGGTCTCCGATCTTCCTACAAAACATTATAGTAAAGAGCATGGAAAAGAGTAATTCCTGACGCCATACAATAATGCAATGAGTATAGATATAATAACATCACTGTATCCACCCATGGCATTACACACATCGGATCAGCTCAACGAAGGCAGTGTAAAGCCATCAAAGAAAGGACTCCATCCGCCATCTTACCTGACAGGAAGGGTTCGATCTCCTCTCCTCCGATCCATTTCACGCTGGGGAACAGGGTACCATCTAAAGTTCAATTTCCAATTGAAGCCACCATAAGTCATGTCAGAACCGGCCATATACTCAAAAGTATCATCACTAATTACATCAATGATGGGGCAAACCACAGTCCTCCTTCATGACCAACAAAAAAAGAAATTGATATTTAAGATCATTTAGAAACTTAGTGCAGAAATCTTATACTTTATTGAATTTGTAGCTTTCATTCAATTCATTTTCATGTGTATTTATATTTATCAATATGTCTACCATTTACAAAAAAAGATTTAAGCTATTTCTGGAGGTAATAAACAGTCAGTAATTATATATAATACCTGAAAAAAACCTGTAATAGTTACAATAAATACATGTAATTAAAGGGGTATTCCCATCTCCAAGGCCTGATGTAGCAGTTGTAATAATAATAATAATAATAATAATAATAGAAAATACAGCTAATTAGTAATGTAGTATAGTTCTCGTGATTCGCTATGACGTTAACCCCATGTGCAGGGAATTGCAGTAGCTTAGGTATCCATGGCTATGACCTCTTACAGCCAACTAAATGTCATATGAGTGGTTGTAACAATGGATACTGAAGCTACTGCATGCCCTGAACATGGGGTAAGCGACATAAGGCTACTTTCACACTAGCGTCGTGCACTGCACGTCGCTATGCGTCGTTTTGGAGGAAAAGCGCATCCTGCAAAAGTGCTTGCAGGATGCGTTTTTTCTCCATGGACTTGCATTAGCGACGCAGTGCCACACGTCGCAACCATCGTGCGACGGTTGCGTCGTACCGTCGCCACCAAAAAACGTTGCTTGTACCGTTTTTTGGTGCGTCGTTCCCGTCTTTTCCGACCGCGCATGCGCGGCCGGAAATCCGCCCCCCGCACCTCACAATGGGGCAGCGGATGCGTTGAAAAACAGCATCCGCTGCCCCCGTTGTGCGGCGCTTGCACAGTATGCGTCGGTGCGCTGCAACGTCGCATTGCGACGTGCAGTGCACGACGCTAGTGTGAAAGTAGCCTAACATATGAAGAACTATACTACATTTCTAATTGGAGATATTTGCTAATTCTTCACCTACTAGATATTGGGATAGGATCTTGGAAATGGGAATACCCCTCTATAGGTCAATAGAAACATCCACTACAGTAAGCAGAAAACAGAATTGATGCAAGGCATCTAAATTGCCAAAGTCAAGACCATTTCTTTACGAAGCAGAGAAGTTTGTTGATTGGCATTATGTTAGATGGGTCACCTGTGGATTGACATAAGACTGAAGTATTTCTACAGGAACATCTTAAAAGTAACCTGACAGCTGATACATGCTGCCCGATCAGCCAGCATCCCATGCTGGCTGCATGATTTTGGCCAGGTGCATACGATACTGGGACTGCACCGCACAGGAGACTAGTCAGACAGGCAGGTCCCCAGTGGCTTCTCCCCACCCACTGCCCTTAATTGACAGGTGTTTCCTTATACACTCACACAAAGACCTGTCACCCAAGGGCAGCGGGCGCAGAGGGCTCATCTGTCAGACTAGTCTCCCATGGATTTTGGCAGCATTATCAGCTTTATAGTTGGAAAGCTATTCTAGGGCCTTCCAAGTTAAAACGCAAACAGCTCTCCTATCCCTAGACATCACAATTAAGGGGGAACTATCTACATGACCAAGTGAGAATTGTCGGAAAGAGTGCTCCATGTGGGCAGACAGCTCATCCCTACCCATATTTCATCTACATTTTTGGGGATGGAGCCAACAAGTTAAGCAGCACAAAGGTTATCGTCACCACTGATCACAGTACCCGGTGTACCGCTGCATACAACTATCAATGTGTATTGAGCATATACACTCACCGGCCACTTTATTAGGTACACCATGCTAGTAACGGGTTGGACCCCCTTTTGCCTTCAGAACTGCCTCAATTCTTCGTGGCATAGATTCAACAAGGTGCTGGAAGCATTCCTCAGAGATTTTGGTCCATATTGACATGATGGCATCACACAGTTGCCGCAGATTTGTCGGCTGCACATCCCAAAGATGCTCCATACAAGGCAGGATGGATCCATGCTTTCATGTTGTTTACGCCAAATTCTGACCCTACCATCCGAATGTCGCAGCAGAAATCGAGACTCATCAGACCAAGCAACGTTTTTCCAATCTTCTACTGTCCAATTTCGATGAGCTTGTACAAATTGTAGCCTCAGTTTCCTGTTCTTAGCTGAAAGGAGTGGTACCCGGTGTGGTCTTCTGCTGCTGTAGCCCATCTGCCTCAAAGTTCGACGCACTGTGCGTTCAGAGATGCTCTTAGGCCTACCTTGGTTGTAACGGGTGGCGATTTGAGTCACTGTTGCCTTTCTATCAGCTCGAACCAGTCTGCCCATTCTCCTCTGACCTCTGGCATCAACAAGGCATTTCCGCCCACAGAACTGCCGCTCACTGGATTTTTTTTCTTTTTCGGACCATTCTCTGTAAACCCTAGAGATGGTTGTGCGTGAAAATCCCAGTAGATCAGCAGTTTCTGAAATACTCAGACCAGCCCTTCTGGCACCAACAACCATGCCATGTTCAAAGGCACTCAAATCACCTTTCTTCCCCATACTGATGCTCGGTTTGAACTGCAGGAGATTGTCTTGACCATGTCTACATGCCTAAATGCACTGAGTTGCCGCCATGTGATTGGCTGATTAGAAATTAAGTGTTAACAAGAAGTTGGACAGGTGTACCTAATAAAGTGGCCGGTGAGTGTATATTTATTACCTTAATAAGTGAGAACAAGGATTAGCGCACGGCTGGACTGAGCTGACTAAATATTTGATGGATTAATTATCAAGGATAAGAAAATCCAAACACATGATGTTTGCCAAATCAAGAATGGAAAAGATTGCAGTGAGAAGACTAAAAAGATCCAGTGAAATGGCCTGCCTGGTGGATCTAACACACACAGACGTTATTAATAAGAAGGCAACCTCTGCGTAATCTACAGTCGTGTATGTCAATCAATAGGATTTGTAGGCAAAGTCATGTTGAAATCCACCAGTGTAATAACTCTTTTCCCAGACATCTGAAATTGGAGCAGAGTAAGAGAGCCCCTCTGTCCTCCCTACACATTAGAGGGTCTGCTTGGGCCAGCGACATTACCAAATGTACAGTGCACAGCATACTTTCTTCACACCAGCATCATGTTTCCAGAAAAATACAAATCGCTACATGGGGCCGGATCCTTCACTCTGAAGACACTGGCAGCAACCAACAACGCTAATGAATTATATAATGTGGTCTGCCTTGTTCCTCTGTTTGGTCTCCTGTTTTGACAGACAAAAAATGAGCGTTGCATGCTGGCATTTGCGTTAAGGCTCTTAATGGTTTCTCTAAAGCTGAAGTTTACAGGGCCTAAACTGTACAGAAGTTGGGGAATCATGCACTTTGGCGATAACCTTGCATTATGCTATGTCTCTTATCCCCACAGAACTAAACGCGCTTGTTTGCAATAATGGGAATATAACCATGCACATGCTGTACTGCACATATGATGCATTTGAGTGTAACCATTTTTTTTAATGGTATTTTTCAATGACACGACTTATTGGTATTTTTTGTTACTTTATATTAAAGTAATGGATCACTTTGCATCCGACCCACCATTGTTGGCCTAAAGAAGCCCTGCGTGGTTGTCCCGTGCCATGTGTAGGAGGTGCTTTGCTGTTTCAGGAGAGGAGAGCTGATCTCCATCAACTAAGAGAAAGTCATGCTTTATATTTACTCTAAAATTGTGCCATGAAAAAAACAACTGCCGTCAGCAGCCACTTGTCCATCTAGACAGAGGAGAAATTACACAGACCAGAGGGAACCTCGAAAGTCAGAGGAAAGGCAGCAATGTAGGGTGAGTATTGCCAACCGTATTATTTTACACAATTCTAAGGAGTTTGAAATAATGTTAAATTCATTTCAGGGGTTAACAAATAATGGGAGCAGTGCATGTTTCTGAGAAATGCTCATTTTCTGTGATACAATGATGTTTTGATATCAATCATTGTTATGAAATGCCAAAACTCTAACACAAATTAATCACATTTTTCCGTACTCATCTGCAATTCAAAAATTGTTTTCTTGCTAGATGGAATAATCAGCAATTGCTTTCTGGTTATGATCACTGATGACCTTGCAGTTAGGACACCAAGGTCAACTCAGCAGAAGGCATCTTTGACATAAAAAAAAAAATCAACTTCTTATTAAATATGGATATGCTTACTCTTCAGAGAAATTATATTTCCATATTAATAAATGTCTTAAAACAACTTTGTTTTACATTATAAGATATATTATATATAACATAAAACAGCTCTTATATTTATACACAACACATTAATTTTATGGCAAATCAGTGTCAAGGATGATACCAGAGAGATCAAGCAGATGTCACTGCTACCAAAGATCACAGCTTTGTTACCTTTTTGTCAGGAACCGCCCTCTGCTGCTCCCTATTGTCAGGACAATTACGCAATTGACCAACGATTAACAGAGGAGGAAGCAGCTGTTACCAGTACTAAGCAGGTTATTGGTTAACTCACAGTGAAGTGCATTGTATGTATAGAACCGATTCAAAGGCATGGAATATATATATATATATATATATATATATATATATATATATATATATATATATATATATATATATATATATATATATATATATATATATATATATATATATATATATATATATATATATATGTATATATATATATATATGTATATATATATATATATATACACATACATATATATATACATATATATATATACACATATACACATACATATATATATATATATATATGTATATATATATATATATATATATATACACATACATACATATATATATACATATATATATATATACATATATTTATATATATATATATATATATATATATATATATATATATACACACACACACATACATATACACATACATACATATATATATACATACACATATATATATATATATATATATATATATATATATATATATATATATATATATATATATATATATATATATATATATACACATACATATACACACACCTCGATACAGTCACCGCCAACTCTGCAATAACCAGAGAAAGATTATAAGCCGACACCACCAATCATTTATACAGGCCGATTGGACACAGGTTTCAGGTAGTGAATGGCTTTGGGGTGTGGTTTACAGAACAAAAGGAACGGTACTATAGCATTTTATATTTAATCCAGAAAGATAGGCAGTGCTTATTTAAAAAAAAAAAAAAAAAATCTACAAAAGATTTTACAATAGGGGACAAAACAATGCATCTTTTACACCTACATAAAATAAAAAGGATTAACAAAAGAAACTTACTAAACCCGATGTTGCTACAATAGCTTCAGATTTATGGAGGGAGGTACTCCAGAAAGAAATGGACAAAACCACAGTTAGCTACATCTCCAGGGAAAGAAATATTCCGACATTTGGCATCTGCCTTTTATTAGCTCCTAGGTTACACCCACACATTTCCCCTTGATGACTCATAATAGGGCTGGTCTTTGGATATGGCTACAGTTTCAGAAAATTATGAGATTCCCTACACTCACTATCTTTGCTCCTGAGGGTCCCAGGCGCTAGACATTGTCGTCACATTTTTTATCGTGATTTTACTGTAGCCTAGACCCCAAATATGACAGGTGTAGCCTGGTCTATCAGGCAGTTATTCAGTTGGAGGCATTCTGGTCATTGCCCAGCAACGTGATACCATGCTCTGCGTTCGCCACTTCATCACGTTTCTGAAAATATATAACTTTCCTATCTATTAGATAAGTACAGTTTATACAAATCTCCCTTCTTAATTTCTAATAAGCAGACAAAGACCACAGAGATTTTTTTGGTTTCTCCTAGTTCTTATCTCGGTTGTAAAGATGTTTCTCCACATTTCTGCTGCAATGGCACCACATCTGTTATCCATTAGGATTTTCCGTAATCATCTGATTACAAAGGAAAGGGCCTGCTGCAAAGTGCCATGTGGAGATGACTTGTAGAGTGCAAGCTCTTTCATCTTTGAAAGGATTTTAATTTTCTCTATGTCAATTAGCATGATACATATGTATAGATTTAAAGGTGTTGATTTTCCTGTGAGGTGCTTTCTACTAATAAAACAAGACAATATCAGGGCAGTCAAGTTCTCAAATTCTAATGTATAAGCCAGTAGCCTGCTTTACATCAGGCAGTGTTCACGGCTTCACAGCAAATTTACAGGATGCATATGCCAATCAACCATAACATTAAACCTGTCCAACGTTGTATAGGGTTCCCTCATTAAATATAAACAGCTCTGCACAGTCGAGGGAACGTCCCATAGGATCTGCCGCTATTATAATTTTCAATTCCAGAGTCCTCTGGTGATTACAATTTGGTCTCAGTCAAACTCACAATTTTACGCTTGCCTAATTTTACCATTTCTAAATAATCATCAACTTCAAAACACAAGGTTCAATTGCCGTTTAAAATATTTCATCCCTTGAACAGTGCCCCTGTAACAAAATAACCAATGTTCTTTACGTTTTAATGTCATAGCTGATCAGTGGGTATTAGAAAAATTAAACATCCCACTGGCTTTAAGGCTGGTTATAAAACAGTTTCATGTTAAAGGCTTTGCCCAAACCTCTTTCTTGATGTTTGGACAATGCACTTCCCTTCTGCATATTGGTTTCCCGATTGCTGGGAAATGGTGCACTCCTGAAGATTGACAGCACAGACCAGTGGCTAGGTAGTTCCACTAGTCTGAACTGTGCAGCCTCCCATGCTGCTTGTAGAGGAAGCTGACAAGCGCAGGGGCAATGAAGTTGGCTGGATCTAGCGTACCAGGCCAGAATTAAAGTGGCCCTTGCTAAATCTATAGCAATCAGTTTACAACCGCTGCACTCCTGGTCTAGAAAATAGGCCACCTCTGATGAACTGTGTTGGTGGCCGGTAACCTAGGAAGCAAAATGTAAACAATATAATTAAAAATCCCTTTGTTCTGGAGAATCTACAGGATTTTTATTAAGAGGTAAAATGCAAAGTTGCTTGCTTTTACAAACAATTTGCAATGTTACTTATTTAAGCTGTTGAGAACACCTCTAATAGTTTTTAGCACAATGATTAGGCCCTACTCACATTTGTGTCAGTTTCTGATATAAACTGGAACAAAAACACAGCGATGAATGTGTTTCATACAGCAGACAACAGCATTCATCATAGACCACACTGACTAACAATGGGGTTCAACGGACCCCAGCATAATGCCTGGCCCTATTTTTCCCTTCAAAAATAGCAAAACTGGCAATGGCTCTCACACATCAACATAGCCTACATTTTTTTATTGATGCCTTAAACCAAAATGTGGGCTGGAAGTGAGAAGGAGTTAACGCACTAAATTATAAATGCCGATGCTAGCCTTTTTCATGTAAAGTATGTTTCTACTTTAATATCAGATATATTAAGACCATTTGTAATGTAATTTGTGAAGAGTTAGTGAACACAACCATAGCTATACACTCCCTGACAGAAGTTGTGTCGCTTATCCATGTTCTGTAAATAAAAGCTTATAACCTGACGTTAAATTCATCCATTGGTTGTATAAATTATTCTTTTGAAAGCGGAAACCCCCCGAAATGTGGTTTAGGTCAAGAAAATAAATTGGCATCAAAGCAGAAAACTGAGATCTGTATAACCCCACCCACACCAGTAATTGGCCGCTTTCTGTATACACCGTGCATAGGCATAAAAATGCCAATCAGTAGTGGAGGTGGAGTTATTCACAGCTCATGAATATGGAGGACTACATGACAGCAGGTTTACTAGTCCTCTAGTGATAGTCTCCTGTTGATAAACCATGCTCACACCCTCACACATATACAGACCCCATAAAGGTATATAAAAACCATTTCATATTTTATATCATCTAGCGCATGGCAAGTTGTATGCAGGAATGTCTTATGGTGCAAAAGGAACGACATGTCAGTTTGCTCAAAGGTACGACATGTCATATTGCTCATAAAGGTACGACATGTCATAGCGCTCAGAAAGGTACGACGTGTCATAGCGCTCATAAAGGTACAACATGTCATAGCGCTCATAAAGGTACAACATGTCATATCGCTCATCAAGGTACAACGTCATATCGCTCATAAAGGTACAACATGTCATAGCGTTCAGGAAGGTAAGACGTGTCACATCGCTCATAAAGGCACGACGTGTCATATCGCTCATAAAGGCACGACGTGTCATATCGCTCATAAAGGCACGACATGTCATAGCGCTCATAAAGGAATGACACGTCATAGCGCTCATAAAGGCACGACACGTCAGAGCTCATAAAGGTACGACATGTCATATCGCTCATAATGGTACGACACGTCATATCGCTCATAAAGGTACGACACGTCATAGCGCTCATAAAGGTACGACACGTCATAGCGCTCATAAAGGTACGACACGTCATAGCGCTCATAAAGGCACGACACGTCATAGCGCTGATAAAGGTACGACACGTCATAGCGCTCATAAAGGCACGACATGTCATAGCGCTCATAAAAGTACAACGCGTCATATCGCTCATCAAGGTACGACATGTCATATTGCCCAGTGATTACAGCAATATTCTGAATGCACAAGTAATGACTGACTTAATGTGAGGCGATACTATGAAGTTCTACATTTTAAACCCAAAGGTCATCATTAATCAGCAGTGGGGATTTTCTTGCCGGTCTTGATGAGAGAGTGTGGCGGAATCAGATACTCCGAAATCATGAATGCCTTTTCAAAGCTTTTTGCCCAAGGAGTCGATTCATCAGGGTGCCCGCGACAGACTTCTGGAGTATAACACCTTAAAATGTCGCAAAATATTTGCACAACTTGAAACTGTGCAAATATTTTGCCACTTTTGCAGTTTTTACGTCAATCTTGGCCAAATTTGCCCAAGTGGGTGAAGCTGGGTGGGCGAGGCGTGATGATGCCCGCACAGCAAATTTATCACACTTCATAGACATGCACCGGAACGGTCTGGAGTACCATTTCTGGTGGAAGCAGATGTAAGTTGCATGGAATCCATTAAGTGGCATAAGAATTAGGCACATCTCACTTGAGAAGTGTCTTCAATAAGGCCAGTCTTAATGAATTGGGCCCTAAATTCCAGCCTATGATTTTCAATGGTCACTGCCACTTGTAATGCAAGAGAAGGCAGCTATAATTGATAGCAGATGTGTTCTTTGTTCCAGCCCTGCTAATAATAATTACAACCAAGTTTTAGAAGCAGTTTTCTAAGGTTAAGCTCGCATTGTCAAATAAGAATAAATCCATGATACCACGGACAAGGAGGCGTGTAATTTTAACCTCGTCCTATTGATTGCAGCTTCAGGGCGGCAATATGCCAAGAACAAGCTTTTCTTTAGAGATCTGGTTTAGACAAAACGCAAACAGACTTTCTGTATAGTAGTTTAATATGAGGACTACAGGAAGAGTAGCGCTGTGTTGTCCGATTCAGCTAAAAATCAATACATGGTTTTCTTCTGCAAAACACAATTTCAGCACTGGTACAATTTCACCAATTAAAATCTACCCCTGTCCTCCACAAAATACAAGTCTATTCAGAAATCTATGGCCTCAGAACTGAGACCAAGTACAGTTTCACTGGAAATATATATATATATATATATATATATATATATATATATATATATATATATATATATATATATATATATATATATCTCTACACAGATATACCTATATCTAGCAGTATTGTGCCACACGTAGATACAAACACCCAGCATGAGATTCTGCTGCACACCACTTTCGCCGGGGCTGATTTAATATGACATGCATCTGGTCCGAATCTTCTCACTAATGTCTGACACCAGAACAATATCACTTGGATTTCATAAAAAGATAGATAAAAAGTTTTAATGCCCATCTGGGTAATGCCACACTCTGATGCGATGTTTGTAATGTGACTAAGAACCAAGATAAGGAACGATTGAGAACAGTTTTCTAATTGTGCTTCAGG
The DNA here is from genome assembly GCF_051348905.1 of Ranitomeya variabilis. Lineage (NCBI taxonomy): Eukaryota > Metazoa > Chordata > Amphibia > Anura > Dendrobatidae > Ranitomeya > Ranitomeya variabilis. The sequence goes on along the minus strand of NC_135237.1, from coordinate 253,527,323 downwards.
TTGCCGCATGAAAAAAAAAAAAAAGACTTAAAAGGGGTATTCTCAAGTTGTCTCTTCACAGTTCTGATCCAAGAACTTCCTCCTTAACAGTTTTCAGTGTTTGTTGAGTCTACAGTATTATACTTACACGGAGAACAGTGCATTTGAACAAGCATATGGCTAAGAAAGTGAGAGTTGTGATTAGGAGGACTGCTCTGGAAATTGCTGATGCTTAGTCCAGGGGATTGGGATTATGTAGGACTGTAAGAGCTCTTTCAGGAGCTGAAACGGAAGGAGAGGGAGGTGAGCAGCTAACTGCTGTATAGAATGGGCTGGAGACTGCTGACTTGTTAGGATTAAACTCCTCTCATGGAATGTAACTACTGTAGAAACTTGACCATGGCCCAACGGGTCAAATGTCTTTGGAAACAAGGTGTATACTATAAAAAAATATAAGCTCTCACATCAGGAGACAGAAAGACAGAAAAAGCAAGTCATTTGCAAACTTGCTTATTTTCATGTTGTCTAACTAAAGCAATTTAATAATATGAGAATGCCCTTTTTAAGAGAACCTGTCACTACACCATGTTCCAAATTATTATGCAAATTACATTTTTTTCAGATTTTCCTAAATGGTCGGTGCAAATGACAGTCAGTCTAATAAAAGTCATCACCCGTTAGAGAATACATAGAATTTTATTGAAGAAACCTCCCAATGACAACAGTATAATCTCCAAAATGAATAAAAACTCAAAATGCACTGTTCCAAATTATTAGGCACAGTAGAATTTCTAAACATTTGATGTTTTAAAGAACTGAAAATGCTCATTTGTTGAATTTGCAGCATTAGGAAGCCACATTCACTGAACAAAAAATCTAATTAACTCCAAAACATCCTAACAGGCCAAGTTACATGCTAACATAGGAACCCTTCTTTGATATCACCTTCACAATTCTTGCATCCATTGAGCTTGTGAGTTTTTGGAGAGTTTCTGCTTGTATTTCTTTGCCTGAAGTCAGAATAGCCTCCCAGAGCTGCTGTTTTGATGTGAACGGCCTTACACCCTCATAGATCTTTTGCTTGATGATTCTCCAAAGGTTCTCTATAGGGTTTTGGTCAGGGGAAGATGGTGGCCAGTGGCCACACCATGAGTTAATCTCCTTTTATCCCCATAGCAGCCAATGACTCAGAGGTATTCTTTGCAGCATGAGATGGTGCATTGTCATGCATGAAGATGATTTTGCTCCTGAAAGCACGTTCCTGCTTTTTATACCATGGAAGAAAGTTGTCAGTCAGAAACTCTATATACTTTGCAGAGGTCATTTTCACACCTTCAGGAACCTTAAAGAGTCCTACCAGCTGTTTCCTCTTGATTCCGACCCAAAACATGACTCCCCCACCTCCTTTCTGATGTCGCAGCCTTGATGGGACATGGTGGCCATCCACCAACCATCCACTACTCCATCCATCTGGACTATCCAGGGTTGCCTGACACTCATCAGTAAACAAGATTGTTTGGAAATTAGTCTTCATGTATGTCTGGGCCCACTGCAACTGTTTCTGCTTGTGAACACTGTTTAGGGGTGGCTGAATAGTAGGTTTATGCACCACAGCAAGCCTTTGAAGGATCCTACACCTTGAGGTTCGAGGGACTCCAGAGGCACCAGCAGCTTCAAATAACTGTTTGCTGCTTTGTAATGGTATTTTGGCAGCAGCTCTCTTAATCCAATGAATTTGTCTGGCAGAAACTTTCCTCATTATGCCTTAATCTGCATGAACTCTGTCTGTGCTCTGTTTCAGTCGCAAATCTATTCACAGTATGATGATCACTCTTTAGTTTTCTTGAAATATCTAATTTTTTCATACCTTGTCCAAGGCATTGCACTATTTAACGCTTTTCAGCAGCAGAGAGATCCTTTTAATTTCCTATACTGCGTGAAGCCTGTGGCCTGCTTAATAATGTGGAACATCATTTTAAGTAGTTTTCCTTTAATTAGAATCACCTGGAAAACTAATTATCACATGTGTTTAAGAATGATTTCAGTGATCCATTGAGTTTACCAATACCATCCACGAGTTTATTTGAAAAACAAAACAATTAAATCTTTATGACATTTAAATCCAATTTGCATAATAATTTGGAACACAGTGTATGAAAATGCAGTATGATCTGCAGGATGCATGTTAGAGAACAGGGGGAACTGAATAGACTGACAGTTTTATGAGGAAATATTCAGGAGAAAATGTGTTTTCATCACTTAATCCTCTTCTCTTGCTGGGATTGTCGGTCCAGTGAGGGGTCCTACCAGTTACTGACAGCTTTCTTTGTATTCGTGTGCATAGAAAGACAGCTGTCAGCCATGAATGTGACAGCCCACAAATCAGAGAAAGAAGCAAGGACATATTTAATTTGGACAGAAATTGAAATACCGTATATACTTGAGTATAAGCAGAGATTTCAGCCCACTTTTTTGGGCTGAAAGTGACCCTCTCGGCTTATACTCGAGTCACTGTCGGCAGGGGGGGGGGGGGGGGTCGGCGGGGGAGCGGCGCGGTAACATACTCACCTGCTCCTGGCGTTGTCCCTGCATGTCCCATGGTCTCCGGGCAGCTCTTCCTGTGTTCAGCGGTCACGTGGTACCGCTCATTAAAGTAATGAATATGCACGTATATATATATATATATATATATATATATATATTACTGTAATGAGTGGTACGTGACCGCTGAACATAGGAAGATGCCGCCGGCTCCCGGAGACCATCTGACAGTGAGACGCTGCCAGGGACCGTGCCGGGAGCAGGTGAGTATATCGGGGGAGGTGAGCATTGCGCGATAATCACCTTCCTCGTTCCACCACTGCGCGCTGCTCTGTCTTCCATCCTCTGCACCGTTCAGGTCAGAGGGCACGATGGAAGTGCGGATGGAAGACAGAGTGGCACGTGGAACGAGGAAGGTGACTATCGCAAGTGTCGGGGGCCTGAGCGAAGAGAGGTGAGTATGTGATTTTTTTTATTTTAATCGCAGCAACAGCAAATGGGGCAAATGTATGGGGCCATAATGTGTGGAACATCTCATGGGGCCACAATGTGTGGAGCATCTCATGGGGCCATAATGTGTGGAGCATCTCATGGGCCACAATGTGAGGAGCATCTCATGGGGACACAATGTATGGAGCATCTCATGGGGCCATAATGTATGGAGCATCTTATGGGGCCATAATGTGTGGAGCATCTTATGGGGCCATCAACCTTTATGCAACATTGTATGGGGCAAATGTTTCTATGGAGCATCTTATGGGGCCATTATTAACCTTTGTGCAGCATTATATGGGGCATATTTTAATATGGAGCATTATATGGGGCGTATTTTGTATGGAGCATCTTATGGGGCCCATCATGAACTGTATGGAGCATTATATGGGGCTCCTGATTCAATATGGATATTCAAAAACACTTAACCTACTGATGTCTCAATTAATTTTACTTTTATTGGTATCTTTTTATTTTTGACATTTACCGGTAGCTGCTGCATTTTCCACCCTAGGCTTATACTCGAGTCAATAAGTTTTCCCAGTTTTTTGTGTCAAAATTAGGGGGGGTCGGCTTATACTCGAGTATATACGGTAGGTCAATGAATAAAAGGTTTTATTATAACAAAAGGCTTTATTCTTCACAGCTTGCAATGCATGGGCCAAACTTGTGGAAAGTTAACACCAAGCTAATCACAAGCTAGACGTTAGCAAGGGTACCTTCTTACATCTGGACTGGCTTCGAGACTGTCTAGTACTCCGGGACATGCGAGAAGCTGATACGAATGCCTGGAGGATCCTGGTTGATAAGAAGATGACAGATTTGGTGCTGGGCATGGTCGTTTCAATACGTGATCACATTTGGTTATTTTAGTTGGTCATTACCACACATGCACTCACACTATTTGGCTGACCATGTGCAGTGAAGAGCCTCAGATGTGGGTGCACTACATCATTAAGGTGCGTTCGTGTGACTCTCCTTGAGGGCAGCATATACACAACTTTAAATGAGCAGTGACTCCCTTGATGGGTATTAAATACCGCTTGGTCCCAGCAACATCATGGTGGGTCATGGTGCTAATATGAATAACGTGACAAACATTTAATCTGGAACACATCCAGAAGTGTGAGATCACCATGACCAGTACAAAAGACAAGTTCTGAAAATGAGGATGTACTGCTGCTACACTGGGGAGAAACTCCACATATGTGCTAGAAGTAGATTTTAACAGATACCCCAATGCTGTTAGTTAATTAACCCCACTATTATATATACCAATTACCTTTGGGGGCTGGAATAGATCACATGATAGGTAAGGTAGTGGTGGTGAACAGTATACTTATCCTCTAACACTTAAAGGGTTTTTCCTCACAAACAAAGTACATTTTAAATAATAGATCTTGAAATAATAATAATTTCCACAATTGTATGTATTGTAATAAAATGTTCCTGTGCTGAGATCATCTTCTAAATGTGCCCCTGTTATGTACAGTGTAATGGGTGGTCTTAATACTAGATTTTAGGACTGTCCAGATTAGGGTCACCGTGACGTGGTGGGATGGCTTTAACGTTTTTTTTTAATCAAAATTATGTTAACTAAAGTACTATATTTTTATGCACTATTGCCATTTATTTACTGCAGGGTATTTGCTTATTTTGTTTCTGTCTTGGGTTTTGTCTGTTTAGTGGCTAGTGTGAACATGCGCGCCTACACACTGTATGCATAACTTATATTCCAGGTCATTGCTTTTCGTTTCTGTGTAATGTCTGTGTCTGATCATGCAGGGAAATGTTCTGATCATACCACATCTCCTGGGCAGGAGAGGAAGCAAAAGAGTATACAGCCATTACAGCATGAGATCTCAGCGGATTTCGTCTCTGAGGTAAAACATTACTTAACCCCTTAACGACCGCCAATACGCCTTTTATCAGCGGCAGTTAAGGGTACTTAAACCACAGCGTCACTTTTTAACAACACAGAGGTTTAAAGGGAACCTGTCACCCCCAAAATCGAAGGTGAGCTAAGCCCACCGGCATCAGGGGCTTGTCTACAGCATTCTGGAATGCGACACCCATCGGACCGGACCGCAGCGGGAACGCGCCTGGGTGAGTATAATCTAACCTCTTTTTCTCATCTTTTAGGATACATCGGGGGCTTATCTACAGCATTCCAGAATGCTGTAGATAAGCCCCTGATGCTGGTGGGCTTAGCTCACCTTCGATTTTGGGAGTGACAGGTTCCCTTTAAGGGTATAGAGCCCTCCAGAGTTGGAATTTCTCTGGGGTCTCAGCTACCGGGGGTAGCTGAGACTCCAGTGAACATGATTAGGGTAGGTTTTTACCGACCCCTGTGTTGCGATCACCGTTATTAACGGTATAAAGGCGACCACAAAACACACAAAAAAAGTTTGATTTTCCATTTAATTTCTCTCTCCTCTGATGTGATCGCACATCAGAGGAGAGAGAAATAGGGTCCCCCTAATCCCCCACCCCCCCCGATACCTCCTTTGTCCATGGATCGTTCAGCATCCCCCCCCTGTGATGTCCCCCAGCATCTTCTTCCGGGAGAAAATGACGGCCACACATGCACAGTGCGCCTGCCGAAATCTGCCGGTCGCCACCCATCAACAATAGGAAATTTTTCCTACTGCTTCATTTTGATCACTGTGATAGAGTCTATCACAGTGATCAAAATTAAAAAAAAATGGTAAATAAAACCTCCTTTTATAACCCCCTTAGTTAGGGAAAAATAATAAAATAAAAAAATATATTTGCATTTTTCCATTAGGGTTAGAGTTGGGGTAAAGTTAGGGTTGGGCTAAAGTGAGTTGTGCTAAAGTTAGGGTTGGGATTACGGTTAGGGTTGGGATTAGGGTTAGGGGTGTGTTGGGGTTAGGATTGTGGTTAGGGTTATGGATGGAATTAGGGTTAGGGGTGTGTTGGGGTTAGGGTTATGGTTGGGATTAGGGTTAGAGGTGTGCTGGGGTTATGGTTGGAGTTACAATTGGTGGATTTCCACTGTTTAGGTTCATCAGGGGGTCTTCAAATGCGACATGGAGCCACCATTGAGTCAAACCAATTTTGCGTCAAATGGTGCTCCCTCCCTTCTGAGCTCTGCCATGCGCCCACTGTTTTTTTTCCCCACATATGAGGTATAGGTGTACTCGGGAGAAATTGCACAACACATTTTTTGGTCCATTTTCTCCTGATACCCTTGTGAAAATAATAAAAAATTTGGTCTAAATTAATTTGTGAAAAATTAAAATGTTTATTTTTTCCTTCCACATTGCTTTAGTTCTTGTGAAGCACCTGAAGGGTTAATAAACTTCTTGAATGTGGTTTTGCGCACCTTGAGGGGTGCAGTTTTTAGAATGGTGTCACTTTTGGGTATTATCTGTTAAATTGACCCCACAAACTCACTTCAAATGTGAGGTAGTCCCTAAGAAATGGTTTTGTAAATTTTGTTGGAAAAATGAGAAAATCGCTGATCAAATTTTAACCCCTATAACTTTCTAACAAAAAAAAAAATTGTTTCCAAAATTGTGCTGATGTAAAGTAGACCTGTGGTAAATGTTAATTATTAACTATTTTGTGCGACAGGACTCTGATTTAAAGGAATAAAAAAAAAATCAAAGTTTGAAAAATGCAAAATTTTCGACATTTCTGTTTTTTTAATAAATAAACGCAAGAAATATTGAAGAAATTTTACTAAACATGAAATACAATATGTTACAAAAAAAACAATCTCAGAATCAGTGGGATCCGTTGAAGCATTAAAGAGTTATAACCTCATAAAATGACAGAGGTCAGAATTGTAAAAATTGGCCTGGTCATAAAGTACAAAATTGGCTCTGTCACTAAAGGGTTAAAACAGGCAGGGAAATGTTTTATCTCACAAAAAGAATCAGTTGTGACTCTATGCTGTAATGTCTGTATACTTTCTTTTGCTTCCCCCGCCTGCCCAGGAGCTGTGGTATGATCAGACCATGTTCCTGTACGGTCAGACACAGCCATTACACAGTACACAGCAGGGGCACATTTATAAGATTATCTCAGCACAGGGACATTTTATTTAAATCACATCCAATTGTGGAAATAATTTCAAAGATCTAGTGATTAAAATTATCTTTGTTCATGGGAAGCCCCTTGAAGGCACACGTGCTGCTGGATATCAGACCAACATGTACAAATATGGAAAACTACTACTAACCATGGTTTGTTACTGCACTTTTATAGAATCTGTTGCCCACTGATGAAGTTGGCCACAATCAGAAGTTGGCAAACTGTTTATTGGGGTCAACCAGGATATTCTAGGGTATGACTGCAAATACTCTATGCTTTCATGTCTGGATCTTCTGAAAGGAACTCCTATAGCATCGGGACTATATTGCTGGCGAGGAACTATATGGAATATTACGGTACTTGGTGCACCTTTCATGGCTCGCCCTGGTTTAGACACTACAAGCATGTCCTATGTTGTGACACTGAGGATTACTTGGCACATACATTTTGACATTTAAGCTACGGTATGTTAATATTATGAACACCTTTAATAGACATTAGCAAAAAAGTTAAGTTTTAACTATTAAATGGAACCTGTCACTTGAAAAACACCATCAACTTGCAGATATGGGGTTAATCTGAAGGTTAACGGGAACCTGTCACCAGTAATAAGGCTGATAACCTGCAGATATGAGGATAATCTGCAGGGTAACAGTTATGATACTGTTTGTCGCCTGCACGCAGCCGAATGTAACGGGAGAAAGCGATCTATATTCTCACCGCCAGCATTCGGTATTCAGTCACCGCTCTACATTGTAGCCGGCTGTCAGTCAGGGATGGGGGCACGGTTACAGTTGCCGCTCTGTGTACTCAGTGGTGACTGAACCGGCGCCACTCCGCACCTATGACTATGGCGGGGAGAATAAAGCTCATTTTCTCCCCGCTGCATTTGGCTATGTGCAGGCGTCGGACAACATCAGAACACTGTTAACCTGCAGATTAACCCCATATCTGCAGGATAACAGCGTTATTTATGGTGACAGGTTCCCTTTAATATGGTTCTAAACCTGCCCAGTGCCCGTACTTAGACCCCTGCCGCTAGGAGGAAATTAATTGCATTCCTGCTGGTAGCGATAAGGTTTCAAGTCATGGGGCGGTGCCGGCGCAGCTCCAAATCACCGCTCTGTGGATAGAGAGTGGCGGCTGGAACTGCACCCAAGGCACTGACTGACAGCAGATCAATGCAGTCACACTACCATATGTCATGCACGGCAGGGTGCTGCCATGCCGACACTAATTATCCAATCACCCATTGAGTGGGCTTTTTGCACAGTCATCGGCGAAGACATGTTTCCATAAGCCAGCATTCATGAGAGCTCCTGAGAACACTCATTCACTTATTGGCTCATTTATATATGCCATTATGTATTTCTTGCTTATAACTTTGCTCAGACATTGATGTAATTTGGAAATTATATTCCTGATATTCAACAAAAGGCATCGATCACTAACAGCATTCATCGGGGCCTGGAGGATGTGAAAACCTAAAATGATGTTCTTACATCCAGCAGATCTTCTCAGGTCCTCACATGCTTGTGGATGTAAATTATATTTACACAGTCTATGACCTCTCCCAATCACTATTTAAGTGTTTTTTTTTGCCCTAAAGGGGTATCACAGTGCCATTATCTTCTGCATGAATCAGTTCTGATGACATTATGATCCCACATGCCTGCATGATGTGTGCATGATGCCAAGACTTATGCGCGATCAGCAGGTATGGTACACACGTCTTGGCAGTCATGTGAGGACATATCATCTGCACCCCTCGCCATAGATGCAGAAATGAGCAGCACCAGAATTCCACTATGAAAAGGATAGGCCAATACCAGATAACAAGCCCCACAGTGCGGGTATACTTACGTCCCGGACCCTCACTGTTCCTCGGCAATATCCTGGCATAAACACTATCGCGTGACCACGGCTATAACAGATTGTGACGGCTGAAGCAGATCAGCAGCCATATATCATTGTTTATGTCGGTAGTCAGCAGAGGAATGGCATCGGTCGACGAGCAAAGTGTAACTTGATTTCGGATGCACACTGGGGCAATTAAAGGGAACCTGTCACCCCCAAAATGGCTGGTGAGGTAAGCTCACTGGCATCAGGGGCTTATCTACAGCATTCTGTAATGCTGTAGATAAGCCCCCGATGTTACCTGAAAGAGGAGAAAAAGACGTTAGATTATACTCACCCAGGGGCGGTCCCGGTGCGGTCAGGTCGGATGGGTGTCTCCGGTCCGCTCCGGCGCCTCCCATCTTCATTCCATGATGTCCTCTTCGGGTCTTTACGCCGCGGCTCCGGCGATGGGAGGCGCCGGAGCGGACCGGAGACACCCATTTGACCAGACCGCACCGGGACCGCCCCTGGGTGAGTATAATCTAACGTCTTTTTCTCCTCTTTCAGGTAACATCGGGGGCTTATCTACAGCATTACAGAATGCTGTAGATAAGCCCCTGATGCCGGTGAGCTTACCTCACCAGCCATTTTGGGGGTGACAGGTTCCCTTTAAGCAGGGGTCACATGGTAGTGGACAATGCCTTTACAGCAAGTACAGGAAAGCTTTTTTTGGCTTGTTATTGTAGTACATCCTGTTCTAGGAGTTACACTAAAGTCTGATGTGACAACAGTCTAATGTCCATGGGGCCTCCAGACTCTCCCTTGACAGATGTTGGTAAGGATCTTGCCTACTTAATTTGAGGCTGCACCTTCTGTTGTCCTGAAATTAAGTCTCCACCAAAAGAGTGTTATTTACTCTCTAATAGAGACCGAAAGAACGCTCATGTGACAACAAGGCATTTTCTCTTAACTAACCAGATGTCTATTTTCACCAAGCCAGGAGGAATATACTTATCTATATACTGAGTTTTGAATTTAAGTGTTTCTTTATTGTTGGTCAAGAGTCTGAAATGTTGACTCTTCTTTCATGCAGGGTCATAGAATAATGTTTGCTGATATGCTGATTACACTTTGTCCAGGCCAGCTAGTTTGTTGACTTGCAAAACAAAGGAAATACAATGCAAATAGATTACATAATCAAACAATGCGAGTTGGTCTTGTCAGCAAAGGGTTCAGAGACCCAAAGAACCAGAGACTCTACAGGACAGCCGCCAATACATCAAGGTTCCATCACAAGGGACACATTTGTCATTCTACAGCATGCCAGCTTAGGGGACCATAGCCCCGACTGGAAGAATACAGATCTGCTCCATTGACCATCGTGAATCCATTAGGGGTAGTCAGTAGTGATGAGCGAGTATACTCGTTGCTCGAGTGGTCTCCGAGTATTTGTGAGTGCTCTGAGATTTAGTTTTTGTTGATGCAGCTGCATGATTTGCGGGTGCTAGACAGCTTGAATACATGTGGGGATTCCCAGGCAACCCCCACATGTACTCAGGCTGGCTAGCAGCCATAAATCATGAGGCTGCATCAACAAAAACTAAATCTCCGAGCACTCACAAATACTCGGAGACCACTGGAGCGGATAACCCGAACAACAAGTATGCTTGTTCATCACTAGTAGTCAGGATTACAACCCACCGGTCACCTGAGCCCCATGGATACATTTGTGGGGGCCAAGAATGGGACCCACCGGTTGCCTGGCTGCATGGATGTTAGGAGAAGCCAGGTGGAGACCCTCCGGTAAACTGGCCTTGTACCTCAATTGACTGTAATCTTCCTAAGCTTGTCGATACCTCCTCTCTGTGCGTGTCAAAGGTGGGGTAGTCGGCTCTGGAAGCTCTCAAGTAACAGTTGCTATTATCTCGGCGAGTCAGCGGCAGGACGAGACTCTAATTTTGCACCATCTTGGATATTTTGCTGGGACTGTTCTATGTGTTATTTTCCTGTTGTTCTGTGGTTCAATAAAGTATTGCCACACTGTTTTACCCTCACCCTTTGTTGTCTGAGCAGTGTTACACCCACGGCAAAAGGAGAGCGGGCATACGCTGGGATGATCCTTGGTCCATGCGGTTTTGGCTTTTGGCTAGCAGACCAGGGTACCCGCTGACCCCCTGTGTCTCCACAGCTTGGCTAAGCGTTACTGTATGTGAAAGTCGGGGAGATAATAGTTAGCCTTAGGCTGGGTTCACATGTCCAATAGTCATCTGGTAGAAGTGAACCAGCAGCAATCCGTTGGCGAAAAAGGTGTGCAGACAACGTTTCTGTCAGTTTTTAAAAACCGGATTTCAGCTGGATCAGTATTTTTAACATTAACGTCTATGGACAATGGATCTGTTAATTAGCCATCTGTTTTTTTTTCATTTGAGAAGGGTCCTTTTTTTGCTTACAGGATCGGTTTCAAATTGAAGATAATGGATGGTTAGTAAACTAATCTGTTGTCCATAGACTTTAATGTTCAAAAAAATGGATAAAGCTGAAATCAGATTTTTAAAAACAGATAATAATAATAATAATAATAATAATAATTTTATTTATATAGCGCCAACATATTCCGCAGCGCTTTACAACTTATAGAGGGGACTTATACAGACAACAGACATTACAGCATAACAGAAATCACAGTTCAAAACAGATACCAGGAGGAATGAGGGCCCTGCTGCTCGCAAGCTTACAATCTATGAGGAAAAGGGGAGACACGAGAGGTGGATGGTAACAATTGCTTTAGTTATTTGGACCAGCCATAGTGTAAGGCTCGGGTGTTCATGTAAAGCTGCATGAACCAGTTAACTGCCTAAGTATGTAACAGTACAGACACAGAGGCTATTAACTGCATAAAGTGTATGAGAACATGATGGAGGAACGTGATTATGTTGTTGTTTTTTATTAATAGGCCACACAGGGATAATTAGGTTAATGCGTTGAGGCGGTAGGCCAATCTGAACAAATGAGTTTTTAGTGCACGCTTAAAACTGTGGGGATTGGGGATTAATTGTATTAACCTAGGTAGTGCATTCCAAAGAATCGGCGCCGCACGTGTAAAGTCTTGGAGACGGGAGTGGGAGGTTCTGATTATTGAGGATGCTAACCTGAGGTCATTAGCAGAGCGGAGGGCACGGGTAGGTTGGTAGACTGAGACCAGAGAGGAGATGTAGGGTGGTGCTGAGCCATGGAGTGCTTTGTGGATGAGGGTAGTAATTTTGTACTGGATTCTGGATTGGATGGGTAGCCAGTGTAATGACTGGCACAAGGTAGAGGCATCGGTGTAACGGTTGGCGAGGAATATGATCCTGGCAGCAGCATTCAGGACAGATTGGAGCGGGGAGAGTCTGGTAAAAGGTAGGCCAATTAGTAGAGAGTTACAATAGTCCAGACGAGAATGAATAAGTGAGACAGTAAGAGTTTTTGCAGAGTCGAAAGTAAGAAAAGGGCGAATTCTGGAAATGTTTTTGAGATGCAGATAAGAAGAGCGAGCCAGTGATCGGATGTGGGGGGTGAATGAAAGCTCGGAATCAAGGATGACTCCAAGGATAAAAAAGTTGTGCCTGCACAACTTTTTATAAACAGATTTCTGCTGGATTTGTTCTAACTGATGACTACTGAACATGTGAACACAGCCTTACATTCGTTTGGCTGCCAGCCTGGGTTGTGCAGTGAAAACAAGTTCTCACCCATCCACAGATAGATGACGACTTGCAGATCAATGGTGAGTTTCATCACTGGGACCCACACCGGTTGGCAGAAAGGAAAAAGGTCATCACTTTGACAAAATGGAGTGACAGGTCCATTCCTCAACTACCGCTCCACTCATTCTGTATAGGGCTTCCGGAAAGCGCGGAGGACAGTGCACAGCAGCCCAATGAACGGTGCAGCGGCGTTCCAGCATGTGCACTTCCACTCTATGCCAATGAAGTGTAAAAGTTCACTGTTATGCTGATCAGGGCAGGTTCCAGGGGTCAGTGCCCAACTGATTAAAAAGTTATTACTTATCCTATGGATAGGTCACAACTTATATTCACTGGACACCCCCTTTAATACACATAATTCAAACATACTGTACATATGATAGCATTATAAAATCATACTAACATACACATCGATTATGGAAATACAACTCCCAGCATGGCTGTCTGAATACACCATGTCATGCTGGGGGTTACAGGTTCAAAGCAGCTGGGGAGCAACATAATGGAGATCACTAATCAGTAAGACGTGATGGAACTATCCCAAGTACTACAACAAATATATTATATTATATATATTATATATGATGCAGACCCGTTGAAGCGCCAGCACTGCGCGAAACGGCCCGTCGTCTCCTCCCGCTCGTTCGAGCCCCATTTCTCTTCCCCTGGTTATGAAGGTCTATTCATGAAGATTCAAATAAAGCTGCTATTTATAGAAGATTGGTGAGTGCATTCCGTGCTTTTTTCTCTTCTTTCATCATATGGAATAACACTTCCATGGAGTTGCACCCGTGATCTTCTTTGCTATGGCTGTCCCAAATTAAAAACATACCGGCTTCATAAGTAACAAACTTTCGGTCAGTGCCGTTCATTATTCTTTTTTTGTTATGATAGAGAGATATATATATATATATATATATATATATATATATATATATATATATATATATATATATCTATATATATATATATCTAATATATAAAGCTGAATGTGTGTGTGTGTGTATGTATGTATGTATGTATGTATGTCCGGGATTGGCATCTGAACCGTAGCAGCTACAGCCACAAAATTTTGCACAGTCACACGTCTGGACCCCGAGAGCGTCATAGGCTATGTTGTGAGGTGAAATTTTAACCCCGCGCTTTCCAATTCACCAAACAATTTTGCCCCTATCTACATAATGGGGAAAAAGTGAAAGGAAAAGTGTTGGAGGCGTCGCAGCTACAGGCACAAAATTTTGCACAGTCACACGTCTGGACCCTGAGAGCGTCAAAGCTATATTGTGAGGTGAAATTTTAACCCCGCGCTTTCCAAGTCACCAAACAATTTTGCCCCTATCTACATAATGGGGAAAAAATGAAAGGAAAAGTGTTGGAGGCAAATTAACAGCTGCCAGATGTGAACAAGGGGGACTTAAAGAATGACAGCGATGGCGCCAAAGAGTATATACTGTACAGTTGCTAAGGTGGGGCCCCAACATGGGATAATCACACCACCACGGGGATATGAACACACACACAAAATGCGCCACACACTACCACGTGCTCGAACACATATACCACCCTCAGTGCACATTTCACCACACATACACCAACCTCGCCACATAAAAGTAGAAACACAAAAGTCGCCGCTCAAAACTCGCCACGCGCAAAACTCTCCACATGCAAAACTCGCCACACGTGCAAAACTCGCCACACGCAAAACTTGCACACGCAGAAAAATTGCCACACGCAGAAAAATTGCCACATGCACAAAAGTTGCAACACATGCAAAAGTTGCCTCACACAAAACTTGCACATACTCAAAAGGCACCACACATAAAACTCGCCACGCGCAAAACTCGCCATGCGCAAAACTTGCTGCACACAACTTGCTACACTAACCTGTCACATGCAACTCGACACACAAAAAGTTGCTACACGCATGTCGCCACACAAAACTCATCTCACAAAAGTCCCTACATGCATGTCGCCACACGCAACTCAACACACACAACTTGACACACGAAACTCGCCCTAAAACACACACAAGTCTGGTATCCTTCAAAAATAAAAATCTGATTAATAAGCAGACAAACTACAAGAGCAACAAATGTACCATATAGGAATCCGGCAGCTGTCAGTCACATGACCAGTCTGTTATGTGTATGTGTGAGCTAATATATACTGCCAGGGGGTGGGCTTACTGTTGGCTGGGGATTTATCAGGCTGCCATTTTAGCTTACAAATACTGAGGTAAAAATACTGACCAAATAACGTGTGAACAAGGGCTAATACAGGAGGAGATGGCATACAGCTATATACTATATACAGGAGATGACACACAGGTATATACTATTTACAGGGGAGATGACACACAGGTATATACTATATACAGGAGGAGATGACACACAGATATATACTATATACAGGAGAGATGACACACAGGTATATACTATATAGAGGAGGAGATGACATACAGGTACATACTACATACAGGAGGAGATGACATACAGGTATATACTATATACAGGAGGAGATGACACACAGGTATATACTATATACAGGAGCAGATTACCTACAGGTATATAGTATATACAGGAGGAGATGACACAGGTATATGCTATGTATAGGAGGAGATGACATACAGGTATATACTATATACAGGAGATGACACACAGATATATACTATATATAGGTGAGATGACACACAGGTATATACTATATACAGGAGATTACATACAGGTATATCTAATATATAAAGCTGAATGTGTGTATGTATGTATGTGTGTATGTCCGGGATTGGCATCTGTACCGTCGCAGCTACAGCCACAAAATTTTGCACAGTCACACGTCTGGACCCCGAGAGCGTCATAGGCTATGTTGTGAGGTGAAATTTTAACCCCGCGCGTTCCAATTCACCAAACAATTTTGCTCCTATCTACATAATGGGGAAAAAGTGAAGGGAAAAGTGTTGGAGGAAAATTGACAGCTGCCAGATGTGAACAATGAGGACTTAAAGAATGAGAGCGATGGCGACAAAGAGTATATACCGTACAGTTGCTAAGGTGGGGCCCCGACATGGGATACTCACCACACACGGGGATATGAACACAAACACAAAATGCGCCACACACTACCACGTGCTTGAACACATATACCACCCTCAGCACACATTTCACCACACACACACACCAACCTCGCCACATAAAAGTCGAAACACAAAAGTCACCACTCAAAACTCGCTACATGCAAAACTCGCCATATGCAAAACTAGGCTCACGCAAAACTCGCCACACGTGCAAAACTCACCTCATGGAAAACTCACCTCATGCAAAACTTGCACACACAGAAAAATTGCCACATGTACAAAAGTTGCACCACATGCAAAAGTTGCCTCACACAAAACTTGCACATACTCAAAATGCACCACACATAAAACTCGCCACGCGCAAAACTCGCCATGCACAAATCTTGCTGCACACAACTTGCTACACTAACCTGTCACATGCAACTCAACACACAAAATGTTGCTACACGCATGTCGCCACACAAAACTCATCTCACAAAAGTCGCTACATGCATGTCGCCACACGCAACTCAACACACACAACTTGACACATAAAACTCGCCCTAAAACACACACAAGTCTGGTATTGTCCTTCAAAAATAAAAATCTGATTAATAAGCAAACTACAAGAGCAACAAATGTACCATATAGGAAATACGGCAGCTGTCAGTCACATGACCTGTCTATTATGTGTATGTGTGAGCTAATATATACTGCCAGGGGGGAGGGCTTCCTGTTGGCTGGGGATTTATCAGGCTGCCAATAGCAACCAATCACAGCTCAGCTTCTATTTTGCTACAGTTAATTAACCTGAGCTCTGATTGGTTAATATAGGCAACAAAGACATTCTCAGTATAACAAAGCTAATATATGTTGTGAAATGCTTCTATTTGCTTAGTTTTTGCCTTTTAATAATTACATTTCTATCTATTTGTTTTGTGGTTTTTGTGTGCAGAATAAATTTTTGTTAACACATTCTATTTTGCTAACAGCAGTCATTAACCCGGGCGAAGCCGGGTAGTACAGCTAGTATATATATATATATATATATATATATATATATATATATATATATATACACCCCCCTTCTACCGTAAAGGGTTATATAATTGGCCAAGACATCCACTATAAAACACGCGTCTTTAATTACAGATGGTGAAGTGCTCTGATGAGCTTAAACCATTGATTTCTTTTTCTTTTTGACTACACAGACATTTCTCTCCATAGTATCTAATCCATGCTGTAGAAGTGCATTAAAAAGCACTTATTCAATCTTCATTATTTAACTGCTAACATATGCCATCCAGCTAAGTGAATTTTCAGATTATCGGCCATTAACAGAAAGGTAAAATTCTATTTAACATGCAGACGATGATGCAATAATACAGGCATGTTATCAGCATGAAGATTAAATATTCATATCCGCTCACATAATTCTAATTGTAATCTATCTGCAGCAAACACTAATTCATGACAATGTAATGTGTGTACAGCTCCCAGGGTTACACGGTGTATACGCCGTATGGTGCGGCACTGCCCACAACCAGGCTGAATTGGGCACTCTTAACCACTTATTGCCTAGCCAGGATTCTTTTACTTATGCTTCAGTTTCTGCCTTCCAAGAACCATTTTTCCCCAATATAACTGTATGAGGGTCTGCTATAAGGGAATGAGCTGGTAAAGGTGTGATTAAAGATTGTAAATATCACAAAATATATTTTACATTTATTTTTTGTCTCCTTAAGGAACATGTCCATGCAATCGCTAGTACTAAGCACTGCAATACATCTGTATGAGGGTACGTTCACACAGGACTTTTTTGCTGCTTTTTTTTGCTGCTTTTTTTTATGCTAATTTTCAGCTGCTTTTTACAGTACCAGTAAAGCCTATGAGATTTCAGAAATCTCATGCACACACGTTGGTTTTTTGTTTGATCAGTTTTTTCTGCTTTGCTGCTTTTTTTGGACATAGGGCATGTCACTTCTTTCAGCGTTTTTGCTGCGTTTTTGCAGCGTTTTTTCACCCATTGACTTGAATGGGTGATGACAAAAACGCTGCAAAAACACTGAAAAAACGCATGTAGCATTATTTGTTGCGTTTTTTGTGCAGAAAATCATGGCCAGCAGGAAGGGATCTCACTGCCAAGAGCTTAGGGGTGTGGTTAGTGAGGTGTGAAGAGCCATTGTGAGCCATTGTGAGGTGTGAAGAGCCATTGTGAGGTGTCCTGTTTGTGATCTATTGTGAGGGAGTTCCTGGTAGTGAGGTGTGAAGAGCCATTGTGAGCCATTGTGAGGTGTGAAGAGCCATTGTGAGGTGTCCTGATTGTGATCTATTGTGAGGGAGTTCCTGGTAGTGAGGTGTGAAGAGCCATTGTGAGGTGTGAAGAGCCATTGTGAGGTGTCCTGATTGTGATCTATTGTGAGGGAGTTCCTGGTAGTAAGGTGTGAAGAGCCATTGCGAGGTGTCCTAGCAGCTGAAAATTGGCATAAAAAAAGCAGCAAAAATCTGCAGCAAAAAAGTCCTGTGTGAACGCACCCAAAAAAACGCACCAAAAAAACGCACCTAAATTAGCATAAAAAAAAGCAGCAAAAAAAAGCAGCAAAAAAGTCCTGTGTGAACGTACCCTTACTGCGTATTATACGGTCTTTCTTCTCCTGTTGAATGAATTTTCAGTTTTCAAAAAACCCGTCCCCCGATTTAGTTGGTTTGCAACAATGTGCTTTTATCATCCTCCCCAGGTCCTCCACTGAGGCCCCGCCGCTGCTCCCGGGGTCTGTTATTGATGACATGTTGACAGCTTTGCAGCCAGTCACCGAGCTCAGCCTGTGATTGCCTGCAGTGATGTCAGCATGACGGCAGTCACCGGGAGCAGCAGCCGAGCCTCACCTGTGGAATACGGGAGGGTGGTTTTGTTTGTGTTTTTTTTTTCCCAAAAACAAACTGCAGCAGGGAATAGCCAGATTACTTACCGGTAATGCTCTTTTAATGAGTCCATGACAGCACCCACTGGAGAGATAGGGATCCGCCCCAAGGAACAGGAAACCTACAGAAGAATAAAAGGGGCGGTCCGCCTCTCCTCGTCAGTTTAATTTTCAGAGTACCCGGAGGACCGCCAGTATTAGTCCAATTATTTACAAATATATATCTTAAACTTATATACTGAATAGAAGTAATTCAAATGAATTGAGGGATGTGACTGGGTGCTGTCATGGATTTATTAAAAGAGCATTACCGGTAAGTAATCCGGCTATTTACCCTTCGCCATGACAGCACCCACTGGAGAGATTTCCAGAGACCAACACCTAGGGGGGGACCACCGTGCTGAGGATAGTCCTGCCAAAGTGTAGGTCAGAATCTGATGAAAGATTCAGTCTGTAGTGATTATAGAAAGTAGAAGGAGCCAACCACGGTGCTGCCTTACATATGTCCTCAATTGGAACGTTTCCCCTTTCGGCCCAGGAAGACGCCATAGCTCTGGTGGAATGTGCCTTAACGCCTTCCGGAGGTTCCTTATTTTTCATGGAGTAGGCCAGCCGGATCGTGTCTCTAATCCATCGGGACAATGTGGCTCTTGTGACTCCATACCCCTTCTTTTTACCCTGGAAGGATATGAACAGAGCCCTACTCTGCCCCCAACTACTAGTTTTTTCAATATATTGTAAAACTACTCTCCTGACATCTAGAGTGTGGAATCTTTGTTCTTCAGGAGTGGAGGGGTCTTTAAAGAAATTGGGAAGATGTATCTCTTGTGACCTATGGAATTTCCCTGCAACTTTAGGGAGATATAAGGGATCTGGTTTTAAAATTAACCTGTCCTGAAATGTTAGAAGGAAAGGTGGATCTATGGATAAGGCCTGAATGTCGCTGACTCTTCTAGCCGATGTTAATGCTACTAAGAAGGCTGTTTTTAGCGACAAGTGTTTTAGAGATACTGTATCTAAAGGCTCAAACGGAGGTTCTGTTAGAGAGTCTACGACTAGGTTTAGATCCCAAGGAGCTACTCTACGTATGTGGACAGGAGTAACTTGTTCACAGGCCGTAATGAAGCGGGACACCCATTTGTTACCAGCAACATTATGGCCATAGAGGGCACCCAGAGCGGACACCTGGACTTTTAGTGTATTAACCGACAGACCTAACTCTTTCCCTTTCTGTAGAAATTCTAGGATAGATTTTATTGGAACTTCTGATGGGTTTGAACCTGTATGGAACTGAAGAAATTTTTTCCATATTTTGGTATAAATCTTTGTGGTAGATGGTTTCCTGCTAAGCAGGAGTGTATCAATTAGGCCTTTTGAAAACCCTCGGGAATTTAATATCTGCCTTTCAAATTCCAGGCCGTCATGTGGAGGCTGTCCACTTGGGGGTGGAAAAAAGGTCCCTGAGAGAGTAGGTCTGGGATTGAGGGAAGGACCCATGGGTCTGTCACCGACATTGATTGTAGGCACGAGAACCATGGTCTCTTGGGCCAGAATGGTGCTATCAATATTATCCTGGCTTGTTCTTCCCTGATTTTCCGTATTACTTGTGGAAGCAGAATTATCGGAGGGAAGGCATATGCTAGTTTGAATTGCCAGGGTATCTGAAGAGCATCTAGAATGTCCGGGTGGTCTGCACGGGACCAAGATGCAAATTTTTGCACTTGTGTGTTCAGTTTCGTAGCAAACAGGTCTATCTGGGGCCTGCCCCATAATAATGTAATTTTGTGAAAGATGTGAGGATTTAGACACCATTCTCCTTGATGTAGAGTATGTCGACTTAGAAAGTCTGCCTGTTGATTGCTCTCTCCTTTGATGTGGACCGCGGAGAGGGACAACAGATGCTTTTCGGCCAGGATCAAGATATTCTTTGCGGAAGACATTAGAGCGTCTGATCGAGTACCGCCTTGTTTGTTTAAATAAGCCACCATCGTAGTGTTGTCTGAACAGACTCTGACGTGATTTCCTTGAAGCTGTGGGAGAAATTGACGCAGTGCATAGTTTACTGCATTCAACCCTTTTAAATTAGATGAATATAAGATTTCTTACTCATTCCATATTCCTTGGCAGAAGCTATCCCCCATATGTGCGCCCCACCCGTAGGGACTAGCATCAGTAGTCACAGTGTGGGATGGCATTATCACCCAAGGGACACCCTCCGTCAAATTCTTATTATCTAGCCACCACCCCAAGGAAGCTAGGACCTCCTGTGATAACGTTATTTTTGAATCGAGGTGTCCTAGGAATTTTCTCTGTTCCCGAAGGATTTGGTGTTGCAATGTTCGGGTATGGAGTTGTGCCCACTGGACGGCTGGAGTACAGGAAGAAAGGGATCCTAATAGGGACATTCCTTCCCTCAGGGACATTCGAGGTTTATGAATGGCAGCCACTACTTTCCCCTCTATTTTAGATATTTTTTCCCGAGGGAGTAGACATTTTTGTTTTGTGGAATCTAGATGGAACCCCAGACATATCTGGAGGGAAAGTGGGATAAGTCTGGATTTTTCAGAGTTGATGATCCAGCCCAAGTTTTGTAAAGATGAGACAGTGTCCGCTAAACGTTCAGCACACTGAAGGGACAAATTTTCCTACAACTAAAAAATCATCCAAATAGGGGACGATTAAAGTGTCCTTCTGACGAAGGTAGACCATCACCTCTAACACCATCACCTCTAACATTACTTTGGTGAAGATTCTTGGTGCTGTGGAAAGACCAAAGGGCATGGCCGTGTACTGGAAATGATGAATCTTCCCATCGAGTTTTACTGCGACTCTGAAGTATTTTTGATATCTGTTATGGATAGGGAGATGGTAGTAGGCATCTTTTAAATCAATGCCGCCCATCTTACAATTTGGAAAAAGGAGTTCAATGGCAGATCTAATAGATTCCATTTTAAACGTATAATTTTTAATAAACGTATTGAGTTTTCTAAGATTTATAATTGTTCGGAATGAACCATCGGGCTTAGGGATTAAAAATAATGGAGAGTAGAACCCACTACCCTCTTGTCCCCTTGGTACTTTAACTAAGACTTTTTTATTTAAGAGACCTTGGATCTCTAATTCAAGGGCCCTTTGTTGTATTGGTGAACTAAGGACTGTTAAAATAAAAGAATAATGGGGAATTTGGAGGAATTCTACTGTAATTCCTTCTTTAATAATATTTAGAACCCAGGAATTTAACGTAATCTTTTGCCATTGGGGAAAGAAAAATTTTAACCTACCCCCCTACTGGGGTGTCTGGAGTTTTAATATTTATTGTCTCTACGGAAGGGGGGGCCTTTAAACATAGTACCACTTTGTTTTCCCTGTCTTGTGGCCCACCGTGACGGTCTTTCATTTTGTCGTCTTTTGCCGAACGGTCTCCTCCTAAAGGTCTTCCTATAGAAAGGAATTGAGGGATCAGGGAAGGCTTTTTTCCTTTCTTTTGCTTTTTGGAGGATTTCATCCAAAGCTTTTCCAAATAAAAACTCACCCTCAAACGGAATAGCACAGATCTTGGCCTTCGACTGTGTATCCCCCTTCCAGCTCTTCATCCACAACGCACTATTAACCAGACCTGCTGATCGTGCCGCGAGGCGAAGAGAGTCAGCTGATGCGTCAGCCATGAATGCTGCTGCCCCTCTAATTAATGGTATCGCATCTCGCAATTTTTGTCTGGAGACTCCCTGTTCAATTTGCTGATCTAACTGATCAATCCAGACAAGCATGGATCTAGCAGTGTATGTACTGGCAATTGTTGGTTTGAATATGCCTGTGGAAGCTTCCCATGCTCTTTTTAATGACGATTCCGCTTTCCGATCCAGAGGATCAGAGAGTAGGCCTGCATCTTCAACTGGAAGAGCTGATTGTTTCGAGGTGGAGGCTACTGCTGCGTCCACTTTAGGAATCTCAGTCCATGTTATTAGCTCATCGTCACTAAAGGGGGGGTACTTCCTTTTGGAGGCTGATGGGAGAAAGCCCCTCTGGTCTTGTTTTTCCCATTCCCTCTTTATAAATGCCTTAACGGCAGGAATTACTGGGAAGGCTCTTCTTTTCCTCTCTGCTAACCCTGCAAACATGATGTCTTGTGCAGTTTGGTCATCTTTTGTATCCTCACAACCTATCGTATTCCTGATGGATTTCACTAGGTTGTCGACCCCATCAAGGGGAAAACAAGACCGACCTTCAATGTCAGACGGCACTGAAGAAGAGGATGACGAATGCAAGGAGTCTGAGTGGATGACGCCTTCATCATCGGACTCAGAGCTTGATACTACTTTCTCTTTACTGGTTTTTTTAGGGGGTGCGCTGGCTTGTGTAATGGCCTGTAACTCTTCCCTGATTATGGCCCGTATATCCGTAACCGACATAGATGGACTCTGCATGGTTTCGGTAATACATTGGTTGCAGAGCTTTTTGGGGTAGGAATCTGGGAGAGGTTCATCACACAAAGCACACTGTGTGTTTGGACTTTTGTTTCTTTTTGGCCTGGGTGAAGAAGATATTGTGGAAAGAGTGTCAGCTTTATAGGCAGAGAGTTTTAACACTCAACCAGTGAAGCTGTACGGTATCGGATCAGGTTGCCGAAGCGCTTTCCTGGATCTTGAATCCGTGGCATCGCTTCTGCGGCTGGCATCTGAGGATCTCCTGCTGGCTGGGTCACCTGCTGGGTCCACCGTCTTGCCTGGGGATGACATGTTGCATCGCCTGTGCGCTTGCAACCATCCCCCTTTTTATAGGCTGATATCCGTTTTTTTTATTTTTTTTCCCTAGCGGTGTACTGCGCATGCGCGAAACCGCGCTTTCCCTCACCGCTGTATGAGTGACCCGGAAGTGCTACCGAACACTTCCGGGCGAGTATGGGGATTGTTACACCGCTCTGTGCATGCGCGGCCGCGATCTTACCTCGGCCCGCGCTGTGGAGCGGTGTACCGGCTGCCGCTGTGCCACAGATCCCGGCCTCTTATATGTCGGTCCGCATCTGGAGCCTCCTTTTCAGGCCGCACACCGCAGCGTTGCTCCGTAGCATCAGGCGGCCTCTTCTGGACCCAGCCATCCCACATGCCGGACAGACGAGGGGGGAGCCGTCTAACGGAGTCTCCCCCGATGCTGCTTCTGGACCGCATCCCCTGCCGTTCCCGCAGAGACCGAACAGGCAGATGCCCTGGCCCAGGTATGGTTCCTGTAGTTTCAGAGAATCCAGAGATCCTGTCCCCTGGGAACAGGAAACCTAAACTGACGAGGAGAGGCGGACCGCCCCTTTTATTCTTCTGTAGGTTTCCTGCTCCTTGGGGCGGATCCCTATCTCTCCAGTGGGTGCTGTCATGGCGAAGGGTAAAAAGGGGATTTTACAAAACGGACTGTGGTGGTGGAATGACAGAGAGGAACCCAACCTCTGTCTAACCCCTTAGATGCCACAGTCACTCCTGACTACACCATCTAAGGGGTTAAACTGTTGGGATCTGAGTTTACGCCACTTCCAGCTCTTGCAGGCAAATGTCAGCCCCAATAGACACAAAGCTGGCGTTAAGCTCCATATAGCCTGCTCCATACAGCTCCTAAAGGCTTCTGCTGTACATTTACAGCACACGTCAGGAAGGGGTTAAATTGTACTTGTCAGAAGCATTAATTGGAGAAAGCCTAGGTGCCAAGACCCCACTAATTATAAAATATAGAGGTAATATCCTTTACTTGACACTGAGCCCCTTTGTCTTTAAAGTTTCCTGGAGAGGTGGGGGTTGGCCATGTACACGCCATATAGTACATATTGTACCTTCTCAACCCTTACCCTAATGAGGTAGAGGGGTGTCAGCCTCACCAAGTTACAAATTGTGATACCTGCCAGCAGCAATACTGTACTGGCATGGGCGAGCGCTGTGGGGGACAGAGCCTTACTGCCAAACACTGATGGTCTATTACAAGAACAGGCCGTCAATGGTTGCTACACCCCTGGTTTCAGACACAACAGAATAAAACCCTGCAGTTATATGTCCCTAAGTGGGTAGGCAAATAATTCCAGACGGACTGTGGGGGGATTTTCTGGCTTTTTTTTTTTTTTTTTTACCAGTTTTGACAAGTTTATCTGTTTCCATATTTCTCTTTTTTTTCATAATCCAGGATGCGGATTCCTACAGGTTTTTCAACAGGAAAAAAGAAACCATGAAATAAAATGCTATTTTTAACACATCAACCTAAAAAAAAAAAAAAACACAGCAGGAAAACTTTGTGTGACGATAGCCTAAATCTTTGATACGGTGCTACAGACTTGTGTATGGACGTGGAGGAGGCGACAATGTCACATATTGCCCAAGGACAAGAGCAGACTCTAGAAAACAAAAAAGACTTCTCTGGGCCTGAACTAGCCATTAACATGCCACGCAGCCGATGAACATGGCGAGATCAGAATGAAAGCCTCCAAATAGAAAGAACGTTTCCAGTCCCAGACAGTAAAGATGGCACAAGCATTATCCACAACAAACAGCTCAAATACACCAGAAAGTGGAAGTGGCAATAAGAGGAGCGTACACAGACCATGTGAGCGTGGTGAGAACAGCATTTACCTGTCATGCTTTATCCGCGCCAGCAGAGGTTCCAGCCATCCCAGCGTACATTCACAATGAGCATCTAGGAATGTGATGACTTGTCCCTTGGAAGCCGCTGCACCTCGGAGCCTGGCTCTGATCAGCCCTGAGCGCTGCTCCATGCGAATGACATGTACTGGTACTTTCAACTTTCTGACATATATTTCTAGTGGTCTTTTTAAGAAATCTGGAAAACAACATGAACAGTTCTTCATTGAAGCATAAGACAGCATTAAATATAAGAACGTCTGCACTGAGGAAAGAACACATACAGCCTTAATGAGCAGACCTGACTTCTACAGACCCCGAAATCCAATCTGTGCTGTAATGTAATATGCAACACCCCAATACATTTAGTTTTTGTTTCTGCCTCTCGTTCCTCCTGAACTTCCCTTCACATCACATCCACAGCGGTGACAGAGCGTCACATGCCCCCCACATCACATCCACAGCGGTGACAGAGCGTCACATGCCCCCCACATCACATCCACAGCAGTGACAGAGAGTCACATGCCCCCCACATCACATCCACAGCAGTGACAGAGCCTCACATGCCCCCCACATCACATCCACAGCAGTGACAGAGCGTCACATGCCCCCCACATCACATCCACAGCAGTGACAGAGAGTCACATGCCCCCCACATCACATCCACAGCAGTGACAGAGCGTCACATGCCCCCCACATCACATCCACAGCGGTGACAGAGCGTCACATGCCCCCCACATCACATCCACAGCAGTGACAGAGCGTCACATGCCCCCCACATCACATCCACAGCGGTGACAGAGCGTCACATGCCCCCCACATCACATCCACAGCAGTGACAGAGCGTCACATGCCCCCCACATCACATCCACAGCGGTGACAGAGCATCACATGCCCCCCACATCACATCCACAGCAGTGACAGAGCGTCACATGCCCCCCACATCACATCCACAGCGGTGACAGAGCATCACATGCCCCCCACATCACATCCACAGCGGTGACAGAGCGTCACATGCCCCCCACATCACATCCACAGCAGTGACAGAGCGTCACATGCCCCCCACATCACATCCACAGCAGTGACAGAGCGTCACATGCCCCCCACATCACATCCACAGCGGTGACAGAGCGTCACATGCCCCCCACATCACATCCACAGCGGTGACAGAGCGTCACATGCCCCCCACATCACATCCACAGCAGTGACAGAGAGTCACATGCCCCCCACATCACATCCACAGCAGTGACAGAGCGTCACATGCCCCCCACATCACATCCACAGCGGTGACAGAGCGTCACATGCCCCCCACATCACATCCACAGCAGTGACAGAGCGTCACATGCCCCCCACATCACATCCACAGCGGTGACAGAGCGTCACATGCCCCCCACATCACATCCACAGCAGTGACAGAGCGTCACATGCCCCCCACATCACATCCACAGCGGTGACAGAGCATCACATGCCCCCCACATCACATCCACAGCAGTGACAGAGCGTCACATGCCCCCCACATCACATCCACAGCGGTGACAGAGCATCACATGCCCCCCACATCACATCCACAGCGGTGACAGAGCGTCACATGCCCCCCACATCACATCCACAGCAGTGACAGAGCGTCACATGCCCCCCACATCACATCCACAGCAGTGACAGAGCGTCACATGCCCCCCACATCACATCCACAGCAGTGACAGAGCGTCACATGCCCCCCACATCACATCCACAGCAGTGACAGAGCGTCACATGCCCCCCACTTCACATCCACAGCAGTGACAGAGCGTCACATGCCCCCCACATCACATCCACAGCGGTGACAAGAGCATCACATGCCCCCCACATCACATCCACAGCGGTGACAGAGCGTCACATGCCCCCCACATCACATCCACAGCGGTGACAGAGCATCACATGCCCCCCACATCACATCCACAGTGGTGACAGAGCGTCACATGCCCCCCACTTCACATCCACAGCGGTGACAGAGCGTCACATGCCCCCCACATTACATCCACAGGGGTGACAGAGCGTCACATGCCCCCCACATCACATCCACAGCGGTGACAGAGCGTCACATGCCCCCCACATCACATCCACAGCAGTGACAGAGCGTCACATGCCCCCCACTTCACATCCACAGCGGTGACAGAGCATCACATGCCCCCCACATCACATCCACAGCAGTGACAGAGCGTCACATGCCCCCCACATCACATCCACAGCAGTGACAGAGCGTCACATGCCCCCCACTTCACATCCACAGCAGTGACAGAGCGTCACATGCCCCCCACATCACATCCACAGCAGTGACAGAGCGTCACATGCCCCCCACATCACATCCACAGCAGTGACAGAGCGTCACATGCCCCCCACTTCACATCCACAGCGGTGACAGAGCATCACATGCCCCCCACATCACATCCACAGCAGTGACAGAGCGTCACATGCCCCCCACATCACATTCACAGCAGTGACAGAGCGTCACATGCCCCCCACTTCACATCCACAGCAGTGACAGAGCGTCACATGCCCCCCACATCACATCCACAGCGGTGACAGAGCATCACATGCCCCCCACATCACATCCACAGTGGTGACAGAGCGTCACATGCCCCCCACTTCACATCCACAGCGGTGACAGAGCGTCACGTGCCCCCCACATTACATCCACAGGGGTGACAGAGCGTCACATGCCCCCCACATCACATCCACAGCGGTGACAGAGCGTCACATGCCCCCCACATCACATCCACAGTAGTGTAGTGTTCCATAGAGGGACTGCAAACTTTTCTTCTTCGATCAGACAACATGTAACATTTCTCAGCAATTCTATTACTGGTTTATCATGCACTGTACAATGGCGGTCCGTCACAACCCTTGGAGGCTATGCTGAGGACTTGCGTACTATTGATGTCGGGTAATTCTGTTATAACAGAAGCTTACATTTTACAAGTTGTCCACATTACACGATCCAATTCCAGCAATTGCACCACACTAAGAGCCAGTATGAATGGAGTGACGCTAAGCAGTAGATCGCGTTGTCTGTCAGTGACTTATACAGCGCTGCTCCATGATACTGCCAGAAAGGCCTGCAGGAACAAGCACTAAGTGACAAACCAATGTGTGACAATGCGTGACACAGGAGGTATTATTCCTGACATCTTCTGTGATGGACAAGGAGCTATACAGCAAGATGAAAAGTTTCCCATTGCTGCTATTCTAATGGCCAATATTTAAGGCTTTGCTCATGTTCCTATGTCCAACCAGATATAAAGGAAGGATAACCCAATGTGACAGAGGCCATACACACATTTATTTTGGAAACAGTCCATACTTTGCATGAATGGAATCTTAATTTGACAGGCTTTATCTAGGGAAATGAGCTGCCACATTAATTATTCTTTCACTTGGAATAGATGCATATCTACACTGTATTAAATCTGGGGATCCTCTAAATATTTCATGGCTTAATAGTGTGTGTTTAGGAAAAAAACAAAAGCAAAAGAGAAAGAATTCGGCAAACTGGTGTCTCCTTAGCACCACTTGTGTGGCCCATAAAATGCCTACATTGCTGAGTTATTTGCTGAACAGTAAACAGAAGAACGCGACATTCATAAAAAAGCCACAGAAGTTAGCGGCATAGGCCAGAATTACACAAAAACCTCATGGCTTCAGCTAGTCCAGTTACAGCAGAGGCATTTTACTAGTACAGCACACAGTAATATAATCTGGATAATTACCCACCAACGTTGGTAATAAAGAAAACTTGACAGTTAAAGGTTATTGCTATCCCATCTGAAAGCAGCATGACATAGGGATAGAGACACTGATCTTAGAGATGTGTCACTTACTGGGCTGCTTGCTGTAGTTTTGATAATACCCCTGGTTTAGCGGTTGCAGATATACCAGTGCTCTAAGGCTATGTGCCCACGTTGCATAAATGCTGCAGAAATGTCCGCAACTCCCTGCCGTGGGTAAAACGCATGTGGAATTTGCATGCATTTTGCAAGCGTTTTTAGCTTGCAGAATGCTTGCGCCTTACAAGTGATTTGAAGCATCGCTTGGAAAAGTGATTAACAGGTTGGTCACACTCGTCAAACATAGTGCTTGACAAGTGTGACCAACTTTGTACTATTGATGCTGCCTATGCAGCATCAATAGTAAAAGATAGAATATTAAAAATAATTAAAAAAATAATAAATATTGTTATTCTCACCTTCCGACGGCCCCCAATCTCCTCAGCGGCGCTCCCAGTACGTTCCGTTCCCAGGGATGATTTGCACGAAGGACCTTTGTGACGTCACGGTCATGTGACCGCGACGTCATCTCAGGTGATTCGAGCAAAGCATCCCTGGGAATGGAAGCCGCCACGTGCACCGCTGAGAACCGGGAGGACTCCGTGGGTCATCGGAAGGTAAGTATATCCCTATCTTTTATTTTAATTCCTTTTTTTTTACAGAAATATGGTTCCCAAGGGCCTGAAGGAGAGGTACCATCCCGCACATGAAGCGCTCACTTTACACATGGTGGGCATAGCCACATGCGTAAAGTGAGTGTTTCAATGCAATCCTATGGCTGCGGAATCACCGCGATTCTGCAGAAATAATGAACGTGCTGCGGATTTTACAGATATGCGATTCCACAGTGTGACAATCCGCAGCATGAGCACAGCAACTGCAGAACCCATAGGATTGCATGGGAATGCGTTTTTATGAGTTTCCGCTGCTGCAAAAAACGTGGCAGAAACGCATAAGAAACGCAACGGGGGCACACAGCCTAAATGCGGTACACACCACCGATTGGCTGCTTTATGTATACCCTCTGCCTAGGCAGAAAGCAGCCAGAGGTCGGGGTGCAGTGACACAGAGCTCATGAATATCGGGGACTACATGGCAGGAGCCTACTCCTCTACTGATGATCTCCTGCTAGTAAAAGCGATTTTAATCAAAACTACAGCAAGAAGCCCGGTAAGTGACCCATTGCTGTCATCAGGGTCTCTGTCTCTACATTATGCTGCTCTCAGATTAGGTAGCAATAACTACTCATAGATTCCCTTTACGTGTTTGGTGCACTTTTAACGCTGTGTATTTTCGCTGAGCAAAGCACACAGTGTCCTAAGGTTCTAGCAAAAAGGATGGGATTCAAAGCTCTTGTGACCAATGTTTCTGCAACATGTCAATTTCTCTTGTGGTAAGCAAGTTTCATTTGTAGATTTTCCCCATAAACTTTAATCAGGAATAAAACGCATGAGTTTTTAATGCACTCATAATAGCCAATAATAGGGAGATCCAAAACAGTTTTATAAAAAAAAAGAAAAAAAAAAGAACACTGACAGGAGACAAAAACCACAACAGAGAAAAATAGGAAAAATGCATGTAAAAAAAAAAAAAGCTCTCAAAATCACAATAAAAAAGGCACCCAACACCTAATAGGAGCAGAAAAACTGCAATATGAGAAGAGCTCCAAATAGTCATGGGGGGGGGGGGGGGGGAGAGACAAGGTCAGCGGGGGGGGGGGGGGGGGGGGAGTTGGGGGCAAAGTCAGTGGAGGACAATGGTGGCCTGGTACGTATGTGTGCTCTCGTCCGCATACTGTTGGCTATATCATTTGTGCAGCACCACAGTTAGAATATACACTGACTTATCACTTCTTGATGAAAATCATTTTCATGATAATAGATCAAGAATTAAAGAAAATGTTCAAACTGTAAAATTATTATTTTTTTTTTTACTTTTCTACATTCTACTATTTTTCAAGTTCAGATATAACAGATATAATGCATTGCTAAGGCGACCCGAGTAACAATCACTTATGAGTGTAGAGAACGGAACCACCCAAAACAGAGGTGCAGCCAAGTCCTCCTGCCAGCGCTGCGCTCCGTGATCAGGCAGCGGCACTTTGTTGTCTGACACCTTCCTACGCAGCGGAGACAAGGCAGCATTTGGCACCGGCGTACAGAGTAGACACTGTATGCACACAGGGGCATGGCACCAGAAAATATCACATCATTAGGAAGAGTAGGGTTGTTTTCTAGCAGTTGGGGAAGATTGTTAGCGACCCTCCGTGTCTTCCTTACTGACAGACTATAAATCTACGGACTACTGCAAGGTGAGGAGGAGGTTTGCCTTTAGTAATGCAGATTAAGACCATGAAGGTCACTGAACGCTTGTAATGACCTGTTATACGGCCACATTGGAGCGGAGATGTGTGGCTAGCATGTGTGCTCCCCATGTACAGACATTCCTTACACACAATAAGATCCGTTATGGATATACAGGGCACAGATCTTATTGGCAACTAATGTGTTTTCATTTTGTCCAGCTCTCAAGAGCATGTACTTCCATCCCACTGCTACACTGTCCAATTGTAGGAAGGCAGATACCCACAGTGCGGACCCTTATAAAATGCCCACTGAGGTCAGGAACTGTGCCAGTGACCATGCTCCCTCACTCCCCAACAGTAATGCTTCACTAAGGTCTCCGCAATTATACTGCACGGTGAACTGCGTAAAATAAAAAAGGAAAAAACAATTCCAGATGTATTGTTTTCTGTTCATACTACACAACAAAAAATAATTTAATAATACAAAGTAGTATGAAAAAGCAATGATACCAGAAAAAAACTACACCTGGGAAGACAGGCAGCCATACAGCATCCTCAGAAAACAGATATATTGGCATTGTCAAGATCATGACAACCTCCAGAATAATGAAAACACATAAATGGAGAACAGTGTATATATACGGTTACACCATGGAGCGTTGTCAGAGCTGAGAACACTCCACACAGGGCCATACAACAAAGCTGGTACCTGCCGTTAACAGACAGCAGCATTTAAAGCAGTGCGCTACGATCTGGCCGCGGAGACGTCATTGTGGGGAGCCAATGGCTTGCTATTAGGGTTGATTGAACAGCTTTGGGTAAGTGCTTCCCCCAATAGCTGCATCAGGAACCCAGATACCTGGAGCACTCCCGATAATCAGCTGCATGTGCCGCAGCTGTGTGACAAAAAAAGCAAATTAATGCAATCGGTAAACCATGTAAGGGGGTATGTGCCCATGGCACTGAAATGCCAGCGTACCCACTGAGTTTTTACTATAAGAGGACACTTTGCTGATGCGTCATCTTTGGCATCTTATCAATAAAAAAGAAATAGAACAGCAGGGGTCTTTTGGGGTTTATTTTCCCTCCAAAGATTAATAAAAAGCGACCATAATGTCACTTGTTCCACAAAAAGGTAGTAAAGAAAACTACAACAAGACGCAAACAAAAAAAGAAGCCTTCATACAGCTCCGCTGAGAAAAACCATCCCCCACCTCTGCAAGGAACAACCTGCTACCTCCACCTGGCGCTCACCAAACGCTTTCCCAGGCGGGCGAGCAGGCGATGCACCGTATGTGCATAGTAACCGAGTGCTTCCACAGGATTTCATGCATGCACGATTTCTATTTGGTTTTATTCTTTGCATAGATTATCCCGCAATCGCCACGTTCTTACAGGTAGAAACATTGCTCCCATGCTCCTCTGAGATGCACTATGACTGAAGGGAACCTGCCTGTCTTCTGTGTGTTATAAGCTGCCCCCCAGTGTGTTGGTACTAATGCAAAGTGCATAGCTGACAGGGGTTTCTCAGAGAAAAGCTCCCAGTATGTGTCTAGATCACTGGTAAATTGGATCACGGAGCAGCAGTAACACACTGGGGGCAGCTTATAGCACCAAAAGGACATGACCGGGTCCCTTTAAGGGCGATCCACACCCCAGAAACGCATTGGAATTTTCACATGTCAGAGGAAACTTCAGTTTTTAATGGATTACTAATAAAAGAATTTGAATATTTTATTGATAATTGTGCTGAAAATCCAACTAACAATGACGGCTCTCAGAGTATGGCGACACAAAAACAAAAGATTTTTGTTAAAGAGTATTTATTGTACAAAAATAATAAACCTAAATAAAACTATTGAAATTACCAATCACTATCAATCGGATAAAAAGATGCCTTTTCTGACAAACCTCTTTCGCTGGCGTCGTCCACGAGAACAATCTCCTCAAGAAGGTGCCGTGGTGACCTATTCATAACACTGTGCACAGTCCTCAGTAAGGTCGTCCAGGCTTCATTGTGAAACACTATCACAACACTTGTGGTTGGTAAATTATCCGGATAGACTTTTGTTTTACATCTGTAGAGAAAAACAACACTGATATAATACAAGATATCATAAAAGGTTAAAAAAAAAAAAAAAAAAAAAACACACTGAACAGCAATTTCCAGGAAGAATCTCAATTCTCGTTCAAGGACCCTGTTAGCTGTGAATTAGCGTATACACTAGGAGGACAGAATCCACAGCACACATCAACATATACTAATTTTCAAGAGAATGTTTAACCCCTTCATGACCCAGCCCATTTGACATGGCCATTTTTTGCAATTCTGACCAGTGTCCCTTTATGAGGTAATAACTCAGGAACGCTTCAACGGATCCTAGTGATTCTGAGACTCTTTTTTCATAACATATAGAGCTTCATGTTAGTGGTAAATTTAGGTCGATAATTTTTGCGTTTGAGATAAAAAAAAACGGAAATTTGGCAAAAATTTTGAAAATTTTGCAATTTTCAAGTTTTTAATTTTCATTCTGTTAAACCAGAGAGTTGTGTGACACAAAATAGTTAATAAATAACATTACCCACATGTCTACTTTACATGAGCACAATTTTGGAAACATTTTTTTTTTTTTTGCTAGGAAGTTATAAGGGTTAAAATTTGACCAGCGATTTCTCATTTTTACAACAAAATTTACAAAACCATTATTTTTAGCGACCACCTCTCATTTGAAGCCAGTGTGAGAGGTCTATATGGCTGAAAATACCCAAACGTGGCACCATTCTAAAAACTGCACCCCTCAAGGTGCTCAAAACCACATTCAAGAAGTTTATTAACCCTTCAGGTGTTTCACAGCAGCAGAAGCAACATGGAAGGAAAAAAATGAACATTTAACTTTTTAGTCAAGGAAAATGATCTTTTAGCAACAATTTTTTTTTATTTTCCCAAGGGTAAAAGGAGAAACTGGACCCCAAAAGTTGTTGTCCAATTTGTCCTGAGTACGCTGAAACCCCATATGTGGGGGAGGAACCACTGTTTGGGCGCACAACAGGGCTCGGAAGGGAAGGAGCGCCATTTGACTTTTTGAATGAAAAATTGGCTCCAATCTTTAGCGGACACCATGTCGTGTTTGGAGAGCCCCTGATGTGCCTAAACATTGAAGCCCCCCCACAAGTGACCCCATTTTGGAAACTAGACCGCCCAAGGAACTTATCTAGGTGCATACTGAGCACTTTGAACCGGAGGTGCGTCACAAATTGATCCGTCAAAATGAAAAAGTACTTTTTTTTTTTTTTTTTTTCACAAAAATTTCTTTTAGCCTCAATTTTTTCATTTTCTCATGGGCAAAGAGATAAAATGTATCCTAAAATTTGTTGGGCAATTTCTACTGAATACACCGATACCTCACATGTGGGGGTTAATCACTGTTTGGGCGCACGGCAGGGCTCGGAAGGGAAGGAGCGCCATTTGACTTTTTGAATGGAAAATTAGCTCCAATCGTTAGCGGACACAATGTTGTGTTTGGAGAGCCCCTGTGTGCCTAAACATTGGAGCTCCCCCACAAGTGACCCCATTTTGGAAATGAGATCTCCCAAGGAACTAATCTAGATGTGCG